>NC_072437.2:48610000-49905000 GCF_028878055.3 Symphalangus syndactylus | reverse complement strand
AAAAATAAGAAAGCTGTTACAATCACTGAACTTTTAACAGTCATTTTTGTACATTTCTAAGTAAGTCTAACCAAGGAAAGAAAACAGGTGTTTTACAGTTCTTTGAGGAAAAAAACATAGCTGTCCATTTACAAAATTAAAATGTGCAGGCCGGGCGCGGTGGCTCACGCTTGTAATCCCAGCACTTTGGGAGGCCGAGGTGGGCGGATCACGAGGTCAGGAGATCCAGACCACGGTGAAACCCCGTCTCTACTAAAAATACAAAAAATTAGGCGGGCGTGGTGGCAGGCGCCTGTAGCCCCAGCTACTCGGAGAGGCTGAGGCAGGAGAATGGCGTGAACCTGGGAGGCGGAGCTTGCAGTGAGCCGAGATCACACCACTGCACTCCAGCCTGGGCAACAGAGCGAGACTCCGTCTCAAAAAAAAAAAAAAAAAAAAAAATGCAAAATAAAAACAGCTTCAGCTCCACCAAACAATGTTGGATTGTTAATTACTATTCTCAAAATTAAGTTTCAGGGCCTGTGTGGTGGCTCACGCCTGTAATCTTAGCACTTTGGGATGCTGAGGTGGGTGGATTGCCTGAGCCCAGGAGTTCGAGACCAGCCTAGCCTACATGGTGAAACCCATCTCTACTAAAAATGCAAGAAGGAGCCGGTGTGGTGGTGTGCACTTGAAGTCCCAGCTATTCAGGAGGCTGAGGCCCAAGGATCACTTGAACCTGGGAGGTGGAGGTTGAAGTGAGCCATGATTGTGCCACTGCACTCCAGCCTGGGCGACAAAGCAATACTTTGTCACCAAAAAGAAAAAAGAAAGAAAAAGTTTCAATTTGGGGTAAATTCTCACTCAAATAGACATAGTAAAAAATACATATAACCTTCCTCTGTAGATCACTTCCATACTAGACTATGCAAAATATCAACTGGAAACTAGCAAAACTGAAAGAAATCCATGGGTTAAGCAATAAGCTAGTAAATTGCAGGAAAAAAAAAAAAAAACTAGAGATAACCAATTCATTAAGCCAAATAATAAGTTATAAGGGAATTTATGATGATTAATAAATAAATCATTAAATGAAGCAAATTTCAATGTGAAACTAATAAGTGAGTCTACTAGTAATTTGTTCTCTACCTCACGTTTAATGCTCTAAAAATATTATCTATTTGCACAACTATATAAAAACAATCTCTTAAACAGTGAGGAAGTGAGTCATTCCACACCTACTGTATTAAGAAAATAAAGCAGATTAAGTGGAATAATAGTTTTTTTTTAACGAGGAAAAGGCATTTCATCTGATCACAAGTAAAACTACTATAATGTGTAAATTTATAGCATTTACAAGACTACTCTTGTCTCTTTGACATATAGTGCATGAAAATCATCAGTAGATATTAACGTGATTCAGTTTTCTAAGTATACAAAAAAGTTACTAAAATCTAAACATAGAAAAGATGTACTTGAGATATAATTGAGAAACCATTGAGGTTGTCAACACTAATAAATGACTCTATTTTTAAGTATAATATTCATATTGGTTATATGATAAATTCCTGGGAAATATAACCTTTATGTAAAACTGCAGTAATTTACTTTACAAGTGGCATGTGTGAGTAGTTCAAAGACAGAATTCCTACCCATCAGAGGGAATCTCGTTTGATTTCTAACCCACTCTCTTGTAGCCTATTCACATCTAATACCCACTATCACCTGTGATTTACACAGCCACACATATTTGTTATCCTCAATATATTTATTGAATGAATTCAAGATTCATTGAAATTGTATTAAATAAATGAAGATTATTTTTAATACAATCATTGACATAAAATAACTGATTAATGTAGTTAATTTAGCAATTTTTTCCTCCAAAACTGTGCACATTACATTCTAGCTATATGTAATCAAAGTGCTCTCTACAATATTATAATTTCAAATTTCCTATTTGGGGTCAAATGTAAATCATGATAACTGTGGTATTATGAATTGTAAATAGATAATATTCTAATTCAGAGGTTTAAAGCATGTATATTTTCCAATTTATGTACTCAAACCACTTGCTCATTAGCTAATTTGATAGTAGTAATGGTTTCCATTGGATATTTATATGCATCAAACACTCCAGACATATATTATCTCACTTAACTCTGAAAAGAAATTTATCGTACCCACTAATGCCAGACCCTGTGCTAAGTATACAAAGAAGGTGAGAAGACATAGCTCCTGCCCTGAAGAAGTTTGGGCTGAACACTAGTGGATAGGAAGGCATACATATCCCATGTAAGGAAAGAAACAGAAGTCATGTAGGAAAGGACAGAGGATGTTTGAGAAACTTGAAAGCTCAGTGTGACATGATGGTCATCAAGGTGCATGGGTAAAAAGTAAATAAATATTATAGTCTATATTTTATACCAATTGCCCATCATTTACAGGGCTGTTATGAATATCTTACAGTAAGTATTTTCTTCAATTGTCATTGAAACATTATTACAAGCTCTGCTCCTAGAAATAATTCATAAAATAACAAAACCAGGGTCTTAAGCAAGCTGAGCTATGGCTTTGCATATGAAATCTGCTATCTACTTAAGAAAGAGCTCTGCGATCCAAAGAAAGTTGTTGTTGTCCAGTGTTATAATTACAGAACTAAAAGTGATGGCACTAAGTTCAACACTTATTTTCGAGGAGTGGAAACTGAGGAGGAAAATTACATAGGTAGGTAATAGAATATTTTATAGGCGACTTCGAGATGTGCCAACAAAAATATATTTAGATGGTATAAGTGAAAGAGAAGTTGTGTGTTAGAGAATTTTACAAGTGAAAATACTCATGGCCCTATAATATGTGTTAACATTATCAAAATATAGAAAATTTTAAAGATAAAAAGGCTTTTAGTCTATGCAATTCTATATAGACACAGGAGATACTAACAGGCTCCCATATAGTTGTTGTATGTAATATTTAGTATTGATTAATTTGAATAAGATCTATTTAGAATTTAAAAGAAAAAAGCCATTTGTTTACTTATAATTTAATTTTTTATTGATACATAATAGATGTATATATTTTGGGGGTACGTGCAATAGTTTAAGACATTTACATAATTTTTAAAGACCAAATCAGTAGAATTGGGATATCCATCACCCTAAATATTTGTCTTTTCTTTATGCTAGAAATATTTGAAATTATCCTCTTCTAGGTATTTTGAAATATACAATAGATTGCTGTAAACTATAGTCACCCTATTGATTTATTGAACATTATGTCTTATTTCATCTATCTAACTGTGTATTTGGACCCATTAATCCTCTCTCCTCCCCATTGTTCTAAACAGCCTCTGGAAACCAGCAATCTAACTACGTTCATGAGATCTGCTTTTGTAGTTCCGAAATATGTGAGAACATGTACTAATTGTCTTTCTGTGCTTGGCTTATCTCACGTAACACAATGACCTGTAGTTCCATTCATGTTGCTGCATTTTTGAAGACTCAATCTTGATTTAAGTTGGGATTTTTAAACAATGAGAAATGCAGAAATAAAAATATATTTCAAAAATTATTTCCAAAAACTTGAAAACAGTGATACATAATGATTTTCTTTCAAAAGGGCTTTGTATGAAAATGGTCCATAAGGTTGGATGCTAAGACTAAAATATAAAGAAACAAAAAGCCAAATACGGCCAGTTTTCTAACTACTTTATTGCCTTTAGTGCTCTGTCCTTCGCTTTAGATTACCAACATGAAAAGTTTTTATACAAAAATGTTGAACATTGGAAATCTTGAGCACTCCCTACCAAGCAGAATATGACACAAAAGAAGTGCTTTATGGCCTGAAGCAAACCTCCTGGATTTCCTGTCTCCCTCAGATTAGTCCTGCTTCTAAAATGCTGGTCTCCTGAAGTTGTCACCAGTGAAAGAAAGTTTTCTTATTTCTTATGAAAATAAATGAAGAGAAAAAGCCTTATCTGTAGGAGAAATTACATATTAAGAGAAAAAGCTGTATAATTTTAACGAGGAAAGGGAGAGACAGAGAAAGAGAGCGATTGATTTGCATTTCATTTGTTTTCATTCACATATCTAGCTTTCAGTAAATATTTACTCATTGATTACATCACATTGGACTACTTAATCCAAGACCAAAATACAATAACACAAATTAGGTATGCAACAGTTAGTCCCAACTATAAATGCTTAAGTTTTCTATAATTAGAAGAAGTTAATATTACAGGCTTATCTCCATCATATATATAATTTTTGATCAATCAAAAATTAGGTAAATTGTATAATAACAGAAATGTTCATATTGAGTTACAGGCAAGGTAAGAAGTATGCTCCAAAATTTGTTGAAAGTAGCAGCAATTTAAGAAAAGCCAAAACAAATTATGCATGAGAGAGCAACACTGTAAACTAGTATCAGTGGACAGATGTGTGGAGGATAAACAGAGAGATCTAGCATCAAGAAACAGTGAGCCTATTTATATACCACAACTGTCAATTATTACAGCCTATTCCACTATATTTAGAATGAAGGAAAAGATCAGCAATGTTTTAAAACACAGAAAGCTCTTGAGAACTCCAGATGTTTGGAAAAGCTGAAAGGCAGTATTCATGCATATATATAGATAGATGTGAACCGACATATAGATTCAAGCCTAAAACTTTTTGTTATATATTATATATAATATATATATATTATATACATATTATATATAATATATATATATTATATACATATTATATATAATTATATATTATATACATATTATATATATATATAGAGAGAGAGAGAGAGAGAAATAATAGACCAGGTGTGGTAGCTCACGCCCTGTAATCCCAGCACTTTGGGAGGCCGAGGCAGCTGGATCAGCTGAGATCAGGAGTTCGAGACCAGCCTGGCCAACGTCGTGAAACCCTGTCTCTACTAAAAATACAAAAATTAGCCAGGCGTGGTGGTGGGTGTTGTAATCCCATATATATATATATATATATATATATATGGATGTGACCCGACATATAGATTCAAGTCTAAAACTTTTTGTTTTATGGATATACGTAACATTTTGTTTTTGTATTTTATATTTTTATATTTTTGTATTTTATATTGTTATATATATATAAAACATTTGTTTTTGTATTATATATATATTGTATATATATATATGCATATATATGTGCCTCAATTATACTCTCCCTAAGCTCAAAACCTTATGTGAGCATTCTTTATTTTTAAAATGGAATGAATTTACTCAATAGTTAAAACCACTGGTCCTTCAACTAATGGTGACTTAATTTTTTGGGCTAATAGAATGGAGCCCATAGCTATTTAATATTAAGAAGAACATAAAATGTTTAAGTTACTGATGCTTAAGATTTCAGACCACAGTGATTCTCAGAATACAAATAAATTTTGGCATCTATTTTTGGAATCACTGTTTTCTAAAGAAGTAATTGTCTTTTGAATAATTTACTTGGCAGGCAGCAAATTACATATAGGTTCAAGCCTAAAATGAAACAAACACACAATTAATTTCTCCACTAATATCTGTCTCTAAATGAAGTTACCTGTTTGATATAGATATGAGTTGTAGGAAAGTTACAGGGATATTATGAGGCCCACGATAAATGTTGTCATGAAAGAAAATAATTTTTAATTTAGTAGTCTCTATCAATCTAGAAAGCCTATGAATATTTACTATTAATTCACTATGCTAAAAAACTAGATAAAAAAAGGTACACACAAGAGAAAAGCATCACATAACAAAACGCTTACTAGAATAGTATCAAAATCTATTAAAATTTTGAGATTATATATACACATTTGAAATCAATGATACTTTCACATTTCTAGGGAGAATCTTAAAAATTTATTTGTCACTATAAAATATATGTCAAAATATTGGGAAACTGTTGGGCTATGGTCAAGGACTTTGTTCCTACAGCAAAACAATTTAGAAAACCTTGATGTAAGTACCATTAGTGATATAGTAAGTTTTTATGTATATTCATGGTCGGAATGTTCTAATGTGTTTCATATAAATGTGCTTTCTGAAGGTCAGAAAATTCCACCTTTAGCCTTGCTATTAATCCTTAAAGCATGTGATCTCCACAGTTGTTTTAACTCTTGTCTGTCTCTTAGAATCTTCTAGTAATTCAGCCCAGATCAGTATGCACTCAAAGACTGCCTAGTCTGTTTAAAGCAAATGTAGTACACAGATGACTCCTAAGCAGCTTACATTCTAGTAGTGGAAGAACAGCAATGAAGAAATAACTTACAAATAACAAAGCAAATACTTTAAAACATGCCTAGATCATCAACCTACTATATTATTTCATAAAATGCTCCATGATGGCAAAATTATAATAATAATAAATCAGTAGAGAGATTGAAATCTTGACATATGAAAAAGGAATAGTTATGAAAAATATAGGTCAATTCAAAGGATAACATTGCACAAAGCTCTCCACCAAAAATTCTAGTGGGATTTGTTATTCCAATTCTAGTACTGGTCATTCCTTTCGTATTTTTCTCTTCACTACCACCTCTGTACTTGTATATTTCTCTTAGCCCTTCTCCACCACGGTGCTGCAAGAGAATTTAGCTCTAATATCCTGACATTCATTGCATAACATAAATTAACTTCCTTCTTATGCATCCCAAGTTAAACTTGGTAAATAGTATGTAAGGGAAAATTGAGAAAAGAGTGACTCAAATAATTTTCTGTAGGGCTTTATTCTTTTGCTCAACCCTAGTGGAGAATGATTGTGACACCCATACATTTAATTATTATATTTAAATATCATTACTTAAAACTTGAGTCTTCGATGAAACTTTGTTTTACCACTATACTAATTTTTCTTTTCTTTTTTTTTTGACATGGATTCTCACTCTGTCACCCAGGCTGCAGTGCAGTGGTGCGATCTTGGCTCACTGCAACCTCCGCCTCCAGGGTTCAAGCAATTCTTCTGCCTCAGCCTCCCCAGTAGCTGGGACTACAGGTGCGCACCATCACGCACATCTAATTTTTGTATTTTTAGTAGAGACGGAGTTTCACCATGTTAGTCAGGCTGGTCTTGACTCCTGACCTCATGATCTGCCCGCCTCAGCCTCCCAAAGTGCTGGGATTACAGGTGTGAGCCAGTACACCCAGCCCCACTATACTAATTTTTACAATATTGCTATGCATGGGTTTTTTATTAAATATCAAAAGTATAGGTCAAAATAAATATGATGTATAATATACATGACATTCTGCTTTATTGTTAGTGAAGAGGTTGTGAAAAAAATATGTTAAAAATTTAGAGAGCATCTGACCTAGTCATGCACTGCATTAGAATACTTAATATAAATAACACTTGATATCAAGTTTCACAACAAATAATGTAAAAATTTTATTAATGTCTCTATTTCTCAATTATGCCTAGATGTTAACGTGCTAGTGCCTAGATTATTGTTTTCTCACTGACATTCCATAGCTCAAATAATCTAATTTGTAGAAATATACTCCTTCTCCCCAAGGGATTTAGCAGAGCTGTTTTTATGCTGAAAGGGGAATGTTTTATGTAAGCATTTTTACTTTTTTTGTGAGTAGTCTTTTTGGTGGGAAGAAGGTACCCCTTCTTAACTTAATCTCCCTCCATGCATTTATTCCTGTTCAATTATTTAAATACTCAATTTTGTTTCCTTTCCTTGTTGACAGCTGATTAATTGTGCCGCTTTTATGTTTTCCAAAGAAATAACCCTTATTCACAACACTGCTTATTTGATGGCTTTGTCAAAAAAAGATAAGCAAATTATCCTATCTATGGATTTATAAAGTTTGAAAATATTAAGTTAAAATAAAAAATAGGCGGGAAGATTCTTATATCCACAATTTAACACTTACAATTTGAAAATATGTATTTGCATCTCCAAGAATAAATTTCTAATATGCTGACTAAAATAATATTTTAATTTTTTCATGGAATTATCAAATAGGGCATGAAAATACACACTTTTGCCTGTGACAAATGGGTTTGATTGACATTAACAAAATATAAGAAACTTTTTTAGCTATGTAGAACCTGAGCTTTCTAGTACATTGACATACAAAATATATTTTATACAACTACTAGTACATTGACATATAAAATATATTTCTGTTTCCTTATTGGTCTGTAAACTGTTTTTTTAATTCAAAAGAAGACAGAATAATCCTTTCTATATTGTTATTGCTCTATCATGCTAAGTAAAATGACAGTGACCCTGAAGATATTGAAAAAGTCAAATAGCAGACCCTATAGGAACTGAGAGATAACAATTGGGACTTTTTTTTTTTTTAAATGTACTGGTAACTAAATTGTAACTTACCTGTTGTGTAAGAGAAGTGCAGCAGGTCTTCATACCTCTTTCTTGTTGAATAGCTTTAATTTGTGCTTAATATTGTGGATTTTAAAAACATTTATATGCTTTTTTTTACATAATGTAGAGATAGACTTCATTGTGTGATTAAAATCTAGTTCTAAAATCTATTGAATCAGGAAAAACAAGGAATACATAATCATACATTACCTTTTTCAATATGCATCCTTTTTGACTCATGTCCCATGTCATGACCGGCCAAATCTCCCTCTTTGGGCCCAGGAAGTACATTTGGTGATAAGCCCATCAGCATCTGGTTCATGGACAACCCATTCTGATGGACCGCTATTATAGCCGAAAAGAAAACAAACAAAACAAAACACAAAAACACCATAACACACAAGGTTCCAATAAGTCAATTAAACTCTCTTGGACTCAATAGTAACTATAATATTAATAGAATGGTCTAACTTTAAATTTATAGTCTATCCCTAAAAACACTGTGATAACTGATAAACATGATAATTTGTCAGAATATGCAAAAAGTATTGAAAATGACATCACCTCACTTTATTTTTATTTTGCATAAAACATGATTTTTATCTGGAAAATATAAATTTTTAAAATATAAGAATAATATAGTAGAAATTGCCATTTGGCAAACACCATTTATAATAATTGTTTCAGGGATCAAGGGATAATTCTAAAACTAGTGAGTGGAAGTTTGGTAAAGAACAGAATATTTGCATAGTCTTAAGATATTTTTCTCACCAGACACTCACTATCTACAAAGGTAAACAACAACAACAACAAGTAATATTGCAATAGAGAAACCTGGTAGTCACCACCTTAAGAAAGTGATAAAGTTATTGCTGATATTGTAGAAATGTGTGTCTCCCGAAATGATTCACTAAGAAGGACACACTACCACAGCTGTGTGATTCCCACCAAACATCCATAACCTAAGTCTAATCAAAAGGAAACATTAAAAAATCCAAACTGAGGGACATTCTACAAAATAAATGGCCTGTACTCAAAAAAAAAAAAAAAAAGTTACTGAAAGACAAAATGGACTAAGGAACTGTTCCAGATTAAAGAATACTAAGAGAATATGACAACTAATTGTAGTGTGTGATCACAGATTGGCTTTTGTAGCTAGAAAAAAAAAATCTTGCTTTAAAAAATATTGGTGGGAAAATCAGTGCAATTTAAATAAAAACTGCAGTTCAAATTTTAGTACTATAATAATGTTATTTTACTGATTTTGATCATTTTTCTCTTATGTAAAATAATGTTCTTGTTTGCAGAAGATAAACGATGATGAATTTGAGGTAAAGTTGTATTAAATCTATGATAGAAGCACTAGGTGACATTATGCCTTTATTGAGATATCACTTTTAGAGAACTTGATTGGTTGACTGATGAGGTAAATCAGGATGACAAACACATAAGAATGATTTGTATTATATTTGAAAATTTTCTTAGTCTACAATTACTTTAAAGTAATATGTTACATATATGTACATATATATGTATGTGTGTGGATGTGGATCTATTTCCATTTCAACAATTACGGTATCCCAGGCATACAAAAATGTCTCCTTTGTTTCTATCAAAAATTTAAAAAAGAATATTACCATTAATAAAATAACATGAATGTATAACAAAACTTGTTCAAATCTTCCCCAATCTGTCCGTCATTTCCATTTTATTCCAAAATTTTTTCTTCTCTAGGACAGCACCTTTCCAATGACAATATCTTATAATGAAACCAATATTTATCATTAAATTTCTGATTCTAGTGTCAACATACCATAAAAATATATAGTAAATATTTTATTTGAAGACTTTTAAAATTGTGTATAAAGTTATAAAATTAAGGAAATATGTTTCAGGCAGGCCAAAGCAAGTATATATATTTAGTATTATGTTGAACTATATAATTGCCAATAATTAACTATCTTTTATTTGTAATTATTTACATAGTATTCAACTTAATCTTTAAATTATCCACTTCAATAGCTCCCAGATCAACAATTTTCACTTTATGCATACATTCCTTTATAACCTATAAAGTGACTTTCTAGAAAATGCTTTCCTATTATGAAAATATTCTCAACAACCAAATAACTTAAATAAACTTTGTATAATTAGAGGAAGTTCATGCTATAAACGTAATTGCATAAAATAATAGCTAAATTCTGGAAATAAGCAATATATATAGGTTTTATCAAACAAGTTATTCTCTTTTAATATAGTCATTTACCAAAAGAACAATCTGACATTATTATACAAACACAAAAATCACTTGTTAATTGGATGGCATTTTAACTTTATTCTTAATTTTCTTGGCCATAAGTACCAAGATTAAATATTGTGAAAATGTTATAAAATAACATAGAGCCTTACTTTCCAAATTTTAAAAATAACAATATATGGCAATAGTATGCATTATTGATTGTTACTAATTCAAATTATCAAACTTAGCTAATTTGAAATTATTTAATCCATTGACCACCTGAATGACTTAGAAATGTATGCATTTTAAATTTATTATTTTGAATTTAACTCATTTCTCTTTGTGGATATCTCCATTAACACAAAGATAAAATTTAAAAGTCAGTGAATTACAAAAATGGCAGAGTAGGATTTGAGGAATATGTTGAATAATCCATAAACAGTGTACCAAGATACTAGATATTTGAGAATTGGTCGTGTTTACTTCAGAAACCAACCTAAAAGATTACTTATTTTCTCTGTTTCATAGCTCAAATCTTTATATGTGGCATCAAAGAGAGGAAATTTATATCAGGACCTGTTAATGTAGTATCATACCTCATGATATTGCAAACTAGGAAACATAATTTTGAGAGATCGCTATTGCTACAGAGTTTCAGAACATGATCCATCTGAGATCTATTTGGAATGAGGGCATGTTGATTAGAAAAGCCAGCTAAACCCTAATAAAGTTTAAAATGGTGACAAGTAGAAGTATGAGACCTACGGATTCTGTCAGAAGAGCTCTCAGTCCGAGCAGGGGAGCTGGACACGCTGCTGCTGCGATGTGATGATGGGTGACTGCCAGGCCTTCTCCCCTCCTCCAGAGAGGGGGCAGGCGAGGGGCTATCGGGAACACGCTCCTGCACCAGCAAGGGAGGGAAGGAGGGTAGAAAAGACATTAAATACAACGGATCTTTACTAAATGAATGTTGGTTTTTCTCAATACAATAAGAAATGTAAAGAGAATAAACACTTTATTTCATCAGCATTTAACTGTACTAAAAGATATGTTTATCTTGAGCAAAGCCAAATAAAGTAGAAAAAGATGGTCTATGAAACTATGGTTCTACAGGTAAGCGTGACTGCAGTAATGACAAATGTCAATCCACTCTGGAGAAAAAGTAAGCCCTAAGACGACACTCAAAAATATCCAAATAAGAATCCATTAGACAACAAAGACCTCGGAGAATAAAGAAGGATTATTTATCATTTGGAAGAAATCTTTAAATATATTCCCTTGTTTCCGCAAGTATCTAAAGATCATGTAATAAACACATTATCAACATGACTGACCATAATAATAGTACCAGAGGAGTTTTTAACAGGTATTCCATCCTGGTACTGCTCTGGACATACTCAGTCACATTTTAAGGCATCATGGAAATGGATTATTGTTTAATATTGGAATAATTTTCTTTGTTTTAAATAATTCTCAGAGTACCTACCACACCTAGCTTCAATTCAACCAAACAAATGTATTAAGGGCACATTTATGAAATATATATCAATCATGTCCCAGGGAAATTTGGTACTGTGCTTCCTGATACTCTATTTTATGTCAACAGTCTTGTCTCACTCCATACCTCCCTCTCTAAGCTCTGTACATTCTCCATTAGACAAATCTGCAAGTAGATTCTATAAATGTCTCCAATTAGCTATTATAAATGGAATTACAGATTAAGAAAGAAGGTACCCATTGGTGAACATTTTCTACTTTGAGCAGCAAAATATTTATACCCTCAGTTATTAACAGACACAGGCCTTGATGAACTGTGTTTGTAATAATTAATAAATAGTTAAAATGTGAAAGAAAACTACATAAAGTATGTAGATGTATAATGTACTTATAAATAATTAGTACGTTATTCCTTATTAGGGAGAAAACATGCAATTATGAAATAGAGAAAAAAATCTAAAACGTAATTGGCCTGTAGGAGGCTAATGTTTCCAAAATGTCAATGTTAACTCAATATGGAAAACAAATAGGAGGTTCCAGGCTTTGTACTGCCAGTGAGAATGATGATCGTGCTCATCTTTGGTCAAAGTGATTCCACTAGCACTGTGATGGTTTGAAATCCTGCTGCACATCAGAATCGCATGTTTTTAAACGTGCTTATGCTTGAGTTTCACTCTCAGAGATTCTGGTTTACTGAGTATTATGGCTTAATTGTGTCCCCCAAAAAGATCTGTTGAAGCCCTAACCTTTGGTCCCTATCAATATGAATGTACTTGAAAACCGAGTCTTTGCAGACATAATTAGTTAATATGAGAACATACTGGATTAGGGTGGCTTTTAATCCCATGTGATTCATGTCCTTACAAGTAGATGTGAAGATAGAAGGGAAGAATGTCATGTGACCATAGAGGAAGAGATTAAACTTATGCAGCTTCAAGCCAAGGAATGGCAAGGATTGCCAGCCGCTACCAGAAGCTATAGAAAGCGAAGGATTCTACCTAGAATCTCAAAGGGAGCATGGTCCTCATGAACTCCTGATTTTGAACTTCTAGACTCCAATAATGAGAGACAATAAATTTCTGTGGTTTTAAGGTACCCAGTTTCTGGTTCTTTGTTACAGTGGCCCTAGAAATCTAACACACTAGGTCTAAAATGGGACCCAGACTTCAGTATCTTTTTAAAGCTCTCCCTATGATTTTAATATGGAACCAAGATTGAGCTGTACTTTTGTCACACTCTTTTAATTTTGCAATGGTGTACACTGCCAATAAACATCTTCAACAGATATGCTGAGACTTCATTTTGAAGACCATGACAAATAAAATGAAAATAACCAGAAAAAATAGCCAAGCCCTTTTCCCAAATCCATGTCGTAAAATGGTTTCCTAACATATATTCCATGGAATTAAAAAAAAAAAAAAGTGCTATAAGAAACTTCACGACAAAACAATATTGTAAAGGAAAAGAAAAGAGGTCAATTAAATTTTAATCTCGAAAGTTGCAATGCGTATTACAATCTTGTCGTAATGATAACTTGTTGAACTTCAAGAGTTTTTAGACAGGGCTAATATGTGCTGATAGGCTTCTGTAAAAGACAATAAACTCCCACAGAAGGCAGACATATTGTTAGTATTATACTAAAAAGCATTAGCCCTTTACCTTAATTGATCAGAGGTTAACAATTAAGTGCTTTATTTTCTGCAAATAGCAAAATTGATAATGTAGGTAAATGTAAGCAACGCACAATATATTTTCCATCTCAAGTTATGTGGGGTTTCCACTTGAAATACTGCAAATATGCAAATAAATGGGAGGGAGAGAGAGAGAGAAAGAGACAGAGAGACGAGATGGGAAGAGGAAAGAGAAAACAAGGGGGGACAAAGACAAACATACATCCCAGATACTAAAATTTAAAACTAACTTTTCAGAGACGTTTATAACATGTATGCATTTGTTACAAGCTAGGATACTACAGAAAGATGGCATCCAACTTTACAGTTTGCAGATTAAGATATTTTGAAATCTTTATCACGGGTAACATGGAAAACGAATATATTATCAGTTATTTTTCCAAACTAACAAAATGAAGCATGTATGCTTCTAAAATGTCTAAGGTAAACAAACGACCAACAGTTTTAAAAGACAAACATGTATATGACTTAAAAGAGCAGAAACTTCACATCTGGATGCCAAAACTTACTTCCTGTCTTCTAATTATAACTACCCTAACCTATAAAGAAGCTTCAAATAGCAATATTCTCATATCAAATCATTGTAATCACAAATCAAAAGACAATCTTGGCTTGTGTTAGCCACGCCATAATTCAAAAGTTTAGTTGTGTATGGTTTTGAAGTATTTGTGCACTTATCATAGAGAATGCATTTATAAGGCTATATGTAGAACTCCTCTATAATTTGTATAAATATATTAAGAAACAATACTGCAGCTAACTGCATACATGTCCAGAGATACACTCTTAAAGTCTAATCTTGATTTCCTGAAATTCTAATAGAAGCATAGTTTGTCTAAGCTTTAGAGCTAATTCCTAATACATCTAACTGTTAACACTTGGATTACACAGAAATACATGGTGTGTATTTAAGAAAATGCACTGATATATTTTTGAATAAAGAAAATTTTCTAAATTAACCATTCCATTTTATTCCAAAGGTTACTCACATCAATGCTTATCTATCAATAAATTTTAATATTTTTCTTAATAATTATGTTAATGCATATGTTTGGCTGAACAGACATAAAGTACAGTCTTGAAATAAATCAGTCTCTCTAAAATGATTTTGCAAGTCTGATTTTCCTGTCATAATAGATTTCTTAGTAGTGCTAATGGAAAGCATGAGAATATAATTGTTCTGAGATATTTAACTCATAAAATGCTTAAATATTTAATGCATAAATCTCTGGAAACAATTATTATGCCATTAAAATAATTCCTTGTTTATTTTAACATTTCCCATATAAGTAGAAAAATGCTTTATTAGCCAATGTACTTAAATGTCAAAGTTATCTGTGATCATCCCTTTAATTCATGAATTGTTCAGTTATTCATTTACACATCCAAAATACTCTTAAAAAGACATATTATACTAAGTAAAAATAAATTAGATTGAAATCTTTATGTAAAATGCATTTTAAAAGCATAATTTAAAGCTCAGTAAATATGTATAAGTAAAATTATAGTATTTAATTTACCTTTAACTTAGTTTTTGCTTTAATTGTAGTTTTGTGTTCAAGAACAAAGGATACAAAGACAATAGTTAATACTGTTATTTGAAGAAAATATTTTAATTTATGCAAATTTTTATGATTTAAAAGCTTAACTATTCAGTTGAAACTTTCTATAAATTGAGATACAACATATTCAGTCATTTTACTTAATGTATAATTTCAATCTTTGGAACCTAATGTATTGTTCTTTGAAGAATTCCATTAAAGTAAAATCCATTGAGCAAGTAAGATTTGAATACATTGTTGCACAATAAATTAATTTGTTTCAACAGCTTAATTCTTTTATCATATTTATATGCTTGCCTTTCCAGAGTATTCTATAAGATGGAGAATAATGGAGACAATAAAGAATTGCTTAGGAGGGAATCTCATAATTATTACTGAAACAAAATAGATAATGAGTTTTATTCAGACATAGTAAGTAAGAAGCAGTTCAATGTCTATAAGAAAACTAGGTAAACTGGATTTATCATTTCATTTGTGTAATACCCTTTAACCTCCAATAAGGGGCTGAAGCAGGACAGAGAGGAAGAATATTTAATTTAATACTTCAACACACTCCTTTATAGTCCTGCATCAGCTTCACCAATCAATAAAACACAATCTTTTGCAATGTTCCATCTTTATAAAACTTGCCACAGTAATAAATGAAAATTTAAGAGGAGTACTCTTCCACTGAAAAAAAAAAAAAAAAAGGTCATACTACTAAACTAATAGTAACAGGAGAACAAAAAAGGAAAAGCTGCATTTTTGCCTCTGGGTAGAAAAAGAAGTATTTGGTGTGTAGGATAATTCAGAATCAAAAATAGAATTCAAAAACAACATACTCAAATTCTAAAATAAAAAGCATAAAATGTTCAGTACTACACACATGTGATTAAACATTTTAAAAATTGCATTATCTCAGCTGCCCTCTCTCCACCTTAAAAATGTATTATATTTTATCAAATTAAAATATTTTCTTAGGGTAAGTATAATCACAACTCATTTCTCTAAAGGATCATTTCATTTAGCTTTTATTTATTTTGCTCTCCTTTTAATTCTCTTCATTTTTTGTTTTTCAATAGAGATTCCCTAACTGAATAGGATATAGAAGTGGGGAAACAATTTGTAATATTAAATTTTTTTTTGTTGTTTGTTTTTTTGAGTCAGAGTCTTGCTCTGTCACCCAGGCTGGAGTGCAGTGGCACAATCTCGGCTCACTGCAACCTCCACCTCCCCGGTTCAAGCAATTCTCCTGCCTCAGCTTCTGAGTAGCTGGGATTACAGGCGTCTGCCACCACACCCGATTAATTTTTTGTATTTTTAGCAGAGACAGAGTTTCACCACCTTGGTCAGGCTGGTCTAAGTGATCCACCAGCCTAGGCCTCCCAAAGTGCTGGGATTACAGCTGTGAGCCACCGCGCCCAGCCTAAATGTTATCTTCATATAACTTTTCATTTATAAAATTGATGAAGTTGACCAGCACTTTATATAACCAAAACTTCTCAGCTTTAAGAAAACTCAGGCTCAAATACATTAGTTCAATGAGTATTTACTGAACACTTACTATGTACCAGGCAGGATCTAGGTTCTAGTTATATAAAATTAAGCAAAACTGACAAAAATTATTGTCCCCGTGGAGCATATATCACACCTGGTAAATGTTGTTAGTGAAATGCAACATCATTGACACTAAGAGTGGTGTTCAAATTCCTTTGCTTTGGAAAAATGTGCAAAGAAGATAAATAGCAGAATTGGAATCCTGTATTCAGAAAAATGCTTAAAAGTACTTTTAAGAGACAGTCAATGATGTTAGCATGCTTACACCTAGTTGAGGACCAGGCAGCCCAAATCAAGATTCCATAGCTGAGGAAGACCCAAACAATATTTACATAGCTTTTAAAAAAAACTTTGATTATGGAACTCAATAAATACTCAAGTTTTCCAAACATGAAACTGGCAAGGCCCCGTGAAACAACTTAATATAATCTGAAACAACTTAACTTTATTCTCCTGTTGTCTTTTTGAACTCACTCATTGGTGGTAGGGGACTATATTTTTCCCAAGAGTGTATGAAAATTCACGTAGCCTTGTAACTTTCTGGGTTTCTATTTGATAATATAAAGTTACTTTAAGCAGCAAAATAAAATCTTGACTCAGGAATTATAATTCAGCACCATCTGACAATAAATACTGGCGTCTTAATTAAAAGGTAGGACTTCTTCCTTTACTACAGCCAAGGGATATAGAGGTGAAGGAAGAACAGCAAGGGAAAACAGGTAAGTGCTGATTTGACCAGCACTGCCTTTAACTGGCATCAATCTCTCCTGCATGGTAAATGTTTAAAGTCAATGTTTAACTTAGTAAGGCACAAATGTATGTTCTTACAGGCCACCACCATGATGAGCCTCTCATCTGCAGTTCCCTTGATGAGTCTAATTCATCCCGATGTTCCTTTGACCCTTGAGTTTCCTGCATAGTTACATCTGGAGGCTTGGTTCAAGTTGATGTGGGGGTACGACTACTTCATAGATGGTGTTGCAAGCTTCTATAATGAGCGTAATGTCTGCTTGGTTGCCTTTTATGATGCCAGCCACCACTGATGATCATGGCCACAATTCGTCACTTCATTAGGGCTTGTAATTTCCTACACACTTATTTTCTAGAAGGTTTCTATGATCACAAAGTTACCTCATGAATCATTTGGTTATTCTTAGGATCAGTTTTTATGGAAAAGGCAGGAAAAATGCTTGATCCCTTCCATGTATTTATCTTTAAGCCTTTATTGTCCTTTAAAAACATCAGTTCCCCCAAAATTCTCCAAATGTGAACAATGAGTTTCTTTTTTAGTATTATTATAAAATCATTCATTTAAACGTGATGTATTTCAAGGCCTGGATGTTTCATTAGTGGTGGTTGTGTGGTAATACTTTCTTTTTTAGGTTAACATCCTTTTTTCATATTTAATATCAATATTCAAATAAACCTAAAGAGAACATACTTATTATTTTTTAAAACCAAGTAAAATTAAATAAATTTTTTGTGAAAAAAATTTATGTCTAAAAGCGCTGCATACACTTGGAGATTTTTGTGTTTGTACAAAGAATAAACTATTCTGTAACTAAAAACAAACATGAAGTATATGATGTCACATTGTTCTAAGATTCACTCTACTTTGTGAATTAGGTCACTCTGGTTGTAGTTTTTATAATCTTTTCACATTTTAAACTTCATGCAAGTAACATCTTGTTTCCTAATATAGTATTTTAAGAACTTGCTTTAAAGTATGAGTACAATTATAAATAGCATTTTTCAATGTTTAATTCTTTAAATGAGAATGTCACAAAGTCTCTCTCACACACACACACACACAGACACACACAGAGACACAAAACAGATCAGCAAAGAAAATTAACAAATTTAAGTCATATTCCCTATTTTCAGAAAACTGTAATGTGTCAAAAGAAGAAAGATGTGTATCCAACAATGTAGGGTAATTTGAATGTTGTCATATTTCTCAAAAACAATTCTACATTATCTCTGAAGAAAATCTTAAAATGCATTTACAAATCTGCTTTGCATACTATGCACTACAAACCCCAAAAGTCCTTGATTAAAACAAAGCTGTGTATAAAATTTTTATTAGGTAAAATGAGCAGAAAAAAAAAAGAGAAAGTCAGAGAGACAGAGGTCTCACCATAGAATTCTGACTATATTTCACAAGCTTGACAGGGATTCCCTGCAAAATTCTAGAACTTACTTTTAAACAAATGATTTTGGATACTTAGAGAGAAAACAAAATAGTAATAAGATGAAAATAATGTTGGTATATAAAGACTTCCAAAGATTAAATAAATAGTAATTTAATCATTATGACAACCTAATGGGGTAGTATCGTTATTACACAAAATACAACTATATTAAATAATTTGTCTATGGTCACACTGGTTGGAGGTGATGAAGTCGAAATGAAAATCCAAGTAGCCTTCTTTCAGAACACATGCCTTAAATCACTAAAATATGCTTCCCTTCTTCCTTTCAATATTACTTCTATTTCATCAAGAACGCTCTTTTCAAAATCTTTATAACATTGTGAATTTATTAAATAAAAACTGAGAAAAATATTGATTCATTCAGGAGAATTTGGGGTTACATAATGAATGATACCTGAGAATCAATTAATAGAACATTTCAACCTATTAGGAATTCTCCAATGACAAGAGAAATTGATCTGTTGATTTATATTGTTTATTTCACTCTGTTGTTTAAGGTAATAAAGGAATACATCCTTTTAAAATTTGGAAATGATACAAAGGTGGCATAAATAGCTAATGTGATAGTCTGGGATGTTAATACTCCAAAGTATCTAAAGACCCTAAATCAATGGAATGGAAACTAAAAAACTTAATGTAGATAAATAAAAATTCCTAACACAAATAAAAGATGAAGAAAAACTGGCTTAACAGAATTTTATGTCAGAAAGGCATGAAATGTACTGAGTCAGACATTCAACTACCAAACAAAATCTTAGGAACTATGACTAGATTTATAGATTATTGTCCAAATTGAGGTTGATGTCTAGTGTCTCTTCATTGCACAATTCACTTCTAGAGTATGGTGGGATAGACGGTGACTTCAGTAAAAAGAAGGCAGCCAAAAAGATGAAGAATAATCAGAACAAATTAGAATAATTGGCCTAGAAAACAGAAACACTATAGGCACTAAAACAGAGGGCTTAAATATTGAAATGGCTAGAACCTAGAAGAATTAGTAGACATTTTTCTTCCAATAAAATATAACAAATTTAAGGTAGAAGCTATTGAGATGCAAATTTTAATTTGATTAATGAATATACTTCTCACTCTTAAATCTGCTGAAAATAGATTAGGCATCCTACAAAAGCTTAGATATATGAAAATGAATAAGAAAGATGTGGGAATTATTTCTCCATTATGGGGGAAGCTGAATTACATAACATCTCAAGTCTAAGTTGCTTTATGTTCTATGAATGCTAAACAGAAAAAGTATATGGGCATCACTGACACATAAGAAATTAATACAGGTACAGTTTATAATTATTTAATATATCCCTACAGATATTTAGGGAGAGGGGAGAGGAAATTGTGCATATATCCACACAACTAGGAATTTTAATTAGAATTATTATTGTCTAAAGAGTATATGTCAATTTCCTCCTCAAAATAATCTTGATTATACTCAATACAACCAGCCATAGAAAGTCTAAGTTCAAGACTTTAGCAGACTATCTCATGAACACTTGCATGTAAAGCAAATAACAATGCCATAGTGGGAAAGTCTTCATCTATCTAGTTCTCTTTTCCTCAGTGCATTTAATTCTTTCAACCCTAAATTCTCAATTATTTTAGTTTTTTTTTTTCTGCTTGGCTCTATTGTGTTTGAGAGTTTAGTTTGAACTGCTTCAGTTTTCCATAGCCTGAGATTCATGTGGGTTTGGGATAATCAGAGGTCTAACACAGGTATTGACAAACTTTTTTGGTAAAAGGCCAAATAGCAAGTATTTTAGTCCACTCTGTCTTTTATGTGAAAATAGCCATAGACATTACATAAATTTAGATGTGGCTCTGTCCCCAGAAAAAACTTTATTTACCAACACTACATTTTGAATTTCATATAATTCTCATGTGTCATGAAATATTTTTCTTTTTATTTTTTTCCAACCATTTAAAAATGCAAAACCATTCTTAACTCACAGGCCATAAAAACCAGCAGCAGAATAGATTTCACCCAACGTTGGCAGCTTGGGGATTCAGGCCCTGCTCCATTTCATGTACTTGAATTGATATGTTAATGAAAAAACTTTTGGAGCTCCTTTACTTCGTAGAAACAGCTAAACAAATAATATTTTTAAAATATGTAACTCTGAAAGCTATATTTTTGCTTCTCTTTTGTCCTACAAATTCTTATTGCCATTTGCATTTAGGTTGAGTTTTAATTTTAAGTCTTCTTGTCATTACTCTTAAAAAATGTAAACGGTTATTCCAGCATTTAGAACATCTCTCAAAGTTCTATTTTCTCTTTAAAGGCTATTTCTCCAGTTGTTTTATAATTCCGTCATACAGGCTCAATCTTCTATGACATTTAACACTTCACTTGCAACAGACTTTCACACTTATTAATAGACTCTTCCCAGGCAAACCAGTGTGTAGTCCCTATTCTAGTTACCCACACGTGTCCAATACTGTTAAAGGTGACATAGGAATCAGCTGTTTTCTTTGAGGAAAATAAAAACTTCCCCAAAACTAAACTTAATTAGCATCTATTAAGTGAGTTTACTAAGCTCTTCTTGTTCTATACAGTCAACCAATATATACATTTAGACAGGTTGATTTGTTAACTTCTTCTCTCTAATACTTAGAACTTCTTGGAGGACCTATTCCTCACCCTTATTCTCTGAGGACACTCACTTGATTTTTATCAGGTTATGTGGATGTCTTTAAGCGTCTAAAACTGTTAGAATCATCTCATGCCTTTCTTAAAATGTGTTTACTTTCAATAATCTTTACCTGTCAGTATCAAATTCGAAGCTATACAAATGACCTGCCTCACAAAATAAGGGCACCATGATAAAAAATGGGCCTTTCGGCCCTTCCACAACAGCCAATTGAACTTCACTTTGATGTTGGCAATAAAAACTATCAGATTTTACTTTCTGTAATCATTCTCAATTAGAGCCATTGTTCCCTATTTGGCTGCTACTATTACCATTTACATCAACACTTTCAAAATCCACAACTCCCTTTAATCTGCATGTAACCAAGTTTCTGAAAATATTTGCAACAACAGAAGAAGTGAGATATCTCTATGACTTAGTAGGTGTTGGCACATATCTTAAAATAGAAAACGACCTCACTTTCTTCTCTTTTTGTGTATTTTCTTCCTTTCTCCACATATCCCCCTCCTTTCCATTCCCAAACTTAATCTAGGAAAACACAGGAATGTTTCTGACTTCCCAATCATTGAGTCCTGAATTATTTTCTATAGACTTCTTCCAGAGGAAACTCAACTTCTTCCTCCTACTTATCTAAACTCTGTGACAACCAAGGATGTATTAAAAGGAGATCCCCTAAGTATTCTAATTAACAAGTAGCACAACTATTTTTAAAAATATGTGTATATTGCAAAATAAAATAAATCAAGTATCCTGATATAAATAAAGGCTTTTGGATGTAGGAATATGTAAGCCATCTCACATGCAAATATTAGCTACGGGTCATAACTTAGACACTTAGACACCCATTATGACTTTAAACTGCTAAAATCTGCTCTTCTATAATATGTTTGCCTTATTTATTAATGTAAATCTTACCTAAATGAGAGATTTTAGTTACCAGTTTTGAAAGTAAAAATTACATAATTAATACTATGAGATGATTCTTTATGGTAATCACGACCAGATTCTTTTAATGAGAATAATCACATCGTATACATTAATACTTAGTACCTTGTAACATTTGCTTAAAGTAGCCATTGACTACAATGATGGGAAGACTGAAATGGATTTTTCCCTCAGCCAAACTCCTCGTCTAGATAACTTTAATGAGTGAGACAATCAGAGTGGTTAATTCTCAATAATACCTATTACCTAACATCATCATAAATTAAACAAGATGGTGATATCTTGCCTATTGAATAATCTGACAACAATATCCCTCTTAGAGAAGGGTTTTCAAAGGTCTTTTTATCAGTTCCTTGGCTGATAACAATGTGGCACTCACTGGTGCTCTCTGAGGTGGTGATCTTTGAGTAGTTGATCCGCATCTTCTGTGAGACTTTTGGTTATTTTTTCCTCTGGTATTGATACTACAGAAAATAACCGAAGCATCTGGGACACATCTTTGTTTTTAGAGCCATTAATATAAGAAAAATTCCTATTTGCATATTACTCCACATTGTATGTAAGTAGTAACAGGGTCTTTTTTTTTTTTTTTTTTTTTTTTTTTGAGACGGAGTCTCACTCTGTCACCCAGGCTGCAGTGCAGTGGCGCCATCTCGGCTCACTGCAAGCTCCACCTCCCGGGTTCACGCCATTCTCCTGCCTCAACCTCCCAAGTAGCTGGGACTACAGGTGCCCGCCACCACGCCCAGCAAATTTTTTGTATTTTTAGTAGGTACGTGGTTTCCCCATGTTAGCCAGGATGGTCTCGATCTTCTGAACTTTTGATCCGAACAGGGCCATTTATATAAGATGCGCTCCAGAGGCTACCCTAAATTTAAGTGTATTGTATTCAGAAAAATGGGATAATTGTAATGTCAAATAATGATCATGCAGCATAAAATATCTTGTACTTAGTTTAACAATTAATAATCTATTCTTAATTTTTTGTTATTTCTTACCCCTTAGCCAATCAGACAATGCAGTTAAAATATTTTAAGTACACATTTTAAAATAATATGAAAGTAAAAGATATTTACATATATAACACATACGATACACACACATACACACACAGATACACAGGGATAGAGGAGACGGAATTGTGTATATATGCACATATGAAGTTTATATTACAATAATGTTACCTTTAATTTAGTGTACTTTTGAATTTATGGAAACTTCCAATTTTATTACTTCATTTAGTTTTTACAACATAATCCACACTGGATTATGCCTTTATTAGATATTTACTAGAATCAGGAAGATTGAATAACATGTCTAAGGTGACAGAGCTAGGAAGTGGCAAAATTTATCCTTTCTAGTCTTCTGATTCTCCACACATCAATGCTCATAACACCACACACACATACACACAACTACCTATGTAAGAACACACACAATTTGAACTGTAACATTTAATGTTGTATGTTTTTCTCTATCTTAATAGATATATAGAGAATTTAAAGCAACCCTAGCCTGCCTAAGTAATGTGCCCCTGGGGCCATTTGCTACAAGTGATTTTTTTTTTTAATAGTCTATTTACTATCACTTAGCTTTTTAGAGTTCAAATGTACTTATGGAATAAGAAAAATGGATTAAGGGATGGTGGCTTAAGATGAACATGCCAAAATAATTGTATAAAAAAAGAATTACCTTAATAACTGATGTTTCAACTCTGGATGGGGGACTCTGAACTTGTGCTGCTGCTGCCATATTTGCAATGGTGCTGAGGTGGTTCATCTGGCTCATTGCCATGGTGACAGATGCTGGAGGTAGGCTGACAGGAATTAGAGGGTGGGGCATCATCATAAAAGGAAGTTCCAGTCCTATAAAAAATGCACATATATCATCATTGCTCTGGAGGACATAAATCATTAAAAATTGAAACATTCAAAAGTTTTCTAATAATGGTAGTCAAAGAAAAAATATTTTTCCTCTTCGTATGCAAAAATTTCACTCACTACTCAGGGAAACTAGGCTTACAGCTATCTGGTTCTGTGCCATGGTTTATCATTTCCTAACTTTTCCTGTGTTTAATACAAATGGTCAATTCTTTGCTATATTATTCCTATAATCAGTCTGAATCTTCCTTAAAATACTAGGGTTTTCTTTAACTTATCCCAATTAGTTATGTAAATATAGTATATCTCTTTATTATGTCCTATTTTGACAACTGATAATTACAATTTAAAAAACTACGATTTTTAATGCTAAAAAATGCCATCGTACCATTTGGCAGAAGGTGACTCTGCTGAAGATGGTTGAGAGGATGACTAAGTGGAAGGCTACGTGCTCCAGGCATGCGGGGGTGGGTTACAGAGGCCTGAGGTCCCTGGGATGGGGAAGAGGGCAGTGTTTCCTTATCCCAGGAACCATCACTGCTGCCTGTGGGGAATGAATATAAATTACTTGGATATAATACTATTCTAAATCTTCCAATGACTAATTTAAAATGATGTTTTAAAAAAATATATCACATTTGGAGTTGGAAAACTGATTTCTAGGGAAATAAGCCGAGGTAAGAAATTTCCCCTAAGCTGCATGTTCTTTTTGATTTTCTATTTCTTATATAGGATCTCAAAATTAAAAAATATATATATTTCTGCAACATTTAACCTAGTGGTGGCATCTAATACTGTTTGGCTATCCAGCTTAATATGAAATGGTCTCTATTAACCAGATAATTAATTACTCCTTGGAAGTGAAACACACTAATATTTATAGAATGCAAAGTTATCCTTGTAGTAAATGACATCCTAGCCATCAAATAAAGTGCCTAACTTCATTACACAGAAAATCCAAAAAATGGAGCCATTAAATGTCCAGCTTGGTTTGACATTGTACAGAGAACACAAAAGATCACTCTATAGAATATAATGCCAAAGCAAAAATTAAATATGCATGCATGTGTGTGTGAATAAATACATCACTTGTTTTCAAATAAAGAGAAACATTATGTCTCCATGTCAATGCCACTCAACCGAGGGCTTGCATTTCAATATTGGTGGCAATGCCTTTGATTTAAAAAGATCATGAAATACCTTATTAGAATACGCCTTGGAAGGTGTTTATAAATCATTTCAATTTAGATGTGCTCCCAAATTAAATTAATTTAACATTAATTTATTCCTTAACTGAATCTGTTGAAAATACAAACTATCCACTTAGAGGAAATTTCTGTAATATCCCTATCAGCTCATGATTTTCTTATTTCTTAAAAAAAGAAACCATATTTTCATATAATATGCATAGAAACAGCAAAGTTGGTAAAACTCCAATTTAATGCTTTAGCTCTGCTAAAAGCCTCATTGTAAAATCTCTACGACATAGTTTTTAATGAAGAATACTTAGTTACTGCCATGATTTTTTTCCATTTACTTCATGAAGACAGTTAAGGTTCAATATAAATTCAAACTCATTAGCTCAATACTGTCTGGATCTTAGAGTAAATTGTTCAGAAGTGGGTAATGAAAACTCAATTCAAATTCTTCAGCAATCAAACAAAGCAATTTTATTAAACAATGAAAAGAATCAATTAAAATGGATATCTTTATTATCTTTATTATTTTACAAGAAACCATGACAGCTTTTGGCTTAAAAAAAAGTTTATAGCTTCATACAGAAATGACTTACATAAAAGAAATTTCTCCAGGTTGCTCCTATACTGTGATATAAAAGTTCTTTTCATATTCACAAATTTATACACCTTATTTCTGTTCTCATAACTTTTTTGACACTTATCCCAAGGTACTAGTCAAACATGCAAGAACTATAAATAGATGAATTTTTCAAATGTATGATATCAAGGGATTATTATTATAACACATTTTAAACATCTGCTCTTTACATTGCCTTTATCAAAGTACATGCAATTTTTTATTATAGACTTAATTCACAAAGTCTATGGGATTTGATTTGGTCAAATGTTATGATTCAGCATTGATTTTACCTTGTATGTTATCAGTTAAAACTGACTATCAGGATATAGAAATCATGCTTTGGAATAAATATTATTTTAATATAGAAATTGCACTGGAAACTTAGAAATAATAAGTAATTTTCTCTATATTTTATACTTCATTTAAAATCTTCAACAAATGTAACGATTACATTTTCATAGTAGATTGCATATTTGAAGATAATTAACTAAAATATGGAGTGGAAAAATATACATTCATTGTTTTGGATTCAGTTTGAGCTGCATTTACAGCTATAATCTACTTTTGTTTTTCTGTTCACTTAAACTAATTTCCTCTTTTATTGAAGTCCTATTGCCAGGATAAACAAATAAATGGGAAATAGTTATTTCTGCAAATATATTTAAATTTCACTCATATCAGTAGAGATGCACAATAACTCTATTTTTCATATTATTAAGGTGTAAAATATTATCTTAAAATTCTGATTAAATTACTCTGAAAACAGACTACAGATAAAACACTACCCATTTTCACATCTGTTTTTGCGTCACAGATATCAGTCCCTTGTGCACAGGTAAATATCAAGCATTCATATGTGAATTTTCCCTAGTAAGTTTCTAATACTATATTAGATTTTCTCACTACTTAGAATGCTTCTAGCCATCTCCGCCAATCATCATTTGTTAAATACTCATGATGTTAGCTCATTTGGGTAATAAATAGAGCAAACAATTAAGAAACTAAGTCTGATGAAAAATATACAATATATAACCAAGTCAGCTGTAAGTGATTTTTGCATTATTTATAACATCCTTTTCCTCTATTAGCATGAATAAATAAGAATTGAAAATAGGCCACTTCAGAACAAGACATGCCCATAGTTATTAAGTGCATATTTTTACCATTTTATTTTAAGCCAATATATAGCACGATATAAACCAGTATATATGCACTATGCTTACACACAAACATATATACACACATAAATACCTTTAAAATTCATATTTACTACTAAGACTGCAAGAAACAGCAGCAGATTCAATATATAAGAAATTTCTAACATTTGGCAGGGGAAGATAGAAACAGAAAAAACTGACTTACTGCTATTAAGAATATACTAATAACTGCATATTTAAATATATGGAATTTATATATAAAGAGTGATTGTGTGTGTTTAGATTTTCTTTTATGTAAAAGACGGAACAAGCAAGGTTATTTCAAGATTTAGTGTAACTGAAATTCAAATATGTAAGGACTAGGTGTGGGAGGTCCTCTCCCCGCTTAGTCCCTCCCCATTCCAACATTAAAACAAAGCTTCTGAAAAATAAGTTTGATGCAATGTCTTAGTCTTCATGGGCTCAGACTATTTTCCTTGGCTCACCCTCACTTGATATTTTTATTGCATTTTGTGATACATCTTTTAAGATGGACCAGGTTTTAAATGCAGAAATATATCCCTAAATTGTGAAAGCCATCCCTACTCTAAGGGTACCAGATCATTGAATAGTCAGAAATGATGGGTTACAAATATAAAATGGTTTTCGTTTTCCTCTAATTACTGCCTTCAAAAAAGCTTTGTCAAGGTTCCCTATTCTGTCCCTTAAGAGCCTTGAGCAGATTTTGAGTATAATAAATCCATTCTAGTTAACTGTCATCTCTGCTTCCCCATCCCCACTAGCATTAGCCATTTCTACAGTCTAGGTATCTGGAAGACAGAGGCTAGCTCAGCTTTTCAACCAACCTATCTTCCTCCTCTCCTTCTTCTGGGTAATAAGATAAACGTCTCTTGCTTAAATGGTTCCTGCTTACATTTCCCCTGCACTGCAACTTCTGTGGCTACTCCTTTAGGCCATTGACATCTTCCAAGTGGTAGAGACCTAAATCTAAACATTTCCATGGTGGTAATGTCTTATCCTTCAAGGGAATCCTTACTGAGGAACTTCCTAACTGCACAAGTCCCTCACAGTAGAATCTCCTCCAGCTTCATGATTGTCTAAGCTCCTTAAATTCCCACTGCTTCTTGAAACTAAGGCCCTCCTCCTGGTGTAAGTCCTCTTGTTCTGATGTCCACTTTCTCCAGCCTGCTCCCTTCTCCTCAGTTTTTTACCACCACCTCCAACTCCTGCTCCCAATCAGCAGTTCACACTTAAGCAGAAATCCAGCTACCAAATGAGGTGGAAACATCCGCAATCCTTGAGTAATTCTCTTGGAATTTTCCTCCCTTGACCTTCTCAGTGAGGAAGCATGCTCAAAAAGGAATTACTAAACCACAGCCATACCTGTCAGTTGCTGTCCTTTCACTAGAATGATCTCTTCAAATCCCATCTTATAAATGAATGTTCATAAATGAGTGTGGTCCATTCTTATAAAGGAAGAAGGTGGTTGTTCATGGAGTCTGGAGTGATAGTTAAGACAGCAATGCTGATTCAGTTGCTATTAATAAGTACCAATTGTTTTTTACTTTCTTTAAAAGGAGGGGTACCTGACAACTTTTGTTCTTGATGGAGACCACGGGAAATAATTGTATTTAATATCCTGTTACATAAACACACACAAGAAAATGAACAACAAATACAGCTATATTATAAATCAAATTTTAGTAACTGGCTCTTGTGAATAAACTGAAATAAAGGGAAAGAATAAAGAGAAATAAAGGGGAGCACAATTTTTAGGTAGGAAAGGGAATGAAAAATGTTTTGGAGAAAGATATTCTTAGTTTCTCTTTACTAAAAACACAATAACAATTTTGAGTGTGTGTATGCACAGCACCAATTATAGTCTTAGTCCAAATAATTATATATATTCATTTGTTCATTTCACTCCTAAATGTATCCAACGAGAAACAGGTTCCCAAAGAGAAGTCCACAGTATTTCTATGCATTTTAGATAGAAAACACATGAAATAATCAAATACTAAACTAAAGTGATCTGTAAAATATAAATGCCTTTTAAATTACCATGCATTAAAATGGTAAAAGTATATTTAACTACTGTATTACTATCATTTATACCTAGGTGACATGTAACTATTTGTTAAGATTTTCCCACAGGCTGACCCTGATAAAGAAGGCAAATCTCAAAGGGACTAACGGTCACACCACTGCTTATTGAGTGACACTGATAGATTGTGACAGGAAGCTGACATTGTCAAGATTCGTTTACAATGAAAATGACGGCAAGAGCAGGCATTTACTCCATACCATTGGAGACCACTTAGAAAGACGTCAACACCATCTTAACAACGAAAACAAAACTTCTAAATAAAAGTAAATACTAGTTACAGGTGCTACAGATGTTCAGCTGTTACTTCAGAGGTAGGTGAGGGAACAAACAAGTTAGTATCTTTTAGTGGATTAAGTTCACTCTATTAAAAAAATGATATAAAATGTCAGCAGTAATTCAACTATTTTGCATGAGTTGTGGAAACAGTCCTTTCATGAAAGTTATTGTAATATAGTCTTTAAATATTCTTTTGAATAACTATCTAATCCCAGTTGATCTACTTTAGGATATAAAAACACTGAAATCTCCTGACGCTTTGGTTTGACTTTATCACACTACTAAAATGAGAAAAGAAGAAATCTTCTAGGGATATAATTAATTAGGCACACAGTTGAAAATGTTCCCGTTTTAAGTGTGGTGGTTTAGCAAAGAAAATGCCACAAGTGCCTCCTAACTGGTATTGCAGAATAATGTCCGCAGAGTAGGTCAGCACATGTATCATGTTTGATTTGGAGGTTCTGGGAAAAAAAAGAACTGGTTGTCTTTAATGTAACCAATTCTGCTTGGCTTAATATTCTTACATCAATTTATTTTTTTCTTGAGAGAAAAATAATGTTGTTATAAATTCTAACTGCCCCATTACCTATAAATATATCATTTAGGAAAATATGTTACTTTCCCATAAATAATTAGATATTTTTTCTTTAGTTACCTGTCACTAACTAAATCTTACCCTGTGTTACTTGAACGTCAGATATAGTTAATCAGGAATGTGAAACTCTTGCCATACGAGGGGACTTTTATCTTACCTATGATGTTTTCTTTTGAATGCAGAGCTGTTTTAATATATTTTATTTTATATGCATTGTTTATAACATAATACTGATGTTATTAGTGTTCTTGTGACTCATCAAAACTTTGTTAATTCTAAATTTCTTCACCTACTTAAGATATGGGTATTGCCCTATATACTTCACAGTGGTGCTGAAAGTAACAGTAAGTGAAGTTGTACAAAGCACACACAAATTAATGGAAACTAGAACTGCTTATTTTTAAATTTTGGCTGAATATTCTTTACTATGGCCAATGATTATTGAACTAAAGAGAATGGGAAACAAACCGTAAAATCAGATCTGATATCCAAGTGACTAATGTAAGATGAAATGATACTTAATGAACAGGCAGACATTACTAAAAACAATGGCTTCTTTATCCTGAGAAACTTTGGATAATTATGAAAAAAACAAATAGCATTAGGAAACTTAAAATAGACAATTGTTTCAATTTTAAATAGCTTTCATTTTGGAACTCATACAATTTATTTAAATAAATTTCTATATATAAATAACAATGCTTCATGTATTTTTCCTTATGTCGTAGTAAATTTCAGAAAGTTTTGATGCAACTCAAACTAAAAGAAGTAGGGTCATAACTATAAAGACAAAAGGTAAAGTACTATATGTGCAGAAGAGAGAGAATTATATCAGAAAACACTGGTTTTTTGATGCCGTTGTTGTCTTTGGACTCATTAGCACCGTGCTCTAAGTGTTAACCAGGGAAAATAGAACCACACACCAAAATAAAACAAACAAATGCAGACTGGGTAAATGGTTACATAGATTTTTGTATAAGAAAAAATTAGTAGCCGGATTGATTTGTATTGACTACATATTTGGGTGTCTTGTAAATACAGACTATAAGCTGATTGTAAGCAAGAGCCAAATGTTGCTAGTCGGTGGAAATGAGACTGAAAAAAATTGGTTGATTTCTACAACTTAAGTATAATTTGATTACAGATAAAGGACAATGTAGAAATGACCACACAAGGTTCATACACACTTTGCTATCTAAAACTTATTCATACAGTTCTTCAAAATAAACAGTTTGGTATGAAGTATCTATGCTAATTTTGCTTTACATCTTTTAGCCTTTCTTATTGCCAATGTTAATGAATTTCTACTTTTTCTAACTTTACCTCATCAAATTATTCTTGTATTAGGCAAACCAATGAACTAGAAATTCTTTCTCTAAGGATATTGTAATTTCCCTATAGATTTATAATCACATTAAATAAAACGATGGGTTATATTTTATATATTGCTAGTGGGGTAATCAATGCCAAGGTATATATTATTAATGTTTTTATGCTCATGTGCAAATGTTGCCCATGGCAAGTTGAAATAAGTTTTAATTTTCATGATTTTATACAATGTTATCAGTTTTCAATTATTTGTGTTGAAATTGAAAACTTTTCTTCCCACTTGAGGAAAATTGCTACTGAATTTTCCAAAAAGCATAAAACCTTCATAAGTGAGATGGTATGCTTTGGCAATTGTCTTGATATTTCTCATATGTATGGATTTAAGTATTAATTTATCTCCTTCCTAAACCTGGTTAGCATCAAAGAAGGACATCACCAGTGAGTTTTTTAAGCCAGGAACTTAGGAATCCACTTTATCTTCTCATCTCTTCCTGTGCACCATCAGCGCCCAACTACTTTTTCATGTCCTATTGATTTCATCTCTATTATTCACCTCTATTTTGTCTGTTTTTACCTCAGCTGCTGTAATCAAATTTAAGACCACTATTTTTAATTACAAATCTTACACTGTCACTCCCCTGATTAGGGGTCTTCATTTTTTTCCCATTGTTATTAAGAAAAATATTTTAAAAGTTTGTCTTAATGTAAGTTCCATGTGGTCAAGCCTGTGTCTTTTTTTTTTTTTCTCATCATTGTATCCACAGACATATATAAGGTAAGACTAACTTTCAATCAGTTTTTGAGCTGAGAGCTTCAAATCCAGAGCAATTCTCACATTTACATCTGGTAAACCTCATTGTGGCAATAAAAGTGTTCAGATATAGCCTTTGTTATGGAGCAGCTTATGATATGCAGGAGAGGCAAATGCACATATAATAACGTGTATTTGCCTAATTATTATTGTTATTATTATTTTTTATACAGAATCTCACTGTCACCAAGGCTGGAGAGCAGTGGTGCAATCTCAGCTCACTGCAACCTCCGCCTCCCGGGTTCAAGCGATTCTTCTGCCCAGCCTCTGGAGTAGCGAGACTACAGCACACGCCACTATGCCCTGCTAATTTTTGTATTTTAGTAGAGACGGGGTTTCACAATGCCAGGCTGGTCTCAAAGTCCTGACCTCGTGATCCGCCACCTCGCCCTCCCAAAGTGCTGGGATTATGGGCGTGAGCCACCGCGCCCGGCCCTAATTATTATTCTTAACTGTAATTAAGGATAGAGAAGATAAAGAATTGGTAATATGTTTAACATTTTGGAAATAAGCTTAATGGAACTTAGTAGCTGTTTAGATATAAATGGAGATTAAGTGAGTAAAATATGAAAGATGAATTCAGCATCTAGATTAACAATTGTTGTATAGTGGCATAATTAAGGAAGCAATAATGATGATGACAGTATCTAGTACGTATGATGTACTTAGAATGTGTTGGGCATTTTGTTAAGCTTTTACATGCATTATCCTAATTCTGAATTCACAATCCAAGCCTTTTATCATCCATATAAAGAAGATCAGATTTTACAATGAATAAAATTCAGTTCGATATTGGACTGGTTGAATATGAGGTGTTTCGGTAATAGCCACGCAGAGATTGACAACAGGGAATTATAAATATGGGACTGAAACTTGGAAAAAAAGGAGATGCCTAGTGAGGAAGATTTGGAAGCCATTAATTTGTACATAGTAGATTAAGCCATGAGGCTTTAAGCAGGTATGGAAAGAATAAAAGTATTGCTACCAAACGTGTATTTCTACTATAAACCATAGAATAAGTCTCAAATAAACCACATTGCATAATGTTTTAATCCTGAAGAGCTGAGCAAGAATAAGCAAATATTGGTATGTGACTCCTATAGTTTAATACAAGTTACACAGATTATAATAAATTCTTAGCACAAATGGTTGTATTCATGCATTTTTATAATATTCAACTTTCTCCACTTCTAAGCTAAAATATTCTTTTTAATAAGATAATCAATATGAATACATGAATGCCTGACATATCTTAGGCTCTCAATTAATAACGAATGAGTGCACATTATGATTGAATTTAAAGATTTAACAATCCTAACTACTATTTAAGGTAGACAGCCTAAAGAAAGACAAAACCAAATAGACACAACTAAGAATAATTTCAAAATGTGCCATTAGTCCAACTTGTAATATGATAATCAGTTAGGATATCCAGTAATTACAAAGTTCATCTTAAAAACATGGAGATGGCTGCCTTTAAATTGAGGTACTGCATATAACAGAAAAGAATTCAGCATATTTGAAGGACCATTGAAATAATATTATATTATAGGGTAGATTACATGCAGATGGCAGACTTGTTGAAAGCTACTGTTTATATGAAACCAAATCATTCTGACCATAGCTTGTATTATACATAGTGAAGACATTCTATTCAAAGCACTTTTCATCAGTTTTTCATGGGCATTCAGAGGAGGTTTTCAAGGTCAAAAGGACCAATAAAATTGTGGCTGCTGGCAATGGAAAGAATACTTAGGATCAGCAGCAATACAGATAATTTTATTTTTACCTTTATACTCCAATTTGGGGAAAATATAAGCACTCATTTTTATCCCAAGAATAAATGGTTATAAAACTCTTCTGTAGATTGCCGTGACAATGAGAGTTAGAATAAGAAAGAGGGTTAAAAACTATGTTTCTAAATAAGGATTTATTTTCTCAAAATATCAATCTTCATAGGCAAATATAAAATAAAATTTAAACATTTTTATTTTTTATTTTAAAAATTATCTAATTTAATTATTGTAACCATAATGTGACCAATGAAGAATATAAGGTGGTATGAACCTATGTAAAGTTACACAACGATTCAATGTCTGACCCGAGTGCTAAACACAGGTTTAAGTTTAGAAAAGACCACAACTCAGGATGGCATTTAGCTAAATCAGTCACATTCATTTTTGTTTCTTTTTCGCAAAAATTTTTCCCAACATCAATATTAAGAAGGTACATGCCTTGGTAAAAAATAAATAATGAATGATGAAATATGGCATCTTTTCTAAAATAACATGTATTCAAATTATCGTTATCTAGAAATAACAGTAATAAAGCTACTGAATTTTAAATACTTTCGGTGTGAGAGAAATCTACCTATTAAAAATAATTATCTCCATGGTCAGGCACAGTGGCTCACATCTGTAATCCCAGCACTTTGGGAGGCTGAGGTGGGCAGATCACCTGAACTCAGGAGTTCAAGCCCAGCCTGGGCAACATGGGGAAACCCCGCCTCTACAAAAAATACAAAAATTAGCCGGACATGGTGGCATGCATCTGTAGTCCCAGCTACTCGGGAGGCTGAAGCAGGAGGGTTGCTTGAGCCTGGGAGGCAGAGGTTGCAGTGAACCATGACCATGCCGCTGCATTCCAGCCTGGGTGACGGAGCAAGACCCTGTCTCAAATAATAATAAGAATCACCATCATCCAGGGGGCCCTTAATTAACAATGAATGGTTATCTGATTCTAAAAAATATTCTCCACTGTAAAATACTCACTGTAATCTGTTATTTTCTTTGTAATCCCAAACTGTCTTAAATAATTTTAATATTTCCTCCAATGTTAAAATATTGCACCCTTCCTACTTTTTGCCTGTTCTACCACACACATTCTCTCACATCATTACATCAGAGAATATTAAGATCATCATATACAGATGCTCTCATTTAGATAAGCCTGGCCTAAGACTTGAGGTCGCCTGGGTAAATGCACCTTGTTAAACTTACAGCAAATGTTGATCTTAATTAAAATAATTTATATGAAACAACTACTTAAGACTTCAGCTACTAGACTAAAACAAAATTTTTCAAAACAAATTAAATACCTAAGAACTTCCTTTAGTTAAAATGATCTGTATAAAAACTGTTTTCTTCTTTGATTTTGAAATTTTGCTCTGTGAGCTTCCTATGAAGAGTTGCTTTTCAGAAAGAAACATCTGGAGTATCCTTTACGCTTAGTGTAAGTATCTTTAAACCATTTCACAGGAAACATAATTGTGTTATGGACGTACCAATAAACGATAATGGAAAGACGACTTGTCTTTTAATGCTTGTGTGTGCAAATTACTATGATGGGTGTTTTAAATATATTTATCCATTTTAAATCTAATTAACTCACAAAAGTATTAAGACTTTAAGAATAGAACATGGCTTAATTTTTGAACTGTGTCAAATCTCTACTGAACTGTAAAAATATTTTTTGAAAATCATTTAATTATGTGTGCTTATTCAGGTTAATATTAATATAATTTTAAATTTTAGATGAGAAATAAGATGGCTTTGAAAAACAATTTATGTTCTTATTTATCCCAAAATTAAGTTAACCCTGCATATTGGAAATCTTAGGGAGGCAAGACAACAGAAACGGTCAGACTAAGATTATTATCAGTCATATGAACTAGCAAACAAAGAAATAGAGCAGAAAACATAATCTAAAAATATATATATATCCAGAATGTTACGTTGTACAGGCCAAGGAGCAAGAAATTGTGTTTAAACTTTGTAATACAACCTACAATTTATTTTTCTGTATATATTTGAATCATAGAATATTAGAGAACAAAATAGACATTGAAATCATTTGTTCACTCATTTTTTTTAGCATATACCGAACATCTATTTTGTGCCAGGCACTGTTGTAAGTACTGGGGAGATAGCAATGGGCAAAGCAGATGAAACTTTATATCCTCATAGAGTTTATATTCAAACTACGGGGAGGTTGAAAAAATAATAAGCAAATAAATAAAGTAATATTATATACCAACTATGGAAGGATGAAAAAGAATTTTCTCATGTGCATGTGTGTGTTTGAGCACATGTAAGCATGTGTGTTGGAAAAAATATATTTTAAAATGATGCAATAAGGTAAGACTTTGCTGAGGATGGCACCATAAAGTCTAATACCCTCATTTTACAGCAAAGGAAGCTGAGGTTCAGAGTGATTAAATTAAGTGCTTAAGGTCCCACAGCCTTTTAGAAAAAGAGCTGAATTTGGAACATGTTTGCATGACTTTTGGCCCCATATCCTCTCTATGGCACAACAACACACACCCAGTTCAGAGAATTGCCTGGGCCATGCAGTGAGGTGAAGACATACATAAATGGTGTGTCTGGATGACAGCTGGGTACCTCAATTGACTAGAGGAGAGAACACATATTAGGAAAGTCTGAGAAGTCAGAAGGAATTAGGTAGGCTAGGACCAGATTATGAAAGTTCTCAGATGTCAGGATGATGAGTTTGGTCATCATCTTAGGCAGAGGAGAGATATGATTAAAGTGATGTATCAGATAGTCAGAAGGAGGAGAAGGAACTTATCATCAGGAATAATCATCCTGAGTTCTGTCATCCACCACATTGACATTGATATGACCAGGGCAGGATTCCTGAATCTCGTATTTCATGCCACTGGAAAATTGATAAAATAGAAAAAAAAAAAATCTTGTGTTCTCTATCACTGGAGTTTTCTAAGAAGATGACTGAAGAACAAACTGGTTTTCAGAGCCAGCCATGACAAAACAATTATGTTGGGTGAGGACAAGTGGTTACTGCATACTCTACTCCATATCTAAACCTACTGGCTGTAGTTCCTTTTATACTGCAGTTAATTATTTTTAATTAAGAAAAAACTATCTGCATCATGTTTGGAAGGCTTCACATACAGGGATATAATTTACCCTTTCTTGACAGGGGGTACCAGCTCACCAATAACTGAGTCAATAATGTGGAGTTCTTATTAGAAAAGCAAGAGGATACTTGGTAGATTCAGGGTTAACAGAGAGCTTTTAGACCCTCCCTGAGTGACACAGTTGGAGATGCTAAAAAGGGAATATTCCTCCCAAATTCAGGATTAAATAATAAGGTTTATGAAATGTAACAAGGTTTCTTCAATCTTTTTAAAGAAAAATTAAATCTGGGGAATATGCTTTAATACTGCAATTTCTATTTGGTGCAAAGTGTACATTACATGGCACTTCAAATAACTGTTATTAAACAGAATATTATACACATCAGCAGATAGGAAAACAGTGTGTAATACTCTGACACTGAAAAATATGCACCAGTAAAAAGAAACACCCCAGACTTGCTATCCATTTTTCTCACTATTTATTACTATTCTTCACTATTCACAATTCTTATATTCACCAGCGTTCAATACTGACCTCTCAAAAATGACAATATATAATATATCATGTAGGCAATAATTTCCAAAAGATACCACAATAATTTATATCTAATACTATAGCGAATTGCACACCTAAAAATATATACATGCAGAAAGTACTTATTATCTTCAGCCTGAAAAAATCAAATAGCACGATGAGCCTTCATTTTGCCCAGGAAGAGTTTTCTCTTCCTCATCAAAGCCATCAAATCATCATATTATTATAGGTTTCTCACATGTAAAATAATACCCAATGTGATTATTTTCATTTGTATGAGTTGTCCCTTCACATTATATCACTTACTTTAATGATGTTTGTTTTCATAGCCCAAAGTTTTTCGGTTACATTTCTATTTTTATCTGGAGAGCTTAAAACCTGGTACAATTTAACATGCTAAAATAAAGTTTCAAGCAGCTCGCTATGCGTAGACTGCTTTTAAAAATTCAGAAAAGCCCCAATAGCAAATGTCATTTCTTTCCATAGTTACAAAATGCAAACTCCAAGTGTTTTATCCTAATGAATAAATGAGTTTGTCCTTTATGTATAAAATATAGTTTGTGTTTGTTGCACAAGTTTTTAATAATAGATGAATTTTAGGTTTGCTCCAACGTATTCAATAAAGTGTGATTAATTTGGTTTTTCAAAAATGCAAACTAGACATTACTATATTACTTTGCAAAATGCACAGCTTGCAACATTATTGTCTCAGTGGGATCTTAAATTGAATTGTCAAATGTGTCTTATTTCCAGTTTGATTTATGTAAGAGATAGCAGTAGATAATGCCCCTTTCGAAGTTTCACTGCTTTGTGTGAACAAACAACAGAAAACTAAAATTCACGATATAGTTTGTTAAAACCTCAAACAAACTTATGCGTTATACAATATTTGACTGAAATCAAAACTTATGATGGACTTGGAATACCACATCTTCAGTGAAACAACTTTTTGAAGTTTCTTATTATGATGGATCATACATCACATTTTTGACATTTTCTGTGATTTTTTTATGATATTTCAAGTAATTACCAAATCATGTTTTTCTCTAAAAAAGCTTTCCTGTACCCTGAGAATTAATCTATGATACCATTTAACTTGGCTTTTTGAAGTAAATATCACCAGATAAAAGCCAGCTGGATCTGAATAATAGGATACTTGAATGAATGTATTAGTGTTTGAAAAAGAGAGTACAAATCTTCTAAAAAGATTAATTTCCATAAAAAAGATAGCTCCCAGATCTACAAAAGAATAAATTCAAAAACATAATAAACTCTCAGAAAGAAAGGTAGATTAAAGTAAAAGCTGCAGCACCTTGTTACTGCAGCTGTTGTGTAGCAATGATTCTGTATCAGTTACATTTGGTTGGTCCTGTAGGGCTCTTCAAAGCTTTGTGTGAAAAGCCTGAATGTGGAATACATGTGACACCGTAAGTAATAACTTTAGCGATTAATTTTGATGCAATACCACATTTATTCTGATCTTACTCTCAATATTTACAGTTTGAGAGAAGCTACAAAGGTTTAGATGGGAACAGATGAATCTACTAACAATGCTTTTTTTCCTCCTTTATTTATTAAAGATGTGGATATGAATTTTTCTTTGTCATGAAAATACCGCAGCTTTATCACAGGACATAGTTGCTGACATCATCATGTAAAAAGACTTGAGTTGGCCAATGGACTTTATTTTCAATATCCTGTTTCAAAATATGTCCTCTAAAAAGGCCAGGAATTCTGTTCACACAACTTCTCTACTTTAGTTTGTGCAATTACTAATAAAAACAAAGTTTGGCCACAAATAAACTCCTCTGGGAGGTAAAAAGTACCCTTTCATTTTAAATAATTCTTATGCTATTATTATCTTGAATACAAAACCAAACGCAAATATGGAAATAACTTGATTTTTTAACTTTGATTAAATCCTCAAAAATGCAAATCTACCTAAAGCATTCACATAAGAATATCATATTAGACAATTTTGAATGCAATATAAAGTACAGTAAAACAAGAAACAGACAAATGATAGTCTATTGTAATTCTGAAGTCATTTTTTCAGAAACAATTTTTTGTAAAAAACAATACAAAATAACGAACAAAAAGTGAAATTACTGACCAATTCTTACAATAGAAACACTAATCGATTAAATGAGATTAGTAAACCACTTTGTCAATCACATTTTGACAATAACTTTACGTGTGAAGATAAATAAACGGCTATTTTCCTCCCTTTCTTTAATTTTTCTATAGTCATCTGCCAAAAGCAATCCATACATGAAATGTAACCTAGTAACTGCAAATGTGTTTATTTAAATGGAGCAAGTTGTTTAAATATAGTGAGATGTTTAAATATTAAGTCAATGTCCATCATAATAAAGACATAAAAGACATATTACCATTATTAGCAAAATATCACGCCCTATGAAATGCGATAGTGTTTACCAAAAAAATAAAATAAAAAGGAAGGCTGCCTTATCTGCACTCATATGAACCACTAACCGGTTATGACAATTTTTAATAGTAACTCAAAAATTTCTTTATCATACTTCTTCAAGAAAGCAGCTTTTAGTTAAAACATAAAAATGGTACTTACAAGGTTTCTGCAAACATAACTGCCATTCCATTAAGGAAATGGTGCACAAACAGTAAATAGTGGCCTCAAGGGAAATGTAAGTATTGATTTTATTACACTGTTGGTTGGTTTGTATTTGAAATTGTCAACTCTAATTTCGAACTATGCTTTAAGTATCCCTAAAACTGCTTAAGAAAAGAAGAAATATTAATTGAAAAATAGTGATAATTATTATTTTTGTAGTTTTAAATACCACAGAGATTATTTCTTTTCAGTTTTTGGTAGCCCGTATTTTTAAACTACAGAATTTTATTTTGATAAACATAGTAAATAAATGATGATCTCATTTTCATTAAGTCAAATTATATACTCATTTTATAGACCGTAAGTCAGTATTTTACTCTAGGAGTGAAGCTAGTCAGTATTAAAAATGTGAACATGGTTACACAACTCCTTAATTCAGTTTGGGAATATAACTTTAAATTCATTGATATTGATGTTTTGATTCACCTAAAAAGACCTGATATGAGTATAATACTAATTATAAATCTAGAAATTTCATCATATTGAAATAAACTTCAACCCCTTGCCTCATTAAGCATAAATCATCAAATACTGAAAAAAGAACAAAATTTGCTAACTTAATATAATTGATGTTTTATATTATCATCATTATCACTGATTTTCCTTTTTTACATTTCAGTAAATGACAGCACATTCCTGCTAAAAGTATAATTAATAACACAGATCATTTTCTTAAACCATGCCAGAGAGCAATTCTGTTTAATATGTACATTTTCAACTATACCTACGGGGCTGTAAATATAGTCAGTGTTAAACTTCTACAATTAACTAAAAGAAGTGTTTATGCTACACATAAATCTTAGAAATGTCCTCTATGGAAATCTAAAGAGGTGAAAATTAATATAAAGAAAATATTATGGCTGTTCTTCAGATAAAAAACATAAAGTATTCTTGGGTTCACAAGCCACACAGTGCACTATAAACATCTCATATCAGTAAGAAAAAGAAAACCTGTTATACATATTCACAAAAAATCATTAATATAATTAAGCCAAGTCTCTATATCATGAATCTAAGAAGAGGGTCAAAGGAAAACCATTCTTATGGTTTACCACAAAAGTCCTACTTATATTGTGTTTTAAATTATTTGGAGAGTACGCATATCTTAATAAAGGAAAGCCTTGCTTTGACAAGGTAGATGGGAATTCTTTGCATATTCAACATGTGTTTACTGAACCAAATTTCTCAATTCCGAAGAATTAAAATTTGATGGATAAATACACAATCTGGCCTCACCGGTTGTACTACAGGCTTGAATTTCAGATCTGCCATTTGTTATACAGTTTGAATGAAAGTTGTGAAGGATACATTTTCATATTCACTTTGGAATTAGCCATAGACTAGAAAACCTTACACAGAGATGTCCCTTACGAAATGTTAGTTGAATGAATGGGATGCATAAAAAAAGTTTAGTAAAGATGCCTGCTGAGACTGACATTTTAATTATAAGAATGGGGGAAAAATAGGATATTATCTAACAATACTTTAAAAATCAACAGAGATTTGGAAAATAACTTTTAGTTCATCTTCATTGTCAGCCTTCCTGAGAGCATCATATTGCTTACAAAGTCATCTACAATTTCCCAGTTTTTCTTTTCTTTTTCTATCTCTGTCTATGTCTCTGTCTCTCTCTCTCTCTCTCTCTTTTTTTTGAGATAGAGTCTGGCTGTCAACCAGGCGGAAGTGCAGTGGCGCCATCTCAGGTCACTGCAGCCGCTGCCTCCCAGGTTCAAGCTATTCTCCCTCCTCAACCTCCCAAGTAGCTGAGATTACAGCCATGTGCCACCGTTCCCAGCTAATTTTTGTATTTTTAGTAGAAATGATGTTTCTCCATGTTGGCCAGGCAGGTCTCAAACTCCTGATCTCAAGTGATCCACCTGCCTTGGCTTTCCAACGTGCTGGGATTACAGGCATGAGCTGTTGTGCCTGGCCTCAATTTCCCAGTTTTTCATTTGAGACTATTTTATTCTCCTTCACACTACTTCCACTGACTATAAGCAATTTTAAAGAAAACTCTAGAGTACAACTTACTGTAAATATATGAAGATTTCTAATATAAATTGTAAAAAATCATGAGCTTTTTTATAATCCATAGATCTACATATCAGCGATTTTCAAACATCTTGGTTTCAGGACTTCTTTATACACATGGATTATAAATAGTTACCATATTAGAAAGGAAAAATTGTTAAAAAATCTTAAATATATATGCATGTATTTCCAAAAATATAGTAAGAAGCAAAATATTTTGTTTTACACTTTTGCAAAACTCTTTACTAAATGGCTTGAAAGAAGTCACTTAGATCTTGACATCCACTTCTGCATTCACCCTGTCGTGATGAAATGAGTCATGTAGCCTCTGAAAAACAACTATATACTCATGAGCGAATGACAGTTTAAGAGAAGTAAATAATATTTTAGTATTATTATGAAATGAGATGTGACTTCTTGGACTCCCTGGAAGTATTTTGGGAACCCTCCCTTCCAAGGGACCTAGAACCACACTTTAAGAAATACTGTAGTGTCTGATGACATTTTAAGGTATTTAGAACATCCAGGTTACATTAATTTACTAAATCAAATACTGCCCTAGTATGACTTCAGAAAATAAGAACAAGATTATAAAAGTTACTCTAACATTTCTTACACAAAGCCATTGTATTACTGCCATGCCAAACAACAGAATCCAAAAAAAAGCTAGTTAAAAAAAAAGGGAGCTTTTTCTCTAGAGTTAATTTTACCTCACAGGGAATAACTACTTATTATTCATTGTGAGGTAGCAGACAAAGTACAGAAATTAGTAAAAGTTAGGTGTGGCTGTCCATATTACCTTTGCAGTCTTAAGAATTCTGTGTAATACAGCAATAATCAAAGAGAAGTGCCACATTATCAAATAGATTAAATGATGAGTATAAACAAAGCACCTGCTATATAAATGGCATGAGGAGGAGGGAGAAGTACTTTGAAAATGTTAAACAGGAGAATTAGGGGCTGAGTGCCATGGCTCATGCCTGTAATCTCAATATTTTTGGAGGCGAAGGTGGGAGAATCACTTAAGCCCAGGAGTTCAAGACCAGCCTGGGCAATCAAAAATAATTAAAACTGCTAGCTGGGCGTGGTAACATCCACCTGTGGTCCCAGCTACTCGAGGTGTTGAGGTGGGAGTATCATTTGAGCCCAGGAGGTCGAGGTTGCGTTGAGTCATAACCATGCCACTGCTCTCTAGCCTGGGGGACATAGCAAGACTCTATCTCAAAAAAAAAGAAAAAGAAAAAAAGGAGAATTTACCATGCCAATTTAGAATTTATAATAATTATAGAAAGGAAATTATGACCATTCTTCACAAATATTATGATTTGAGGGGAGCAGATTTCAATACCGAAAAATAGCTAATACAGTATGAGCATTACAAGTAAAAGGGAATACAATTTGAAACTGATATTAAAATTGATAAAATCTGGAAATCCAAGTAGAATGTGGCAATCTCAATTTTCACAAGAGAAAAAGCAATCTTCCTCCAACAGTTTCCTTAAATTTCTTAAAGGTAAAGGATTCATCTTCAGTCTTTGAATTGCCTAGACTTAACCCAGTATGGTCCAGAGTAGGCATTCAGTAAACTGGCATTCCAAATAAGGGCAATAAATCATAATTAACATTTACATAATGGTTTCAATTTTAGGAAAATATGAGAATGTAAAAGCACATGTAATTGTTAGGCAGCTGCCTCAGAGTACGGATTTTCACACGAGAATAAAAGTAGTGCATAAGAGCACCTCACCACAGAAAAATAGGAAGAATTAGAGAGTTTTAAATAGAATGCTAGATTGACTAAAGCCAGGAATTGAGCTGGGACAATGTAAAAGGCACTGGGGATTTATTTTTAATTTTATTATTTTTAAGTTAGCAGTTAACAAGAAAGAGAGGAACACCCTTTTATTGAAGATGGTATAAATGTTCAAGCCAATGTTTTGTGACTGCTTGTCTTATAATCTGGAGATATTAATACTCTGAAAATGATGTTCCAATTGTCTAGATTCTAGAAAGTTAATCAGATCTTTTATGTTCTAACATTTTATGATCATCTGAAAGCTTTTACAGACAATGGATCTAAATTATCTATTATATTAATGATTGAAAGAATAGATGCCAACCCATTTCCAGATGACTTAGCTAATATGTTTTAATTGGTAAATGAAAGCCACACATTCTGGGTAATCAATAATACTCCCAGTGGCATTTTTATTTCTATCAAAATTTCATTTCTAGTTTCCCAGATGTATTCAAAGCAAGCATGAAAATTTAATTTTTAGACTGCAAAATGTCAAATGAATGTTATCCATTTTAAAATTCAAGAAAATGCTGTTGAGTGGGAATATGTAGAAGAAAAAGAAAATAGCAAGATTATGTATACTTTGAGCTAAAAGTATTCATAATCCTTAACTTAAGGGATTTTAAAGGTCAATAACAATGGAACATTCCCATTTTTCATCATCATTTCCCATGAGGAAGTAAGTAAAATATCTTGAGTGACTATTAATAACTACGAAGAAGAATGAAGAAGTGAAGTTTTGGTTCATATTGAATTTGACTAATAAGTATATTTTCTGAAAATTTAAAATTCTAAATGTTACTAAAGAAATAAAATCTTAAATATTTCAATCAATTAGTTGATTATGATAAGTATAGGTTAACAACATAATTTCCAATTAAAAACCTATATCGACCACTTAAAAAACTAGTTAAAAGATATTAACATAATATAGAAAAACATAAAATGTGTATTTTCATAACTTGGTGTTTTAAATAGAATCTAATTAGTAAAGACATAAACATTGAGCTTATTTTCAAATGCTGTGTACTAAAATAATCTACTTGAATATGGACATCTCTAATATAAAAAAATTTTAGAAAATCTTGGGATTCTATCTGTAAATATATTACTAAGGTATTTTTAAAAGGAAATTGTGTAAAATATATACTTTAGGTAACAAATCTAGGAATATATCATTAATTCTTAATGTTTAAAGAAAGTTATTTAATTTACAAAATAATCACTCTCAAAATGCATTCATTTATAATTGCATGCTCAGAGATTTAGAGAGATATAACTACCTACTAAGAAAACATCATTTTACTTTTATAGATATGTTATTACATCAATGGAAATTTCTCTCTATCCTTCTATGACTAAACTCATAAGCTATAACATAAAAATTACTGTCAACAATGTAGACCAGCCATAAAATTCAATTAAAAATCCCTACATTTTAAGCAGTTATAGTAACATAATGTGTAAACATGAGCTGAAGTGATGTGTAGCTCCTAGAGCATGTCACATTTAGAAAATAAATGTTTTAACTGTTTCATCACCACTTTTTCAGTGCAAAGATTTTTGAGGACTTTTTTTCTCCTTAGGTCTTTCTGGAAACATTAATGCTTTTGTTAAATATCAACAAACTGGCCCCTAGTTCTCTTGGTTGAATCTGTTTTGCAGTATTATTTTTTCATATGTTTTTGTGCCTCGAAACATATGTCTCTTAATTCATTCTTTCAACAAATACTAGTTGTAGGCACTGTTTTATTTACTAGGATTAGCAATGAGCAAAGTGGACAACAAAGTCCCAGGCCTCACAAGGCTGACATTCTAGTAATTATATACTAGTTAAAATACATGACATATCAGATTGTGTTAAGGGCTATGGAGAAAAATAAAACAGGGAAGGAGGATAGGGAGTATCTACATATTGAGGAGACAGGTTGCAATCTAAAATAGGGTTATGTATAAACATCCTTAATAAGGAGGTAGCATTCAAAGGAGGTGAGAGGACAAGATATCTGGATGAAGAGGATCTCAAGAAGATGGCTGGACAATGCATAGACTCTAAGGCAGATGCATTCCTGGGGTATTAGAGAAATGTTAAGGAGGCCTGTTTGGCTGGAGGTGAGTTTTGGTGAGAGACGAACGAAAGGGAATCAGAGTAGAGAAGAATCCAGGAGCCCAATCATGGAAGGGATTGTACGTTATTGGAAGGACTTGTATTATTTCACTGATTATGAAATAGGAAGCCTTGGGATAGTTATAGGCAGAGAAACAACCTGATTTGATATTTGTATTAACTAGACTACTCTTGCTACCATCAAAAAGAAGCGAGGAAGCTTGGAATTGAGTTCTGAGACTTTCACGATAATTCCAGCAGGTGATAATGGAGAAGGAAAGAAGTAGGTGGATCTGTGGATATGTTAGATGTATAATGTATAACACAGGGAAGAATCAGAGATGGTTCCAAGGTTTTAGGCATGAACAAGTGTCTTAGTTTGTTCAGGCTGCTATAAAAAAAATTCCCAAAGACTTGTTGGCTTAAACAACAAATATAGATTTCTCACAATTCTGGAGGCTGGAAGTCTGACATTACGGTGCCAGTATGTCAGGTTCTAAGAGGAAACTCTTCTGAGTTGTCGACTGCAAACATCTCCTTGTATCCTCTCTGCCCACTCCTTAGGAAGCACAAACCCCATTCATTAGGACTCTACCCTCATAACCTTATTACTTCCCAAAGTCCCTACCTCTAAATACAATCACGTTGAGATTATGGTTTCAGCATGAATCCTGCAGGGACACAAACATGCAGTTTGTAAGTAGAAAAATGAAGTTACCAATAACTGATATGAGAAAAATGAAGAATTAACAGATTTGGGGTAAGAGGTCCAAGAACTTATCTTTTTTAGAGATTTTAAAGTGATGTCCCATACTAAACTCCTACTTGAATCGCCATTTTGAAGGGTAGGGTCCACAGGTAGGGACACTTAACATTCACATATATGTATTTTTTTTTATTTCTGGAAGAATAAAATGGATAAGTAGATGGTCTCAAATTATGAACTTATTTCATACTTCATTTTTTAGGTTTTCACTGGAAATAGTATATCTTGAAAATATAAAATATCTTACTTAGTATTCCTTTGTTTTCAGGATTCTTATTCATTAACTGTTTATTCATTTAACTCATTTACTGAGTAACCACTGCATGCCGTGTGAGTCACTACTCCAAATACTGGAAAATACAGAGACAACATGATTCTGCCCTCAAAGTGCTAATAGCCTACTGGAGAGGAAAAGATACCATGGCATTTATACACTTTGGGGATTTTGGAAGCAAAGTAGACATGTCTGGTTTATATGCACTGTGTTCATATATATGGTTTAATGCATTGTACTTGTAATAACTGTGCTAGAAATATATGTGACTTATAGAAAGCATATAAACAAAGAGGTGGATAATATAAGGAAGACTATTACTGTTTTATGAAAATTCAAGACAATGTCATCACAAAGCCTAACCCTCAGATAGTTAAATTATCTCACCATGTTGTATTAGGGCTACATCTTCATTTGCTACTTTATAGGTATGAACAAAGCACTATAGGTCAAGGGTGTACTCATGCAAGTGCGGAAGGTCTCCACAGAAAACGGAACACTGGAAATGTAGGTTAATGAGGGGAAAATTACATTTTTGGCAGACAAACAGCAATTTGAATTTATAGAAGCATAAATCATACATTCAAAATTTGTGGGCAAATAGGTATATAGCTAGGACTTTCAAAGAGAGGTTGAAGACTTGGAGGGGGCATAAAAGGAGGGTGCAACAAACAGCCTAAGATGATACAGGTGGCCGATATATATTGCATGTAAATTTAATATTAATTTCCATTCCAAAAGATTTAATTAAATGTAAGTCTAAATCAAGCTGAAAGAAAACTGGTATTTGAAGCGATAAATGTCACTCAAGCCAGTCACTTCAAATTTATTCAATGGTATACTTCTAAGAATTGGTATAATAAGCTACGATTTTTGTGATGTAGCGTGAAATGAGGGTTTTTCTGAGCTAGAACCTCATGACATTTATTTGAGGTCAAATTGTCTATTATAAAATAACACTAGGTCACTCTAAGAGTAGATTTTAAGTGTTCTTACCACAAGAAAATGTTAAACATGTGAATTAATGCATATGTAAACTGGCTTAACTTGGCCATTGCACAATGTACACATATTTCAACACATCATGCTATACACAATAAGTATACACAATTTTTGTTAATTTAAAAATAATAGAAATGAAAAACAAAACAGCTGTACATGTGTTTTTACACAGTAGTGTTATACAGTACCTACCATTTGGCCCAAGGGCTTAAATGCACACAATTTATTTCCCAGTAAAGACAAACATTGTTCGAAAAGTCCTCTACCGAAACCCCTTCTCTACCTCCCTCAGTGTGATTTCGCTATGGGGCTCTCATCAGTGCACCCTGGGGTTGTCTCCAGACTCTGGCATCCAATCAGAATTCAAATCAGTGGCCTCGAGGAATTGATCTGGTCTCTCAGTGCCTCAGTTCCCTACTAGGTCAAAAGATGGTCATCACTGTCCCTACCTTCCTGTTACACTGTGTTGAGTCACACAAGTAAAATACAGCATCTTGTCCCTAGTAAGTGCTCAAAAAATTGGAGGCCCTATTATTAACAACAGGATAATTGTTTTGTTGAAAGAAAGGCAGGCCAGGCACGGTGGTTCATGCCTGTAGTCCCAGCACTTTGGAAGGCTGAGGTGGGCATATCGCTTGAGCCCAGGAGTTCCAGAGTAGCCTGGGCAACATGGTGAAACCACATTTCTACCAAAAAGAAAAAAAAATATGGGAGGCTGAGGTGGGAGGATTGCTTGAGCCTGGGAGGCAGAGGTTACAGTGAGCCCAGAGGGCTCCTCTCCACTCCAGTCTGGGCAACAGAGCAAGATCCTGTCAAAAAAAAAAAAAAAAGGCAGAAATAAGATAGGAAAAAAAGAGAAATAAAATTAAACCCTTTATATTAAGATGCACTAGCTATAATTTTGTTTCATTGGACCACAGTAATGGGACCTGGAAAACCCTAAAACTGAAGACACAGTATGAATATTTTGATAAATGTTGCAATTTAAAATTTATTGATGCTTTTTTTTTGAGATGGAGTCTAGCTCTGTTGCCCAGGCTGGAGTGCAGTGGCTCAGTCTCAGCTCACTGCCACCTCTGCCTCACAGGTTCACACGATTCTCCTGCCTCAGCCTCCTGAGTAGCTGGGATTACAGGCGTGCGCCACCACTCCCGGCTAATTTTTGTATTTTTAGTAGAGACGGGGTTTCACCATGTTGGTCAGGCTGGTCTCGAACTCCTGACCCTGTGATCCACCTGCCTCGGCCTCCCAAAGTGCTGGGATTACAGGCGTTAGCCACTGCGCCCGGCTGGATGCTTATTTTTTTATTCTATACACTCTTTTGTGATGTACAAAATGTATATAAACCACTCACGATTTACATCATAAATTTTCCCCTAAAATAATGCTCCATTGGGCCATGATTGAGTTGCCAGTCCTCAAAAGCCTATTTAAACCACTCTGTATTTGAAAATTTATATTTGCAGCCCTCTTTCAAATTGAACTATCATTTATCACATATTTAAAATAGAAAACCTATTTAATAGTTCTGCTTGCAAGTCAACAGACTCTCCCTCGGCAATGGTGAAAATTATGTGGGAAAGATACTCTTGGGCACCAGAAATCTGGCAATTTTCCACATTTGTAAAGGAGCATAATCTTAGCAAAAATTTACCCTAGTTATTTTTATATTTTGTTTATTCTCAAATCAGGGTCAGCTCTAACTTTTTTAAAGTGTCTAGGTCTTAGAGTTCTTATATTTGGATAAATATCTTATTTATATAAGGATATAGCTCTGAACACGTCATTCTTCTAAACCACAAAACTTTACTATAAAAACTAAAGATAAAATAAGTCAAAGCATGTTAAATTATTATAATTTTAAGCCTCATGCTGATGATATAAATAAAAAGACATCTGAGCATTCATCTAAAAAATGAGTTTTAACAGAATGATGGGACTGCACTAGTCACATGTTTTAAATAATCTAATACTACTTCAGAAAAAATTGCTGAAATTCTCTGACCCAAATTAAAGGCAAGCATGTAGCTAAATCAAATGAATTAGGAGTAAAATTTCATTAAATGTAATGTAATTCAGGTATTAAAGAGGTTTATGAATTATAAAACCTGAATAATGGAAATGCTGTTAAACAATTCCTGGGCTTTTAGGGGTAGAAAAATGGCATCCTCTTCCCTTGTTCTGAACAGAACCAATAGGCAAAAGTTTTGTATCTAATTTACTTATATGCCATCTTTAGGGTTTTAAGAGAGACACTCAAAGCTATATTGTGCACTTCTTGAATTGGAACTGTAGAGCAGGAAAAGTCAATTAATACACATCTCTCCACCTGTATCTTGTTACATATGCACATAATAAAATTGACTTTAATTCCCCTGAATGATAAACCTCCTTACTTTCTGTATTTACATTATTTTGAATCAGTAACCTTATTAACATGGGAAATGGTCAATAATCCTCTCATTGATTTCATACTAATTATGCTAATGTTAATTTTTTTTACATGTATGTAAAAAGACTTTCCTTTTTGTATTACCTCTTCACACACACAAACACATTTCTACACACACACAAACACATTTCTACACACACACACACACACACACACGCACACACATAAGATAATTTAGAGGACACAGATATAATGTGAGATGCCTCTGAATAATGAAGATACAAAATATCTGATATAAGAAAGCAGAATAAATATCTTTACCATAATTTTCAGTCTTAGTATCAAATCATGGTCCCTGGAATAGGGCCAAAAAAATCATATGGCAATATCTCAATGTCTTGATCAGTTATTTGAAACTCACAGAAGGAGGAACTATAACTGTTTATCATCAAATACAACTAAAATATTCAGATATGCTTGATCAATGTAACCAATAGGAAAGACACTCTGATGTAGAAAGATCATAGATTTAGAAATCAAAATTAGTAGATGAAAATCCTTCTAGACACTAGCTTGCCCAAGGCAAGACAACTTTCAAGTTCTTGGCTCCTTTCTTCAAAATACTGCAAAGCATAAACAAAAGTTATATTCATTCAGAAATAACAGCCACATAAGTACGCCACCACTACTGGCTGGACTAAAACTTGGAATAAAAAGTTTTTCTAGTTCTTCACACTATATATGCCCAAATCCTGAGATATATAGGTGGATATATTTAACTAAATAAAGTCTTTCCATATAATTTGATTTACCTGTTCTTATAACTACAATGATTATACATTATATCATTATAATATACGTCATGTGCATATATACAAGTATACATGAATATTTATATAATTATAAAACAAGGATCCAGGAAATCATTTTATATATAAAATAGCCAGAAAATGAGCACAGTCAAAATCAAGGATCCACTACAGTTTTCTTCAAACACCTAAAGGACTCTAACATTGTGAATGGCCATTATGTATAATTTACATAAATTCTTTCTAACAGTCAAAGTTATCCACAGATGGATTGGTATAATGGACATGAGATAACTAATGGTTTTCAAGTTTATATTTTAAAAAAGTATATCAAGAGGACTCAATCATGAAAAGGTAATTAGACTAGAATTAAGTAATTCTCAAGACTGACTTTTCATTAGAATCACCTGAAGCAAAAAAAAAAAAATCAATACATTGCCCTCACCCTTAGAGATTATAATTTTGTTGGTTCAGTGTAATCCAGTTATTTTTTTTTTAATCTCTCCAGAAGATTCTAAGAACTAGTTCAATCATATGGTCTCTTTCAACTCAGGTTCCATAATTCCGGAAAAAAATGCCATTTAAATATTCATATCTGTGCCAAAGTAGGATTTGCTTTTTATTCTCTATCTATCCAACAAAGATAAAAGAAAACCAGATAATTAATAGGTGAATAACGCAGTGTTCTTTGGTGGCACTTGTCTTCTGGAAATGGTTTATTTACATGTGTCCTTGCACCTCTTCAATCTCTTTCTCCGCCTGAAGCAAGCTGGACAAGAACATCTGGAGTTCACAGGAATATGGCAAAATCTCCCAGATATTATCGGTGGGATTAATATATTTAAACTTGCTATCTATATGAAAAATATACTCTTATATTACAGAAACATTTTGTCCCTTTTTCTTCAATAGGAAAACATGTAGTGGAAAAAATATTTTTTATAATATTTATGCAACTGTCTTCAACGCATCACTACATAGTAATTTATGACTTTTTCTTGCTTTCTGTTCTTTTATTTGCCTTGTATTGTTCTAGTTAATATGAATTTTATGCTTCAGATATAGAGTGAAGTAGGATACATTTCTGTATTCTTACTTATTCTGTGCTATTGGAGGAACACCTGTAGGAACAAAATCTCCGCCTGTCTTTTTTCTAAACAAAACAAAAACAGAAACTTATACTTTGTTTTAAAGATTTCTGAGGACTTTTTTTCTGATTGAAATAAAGTAAATGTCAGTACTCTATTATCAGGTCAAAATGTTTTACAGCTTGTAGTCTAAAAGTAAAAGATGAGAATAATTACATTTCACATCTATGAAACTAATGTAATCACTAATCATATAGCATATTTTAAAATAGTACAATAACTCATGTTATGGGTTGCCAGAATATGCTATTTCAACATTTAACTCTCGTACATATTTTATATATATTATGCAATATTCTTTTTGTAATTTGTTTAATGCTAAACAATGAGGCATGAGTGAGCCAGATATTTTCATACAGTAAACAGTTACAAATTTAATAAACATTCAATAGTATGCACTGAATATCCTTGGCTCATGCAAATATATTGACTAATTGTTAATTGAAGGCACAGTAAAATCAGAATATCAGGCTATGGATACCTGACTAGCTGGCTACATTGAGCTAATTTGACTCTATAAATATGGCACTATCAAAAATATGTTTTATATTCTGGAAAGCAACACAAAATTTCCTGTATCTTTTCAACATTTCCTTTAATAATTAAATTTTATTTTGTGTATCCAAGCATGCATAGTTCTTAAAGTGTTTTCTACGTAAATATAAAATAAACTACATCATTGCAAGTCACTAAACTATTTAGTCAAATAGAAAACATTGTTAGAAGGAAAATCTGTGTGTGTTTTCTTTAATTGCAAAGACCACATCTAATTTTAACTGCCTCCTTTTTTTCTTAATAATGAGTTGACCTTCTATTCTCCATAACCCTTTTTTATCAAAGCCATCTACACCCACTTTGCCTTCTGTTTCTCTAATCTGCAATTATTTATGTTTTCTTCATGCTGCTTTGTCCGCCATGGGAGCAAAATTGTATTTGGTGAAATATAGAGCTAATTATACCATGAACCCAGCAACAAAAAGACAGAGCAGATGTTACTTCAGACGTGCTAAAAGTCCTCATGCTTAATGTGCATCTAGTAAAACACTGAGCGGAGTCGTCAAAAACAATATCTAATCAAGGCTGTTTTAGACATGCAAATCTTTTTAACACCAGAGTTAAATGGAGAAATTCTGTCAATAATATTTTCAGTACTCACCATGTGTATGCCAGAATAATTATATTAGGTAGTGATTTCTAATTAATATAATAAATGTGTGAGTCCACATCGTTACTATCCCAGGGGGAGAGAAATCTAGGGAGGCAGAAATGGAGATCATATGCTGTGAGTTAATAATACAATACACAATGTTTTCATTGAGAATGTGTTTCTGTGATGCCAAAATAAGCTACTTGAATATTTTTAACTAGTAAAATACATTTTATTCAATTATGTTGCTTTCTTTTTATTCACAGAGAACCACTTAACTACTTAATTGGCTATTGAAGTAATAAAATTAAGATCAGTTCTCTGTTTAATAATTTTCATCTACAATTTGGTAGTGACATACAGAATGTAACAGTCACCACAATCGTTGCTTTTTTCTTTGTTTTGCAAAAATTGAACTTTTTTGACATATTGGATTAAAATTAATATTACTTTTCATGAAGAAACTGGTTTCCCCCATTAGGACATGTATACCAATGGTGGATTACTCCAGGAAAATACCAAAATGCTTCTCATGCTGTGTACAGACTAAAAACAATTGCAACTACCCTAGATTAAAGTCACTGTAAGAGGGCAGTATTTTAATGACATACTTTCTACTCAAAGAAGTGTGCCTACACCACAGGTTGTAAAGCCCCTTCTGAGATCTAAAACTTAGTGTATTCAGTACACCAAACCTCCCTCCTGCTGAGTGTTTAATGTGTGCATTGAGTGGCTGGGCTGTGCATCACTTTCAGTGTTTATTTTAGGAAAATAAACCACTTCTCTGCAGAGTTGTGATAGCATAGCCAAAAAATTCCATCATATTCAGAGGTGTATAATTTGTTCGCTTTTCTGTGTCACATGAAACGATAAAATAGTGTCTAGTTTATACAAATAATCAATTTTAAAATATTATATGTTGGCCAGTTTTAAATGGGATAGATATTCCAACAAATAATATTTTATATAAATTACCTATCAACAAAAATAGATATATATGAGATACATTACATTAGTTGAAAATTTATGCTTTAATTAACCTAAATTTTGTACGTGATACATATATTATGCTCCATGTAAATAAAATTATGAACATTGCAAGTTATTGTTTCTTTATTTTAAAGGAGAATAAAGGCCTATTTGTATTTTCAAAAGGGAATGTGAGGGTAACTTTGATAATATTGAAGTTTTCATCAATGCTGAATATAACTGTTGTGAAGATATATCTAGTTAGTCTCTTCTAGTTTCTGCCATTATGTCACATTGTGGGGGGCTTGATGGGATACATTCACAAAATTTGACTTATACAATGAATGCATTTTTTCAAAACTCTACGAATAAAGTTTACTGATGTCGTATTTAATGAATAATAAAATGCAATATAAAAATCACTTCATGTAATTTAACAAACTTCAATGATTATTGATATTTTTAAGTCCTATTTTCCAATTGGTTAATTTTTCATTTACCTCATACTTTAAAATGTGCTTTAAAACCTAAGCACATATTTACTATAAAAATACTTATTGAATCAAGAAACATCGAATCAAGTGATTAAGTAAAAATGAACTAAATATCCTAACAGATAAATAAAAACAGACAAGCTAAATTTCTCAACTTTCCACAGTGGAACTTCACTACTTTGATATTCAATAGACCAACAGAAGAACCACTCCAGATGGACGACTGATAATAACTCATCCAATACCATTACCATGCACTCAGAAGAACGGACAATTTCTCATGAAACCAAACCGTTAAATGTTACTTTTCCAAGTGTAGAAATTACGGCTTTATAAGCTTCCAATAATATGGTCTTTTTAGGAATTAAAACTAATGAAGGTGACATAACTGAAACGAAAATATAAAAACGTATTTTAACTGAGCTCAACTCTCAGAATCTAAATGGAAGTTATCTCAGCCAATAGATGAACAGAGTAAAACTAGACACCTTAGAGAACCCAGGTGTTACATGGCAATGGAGCTATTTCTCATTTATCTCCTCCTACATCAAAAGCATTATCTTATCATCTCTAACATCATATTCTGCTAATAAATCAAAACAAAGGGACTTTCAAAGGATCTCTTTTGCGTATCAGTAATTTAATGAAAATAGTAAACAGGGAACTAAAACGCCTCCTTTGGTCTCATTTAGTTTACATGTAAACCGAAACACTTCTCTTGGTCTCAGTTGTTTTTATTCCCCCATTGGCAAAGTGGTCTATAAATGTATACATGCATAAGCAATATTTATGCAAAATGGCTTGAATTTCAAAATCACTATAGATGTAGTTCATTTTAAGAAAATGCATTATATTAAAATATTTTCTAAGTAGTGGATTCACTTAAAACTTGATTAGATAAAACTCTTGATTTACATAAAACATTTCAGGAAAAATCCATAAAGATGACTATGCCTGTATACTAAAAGAATCTAATGTTTTACATGTTTAATATATTTAGTTCACTGAATCAATAATTACATTTTTTAAATATTAAACTTACACTACTCAACATATTCTTCATATCAGGAATATATTCTTAGCTTGAACAATACAACTAATGTATTGTAATATGATATTATATTTGAAAGAAACAAAAAGATGTTATTATCAATATCAAAAGATATATTTGAGTATGAGCAACTTCTACTTATGAAATCACAATAAGATCACTTGGTTTAGTGTGAATAATACACCAAGTTTTAATGAAATAAAATTTAAATAACATAATGAATGAATATATTAAATGTGATAAAATAATGCTTCACAGTGTGAATATTTATAATTGATTACTTTTCATATAATAAAACATGTATGTTTATATCTTTTTAAGCTTTTATCAAAGAATGTTTTCAACAAAAACATTGGCTTACAGCAATTCATTAAAAGAGAAATATTTTATGATATTGTGAAAAATGATTCTCCCTCTTCAATAAATCTTACTTTTATTACCAAAATAAAAATATTATAATGTCCTTTTTCTTTCCCCATGCAGAGTCTAGAAAATATGAATTTACAACCATAGAGAAGTGAAGACAGTCTCCCAGATTCTCACCCCACGTATTTGAAAGTGATTGTTGAACATTGCTGATGAAGACAAAACACTATGTAATAAACTGAATAATAACTTAGACTCTGTAGGGACTGTGGATGACTTCATTGTGTTTGGTGGCACTTTGCAACTATCATGTGTTGAACTGGCAGAGTGACTCACCTATCTCACTGAAGCTACACTGTTGTGATACAGTGATCAACAATGCTGTTTCAAATTGGCACTCACTTCTTTTGCTAATTTACTAGAGTACTATTTTTCTGCTAGTACTGTAATAAATGATATTCTATGACTAGACTTGCAATAATGTTTAATACATCACATTCATTATGCTGCTTAACTACATATTGAATGTATACACACATCTATATCTATTTACAAATATTTTATATATAGAGAGAGGAGAAACAGAATAAAATTGAATGTAAACAAGATTCTGTTTAAGCTGTCCATTTTAACACCCTGTTTATTATGTTTCTTATATGATAAGAATTCTTTCTAAATCAGTTTGATAATTGTCAGTTCAATGAATTCACATTTATGAAAAAAAATTAGTAGATGTCCATTTTAAATTATTCTCAGGAAATAAAGAATCTACAATAGAACTATTTTCAAGGATTTCAGAATCTAAAATAGAAGTATTAAATGATTACTGGTATGACAGATAGAAAAAATCTTCCTGATAGTTTGAATACAAAGGTATCAGGAGGTAGAATGAGTGTTGAATTTATGTTGTGGAAAATTGGTCCCAAGTTGGTTTTCCACTTCATCAGAAAGCACTTTTCTCTTGTATGCAAACAGTTAATGAAGCATGCCAACACTGAATTGTTTTAACTAGTGTGAGAAATACTTCACCTTTTTCCTCTCTATTTCTTTTGGGAAGTTTTAATATGAACATAGTGAGACACCCTAAATGTTAGATCTGTAACACGTAGAATGAGGGAATAAAATAGCTATTCATGATTTAAATATTTTCATTTTCATTTATGAATTATTCTCTCGTGAAAGGTAGCAAAAGATCCATCAATTCTGCTGCACTGTAATAAATGTATGATGAGAATGATCTAGTCATTCCACTTTCATCCAGAAGCCTACCTTTAGTTTGAGCATTTTGAAGTAGTGAGCCTTTTGATTTAGTTTTTAAAGCCTCTGGCAGGTGGCAAAATTTTGTTCCAACAACACTCATGTGATTGGGAACAAAGGAATTCTTTCAAAAGGTTTGTGGTTTTACCTTTATACCACTTTCAAAGAAAATGGGATGATCATTTCTTTCATATTAAAATTAAAATAAACATAAGGGACACGAAAAACTACACATTACAGGAAATAATTGCACTTTAAAAAAGAGCTTTTCATAGATTTATTCAGGCTATATTTTATACTTGTAATAACAAAGTGTTCACCTGCATAACTTTTTACAATATGATAATTTAATCCTTACGTTGCATTTCTTCTATTTGAAATTTAAAAATTCCTGTTTTAAATTCATGTATACAGGCTTATTATTGTTTTGTATAAAACATTGTACCTTATATGCTATGATCTCAATAAAGACAGTTAGATTGTACAGGTACTAAGCCATGTAACAATTCTAAAATGTTTTTTTCAAAGTAACTCAAGGAAATGCATTTCTGATATCGCTGTTACATGGAAAAAAGTAAGTCTTTTAAAAATACTGTGTTAAATAGGCATGACTTTCAAAGCCAAGTGTACCTCTAATCATCAGCAAATGTGAATAATATTTGTCTCTTAGGAGCTTATTTGTGTTTTATTTATTTTTTTCCCCTTAAAGACCAGTGTGATAGTAGTCTTTGTGTTTTAATACCACCAGGAAAAATTCTCTTGATGAAAGTGACGACTAAGTTATGGTAAACTTATTTCACTGAGCATATACAAAGATTATCATGAGTAACAGCACATATGTTCCTGTTTCTGGGCTGGGACTTTGCGGAGTGTTTAAAACATGATAAATTGAAAGATACCAACAAAATTCAGACTGCCTGTCAGCTGTATCAGTTTCAAAGGAACAGTGTCATAAAAAATAAAAGTTTTTAAACAATGAGAAATTTTGAAAGTTACTGCATTTATTCCCTCAGTTTAGGAATGAAGATACTGATGCCCAGAACACTTAAGCGATAAGTATTAATTCACAATCAGGATACTCTATAATAATTTCCATATTAATGAGAAAGATGTAGATTATGAATTAGGCATATTTGTAATAGAGATTACAGTGTGTGTATATATATAAAATGGGTAAGATACACATCCTCATGAATTTATCCTTAAGAGAGATAATGCTGAATTTGTAAGTGAATCTCTTGCAAAACATTTTTATATACACATCAGAAAAATATTTTTCCTGAACAATATGTATATTATCATGGATATAGATTTAAATCATGTGGGTAATAATAACATCTAGCATACATATAAACAAATCCACTTACAAAAGACTAATACACATTAAAATTCATTTCTTCTATCCAAACTATTAATAAGATGTTATTATGTCCATCATGTACCCATTACAAAAGAGAAAATGAATATGTTGGTTTGTTAAGAACATAAGTAGTGTATAAAAGGGCATGGATAAAAACTCTGAGCTTCTGACCTTACTAGACTATCATACCAATAGTCTGGTGAAGCTTTCACTCCATACTAGACTATTAGACAGCATTTATTACCATATGGCTACTAGAAATTCTTAAAAATAAACTTTACTCTCAAGTCCTCAAATATAAATAGATTAACATATCATTTTCTGAATGTCTCAACTTATTTCAACAGTGAATAATATTCCAAATTAGGAATATGGTATATCTGTTCACTTATAATTAATCCTAAAACTAAATTATTCTAGAGTTAATATGGACTGAAGTATAATGATACTTCAAAAGAAAAAATGTATGGGCTTGACTATGGCAAATTCATTGTGTTTTTTATAATAATTATTTCATGCTCTGTGCCAATAGGAGCTTTTGCAAACTTTACATGCACTGGCCATAACCAATTTCCTGAGTATATACTATAGAATACATGGGGATAGTTTGAGGATATAAAGATAATTGTATCTCTCCTTATGAAGACATTGCGTAACTGAGGAAGATAAAACAGGAACTCTACCCAACATGCAAATGGACAAAAGATACATGAATTGATACTTTTGGTTTGTTTACTTTCTTTTGCTTTGTTCTAAGCCATGAAAGGAGAAAAGTAATAATCCTTCCTTTAAAGCAAGTATAATTTTATAATAAATATATCAAGCAACATCAGCAATAGTATAAAATTTATTCTAAACCACCAATAAATATGATAGATTAATATGAAGTTTATTATTATGTGCCTAGTTCTAGAGAACTATGGAGACTAAAGAATATACATAGAAAAAAAAATCCACATCATCCATATCTCTAGTCCAGAAAACAGATCTTTCTCTTTTTGTCACCATACGGTCACCGCTGCAATTTATTTTAGTTCATACATATAAACACACAAACATCCGTGTGTGTTTCACAATGATATGTGGATAAGAATATTAAGAATATATGTTGATGTTTTCCTGGTGCTGTGTACATACTATAAATAGGAAACCATGCTTCTTTAGTCTAGATTGAAGACTGAATGAATCAGACTTATGAAATATTAGTTATTTGTTTTAGTAAACACAACTAGTTAAAAAGTTAAAACCCTTAGAAGTTGACTTTTTTTTTTTTTTCTTTGAGACGGAGTTTTGCTCTTGTTGCCCAGGCGCGATCTTGGCTCACTACAACCTCCACTCCCCAGGTTCAAGTGATTCTCCTGCCTCAGCCTCCTGAGTAGCTGGGGTTACAGGTGCTCACCAACACGCCTGGCTAACTTTGTATATTTTTAGCAGAGATGAGATTTCACCATGTTGGCCACGCTGGTCTCAAACTCCAGACATCAGGTGATCCACCCGCCTCAGCCTCCCAAAGTGCTGGGATTACAGGCGTGAGCCACTGCGCCCAGCCAGAAGTTGACTTTTTATCTTGATAAATATAAAAAATTTTATTATTAAAAACTCATTCTGGATAGTAGTCAGTAAAAAAAGGAAACATTCTCATTTTTAAAAACATACTTACAGAAACCCTCAAAGGACATCATATATCAGGGAGAAATGAGACATAGTCTTTATAAATTTGAAATGAAGAACCTAATATTCAACTTTGTTCTAAAGTATGGCCAATTCATTAAGATAAGATACAAAACTATAAAATAAAAGTAAGACGCAAACTACACTGCTAGAAAACAAAAAAGTGTTCTTGTTTGCAATGGATGTGGTCATCTTCCTAGAATTTCCAAGTGGGAAAGATGATGCTGGACAAGATAATTAGGTTCTATTAACCACTAAATAGAACTAGAAGATAATATCTATCTGATCTGATATTAAATGAGAACTGGACACTAAAACAGGGATATCTGTATGTTTTGTAGAGCATTGTACAAAAATGTTTATATTCGCTTTACTGAACAGAATTCTACTGTCATACAGAATATGAAAGTTACGATGGTCGTGACTATTTCATTCAAAGTGATGTTTCTACCCCTCGTTCAAGTAAAGAAGTGGGAAAATCTAGTTTTTGTTTTGTTTTGTTTTTAGTAATTTCCTACTATTATATATGAGAACAAACTACAAAGCATCTCATAATTGCCAAGCATAAATCTTAAAGAGAGAGCATCTGTATAAATCACAGAGACATACATATGCACATACATATGCACTGGCGAAGATTCAATACATTAACATAACACGAAAATATATCATATGAGCATAATAATAATTTCACCAGAATTTTTCCATTTTCTACATTAATTAGAAATATTCTGAAGTTTTTTGTTGTTTGACATCTCTTTAAGCTTGGTGTTTAGGGTGCAAAGAGTTTACTAACACTTAGTAAATAAGAAGAAAAAGGATCTTAAAAGATCTCTCAACTGTTCCTAGAACTTCTGGTGTTAAATCTACCTAGATAAAGCATATTAAGAAGTGTCTCATGCAGAGAAATCTTTGGAGAAGTTTTTAATTCTGAAATATTTTATACGGACTAATGTATTCTTCTGATCATTTGTTTAACCTAAAATAGGAGAGCAATCTAACCTGATAATCACTCTTGTCTCTCTCTCTGACATTTGAGCCCCATACACACAAAGCAAATCATAGTCAGAATGAGATTATGATGCAATGATCTCGTTGTGAACGTTGCATTATGGCTCAGGCAGCGTATAAGCGGTCCCTCGGCACTTGTGCTTACAGCAATTTGAGTTTCTCTGGTAGCTCAGTATGATTTATGGCATATTTCAGACTTTCTCTTCATCAAGGGAGAACACTGTCAAGTTCATGAGAGTTTTGAAAGTAAGATAAAGAAGGGAAAGGAAAGCATTTGGAATAAACAGGAATTTGCGGTTTGTTATAATTTTAGATTTTAAAACTGAATTGGTTGCAAAATTATCTTTGACAGTTGTATTCAACATCATCTTGTGTACTGAATAAAAAAAAATGGTGTTTACTAATGAATCGTCCATGGACTTATTCAGCCTTCAATTCACATGCAAAACACCTGTTTGAAGAATAAGTGTTAAGGCTTTAGTATTAATAGCGGAATAGATCTTCAGGAGGGATTCATGTAAAATTCTGCTGTTTATCTTTTTTGAAACTCCTGTTCTGGCAAACAGGTGGTTTCTTATACCTGCCGTATTTCATTTCCTCATGCACAGCTGTGTTAGAAAATGTTTGATTTTATGAACCACATGCCAGACTTGGCAATATTTTTATAATGGGCAGGAAAAAGCAAATTGTATTGCTTCATTTATTTTTTCTATACCAGCAATGTAAATTTTCAGATTTAATATTACATGCCTTTTTCATAGTCAACTTTTGTAATATAAGCAGCTATTTTTCCAGAAATATGGACAATGGTATGAATTCATCTCGAAATTCACATGCAAAATAAAACACTGCTGATGAAAGCTTTTTTTTTGCCTCCTTTTTATTATTATTCATAAAATTCCCTAGGTATGCATGGTGTTTTATAGAGCATGTAAAAAGATAAGGTCCTTGCCACAAAGGGTTTATAGTATAATCCAAGGAACATACTATGTAAAACAGCTCAGATACAGAGAATACATATTATTTGAGGGACAATCATATGAGGATGAATAAAAAGGTATTAAACAAGGATGTAACATCACAAAAGATATTTTTGTTGTTATAATTTTAGGGGAATTTGTTGGGCAAGGGTAAGAATACGGAAAGTGATACATAATAAAGTTGATACGATACCGATCCAAATTTTATTTTACATTCTCCATAGTGTTATGAGTTATGGCTACAGAAATCTCAATGCTGTATATACATTATGCTCCTGAAATGCTATAGTAGAATCCTTTCTCCTCACTCCTTAATATGGAGGTTAATTTGAGTGACTTAAAGATACCAATTCCTTATGTTATATTATATTATACAAAATGTAATTACATAAACTGAGAACTTTCAATTCCAAACTGCTGTAATCAACCAAATTAATACAATAAGACACAAAAAGTTTACCTTATGTCATCAAGGTCAACAAGATGGATGCTGGCAAAACTAAACTAGAACTCAAATTTCTAGATTTCTAATATAATGTTCTTAAAAAATAGATTAAACCTTATTTTCCCTATCTAATAACCTGGAGTAAACACCAAAGTGGGAGTCCAAACGGTAGACCCTGCCTTCCTTACATGACCTTAAAAGTCACATGATGTCAAGCAAAAAACGATCTTCTCTGGGATTCAAGTTACTCATCTGTAAAATGGAAATGCCAACAATATTAACGTTTTATGTTCCAGATTAGATGAAAAGAATAAGTAAATGTAGAGGTGCATTGTACAAGAAAATGAGATTATTACACCTTACATAGTAAAACTCTGGAATGCTGACAATGAGCAAAATGCAACTTAAAATGAAAGAAATATTCTATTGGAAAAGCATCTAGAGGAATTCCATGAATAAGAGAGCCTGTAGTAACAAAAATAATGTATAGAAAAGCATTCCTGCCTAGTGAGTACTCATTCATTAAGCATTCACTCAGGACTATTTGTTGAATAAACAGGTACTGGCAGTACATGCCAGTCAATGTGGCCAGGCCTGCCCTGCCCTCAGCAAGCTGATGGTCTCATGAAGGACAATGGTCATGAAGCAAACAGGCTTGCAAATAAAGATGTTATTATAAATTGTGCAAAGTGCAACAGAAAGAACAGGGTGATATAGGATGCAGCAGACTTGAAGAACTGATTTTAACTTTAGCGTCCGAGGAAAGACACTTAAGCAGAGACTGGAAAATGAGTAGGAATTCCAAAATTCAAGAACAAAGAGAACAGAGATCCACTGGCCAGTTTTTAAGAACATCTGCGGAAAGAAAGGACATAGTCTGTTTGAGAAACTGGAGAAATGCCAGTGTGACAGGAAGAATGAAAAGGGGAAGAATAACCCAAGAGTTTTGAGAGAGGAGGTGAGGTACATTCCGCATTATGCAGGGTCTTTGCAGGCTATGTTAAGGAAGTTGAATTTTATTATCAGTGCAATGAAAAGCCATTGAAAGACTTTTTAAAAGGAAACCTTATGAATGAATTTATGGCTTATAATCATCCCTGTAGCTGTTGCAAGGCGAGAGGATTTAAAAAGACAAAGAGTGAAAACAGGAAGTCTGGTTAAGGTTACTGCAGTAGCCAACGTGGGGAGTGCTGATAATTTGAGTTACCACATTGGCAATGGATGCAGTGCAAAGAGGAATTTGAATCCTAGATATGGTTTGGAGGAAGAATAAATAGATTACACATGTTAAGGATGAAACCTAATTTTCTAGATTGACTGTCTGAGGTTGTTGTGGGCTTTTGTTGTTGTTTCTGAGAGACGGTCTCCCTCTGTCACCCAGGCTGGAGTGCAGTGGTGTGATTATGGCTCAGTGCTGCAGCCTTGACCTCCTGGGCTCACACAATTCTATTTCGACCTCCGGAGTTGCTGGGACCACAGGTGTGTGCCACCATGCCCAGCTAATTTTTGTATTTTTTGTAGAGATGGGATTTCACCATGTTGCCCAGGCTGGGCTCCTGCCTTGGCTTCCAAAAAGTACTGGGATTACAGACATGAGCCACCATGCCCAGCCTCTGAGTTTGTTTGTTTGTTTATATTTTTGTTTGTTTTCTTAAAGATTGCTATGTACTGAGCTTAAGGAAGACTGACCAAAGTCAGAGTCCATGCAGAGGCATAAGATTGTATTTATTTATAATCCATTTTGCCTGGAACTATATGAAGGTTCTTGTTATGCATCTTTTAATGAACAGAATGGTTTAAATAATCACGGAGGGGAGAGTATATTACCACTAACTATAAAATTTAACCATTGGACTGCATAATTTTATGCAGAATGAAAACGAGGAGAATTCCATTGGTTTTGTCAATCCAGAGTTCATGGGTGGTTGACCTGCTTTCATACACATTAATCCAATAAATATTATTATTCTGCAAGAGTAGTTTCAAGAGAATGGATGTAGGAATGGATAACACAGAAACTATTTAAAGAATTCTGAGAAATAGCTTAACTGGATATAATGTCCAAGAAATTATGCACACGGAGGAAAAAAAAAACTAAATTTCAGTTACTATTAAACACACATATATGATGGGGAAAAGTGACACCAAGGCTAAGGATAAACATTAAGACATCATTAATATAAAAATGCCAAAACTAGGGCAGCTCATGCCTGGCAATGGTTTGTGCCCGCAATCCTAGCACTTTGGGAGGCCAAGGCAGGAGGATCACTTGAGCCCAGGGGTCCCAGATCAGCCTGGGGAACATAGTGAGACTCCGTCTCTACAAAAAAATAAAAACATTAGCCAGGTGTGATGGTGCATGCCTGTAGTCCCAGCTACTCTGGAGGCTAAGGCAGGAGGATTGCTTGAGCTCAGCAGGTCAAAGTTGCAGTGAGCCGTGATTGCACCATTGCACTCCAGCCTGGGTGACAAACTAAAACCCTGTCTCAAAAAAAAAAGCCACAAATGTAACAAAATCCTCTCCAAATACAAGAAATCATTTGAATCTATCAATTTTTTTTAAAAAAAGATAACTACGTCTTCTGAAGATAATGTATAAGTAAGGTATCTATTTGTTTCTAACTAAAATCACGTAACATAAATCATAAAAGTAAATGTAAAAATTTCCATATTTATATCCTAGGAAATAATCAAAATTTATATTTTAAGATTATCCCATGTTCATGGTAAACCTAAAGAAGCTGTAAAACTTAAACTATAAAAGCTTATGTTCTATTGTTGTAGGCCTACATGTAAAGAAGTCGTTATTTAATTTTAATGTATAAATAAAATACAACTTCTATTTAAAAGTGTCAAACTTCTTTTCAATTCATAAGTATAGAAATAATTTAAGCCATTTTTAGGCATTATTTTATCTATCAGTGCTAATTAACACAGTCTTAATCTGGCTAATGTTAATGACCACTGTTCTTCCGTAAATCCCAGTTAAACCAAGCTTATTAAGGGCTAATTAAAGGAAGTCTTATGTGCACTGAATAAAGTAATGTCTGTGTTTAGAACTGGAGTACATATTTTGTCTGATAACATAAAATGAGACAAAACTTTTCAATTAAAAGTTTACTGGCTGATTATTGATTTATTTTTAAAAATATGCAAATGAAATAACGGACAACTTTCCTCTTCCTGTGGACCCGTACTTTTTAAAAAGTGTAGCAATGCAATCTGAATCTTGTAGCATATTTCCTGAGCTTGACACAGGCTCAGAGACTGCAGCAAATAATCCATAAGACACTCTTTGGATAAATATCCAGTCATGATCAACTAATGAAGATCTTGGATAAGAAATGAATGTTGAGGGCACATAGAGGAGGCAATAATCTTTAGGATTTGAACTAACGTTGAGACTCTGGGAATACTGGAAAGTCTTAGCTTTTTAGAAGATATCTGTGAATGTTTATGTGTGTGTATGTACACCTTTATTATTTTACTTCTATTACCTACTTAAAAAATTTTAGAATAGTGCTTGCAGTGTATCAAGCAGTGTTCAGAGAACTAATTTAACCCAAATAATCCCCAAAGAGCCCTATGTAATATTTTAAATTGTTATACCTATTATACAGATGAGGAAACAGATTCATAGAGGCTAAGTAAGGAGGCAAAAATGTCCTAACAATGACAAAAACAAACAAACAAAAAAGTCATGTTTTACACCAAAACCACATGGCACCAGATTTTGTATTTTTAATGCTGAACCACAAACGTTCTGCTGTTTCCCAATTTTCACTTCCATGTTTTGGCTCTCTCTCTCCTCCCCCTTACTTCCAAAGATTCCTTTGGGGAGACCAGAGGTAGATATTACAGAGTATTAACAAACTGGAGCTGTGTGAGGATGAACAGAAAAGGAAATGATGCATGCATGAACAGCTGGAGGCATGAAGGACAGGTATGCATGCATCTTGGAATTTTAGGTCAAACCTGTCTATACTGAAACAGTATTGTAGCCTAAGAAATGAAAATTATGTCCAATTGCATTATGTGCAGGAGTTTTTGCTTATTTTGTTTTTCTCTAAATGAGAAAAGAAGGTCAGATGTGGTGGCTCATGTCAGTAATGCCAACGATTTGGGAGGCCAAGATGGGAGGATTGTTTGAGGCCAGGAGTTCCAGGCTAACCTGGGCAACAATGTCTCTACAGGAAAAAGAAAAATAGCCAGGTGTGGTGGCATATACCTGTAGTCTTAGTTACTTGGGAGGCTGAGGCAGGAGGATCATGTGAGCCCAGGGGTTGAGGCTGCAGTGAACTATCGTTCCTGCCACTGCACTCCAGCCTGGATGACAGAGTGAGACCCTGTCTCTAAAATGAACAAATGAGAAAAGAATAGGGCATTGGATTCAGAATAGTGTAAAAGTGGGAATATCTATATATATATGGAGAGAGAGAGAGAGAGAGAGAAAGACAGAGAATTATGACATTTAAATATTTTTTTCTAATGCAGTTTCAGGGTTCAATTTTTTTTTTTTTTTTTTTTTTTTTTTTTTTTTTTTTTTTTTTTTTTTTTTTGAGATGGAGTTTCGCTCTTGTTGCCCAGGCTGGAGTGCAATGGCAGGATTTTGGCTCACTGCAACCTCTGCCTCCCAGGTTCAAGTGATTCTCCTGCCTCAGCCTCCAGAGTAGCTGGGATTACAGGTGCCCACCACCACGCCTGGCTTTATTAGAGACAGGGTTTCACCATGTTGGCCAGGCTGGTCTCGAACTCCAGACCTCAGGTGATCTACCTGCCTCGGCTTCCCAAAGTGCTGGGATTACAGGCATGAGCCACTGCGCCCGGCAGGGTCAAATTTTTTTACAAAACATGTGAATTTGGTATTGAGGGACATTTGCATGCAGACCTATTTCTTAGAACTCATGCTGGATTATAGATTGTTTTGACAAATTAGGGAATACTGTCTACTGGATGACTTCCTTACCTGTTTTTATCAATTTATTTCTTTTTTATTCATTGTTTTTATCACCTTTATTTCTCAACATTCATGATTTATAGCCAACTAATCAGAATTCCTGGTTATTGACTAAATGTAATACTGCCTGCATTGCATGAGTTTATGATACAGAAATTTCAAACCACAAATCACTCCAGATTCCTGGAGGAATAAGTAGATGTTATACAATTATGCTACAGTCTTCATCTCAAAAAAGAAATGCTTATGAATAAGTGATTCATTCTGGCTGATCATACTTTGAAATATCACATTATTGCCCTGAATCACACCTGTGAAAACGCAAATAGGCTAACCAAAGACCTGGAAGAATAAAATAGTTAAACAACATTTACAACTACTTTACGACCTCTTTCAAAGAAACACCACATTACAAAATTAATATTAGAAAGTAGAGATCTAAATAAAGCTTGTATATTCATTTTCTGTGTAAATTGATCTCTTTTCACTCACGGACGTAGGCCTGGCATCAATCATGGGGCTCTATATTCAAAAGCAATCAATAAAAAAAAGTACAGGAACTGACAAACAACTAGTCAACAGAATCATTTTTTAAAAAAATACTTAGCAGTAGCCTTTTAAAATAATTTCTGCGTTCAATGTTACCTGTTTTGGTCTGTTAAATAAAATGGATATCATATCCATTAACGTTTTAGCTGGCTGTGGAAGTTTTTCACACCTACAGTCAATCGTAAGTGACTATGATATTAATATATCTAAAATGCATCCTCTTTTTGTCAGCTTTACTAAACAAGGTTTGGAAGGCCAATAGATTAAAAAAGGAGGAAATAAAATATGTAATTTCACAAAATATAAAGATATACCCTTTGCTCATCCATAACTTTCTTGTTCAGAATTTTTCCCTGGTTGGAAAAAGGGAAGCCATTTCTTATATTGAAGTGATCATTTTGAGAATTTATGTCTTTAAAAAGATAACATCTGTGGAGGGGGGGTTCAATATCAACATGGATTAAGCCAATTATAGGACACATCTTTCTTAGTTGATAGAAAAACTCAGAAACTGCTGAGTTATGCTTTGTGGTAAACATTTTGGAACGTTGCCAAAGCTGTTATAAACATTTCTGAGCTCACTTTTCCAGGGAACTCTTTTAAAAATCAATTAGAAGTTAAAGTCTTTCAATGCTAGTGTTTTAAAATGTCAGGCTTGTATTACTTTTTTCCTTGTTGTGCGTCAATGGCAATATTTCAAAACCTGCATATTAAATTGATTATATTCTATAATTAAGCTATTAAACGAAATAGAATGTGCAAGTGTACTAAAATCCACACTAGAGCAGAATTAGTTTGTTTTTCTTTAAGAAAAATAAACCCAGTTACATAAAAACTGGGGAAGGCACAAGGTAAAAATAATGTATAAATGACTGCTCAGATTTTATTTTAAAAGTATACTCAAGTATAATTATTGATTTTAAAAAATACTTTTTAACATTACAGGTCAATGGGTTAAAATAATAAATGCTTTATTGATGATCCCTGAGTCAGGAATTTTAGAAAGTATTCTAGGGAAAATGGCAGAGGATCAATTATGTGTCTAAATTTACAAAACCAAGGTCTATTCAATAATTTACTGCACTTAAGATTACAATGTATTTATATTTAAAATACATAAGATGAATGCACATGAATACCTTATATGCATTTTTTTGCATAGGTGTGAATACATACTTCAATGTTTTTTAGAAAGGCTATATTGTCAAAACTTTTAAAGGTAGTGCCGAAAACATTTTATGCACTAAAAATAATCTAATTCTGTTTTATATATATATATAATATATATAAAAATATATATATATAATATATAAATATATATTATATATAAATATATTATATATAATATATATAATATATAAATATATTATATATAATATTAATATTAATATATTATATTTAACAGCTGTATTAATATATATATTTATATATATTAATATTAATATATATATTTATATATTAATATTAATATATATATTTATATATAAATATTAATATATATTATATATATAATATATAATATATATATAAAATATATATTATATATATATAAAATACATATATATGGTGACACATAAATTTATACATTTTAGAAAAAGTAAGATTTAAATCTATAACTATAAAAAAGTATGCTCCCTTACTCAACAAATGAAGCACAAATGTACTGTGGAGAGCAAAGGATTAAAATTCCTCATGTATGTGTAACAAACACATTGATATTAATTGGTTTGTCCTTTCAAGTTGTGTTTATCTCTTCATTTCCATCACAGTTTCAAAGGTCACTCTGTTCCATTTATAAATTCAATATGACAGAGATTAGTAAAAGCAAAAAGCAACAACTAAATGAGTACATCATCATGCAATCACACATCTCACAATTCATTTATCCAATTAATAAAAAATACCATCAAATGCTTCATGGTGGGTTTTTTCAAAGCATCAAATGGTTCATGTCAAGATAACTTAATCATCAACATTTAGGTTCAACAGCACAGTAAATGTAGAGAAATTGAAATTGTACTTCACTGAAAAGACAGTAAATATATCTATATTTTCCCAAAATAAAATAATTAAGAAAACAGATTACAAAAAATGAATATATTCAGTAAATTCAGTTTATATTTGTATTAAGTTAATGAGAGATTCTTGGAAGCTGAAATGTAGGAGGGATTCAATTGTGTGGGGTTTGTGTATGAGTGTCTAGCTAAGTTATATAATTGCTAAGGTCATATATTATCAAGTAAAGGATTCTAAACAATAGAAAACAGTGCCAATATGTACTAATAGAAATAAGAAATTGTATAATATTGATACTCATTTTGATACATGTATTTTAATATATTCTAGACAATAGCTTTTTCTCTTGATATAGACATAGGTTTGGACAGTGGCAGGTATATGAAAGTACAAGAAGAAACTAAACATGTGCCTGTGTGTGTTTTTAAAACTGGTAACTCTAGGAGGCTGAGATTCAGATTGCTAAAGAAAATAATTTACAAACCAATTTGACCACCTTGATAAGATTTTTAACTTTAATATTTTTATGTAAAGTGAATATCAGACATATTATCTGATAGACCCATTGTTTTAATAAGGCCCTTTCCAAAAATATAGATAGGATATGCAAATGTGAAGCATGAGCGAGCAAAAACAGAAAGATACAAGCAAAAGCAAGATAATCTAGAAGTCCTTGTGACACAAGTTCAGCACTTAAATTATAGAGATGAAGAAACACTAAACTATTTCCCAAAAGCAGACTAAAACACATAGAACTGATTAACAGATTATTTATAAATAATAAAGACTATTTCTCCCAAAGACAAACATGAGTAAAATGAAAACTATTGAAATTGATTTTGAAAATCTATCTTTTTTTCCCCTCAGCTGTATTATATGGATCTGTCTCCTGAATATAATAGGGTCATAGAATCTGAAGGCAGAAGAATATTTCTAAGGCCACTGGATTTTCAAGTAGGCTTGTCACTCAGATGGCATACTGCCTGAGTATAAATTATTAATCAGCACATTATATTAAATAATGTCATAACACTTATACATTTGTTTATTAATTTACATATACTTACATAATTTTGTGTGTTGAGTGCGATGTTCTGAACTTCGGCTATCATTTTAAGTTAAATATACTTTCTGAAAAAATCTAAGTAAAGATGTAAATATTAAATGTTTTAAGAGGATGATGATGTCTTTCCCAGATACCTTAAAATGTAACATCTTCCAGTATGAAACATATATTTTCTCCAAAGATCATAATCTATACTGATGTAGAGGTAAAATCATAGATGAATTATTTATTTTTTTTTTTGTTTTACTTAGAAAAGTGAAACATTTTCCTGAGAATTCCTGAAATGCTGCAATTATAGATGAACTCAATTGATAAAAAGACTTAAATATGTGCCATAAAGCCATGCACGAGGTAGATAAAAATGCAAAGTTCACATTTTCTTATAATTTTTTTAACTTTTAAACACACATATGTTATCTATGTGCATATATATGTCGTATATATTACATATATAATGTATATAACTGGACACACAAACACACACTCACTTCTTCTTTGTCGCTATGCAGCTATTACTCCTAGCCTACAAATGACCCCAAGGAGGTAAATACACTACACTTTTTGGCCGAACAATTTATCAACAGCTTGAAGTGACAGGAATGGTGATTCAATCCTGCATCCCCACATATCAGATATAGGCCACATTCTTTAGTCTGCAGAACCAGAAAGGGAAAAAGTCCCTGTCGCATTTGCCCTTTCATAGAGATGGAAATATTATTAGAAAGGACATAAACAGACTAATTAAATCACAGCAGTATGGCTGGGATGACAGCTGGTACAGCGTGTGACCGAGAAGATCCATATCTGTGAGCAGGAGGTACTTCACTTCCAATCCATTCGCTATTAGGTGCTTTCAAGCTTGCTGTGCAGACATTAAATAATAACATATCATTTCCAAGACTAAAACGATGTAAAGAAATAAAAAAGGCTTTCTAACCAAGAAATCTTTTGTGCAACATAGAAAAAAAATCATTTACCACTCAGTTCTGCTTTTGAGATAAAGATGTAATAATGCCATTACCTTTCATCAGCAGGATCCTTGAAAATCAACACTCTTTGCTTATCATGCTGTGAAATACAAATAGAGCTAAAGGCATGGTCTGCGAGGCACTGCTGCAGCGATATTAACTAACAGATCTGCCCTTTGTGAAGGAAACCGTATCTGTTTCATTAGTGCAGACTCTAATTCAAAACTGTTGAAAATGAACTGCACATACTGTTTTAATAACAACATTCCTAATCATTATCAAACTGGTAATTCTCTCTGCACTGAATGTAAGGGTCTGTGTTTCCATTATGACCTGCTGTTAAAGAAAACCATATTTAAATCCTCCATTCTTTCCTATCTTCCAAATTATCTGGGTTCATTTAGGGGGGATGGGGCATAAAGAGCATGCAAAACTATGTGTGCTACATTATTTCACCTTAAGTGAATTGACAGTTTTAGACATTTATGTCAACTACTATATTATTTATTTATTATCGCTTAGTTTCACTATTTTATATTAGATTTGACATGTCATGATTCATACAAATGGTTTTGTATAATTTGGGAATATTTGTACAATTGAGAGATGAATCACAGTCACGTGAATGTGAAATACTAGGTCTGGTGACAGGTGCATTGGGCTCAGAGTTATAAGCTTGTGTGCACACATTCAAAACAATATTGGACCACAAACACCCTAGTAAAATCTCTAAACATATATTTTTAATATCAAGACATTATGAGATGTTTAAAAATATGTATTAGCAAACATTATATTTTATAAAACACAAAGTTAAATATTTATTTTAATCCCTCATCATAAATCATATGAAGTTCAAATATAAAACAATTGAGTATCATATTAATGAAGAAAATAAGAGTTGTCTGATCTTATACAAATTGAATATGACCTGGGGTTATTTTATACTGAAATATTTGATTTCTTTTTACTTTCTTTATAAACTTTACATAAACAGTATAGCATGTTTTTGTAGGTTGATAATGACCAGTTCCAGGACTTTCCTTGATAAAAACATATTCATCCTCCTGGAATGTAATGGAGTCTACCACATAACATATTCATTAGGATACATCCTATATACATCCTTATATTTTATAATTACATGAGGATACAGTGTCAAATATAATCATTTAACTTATATTTCTTAATATGATATGCTTGAATTAACAGGTTTACTCCATTATCTAGTCATTAGTTAGAAATAGCAACGTTGAAATCAAAACAAAAACATTGCATAATATTTTTGAATTATATTCTCCAACTGTCCATATAAGTAAAAAAAAGTTTTCATGAAGTGGAACAGACATCACATTAAAAAATAAAAATATTATCTGCCTTCTGCTTATCTGCATCAAAAATACATTTAATAGTTCATATAGGAAACTAGTACATGTTATAAATCATGCTCTAATGATTTTATTACATATAGAAATGGATTTAAGAATATGTGTTCAAATATTTCGAGGTGAAAAATGATTTTTTAATATAAAAATGTATTTTTCCACAGTCACCTGTTGCCATCATTAATGTTTCTATTCCTTTACATGAACAATAAAGGTCAAAAACAAATTATGAGAGAAAATGCAGAATAATGCTATCCAATTTCTAGAAAATAATGAAAAAGAGCTTCATAAAATGATCAGTTATTAATATACTCATATGCCATTTTAAAATAATATAATTTAAGCTATATTTGTTTTTGATATTCATAATTTTTCCACAATAACATAGCAATGTTAACTCTTGTTTAGCCCCTTCCAAACTCTAATGAAAAGGATACATAGTACCAAGGTAGAAAAAGTGGTATCATCCTTTTTTTATATTCAAAATAAATATTGTCAACACTTATCCATCATATAATGCTTGCATGATATGTAAATAGATGTTATAGTATATTTAAGGATGCCTTGTTTTGGAACATGTGGTTACTTCTGATTTTTTATTTTAAAAATTACTGTCAAAAATATCTTCATGCCCTTTATCTTTTACTGAGGTTTCAAAGATCAAAGAATTTTAGAGCCAACAGAGAAACTAGGCAAAAATTCCTTATTTATTAAATAAAAAAGATGAGCAGTTAAGTGACTTACCTAAGTAGCTAAGTTATTTATTAACTACATTATTACTGGAAGCTACATCTTCTGACTTATTTTGCTCTCTGCTGTCCTACCTGAGTTTGTGGCTGTGTCTAGAAGGACTTACTTGGTCACACAATAACATATTCATATTTTACACAATGATGTTTTGATAATCTTGTATTATATTAGCCATTTATCCTTTAGATTTTCACATTAGACTCTAATTCAAAGCTGTTGAAAATGAAGTGCACATACTGTTTTAATAACAACATTCCTAATCATTATCAAACTGGTAATTCTCTATCTTGTTTAAAATACATAATGAAGAAAAATTGCCATAAATAGTAAATATTTAAAAATGCATTTAAATTGATGGAATAGTAGCTTAGTACATTTTTTGTCTTTTATTATTGGGGTAAGCAATTTTGTGTAAAAATTTCAGGATATGAAGATATCTTTTGCATAGGGGATGATATTAACCATATGGCCTATTCCCAATCAATTGAATTACAAACCATGGCGGTTCCTATAGCTTTTAAGAGATGCTTATGTGGTCTTCCATTAAAATATCCACTAATGGGACATTGTGAAAAGATTTATATTTGAACATGCTTTCTTGACCATATGTGAAGCTACAGAGAGCAAATTCATTAATTTAAACTACTTATATATTAATTGACAGCTATCAGTTCTGAAATATTTCTCATTCCATGTGTCAGAATCTTTCTGAACTTTTAGAGTAGTCTTGCATATGTTTCCATGTTTACAAGACTCTGGCTGTTAATACTGTTAGGTTTTACTCATCAGGCAGGAAGAAAGACCTTAAAAATCATTGTTAGGCAGAAAAACATTCTAGTTACCAAAACAAACAAACAAACAAAAAACTTTTTACATTTAATCTGTTAAACAATAGTGAATTTCTTGTGAATCAGTGATACTGTAATTGAACTGGAGACATTTTTAGAGCAAGCTTGCTTTGGCTTTTTCACCCTCCGATTTGGAATCTGCTCACAGTACTGCCAGCTTAACCAAAAAGGATTAACTCTCATATCCAACTGAGAACACAGATAATTCTCAGTAATTGGTAAAAAATGAAGATGAATGGGGCTGAGAGATAAGGAGCAATTAGCTCATCAGCAGTTACAGCTGTGCACTCAATCCGGATCCATCTCTTGAGTCTCGGCCCCTTTTAAAGAACCTAAGCAGAATAAGCATAGGACACCCCCTCCCTGAAAAAATTGCTATACCTGCCCATCATTTCTCTAGTCTTCCATTTTATTTCCTTACTATACAAAGACACCTGTCATAGCATGCTATGTAAATTACTACCTCTCTCAGGACCTATGTCTAAAGCCAATCTTCTTTTTAAACTTTTTTTTTTATAACAGAAACCAAATGACTACTGTAGACACTCTTAAATTCCCTGTCAATCGTTTCATTATAGCAGCATCATCTGTTTGAAAATATAAGCAATTCCCTCATCTAATTATAGGAAGGATTTGAGGTTCATTAACATTGCCAAGGCAGAGAATCCAATGTGCAATTGCAGAGCTCTGCTTGGTGGCCTGCGTTCTCAGTTTCCTTTTATTTGCTTTCTCAAGGTCTCCAAGACTTTTTCCTGAAATCATAAAATTAATCTTTTCCTTCCAAATAGACACACGTGTTAGAAGAAAGGAAATGACTCCAGCATAAACTATTTTGTTTCTGCAGGAATGGTTAAAATTAAAAAGAAAAGATAAGAGTAGGGTGAGCTGAAGAAGATAATTTTATCTCTTTATCTGCCTGGCTTTTTTTCCTTTCATATATTTGTTTCGTTTTATCGGTTGAGGAACAGAAGAAGTAAGGAGTGATAAATATCCTTGAAGATGACGGCTTTATTCTCAAACTCAAGTCCTTATTTTTACTTGAAACTTCTACATTCTTGTAACGATTACAAGTTTGAGAAAATGAAAAACGATCATATGTTTTGAGCATGTGAAATGTGTTCAGGTTTGTTGATCAGGGCATTAGCGTACCCTTGCCTATGTTCCACAATGTTCAGAAAGAGAAAATACTAAAGTCTTACAAATACTTCCCTTCCTTAAAGAAATTATAGCAGTTAGAAGGTTATGACTATGGTTTAAACAATGAGATTTTCTTGGGACATCTGTTTTGAGATTACATTTTGAATAGATATGAACTCATTTCCTACTAAGCAAGCAATCTACTATTGTTGATAGCTGTTTACCAGTTCTATGAGTCAGATATTAGCTAGTGGCAAAGGTCCCTCTTAAATCCTCCAAGTATTTTTTAAACTGTATACATAGTGTTTTCCTTAAATAAAATGTTAAGAGAAGTAAAAATGCAGTCTTTTCCTGCCTCTTAGTAAATTATACCCCACAAAATGTTGCACTTCGGAATAATATTTAATGTATTTATCTTTAAAGAGTTATTTCCTTTGTTGTCATTAAGCAAGGGAGTAAGATACTAGGTTTAGCAAGTATTTAAATAACATAGAAACTATTAAGAGATGCTCACTATGTCAATATTTATATACTATTTAAAAACTAGAAGTAAAATTAAGTTTCCTTTATTTAGATTAAACTGATTGTGATTAATTCAGTATCCTCAAAAGTGTGCATAATGCCAAAAAAAAGGATAAACAGATTAAAACATAGCTATAGACACTATCAGATTGACCTTGGGTTCACCGGTTTTAAATTCTGCCTTTGCAGTATCCCAGTCCCAATTTCCAAGGAGCATTTTTTAAGCTGGTTATGCAGATCAGTCCTTAAAGCAAAAAAATAGCAATTTATCTGGCCTGTATGTTGTGGATAGTGTTGCCACTAAAAAGAATCCAGGACATTTTTCCTTCTTATCTGCAATGTAGCTCATATCAGCCAACCTGTCACAAGATAGTACTTGATATAAACAAGAGATTGCAAAGACATCTCAGTAATCAATATCAGGATGGCTACAGTATGGAAACCCCAACCAGTGCATATCATTTGTCTCAGCATCTATTTCTATGGTCAAATGAAGCATTAATTCAAATCATAAATCTATGGTGATTTAAATCTGGGAATGAGCACCTGCCTGCTTTAATGATTTATTTTGTACATTTCAGTAAGCAGGAGATTTGTCCATATGAACTGACAGGTCACCTTCAGATGCCAAGAGCAGACTGTTTATCACCATGCAGACTAGCATCTCATCTTAGCAAGTAAATATTAAACTAAAAGAATCCAATTGATTGTGGATGAGGGAGAATGGCGACATGGCCATATATTTTACTCAGTGTGCTGATGCCTCACTCGGATCTATCCTCAGGTGCTCACTTCTTCCTAAAGTGATCATTCTGTTGGAAAGATATGAGTTCAAGGTTATCATGTAAAATTGGGAAATAAAATAATTATTCACCATTGTCAAAGCTTTCTTTAAACATCTTTTTCTGGCTAATTTCTAAGGTTCCTATTATGAACCGGGAAGGGCTGTGTGATACAAAATTATCCTGTCGTCTTACCCAGCAAATCAAACCAAACAAAGCAAAAACATAATCTGCTATCTGGGGCTGTAAGGATTCATTTACAATCAAGGAAAAAAACAATGCTCCTACAAAAAAAAAAAAAAAGCCTAAAATGTTTAACAGAACTTATGAGCTAGATGAGTGTAGGAGAAAACAAGAGCCTTAAATTGTCTTCAAAAATGTCACCGGATTTGGGCAAGACTGAGAAGCAACAATACATCATTTAAGTAGCACCCCTCTGAAGGGTTTCACTACTTCAAAGAGTCAACAGTTGATAGATTCACAAGAGCAGTCTGTATTCTAAAATATAGGCCTTGGAGATTCTTGGAATTCCTTCTAGAATTCATGTGCTTCAGTACGGCTTCCTAACCACTTCATGGTAATTGGTTCTCCTGGAGGATTCAGCACATCCTGTTATGACTGCCTGCTACCTACGTATCTCATCCATAGACTGTATGCCCCTGAGTTCTGGGCCTGTGTTGTGATTATTTTTGTATTCCTAGAATGAGCTAATACTGAATGTCCTACAAAATCTAAAAGATGTAACAGCTGCCCTGAAATCTCCTCACAGGCCTGCAGCTTAGCAAATAATAGCTACCAGAGAGAATAGAAAAGCAAGCAGTTGATGGTGGTAAAAAAGGAAGAAGGTGATTTCCAGGAGGACAGATTTGAAGAAATAGTAATAATAATAGCAAAAGCAATCCCCAATCTACCAACCTGACTGATGACCAAACCAATTGATAAGCAGACATTGTAATAAATAATGTGACAAGTATTTTAATTCTCATGATATAGATACTATTATTTATGTCATTCTTCAGATACGGAGTTTTGGGCTCAGAAAGTTTACATACTTTACAAAGTGACAGAGCAAGTCATTACTGAACACTTACCAAGAGGCAGGCATTGTCCTCAGAACCAGAGAAGATTGTGGCCATTAAAGCTGCAATTCAGGAATCGCTTTGATCTTTGATGCAGCTCAACCCCCACCTTCACCATTGCTTTGTACCTCCCCCACTACCACATCCCTCCCCAAATCACTTTCCTTGATCTGTAGTTATATACCTGGGGAGAAGGTGTTTTGGAAGCATATTATAAATTGGAAATTCTTAGAGGACAGCAGCATGTGAGAATAGGATGAAAATTACAATGATAACATCTTTCTGCCCAAATCAGCTACAGATATCTAATATAAATGACCTGAATGCCTTAGGGACTAGCAGCAACACCGATATTATGTTAACACAATCTCAAACTATTAAGAGTTTCTAGGAAAATTCAAGTAAATTTCTGCTCCTGGTTCATTTTGGCGTTGGATGGGGGTGTCAAAACTAAAAAGCAGTAACATCTATCAACTGCATACCTTAATGAAAAAAAAGTCATTTATTCCAACTAAAATACAAAAGAAAATTCAAATTGTTTGTTTTTTAAGCCATTGTGATAGCCTATGTACCAAAATAATTAAAGTAAGCTACAATTTGGTTAGTAGGCAAATATTGTCATGTACTATCAAATATGAAAAATATGTTGATGCTTAATTATGAACCATGTTCTTTTTATCTTATGCCTGTTGATTTCTCCAAAGCCAACTTCTGCTCTGGAAAATTCAAACAGAGATACCATGTTTTAATTAACGTATTTTGCTTTAAATGTTGCGAAATTGCCTATTTTAAGAATCCCTTCTCATAAAACCAACTCTTAAAACAGCCTGCATGAACAGCCTCCTTTTCTAAAATTTTGAAAACAATCCAGATTGTTTTGTAATAATAGATAAAATGTATAAGTGGCTAATTACTTGTTTTAAAAAGTGTCCAACAGTGCCCCATTTTATCAGTCTAGTAAAAGGCTTTTACTTTAAAGTAATAGTTCTAAAAACAGAATTATAATTCTTGCATTTTGCTTCAATTCTGTTTTAATTTTTAAATGTCTAAATATATGTGTGTAAACCATGACTGAAACAATCCTCATCCCTCCCTGTCTTCCCTCCAGGAGCGTTACAAACATAAGCACAGATATTATCCTTAGTCCTCTGCAGTTGTAGGCCCATCTCTTTTGGCTCTCTTCCTTGTCTTTTCATCCTTCTAGGAACTTGCACTCACACCTACTCTCCATTCAAATCCACTACTGCTGGTCCTTTGCAATTTCTCTTACGTAGTTCTGCTGAAAAGATGCATTTTTCCCTTTTTACATTACAAAAGCTGCCTTTTAGCATCACTGAAACAGTAATTTTGTGTTTTGTCTATATATTTTACTCTTAATATTCATGTCTCTGTATGTTTCCAGATAGCTCTTGTGAAAATGATTGTTACTAAAATCCACAGTATTCCTTTATATACCCTTAACTATGTCTTAATGGGTTGAAAGTAGAGAGCTGACAATTAATTTAAGAAATAATCTTTGAAAATGCTGCATGGAAAAGAGAATTTAATTGAATGGCCGTGAGTTATTAGGGTCTTCATGAATATACATTGGCTATAGTAATTATATTTTGAGCATGGTCACTGCATTTTAAAGAGAAACAATACAAGTGCAATAGCAGAAAAAAATGTTTTGCCCCACAACATCCAGATGCTAAGGATTTCATTAATACAAAAATTAACCCATATTTGAAGTTGTGTTTGACAAAATGAATTACCCAAATGGATAGTTGGCACAGGTAAAACTGTTCCTTTTGGTTTGACAGTGACAGTTAACTTTTCATCTTTCTCCATATGGTAGGAAAGAAAAAAAATCAAGAAAATTAAAGTCGTATTTTTTAAATGAGAGACATTGATAACCGTTATCTATAGAAAGAATTAATCATCAACATAATCTGTATTCTGGGCAGCATATGAAAGGGCTAAGTTTATATGTTTTGCTGCCAATGGTGGTAAGTTTCTTACTTGATATCAAATGGATTAAAAGAATAAAAAAGTAAAGTCTAGGGTTTCCTTTGTACATATTTCTCTGTCACCTTAGCTACTCTCAATGTTTTAGAATTCTCTTGATTAAACTTTGTATTACAAAAGATGTTAGCTGAATGTTTTTAGAAGTTGCAGACATAAAGTTGATCCTATAATTAAAAATAATGTTGCTAATTATTCCTTTAGAATGAACAATTATCATTAGTTTTTAGAGAGGCAAGATGGTATCCTCAAACATACAGTGTTTTCAAGCTAAAAGTGCCAACTTTTTGAATGAGTAGCCAACAGTTTTGTTCTGGAAAAGCAAGTACTGCAATTCGGTAGCAAAGTGATCACAATAAGTTCCAGCGAACATAAAACTTACCGACACTTGAATTCATGTCCCCGTTTTCAGAGTCTGCTCCATGTTGGTTATTATTGGCATGATAGTTGCTCATGGCTTCTAATTTGATTTTTTTCACCTTCATTGCTTCGGCAATAGCTGCATTGGTAGCAGCAGCAGCTGCTGCAGCTGCTGCTGTCAGACCTTAAAAGAATAAATTAAAAATGAGGTAATTCAAATTCTGATTTTTCATTTAATAGTTCCTGTACTTGCTATAACAAACACACAAACATTTATTAGAGTATCTGATTCCTTTATGCAACACTTTGATAACTTATACTCATTCCCAACTAGACAATGAAACAACATTGATATAAGGGGGAGATTGATTGCTACAGTCCAAAATTAAATATTAACAGAAACACAATTCACAGGTAGAAGGCTAATAGTGGAAATTCAGCCACAGTTATCTCTCAAAGAAACTAATCTACCAATCTAAATATGTCTTTTCCTGCTTAAAATCCCCTGTAGCTGCCTACATGGAAAGAAAAATCTGAACTGTTAACTGAATCCACCAGGCCTTTCACAAAGGAGTGTAAACCTACTTCCTCACCCAGTTTCTTTGTTGTCATCCACACCCTAGCTATATCACACATGTCACCATTACCCATACATGACCTGCCTCTTCAAGCCTGTGCTTTCACACATGCCATTCCCTTTTGCCTGGAACCTTCTTGCCCTATGATAGACATTTCCTTGACTTTTCATCCTCCTGAAAAAAGTTACTCATCAGAAGTCTTCCCATTCCGTGGCCCCCAGCTGCCTTGATGCCTGGTCTGTTCTTCTCCGCCTGGCCCACGTTTATACCTGTGCTGCTGTTATAGGACATGCCACCCTGCACTGGAATGGTCTGTTAGGACACTTGTTTTCCTCACTAGATCATGAACTACTCAATGGCAGGAACCGTGTGTTGCTACACAGCTTGGTATTCCCAGCGTTCAAGGTGTTCAAAAATAAAATATAATGAAAGCTAACACTTAGCTTCCAGTTATGAAATTTAGGGGCTGATTTAAGTAACATAAAAGTAGCTTAATCATCTTAATAACCCTCTGTGATTGATCACTACTATCCTTACTTTACAGATTGGAAAACCATAGCACAGGATTTGAAACAGCACACTCTGGCCTCAGAGTTGACGCTTTTAACCACTATGCCAAGGAAATTTGTCCAGAATAGTTCATCTTCATCCATCCAGAGAACAGGGGGTAGGGCAGACATTAAATTAGAAATAGAGTGTGAGCTGGGTGCCGTAGCACATGCCTATAATCCCAGCACTTTGGGAGGCAGAGACAGGTGGATCCCTTGAGCCCAGGAGTTTGAGACAAGCCTGGGCAACAGGATAAAACCGCCTCTCTACAAAAAATACAAAAAGTAGCTAGGCATGCTGGCCTGTGCCTGTAGTTCCAGCTACTCAGGAGGCTGAGGTGAGAGAATCAATTGAGCCTGGGAGGTTGAGGCTGCAATAAGCTGTGAGCACACTTGGGTGACAGAGTGAGACTCTGTCCCAAAAAAAGAAAAGAAAGAAAGGAAGAGAAAAGAAAAGGAAGGAAAAGAAAAAGACAAAAAGAACAAAAAAGAAAAGAAACAGAGTTTGAGCAAGATCTCGGAAGATCAGAATGAAGACCATGCTGTTCTGACTTGATATATTTATATAGAGAGATAATAAGCAGAGGTTTTTGAGCAGGGGAGTGGTTTGTCTTGCTTAAATGTGTGAACTTTTGCCAAGTCAGTTCACTTCAGGCTGACGTCCCTCATCTGCAAAATGACAGACACTGGAATGTATAAATGATCTCTCCTCATTCTAAAACCTTAAGTCTATGAGAAGATAAATATCCCCATCCCCACCCATATTTTTTTTACTGTGGCCGCTTTAGTATTTTTGACTACAGTGCTCCAGCCGTTTGAATTTATCTGTGTGATTTATTTCCACTCCCAGCTGGTGGATTAGAGCCTGAGCACCGCTCTCCTCCTTTTCCTCCCCGCTAATCACCACTTCTAGTTATTCTAGCAAATAAGTTACGGCCCAAGGAATTATAAGGAAGTATTTTTCCATGAAAATCTCTGCTGGTTTTTTAGAGGTTAGAAGAAGACTTCACCTTTCCTTCAGATCAGACCAAAGAGGCCCTGACAACTTTCACCCCAACGCAACAAGACCTTCAGATTGGGTCTTTACATGAAAAACTGATAATCACCCCTTAAAAGGCACTAATCTAAACTCAAAGAATCCATCTGGGTTTGATCTGAACATTCATTGCCTTTTAAGTCGCAACTTGAACTGATTCTCTCATCTTCCTATGATTGAATTTTCTCCCCAATTACTCATTTCCTTCAAAGATGTTTCAGAAAATTTTCTTTCCTGTTCTCTTAAAAGTCTCTTTGTGTTTTCCAGCAAATCTTTCTTCCTCAATTTTGTTTTGTCACCAATGTGAACATCCCATTTTTCCTTGGTTACCTGATGTTGACCCATCTCCAATTTATGACTTCAAAAGTCTTTGTCTTGGATTTGTGCTGCAGGGAAAACTTGTTCACAGTGTTCAAATAATAAAGGTAAACTTACAACTCACTATTATCAGAGAGATCCAAATCAAATTAAGTACTAGGAACCATGACTATGCATGATATGGCCTTGGACCAACCATCCAATTTTCTTGAATATAATTTTCTTCACCTGTGAAACCATTCTAATCTCCAAGAAAAAATATAAGGATAAATAAGACAAACTATTTGAGGACTGCCACATCATGTTTAGTAAAAACTAGGCATGCTATTGATTCCAGTTTGTTAAAAAGAAAGGCTTGGCCTCGCTATAATTTCTGCAGAGTATCTGTGGCCTGACACAGCCCTCTCAGCTAGAATAATCACATTTGTCCTTAGGTGACTGGATTAGCCCTTGACTTTTAAAAATATTCTTTATGATTTTATTATTTAGCTGATTTATTTATAGTACTCCTTTATTTTTCTATGACAGCTTTTCCCAGTTTTACATTTCTAATACAAAGTCCAAAAGATATATATGTGTCACTGACACACACAAACACACACACACTAACACATTTTTACATGCTGTAACTTAACTACAATCCTTTTTAATATTCTACTTTTAGCCCAGTTTTATGAAAGCAGAAAGAAAGCTATGACATATGCAATAATTGCTGATTTTAGTTTCACTAACTCACCTGGCTGTTTGATGGGTTCTCAATTTTAATTATTTAGTATCTTTCCAATTCAATTAATTTTCTCCATTCCCACTGCCCCTCCCCACCAGTACAAGTTCCCATCTTTTCTTTCTTAGAGTCCTGCTTAATATAATAGCTTCCATGTCCCCCATCTCCAATCTCTTACTATTCATGTTATAGTCAGCCAAACCTCATGAAAGTGAAGATTTTTTCTTTTTTTTTCCCTTTTTTTTTTTGAGACAGAGTCTCCTTCTGTCACCTAGGCTGGAGTGCAATGGTGTGATCTCTGCTCACTCTAACCTCCGCCTCCAGGGTTCAAGCTCTTCTTCTGTCTCAGCCTCCTGAGTAGCTGGGATTACATGCACCCATCACCATGCCTAGCTAATTTTTGTATTTTTTGTAGAGACGGGGTTTCACCATGTTGGCCGGGCTGGTCTCGAATTCCTAACCTCAAGTGATCCACCTGCCTTGGCTTCCCGAAGAGCTGGGATTATAGGCGTGAGCCACGGCACCTGGCCTGAAATTGAGGATTTGAATATACATTCATGCTTGCTCTTAGGATCCAGTCCAGTGCTTCTCATGGCTGTCAGCGCCCTTTATTCTCAGTTCTCTGCCTATCTGTATGTATCCCCCGCTCCTCCAGATCCCCCTTGCTCTCTGTGCTCCAGGTACATAGGCCTTCTTTCCTTTTCACTAGCAAACGACGTCATTCCTTCTTTTAAGTCAGTCTTTGCATATTCTATTCTCACTTTCCAGAAAAGCCCTTTATGCCCTGGCCACGAACTTGCCTATGCCTTCTTCATGTCATCACTTAAATATGATGTGCTCAGAGCTGGAGGCTCAGGTTCCTGACTCTTCACTATCTACCTAGGAAAGAACTCTCAACATCTCAAGAATTAGCTCATGGCTTACTCTTTTAAAGAGCTGTACCTGCCCTTCCCCAATCTACCCCACTTGCTTGTGTTTGCATCACCCCTGCTGTATGTGAGTTTGCCATCCCTAGCTGTGCATCAGAGTCACCCATGGAGTTTTAAACTATGCAAATAGCTCAGCCCTACCATCTGAGATTCTGAATCATCAGGTCTGGTTTGAGGCCTCTACAACTGTATATTTTTGATTAATCTTACTATTCTACAGGTCATTTTAATAAGCAATTCCAGTAGAGAAAAACAGTCTCTTAAACTCTTTATTGCTCTTTTTTGGGGGCTGGGGCCAAGGAGGGTAGGACTAGGTCATAGCACCAAAAGGGCAGAAATACTTTCTTAGTATATATATCCCAAACATCTGCTGCAATGCTTGGCACATATTATCACTGAATGAACAAATGCTTATCAAATTAGATTACATGGAAAGCCACAGGAGAAACATGGTCGTTATTTTGGCAATGTCAATGGAAAGTAATTTAAAACATTATTGTTACGTTACAATAAGTGTGTATGTACTAAGAATAACAAATCTCATTAATTTAATATAAAGCATGACTCTCCAAAGGTATGTCTTGCCTAGGGCTGGAGAGGATCACAAAAGATTCACCACCCTCAACCCACTCTGTATTTATTGCACTTCCTGTTGGCCTTGCAATGGTCTTTTCAAATCCCTGATGTAATTCTCAAATCCCTTCCAATTTCCTGTCTCTAAAAACATAGCTTACAATCTATACACTAGCCTTAAATAGAGGTCCCATTGTATGTTGTTCCCAAAGTTGCCTTAAAAACATAAAAAAAATTCATGTAATAAATTCACAAAATAACTTAAGTCTTTGGTCTATACTAACTAGAGAATATAAATTATAACAACATTTATATGTAATCAAGAATTGTCCACTGGTGTAAACACTGGCAACCCATAACATTTGCCACACCCTTTTCCTTCCTTTCCTCACTTATCATAGATCTGCTCCCCTGTCTTCAGATTCAGGGAAATTTTTGCTACCCTCCCCGCTCTTCCATATCCCACTTTGAATTGTCTTATACTACAAATTACCACTGCTTTTACATTTTTCTTTTCTTTTCTTTTTTGAGAGATTCTCGCTCTGTCACCCAGGCTGGAGTGCAGTGGTGGGATCTCGGTTCACTGAAACCTCCACCTTCCGGGTTCAAGCAATTCTCCTGCCTCAGCCTCCTGAATAGCTGGGATTATAGGCATCCACCACCATGTCTGCCTAATTTTTTGGGTATTTTTAGTAGAGATGGGGTTTCACCATGTTAGACAGGCTGGTCTCGAAATCCTGATCTCTGGTGATCCACCCGTCTCAGCTTCCCAAAGTGCAGGGATTACAGGCATGAGCCACTGTGCCCACCCTGCTTTTACATTTTTTCATTCAAGCAACCCATTTCTCCCTCAGAACTAGGCAATCAGCTGCTGTGCATGATAAAGACAGAAGTGACGTTCCCCAAGCCCACATCCACAGAATATTTCTGAAATGGACTAAGGAATCTGTGGTTTTGCATAAAAACACATTGCATAAAAGTATCTCCTACACCAAGACAAAAATGTACTGAACTGAGAAGTCAAAAGAAGTCTAAATTTTATTTTAAAAGATTCTAAATCTAATTTTATCATCAGAAATGGAGAAACTTTAACGCATATTTAAAGTTCATTTTCCAGATGTTTTTAGGAGGTTGAGATCCTAGGCAATGAATCCTGTGAGCACAAGTTAAACTACTTTGATTAGCTAGAGATGCTTTATAATTCCTTCATCAGTTTCCAAAAAAGGAATGAGGACTTTAAAAACCTTTTCTAACAGAACAAAACAACACAAACTAAAAAAAAAAAAAAAAAATCATTTTCCACTGAGTAAAAATGGATTGAGAAAAGTTTACTTTAAAGAAAAAAAAAAAAGTTTTCCTTCAGTGGAAAGATAATAAGTCATATATTGTGTTCTCTCTTCTAGGCCTCCAATTGGTCTTCAGGAAAAGAACTGTATATCAAACTTAGGTTAATACACTACCTGCCTTACGTGATGCAATGTATTTAGATTTCTTTTTCTTTCCTATTGAATCTTGACAAACTATCACTTGCAAATTTAAAAGAATGAGTAAATTTTTACACAGAACTTAGAAACATGGCTTGTCATATTACTATCTGAATTATGATGAAAACTTATGCCTGCTTCTTCAGAGTAAATTATAGATTTTTTTAAAAATGGGCTATTGTTAAAAATTTTTATCTTTGCTAGTCAATTTCTTTTATTTTATTCTCACTTTTTGATATTCCACTAAAGTATTTTAAGATTCCTGCTAAATCAGTGACCAGTATAGAAGTTATTTGTAGTCTAGACTCACTCTCTTATAAGAAAGATGTATAATACAGTGGTTGGGGGGAGAAAGACACCCCAAAGAGCCATGCAAACTTTGGACAAGATGCATCAAACTTATCTGGGATGGCGCAGCGAGTTATATAATGTCCCATGCTTCAACATTTTCATCTCTAAACGGAGGGATAACAATTCTGACCTCACAGGTGTGTTGTGAAGAATAAAGGTGAAATAACGTGCAATAGCCTGGGCACACATCAAGCCCTCCCTCTCCATAAATGCTCATTGATACTGTGAAGTAACTCATACGAGCCATCATGTCTCTATGTTTAGTTTTACCTTTGTTCAATTGCAAAAGTGCAAATAGGACAAAAAGTACCTAACAGCATAGGGTGAGAATTTAGCCATTTGGCAAACGGATATCTAAAAATCAGGTTTCCATCAAATCACTGGATTTGGCTCTCTACATTGATCAGATTTACCATAAAATCACTAAATCTTCACTCCATGCTGTATTAATACAAACCCTTCACTAGTTTAAATTCTACATTCTAAAACCAACCCATTGATTTATCTTTGGAAGAGACGCAGGCATTTTTACTAGTTAGAGTATTCTTTCCCTTTTTAAAGATAGCGTTTTTCTTCTGCTTTCAACCTTTATTAAAATGGCCTTTAAATTCTTCAAATGCCATTATACAATCCTGATCACTCTCTTTAAAAAATGGAAAACTATCTCCATTTTATTTATTTCAAATAAGTTAGTACCCTTACTTATAAATAGAAGATTACAACTGTAGATTATAGATATCAATAAAAGAGACATATTGCTGTCAAATTCTTTCTCTGATCTGTTTGTTTGCTCATTAACTTGAAAGGTCCAATCTTTGATCTTTGGTTTCAAAGACATCAAGATGACTTCCAAATGTTTGATATATTGTCTACTTTTACATTGCATTCCATATAAAATGCATTTCCTCAAATTAAATAGTTAAATAAAATGGGCTATATCCAAGAGATGTTACGTATTCAAACTTTCCATATGATAGACTTGTTATTAGTTTGTGTTAGTTTGCTCACATTTAAACAAAACCATTTTAAACATGCAGTAGATTATAGCCAATGGTAGTTATTATTAATATTCTGGAATTGATAAGTTATTTATGTCTGGCATTCTTCCTACTGATTATTCAGAGAGACAGGCGGCTTATAAATATCTCATCACTCCACCGTCACAGAAATTTCATCGACAGTGCTCATGCACAGCTATTAGCAATATGAATCTAACCATTACAAGAAGGAGGAAAATCGAACATGTGGCATTAATACGCAGTCCTGGTTCCTAACCATCTGATAGGCAGATGGTGTGAAGCGGATTCTCCAGCTGAAATGAATGGGCACATCATTTAAAACCTTGTTTGCATTCTAACTGATATCAGTGCCATATTGATATACATGATACATCATGGCAGTATTTGAACAATCTAGTTTGTTTCAGTCATAAATGTTTACAGCCTTGTTTTTTTAATCTTATAAGCATGTTCAGAAGAGTGTATTTTTAATTTATGAAACCTATTGTTTACTTCTGTTGAACTAGAAGATTAGTGGAAAGCAGGAATATTAAATTACTTCAACCAGAGCAATATAACCAAGACAGATGAATAAAGTGGGTTTCTATTTTCAATAAGGATGTTAGCAAAAGAATTTTAAAATTAGCTCAGGCATTTTGTGCATTAAATACACACTTATTCATTTAAACCTTTCAGCTATTTTTCCCCAAGTGGCATACAGAGAAACTTAATGCTTTACATAGTCATTCATTTAAAACTCTCACTGTGTGCAATTAATCTTGTCCAACAATTCAATTCAGAAAGTAAAACATCAAAAAGCATAGTTCAATTCAACAGTCATTACTGTGAAGTAATCTTTCTGCTCCTGACAGTTCCTATAGACTCTTTGCAAAACTCTGTTGAAGGTGCATTGTAAGCTCCACATGAGTTTGAATTACAACTCAATTGAAATCACTCCAAGTCTTAGAAGAACTCTTGGCTCAATATAACAATTTGAAAACACCAGTACCTTTTTTCACCCTGTTTTCTTCCTATCCCTATTTAAATACCAGCTGTCAGAAACTGACACTAACTTTCAGTTATTTTATTTCTCAATGCTTTCTAAATAAAATTGTGATTGAAACATGCATGTCTTCACTCTTGAATGATTAAATAACCAGAATGATAAGCAGATGGAATAAAAAACTTAATTGTAAATCTCGTTAGACTGAAGATTTTGAGTGTGAACTTTTCTCTTAATGTCCATTAGACTGACTTTTCTTGGCCTTTGAAACACATTTGTATTCTGCAGAGAAAAAGAAAAATTGATCCTTGAGGCCATTAATGGAAACACTCCCTATACCAGTTTTGAGTCTTTCAAATGATTGAATTAGATTTTTTAAATGTTTGTACTAACAACAACAAAAAAATCCCACTAATTTGGAGATATTACAGTAAAAGACGTAGTTATAATATGAATAATGACTTATAAATCAAATAGACATCAGATTTAGCATTCTTTTTCTGGATGGCTTAAAATCTCAATTTCTCAGATTGAAGAGGTTATAGAAGTGAAATCAGAAAGAAGGAACACCATGGGGAAGTCATCTGGCCATATCAATCACTGAGGAACTTCTATGAAAGCTTTTGAAAAGCTCACCTTCTGATCACTAACCCAGAATCACGCTGAAAAGTAATCAATAAAAACTTTTAAATTACTATAATTTGGTTTAAAATCAAATGTTACCTAATTTATAAAAAGTTGAACTTGGCACTATGAGGTCTTAAATATGTAACTTTTACTTCATCTTTAACATTACTACCTTTAGAAAAATATTTCTAAACAACCTCTTGGGGTTTTAAACTTATAAAACTTTGGGACTAGAAAGACTTTACCTAATGTAACCCTTTTATTTTACTGATGATTAAATTTAGGGGCAATGAGGTTAATCATTTCTATAAAGTCACACCATTAAATAATCAAAGATTATTTGATTAAAATAATCTTTAAAATAAAGCCTTGTGAGAAACACAGACCTGTGCTATGTATACATCTCTACCTCCACTGAGCTGAAGATACAAGTAAGCATCAATTCTGAGTCTACAAGTATGTATATCTCTTCCGTAGTATTTAGGTAATTCCAATAAAATGTTTTCATTGATGGATTTGAAATTCTTTTTAACTTTTCCAAAAAATTTTCAAAAGAACATAGAAAAATAGAAATATCTGAACATTTCACATCTAGTCACTCTTTTTTGTCAATGAGTTATGACAGTTCAAATTTATAAGGTGACTTAAAACAAAATTTAAAACACTGCTGTTATCTACAAAGATTAATAGAGTAATCCCAATTCTCCTTACTCCCAGTTCAGCACTGACCACACAGACTCTATGAGTAAATATAAAAAGAAAAGTACAGAAGACAGTAAACTATGGAGTCTTTGAAACAGATGACCCCCCCTTTGCTCTAGTAGCTTATGGATTGTATAGAAAGTTGAAGTTATAGACACTCAGGTGTGTCACAAATACACCAATATAAATTGACTCCACTTAGAAATCTGATCTAAATGTTTGTGTTTCAGTATTATAGAATTTAGAGTATATCTGCCACAGAAACAATGGCCATTGAACTTTATGCACAAAACTTTTAACCTATACTATTGGTGAAATACAATATAATTTGTGCCTGAATCCTATATATTACATAGGGCACAACGAGGAAGAAAAAAAAAAGAAGAGTAAATAAATTATTCTTCTCTGCATATCTTGAATATAAAACAAATTCTAACTAGAAACAAATTGAACTAGACATGCCTTGACTCTAATTTTCTTTTAAGCACCCCTCTCATTATATCTTTTTCAATTATTTAATAAACTAGGCATTAGATAACTTCATGTTAGTCTAAGGCCCAATACTTCTTACTACTCACAGAACCCATCACACAAAATTACTTAGCGAATTGACTCCACGCAGGTAGCTCTAAGTAGCATGAGACTGAAAGTGTGTGATATTCTAAAAGGATGTTTTTGTTTTGTTAAGAGGCTTCTTGTTAATGTACTGGTGATAGTTCAGGCAATATAATAAGTGAAAAGAGGAAAAGATACGATAATTGTAATTTCCTGCAAAAGAATAACCTCATTGGCATTTCAGTCTATGTATAATCTCCTCAAATGTTCTACTTTTCTCAATATCATGTAAATCCTTGTCTAAATCCATTTCTACCTCAATGTCTCAGTTGTTTTTTTCTTTTTCCAGATTCCAAGTACCACATGGGGTCTGTCCATATGTAGTTTATTGTTGAGGACAGAAAATGACAAAAAAAATCAAAAGAGGTGGCTATTTTTACATGTAAGTCTTGTTTGGGATAAACCATCCAATTAAATAAAAATAGCTGGAAAGTACGCGGCCACAAAAGTCTTCTGATACAGTAAATAAATGTTTTTCAAGGAAAAGACTCATGCAAGAAATTTATTCATATATACATATATATGTACGAATATATGTACACATACATATATGTACACACACATAGAATAAAGAATACACACACACAGAGTATTCTTTCTAAGTGGAGGTCAAAGTCTGAGTGGGCTAGGAACAATATACATGCAGAGTCACTGGTTAACAATAGGAACAGAGAAACCAGTGGTTGAGGCATTATATTTTTTACTTCTTTGTCATTAGGTCTAGCATTTGTAACAACGTCTCATTTAAGCTCCATCATCAACCTACAAGGTAAGTGTTTTCCTCATTTGGTTACAAAGAAAATGTGAATAGTGAGAGGCGAATTGTAGTGCTTTCAAAAGTAGATTTGTGTTTGCAGTTTTAAAGTTGGACTATGGAAAAAAAACAATCCTAGTTAATTTAGAAAAACACATAGTGCCGTGTGATAAGGAAGATTCAAATGAAATATGAGTTGTGGTCCATAGTCTCAAATGGTTGTCATCTCCTAGAGGGTGGAATGTTAAAGAGAATGAAGCTCTTATCTTGGCACAATTTCATAATCACGGTCAAGTTACTTAATTCTTTGAGTGTGACTTAGACAAATTACTTAGTCTGATTATCAGGAGACTTTACACCTTATTGTTCAAAAAATAAATGGTGTTTAGGTTTGAATTTATTTCTTTTATAAGGTTTGATTATTATATTCAACCCATCTCACCTAGGAACAGAGCAATTTTATATCAAGAAGAATTACCGATGTGTAGTATTATATTATTCACTTCTATTTTTGCTGCAAAAAAATTATTCCAACAGAAAGAAATGTTTAGTTACTAACATGCCAAGAAATGTGAACTTTTTGTGTATTCTGACAGGAACTTTTACTTTGTTTCAAAACATCTGTAAGTCATAGTAAATCTTCAATTTTCCTAATATCTCTTCACTTTAGACGCAATGTCTGTAGTTATACTGATCCAATGACTTCTCTTGACCTAATTTATACTGTACCATGAGATTCTATTAAAAGAAACTAAATCACTGCAGTAGATTTATTCACTTTAAATAATTTAAGCTAATTGAAAAAGAACCAAACTAAAACTAAAACACTTCTCTCAAGCATTCAACTTCTGCATGTCAATTAGTAATTTAAATAACCAGCTAATCACAAAAGCCTTGTGGGAAACACAGACCTGTGCTATGTATACATCTCTACCTCCACTGAGCTGAAGATACAAGTAAACATCAATTCTGAGTCTACAAGTATGTATATCTCTTCCGTAGTAATTAGGTAATTCCAATAAAATGTTTTCATTGATGGATTTGAAATTCTTTTTAACTTTTCCAAAAAATTTTCAAAAGAACATAGAAAAATAGAAATATCTGAACATTTCACATCTAGTCACTCTTTTTTGTCAATGAGTTATGACAGTTCAAATTTATAAGGTGACTTAAAACAAAATTTAAAACACTGCTGTTATCTACAAAGATTAATACATCATAATAACCAGACTGAACTCCCATGGATTGGTTTAAAAATTACAAACTCAGGCCGGGCGCAATGGCTCATGGCTGTAATCCCAGCGCTTTGGGAGGCTGAGGCGAGCAGATCACTTGAGGTCAGGAGTTCGAGACCAGCCTGGCCAACACAGTGAAACCCACCTCTACTGAAAAAGACTATACAAAAATTAGCCAGACATAGTGACACGTGCCTGTAATCCCAGCTACTCGGGAGGCTGAGGCAGGAGAATGGTGTGAACCTGGGAGGCAGAGGTTGCAGTGAGCAGAGATCAAGCCACTGCACTCCAGCCTGGGTGACAGAGCAAGACTCCGTCTCAAAAAAAAAAAAAAAAATTACAAATTCAGTTTAATATTATTATATTTTATTATTGTTACTTTTCTTCTTCTTAAGATGAAGTTATTAAATATCATTTTGATTTATGCAATGTTCACAGTGGCACATAATGTGATTAGAAATTACAATATTCTAATTGTCCCATCCTTTGGAACTCCATTTGTAAAATCAATGGTCATTTTTCTCACGCATTTATTTGATTTTATAATTCAGCCATTTGTAATACCTGGAATATGTGGCATAATGACATGTATGACAGTCCTACAAAGAGTTTCAAAAGCTTTTTGCAATACTCTTACCATACATCTTTCTTATGAGAATTAGAAAATTCAAACATAACTTTATCTTGGAGGTAAAGCCCTTTGAAATATTGCTAAAGTGCATACTGAATAAAGACAACACACTTAAGCGGACTTTCTCCCCTTTAAACAGCATTCATCTTTTCAAAAGCAATAGATTCTCAGTCCACACGGAGTCTGTTGCATTATTCATTTCATGTGCAACCTCATGCTGGACCATAAATTGTTACTTTATCTAATCAAAGGAGACTTAACTCTACAGAAGGTCAAAGGTTTAATTTTGTGAAGTATTATCTTACGCTATGAGTTTAACCGAAAAATAGAAGAAGAAAAACAGCCAAGAAACTGGTAATAAATGAACCTTTATTGCCTCAGGCATTGGCCTAGTTAATAAACTTTCATTGAAGGTTTCTTTCAACTGTTACGGACAATGAGAGGAAAAAAATCTTAAATTACAGCCATGTGTGACTTTTAAAGCAGTCATTCTTTTTTATCTGAACCTTCCTAGCTCAGGGAAAGAAGAAAAAAAAAAAAGACAAAGAGAGATTGTCTTCGATCTCTTAACCAAAAATGTATGTTTCTAAACAGATGAAAAAGTACAGATAAACTTTTCTAAAACCAGAGGTCAGCTTTGAACAATATTAAAAAAATGCTTTCTTTAGGTGTTGAATCTTAGAAAACAATCTCTCTAGCTCAATGTAAAACTACAAAAGGGAGGAGGGGGACATGTTTTCTTCCCCAAAAGCCTAAATCTTAAATTGTAGTCTCCTGCTTAGCACAACATAATGCTTTATAATCTTGTCATTATTGCACAAAGTCAACTGTAGTTTTGATATTAATTAAATGTATTGTAAATAAGACAGTATCTATGTATTATCTGACCTGTTTTAATGCAGAAATCCTTCCTCTATCATCAGAAATGCTAGTAGCAGAATAATTGATATACAATTAAAATTTTTGAGAGGAACAATTTTATCTTCTTAGCTGATATTCTCAACTAACAATGGTCTATGTGTAGTTTTTATATCAGTATTTTCTAGAGAAGTAAACGAACTGAGTTCTTCTCAACTATATCCACTTTTTCAGCTGGCACTGTGTTGAGGATGAAAGTTATCACAGCCTCAATTCCACTTCCACACCACAGTACAAATAAGGTAGATCCTCCTGTCACCAACAGAGTTCATATAAACTGTGAGACAAGGAAGAAGCAATGTTTTGCATCATACCTCAGATCTTCCACAAGAAAAGGGGAAAGATAGCTGGCTCTGTACTCCTAACGGGACCCTCTCTGCCAGGTTCTATCCATAAATCACAATGCTCTCAGCAGGGCACCCAACCCTATTCCACCTAGCAGCATTTGGACAGAACTGGGGCTCTACTTCATTCCAGGGACATGTCCCCAGGATGCTATCTTGGCCACCTTTGAATCTGAACATGATGGCTGCTTACACCAGCAGCACCAGGTGAAAGCAAGACCAGGCTCCCTACTAAGAAATGCACTCTGCACAGCTGGAAGGCAATGAGTTCTTCTGGGGTCAAGGATGGAGCAGGTTTATAGCAGCAGCTCTGCTTCTTTTCTGTATTTGCCAAGAATAGTAAAGGAGACTTCTGAGAAGGGACCACCTAACCTGAATCATGAATGGAAAAAAAAAATCAGTTTTATTCATAGAATATTAAGGATACAAACACGGTGTTTCTAAAAATGTGGTTAAACCTAGATATCAGAATCCAAAGCAAGTTGGAATAATTGGTTTTCGTTAAATTAGTAGAGGGTTTTTAGAATCAATGAGCAGGTTTGATTTTATGCAAGAAACCATCGAGTGCTACTCCAAGTTTAGGAGGGGAAGCATTGTCAGAAGAGCAATTGATAAACATGATTCTCCCCCTCTTTACTTACTGCATAATTTTTACACATGCATATAACTGAGGAATTTAAGAAGAAAAAGGTGAAGAAAAATGCAGAAATATCCACTACTTTCTAGAACAAAACACTATAGTTTAGAACGTACATAAGTGAATGACAAGTTGCATGTATGTGTGTAAACGATTTAGTAATAGCAAGAGTGGTCATGGTTTATAATTTCAATCATCTCATTTATTGTTCTTTAAGAGAAAAAGCCTGAGGTACATTTAGAAGGTGATCTCAAGGTCAGAGAAGCATGGGAGAGTAACAAAAGCAGGTATCTCAAGTCTAATTCTTTGTTCCATTAATCAGATTTTTATGGGCTTGGGAAAGTTGTGCTACAGTACACAGGGAGGATAAGAATAAGGAAAGATCAAGGGAATTCAAAGGATTTATTAAAAGTGCAGACAGTAACTCCAACTAGTGTTTTTGCTAGATAGACACAATTAATTAATTGTAACATTGTGAAACTAAAATGCTGAAAGAACGTGCTCATGCCTGCAATGCAGTAATGTAGCAAATACTTATAATCTTTCAACCACCAGGAGCTTTTGTTGGTTTTTTAACCTAATCCACAGCTTGACATAGATCCTAGGGTAATAGAACACAGTTCTTTGATTGAAATAATATCTAAACATTGCTGCACTAGCCTGGTGGCCTAATAAGTCTGTGTTTCTGAAACTTGAGAAATTTCAAGTTTGGAAACCAATTGAGACACTGAGCTCTGGCTTGAAAAGTCCTTCAAGAAATTGCCTTTGAGACTGGAATATACCCTTTCCTGTTTAACAGGACCAAAAGAGATATAAAACTTCTGCAGTTGGCCAGGTGCGGTGGCTCACGCCTGTAATCTTAGGACTTTGGGAGTCCAAGGCAGGCAGATCACGAAGTCAGGAGTTCGAGACCAGCCTGGCCAACACGGTAAAAGCCCCGTCTCTAGTAAAAATACAAAAATTAGCCGGACATGGTGGCGGGTGCCTGTAATCCCAGCTACTCAGGAGGCTGAGGCAGGAGAATCGCTTGAACCCGGGAGGCGGAGGTTGCAGTGAGCTGAGACCATGCCATTGCACTCCAGCCTGGGCAACCAGAGCAAAACTCCGTCTCAAAAAAACAAACAACAACAACAACAAAAACAAAACCAAACAAGAAAACAACCTTTCTGCAATCGTTTTCCTTTTAAACAGTGATACAGTCAAAGCAAATTGTTTTCTTCAGCCACTCAAAAGTTACAAATGAGGAAAAAGTACAGTGTTGATAATTGCAGAGTCTAATACATGTCATAACAACATGAAGAATTTCAGAAGTGATCCATTAGCCCAACTTTCTACATTTGGACGTAAAAATGTGAACACTATCTACAAGTTTACTCATTGTTACAGAGAAAGTTGATCCATCTATTTGATCATGTTTAATCACATGAAAAACTTTAATTTGTTCAAAAACACACTAAATATATCTAAAAAGTAATTCTTATATACCATTTAGTGGAAAATAGAAAACCCTCTGTACTTACTTTGTTTTGTTCAAGGTACCTCAATTTGTGATAATTATAAGAATGCCATATTTGAGCATTTTAGTGAGTGTGGAATCATTTATAAGTCTGCATTTGCAGCAATAAATACACTCTGATTAAACTCTGAAAGACAATTGCAATAAAATATCCATTTAATTGTGGGTTATGCTGAATTTCAAAAAACAAAGAAAGTATGCCATTACTATTTACCAATACTCAGGTGTCTTGTAAAAATTACTAAGCAAAAATGGATGAATAGAGAAAACAGAAAGGCATGGGTAGCATTATGTATACCCGAGGCTATAGGCAAACTATGATCGTACATTTAGACAACAGACTTATAATATTTAAATAACGAAAATGATTTTTATTTAGCATCTGTCATCTGACACTATCAAATCACTTTATAACTGTTAATAAAAATGATACTTGGATGACAACTGAGATTCTGAACACTGTTACAAATGTGAAGTCTTGGCATATTTTATCATTACCTTGTAAAGCATGAGCTATGAAGCTGGAAGGGAAGTAGACAGCAAGTAAGAAAAATCCTCAAATTAAATAATAAAGATATTAGTTTGAAAACATACCAGTCCTTGTACAAAGAGTTTTCACAAGCACAATTATGGTTAGTTAAATCAGGAAATCAATGATGTCTAGAACCCAATTTTTTTTCTATATTTCGTTTCTGCTATCTGTTGGTAGATAACCCTCATATTAAAAAGTATTAAAAAGTTAGCTATAGCAATTCCAGTAATCCAACTAAAAAAGAATTAGCTGATTATGCTATATGTTTCTTTTTAGTCCTTGAAGAAATCGTTCCCACAGGACATCTAAAAGGCTCTAACTGGCCAAACTGTATCATCTGATCACACCCAACCAATCACAGGCAAAGAGAACAGGGCCACCATGACTCACAACTGGGACAGAACATGGGGCTGAGACCTCCTAAGTGCATGACTGGAGAAACAATGGGAATATCTGAATCAGGTTAGGATTCTGTTAGAAAAGAAGGGGTGATGGGTTATTATTGTGGAGCAACTAAAAAAGCCTGTGACAAAAGCTTTTTGGAGAATATTAAAGAAAATAGCTACCAGCTTCAAAAAGAAGCCCACTTACTTTGCTATTTCCAGTATTCCAATATTTGTAATCTTTCCCAAGCATGCTCAACAGTTAACCTGCAACTCCTAGTTTCAGAGGATAATATCATTGTTGTTCTCAAGACACTACTTTATTCTTATAATCAAAGTCTTGGTCCCTGGACAGAAAAGTTTCATAAAATTATATAGTGAATTTGATTTTTATATTTAGAGTTATCAGGAACAGAAACATGAAATAGCACCCAACTGCTTTGAGTTTCCTTTCCTGTCTCTAGCTGGAGAGATATAAACAATAAGATGATATGTCTACAGAACACAAAGATGGTATCCTTCATTTAATTACTATACAATCAAATATATGACAATAAAATGTGGACACCAAAAAACTGGTCATCTTTGAGCTATATCAAATAGACACTTGAACTTTTCCAGTAACAGTGGGGTGGCTAAAATTGGTGGTAACATTTTCTCAATGCTTTGATACAGTACTAGAATCATTAACCTCATGTTCTTCATTCTTAATGGTGCAGACCAGTTTAGAAAAACATGAAACAGCAACTGCAGAGCTCAAGAGAGGCAATGAGAAGAGAGAAAGAGGCGGCTGGGGTGAAAGGGAGGGAGATAACAATAGCTTTAAGAGCACATGTGTTTATGGCCAAGTTAGTGCCGTTTTCTCCTCTTAATGTCCATCTTTGATACCATTAACAGGAAAAAAAATAATTAATTAAAAGTTTAAAAATTGTGAGCAATAGCAGGCATATGGTATAGGACAAAGAATATGGGTTTTGAAGACTAAGATCTGTGTTCCAATGCCCTCTCAGTCATTAGATAGATGGCTTCTGTTTGTAAGATCTAATCTGTTTATACCACAGTTAACTATTTTGCAGCGTTAAAAATCAGGATCCCGTTGCTTAGGTCTCACAGAATTGATGAGAACATTAGATGCCATAGGATGCATAAAAGGTATGGTATAGAGGTGTTCAATGACGACAGTTTCCTTCCTATAATCTCACCATAGCAGTCCCTTTCTTGCCATTTATGCATTAGTAGCCTCACTATTGAAGGAGATGCCACTACTTGTTCAGGACAGATGGTAGGGTCAAGGCCATGGCAATACTCCCATAAATCTGCCCCTTCAACTTTATTTCTCAGGATCAATAATGGAACTTGCTAGGTAAATATGTTCCTTATAAGAAATTTTGTTTTGTAAGTATAGTCATGCACTGCATAATGATGTTTCTATCAACAACAGACCACATATACAACAGTGGTCCCATAAGATTATAATATTGCTGAAAAATCCTTATTACACAAATACCATTGTGTTATTATTTCCTCACAATAGTTCAGTAATGTGCTGTATAGGTTTGTAGCCTAGGAGCAATCAGCCATACGTATAGCATAGGTATGTAGTAAGCTATACCACCTAGGTTTGTGTAAGTACGCTCAATGATGCGCACACAAGGTGAAATCACCTAAAAACACATTTCTCAGAATGTATCCTCGTAATTAAGGGACACATGAATGTACATGAATGGATGAACTCTGTACCACATTTTAAAATTGTATAAAATTTGGATCTACAACTTACTAAAGGACCTTAGAAAAGTCACTTAACTGCCCTGGAAATGGGGCTGACAACAACTACATGTTGTAGCGGATATAAAAATTAACTGAGGGAGTACACATAATGAACTTCAACTGTGTAAGGTAGAACATAAGCAATCCATATATGTAGGCTATTGTCAGTGTCCTTTGACATCAAAAGACACTAATTTCCATAACAAACACCATATAGAAACTAATTTTGAGATGTTGCAAACTAAATTTTAATTCATGTTGTAATGAAAAGGAAAATAAACAAATATTGCAAAAACCACAAAAAGATCCACATTATCATTACATTACCTATTTTCATAATACACATCTTGACTTTAAGGATATTTTATTACTAGAAATATATCGTGGTAAAATCACACTGAAAAAGAGATACAGTTAAATGGATATGAGCAACACGGATCTCACAAAAATTCTAAGTTTAGACTTTAAATATATAGTCACTAAATTATCCAATACAAACATAAGAATTGGTGCTATCTTGGAATTCATCTTCTTTCATCTCAGACTCACATTATGAGCAGAGGCCAGAAGCAAGCTAGAATCTCCATCTTTCCCCTGGAAGGCCAAGCACTTTGACCTTTATTAAAAGCTACCCCACCATACACACAAAGTCTCTTTAAATACATATTGGAGCCCCTAAATATACTCACTCTTTATAATATATTTACTGTTTGTTCACATTGAAATATCTAAGAGTAGTGGAGAATAAATAAAAGGAGATTCAAATAGCTAATAAATACCATGTGTATTTCCCCCATATTCTGTAAGAACAAATCAATCAATACATATCAAGAGCACATCAGCAATGTTTCCTCTACCATTACATTGGTTTCTTGGTCAATGGCTAGTTTTGTTACACAGACAATTTCTAGTTGTCAAGTAATCCAGTACATAAGCAGTACTTGGTATATTACAGCAGCAAGAAGTATTTCTATTCTCAGAAAAACATAATTTGTTTTCCATTTCCTTACACTGCTTACTCTCAATATCAACATTCAATTACATATCCATAAATATAACTTACTGAATAAAAGTTAAAATATTTAATTTTTAAATTCCAGCTGTGCTTCAAATTAAATAATATTGTAATAGATAATAAGATATTTAGATTTTCAGAGTATGTGGTAAATAGACCCATTTAAGCAGTTCTATACAAGAAACACTTTCTCTCTCTGTGAGGTAATAGAAGACCAAAACAACTTTTAAAACGGAAAATCAGGGATTTGTAGAATTCTAAGAGACTCAGAACTCTATTTTCCTGAATTCTAATTATTATCAAGGCATTCGGATAAAAGTTGACAACTACATATGATCTTTCAACACATACATTTATTCACATCATCACTAAAATTGACAGTGCATCTTCATCATAATAAATATGTAAGAATTACTTGATGTTAACAATTTTTATGACAAATTATTTTAATTCAAGTTTGAAGCTCCACTTGTAAGATAAATACAAACAAAACCAGCCCTGACATTCAGTTATGAAAAGTAATTCATTATGTATGAAGTAAAATTTGCCATCAAATACTTAAGCATCTTATTACTTTTTATTGCTAGTAAAAATTTGCAAAGGTCATTTGAACTTAGTGTTATATAAGCTATTTAGCATTTATTCTAAGAGCAAAATATAGTTTTGGTAATCATTGTACTAAAAGACATACAATCGCTATAGCACAGAAGAAAAATGCAAAATATAGTGAAAACATGGCCACTCAAATATTTGTTGATATCATCATGGAACTATGGTCATAGGTCTTTCAAAAGTACATGAGGGCAGGGCACAGTGGCTCCTGCCTGTAATCCCAGCACTTTGGGAACCTGAGGTCAGTGGATTGCTTGAGCCCTGGGGATCAAGTTTGCAGTGAGCTGTATTTTGCACCACTGCACTCCAGCCTGGGCAATAGAGTGAGACCCTGTCTCACAAAAAAAAAAAAAAAAAAAAGAAAGAAAAAAGAAAGAAAGAAAATAAGACAAAAAGTTTATGAGTAGGTTCTAACTCTGGGGGTTCAAGATCAGTCTGGACAACATGGCAAAATCCTGTCTTTACTAAAAACACAAAAATTAGCCTGGTGTGGTGGCACACGCCTGTAGTCCCAGCTACTTGGGATACTGAGGTGGGAGAATCACTTGAGGCCGGGAAGTCAAGGCTGCAGTGAGTTGTGATAGTGCCATGGCACTCTGGGAGTGAGATAAGAATGCATGTATATGTATGTATATGTATATGTATATATGTGTGTATATGCATGAAATGTATGCATCATAAGATTCTGAATATATTATGAAACTATTTGGAATAAATTTTAGGAAACTGCAAGCTGTATTTGTACTAGTATCTCACACATATACACATATATACAGATATGTGTTCGGAAAGATTATATCTATAATGTATGTTTACGAGACAGGCAGCATGTCTTATTCAATACTTTATTCCAGCTCCTAGAGATATTCTTGCTAAATACTAGAATTTTAGTAAATTAATGAACCCTTCATGAGTGTTTCTCTGAATTCCTGAGGAACTACTTAATTGGCATTTGTCATGCTAGATCATATTCCTATTTGACATAGGTATCTAATAAATGCACATGCTTATAAAGATTACATAAGAGAACACTGATCGGTCTTTAGAACCAGCAATGCACCAAGCCACACGAATGGAACAGTGAGGCTGCCTCCTCATCTTCTAGATGATTAGAAAACAAGGCTAAATGCTAGTATAGATTTCAGCACTCTAACAAATCGTTACTGTCCCTTTTTCTTCCCTCTCCCCATGGCAGATTGTATTCTTTTTCTACTTCACAAAATTAAGTCATTCCATTCCTCTGCTTGCACATTTTTGGCATTATCCATTGCCTAGAACTCAAGATTCAAACACCTTATCTATAGCAATGCTTAGGCTTTCATAATCTGTCCCTCACCTACCTTTCCAGATATATCACTGACCAGTCACTGCACTCATTCCACTTTCTATTCTATTTAAAACTCCGAAGAACTATCCCTCATCTCAGCATCTGATTCCTTCACTGTTCTCTTTGCCAAGAATCTTTCCCCTCCCTGCTATGCATAGCTTAAACACCATCACAAATTATCACCTCTTAGGAAGTGATAATCAATTATTATTAATTCACCAAAGCAGAGTTGATTATGTCTTCCTCTCCCTCACCTTCTAAATTTTGCGGAAATCTCAACTATAGCTATACTGAATTAGATTGTTATCATTTGTTTACCAGTTTGTCCAATTACACTATGAGCTCCTTGAAGGTAGAGGCCATAACTCATTAAGTTTTCTTTTTGCTCTCTTGTGCCCTGCATAGCATAAACGTTAAGTTTTTGAATAAATAAATGGCAACACTACAAGAAATGAAATCTAGAAAATGTAGAAAAGTGGACTGCGATGACAAGTACAGAATATAATTAAAGAAGATCATTTAAAAAGCCAACAATTTATCCAAATTTGAGTCCTCCTAACTCAAGATAGATGAGACCTCATCTTTCTACATATTGCAAGTCCAGATTCGTAAGCTTAAGCTAAAACACACATTTGGCTAAACTGTATGAAATTGCTGGTATTTGACTAATTTTGACCTACAAAGGGATCATTTAATATGGTTCAACTTAATTTCTATTATTTGATGATAAAATTCACCCCCATTACCCAAATCTTCTGGAGAAAGCAGCACAATAAACCCCGCCCCTAATCCATGCTCAAAAGAAACACACTCTTCCAAATTTACTCACAAGAAGAAACACTCATTCCAGTGCCAACAAACATCAACTGGTTCTAAAGTCAACACGTTTACCAAAAAACTAAAAGTAAACTCTACCAAAAGAACAATGAAACAACCTAAGCCTGAGTTAAGTATGACTGTCAGTCAATTCAGCTCCAGCGCTGCCCCCCTGATCTGTCATTTCCTCTTATCTCAGAAGCCTCTTTGAATTTTCAGACTAAGAGCAAAGGCAGACACTGCCCTACGCATGTCTCTAAGGCTTTTACCTACCGTAATTGTTACACCTGACACTTGTGGTTATCGCACCTGCTAGGACAGCATTCCCTTGTTAAAGCTTTTCCTTACAGTGCTTTTCCTTCCTGATGTACCAAAAATATTAGAATATTTTGGCTGCAAAACAAAGCCTATGTTTGAATCTCTCCCTTTATATATAAACTTGGTATTTATCTACCTATAGGTACCAAGAGATTACTGTCTTGAAAAGTAAGCATATTTCTGAAGTATTCACTATCATCTATTCTAAATTCTATTTTCTTTATTTTTTAATGCCAGAACTGACTGATTACAGTAACTTCAGAAAATATGAAAAGAATCACTGTGACTATACTTAGCAATACTGTGACATATATTTGACATTCTCTAGAGTACATCTTAAATGTTCTCATCAGGAAAAAAAGAAAGAATAGAACCACTATTTATATTTGCACTGTGTGCTCAATACTATAGTCAGCATTCTGTTAATAATTGTACTACATCTATAGTATGTATGGGTGGGTGTATAAACACAAGCACACACTATTTTAAATGAGGAGAATGATGTGCAAAGGGATAGGTAACCATCTAAAATTAGACAACTAATAGGCCAGGCACAGTAGCTCATGCTTATAATTCCAGCACTTTGGGAGGCTGAGGCGGGAAGATCACCTGAGGTTAGGAGTTTGAGACCAGCCTGGCTAACACGGTGAAACCTGGTCTTTACTAAAAATACAAAAATAAGCCGGGTATGGTGGAGCACACCTGTAATCCTAGCAACTCGGGAGGCTGAGGCAGGAGAATCGCTTGAACCCAGGAGATGGAGGTTGCAGTGAGCCGAGACTGCACCACCACACTCCAGCCTGGGCGACAGAGTAAGACTATGTCTCAAAATAAAATAAAATAAAATAAAATAATAAAATAAAATAAAATAAAACAACTAATAAATGGGGCAGACAGTTCAAACCAGATGTGTCTAACTCCAAAATTTACACTCTTAACTACTGTACTATAAGTGGGCCTCAATAAACTGAAAAACTGACCCACATGTCCAAGTGTAATATGCGAGTACATGGAAATGTGTTGGCACTTGAGTTTTCATAAGCATTACAGTTCACAAACGTTACATTCAACTAACTTCAAAGCCTAAAATGCCAATATTTTGGCCATTATGTCACCAAATGATACCAAATACATATACAGTGATTATATGACAGATGGCTTTGATAAACAAAAATAATTCTAACAGAATAAAAAATGATAAAATGTTTATTTGGTACAGAGATAGGTGGGGAATGAAGAAAGGCAGGCTTAAAGGAAAAGTTGGAGGTTTATCTTTCATTAAAGAACATGTCTTACTTTGCACGTTGTACAGACTTCTGATTCTTCCCTAATCTACATGTCAGCATCAAGTTTTTTGTGATGTGTAACCTCTAACATAGTTTAGTCAACTTCAGAGAAAAGCTGAAGCTGTAAAACTAGAAAATTTCCAGATTGCTCATTTGAAATCATTGAAAGCAAGTTGTTTCAACTTTCTGCAAGAAACCTTCCCTGATGGCTACAACTGTGATGATTAGAACTTCAGAACTTCTCAGCCCTCAGTGACTGTGCCACTCATTTGATACACATATCATAATGCTATGCCATGCTATTACGTTATTTTTACTGTTAATTACTCTGTGTGTAAGATTTTCTCCCAATCACTTGAATACAGAAATCAAGACATCACTTAGCAAAACCTTCATGAAAGCATAGTAGGCTGACATTGGTGATGCCTCTTTTTTTTTTTGAAACAGAGTTTTACTCTTTTTGTCCAGGTTTGAGTGCAATGTAGGGATCTCAGCTCACCGCCACCTCTGTCTCCCAGGTTCAAGCAATTCTCCTGCCTCAGCCTCCCGAGTAGCTGGGATTACAGGTGCCCGCCACCACGTCTGACTAATTCTGTATTTTTCAGGAGAGACGAGGTTTCTCCATGTTGGTCAGGCTGGTCTCGAACTCCCGACCTCAGGTGATCTGCCCACCTCTGCCTCCCTAAGTGCTGGGATTACAGATGTGAGCCACGGAGCCTGGCTGCCTCTTTCTTAATGAAAGCAAACAAAATAAAAATTAAAATGAAAAATCTTAGAAATGACACTTAAATCCTTCAGTGTTCTGAATATTGTCCTAAATCAGAATACTATTTCACTTTTTCCCATCTTTCTTTTTCATTTGCTTTAATTTGCTGGCGTTTTAATTTTGTTCATATTCCCAAGAAAATTTATTTACAAAATGTCAACATGGTCTAAATTAATCTGCCAAAGAAGAAAAAGTTATTAAACGGAAATTCTGGAACAGTCACATTTTTTATGAGGGATATAAAGAAGAAAGTAATTTTTAATTGGCCAATAATTTAATAAGCTTGACACTTGCGTGACACACTTCAAAGGTTATCATTAGCAAGTTTTTGAAAGTAAGTTATTTGCGATTTTGGGTATTGGGCTTTATTTAGAAGCACACTGGTCTTGCGTCTTTTTTCTCCTTATTTAATTCAGTCCAGTTCCACAAGATATTTAGCCATTGTTTTACATTGATAAACTACTTCAGATGATCCTTAAGTGTGATTTTGCTTGCCTGTGTCATTACTTGGGCATTTTCTGTTCATTCTGTATTCTTCCTCACCATATGCCCAAATTATACTTCTGTTCAGTCCAAACTGTCAGTATCAGATCAAGTAACTCTCTCAGCTTCTATTTATTTATTTTTTTAATTTAATCATTGGCCTAACACTTTTCTTCTGCCTACTGAATAGGGCATCTGGTTAAACTTCTATTTGTCAGTATATAGCTCCTTAACCCTGGGAAAACAGCTAACTAAACTGCATTTTATGGCCACCAGTCTAAGTCTAGGCTAAATTTTCTGTTTGATTTATCTTACCCAAAACTGGAACACGTTTTGTTGATCCTTCTCTAACCATGCTTGTTGTCTTTTCTTTCCAACATTTTTACTACTTTATTTCTTCTTCCTAAATATTTTTCTTAAATTATGTTAGTTCCTTTACATAGGCTGTCATCCTATCTCTATAAAGCTGACAAATTAGCTTTCTCTAACAAAATCAAAACACTGTTATATCTCCAAACATTTTTGAATAGTCAGTCTACACCATGGGAAAGATGATGAGTTTACGAGTCAGAATACATATATTCTGACAATAATATATATATTTTGACTTGAAAAGTGTGTGTAGATAGGTACATATATACATGCATACATACATACATACATATGTACATACTGACTCGAAAATTATAGATAGATAGACAGATAGATAGATAGGTAGATATAGATAGATAGATACTGACTTGAAAACTCATCTTCTTTACCTTGAGTACAGATTGACTGTTCTTCTTTCATATGAACATATGTATGTGTACGTGTATGTGTATATATATATACACACATATATATACATACACATGTATGTGTGTGCATATACATATCAAACAACTGTCTCCACTGCTTCTTAGTTATGAATTATTTATCAAGTCAACTAACCAACCTGAGACTTAGAGTCCTCATTTTATTAATGGAGCTAATTGCATGCACTGTATAGGATCTTGTGGAAAGTAAACGACAGTACATAAAATGTCTCCTAGTGCGGTGCGTTGTACATGGTTGACATTCAAAAATGCTTCCTAGGCTGGGTACAGTGGCTCATTTCTGTAATCCCAGCATTTTGGGAGGCCAGAGTGGGAGGATCACTTGTGCCCTAGGAGTTCCAGACCAGCCTAAACACAGTGTGACCTTATCTCTATAAAAAAATTTAAAAATTAGCTGGGCATGGTGGCATATGCCTATAGTTCCAGCTACTTGGGAGGCTGAGGTGGGAGGATTGCTAGAGCCCAAAAGGTCAGGAGGTTGAGGTCACACTGAGCCAGTGATCACACCACTGCACTCCAGCCTAGGTGACAGATTGAGACCTGTCTCGAAAAAAAAAAAAGTTTAAGTATTCTTTTATTCTTTTTTTTTCTTTTATTCTTACTCCAGCCTGGGTGACAGATTGAGACCCTGTCTTAAAAAAAAAAAAAAAAAAGGTTTCTTTTTATTCTTTTTCACAATTTCCTCTGGTGCTCATTTGACTTTCTAGTGGAGACCCACATATAAATACACAGTACAAAATGTTGTGAATGTACCAAATCTCAAAATGATTAACATAGAAACATGCCTCATGGGTAGAATTTACTTTCTCTTTTTTATGTCTGAGTAATTCTATTTTTTTATTTTTTATTTTTTCAGAGATGGGGTCTCACTATGTTGCCTGGGCTTGTCTTGAACTCAGCTCAAGCAATCCTTCCACCTTTGCCTCCCAGAGTGCTGGGATTACGGGCGTGAGCCACCATGTCCCTGAATTTACTTTCAAAAGTATACTCACGAACTTAAATAGTTCAACACAAAATCAAAAATGCACTTTGATATCCAGTTTTAAAAGGAGAAGAAAAACTAACTTCTATTAAATACCTTAGCACTAAAATGAAAATGTTCAGTGACTCAAAATAAATATTTCTGAACCATAACTCTGTAGTCTTAAATATAGTATATCTATGATATGTGACTAAAAGGCATAATGTTTGAAAATATCATATCACAATAATTATGGTGATTCCCCCATCAAAGTAATAAAACTGAATTACATAAATTCATTCTTAGGGATATATATTTATTGTTTCATGGCACATTATGCATTATATATTTCTTAGACTCAAAATTGATGGCCAGGCACTGTGGCTCATGCCTGTAATCCCAGCACTTTGGGAAGCTGAGGCGGGTGGATCACCTGAGTTCAGGAGTTCGAGACTAGCCTGGCCAACATGGTGAAACCCCATCTCTACTAAAAATACAAAAAATTAGCTGGCATGGTGGTGGGTGCCTGCGATCCCAGCTACTTGGCAGGCTGAGGCAAGAAAATCTCTTGAACTCGGGAGGCTGAGGTTGCAGTAAGCTGAGATCGTGCCACTGCCCTCCAGCCTGGACAATAAGAGCGAAACTCCATCTCAAAAAAATAGTAATTAAAAAAATCACTATATCCATGTAATGTATACCAAAACGTATTACTTATTTTAATCTCCTTCACTTGGCCTAACTATTCTCACCTTGTAGGAAATATTAGCTATAATATATTCCATTGTGATTATTTAAAAGTCTAAAACCTACAACACTGTATTCCAAAAACTAGAAACTGTGATTTAAGGAAGAGATCTTGCTGGAATATTTTTATTTTGCAAAGAACTAATACCAGAAATGTGTACATAGTTTCAAAGATTTGAAGTCTCTAAAAATGTCCCTGTGAAATAAACACACATATACTTCCTTGATAATTGTACACATTTTGATTTTTAAAAACATTTTTTTTCAAATTCAGAACATATTTCTTCACTTTGTTTTTCTTAGGAGAAAAATCTGAATATTAGCCCAATTTTTAAGTTAGGGTGTTAAAAATCTCAGAAAAGTTTATTCACACCTCTGAGGCTATAAGAAATGCCTTTTAACCAGAACATAAGATTTTTAGAACCATACTAGAAGTCACTACCTCTTTGTATAATCAAAAATAGAAAACAAAGTACGCATTTAGAACTTAACCATGAGACATAAATTAATTTACGTAATGAATACTGAAAGGAAGAAGGTAGGAAGGAAGGAAGTTTCTGTATATCACTTCTAAAAAATGGAATGCAAAGAGTGTCATAATCATGTTTTTGACTCTTACTGGGGGGGTGACTCACAAATTTACAAGCAGATATTGTTACATTAAAGCAATTTCAATGCTCTAATAGAAGGTTATGTATTTGCAATGGAAAGTTACTTGAATTTCACACTATAGAGCTGTTAGTGGTAAGTAATTATACCACTGTATTTCCAGTGATGAAGTCCTATCTCTGTGCTCGTTCCCTTCCCAGTGGAAAATATCTTATGAAGCAAAGGGTGGCTAAGGGATTCAAGAGGAGGAAAACACATACCATAAAATATAATTAAGAATTGTGGAGGCTGCATATGACAAGAATAACCATAAAAACAGATACAAACCAGCTGGCTGTTAACAACTTCTGAGTTATAAAAATCTTAAACCTGCTGTAAAGCACTCAATTCGATTTACATAACCACAGAGCTGACATTCCTTTTAGGCTCCTCTGTTGGGGATTTTTTTTTTTTTTTTTTGACATGTTTTAAGGCAACATAAAAAGCAACTGTGAAAAGAAGACATGTATCATCTTACACAGGAATTTATTCCTGCTTTAAGACTGGACTTTCAAACTTTAATTTGAACCTCTTCCCTTGAAGTGGAAAATATCTTTAATGGACATTGGCGGTCTGATTTTACAGCATTAGTTTTTAGATGTTCATGTTTCTAACAACACTGAGGCTTTCTCTGTGTGTTATGTGTCGTGTGTATTTGAGTCACTGGCATTATACAATTTCAATTCAGTGGTACCCATTCAAGAACCAATATCCATGGTCTATAAGAAGAGAATAATATTTTGGTCAACCATGACTGAAACAACTATAATTTCTTAGGAACCTAATGATGCAAACAGCATTCTAGAAAACTAACATAGCTTGCTGTAGGGAATTAAAAATAAACAAAATAAAATAAAATCAATTGTACATTGAGTGAAGTTTTGATGTATAAGTGCTGGCAGCCGAAATTGCCCTGAGCACAAAATGAGCATTCCCGTTTGATAATTTGCTTGATTCACTATGTTGCTACATGCACGGCATTTTATGCCTGACTTATATTAAATCCAGTCACCTGCTTAATGTTAGAAGGGTCATAATTATACACAAGGGTTTTGAACATATAGCATGTCAATATTTCAGATCTGGCATATAAAATATGTATATCCACTTTCAAGTTTAACAATTTTAAAATATGTTTGGTAATAACTTTAGGGTTATAATAAAACACAAAATCATTCTATTTTCACCAAGAATAAAGTAAGCAAATGTATTGGGGTTATGAGACAACCATAGCCCCATATATTGGGACGAGCAGAGGCATGGAGTTATGAATTCAAATTCTCTGCCATTATCTGGCTGATTTTGAGCAGCAAACCCTAGTCTTAATTTCTCATGGTACTACATGTACCACAGAAAGTTGTTGGGAGATGATATAGTATATGGATTCTTAAAATATGTTAGGATTTTAAATAAATCTCTAAAATATTTTTATGTAATGTGTAAGCTGCCTTTTGTTATGTTAGATTATGTTAGGAATTATAGTTAACTCCTTCAGTTCTTTAGTCTGTGTAATTATTTAAAACAGAAATTACCATTAATAAAAAGAGAGAAATCAGTCTAGCTGTTATAGAAGAAATAATGAGTTTCTTTTTAGTCACTGACAAGTTTAAAATGACATCAAATGTCCAATATCTAGTGATAGACGTAAAACTCTTTAGAGAGTATTATGGATAAAGTGATGAAAATAATAAAAAAAATAGGACATGAGATTGTTCTCTAACATTGTTATAGAAAAAGATTGTTATAGAACAATCTCATGTCCTAGACAGGGGAAAAGCAAAAAGAAGTTTTCAAATATCTTTATAAGATTTTCCATGTTGTTTATTACAAAGAATAACAGTAATACTAGCTGCTTAAACACACATGCACACACAGACACACACACACACACACACACACACATATATATATGACTCATAGGAACAATTTTAATTTTGTTACTTTGTTTTATCTTGAGTAAATACGAACTTAACCACTAGAAAATATCTTAGCACATAGTAAAATTAATTTCCTGAGATATTTTCAATTTAATTTTTATTAGGTAAAATATAAGGATTTTATTTTTTGTCACTTAAGTCTGTCAAAGGACAAATTAAAGTAGCAGGAAAAAAGAAAGAATATGATTTACTATGTTCTGGGATATTACAACATTTTCTATACAATAGAATAATTAATGGAAGACTATCAATATAGACCACTATGTATATGATTAGATTAATACATCTAAATATGATATAATCAAATGTGTGTATTTTATATTTCAAACACTTAACTCAAAAATTATATTTTTTCCATATAATCCTGAAAAGGAGGATACATTTCCTAGATTATATGTTCCCAAAATAAAATATCAAATGAAAATCTTCCAGAAAAAAAGATCCCTTGAAATTAAGTTTATTTCTGTTTCATAGGCAGATTGAATCTTAGAATTAATAATAATAATTATAACATTATCCTAAATGTAAAACATCCCTGTACAACACACCTGGGAGAGAGTAGTCAAAGCATTTCTAATGAGATTTCCATGCAATATGGTCCACACAGTTTCTCAGTGGGCTCATATTTGAACCATTTTTTCTCCCATGAGTGACAGTCACTTGTTCAGTCCTGCCTTCTGGAACAATGGAGAATTAATCTGTAACCTCTGTAACTATATCCAAAGACAGTGATAATGTCCCTACTCAGAGCCCCCATTCTTCTCTAAATATTCTCATTTCCTTCAACCAATGTTAATGTAATAACTTCCAGTTGTGATTACCCAATTTGGACAATGTTTTCTATCATGACCTCTCAAGACATAACAACCACAAATGGACACAATACTGTTGATATCATCTAAGCAAACAAGGCTGCTGCCAAAACAAAGCAATATGTAGGGTTTGTCAGCAGCCACACAGCATCAAATTTAAAATAGACTTCAATGAATCACCATGTTGACAACGGTACACAGAGGTTTTGTTCCCAGATGTAAAAATCTTACTTAGGTTGAAAACATCAAATACTATTGTTGAAAGGGTTCAGAATGGAATAAATTGATGAATACATGATTTTTTAAAAATCACGATCAAAATATAATAACCATAAATGAGCCCAATGCTGCCAATAAACGTACAAGACTGCCACATCGTAATTCAGGAAACAGGCTTGGCAGTTATGTTAACAGTCTTGACCAAGAAAAATCGGTGCCAAAATTTACTCATCTGTAAAATGGAAACCATAATAACTACCCACAGATATTTTATCAGTATTAAATGAGCTAATATATGTAAAAGGAGTTAGTAACTGAAATATGATAAATCCCAATAGATGGTAACAATTACTAATACTCTAATGATCTAAAAATTACATATTCATTAATCAGTCAGTGATTGCCTTGAATCTTCAAACAGCCACATCACATGCTTTATAATACCATAAAACTCATATATTTTTCCACAAAAAAAATTGCTATCGGATTTAATTTTCATACTTGTGTTGTACAAATGAAGTTTTGAGTTGAATCATACTCTTTTTAAGCCAATATAAAAATGCCACTTTCCACTATAATGAGAATAATTATTCCTTTAACCCCTAGTTTTCTCTTCCTCTTTGAAAAAATTTATAGTGCTGTTATGTAACTCTCTTGGTATTGCTACTTTGTACTTTCAATTATAGATTACTGAGTGGCAATGTCATTCATCTTTGCAACTCATCATAAATATTTGTTGAATAAATAAAGGAACATTTCTAAAGTGTGCATTTCACAAATAAATTTTGAAATAGTTATGAATATATTGTATGATATCTAATATTCATTTCAGATTTTCTGCAACATTAAGATATTCTATTTAATGACTATAAATATTTTACTTATTTGGAAATAAAGGGTGTGTGTGATTGTGTATATGTTTGTGTGTGTGTGTGTGTGTAACTTCTCCAACTGAGAATAAAATGTATCAAAAGTAGATGGAGGAGTTAAACAGCAGAACAACAGAGACAATAATTCAATAACATTAATCAGTTATCTTTGTTACTTTGTTTCTTTCATCAGAACTTAGCCTCTGCTAAACACAGGTTTCATAACTTTGCCATTTTAAATGTTTTAAATAAAACAGAAGAGAAAAAAATGCAAAGAGAGGAGAAAGCAAAAAGCTAGATTGAAAAGACAGATACATGCTTTCTGGTCAAGGCATTGTTGGAGAAAAGATTCAAGGGTTGACAGCTAAACAATGTGCTCCTGGAGCACTGAAATGTAGAGAAATTCACGCTCAGAAATTTAAAGGAATTGCCAACATTTGCTTACTAGCCACAAATATTTAGTGGTTAAGGTTAATCAACCTTACAGGGACCCAAATCCCCGTAAGAAAGAGCCCAGTTTCATAGATTCCCAACTATTAGCTTATCTAACTCTGCTGGGTTTCAGAATGAATATAGATAAGAAATAGAGATTCTGGAGACTCCAGTTCTTCGATTGATTTAAAAAACCAATTCACCAGGTATTTGCCCATAGTTGATATAATTCACACGGCTGTCTCAAATAATATGGCCATGTAGATTTCCAGAGTTCAATATGTAAAGTTCATTAATACCCACATAATTTTTCATTTAAAACAGATTTAAGTGAATCACCTGTTGGAAACAGTACATCGAGGTTTTATTCCCAGATGTAAAATCTTAGTTGGGTTGCAAATACCCAATGGTATTGTAAAAAAAGTCTCCAGTGTGAAGTAGATTGGTGAATACACGTCAAAAAAAATCATGATCAAACTTGGCATTTTTGTTGACAGACTTTGTAGTGAGGCCAAAGGTGTAATTAGGCCAGAAAATTACTTTCTCAACACAAGAATCGTTCCCTTCAGGTCTTGAGTTATCAGTCCAGAAAATTTCATTAAACACTAAATTCACTTTAAGACAACTGTCAAAATTAAGCAGAGGTGAGTCAAGTCAAGGTCCTAATACTCAAATCTCTCATTTGGATTTTGAGATTCAATACAAAATAAAAATGCTGTAGGTTCATTTTTCTAACAAGACTAAACTTTTTGTGAATTTAAGAAACAACCTGTTCTTTTGGAAAACAGGATAAAGCAGAATAACTAAATACATGTAGAATTTGAGATGCTTACTAGTCATAAATGGTTGAAACAATCTCTATTCCCTGTTCAAGAAGATCTTGGTGTGAAAACGATAAAAACATAAAAGTATCCACAATTGTTATAGATGCAATGCAAGGGGGGGAATGATACTAATGACAGAATTGTGAATTTACCATATTTGCTTTAAAATGATGGGAGTTGGCTATAGCATATTTATAAATAACTGGTTTACCACATTTTGAAAAATGGAAAGAAACAGGACATTTTGGTACATTCATAGATTGTTGAACAAGAACTCAGTGTTAATAAACAAAAAGGAAATATACGTTATACAACATGGTAGGATTATGAGTGATGCCTTCGTATTTTCCAAAATGTTGTAATAATAACTTACAAATTGAATATTTGAAAAATATCTTCAACTACTTTTGCTAATTATATCAAACAGTTTAGTGTCTAATATAGTATCATGAAAAGTATGACCATAATTTCTGGAGCCAAAGAGCCTATGCTGAACTTTCCTTGGATGCCAGTTGTGACATTGCCTTAAACAGGTGCTTTATCAATTGCACAAATAAATAATAACACAGAGATTTACTACTAATGAGCAATAGGGTAAATGAAGACTATAAGAGTGAGTTATTAATAAAAGTTAAGAAATTATTTTTTCAATTATTTAGGGTAATGTAGCATGCTTGGGACTTACAGCTAACACTACAATGTGTTGAACTATTTATAACGTTCAGAAATAACTCTAATAGCATAAAACATTTGTCAGTCTATTAGTACTGCATTATTTAGCAAACAAAGTGCAATGTAAAAGAAAAAAAAAGTTTAGTAGACTTTTCCACACTCAATAAAGTGATAGCTAAGTTAGAACTAAAATTCAAACATAATGGAATATTAATGAATTAAGCTTGGTCAATAATGTGGAAATATAATTTTTAACATCTCTCAATCTATCATTTTGCTACCCCTATATACCCTACCTCCAAATCATGAGACTGAACATCTCAACACTTTAAAATGTAACTATAAAATATATAAATCTTCAAAATGTAACTATTTTAAAACAGTTCTTAAACTTTCCACCAGTATTATGAGAGAAATAAAACACTATCAAGGAGATATTATGGTGTAAACTAGTGACTAAAATGCCTACTACATAATAATTTAACTTACATGTCCAATACATGCAGTGGTGCTGTAAGAAGTTTCTGAAATTAGGATTAAGCATGTTAATGAAAATCTGAGGTGTTCTTTTAAAATTTGACCCTGTCCTTTAAAAAGTTCATCAATCAATTTTTTATCAATGAAAAATTCAATTAATCTTGTTTCAATTCTGATCAAGATATGAATGTTACCTAAAGAGATTAATGGATTCCTTGGAAATAGCGTAAGTGACAGTGAAAACAAGATTTATAATTATTTATCCCTGAATTCAATCCCCAATTGGGCCCTTCATTTCCATTTGAGCAGACTATTTAAATTTTGTGTACCTTAATATTCATCTGTTAAATGAGACAAACAACACCTCCTTCATAAATTGACAGGAGAAATAAATGAAATGATATATTAGCTATTAGCAAAGTTCCTACCATGTAGTAGTTAGTTATTAATTGTTTGCAGTGCCTTTTGTTTTAACCAATTTATTATATTTACTAATTGAATCATATTTAATTTAACAACATTTTGGACAGAAACTATGCTAGCAATTGAAGATGCAGTGGTAAAAAAAAATGCATAGACATAAATATTGATTGTATATATAAAAGTAGTTGGAATTTTAAAATTAAATGCACATGTAACTGACAAGCTGTTTTTACTTCTATTGATAATATCCTATGTACAAAGTCTTAATAAATATGCATTATAAATGCAAGAATATCTATAAAAGGACGTGAGAAGTACTATGTAGATAAGCTCAAGCAATTATTTGGAAGCAAATTTCAAATACTTTTCATTTGACAAAATATTCTTTATTGTGGTTTGTATCTGCAATTTGGCCACGGCTATTCTAACACATATGGTGAGAATTATAAATTTAAATTAGCCTTTTAAAAATTATTTCTAAAAAGTAATGTTCTCTTTGAATATACTAATTGGGTTTCCAACTATGCTACTTATGAAATGCTAAATTTGTGCATTTTATTAGATTTATTATAAAAACAAATCAGTTGAACATGTAATAATCAGTAATGAAAAGATGACATAAAAATATGTCCAAAGAATAAAGAACCCTGCATGCTAGTTGATATGACATTTTAGGAACAAAAAGTGATATTAAGTAAAAAATGACCAGGTGTGGTGGCTCACGCCTGTAATCCCAGCACTTTGGGAGGCCAAGGAGGGTGGGTCACCTGAGGTCAGGAGTTCGAGACCAGCCTGGCCAACACGGTGAAACCCTGTTTTTACTAAAAATACAAAAAATTGGCTGGGTGTGGTGTTGCACACCTGTAATCTCAGCTACTTGGGAGGCAGGAGAATTGCTTGAATCCAGGAGGCAGAGGTTGCAGTGAGCAGAGATCATGCCATTGCACTCCAGCTTGGGGAACAAGAGCAAAACCCTATCTCAAAAAATAAATAAATAAATAAAAATTAAAAAATGAAGCAGCTGCATATGTCAAATTTTATGTCCAGTTTTTTTCATATAGAATAGGAATATGTACTCATGAAGGACTATAACAAGGAATTTTCAAGAATATTTTTTAAAGAGAAACTGAGAAAAAAACAGCAGCACAGTCAATTCTTTACATGACTAAGATCTCACTTTAAATCTCTCTGAATCTCTTGCAGATAAAAGAAACATGGCCAGATAATGGTAGTCCATGACACATGTGTTTAATTATAATCCTGAAATTTAAGATGTTAATGCATAGAAACTCCAGAAGCAATAGATTATCTGGAATTCAGGCCAAAATCAACAGTGGTCTAGGCAGAATTTGCTGGACAGACAGTCAGCATATTAAAGGTAAAATGAAGATTGCTGTTGAGATGATGGGATGATATGCTAATGGGAGTGATAATGCTGACAGTTTTTATGATCAATTTTAAAAAATCAAAGGAAGCAAACCACCCCATTTCATTAAAATAATGGCATTGGTATTTGGAGGAAGTACATATTTCTAAAATGTCTATATTCCAATAGTTCTCTCTCATTGATACATATAGTATTTTATTATAGATGATTGATGTGGAACTCACTGTAATTTCAAAAATTCATAGAATATTATTATGTCATGAAATCCATGCAGAGAAAGCAATTGCCATTATAAATCAAAAAGACAACTCATATGGACAGGTCATATGGTAACAGGTTCTCCTTGGAATAGTATCCTTAAATTTAATTTATTCAATAAGTTACTCAAAGGTTAGGTATGATGAGATGAATTTCATGCTCAAATAACTTCAAAATATCATTATATGGTAGCATTAAGGGATTAATTTTCTTGGAATTTAGACATACTTGCATTTATATTCATTTGAATCAACATGGTTCCATGGAATCCTACTTAAACATTTTCTCCATAATTTTATTCCCTAAAAGAATTTTATTAAGCAATATAGGATAATAGATAATACAAAGGGCATTTACTGCTTTAATAGATAAATGAAGGTACCCAAATAGAAGGATACATTTTAAAAACTTTCACAATGTTACATTTTCAAATTTAGAAAATAGATGTTTTAATAGGAAAACGAATAGGTCCAAAACTTGACTTTTAAGGAATAATGCTTTACTTGGGGAACTAAACATTTTGTTGCCTTTAATATTAAATATTTTACATGTTTAAAGATAATCTTGATAATATAGCACGACATTTATAAATCAAACCCAAAATAATAACTTATATTTGCATAGTCCTTTGGAATAAACAAAGAGTGTTAACATCCCCTTTAATCCTTAAAAACTCAACACTCTTTCCTAAAATTATATCCTTACATCCCAGGAAGTAAGATCAAATAATTAAAAATATATATATTTAGAAAAATAGTCTCTCCAAAATTATTGCATTTCTGAAATGAAAACTAATGGAAATATGTTTTATCTGAATAGAATGATATTCAATCAAAAAGTGATGTCAGATGTATTCCAGTAAGTTAAATATGAATCGCAAAATTCTATATACAATGGACAAAAACAAATCAATGACATGAGAAGAGAATTGTATCAGGGAAAAAATATTTTATTCGATCTAATTGAAAAATACAAAATTTTTTTAATAAAAATAAAGAAATGGGCCCAATGCATTGGCTCACACCTGTAATCCCAACACTTCTAGAGGCTGAGGCAGGCAGATCGCTTGAGGTCAAGAGGTCGAGACCAGGCTGGCCAACATGGTGAAACCCTGTCTCTACTAAAAATACAAAAATTAGCAGGGCATGGTGGTGGGCGCCTGTAATCCCAGCTACTCCAGAGGCTGAGGCAGGAGAATTGCTTGAACCCAGGAGGCAGAGGTTGCAGTGGGCCGAGATCGCACCACTGCCCTCCAGCCTGTGAAACAAGAACAAAACTCTGTCTCAAAAAAAAAACTAAAAAAAAAGAAACAAGAAATGATTACAACCTGATGCCATAAATATGGGAAAGAACCCATAATTCCCAGAATTGATATATTCAAACATTCAAACAGAGAGATCTGGTATTCCATGTGAAATAAAGCAAATTATCTGTTTTAAAAATCATCATCATAAAACTCTGAATCGGATGGCATCTTGCTATGTCACACTTTGCAAAGTGTTTTGTGATCACATTAGCTCGGGGGTACCCAAACTCCAGGCCACAGACCAGTATGGGTCCTTGACCTGTTAGGACCTGGGCCACACAGCAGGAGCTGAGTGGCAGGTGAGCGAGCCAAGCTTCATCTGTATTTGAAGCCGCTCCCCATTGTTTGCATTAGCGCCTGAGCTCCATCTCCTGTCAGATCAGGGAGGACATTAGAGTCTCATAGGAGCAGGAACCCTATTGTAAACTGCACATGCGAGAGATCTAGTTTGTGTGTTCCTTATGAGAATCTAATGCCTGATGATCTGTCACTGTCTCCCATCACCTGCAGATGGTGTGGTGAGTTGTATTATTTCCTTATATATTACAATGTAATAATAATAGAAATAAAGTGCACAATAAATATAATGTGCTTGAATCATCCCAAAACCATACTCCCCACCCACCCCCATCAGTGGAAAAAATGTCTGCCACAAAACCAGTCCCTGGTGCCAAAAAGGTTGGGGACTGCTGCATTTGCTTACTATGTTCTTCACAAAGTCCTATCAAGTAAGAAATAAGGCAGAACTTATGATGGTGGTCTTTACATGATAAAGTAGGTATTTCAGAAGGCAGCTTGATGTAGGCATATAATCAATAAACTGGGATCATAAACCTAAATTGACTAGAACATAATAGGTACCAATTCCTACCTGTAATGGCTGCACAAGTGAGGGCAGGTAGTGTTACTCAATGTCACACAGCTAGCAAGTGATGAGGAAGAGAATAAAGGCCAGACCTTTTAGTTTCTAAGTTAGGAGCCAACTCACAATACCATTTTGTTTGAAAAATAAATGTCTTTTAAAGAAAAGAGTCATAGCCTAACCTACTCATTGTACCCTAAAATTAGCCAAAAAAAAAATCCATGCTATTCATTTTCTAGGAATTAGGTCTGTGGCAACTTTAATTAATGTGAAATGGCACAAAAGATCTTCAGATAGTTTAGTCTACTGTATATATCTTCAGCCATATATCAACACGTGAACATGATAAAAAGCTCTCCCATTAATTATACTGACTACTTCCTTAATGAAGTGCAAAAATGTTTGCGTAATCTGATTCAATTTATCGAATTAGGTTACAGTTTTATCATTTTGAAAATCAGCTTCATTGTTTACTTTACAATATGTCAATTCATTTCCAGCAATTAAATAGCTCAGCATACAGCCATAATCAATTGAAAGCAATCTACATTTTTAAGGTCTACTACCATTTGTATTGTGCATATTTCTGAAAGCAATATGCGATACTTTGAACATATATTGTAACAGTAGCAATGACATTTTATATCCCTAAAACTTATTTTGTCCACAAGTCTATAAAGAGAGTTCAGTGTCATTAAGTACCTAAAAAGTAAACATTTCATAAGCAAATTTCAGTGTTATGAAATAATACTATTAGCAAAACCTATAGAGTATATGTGAATATGAATAGCTTGACAAACTAAGACTTCCTATACCTAAACTATATATTTTAAAAGTTATTAATTTTATTTTTAAATCCAATGGAGTTGATTTGAGCAAAGAAAGTTAGCAATGGTATTGAATAACACTGGGATCAGCCTGTTTAATTACAATAATATTTTACCTTTGTCTAGCTTCATCACTTGCAAGATGTTACTATAAATTGTGTCATTTGGCATTCATGACAATTAGAGAAGCATAATTTTGATATAATAAAAAGATTACTTTTACAGGTGAAAGAAATGAAGAATCAAAAAAATTTGAATGGCTCAATTATTATATATTTTAAAAGCCATGTGCCTGGAAGATTCCTATGAATTTTGGCGATTGGCTTCTCTCTTGGGACTTTACTTTTTAAATCGGAAAGTCAAATCAAAATAATTCTAAGCAAAGTTCAAGGTCTTTCATTTAAATATCTTTAGAGTTAATGTCATTGTGTTATCATTTCTGATGATGTTTACTGTTTAAAATAACATAGCATATTCATCCTTATTCCAAACCCTATCACAACTTTAAATATTTCTTTATATTATATTCAATAATTGCCATTTCCTCCTATTGACTAATTTTACAGCTATGGAACCCTTTAGGGTTTCTCATGAAAGAAAGGGAGAGAGGACAAAAGAAAAAAGATATGTAAAAATCTCTTTCAATTGGAAAAAAAAAAAAGTATCTGTTAGCTTTACCATAGTCACAGTTTTATTCAGAAGCTAACTATCCCATCCATAAAAAGCAGTGTAGCAAGTATGATTGCTTAAGAATATAAAGCATGCATCTCAAAAGTAATTTTAAGTTACCATACAAAAAAGTAGGAATGAATATACGAATGGGCACCTTTTAACTAGAAAGACACCATGTCATGTTTGAGAGAAAAAATAAAAGTAAAATAAAATAGAATCCACGTATTTCATAATTAGAAGGGAACAAGGTGGTCTTCCCCAGCCTACCTCCCTCTCAATGTAAAATTGCCTTCAACTTTAACTAACAACAGTAATTCTAAAGTGGGAAAATTTACAGCTGATGGTTAGGGAGGGAGAATAAGTTTTCAAAAAAATTGTATTGTTTTGTAACATAAACAATATAGCCTATTAAATAAATTGAATAGAAAAACCGTGGCTAACAACTTTTCATCCCAGTTTTCTCTTGAACTTTTCTGTCAGAAGGAAAATTTGAGGTTTTATTAGTAATACATTCCACTTTATGACAGTTCTCCACACAGCAAGGCTCTTTCTTATGGAAGCCAATGTAGACTTCTCTGCAATTTATTCTATCAGTCAGATTTCTGTCCTCAGAAGTGCACAATATGATTCTATTGTATCATCCACTTTCAGATTATCTGTAAGTCTTCTTAAGACTAAACATCACCATCATTTCCAAATTGCTATCAGCATGACTGTTCTCTTAATGCTCACAAGTTTGTCAATGTCTTACTAAAAATTGTGGTGCCATGACTGAACATAATATTCCAGATGCCATCCGAAGTGTAGAGCAAAATAGTACTGTTGTTTCCATTTATCTGGACTTTATATTTCTATCTATTAAGCTGAGGTTTATATTAGCACTTTCCAAAGTTGTACCATAATGTTCATTTATATGGTTACGGAGCCAAATGAAATTCTTCATCATTTTTCATGCAGAATATGTTTAAACCAGGTCTTAAATTAATGAATAAGTAGGGTAATAAATGTTTCGGGACACAAATTGCAAGATTTTATAAACACTATGATCTTTCCGGCTTTTGCCAGCTTCTCTAGAAATGTTGTTCCTGCCAACCCTTTCATAGCAATTTTACATCTTTACAAAGGACAGAGTAAAGTTCTGAAACTTATCCCCAAAAAAGTATGGAGAAAATAAAAAGAAGTTCCAACATTATATGGTTAAATCTTTAATAACTAACCTACAGCACATCATTAAGGGAAGGAGTTGAAGCTTTGAGGTTAGCTTCAGAGAGGAAAGCCTATCAAAGACAGAGGCCAAAATAAATAAATAAGTGAAATAAAAATAAAAAAAGTTTATCTTGTTTTGCACTAAAATAAACAATATTTGTATTTCTCGCATTTCTTGGTTAGGAAGGGACGTAAGATAGCAGTTGCACCTCCTACTGGTTAAAAAATTATAGCGAGCAATAAAAGATGTGGCACATCCATGATGTAACCAAGGGATTAGAACACTAAGAATTTCATAAATAAAGGGATATCTGCAAAGCTACAAAGCTCCAGGTAATCTATACAATATCCACTGTCATAATCAAAAGTTGACTCTGAAAATCTGATTTGCTTTTCTTAATGTAAGTAAACTTCTCTTGTCGAAGGAGGCATCATATTACTAAAAGGAAGCAAATAATACCTTGCAGTTAGTCAATTAAGGACATTAGCAACTTCATTATGGGAAATCTATTGAGAGAGAAGTGTAAGCAGATTGTAATTCTTAGTACAGACCAGTGTAGGAAAAGAGACTACGGAACTCAATAGAAACTTGGAAGACAGAAATAAATTAGGGAAGAAAGTATGGTAATTTTCTTCTAAATTAAGTAGATGAGAGGACTGTCCAGAAGTCTAGTAATATGTGGCTATTTAATTAAGTCTAAAAATAACAGATCATTGCTCTAAGAGATAAGAGAGAAGTGATTTTTATGAATATCTATGCTAGTAACAGACCCAGGGCATATTGTGATTTAACAGAAGTACTCTAACATGTTACATAGGAAAAAAGAAGTAAATATATTTCTTATGTAGTTCATCATAACAAGAGCTATATTTACATTCGGTTAAGAAATATATTTTATTTATATGTATTAAATTAATTATATATCAAGATACTGGAGGTACAATGAAAATTCTAATCTTTAAGGATTATATAATATAGTACAAATGTAGTTATATATACCTGTATATGCAGGAATTGTAAAGAGTAATATGTTCCCATCGACACAGGGTGGGTGGGGGACACCACACACCAGTGCCTGTCGGGGGCTGTGGGGCTGGGGGAGAGAATGCATTAGGAGAAATACCTAATGCAGATGACAGGTTAATGGGTGCAGCAAACCACCATGGCACGTGTATACCTATGTAACAAACCTGCACGTTCTGCACATGTACCCCAGAACTTAAAGTATAATAATAAAAAAAGAGTAATATGTTCCATGCTACTATGTTATTTCTATAAATATCACTTCTCTAGAGCATCAATTTAGAGATTTAAATTCCATCAATTGATGATTATGCTTAAATGTAACCATCATAAACTATAAACAAACAAATAATGCCTTCCATATACTTAGTATACTTCCATTAGGCTCTACACACTGCATCTTTAATCTGGAGCCTAACTGTGCTTAATGGGATTTCAGAAGCTACATTAACACACCAGTGTTTAAATTTGTAATTGTAAGGCATAATAATTTCTCTCAGAAATCCTTTACTAAACATTTATTAGCCATATTCATTGAACAAATATTTAGTTTGAATATCTGCTCTGTGCCAGGCAATATTCTACACACCAGCGATACCAAAGTGAATAAAATAGGCCAAAATCTTCTGTGTGCATGTCTACTGTACCCCACTTGGACTTCTCATAATACTTAGCCTAGTGACTTGCTGGATGTGGTAGGCTGCCCATGGCCTCCAAAATTAAGCCCATGTCCTAATCCAGGAAATGTGTGAATGCTACTTTATATTAAAAAAAAATTCTTTGTAGATGTGATTATGTTAAGGATCTTAAGATAGGAGATTATCCTGTATTATCTAATGTAGCCTAAATACAATCACAAGTGTCCTTAAAAGAGAGTCAGAGGGAGATTTTACACACACACACACACACACACACACACACACACGCACACACGAAGCAACATTACCACAGAGTCAGAAATTGGACCAGGCAGCCACAAAACCAAGAAATGTCTGCAGCTCCCAGAAGCTCAAAGAGGAAAGGACTGGATTCTCCCCTAGAGCCTCCAGAGGGGGTACCCTGCTGACACCATGATTTCAGCCCAATGATGCTGATTTTGGACTTGCAACCTCCAGAACTCTGAGAGTATAAATTGTGGTTTTGTCACTAAGCTTGTGGTAATTTGTTATGGCAGGCACAGGAAACTAATAGAGTGATCCATTCAAGTTTGAAAACTAAATAAATTGCATCATGAAGTCTAAAGTTTATGTGGGCCTTACAAAAAGGAAAAAAAAAGAAGACATACTTTTTAATTTTTCTCTTCAAGAAAAATACAAAGGGAACATGTATTAAGTAGTTATAGGTTAAATGTGCTATCCTCAACAAAATGTCTAGTTATCAAACCTCTCAAATATTTCCTAGATATATAAATATATGAAAACACATACAAACATATTGCATAAAAATCAAGTGTTTAAATAGTTAATATGAGATTTATTCTTTGGGTAAGGCATACAGTAGATTGTTATGTTTAATTTATTAGTGAAGACAATCCAACCATTTGTGGCTGTTTTACTTGTGCATTTTTCTGTTCTCCTTACTTGTGAGTATCCCAGTGAAATACAGAGCATTTATTATAATAAACTTCTCAACATACAAGGCACAATTTTTTGTTGTTGTTGAGATGGAGTGTTGTTCTCTTGTCCAGGCTTGAGTGCAATGGTGTGATCTCGGCTCACTGTAACCTCCACTTTCCGGGTTCAGGCGATTCTCCTGCCTCAGCCTCCCGAGTAGCTGGAATTACAGGCACCTGCCACCACACCCAGCTAATTTTTGTATTTTTAGTAGAGATGGGGTTTCACCATGTTGGCCAGGCTAGTCTCGAACTCCTGACCTCAGGTGATCCACCCGCCTCTGCCTCCCAAAGTTCTGGGATTACAGGCATGAGCCACGTGCCCAGCCTAGGCACAGTTTTACATTGTAAATTTTCTCCTGAAAAGTTGAAATGTTTAATGCATTTAAACTATTACAAATTCTAATATTACAAAAGAGGTAGTTTAGATATTGTTGCTGTTTACTATTTAGTAGAAAAAAAGAACATTAAATTTGAAATATGTTTATGAGTTCACCACATGAGAATATTTTTCTCTGAACTTTTTTAAAGATAAGAATGTTTCAATCGGATTAATTCTAGATTAATATTGCCCTGGTCCAGTATTTTTTCCAAAATGATAAATTTGCAAGTTATAAATTCTTACCTTTTAAGCATAAGGTATGTGTATACAATTGCTTTCTTTACCCTGAATACGTACCTTGTGAATACAAGATCACAGTGAGAGAAAAGAAATATCCAAGAGACAAAACTATAAATCATTCATTCATTTAATTTGAGTGTATTTTTAAGAAGATACTAAATAATTTTTATATGTCAAAGGCAAATACTGAGGACTCAATTAATTCTTAGTATTTTTATGAAAATTGTATTTCAAAATTAATTTGCTTACTGACTTAAATATGAAATCAGAAAGTGGCAAATACACTATCTAAATTGCATTCCTGGACAAGAGGGGAGTATTTTGAATTCCTAAATAACCCCTTTCTTAATTTTAAATAGACATCATCTTATAAAAAGTATGAATGTTATTGGAAGTCTGTTGCTAGGATGAATTATTTCAAACTGGTAGTTATTATCAAAAATGATTTATGACAAGTGCTCAGTCAAAATAAATTTAGTGACCACAGCAGGAGGTACTGCCTTGTCTGACTCTACAAAGAACTTTCTTTCTTTCATTAACTTCAACTTCTGGTTGCTATGGCATCCGGTGACAACCATAACTTTTAGAAATTATCACCATCTGCCCACGCCCCTGCTAAGGTTACACACAAGCCCACTCAAGCAGCCAAAATAACACATAAAAATTCCACAAGCAATCTCAAAGTTTGTTGTTTTGTTTTGTATTTGTTTTTGTTTTTGTTTCAAGTATAGATACCTAAATACTTAATATTAAGACTGGGAAAATACATAGTCTTTTTTTCCTAAGAAAACAAATGCATCCAGGGAAAACTATTATTTAACTCCAATGTTCAATTCTTGAAAAGAAACAATAAAAGAATGATTAGGACTGAATCAATAGGTGTTTTTGTTTTTTTGTTTTGTTTTGTTTTTGAGACAGAGTCTCACTCTGTCGTCAGGCTGGAGTGCAGTGGCGCGATCTCAGCTCACTGCAAACTTTGCCTCCCGAGTTCACGCCATTCTCCTGCCTCAGCATCCCATGTATTTGGGATTACAGGTGCCCACCACTACGTCTAGCTAATTTTTGTATTTTTAGTAGAGACGGGGTTTCACCATGTTGGCCAGGATGGTCTCGATCTCTTGACTTCATGATCTGCCTGCCTCAGCCTCCCAAAGTGCTGGGATTACAGGCATGAGCCACCGCCCCCCAGCCGATCAATAGGTATTTATAAATTTGTCTAAATTAATCCATTTTCTTTTCACACGACAAAGTTAGGCAACCTTGAAGATACATTTACATCTTTTTATCGTTTTCAAATGTTACTTCTCAGAATACAAAAGTACATAAATAAAAGTCATGCAAATTTAAAAGTCTATATAATCATATTTAGTCATATTCCCCAAATACACTAAAGCATTCAGTAGACTGTTCTGGGAGAAAGATGTTATATACTTCTTGAGAATTATAAAATGTATTTAGGATCATTAGATTTCCAGTTAATGTTTTAAGACAGTAAAGATATGTTTCCCAGTATATGAAGACATCACTCTGTATTCCCTAAAATCTAAACTTCTGCATCTAGAAAAATTTTACATAAAAAGAGAAATCATACTGAATACATGAAGGTAACGCCATTCATATGCAATAGTCAAACTTCTGGCAACCTAAAATCTTTGGACTAATGTTTAAAAGTTGAAAGTAAGCAAAATAGCAGTGAGCTGGCTCACACACCCTGTTCTAAAGCAATTTGCTGAGGTCTACAGGACACTAAATTAACTCCCTCCCTACCTCCCTGCCTCCTTTCCTTCCTTCCTTCCTTCCTTCCTTCTTTCCTTCCTTCCTTCCTTCCTTCCTTCCTTCCTTCCTTCCTTCCTTCCTTCCTTCCTCCCTCCCTCCCTTCCTTCCTTCCTTCTTCTTTTCTTCCTTTCTCTCTCTTTCCTTCTCTCTTTTTTTTCTTTCAGACAGGGTCTCTTTCTGTTGCCCAGGCTTGAATGCAGTGGTACAATCATAGCTCAGCACAAACCTGGATCTCTCAGGCTCAAGTGATCCTCCTGCCTCAACCACCCCAGTAGCTGGGACTACAGGCACAGGCCACCACACCCAGCTAAATTGTTTTGATTTTTGGTAGAGACTAAACCTTGCTATGTTGCCCAGGCTGGTCTGGAACTCCTAGCTTCAAGCAATCCTCCTGCCTCAGCCTCTCCAAGTGCTGGGATTGTAGGCCTGAACCCCGGGCCCAGCCTAACATCCCCTTTCTAATCCAGTTTATGCTCCTAATGAGCCTCCATTTCCTCATTCTTCTTTAGAACATGGCTGCTTAAGGTCTTTTTTCAGTATAATGCTTAGCTTGACAGAAGTCCTGGTTTCTGGGTTCAAAACATATAGGAAAGAACAAAAGTAGAATGTCTGAGAAGGCACAGTGATTGAAATACAGAAAATGATCGTACTTTAAAAATGGAAGACCAAATTTAAAGTATCTTCGGTGTCTGTTCACCAAGCCGAGAAATGCATAATATATTTCAGAAAGAGTTCTTTTAAAAAATAATTTAATATTTTGAGTTGGGACTTTGGAATATGACCTTCCTTTATTTAGAAACGCCACTTACGTACCCCAAAGTTACGTGATGGTGTTAATTATGTGAGGTGTTGCTATTTACATTTTGATGGTATCATCTTATTTTATCATTACTTTGGTAATAAAGTATGTATCATCTTCATCTTAAAAGATTAAATATGGGCAGACGAATATTCCCTATTATAATATGAATACAATCTAGAATACATTTTTTCTCTTATAACTGTGAGTAAGTAACAATTCAGAGTCAACACAAGTTTACTAAATACAGAAAAAATGATTATTAAAATGGTTATTTAAAAAAAAAACCTCAGAAACATGGTTCATTGAGAGGTTAATTATGTCACAAGGACTCTGAGGTCTTTTTTATTTCACACTTGAGTCTTTCAGCTATAAAACATGAAAAGTTGGCCAGGCGCAGTGGCTCACGCCTGTAATCCCAGCACTTTGGGAGGCCGAGGCAGATGGATCATGAGGTCAGGAGATCAAGACCATCCTGGCCAACATGGTGAAACCCCGTCTCTACTAAAATACAAAAAATATTCGGGCATGGTGGCACATGCCTGTAGTCCCAGCTACTCCAGAGGCTGAGGCAGCCAAGATCGTGCCACTGCACTCCAGCCTGGTGACAGAGCGAGACTCCATCTCAAAAAAAAAAAAAAAAAGAAAAGAGAAGTTAAGATTTTCATAGTAGTATAAAAGATTTTCCTATGTCATTCCCAAGTCCCAAATTTTCTAAGCAGAAATCTTTATCATTCAGTTAAACATAAATGAGCAAGGATTAACAAAGTACTACCTATTTGATTTTTCCAAATCTTAAATTGGAATTAGAATATCAGGCAGTAGGTTTCAGTTACTTGAAAGACATGACTAAACAAATTAAAATGATGATAGTCGCCTTGAAATTGGGCAATTTTCAGCTATTGATTTCATTTTTCTATATCTCAATTTTTCATGCACAAAATTAGTATAAAAATATTTTCACGGAATTTTCTTTCTTTTTTTTTTTTTTTTTTGAGGCGGAGTCTCGCTCTGTCACCCAGGCTGGAGTGCAGTGGCACAATCTCGGCTCACTGCAAGCTCTGCCTCCCGGGTTCACGCCATTCTCCTGCCACAGCCTCTCCGAGTAGCTGGGACTACAGGCGCCCGCCACCATGCCCGGCTAATTTTTTTTTTTGTATTTTTAGTAGAGACGGGGTTTCACCGTGGTCTCGATCTCCTGACCTCGTGATCCGCCCGCCTCGGCCTCCCAAAGTGCTGGGATTACAAGCGTGAGCCACCGCGCCCGGCCGGAATTTTCAATTATTTACTATCAAAAACCTTTGGTGGCTGGGTATGGTGGCTCACGCCCGTAATCCAAGAACTTTGGAAGGTCAGGGCAGATGGGTCACTTGAGTCCAAGAGTTCAAGACCAGACAGGGCAACATGAAGAAACCCCATCTCTAGAAAAAAAATACAAAAATTAGCCAGGCATGGTGGCCTGTGCCTGTAGTTCTAGCTACTCAGAAGGCTGAGGTGGGAGGATCTCTTGAGCTCAGGAGATCCAGGCTACAGTGAGCCATGACTGAGCCACTGCATTACAGCCCAGGTAATAGAGGGAGACTCTTTGTCTTAAAAACAAAAATTAAAATTAAAATTAAAATTATTGGGGCCTTGCTGAAAAAAATATTAAATATATAAAATGAACAAATAGCTGAAATAGCTACAAATTAAACTCAATGATTTTTATTAAATATCCACAAAGGTGAATGAACTGTTTAGACATTACTGCAAAAATAAAGATGAATTAGAGACAGTCATTGATGTCAAGAAACTTCCACCCAAATATGACATATGAAATAAGATTACTCCATGATTATATTAGAGCACACAGGAAGACAAATGTTACAAAGAAAAATAAAATACTGATACAGGAATTTAGAGAAAAAAGAAAAACTCTCTTCTCATCTTGCCTGATTACCTTTATTGTATCAGCTGTATTACAATACATGACATTTATATGTGCATATGTTTATTTCCTTGATATACATACGATAAAGAAAAAACATTAATATAAATATTATATATTACATAATAATGTCAGCAATATTTTAATTTGCTCATGGATCTGGCTCATTTCCTGATGAAACAATAAAGATGGGCAAACATATGTTTATTTAAATAAAATAATTAATGAATGCATTCAGGTGGTAGAAATCAAATGAATTAATTTTGCTCCAGTGCATTATGAAATTTCTTTATGGTATGGAGCTTATGAAGTCAAGACTATTCTTTTACTTACACATTTTCAAAATTCTAGAAATAAACATCCTTCAAATGGGTTCTAATAGAAACATATTAGTTTGCGAAAAATTACAAGACATTTCTATTCAATATAGTTACTGTCTTTTGTTTGGATGCATGTCTATCAATTTCTGGAATGCTAAACAAGCTTAAAATCCAAAGACCTGGGTTTGAATAATCACTGACAGCTACAGGTGAGTGACCTTGAGAAAGTCACTGATTTTCTCTGAACTTTGATTCCTTAATAAGAAAATAGGAATACTAATTTGATGTTTGATATTTGTGGTAGGATTAATTAAAATAACTTCTAGCACTGTGCTCAGTTCAGCTTTTATTTTATTTTAAATAAAGAAAAGATGGTAATCATAATGCAGTTTTGAAATAAATTATCTCAGTAACATTATCTTAGTGTGCACAAAATATAATTGATGTGTGTAAATATCGATGTCACCACAGATATATATAAAAGCTATGACATTGGCTGATTTTTAATATTTTTTGGCATAAGTGAGTAGCAGTCTTACCTGTTGGTGGAATTATCCCAGGAGACATGAGACCAGGGACAGAATGTGGCATGATGTGAGAGTTCTCTGGGGAGGTGATACTTTGAGTCCTCTTAGGAGGCCTTCCAGGTCTAGAACTGAAACAAACAAAAAATTTTTACAATTAAGCTGTTGTCTTACACATCATTTCAAAGTTGTTTCAAGTGGTAACATGGACTGTAAATAAATTTGTTTCAAGGACGGTTGCTTTTGCAGTTAGATGTAATAGACTTCCATCACTAATTAGATTACATGCTGAATTCATTTTCCTCATTGAAGATCAGCCACTCCTGATGCATAATTCATAGCCTGCACCTCGTTACCTGCTTCTTCATATTAATATCTATACACAGTTTGAATTGCCTCGTTTGCATATGCTAAAGTTCTGCATGCAGCCTTCAGCACGAAAATTATGCACTAACTTGTAATAATTATTACAGTCAGCCTGCTATTGATTTATGAGACTTTTAAAAACCAAATATGTGTAGTACTTGTAATGAATGATATTTTAAGGTTCTTCAGGAAATTAAAAGGCAATGGCTGCCTAAGGAAATGTTCTGCTTGTTTGATTTAATACTACAGTTAGCTGGGAGGTGGAATGAAAGAGTGATTCAGACCTATAGCACATTTTTCGATGATATGTTTTATTACTTCGCACTGCTAGCCTGATATCTAGATGATAAATGACAATACATATCTAATGTGTGAAAAGGTCTTGCAATTTCTTTATTTTTTGTCACTTAAAAGATAAGTCAAGTTATCATTTAACCCTTATTCTATTTAGGTGAACATCCCCCACTAAGTTCCCTTACTTTTAATATACTAAAATATACTTGAAAGGCTTAGGATTATTTGTAGGATATCATTAAGGAACTGCCAGTGTAGCATCTCATATGTACCTTTAGGATAAATAAAAATACTTTGTGTTTTAGACAGTACTGTACATTACATGCCCATTGCACAGGATTAATTATTACAATTATAAGCAGAGGTAGAGACAGTTATTTGCAATCATTAATGGAAAACAACCTAAAGTATATAATATTACAATTTTTGAAAACAAAGTTTTAGCATTGTGTTTCCACTTTTTGCCTCTGTATCATAAATGTGCTTTATGAAATGCTCTCCCATCATTTATTTGGCCAAAATGTGCCTAGATATTTCAACACTAACAGATATAGCCTCATAAATAAGCATTTTCATGTTTTGCCTTGGCTGAGATCCCTAGACTGATCAGAAGATTCAAAGACCTTATCTATTTAATTTAGGTAGGTAATGTGTATGGTCATTGAGCAAATAATTATTAAGTACCTGCTGTTTTCAAGAGGTGCACTACGGAGGCTAATTTAGGAGAATGGGTTCTTAGACTTCAGAAATTTGTATTCTTGCCAAAGGGGAAGAATCTGGTGCATAAACAACTATGATGCAAATTGTAAAGTGCTAAATCCCATAAGAAAGTTGCAATCTGAATACTAATTGAAAGTTAGGATGGATGATGATACTACCATGTCATGGGAAGGAAGAAGGCAGCGGGAACATTAGAAGAGAATTCTAAAGAAGAGTTAAGCATGGAGAAGAAAAGAATAAAAGAAAATTACACTCCAGTGAGAATGTGAGAAAGAAATGAAACCATGAAAAATGTATGGATATACAGGATTGTTTCAAATGAGCTGAAACAAGTCAAATAGGAAGAGCAGCAGTGATTGAAACTGTCAGTTATTGCCTAGGGCTAGATCCTGGAGGATGTTGGAAAAAGAGCAAGACTGCTTGCTTGTCTTTCTGTTTTGTTAACCAATAGGGATATTGTCATGCTTATTGTTCTTGAAGTATCTCTCAAGCTACTTCCTCTTATTATTACTTTCTCATGATTACTCCTCATTCTCAGTTGGCTTTTTAACTCTTGTTACTTGTCTGTGGTCAATCAACAGCCCTCTGATAGTATCCATTTTCCTTGAGTGATCTCTTCTATTAGCATCACTTAGATGCTAAGGGCTAAGGGCTAAATATATATCTACAGCCCATATCTTTCTCCTGGGATTCAGACAGATTAATGCTTATGTGCTGGAAATCTCTGCTTGGATGTTCTATAATAATCTAAGACTCAGCTTGTCTAAATCTGAACTCAGCATCTATCCCATTAAAACCTATTTTGCTTTCCCCTGGTTCAGCGAAATGGAATCTAACTGACTAAGCCAAAAATCCAGGAGTCACTTGTGTCTTTTCCTTCTTTTGTATACTCAAATATTATCTTTCTGAGGATATCTTTCTAATCTATTTTCTCTTCTATATCCCCACTCCTACCTTCCAGATCAATCCCTCCTTTCTTGATACATGGTTACAGCTTTCCAAACTCTTCCAAGACACACATTCAATTTTGTCCCACTCCAGAGTCTAGAGTCCAGAGTCTAAACAACTCTCCATGCTAATTCCAGAAGGATTTTTATAAAATGCAAATTTGACCTTGCTTTCCATTTGCTTAAGGATATCAGTGGTTCCCTACTGGATTCACAATCCTTGAAATGGCATCAAAGCCATTTCAATATTTGATCCCTGACGGCTTTTCCAATTTCAACACTTTATTCCTACATTCATAGCTTATATTTGGCCCTACTCAGTTTCTTAACAGTTTCCTGAGTGGCTCTGGTCTCCTATTACACTGTCTTTAAAGATGCTGCCTCCTTTGCCATCAAAGCCCTTTTCTATGCCAACCCATCTGCATTCCTGTTTTATCTGACTAAACCTGCCTAAACTTTAATCATCCTTCCTACCAACCACTTCTAGTTAGTATTTTTTCTGTGCTCTATGATAGAGCATGGGGAACCTATAATTCTTCCTGCACTGATTGCAATAATTGGATTATTTGCTTATCTCCCAAGGCTACTTGACAGAAATTGCACAAAATATATCTGTGTGTCCTTAAAATGTAGCTCAGTGTCTGGTTCACTCTATATAGTAAAATAATAAAAATAGCAATAATAACCCTATTTGTAGAGCCATTTCTTCCAAATCCCTCAAGTGTACTACCTTATCAATTCCAGGGTCATAAAGTTTCCAAGAAATGAAAAGTAAGGCACAGAGTGAGTTTGAAACTCTAAGTCTAAACGTAATGCTAAATATACTTCTCAAGCCCAGAGAAAATAGAATAGAGGGTTTGTGAAATCTCAAGCAAGATGCTGCAGAAAAAGTGGGAAAGAACAAGGAAGTTAAAAGATTTGAAATGTATAATAGCCCTTTAACTTGTTTTGATTTTAAAGAAAATCAAACTTCTTAGGAGTACTTTATTATTCTGGCCACAGGAATTGTCCCCACAGCCCTCACTCGGGAAATAGAAGTGAGGCTACTAAGTAGGAACACTTTAATTCATGCTGTGATTAGAATAGACCTGGTGGGCTCCTTTCACCACAGATATCTCCTGCCCAATCTATCACATTGCCTCAAATTCCACCAATAGAGATTTATTGCTTTCAGTCTTTAAGCTTTAAGTTCTTTTAAAACCTTTCATTAAAATGCAAATACTCTTGGTGGTGGTAACACCCTAAAGCCATCAGCTAACACCCTACTGGGGATTACTTTCAATTAGGTGAGAGCAAGCTCTTGGGATACCTTTGCGAAGAATGAAAGGGACTGAAAGAAAATACTAGTAGGGACAAATAAATCACTTACTCTTTTGCCTAAGAACAGGACAACAACTATGAACCTCTCGTTGGAGTTATTCCCAACTTCTTGGCTGAGGAGAAGTTGGAAAATTTATTTATTAACAAGACTTCCCTCTATCCCTTCATGACCTACAGTTAGGTTCCCTTATTAACAGGCTTGATATTTTATCCTTATGCAATCCTGGTCATTAGCTCCTAAGGGATTTGAATATTCAGGGAAGATAACTGTAAAATAATTGAATATTTAAATTTCTTTCAAAGACATTTTAGGGAACCTCCAAGAGAACATGAGTAATACTCTAGCCAAAATCACAGATTTTATTGCCTGGATTGATCCAGCTGTGATACTGGCTCTTCCAATTTACTAGAAGGTATAGACTTGACCAAGTTACCTAACTTCTCAGAAAACTTGATTAAATCAGGATTTCTTTAAGAAGTGTTTTGTATGCTTTGTTAGAAATAAGTTATTCTTAAAAAGAAAATACTTAGAAAAACAAAAACTTAACTGAAAAGAGGAAGCGAAACAATGAAAAAAGCATTTTCTTCTGGAATGTTCAATTGTCTCAATAGTAGCCACTATCAACCCATCATTTTCTATAAGAGCGACCCATTTCTATCCCAGAGGATTAGAGCAAGGTGAATTCTCCTAGCTCTAATCAAACGGAAGACCTCACTTAAATAATTACACTTAATAGCTTGAATAAAATCACAATTTATGATTTTGGTAATTGTTTTTGCCAGTTTCATGCATTAGCCTTAGTACAGGCTTTAGTATTTTCAAACATCTGCATTAAAAGAGGAAAGCAATAGCTTAGAGATGTCCACATCCACATTTAATATCCCAAACACTAGGGAATTCACCCAAGCACACTTTCTCCTGCAGTTCTAAATAAAAAGCTTTCCCACCCACTCCCATTCCCAACCCGCCACACACAGACAGATTGCCAGGGGGGTCTTCTTTCCTTAGTTTATAACACTAAATCAATCTCATGCTAATTTCAGTCTCTCTCCTACAACTGTATAATGTTTACTAACTTTTGCAGGTCCATTTCTTGTTTTTATTTAAGGTGAAGTCAAAATTGAACTTAACAAAAGTGATAGTAATTAATAAGAAGCTTAGTGCAAAAGAGCAAGAGATGTTAGATTACTTTATAGAATTTTCAATACCCAATCTTCTTTGTGGACATCATCTTTTGTTAATCTCTTCAGTAGTTTTTGAGAAATTAAGCTCAATTCTCTTTCTAAGAGTTGGGGCAGAGAAACAAATAAAATTCAGAAAAACAAAAACAAAAACTGTGGTGTCTACACATTGGAAAATGTGAAAGTAGCTGCCCAGCAGAAATTTTAAGTACAAATCCTACCTGCCTGGAGAAAGGAAAGAAAAGTTCCACTCAACCATTCATTCATTCATTCATTCATTCATTTATTCAAGAGAAAAGAGCTACTGTATATAAGCACAGGGCTAGACATTAGGGTTTCAATAATAAAGACACAAGCCCTTCTAGAATAAGGACAATAAATTTAAATAATCTGTGGGGTAAGTGCAGCAGAAGGATACATGGCAGCAAATGAGCACTGAGATTAATCCTGGGACACAAACAAGCATTTATGAGTGAAAGCAACTTACTCTGCTGATCTGCAAGAGTTCATTTGCCCTCTCCAATCTATTTACCCAAGGAAAGTTCCAACTCTGTGGTTATATTCTGCATATTTTTTTCTAGGAAACTGCTTCTACAAAACCAAGAGGTTTGTAAACTTTATATATGTATGTATGTTTATATTATACATTTTATATATATACACATATAAATAATTTATTTCTGACAGGAAAGTTACAATTTGTTTAATGATTTGCATAGCCACTTGAACATTATGGAATCATGAAGAGTCATGTTTATAAGTTTATGGTAACATAGAGGAATGCTTACGTTCTAAGTAACATGAAAAAGCAAGATACAAACTTGCAGATACGGACATATCAGAGCACATGAGAGAGAGAAATCAAGCAAAGGAAGCAATAAATACACAGAAAAAAAGACTGAAAGGAAATATGCTAAAATATTGAATGCTTATCTTTGAATCTCTGAATGGAGAGCTACTTCTTTTACATATGAAGATTTTCGTTTCTCTGTCATAAACACACATTATGTTTAAAATATAAAAACAAACTTGTTTGTTTTTCGACACAAGGTCTTACTCTTTTGCTCAGGTTGGAGTGCCGTGATGTGATCACAGCTCACTGCATCCTTGACCTCCTTGGGCTCAGGTGATCCTCCCCGCTCAGCCTCCTGAGTACCTGGGACTACAGGCACACACCACTATGCCTAGCTGATTTTTGTACTTTTTGTAAAGAGTGAGTTTCACCATATTGCCCAGGCTGGTCTCGAATTCCTGGGCTCAAGCTATCCACCCGCTTCAGCCTCCCAAAGCATTGGAATTACAGTGTGAGCCACCGCACCCCAACATAAAACAAACTTTTAAAACTAATTTGACTTCAACAACTTGGATCATATTTTTCAGAGACTTCGTTGCGGACAAATCATGACCCTGGCTAAACTTTATTAGTGCCTGAAGTTTGCCTCTATCTCATATCATTAACCACATATAATTGTCCTTTTAATCTTTCCTTTCCATTTGAGTTCTAAAATATCTGCTAAAAAGCAGATGATTATAAACAAAAATGTTATCCTTGTGAGAACTACAAACTATGAAAAGTACAAATAATCATTGACATCGTCTAGATTAAATAAACCTCAGGAAACAGACCCATCGACACAAAAGGATATAAAGGACTTCCTAAGATTAATGTATGTATATCAATATTTTACCAAAAGAAGCGGCTGATTTGGAATCCTCAGTTTATTAATGCATAGTTTTCCCTTAGAAAGATGTTGTTAACTCGTTAGTTGAGCTTTTTCTTTTTTCAGTTTCCTGAGAGGCAACAATCCAAATAATCCAGAAGCTATATGATTAACATTATTTTCCCTTCTAATGCAAATTTCTTCCTATTGCTGGTAAAGCTTTGAGGGATACACTTTTTAAAATGGTGACTAATGTGAACATGTTTTCATTCTCACGTTCCACATTTGCTTGGACTTTTAGTGTTTTCTGTGTAGTTGTGTGTCCCAGTCATGTGCACTTCTCAGTACAAACAGACTATGAACTAATGCATCAAACAGATTACTTTCCCACACTCACCAAAATACAGAGGTCCATGGGGCACGTGCTTACAAATATCACCAGTGGACACCTAGAGAGCACTTTCAGCTTATTGGCTCACAAGCACAAAAGCACTCTCTCAACTATTTACATGGCAGGTATTTCAGTACACCAAATGAACAAATAACATACACAAATATGCAAAATACAAATGTTCCATGGGGAAAAAGTTAAAGTATATTTTAATTAAAAGTTTCTGTGTTCAAATTAAACTACTAAGCATACATATGTTTTGTGGAAGAACTTGACAGATTCCTGAAGTTTTTAATATTTTTGTTTACTGGGGCAAGTTATCAGAGTTTTCACTATATTAATATGCATTACATATCTCCAAGAATGGGGTAACATAGGCATTTACTAAACAGTTCACCATGAAAACTGCCATTTCCAGTGAGTTTGCTTGTTTGTTGTTTAAAGACTTGTGCTCTAAACAAATGTGATATAATCAATGGTATGATTTACACTTGAATTATGAAAATTCCTCATCTCTCAACAGTACCAAATCATGTTCTATATGTCATAGGGCACATGAGAATTATTCCTCAAAAGTTAGGAAAACAGCAATTCACATATTCCACCGGATGCCAGAATGGGGGGCTTTACCCTTACATCACACCAGTATGTCCGGATCATTTTGGTTACCGTTATCTGTTAATATTACTGCATATATATTTGACCAAATTCTGTAGTTAAAGTTGAATACTGAGCAATGTAAGAAATAATTGGGTCAAAGGGAAAGGTTTACAAAGCAGGTGATCATCTAACTTGAAACATTTTACTCTCTAGCAGAAGAAATGCAAGAGCTCATCATTACCAAAAAAATTAATATCAGTAAACTAAAAGCATCATTAACAAAAAATAAACAGAAGTTAAAATTAGCTACTCTGGTGAGGATAAATTATTGTGTCCTCTGACCTCAAAAGTCACACTGTATACAACTAAAATAGTACAAGAAATTTATTTAATATAAAACCTGTTTAAAAAGCCAAAGACAAAATATCTGAAGTCTCCAGCTCAGTTGGAGCTACTACATACTGAATAAGGAATTACCCCAAAGAAAGAATTAAAACATATTGGAATGTAACAAAGCCACTCTTAAGCATTTGTATATTAAGTGTTAACAATTAATGACAGCCTAAAATACTAAAGAGAGTTCCTGTCATAGGTAGTTGGGATAATCTCGCCCTCGCCCCTAAAGCTTCTAAGTCCTCTTCCCCTTTTTTTAGAATATACATAAGGTCTAAGTTAAGAAGATATTTAAAATCCATTATGTATATTAGTTATACTAATCTTAGAATATATTAATTATTATATTAAACTTAGTTTAAGATATGTTAACTTAATGAATATATTTTTGGAGCTTAACCTTTATCAGATCAGGGAGTTGGATATATTCTTGCCTCAACTGGAATTCTTTACATCAATGGTAAATGTCCCTTTATAAAGTTAATCAAGTCATTTACCACTTGATAAGTAAATGCATCAGATTACTTTCCCACACTCACAAAAATACAGAGGAATATTTTGTGAGACTGAAATGCTTTTCAATGCAACTTAAAGTTTTAAAGAGACATACAATTTAATACTATTTATGTTTACCTTTCTATAGCATACATTATACATCTACATATATGATTTCTCCCAGAGTTCATACCATTTGCAAATTTCATTTAGTGGCATGTTTGTCTAGAAAGCTAAATATTTTTAATCTTTTAATCACCTTACAGTTTTCCTTTCTTCCCATAAGTCTTCCAGGCCACAGATGATTCTACCCACAACACCTTTCTTTTACAATTATGTGCAAAAGCTTACTAGAATCCCCTAAAGAACAAATTCTGAAATAATTAGAAACAATTGTAAGTGGCCTTCTTAAAGTTTGGGAAAACGTTAATACTATATTGGATTCTTTCTCAAAGGCTCCTGTCATACCTCATAACAATATTCTACAACATTTAAATTTAATATTAAAACATATTCCAAGCCCGGGTGCAGTGGCTCACACCTATAATCTCAGCACTCTGGGAAGCCAAGGCAGGAGGATTGCTTGAGCCCAGGAGTTCAAGACCAGCCTGGACAAGATGGCGAGATCCCATCTCTACAAACAATTTAAAAATTAGCTGGGCATGGTGGTGCATGCCTGTAGTCCCAGCTAGTCAAGAGGCTGAGGCAAGAAGATCCCTTGAGCCCAGGAATTTGAGGTGGCACAGAGCTGTGATCAAACCACTGCACTCCAGCCTGGATGACTAAGTGAGACCCCATGTAATATCTAAACTAATCTTTTACACCAACTATGAACTCCATAATCACAAATAAAAATGTTTTCCTTTTGTAATTTTTCAATTTACATTTCAAATGACAAGATATTCACAGCAATTACTATTGGCTATATTTTGTTTGAGCCAAAAGCAATGCATTCAGTCTTTTATTTCAATGGCATATGCCAAGAATCTGTTCATAAACTTGCAGTGGAAATGGTCGACCATCATTCTGTTTCTTCAGGTTATCGTTAATTTGGTCCCAATATGAACCCATGGCTCCTATCTCAAAATAATATCCAACTTTCCTTTGTAGGAGATGCCATTTCCAACACTCTAAAGGCCCCTTTTCCAAATGCTTTTGTTTTATTTTTGAATAGTAGATAAAATAATGAAATAATTGCAATTATATTATCTACTGCCAGAGATTGTGCTAAATTCACTATGTGATCTAACTCTTTTAATACTTTGACAAACTTTTGAGATAAGTACTATTATAATCCTTATTTTTTTGATGAGACATTGAGACACCAGAAAGTAAAAGTAAAATGACTTACCTAATCTCACACATATTAAAAGTAATGGAGTCAGGTTGTGAACCATGGCAATCTGGCTTCAGATGCCAAGCCCTGAGCCCAGAAAGTAAAAGTAAAATGACTTACCTAATATCACACGTATTAAAAGTAATGGAGTCAGGTTGTGAACCATGGCAATCTGGCTTCAGATGCCAAGCCCTGAGCACCGTGTTATACTGCCATTGTAGCAGATTTGCATGTTAATGTAGTCAACAAACATTAATTGAACATGTCCTTGTGCCTGACCTTCTAATATGTGGGGGAAATAACAATAACATACTATACCTTCCCTCAAGTAGCTCATGGTCTATTTTGGGAAATACATCAATATATAGAGAATTACACTAAACCGTGTTAAATACTGTAGTAAATGTTGCCTTGCATGGTTGTTGGGACAAAGCCATGGGGGTGCTTCAGGAAAGATGAGGTGTGAGCAAGCAGGAATTTGTCAACTGAAGGAGAGGAGGGGGTGCTAAGTAACAAAACAGCCATAGAGGCATAGCCCCCCATTACACATACACACACACACACACACACACACATACACTTCTGTAATGAAGCCTGAAGTACTCAAACTTGAGTACTTATCACATCTAATATTAGTATTAAAAGGTCATTTATTAAAGAAAACACTTCATAAAGTATTAAATAAAATTCAATTAATGTAAATCATATTAACAGCAATGTTTGGTGCTTAATTGGGTCAAAGGGAAAGGTTTACAAAGCAGGTAGTCATCTAACTTGAAACATTTTTCATTTCCCTGTCCTTAGCATGGTTAGTCTCACACAGTCCAGCACATAATTATTCTCTAACAGTTTTATACGTCAAATCTTCTTTGTCTATACTGTCTGCATATTTCTGACTTTGAGAAATGTGTTAGATATACGATGGTAGGCACTGATTTTTGGTCAAACATCTTTAGGATATCATGATTTGTTCACCTATTTTCTTTCTTTCTTTCTTTCTTTCTTTCTTTCTTTCTTTCTTTCTTTCTTTCTTTCCTTTCTTTCTTTTTTTTTTTTTTTTTTTTGATGGAGTCTTGCTCTGTCACCCACGCTGGGTGAAGTGGTGCAATCTTGGCTCACTGCAACCTCTGCCTCCCAGGTTCAAGCGATTCTTCTGCCTTAGCTTCCCAAGTAGCTGGGACTACAGGCGTGCACCACCATGCCTGGCTAATTTTTGTATTTTTAGTAAAGATGGGGTTTCACCATATTGGCCAGGCTGGTCTCGAATCCTGACCTCTTGATCCGCCCATCTCAGCCTCGCAAAGTGCTGGGATTACAGGCGGGAGCCACCGCACCCGGCCTGTTCACCTATTTTAATGTATTTTCTTATGATGCCTTATTTAAGAAGAATTTAAATAGAACACAATTTGGTGTTATATTAATAACTATATAGACAAAATCTGAATCTAACCAAAAATGAATCCATCTCCCCTTCAATACTTTACTGTAACAGGGATTTGTATTCATAAGATGGAAATTCATTACTCAACTGAGTTTTATTTCACTTTTCTGTAATCACTTATTATCTCAATCAAAATTATTGCCATATTTCTGATATAAGAAGGAAATATTTTGTAAAGAAATTATAGCGAGCCAGCAATAAGAAGGAAAAAACTACAGCAAGTGTGCATAAATATTTATATAATAAAGCAGCCATAACGATAAATTACTGGTAAAGTAACTAAGTCTACATACACACTACACACACACACACACACACACACACACACACACACGTACATTCAACAATCTGGTATGATAATACCCTCTTATCCATGGTTTTGCTTTTCAAGTTCAGTTACCAGTGATCAACTGCTGTCTTAAAATAAGTATGGTACAAGAAGAAACTCTGAATGAGAGAAAGAGAGGCCACATTCATATAAGTTTTATTACAGTGTATGGTTATACTTGTTCTATTTTATTTTTGTTGTTCATCTCTTACTATGTCTACTTTATAAATTAAACTTTATCCTAGGTAGACATGGGTGTATAGAAAAAAATAACAGCATATATAAGGTTAGGTACTATCACACTTGCAAGCAACCATGGGGGGTCTTGGAACATATCCCCCATGGGTAAAGGGGATTACTGTATAAGCATCTTCACATATAAATCACAAAAGTAGAAAAATAGTTATGTTTGTATTAAATGATTGCTCCTTAGAGATGTAGTCTCAAATGAGGGTAAAAAAAACCTATTAAATCAGAACTCAGACAATCTTGTCTTCCCACTTATGAATGCAGAGGCAAGATGGCTGACGCAACCTAAAATGCATGTTTTCACCCTTCACTGACAAGTTGTTTGTATGCTACCTCTAGAGAAAATGTACATAACTAATTTGTTTGAGAAACCTGTAAACACACACACACACACACACACACACACGCACACACCCATCTGCCATTCCCCTCCACTGTGTAATGCATGGGGAGCTGTCAAGAAACGTAATCTTGAAGCACAAATTCAGACACCAATTCCAGAATTCAGAGACCTCCTGACAACTTTTTGATGCCCCCGTGAGGATTCTAGGCCTATAAACTAATGAAAGGGTGATGTTAAGATAGACAAAGGCTGTTTCCAGCCTGCAGAGATTTAATAACATGCTTAATTCGTTACCTGACATAGATGATACCTATGCACCAAACATTGCTGTTAATATGATTTACATTAATTGAATTTTATTTAATTCTTGATGAAGCATTTTCTTTAATAAATGACCTTTTAATACTAATGTTCGATGTTATAAGAAATTAAGATATAAACTACCAGAACTACAGAGTTGGAGAGGTCATTGGCACTTCTCCTTTCAAGCTTGAATAGACAATGTTTTATCATGGAATTTTTTTCTCCTGGAATACTAGGCTGAGGCTGCTTTTAAAATCTTGATCATTATCCTAATTCCCATGTTCCCTTATTTATTTATAGCTGAATCATATTTTAAAATACTAAAAACATATTGCCTTCAAAGTGTTGTTTAAACTGGCTAAAGCATAATAGCTCACATTTAGAAATGACATAATGTATGCACCAGAATTCTTTTGAGCACTTTATGTATATTATTTCACTTAATTCAAGAAACTTCTGGGATGGAAATATTATTTCCATTTTATAAGTATGGAAACTGAGGCAAAGATACATTGAAGCACAGAATTATGGAGAATAAAAGTATAAGTTTTCTTATTATTTCAAATTGAAAAAAAATTGTTTCTTGATTAAATCTGTACCTAACATTACATTAGAGAGAAGTCCAGAAAAGACAACAGCTATGACATTTTGATTTCTTAAAACAGAAGACAGAATTCCATATTTCAGTCAATTTTTAATTTCATTGCTTGTTAGAGGATTTTCTAATATTTAAAACACGGCTGCAGTCTTGGTAAAACTCCCCTTACAGTCCAGGACCTTAGATCTGATGACTCACTTCAAATGTGTCCTCTCTTTCCAACATTATTAGTGCACAGACCTGTGTTAGGTGACCCCGGCATGCAAAGGCCTATTCTAGATACCATGGCAGAAACAAGGCAGCAAAATATAACCCTCTCTCCAAAAGTTGTCTTCTTATTGTTAGACTACATAGCTATGACACTAAGCTTTAAGTGACTTTAGAAAGAGAAAGGAAAAAGAGAAGAAACTCTCAGAAAACCTAAAGACAAAAAAGGCATTTAAGATGAGTCTTCACGCATGAGTATTATTTTAACTAACAGAGAGAAAGTGAGAAGAATGCATTGAAGATCTTCAAATGACATGGTCAAGGGCTCCAAGGCAGAAAAATGTGGAGTTCACCAGAAATGATGAGTGTGTCCAGGCCTCAAAAAATGCTCCAACTGCAAAGAATCAGTGAGGCCATTTTGGTAAATTCAGTATGTTTCTTATGCTAGTCCCAGCTATATTGCAAGTCCTTTGAGATAATCACCAAGGCTTGTTTCTTCTAAAGCCCTCCTCCACTGTCCATTACAGAGGGCAGCAAACTGTGTGTGTTCAGTAGCCTTGACTAACTCAACCAGCAGGGGTGAGTTTGGTAACTGCAGATCATATTGTAAAAGGCAAAGCAAATATTGAGTGTTTAAAATAGGGCCTTCACAGATGGGCAATGTGTAATCTACTATGACACTCAGGAAGTGATAGTATGTGAAGTACAGTGCTCATAATTTAATAGGTTTTTATGAGGTTGGCATGAAAATTAATGTAGCTGTAATTATCAAGATAGGGATGAAAAACAATGAGATCTAGGGAGGGGCGTAAGGGCTAAGGGACGCCGATCTGGTGCTATGCTCATTGCCTGGGTGACGGGGTCATCTTCACCCCAAACCTCAGCATCGCCCAGTGTTCCTATGTGACAGACCTGGACATGTACCCCCAATCTAAAATGGATGTTGAAATTATTTTAAGAAATCATGAGATCTAATAATAACTGAATTTACTATGTAATTAACATTATGCTGAACACTTTCATGCACATTATATAATTTAATCTCCACAATAACTCTATGATGTAACTATCATCATTATGCCCATTTTAGAGATGAATGGAATGGTTCCTGATGAGAGAATAAGTAACTTGAATAAATCACAGACTGCTAAAGAAGTAGGACCAGGCCTGTCTGTGCAAAAGTCCATGCTAAATTGCCATGCTAATCATAAAAACGTTTCTGCCTTAAGTAATTTACATCAGAAGTAAATAGCCATATCTAGATAATTTTTCAAATTCACTTTTTTTTTTTTGAGACAGAATTTCACTCTTGTTGCCTAGGCTGGAGTGCAATGGCGCAATCTTGGCTCACTGCAACCTCCGCCTCCCAGGTTCAAGTGATTCTCCTGCCTCAGCCTCCCGAGTAGCTGGGATTACAGGCATGCACCACTACGCCCGACTAATTTTGTGTTTTTAGTAGAGACGGGGATTCACCATGTTGCTCAGGCCGATCTCGAACTCCTAACCACAGGTGATCTGCCCACCTCAGCCTCCCAAAGTGCTGGGATTACAGGCATGAGCCACCACGCTCAACCTGAAATTCACTTTTAAGACTGCATTTCTATTCCACAACTCTGAATGTATTTACTATTTAAAAATATATGTATTATCTCTAAAAAGAATTGAATGTTCCTGTCTCCACACCTTTGCACTTGCTGTTGCTGCTGCTTAGAGCGCTCTTCAGTCAAACATCCCCATGTCTCACCTTCCCTAACCACTATGCAAAGTGCACTGGGTCCACTTAATAGTTCCCTTCTCCGACCTCACTGTGTTTCTATCTTAAGTGTTGTTCAGAAATACTATATAGCTACTTGTTTATTGGTGACTATCTGTCTTGCGTATTTCATGAGGGCAGAGATTTTGAATGTTTTGTTCACCGGAATATCCCCATTTTAGAGGAGCAATGTTTGGCACAAAGTAGGGACTCGATAAATATTTATTAAATGAAAAAAAATGAATGACTGAGTGAAGGAAGGAATGGATACACATTGGTGACCATCTGAATCAACATTGTCTTAGTAGTTATTTAAAGAGCTGAAAGGCTGGTACTCTGACTTGTCAGAGTGTTGTGTATGGTGCCAACTTGATAATGATGATAAAGTGGAAGGCTTTTGAGTTATTTCCTTCTTTGCATTACCCTGTCTCCAACTGAATATTGTGGATTTGTCTTAGCTCTTCAAAACGATGTGGTTGGAAACAGAATCATTCATAAATTTTTCAACTTATGGCAATCTATAGAGCTTGAAATTATCAACCAAAGTATTCTATGCCCAAATATGTAAATTTTTAAACATGGCTTACACATCTAGACACACGTACTTAAATTTTAATTTACACTTTTACAATAAAGTGTTCATTTTTAATTATATTATTTAATCCAGGATTCTAGATTATCAAAAATAAACTACCTTTAAACTAAAATAGCACATTTTGTACTCAGAGATTCTTTCTTACACATTCATGGTAATACATGAAAGTCCTAAAATACTGCATTTAATACCATTGGAAGGCTATATTAATTTTTAAAATGGTGCCAAAATTTGCTAGCTATTTGAAAAGTTGAAAAGAGCCCGATTTTATGCGTTTTAAAAAGGAGAATACAAATTACAAATGAGTAAAAAAATCTATATTTGGAATAATACTTTATAAGCATGACATTAATGCCAGAAAGCACTGAGTAAATGATTGATAGAATTATACACATACAAATTAAAAACATTTTTAAGAAAATTAATGTTGAAATAAAGCGACAAAAGAGAAAAATGTGTATGTAAAAGATGGATAATTATTGCAGGAAATTGCTTAAACCCAGGAGGTGGAAGTTGCAGTGAGTCACACCACTGCACTCCAGCCTGGGTGACTGAGTGAGACGTCTTAAAAAAAGATAAATAAATAATAAAACAAATGAAAAATCCAATAATAAATGACAAATGCATATGAATAGAAAAATAATACAGATATGTAATCAGTTAATAAACATTAAAAGATTTACAATTTCACTAGCACATAAGGAATTAAAAATCAAATCAAATATAAAATATCACACTTTGGCCATCACTCTGGCAAAGCTAAAACATACTCATACTACACTGGTAGAATATAATATTTCTCAAACAACATTTAACCCTCTGTATTGAAATTTAAAATATGAATACTACTTAAACCAACACTTTTATATTGATAATCTAAAAATTCATCCTGAAGAAATAATGAGAGAGAGAGAGAGAGAGACATAGAGAATATGCAAAAATAAAACCCTAAAGGCTCATATAATTGTGTCGGGTTGAATAAATTACAGTGTATACTAGACTGAAACTATAGTAGGTCATTAAAATATATATTATAGAAAGCTAGATTTTAAAAATACAAAAACCTGTCCATTGTAGATTTTTATGTGTTACAACAGGTTAGACAACAGTATGATCACATTTTATATAGGCTATCAGTATTTTCCTCTTGTGGATTCGGTTATATGTTATTAAATCTTTACTTTCTTACCAGTTTTTAAAATTCTTTAAATATTTGGTACTGAACAAGATTTTGTGTTCTATTTATTTATCTTTAAATCAGAAAAACACGGAAGGTACTAGGGGATCCAGGGGTAGATTTAGTGCCATTAAAAAAATTATTTTTCACACACCAGGGAAAACTAAAACATTTAATACTCTGAAAATGTTGGACAGAAGTAAACTGTGTATGTACAGAAGACCTTTATTTTAGAAGTGCATGTATAAAGAAAAAATAAATAATTAGAAATCCATTCTAAACTGACTGAATATAAGGATTGTAACAGGTAGATTTTATTCACAATTATATATAACTTGGCTATTTGTCTTTCACAAACTAAAATACTTTGGGGCAAATTCAGCTTTCAAAAGTCCTGTATACCAACGGGAGCTACAATTGCAAGAAAGTATTTTTACCAGAAAATATTATGTCAAAAACTTCTTAAAGGAAAAAAGATAAAAACGAATATAGACATGAGGATTGCTAACTACATTTTAAAAGCTCTCCTCTTTACTTACACTTCAAAGCAGTCAACTTTAAAATTGTATTTCAGGCCGGGCGCGGTGGCTCACGCTTGTAATCCCAGCACTTTGGGAGGCCGAGGTGGGCGGATCACGAGGTCAGGAGATAGAGACCACGGTGAAACCCCGTCTCTACTAAAAATACAAAAAATTAGCCGGGCGTGGTAGCGGGCGCGGTAGCGGGCGCCTGTAGCCCCAGCTACTCGGAGAGGCTGAGGCAGGATAATGGCGTGAACCCGGGAGGCGGAGCTTGCAGTGAGCCGAGATCGCGCCACTGCACTCCAGCCTGTCACGCGAGACTCCGTCTCAAAAATAAATAAATAAATAAAATAAAATTGTATTTCATTTTTTGGTAACATTTAGCCTGACTTTTTCAAAAACTAGCTTTTCCTTCTTTAGGCTTCAACAATGAATTTTATTCAATCTCAAGGCCTCCCTGGCTGAATGACAAAGAGTAGTATATCTTCCTAGAAGACATGGCCTCTTTGGAGTAAAAGCACTATACTCTTTCATTGGGTTCATCGATAGGACTTATTCTACCTTGAATGGGTGGTGTGTGGTGAGTAGTTTATGAACAAAGCCCTCCTGGTATATAAACTGTCAATCTGAACAGGATGAAAAAAGAATGGAGAATCTTGCTGGACATGATGTTATTGCATCAATCCAAATAATTTCTCTTGTTTTCAATCTTCACACAAAACTTTTCATAGGGTTTGAAGAAATATTTGAAGGGATGCCTTGAGTGTGTGTATTGGTCTTATTTATAGAAACGCATAACTAACAAAGAAATATCAAAACTTGTATCAGCTTTTCCAACTATATTTTATAGCCAATTATATGAAATTGCTATAGTCTCACTTTATGTCAAAATGGATATTTTTACTTTCGTTAAAAAAAATGTTAAAAGCAATGCTCCTGTTCTTATTTAACTATATTTCTGAATCTGAATTGCTTAAAACAGTTACATGTTTTAATTTTACCACTTTTTTTGTTGTTGTTTTCTAGTCACTGTTTGCTTGACCACCTAGAGTAATTCATTCTGAAAGTCTGTGAAAAGTGTGTGTGCGTGTATGCATGTGCACACACACATACACACACACACGAGACACACAGAGTATGGACACATGTTGGCATCCTCCATATGTGCTGAAGTCAATGGAGCTAGCAAATGCATTGAGAACAGGAAATAAGAAAAGGCAAAGAAAAAAATTGATCGTAGCAAAAACTGGGAGCCACCCCTGCTGTTAAGAGAGCAAGCTGGCCAGGCAGGGTGGCTCATGCCTATTATCCCAGCACTTTGGGAGTCCGAGGTGGGTGGATCACGAGGTCAGGAGTTCGAGACCAGCCTAACATGGTGAAACCCCGTCTCTACTAAAAACACAAAAATTAGCCGGGGGTGGTGATGCGCAGCTGTAATCTCAGCTACTCAAGAGGCTGAGGCAGGAGAATCACATGAACCTGGGAGGCAGAGGTTGCAGTAAGCAGAGATCGCACCACTGCACTCCATCCTGGGTGACAGAGCAAGACTGCAAGACTCCATCTCAAAAAAAAAAACAAAACAAAAGAGAGAGAGAGAGCAAGCTTAGTTAGAAATAAGCAATCCTAATGAACATAGTTACATTTGAGGACTTGCCATAGGTTAAGTTAAATCACTGTGACTACCTGGACAGCTCTGAATGCACAGCTATAGTAATACTCTAATATGGCAAGAAAGAAGATGTTCTTACCTCCCATGGAGTTAGAGTATACAACAAAATCTTTATATTTGAAAACAAAATTAATGCAAGTTGATGTTTCCAAACTTTCCACATCCCTGATTCTATCTGAGCTTTTAATTGGTTATGAGAAGTTCAAAGTAAATTAGCCTTTAATAAGTTAAATGTAAAATCCATGGATTTCTAAATTTTAACTTTAGTGAAGTATTTTCTAGGAACCTTTCCCCAATTATAGAATAAAAAACACAAAACCAGCACTTGACTTTTTTAAAATTTAAAATCTGACTTGCTAATAAAATTTTATCAATCCTTCCTGATCTTAAAGCACAAGTAGATATTTATAATTTGCATGCATACATCAGAAATAAGGCAGATGCAAAAGGTTATTAACTGATATGCAAGCAAGGACAGCATTTACTTGACAAAAACACAGATTCATTTAAATCTATTTTTATAAGTGCTTATATATGTACTAAGCTATTTGAAGTCAATAAATATAAATGGTTATCAAATTACTACATAATCAAGACATTTGCTTAGGTAAGTGTATATTTAAATCTGAGATTTCATAATTCAATATGATATGTGACAATCAGAGTTATAATTAATACATATAACTTCAGATGCAATTGTTTTCCAAAAATTGTAGTACTTTAGTAACCGTGTTTTTTCCTATAATGAATGATGCATATAACTCTGTATCTTATTACAAAATATTTTCTATTTGATGATTCCTTCTTCAGATATATAAGTGAAAATCACCTAAACATCAAAGATGCAATCCAGAAAAATCAAATAAAAAAGGAAATGGGAGATAGTGACAGAACAAAAGGGGGATTGATAGGAGTTAGTTAAGGAAGTAACTAGGGTTTGGAGATGAAATCTAAAATGCACACTAAAATGATGGACTAAAACTAAAATACAGATAGAGTTTCTAGAGGTAGAAAGATGAAAATAAAAATCAGAAAGTATCCTGTGTGAGATGATAAAATGTGGGTAAGTAAACAGAAAAGTAAATTAATTCAGAGTAATAAAAAATTCAGATTTCATGATGAGGTGTGAAGGTTTGTTCAATTCCGTACTATATTACAGTGTTTGATTATATAGTTGTTTTTCAGCATGGGAGCCTAAACTTCTAGTCCAGTGCTTTCTTGCAACACTAAAATAAAGTTTTCTATTTGAAAATTAAGTGCCATGATACCAACTCCACATGCCTGCGTGTGCATGGAAAAGCTTCAGTTTCTGTTATCTGTCTTCTCTTTTTCCTCTTCTTCTTATCCAAAAAAAAAAAAAAAGTATTTAACACATATATAAAACGATGCAAAATCTAAGTTTTTCTATTCTATTCTAACATTCCAGTTTTAAAAGTTATGCAAGTCACAAGAAATGTATACACCAAGTTCAAATTATTCACATCTAAAGACGTGAAATATATGAATTAAGTTCTCAACTTCAAAATGACCCTAAATTGCATATCATTTTTATATAAACTTCCCCTTTAACTTACTAAATTAAACTGAAAATCATACAGCATATTTAAATCTAGATTTCTTATGAAACAATTTCCAAAGTCTGCCGCCAGTGAATTATTCCCTTGATTAGCTTGAAGTACTTTGGAACAGGGAAGAAAGAAAGTAATTCTGGGCTTGTATAAACATCTACCTTCAGTGAGCTTAACAAGCAAACATTAACAAATGCTTTGCATCTTATTTACTTACAACAATCCTATAAAACAATAAACTTCTGAAAGCAATTACTTTAAATTTATTTTTCCTCTACATTGAAGCAGAAAATATTGTCACGGAAAAGGTAGCATTGAACTTGTATAATAACAGAGATTTATTGAGACAAGGAACAATGCTGATTAAAAAAAAGAAAAGCATTGAAATATACCCTAACATCTTTCCTGAAACACATGATAATAATTATCTTAGGAAAAGGTGGTGCTGACAACAGCATAAATGATGCTGCCAAATCGAGAGTTAATTTTATTTTAAAGGATTAAACCATAAATTACTTCTTTAAAATTAGTGAGAAAAAAAATAGATCTCTTCTAAAGTCAATTTAATCAATTCACAAGAATTTTGCACAAGAGAAAAAATTATTAGACCATAACATTCCAAGAGGTTATATGAGAATCATATTAAAGAGACTTGCCACTCTTATTCAGGAACTAATTAGGAATATATATGACTGGATTTTCAAGTATCTGTTTAACAACTTATAGTCTAACATATTTATTGCCATCTCAACCTAGATTGTAAAGCAGTAGTTGGTTAGGATTTAATCATTTTTAAAATGTGCTCTTTTTAAAAATTTACTTCTAAATAAGGACTAATTTTCTTAGTTGTGTGTCATATAGTATCTTAGCAGAGTCAAAAGATAATGGGCATTTAATAAATTCATGTTGACTAATAAGTGCCATGTATTGTTCACAATTAGCTATTCCCTCCCTGACCTTGCCCTGCTTTCACATAGGCAGAATGAGAGTAACACTTTTCTTCATTATAGAAGGTTTTCTTCCTTTTTTAATTTGGGCTTGGCTATGGGACTTGCTGTGGCCAATGACATGTGAGCAGATGTGACATATACCGTCACTGGGAAGAAGTCTGACAGGGACCAACATAGATCTGTCCCTTCCTGAGCCTCTGTTGTCTTCTATGAGAGTGCATGGATGAACAGACCATAGCAGAGCTCAGCAGAGTGGTCCCTGATCGGCAGTCCTCAAATAAAAAGAAATGGTTGTTGTCATAAGCCAGTGAGATGTTGGTATTGTTTGTTGCTGCAGGTAAAGCTGACTGCACGAGATGTGTCATAAATAACATAATTATTTTTTGTGATACTTAAAATGAAGGCATGTGTATGCTAGAGCTCAACTGCAGATAGAATGCATCAGAATTAAACAACCTTTATGTGAAAAGAAACTCAAAGATTTCAACATCTATGAGTAGGGTAAGGAACCTGCATAGGACTAAGAGTAGACCCCTAATCACAGCAAATCTGCTGCTTCAAGCTAATTCTGCATTCACCCTTAGGGGAGGAAAAGAGGAGAGAAAGTTGGATTTAAATGATGGTACCAGCTATGTGAAGTCTACATGTTAAGACAGATATATTGATAAACACTAACTTACTAAATATTGTACCTGATTATTAACAAATAATCCAAGACCATCTGACCTTGGTCTTGGATTATCATTAACAAATAATCCAAGACCTGACAGGTATGGAGGAGAAGATGAATACAGGCCTAAAATGAAGTTATTACAATGTGAAAAAATTTTATTGAGTTCAAAATAGAGTGATAAAAATTCACTTTCGAACTACTTAATGATGACATCTCATCTCTTCAAATAAGGAAGTGTAGAGACAAACAGATTTTAATTTAAAAATACAATATATTTAAGTATGCTTCTTTGCTTCAAAAATCAATGCAGTCCTTTCTTCTGGACCCGCCATCTTCCAGTAATTCATCAAAATGAGAAAAACAAAAGGAAAGAAGAGAGGCACCTAATATATGTTCTCTAGGCCTTTGAGACAACATAGAGTTGATCCTTTGGCCACGAATATGCAAATCTATAAGAATGGTGATATTGTAGACATCAAGAGAATGGGTACTGTTCAAAAAGGAGTGCTCCACAGGTGTTACCATGGCAAAACTGGAAGAGTCTACCATGTTCCCCAGCATGCTGTTGGCATTGTTTCAAACAAGTTAAGGGCAAGCTTCTTCTTACCAAGAGAATTAATGTGCGTATTGAGTATATGAAGAACTCTAAGAGCTGAGATAGCTTCCTGAAATGCATGAAGGAAAATGATCAGTAACAGAAGGAAGCCAAGGAGAAGCGTACCTGGGTGCAACTGAAGCACCAGCCTGCTCCACCCAGAGAAGCACACTTTGTGAGAACCCATGGCAGAGAGCCTGAGCTGCTGGAACTTCTTCCCTGTGGATTCATGGCTTAAAAGGTATTAAAAAAATAAAAATAAAAGATCTCTGGACTGTGAAAATGTTTCTCTTTATTGAGTAAAAGTATGGCGTCCCTTCTCCCCAAGAAATATTTAAAGCAAATTTTAATTTTGTCCTAATTTATTGTGTAACATCTTTATTATTCGAACAATGTTATTTTTTACTGAAAGATATGAGGTGGCTTATTGTGCAACAAATTGCTCAATTGGCTAGAAATCGGCCAGATATTATTTATGAAATATTTGTACTGGTTTGAAGGTAGGTCCTCTAAATCATTTTGGAAGAAATAAAATAATTAAAAAATAAAATACAATAATAAAATCAATTCAGTAATTTCTCTGATACATTTTGATTAAAAGACTATTAATTTACATTCATATTTTTATAGTAGTGATGTTGAAACTAGCACTAAGCTATATTTCCTAGCACATATATAAAGAGTGATCCATCATGTTTGGAGATAATGCTGTTCAAGGTATAAGGTGTAGGACAGGACCAAAATTATCAAACAGCTAAGGAGTACAGAGTGAATATGGTCAAGGTAGACTGTCATAAATCTTGGACTTGGTTTTCCTCTAGTAATAATACTTTGTGTTAACATGTTTATCTTTATTCATTCAATGACTCTGGGTTGGGAAAAAGAATAAAGTCCACAACCAGAAACTAGAAAATGCCCTAGAGCACTATTTAGGGACCGAAATATTGTTGGCTACAACTCTCAGCACACTGGGCTTCACTTGAAGATACTAACCTATCTGCAAATGAGCACTTGCTTATAAGTAGATAAGGACTGCTGAAGCGTATGGAAGACAGTGGTTTAACATCATTTAGAACTCATCATTAAAAAATCATTAAACATCATTAAAAATGAATTTATTCAAAAAATGTTTTATGGATTTGAATTCTTCATTGAATTCACACAGCTCAAGCCTATCAATGAATGTATGTATAGGCAGATAGGCATTTTGTTAGCTACCAAAGAAACTCCTCCAATCCTTCCATAGCAAAAACTTGGGAAAAGTTATTTTCTGATGTTAAAGAGCCAAAAGACTTTGGAATTACCACTTAGATCTCTATATGAAAAGTCTTTCTTTTTTTTTTTTTTAGAATCAAGTAAATCAAGTCTCATCTCTTTTGAGCATGTCATGAAGTCTCCATTAAAACAATTAGTAATTATCATATGGTTCATACAAATTCAGTAAGTGTGCTTCTCTATTCATATCTCCTTTTCCCCTTTCTCCATAGCACACTTGTTCAACAACTAATCTTCAATTTATATCCTTTTTCTTTTGTACCCTTGTACAATAGCATATATTTATTTATTTTTCTTGTTAGAAACTATCAGATATTTTTTCTTATCAATTAAGAAATCTAGTGATCATAGCCTTGTCATCATAAATATTCTCTACCTTTACCACCAGCTTCAAGTCATGTAAAAATTCAATCAGAATAGGATATTTTCTAATGAGAATGTTACAGAACTCACACTTGATCTTAGCCAAAAGGCCAAGAAGCGATGAACGTTACAGACCTCACAATACAACCCTATATCGTCTTAGAGTTTTTAAGTGGCATTTTATTATGTGCAACTTCCTTTTAATTCTAAAAAGAATCAGGACAACAAAAGGGGTAAAAACTTATATTATTAATTATATTATTAATCCTTTTATTAATTAAAACTTATTATTAGCCTTTCATCCATTTAAGAACTTAGTATTAATTGAAATCTATTGGATAGCATATTTATATTTTTTACAATAACTGAGATGCATTTTTAATAACAGCCTCCTTAACTGAAATCCCAACAAAGATAGCATATTTGCAAATATTCATATTTGAAATAATCAAAACAGTAAGACATAATTTCCCAGTTTGTTTGCTATTTATTTTCAATTATCTGAAATTTAGCAAAAACATGTGAGGTGATTACTTGGACATATTCCATCCTTTTCAAGCACTGGCTTGATACAAAAATAAAATTGATTTCTTCACAAATATGAACTATAATGTTTTCTTGATAATTTCACTCACCCAGATTCTTTCAGAATAATTCTATTTGCTTGTGGTAATTTTTTTCACTACACAATTTTATTCAATATCTATTTTTCGGACCAAAATATGCATTCTTATTTGAAGTATTATATAAAGTTGAAAAACGTTAAAAAGCATTAATTCTCATATTAAAGTCAACTTAATACTATATGTCCTAGAATTATTCTTTGAACTCTATTGCCAGCTGAATTCTGACATTTATAATGAATCTGCCTCAGTACAGTAAGAGTTTACAGTGGCTATTTAAACTGTTTTAAAGACCTTATTGATAAACTATGATTTTCATTTTAATATATCTAAAAACTTTATTTCCCAAATCATTTGATATTAAAGTCTTTGATAAATACACATTTGAATGTTTTTATTTCCCATAATCATCTTCACATTTAATTTAATACATTTAGTGAGTGTCTCTTCCTGTGAGGAAATTGACTAGGTCAAAGAACTTGAAAGAACATTAAGACAGGTCTGTCCCCTCATGGAACTTGCAAGCTCTTGGGGTGACAGGCACATACATACACATGCAGTAAGCATGCTGTGTAAATGCAACATAATAAAGATGTGAACTACATGCTATGGGAGCATTTCTTGAGGCGGTCTCAGCAGGGCAGGCAACCTGTGCAGTTGCACAAGTCACGTGCTTGGAAGAGTTTCTTCTGCTGGATTTAATGCTCCGCTGTCAGCATCTTGAATTCTTACCATTTTAAAATAAGGGACCCTACATTTGTATGTTGCACTGGGCTTGTCCTGAAAGTGAGCCTGTGTACATGGCACCCAAATGCAGATGGTGGGCTTTGGGGAAGGAGTAGCCCTGAGCTTCCCCGAATACTTGGGTCATGAAAGTGAACTGGAATTTGGCAAGGGGAAAGAAAGTAAGGAGAGGCAAATAATCCCAGAGAACAGAAGTAAAACAAAGGCATGACATAATATTTGCTTAAACGTAATAATTAGGCTCTTACATCTAGAGAAGATGAAATTAAGGAAGGATAATTTGTAATCAGATTTCCAAGGGCCTTAAAAGCCTACCTAGATTTTATTTGTAAGAAAAGTAATAACTTTAAGCAAGGAAATGGAATGAAATGTCAATTGGTGTAAACATAAAGTTGGAGAAAAAGACTAGAGGGTGGCATCTTTAATAGAAGATAATGGCAGAAATCTAGAGTTAAAAATAACAGGCTGTAGGAGAACAATGAAAGGGAGGATGAAGAGATGGGTAAGCGAGCCATACTCAAGAGCACATAGTGTTTCAAAAACACCTCTCACTATTTGGCTTTTATCCTTGAAAGAGAGCTCATAAGAAAGTTTCACCAGGCCCACTGAAGTGGAAAATAACAATATACTTGGTGAGTAATCTAAATTCTTTTTTTCCAAAGGCTAGTAATCACCTATAAATTAAAATGAAGCACTTAAGTTTTATAGCAAAAAACAAACTGGTGATTTTCACTAAAACAAAAAATAAAAAAAAAAGTAAAAACAAAATAAAAACCCTGATTAAGGGTGCGTTTGAAATATACAGTGTCTTCTGCATGGCTTATTCCTGTGCCTCGATCTATAACAACAAAGCAATCAACAAACCATATAGTCAAATTAAAGGCTGGTATTAAAAATAAGCTTGACTTGATTGAATCAAAGCAGTTCATTTATTAAGTTTTTCACTTCTCAACTTAATTCCTTCAAAATAGGAATATGATCATATTAACTGAATACATTATTCTTTTAAAGAGAAGATTCTCTGAAATCAATATAATTTCATTTTTTCAAATACAGATCTGGAGAAAGAGATTGCATGTTTTATTTTGGGCTAAAATGCCTAGTTGAAAATTATTTAATAAAACTTTTGAATAGAAGTTTTCTGGTGTTTCCCATATCATACTGCTACCCTTTCTTGTATCCAATCTCATCAATACCATTTATGAAGCTGAAGAATATATTAACATATGATATATTATGAAGAATATATCTAAGTGTAATAACTGCAAAAAATCTTCGTTGAAGATTTAAATAGCCTACAGTGATGCTTATAATGTAATATGGTTTGCAAAACATTCAAATAAGCAAGCTAATATCTTCCAAGTATTGTTTGTTACCAACTTTTCTACATCAAATTCTTCTCTAAATGTTCTTAAAGTGTTGCTTATGATTATATGATTATTACTTTGTCAATAAGCTTTCTCAGGGTTTCCAAGTTTTTTTTTTTTGAGACGGAGTCTCGCTCTATAGCCTAGGCTGGAGTGCAGTGGCGCGATCTCGGGTCACTGCAAGCTCCGCCTCTCGGGTTCACGCCATTCTCCTGCCTCAGCTCCCCGAGTAGCTGGGACTACAGGCGCCCGCCACCACGCCCGGCTAATTTTTTTGTATTTTTAGTAGAGATGGGGTTTCACCGTGTTAGCCAGGATGGTCTTGATCCCCTGACCTCCTGATCCGCCCGCCTCGGCCTCCCAAAGTGCTGGGATTACAGGCGTGAGCCACCGCGCCTGGCCGTATTTTTTAAATGATTTAACTTCTTCATAGCCAAACTTCACTTATATATGTACTTTGTTAAAATATCAATTCATCACTGAAATATATGAAATTTTCCCTTGATTAATAAAACGCGTTATATATACAGTAGTCCCCTATTATCCATGGTTTTGCTCTTGGCAGTTTCAATTACCCCTGTCAACTACAGTCCAAAAACATTAAACAGAAACTTCCAGAAATAAGCATGTCACAGTTTTAAATCGTGTGCCATTCTGAATACTGTGATAAAATCTTGTGCTGTCCTGCTTTGTCCCACCGAGACGTGAATTGTCCATTTTCCAGAGTATACAGGCCGTGTATACCCACTCTTTAGTTACTTAGTAACTAACTCTTGTGGTTACCAGATGAACTGTGGCAGTATCGCAGTGCTTGTGTTCAAGTAATCCTTATTTTATTTAATAATGGTCTGAAAAGGCCAGAGTAGTGATGCTGGCATATTGGTATAATTGCTCTATTTCATTATCAGTCAATGCTAATCTCTTCCTTTGCCTAATTTATAAGTTAAATTTTATTATAAGTATGCACATATAGAAAAAAGCATAGTATATAGAGAGTTGGGTACTGTCCGCCATTTCAGGAATCCACTGAAGGTCTGGAAATGTATGCCCTGCAGATAAGGGAACATTACTGTATAAATAAATAAATACACACACACACATAAATATTTGACAGGGTTTTGCTCTGCCTCAAAGAGCAAAGTGCAGTGGTGGAGTGGCGTGATCACGGCTCACTACAGCCTCGAATTTCTGGGCTCAATCGATCCTTCCACCTTAACCTCCCTAATAGCTGAGACTACAAGTTTGCACCACCATGCCTGGCTAATTTTTGTATTTTTTTGTAAAGACGGGGTTTCACCATGTTGTTTAGGCTTACACATATATTTTTTGTAATTTTATGAATATCTTGCATCTAAATGTGATTATAAATAGTCTACTTATTGGGAATAGAGTCTAGAACTTTATTTGTCTGAAGAGGGATTGAAAAGAAAGAAAAAGACAATTCCTGACTTCAAAATATCATAAGGCTTGACTTTGAAATAATGCTGTGTAAATAAATTAATAAATTGATTTTTATAAAGAAAATTACATTTCCCTTCAGATTCCATCTCAAGGACTTTTCATCTTTGCCAAATTTTAAAGAAAAGGTGCCGTGCAAATTGGAACGTTGAGAGGGGTGGGGAGAGGATCATAGAAAGCCCCAAAGATTAATGAGAACTAGAATTTTATGGGGCCTGAAAGTGAGTTTCAAATATGAGGGTTTTGTGTGTCTGTGTGTGCGTGTGTGTGTGTGTGTGTGTGATGAACAGGAGGAGAGTGTTACAAGAAAAATAGGATGGAAAAGTGAACAAGAGCTATATCATAAAGGATCTTGTAAGCCACACTAAGGAGTTTAGATTTTTGAACTGCTTCTATTTGAAAGACATTGAAAGATTAAAAGACACAGTAAGGTTTGAGTAAGTATCATTTTGGAGGTGGCCAGGTAGGAGAACACATGACCGCCTGCCTAAAAATCTTCTAACATTTCCTTTCTTCCCTCTTTATTAAAAAATTCTTACATAAAATAGCAGAAGAAATGAATTCAGTGGAACATCTGCAAAGCAAAGAAATTTACTTAAAAATTGTATTAGGGCTTGATAGTCTTTGAGGAATTCCCTTTTGGAAGACACTTAGAAGTTGACTTCTGGGGTAAATTTTAGAAAAATTAAATATTACTTAACCAATTCATATTAGAGCTGTTTAGTTCACTGGGGCATGAATGGATCAAACAATACCCTAGTCAGTTATTCTATATAAAAGTAAATAATTATGTCTCTTTATTGATGGAAGAAATGGTTCTAAGTAGAAAGAAAACAGGATTGCAAAGCCATTGAAGTTAAGCAATACACATTCAGGTCATACACTAGGCTGGATCCTTGAAAAATGCATGAAATTTATTTCTAACACTTCATGCACTGGGAAAATCTGGCCAATAATAAATTCAGAATACACAGTAATAAAGAGCATGAAAATAACATTAAAAATAAGTATCAACACTTAAACTGCAACAGGAGGGATATAGATGAGATACGAAAAAATAGTTCTTCCTCTCATTAGAGCAGTTAAACATTAGAATAGGTTATCAGGGAAGGTCTCCACAGACTCTTCTCTTGAAGGTTTTTAACACCTAAGAGACAGCCATTTATCTTGAATAGTTGAGGTAAGTCCTGTCTGCAGGCAGGTGAAGGACTAGATGACCTCTGAATTCATAAGTCATAAGCTACTTTTTACCTGCTGCCTGATTTGGTTACTCAAGCAGTCCTTTTTATTCAGAAGTGATCATCAGCAATGTTAAACATTCTACACATTAAATATTTCCCATTTTAACATGAGTAAACCACATTGAAAAGGTGTGGATGACAGATTAAAATAATCATTTGTAATCAAACCAGAATTAATTTTTTTTTTAAATCTATCCTTCACATGTTAAATGAATAAGCAATATGGGGACCATTTAAAATTTTGTCATTTCAGTGTGATAATGGAAATAGGTATTTATGATAAGACTACCACGAATGTTATTTTTGATTACTATAAATGATATGATAAAAGTCACATGAGGAATGTTTTCGATACTTGCTACATTGTCTGACTCATTTAAATAGATACTTAAATACCTCCCTTTTCTTTTATTACACTCTATCTAGAACATGAGAAAGTTCAGTTCTATGCTTGACACAGGTGACTTCAAGGAAAATAAATTATGTAACCAAAACAGCAAAGGATCAATAAACAAATGAGCATATAACCATAGCTTATGTCGTTCCAAAGAGTAACAAAGATTCATCTGTTATCTTGGTGCTATGTAATCCCCCCTTCACTTCTCATCTCTGGCACTGGAACGCATGACAAATAAAAAATGATACAGGATTTTTAGTATAATAATAGAAATTCTAAAATGACCATAATGTCTTTACTGAAGAAATATCTAATGTAGATTTCTTTTAATTCATTTGAATATATATTCTTAAATCATATTTTTTTCAGAAATTAAATATTTTTTTCTTAGAACTTCAATCTGAAAACCTTTTTTGAGTATCAATTCATATTAAAAATAAAATGTGGACAAAAATTAAATTGAAATCTCAGGCAATGTTTATGTCTGGGGTATACAGATAACATGCATATTATAGGTATCATTAATATTTTTAAAATAAGAATAGCTTCAGCTATACTGCTTTAGCTGTAAGATTTTATAGGCTCAGAGGACAAAATGTGAAATAAACTACATTGCATTGACCTTCCTCAGAACGAACACTTGGCAAATGTTTTTAGAACAAAAATTTCTGCAAGTTTAGGTTATAGTCTAAACTTCAGGATTTTAAATTGGTTTGAATTTTTAGCTGTATTCAAAAGACACTTAGAGGTTGTTCCAAGTAAGGACATGCTGGCCTATTACATATCACAACTTCTTGCCATTTAAGGTAAACAAAAAAATTTTTTAATGAAAATGTTGCTTTAGTTTACATTTCCCCCCTTTAATTTAAAATAAATACTTATTTCAACCTATTTAGTCAGTGTTAAATTATTTTTAATAAACTATTCCCTTTACCCCCCAAAAAATCAATAAACAAACTTTTCATATTTCACTAAGGGAAAATTTAAATAACATTTAAAATGAAATTAAACTAAACACTTACAGCAATGACTCTGGCAGTCACTGAATATGTTTGAGGATTGTCTACAAGTGATAATAGAGTATACTTTGGCTTCTATTCCTTTATAGATTATTGTAAGTTTTAATTTTCTCTGATGCAATGTTTAATTGACAAAAACAAAAAGAAGCCAGTAATGGGCCCATGGCAGCAAGGGGTCACAAGCCCAAGATTTCTTCTTTTCTTCTTCTTTTTTTTTTCCTTTCTGTTTTGTAACCATGGTAAAACAATAGAAGTGAACTTTCCCTGAACTTTTCTCTTTAAAGCCCTGGGTCCACGTTGACCTAGCAGGGCAGGCTGGAACCTGATACTATCAACCCAAGGGCTGCTAAAGCAATCAGGTTCAACAACAACCATATATGTTCCCTAATGTCACTTTGCCACAAAGCCAAGGCAAAAGCAAGCTATTTCTAGTAAAGAATTTATTTCTATTGTTTCAGAGATTAATTCAATGGTCTAAATGTGCATAAAACATGGACTAAATGGTAGACTACAGAAATATATTATTGTTCTCTTATAATTATATCACTACCAAAGTTTGTTTGCAGATAAGGCCTAATCCCACAAAAAAAAAAAAAAGCTTCTGGATGCATTATTAAAAAACATGACTTAAATCATTATAGATTTAGATAATCTTACATTTAACTTAGTCATTTTATTAAATTCTCATGGTAATCTGTCTTAAAAGGTAACACTGTACGAAATTTTGTCTATATTCTTCTACAGGCAATAAAGGTATGAAGACACAATTGATTAAAGATACAAATTAAAATATTTGTTATTCTGCAACTGCAGCATGATAAACAATGTATTAGATAAATTGTAGTAGCATCATTCCCATCTCGTTCAATAAAAGGTGTATTAGATTTTTGTTTTAAATCCAGTTTTCAAGAATTTGTAATACTACAAGCAAAATTTTAAAAGAGAATGATCACATTCAGAAAAATTAGACAAATATAATTTCTAATAATCATAAATAAGTATTATAGAAGTAGTTCAGATTCAGCCTTTTTACAACTTCTTATGTTCAACTACAATATTAAGAAAAAATTAATAAAGATAAAATAATGGTAAGGAAAAGTTATTCTATCATTACTTGAAGATCTCTCAGAATGTCTCTACAGATACTTGAATATCATATATTTATCACATTTTAAGTATTATTAATTACTTCAAAATGTCAACTGTGCATAAGTAGATGCTCAAGTATATCATATCTTCCTGAATATTATTTCATATGGGCTATTTTATGGTACACTTTCATAGAAACAGTTTCAGTGGTTCCAATAGGAGAGTTGGATCATGTGGATAAGATTTTTGTTATGGCAACACTAGGCCTCAACGTACCAATAAGAAGAAATTAGAATTTTGCCCCTCATATAAAAAGGAGTTCAAAATATTAACTGAATGAAGAAATGGGGACAATTAAAAAAAAAAAAAAAACAGGACATGGGCCATTGTATCAATAGCTGTCCTTAAAATAATAGATTTCCAGAATTACAAAATAATAAGAATCCTTTTTGAAAAGTACCATGTTTATAGCGACAACTTGTTCGTACTTTAACTTGAGTAAGTTAGTTATTAACTGAAATTCATTTTTGTAGGTGTAGGTTTACACTGGTGTATGTTTACATATGGTATTATACACATTTGAGAAATGGGAGGACTAAACAAAAAATATAAGAGATCTGTCGAATTTTATTACATTTACTAAAGATTCCTTATGAAAATATAGGATTAATATTTTTATCCCATTCTTGAACTGACTTTCCAAGTAGTAATATAAAAAATATTACTGAAAGTGCAGGTTAAATGCTAATTTGACTTTAAAGAAACCTATCAATGTTTAGAATATTTAGGGCATCAATAAAGGAGATTTTTAAAAAATGTATTTTAAAATAGAAAGGATGGAAAGAAGATCATGAAGCCAAGAAATAAAATAGGCAGAGAAAGTATTGGTCTACCCTTTCAACTCTTGATAGTGGCTTCACTGAATCTCTTTTTTTCCAAGTTTGAGAACAAGGAGTTAAGGTTGTGACTTTACTGAGAAAAAAGGGAAAGCTAACATATACAGAACATCTACTAACAGGTAAGTAAAATGTCTATCTCATTAAAATTCCAACAACCGTTTTAGGCAGATATTATTATCTCCATCTCTCAGATGAGGAAATTTGAGCTGACTGGCCCAACAGCATGACTCATAAATTTTAGATCTTTATGTCAGATCCATGTATCTCTGACTTCAAAGCCTGTACTTATTCCATTATACCATGGTGCCTCTGAATAGTAGAGACAAAAGGTCACTTTGCCATGGATCAAAAGACAGAAGCTGTCACTTATTAGATGTGTGACCTTGACAGTCACTTAACCTTTTGGAATCCACATCTTCCCTTCCCTAACACCCTCAAGAAGTGCTATAGCCAATAAAACTTAAAAACCTGAAATAAAATAGTCAAAGAAGCTAATATTAGCATAGAGCATTTAATAAGAAGAATGTGAACACTGAGCACAAAGGAAAAACATGGCTGCGTGTATGCTGCTGTGTTCAGGGTACGTTCTTCCAACCTAAGAAGGCAGTTTCCTATATTTGTGCCATTATCTTAATCCCATTTCTATCTCAATGTCACTATTCTTCCTCCTGCCCTGCCTGATTTCTCTGAGTAAAAGTATTATACAGAAATTTTAACAGCTGTTGATATCTATTAAAATAGCTAATTTCAATAGCTGTCTATTGGTGAACACAGAGTATATTAATGCAGAGTATTTCCAATGAGAACGAGATATGTCTTTTATGTAAATAAAAAGACACCTTCCAGTCTCGGGGGACAATTAATGGGCTCTGAAAAATAATTTTCTTTGGTTGTTTCTCCTAAAAAAAAATAACAAAAACTCTAGAGACTGAAAAATTAATACCCCTCAAATAATTTCAGATCAGCTTAGAAATCAAATTAATGTTTAGCTTATCAATTATTAAAACAAACATCTGGGAATACAGAAATAATGTTTTCCTTTTTCTCTTGAGTTTGAAATCTATCTTTCTAGAGGTGTAAGTGATATCTGAACATTTCACAAGTGCCTCAGATTCAACATGTCTGATGTAAACTTCTTATCTTCTACCTTAAACCTGCACCTCATTACCTATTGCATTGCATATCTCGGAAAATAAACCACCATCCATCCAATCCCCAAAACCAGAGCTCAGAGAGTCTTCCCAATCCTCCCCTCTTTTTCAATGTACTTTCCATTTCTTAGCTTAATAATCATCATCTTCTATTGATTCTGCCTATGATACATCTTTCAACTCACTCTCTTCTTTATTCACATTGCTCCTGCCTTCTCTCAGGTCCTCCTGTGTTCCTGTAGTGTTTGATGCTGACCTAAGTGTTCTATATAGAAATAACATTATAGCACATTCAGTGCCTTCTGCAAATCTAAATATTCACCAAATTTCTTACCATAGCATACAAGACCCTTCAAAATCTAGAACCTCAATTCCTTTTGGGTATAATTTCAAATAACTTTTCTACCCTCACTCTGTAGTTGGAACCTAATTATTTTCACATATTCATGCTTTACAGATCTAATCCTTCTTCCTGAAATGCCCGTTCCTTCAGTTGTACATGTGAGAAGCCCTACACCAATTCTCACCAACTTCTTCCCTCATCTTCCCAAGTGCTCACCAGTTGCCTTTTACTTCTATTGTATCATGGAATACCATAGTATCATATTAGTCTCTCTATTAACATAATAATTCATGTATTACTTTAGTCTGCCAACAAAGCCTTTAAATGCAGCAACTATGTTCTATATATTCCTCTTTTGCCAGAATTCAATGGTCTGGTAATAAGGATAAAAGTATTACTGTTTGCTGGATGAATCAGCTGAAGAAGAAACAAATGAATTATTTTTTTAATTTAATTTATTTTTATTTTACTTTAAGTTCTGGGATATATGTGCAGGTTTGTTACATAGGTATACATGTGCCATGGTGGTTTGCTGCAACCGTCAACCTGTCATCCAGGTTTTAAGCCTTGCATGCATTCGGTAATTAACTATTTTTTAAAAGTATACATCATGCATGTAATTAACAGAAAATATTACTTTACAGGAATAGCCTTTCCAAAAAATTTCTGTCCCTCATTAAATTAAGAGACCTAATGCTAAGGATTCATCCAAAGATGATTTTATATTCATTTTTACTGAATAATCAATTATGTGCACACCTACAAAATTCAAAATATAAAATAAACTAAAGCAAAATAATACACAATTTTATGTGCTACAAAAAATTTTAGTTTAAAAATTATTTGAAATGTCAGTCAAATAATACAGAATAGTAAGTCATCATTGCCCTTTAAAATTCTTTCAACAAGAAATGCCTAATTGTACTTTCACTTTATCTCACTGTACCAGTAAGTAAATAAATTAACAAAATAGCTTTTATCACACAGAATAACCTTTTAACTGAGGGATTATCTCTGGTTTATTTTTCATTTCTTTCACTGCAGATAGCAGTTCATGCCTCATTGATTAGTTTGCTAAGGTGGTGACCAGAAATGAAAACACTGCAAGGACCTGTGTGTGTAATCACTCACACACACACACATACACACACACACAGACACACACACACACACACACACATATTAATTCTATGCCTCTATGCCCGCTTAGATTTGTTTCTTATTTACACATTTTTATGTTTTTTCATTAAATTGCGTTTCCATTAATAATTTAAATTGTCCATTTTATAACTCTCAGGGAGAGGAAAATATAAAGTCGATGGAAAAAAAATCTAGTTTTCTTCAGATTCCTGCTACTTAGGAATATAATGATGGCCTATATCTTGATGTATGCCATTGAATATGCCAGCCACATTTGAGACTTGCCATATTCATCATAAGCTCATCAGTCAGATCTTTAGATCTAACATCCCTTTTGTTTTTTCAGTCAAAACCAATATGGAATTAGTAGTCCAAAAAAACTTTTAAATTAAAAAAAAACACACAGAAATCAAGTACAGTAATATTAATAAGTGTTCATTAGAGTAACCAGAACCGATGAGAGCATGTCACTCTTATTTGGTCTTTTGCTACCCAAAGACTCTGTAGAATCATGTGTCCCAATGTTTAAAAAGATCATGGATCACCTAGAAAGCCCCAGAAAAGAACAACCACAGGGTTGAAGGATTTGAAAGTCCAGAACAAATGAAGAAGGAAAGAGAGCATATGGTCTCACATGGAAAAGATGAGAACAAAATCGGAACCTTAAAATATTGAATAAAAGCTAACCAAATACAAGACAGACTAAATTCATTCCTTTCACTTCTGAACTCAATAATAGATTATTTTTGCCAAACAGAAGAAAGGGCATAACAGTCAGACTTAAAAAAAGCTCTCTTCTGGCTGGGCACACTGGCTCACACGTGTAATCCCAGAACTTTGGGAGGCCCAGGCAGGAGGATCTCTTGAGCTCAGGAGTTCAAAACCAGTCTGGGCAATGTAGCGACACCTCATTTCCACTAAAAATTCAAACAAAATTAGCTGGGCATGGTGGTGCACCTATAGTCCCAGCTACTCGGGACGAGGATTACTTGTGTCAGGGAGATCCAGAATGCAGTGAGCTATGATCGCACCACTGCACACCATCCCAGATGACAGAGCAAGACCATGTCTCAAAAAAAAAAAAAAAAAAAGAAATCTCTTTCTCCGAGATCCTTCTCCCTTCAATGGTCAGGTAGAGCTAGATAACTTAGTATATCAGGATGTTGTAAAATTGACATTGGCATTTGTTACAGGCTTTAGCTCACCCACTGCTGAGGCCTCTTTATCTTCTAAAACTGTGTTATTCCCTTCTCTGTAATCTCTATCACCAAGTATAGTTGATTATGTATTCAAACATATTGTTTCTTTTCCATTTGTTTGCTATTTCATTAATTAGGTGCATATTTCCTTAGGATTTTATGTTATCCTGATAACTGGCTGCTCTATCAACATTCCCATTTATAAACCATCCTACACACTGCTTTTAGAATAAAAATTATTAGGTAAGAAGATTTTTAGGTAATAGCCAAAGCAAGCTTTAGGAAAATTATAATCTGGCAATCTTCATGTCTCTACTGTTAGTGGAGCTTTCTTTTCTGTTGGCATTCTTACTCCTCCCATTGACATTTAAACCCATCACCCCAGACATCTACACATCTTAGTATTTTGCTTTCGACAGTCAACTAAACCCTGCAAGGATTTAATTGATAATTAAAGTTAAAAGCTTAAATTATGAGTATTTGCATTTAAAAGAGGCTCCTTCTTCTGTGTGAATGCAACCTCTGGTGCTATTTCTTAAGTACAAAAGTAAATGAGCCTTTGTAGGCCACCTTTGAAAGGTTGTCTTTGACCCAAAATAGAATGGCTTATTTAATCATAGGATTTTCTGCTCAAGGAACAACACAGATCCCATGTCTTACTGTAGCATGTACCAAGCCTCTTCTTTTGGTCTTTCAGCCTCTTTACAAACTTAACACCTCACATTCTCACCAATTTGACTACATTTCAGTTCATATTACAATTTCATGCAATGCAAAGAATAGACATAGATTTTTTCCTAGAAGTCACAGTACACTTTCTATACTATGCTCACTATCTGTGTGTATCATGCTATTACCTATATTTTCCTTTTGGGTAAAGAAGAAGAGTATCACTTCTCTTTCCATCAAAAACAGATTTTAAAAGTGGCCTTGGGAGGATTTCCTGAGCCAAGGAGTTCAATCTCAGCCTCGGTGACATACTGAAACCCCATCACTACAAAAAATTTAAAAATCGGCCTGGCTTGGTGGCATGAACCTGTAGTCCCAGCTACTCTGGAGGCTCAGGTGGAAAGATCACTTGAGCACAGGAGTTTGAGGCTGCACTGAGCTGTGATCACGCCACTGCACTCCAGCCTGGGCCACAGAGTGACACTCTGTCAAATAAATAAATAAAAATAAAAAGTGACCTCCCCAGGAAGCCTTATTGAAATATATTAACTGTTTCTACTTTTAGTTCTTTATTTGTCTTTTTTGTTGATTCATTTGTTCAATATTTATTGAGAGTTTATTATGTACTGGGGAAGAATCTAGGTGAAGAAAGACAACACGTAATAGATGAATAAACTACTAAAATGCTGTCTTTAAATTACTTGTACACAGAAGACTTCTCTAAGAAGACTTGAATATCAAGAAGTTAGCAGCTATGGATGGGTGAAGCTATGGGAAGATCAGCAGAAAATGTCCCAGCAAATGGACTAGTGAATGCAAAAGGCCTAAGTCTGATCAGGAAAGCAAAGGAAAGCTAGCATGGCTTATTTCAGCATGTGAGGGGGAGAAAAGAAAGAATGGACTCCAGGAGGCTGTCAGACATTTGGACTTCACTGACATATTAATACTATTTATTTGTATGTTCTCTTACTAAGTTTTAAATCTTTTCCTATTCACAGCACATTTTTGCATTCCCCAAATGTATTTTCTCTCTCAGGCAAGAGACACACCTTGCTACCCTATTGTCAGCCATAATGTCTAGTTCAAGACTCAGCTCATAATCATGTCTAACAAATGTGTTTGACTAACTAAATTAAAATGTAATATAAATGAAAACCATTCATTTAAAATTCCAAAGCACTCCATGGTGTTTAAATTTTCAGATTCTATAAAGAATACTATCAGTATTTTAATGAAATATGAATCCTTTGCCTGCTAACATGTAAAGATAACACTGCAGCTAAAAGTGCATTATATAAATGTCTACTTTAGTCCTTCTTTGTCAATGCTTTGCTATCCATATAAAAGATCCAGATCAATATAAAGGTAATAACATGATACATGACAGCAGACAGTTATGTTCTCTAAACTTTACTTATCAATTCTAAGATGTCTTTATCAAAAAGTTTATTTTCTTGCAGTAGTTACTTTATATCAAGCAGTTATCTCTCGCACTTGTCAGATTGTTCGTACACCCAGATAAATGTCCCTGTCATCACATACTGAAAAGAAAATGTGAATCTGCATTATAAAATGCATTTCTCTCTTACTTGATGATCCACAGCTATTTCCTGTTAAAAATACTGTAGAACAAACAACAATAATAATATTGGTTGGAAAAAATAGGGAAACATTACCTATGGATATTTAAGAAACAAAGCCAACACTAATCCTTTATTTGAAGAAGGTAAAAATCTATATCCAAACATGATTTCCCTATACATAGTGTCAATGTTCAGATATTGAGCCTGATGCCCTCATAATACATTTGCCTAACACCACAGTAAATTTTTTCATTGTTTTTTCCCAACCAGGATGACAACCACCTAACCTACATAATATTAAGCAGACATTTAGTTCCACTGATGTGAACAGCCAAGAGATTAATGCTGACAGAGCTAAATTACACAAGAGTCAAGAGATGTGATCCAACAATACAATTATAATTATCACTAGGGGAGGTAAGAGATGAACATATTTTCATCTACTAAGAGCTCTGAATTAAAGGGCCAAACACTTAAATGCCACTTTTACTCATTTGGTAACTAGGGGTAGTCCAAATTCTGTAATTATCTGACTTTGCATGCATTAAAAGCAGCTTGGTTTTAGAGGCTTCTGATAGCAATGTCACAATTAACAGTCTATGTTTCATTTTCAGCCACTATTTCAAAAGAACTAAAATAATCACCAAGTCATATGAATAATAAAAAAGAACTAGTCCTCATTTTCTTCTCATTTTGTTTCAGTAATTTGCTGTGCAATGAATTATCTTTCAACTTAGATTTTTATTTATTTTGTGCGATATCATAAAATAATTAAGAAATCCTCATAGCATTTTTTCTTCCTTAAAAGTATGTTGGAAAAAAAGAAATATGATATCCATTTAAAAAATAAGATTTTAGATGAAAGTTATTAACAATATGTTAAAGCATTTTACTTCTTGAGTGGTACATTATAGACACTTAAAGTTATGAATATATACCTGAAGCTTTAATAATCCTTTTGAGTAGTGTATCTATTAGAATGATATTTATTATAAGGATAGAATTAGAATTATGCTCTTAGGCAATTATAAGTCTATACCATTAAGTTATTTTTACTCCAGTATATGAATCGTTACTTTGAATAATTTATATATTAGAAAGTAATATTCCTTAGCAGTATACAACCAGCATATGCCATTTGCTATAAATGAGTTTCTGTATTATAAACAGGTAATACAATCAGGATGAAAGTGAGGAAACCATCTTCCTTTTGGCTTTCCTTAGTAAGTTTTGTTTTTTTACTGACTCCCTCCATATTGACGCTTGTTGATTTCCTATGAGATTTTCTACCTTTTGAGAGAAAATACCAACTTGCTTCTTTTCTTTTTTTAGAAAAAATAATAAATAATTCACAGAACAACATTCCCTTCTATTGACTACGAGGTGGAATATAACAAGTCCTTCCTATGTGAAACTCCCAGTTGCAGCTACTCATGACTAAATCATACCGAACACCAAAGAAAGCAGTGGTTGGTTACTTAATAGCTTTCTGGACAGAACTTGAAAATTGGGAGGTGGGTACTTCAGGATAATAATACTTGGAAACTATCATCATAGTGAGCTTGGCTTATATCAATGTAAAAATCTGTATGCATTTAAAATAATCCCCAAACAGATATATATCATTTTCTCATTTATTATTTCATCTCGCTAAAAACAATAGTTCTAAATATGTTGATAAAGTACTGAAAAGCCAGACACACAGTATCATTCAGTTTCAAAAGTTGAGGAAAGAGCTTTGGATTTGGGGTCAGAAGGTACAGATTTCAGTTTTTACTTGCATGACCTTCAACTTTCTGGGTTCAATGTCTACATCATTGCTATGGGGCTTCAATATATTATTCGTGGCTTTCTCACAAACTACGATGGAGCTGGGGGTGTAGCCAAGGAGAGGAGGAGGATTCTTATCACCTCCTCCCTCAATGCTTAGGAGCAGGGGCTAGGGTTAGAATATCTCTGTTATTTGGAGACTTTGCAAAGGAATGACTCAGTACCATCTATATTCAAAAGAGCAGAATGTGCTGAGTTCCAGGTTTCTTTTCATCTTTTTCATGGATTGTTGTGTCAAAACCAGAAACAGTTGTACATTTCTCTATCCCAAATAAAATAAAAGCTATTAAAATGTGTCTAGGTCTGGCATAGCAGCTTGTACCTGTAATCCCAGCACTTTGGGAGGTTGAGGCAAAAGGATTGCTTGAGTCCAGGAGTTTGAGAACCAGCCTAGATAAACCGGGCCGACCTTGTCTCTACACAAAATTAAAAAAAAAAAAAAAAAAAAAAAATTAGCCCAGCATGGTGGCACATGCCTGTAGCCCCAGCTACTCAGGAGCCTGAGGTGGGAGGATCACTTGATCCCAGAAGGTTGAGGCTGCAGTGAACCCTGATCACACCATTGCATTCCATCCTGGGCAGTAGAGTGAGATCCTATCTAAAAAATAAAATAAAAATGTGTCTTAGTTAACATGGTTAACATGGTTCCCCAGATATTTGGCATTATGTTTTAAGATATTTTATAACTTCAGACTGCACAAATAAATAGGTACCTGAACAGTAATATTAAAAACCTCTTTTGATGTTGACTTGCATTTGACGCAATAGAATCTGTTTTTAGTAAGGTGGTTTTTTAAAAATTTATGTTCTAATCCCACATCAATCCTCTTCTGTTTCTTAACAAGTTAAATGATAAATTATTGTTTTGTTTTTTTGTTTTGTTTTTTTTTTTTGTTTTCTTTTCTTTTTTGAGACAGAGTCTCGCTGCCTTTTCCAGTCTGAAGTGCAGTGGTACTGTCTTGGCTTACTGCAACTTCTGCCTGCTGGGCTCTAGTGATCCGCCCACCTCAGCCTCTTGAGTAGCTTGGATTACAGGCAAGTGCCACCATACCAAGCTAATTTTTGTCTTTTCAGTAGAATCGGGGTTCCACCATGTTGCCCAGGTTGGTCTCAAACTCCTGGCCTCAAGTGATCTGTCCACCTCAGCCTCCCAAAGTGCTGGGATTACAGGCCTGAACCACTGCACCCGGCCTGTTTTGCATTTTTGTTTTCACTTTCCTTTCAGACTATTTTGATAGGAATCAACAATTCTTAGATTAGTCTGAAAAGCCCTCTCAGTATTGAAATTTTGTAGGCATTCGCTTAAACCTAAGATAAGTAGAAAAATAAATTTGTATCTAATGGAAACTGGTTCCAACTTATTCATTTTCAAAATAAAGGCAACAAATATGAAAAAACATCTATCATCAAAAACTTCTAAGGAGTTTATGGTTGTATTTATCCTGTTTAGCTCAAGTGAGAAGTAATTTTACATTTGAAAACTTTCATCAAAACTGTATTGAAGATAGTTTTCTATACTTGGATAATTCCATTTGGTGACTCCCAACTAGGCAAAACTTTTTGCTCTTTAGCAAATATAATTTACTGAATGAACAAATAAAATTAAATTTATAATAATTAAAAAACAATATATTCAATGCATGCCAATTTAAATCTTAAATTACTCCAACTGGCCAACAGAAATCCTGAGATCATCAACATTTGCATAAAACCTGCTCTATAACTTGTTCAAAATAACTTGGAAACACTCTTGATATGATACAACTATACCATATACTTCCATTTCTGATTTTTTTTTATACACAGCAAAGTAGATGGGTTATTTCCAAGTCAATTGAATAAAGTATTACTTATATCAAAAAATACATAGAAAATGTATCTTAGTTATGATATCAAAAGAAAGAAACGACGTTATGCCTAGAGTTTTAAACAGAGAAAAACTGTAAAGGAACTTGCAAGTAAGTTTCTTTATGATTTATGTCCATTTGTATTTTTTTAAGCTCCAATTAGCTCCAATAAAGACTACTTTAGAGGAATAAAAACATTCAAATATTTGGCAGTCTCAAACACTCGTCTTAGAAATTTTTCTTCATGGATGAACCTTTATGTTATAATGAATGTCAATCACAACTAACTATAACTTTTGGATTTGCAAAGGAACAGGCAATTCTCTCTAACACTCCATTTGCAAGTGCAAAACATCAAAATGGGATATTACAATTGGCAAAAAATGGACTTTACATGTGGATTATAGCATATCTTAGTGAAATTGAAACTGTAAAAATAAATTCAAAAGAAAACTTGAAAATAATGGTTTCGAACATAAAATTAGTACAACAAAAAAGACTTGAAAAAGTTTTAGCAAACCAAGTCTCATCAAAGCAATATGAATGTTAGCATCAAAAAACCATGTTTCTCAAAAGGCACCTTTCTTGACAAAGCTTTAACTGTTTTGAGCAATGTAGCCTTTAAGAAAATGAAGCTATGGATTCAGCTGAGTTTCAAAAAAGAAGACAAAAGAGAGAGAAAGTAAATAGAAATTAACCAAAATACCAAATTCGACTTCGAAAACTCCTCTCAAAAGCTATCATTTCATTCAAGTGTTAGTCCTTTCTCTGAGTGCATTGTGGTATCTAACATTTAATATTAAAGTAAAATGCCCTAGGGAAGGAGTGGTACCAGGAAGAGTAAAGTTGATGAAACTATATAAAATGTAAACTTTAAAGCTAGCTAAATCTTGATTTTTTCCTAAATATCTTAAAATTTGTTTTGTCTAGAATTATATTGCCATTTTATGTAGCACATATAAATTTCACTTTTGATTAGTAGATGTTCTTTACATAAACACATTAAAATATAATTGATAATATCTATTAGAGAAATAAGCTCCTTAATTCACAATATTTGGGAGGGCAATCATCATTGAAAATAAAACAAAAATGCAGGATATTTTGCTTGGATATTGCTCTGAAAATAAATAATACAGTATTAAAAAAATACGAGTGGAAGATTTAAGGAAAGCATGCTTACACATGATTGATCTCTTAGAAAGCTGCATGGTTTATAAAGGCACTGGATTACATGGGGCTTTTTTGGTTTCAAATAGATACATTTTGCTCCACAAAGTTATGTATTTGCTACTATCTTTTGCATTATAGTTTGTCTTTCTGGATAACAAATCCCCTTGGAGAACCTGTTGAAAGTTACAGACCCCTTTAATCATTAATGAACGCATAGTGATCTACCTAAAATTGTGCATGCAATTTCAATTGAGGTCCTCACAGATGCTTCCCCCTCAGAATCTCAGCTATGGACCAAGACTCTGCCTGGTATGTTTTAAACCTCTATTCTTCTCAATGCATTATATACTTGTACTACTACAGGGAGTTGAGGCGAATAAACTACATGTTGAAGCCCTATAAGTTTGTTTCATTAATAGGGGAAAATGTGAATTTTCCTATTTATATGCACATAGGCACTAGTATCATTACTGAGAGAAAAAGCAAAAGAATACTTCTATGTCTGAGATTTAAAACTGATTTAGTTGAAACAACTGATGAGTATTTAAAAAAGTAAACTCAGCGTGACTTAACAAGAAAACGCTTTAAATGTAAGAAATAATTGTTTGGCTATCTAAACATCCAAATCACATGTGCATTTTAATCCTAAATTAAACAAATTCTAAGTAAAAAAGTATAAGAAAAATAAAGTGTTTTTTTGTCATCCAATAAATAGGCAATGAAAAATCTATATTTAAATTCAAGGTACTAAAGTGAATTAAAGAGGTAACTATTCCACAGGAGTATACATCATTTCAGTTTAATTTTAGTATACAAGTCTCCTTATTAAATATCATGTATAAAATAGTCTTATTTATCATCTTATCTCATTAAGTATTATCTAGAGAGGCAACTTTGAAAAAGAAAACAATGGTTAGGAAGACTTTATTTTATTCTAATTATATTTGATACTTTAAATGTTTATCTATCTAATATATCTCTTATTAAACAATTCTTTAGCTCTGGTATATTTTTTAGTAAAGTTTTAATAACTTTCTTGGAATTAAAAATAGCATATGATATCAGAGACCAACAATAAAAGTAATCAAATTTAGAGAAATGTTTAGAAAATAAATAGATCTATACATATTTTGTTAAAGAACAATCAATTGATCTGCTGTTTTCTATGTAAAATGAAACAATGCTTATTATTAAAATATAGGCTGAATTCTTTGCCTGATTTTCTGCTTTTGTAAAATGCATTGCTTGAGAAACAAGTCTTCAAAAAACAAGGCCTAAAAAAATCTACTACTCAGGGTGCCTTTGAGGATATTTAATTAAAATCTAATCCTGCATTCATTAAGGCTCACATAAATTAAGCTGTCATTCATAAGATTTATGGATTCTCATTTGCATATTGCATACAATTCATCAATTACTCAAGTATGAAAGGAGCACATTTCCCTTGGAGCTGCCTGCTACCCTGCCAACATTTGAAATGAGGGAAAGAGCAAGACTGTCAGGCATTCACACAAACTTTCTTCCAAATGTCTGCTCCTTGATTAATCTAATTTTCTAGATCTTCCCTACAAGATACACCAACAGCCCTGGTGCACATTTCTATTATTTTGCCTGTCTTCATCACCAAAATCTTCCAGTCTTTGACTACTTCTTCATGTCTGAGTGATTATTATTTATTTGCTAATAATATGGCATTGATGATATTTCCCTATTCAAATGTGTTTGATATGTACAAAGATGTAGGTTATAGGTTTGTTGATTTTTAATGTTAATTATTTGCTATCAACAATCAGCCAATAAAGAGCTGAAAATAAGGACATGGAAAAGGAAGAGGGTGTTGCTGTGGAATGTAGTTGGCACAAAAGCCTAGTTTCAGAGACTGTTAGCATTTCAGAAGAACCTGAAACAAAGCCCTTTAGTAAATCATTGATTCTATATTTAATATAAAAAATGGAGTTCACTCAATCAGCTGCAAGTATATGCTACTGCACTTTTTGCAGTTCTAAGCAAAGTAGTACGTAACCCAAATTAGTTTGTTTTCACTGTGCATAAAGCATACTGTGTTAATTCACTTGTCTTCTTTGGGGAGTAGATCTTAATTTCAGTGGCACAAGTTGGAAGTAACAGTCCCTTCTAGACCACACTCTGGAAACCATCCAACAGGAATGTGATCGGGTGCGGAATTTAATGCAAAACACTCCTCATGTCCAGGATTTCTACAATTAAAATATATGAGTGTATCAGCACTCTCAAAAATCTCTGCTCCTGAAAACATGCTGTCAATTAAATAGAAAAACAGGAAAAACTACCTTTCAAAATCATTAGTTTTCTATGAAGTGCATATACTTCAGTATAAAAAGAAAGCATTTTATTCAATTTAAATATTTAGGAAATTCATTTGGTAACATGAGGGATTTTATTTTACTGCATGATACTTGCCAAAACTATGATCATATCTATTTGGAAACACCCTTTTAGAACCCAAAATTAGAATTTCCCAAATTAAAACCTTAACATCTCAGGTTAAGTGTTAAATTACAAGAGATACCTTTTGGTTGATATCGCTCTCAAAGAGCCTAAAGAAATGAGTAAATGACTCTAAGGACTATACTAGCATAATCATAAATATTTTCACTTTACAAAAACTGTGCCTCTAAAAAGAAAAAAATTGTATTCAGCAATAAAAATAATTTCCATGAATCCCTCACAAATACATTTAACATAGGAGAAATAAATGACTCTATAAATTTAATCAGAAGGATGAAATCATTAGCATGCCCAATTTATAAAATGACTTTCAAAACTGAAAGCAAACAACAGATAAGCTCATGCTTTTTATTCATTCAAGTGGGATGGTTCTTCGTAATTTTCAGAGATCCATGCCTGAGACACTACTGAGTGTATTGTCTGTCTTTTAACTCTTGCATTCTCTGCATTTCAGTTTTCTCAGCATGAGCTGTCTACTTTATTCTATCCAAGTAATGTGTAATAGAAAAAGAATTGACCTATTCTATAATAATAATGCTTATTTTATTTCTTCAACACAAACCACCTGTTTGGGTTTTGTTTGGTTTTTGAGGTTTTCTTAACTATGTAAATTAAATATGATAATCAGCTTCCTTACTCAGTTTAATAGACAGTGAATGGAAAGCATATGGAAAACTTTATTTTTTTTTATTTAGTTCATCCTACAAAAGAATTTACCCCAGATTAATGAAGAAATCCCAAGTAAGAGAACACAAAAACATCTAAGAGTGATGGACAATAGTGAGGAGAGCTTCACCAGATCACCTGGGGCACTTCATTTAAATTGAAGATTTTGCATTAAACGTTTGTACAGATTAAGTGAACTTGTTTCATGTCCAAGAGTGCACATTTATTTTGAATAAATTATTCCCAAAATGAATTTGCTTTCTTTTTATTTTTCATAGCCCCTTTAGATTAATAATCAGATCTAAAATGGCATTTCTGAATGCAATCTATCTAGTCCACACATATGAGAGAATATTCTGATAGATTTTAAGAGATACTTATTTCAAAAGTCACACACAAATGAATACGTAAAAGGACATCACTCCTCTTTAGGAAAAGTAAATGTGTTAAGGAAAGCATCAACATGGCAATGACCTTGACAAGAATCTTGGGTTATGGTAGTCTATCACTAGTAATCAGGATTGATATCCATAAAATGAAGCTATCACAAAATCACTCTCTTGCTAGCATACTGCTATGTATGTTACATCCCTTAATATTGTTAAATGTTAGTCAGGTCCTGTGGAATCTATGCATAACAATGACAAACACAATGACAGACCCACGGAATGAAACTTGTTTAGAATCAGTTTAAAATAAAATATGCATATGTGAATTCAATTGTTAGTGTATTGTTGAGGTTTTCAGACTCTCCAGAGGAAGAATATTAGGTAATTAGAATTACTCAATGTACACCCAAAATAATAAAACTTCTCAAAATTGTTTACAAGGCCATAAAGCAGAATAAGCCAAGCCTGATGGGTACCTGGGTAACAGAAACATTCACTACCAATCTACCTTTATTTTAAAATCCTCTGATTTACCAATGTGTCCTAAATGCAATAATATGGAATGAACATTTATTGCGGCTCCACTCAAAAATCATCTTAACAAGTTATTCTGTATATATGTATCATGTCTATAAAGAAACTTAAGATTAAAGACATTTTTTCATGCTACAATAAAAGTTGATCAGTTTTTCTAATCTTATAACTAGAAAAATAAAGCAACAAAGGTGAAAACAAGTTCCAAGAAAGGCAGAAGTCATTACCTGGGGCTACCAGCCTATTCTATTCTGTACAAACCCGTTCTCCAAGAGCAATCAAGTATTTAAACTATTTATACATTTCTTTTTCCTAGGTTAAAAGCTAAGTGTAGAGAAGCAATAAAAAGTTGTGTAAAATGTATGTTTTCAATCACATGAAGGACAAGTCTACTCATTCTGAATGTGTTTGAAATAAGCATATGAGTCATGCACGCAAAGTCAAAAAATCAATCAAGAAATGTTTACTTTTATTGCATAATGTTGTCTAATTTTAATTTCTTTCTTTATATATTGTGTGAGCATGTATGTATGAGTATTTGCACACACACACACACATATATATGTATATGTGTGTACAGATATATACAAACACACACTCTTCATTATTTGGCATTTACAGACACACAAACACCTAAAGCATTATGTACTTTGTTGTACACCTGATAACTTACTTAACAGAAAGCAAATTTTATTTTACATTCAGCCATTAAGATTTGTTGTCTTATTATTTTTATTAGTTATAATTGTCATGTAAAATAGCTACAATTATACAAATCAGTATTTTTTTTTTTGAATGTGATGATTTTAAGCAATTCTAAGGGCTACATTTTCTTAATTTCAGAATGTAGTTGTGTCCTTTTGAGAATCTTAAGGCATTCAAAGCATATCAGGAACCTAAAATTGTATATTTTAATTTATATTTTTTCAAACGGAATACAGTTACGACAATTAACTATTACCCACTTAATTGTAGTTTATCTACCTTACATAAAGATGGTGAGAATGAACACTTTTGCAATAATCTGAAGCGTCTAAAGTAGTTGAACTCCACGAGGAAAGCTCTGTCTGTAATATTCTTCAAGAGCCAGTCGTGTTATTAAACAGATAAGCCTGGGTTAAAAATACAACAGCACAAGATTCTAATGTTGAGTCCGTTACTAGAATGCAATGTGATTTTAAGCAAGCCACTTAACTTCTCTTTTTCTTGGTTTCTTGATCTTTTTTTTTTTTTTTTTTTGAGACGGAGTCTTGCTGTCGCCCAGGCTGGAATGCAGTGGCAGGATCTCGGCTCACTGCAAGCTCTGCCTTCCGGGTTCACGCCATTCTCCTGCCTCGGCCTCCCGAGTAGCTGGGACTACAGGCGCCCACCACACACCTGGCTAACGTTTTGTATTTTTAGTAGAGACAGGGTTTCACCATGTTAGCCAGGATGGTCTCAATCTCCTGACCTTGTGCTCCACCCGCCTCGGCCTCCCAAAGTGCTGGGATTACAGGCGTGAGCCACCGTGCCCGGCCTGTTTCTTGATGTTCTTTAGAAACGGTGTTATGGAATATTCTTTTTACCTAAATTCCCATGGTTGTAATATTAACACTCAAATCGTAGACTAGACTCTGCTGTCAGAATTGCTTGAGGTTAAAATATTGTGAAGTTTTGAGAATGGATGCTCAGTCCAACTGGATCCAATTGTGAAAGAAACTTAGATCTGAATTCCCAAATATTCTTCTCTATAGAGAAAAGTTCATGTCTTACATTCTTCAGTAGTTATTTTAAGGATCTGATGGAATAACTAATTTTAACTCTTATAGTTCCAAGGGTTCTTCTGAGATCATTTCAATACTCTTTTGCTTCATTATGCTGTCTCTTCAAACTCATAACTGAGCTTGACAGTAGTCAACTAAAATCTTCAAATAGTTTCTGTATGTAAACTGCTAAGTACACCATTTTGAACCCTTTCAACGAAGATCATACATTGACCTTTATAAAACTTACGTTATCTATATTTGATCTATCATTCCAGCCTGCCAATATTTGGGAGATCTTGATTCCATCATTATCTATAGCTCCATCTAGGCTCAAGAATACGAAAGACGACTTATTTTTTTCCTTGAATTTTTCATGAAATCTATAATCTCTACTTCAAAAGCTCTATCCAATCTATCTCTTCCTTCATTACTGTCCTAGTTCAGCAGTTAGTTTAATTACCTCTCCTTTTTGCTTAAAAATCACCAACTGGGCCAGGCGCAGTGGCTCACACCTGTAATCCTAACACTTCGGGAGGCTGAGGCGGGTGAATCTCCTGAGCTCAGGAGTTCGAGACCAGCCTGGCCAACATGATGAAACCCCATCTGTACTAAAAATACAAAAATTAGCTGGGTGTGGTGGTGGGCACCTGTAGTCCCAGCTACTTGGGAGGTTGAGACAGGAGAATCACTTGAACCCGGGAGGTGGAGGTTGCAGTGAGCTGAGACCACGCCATTGCACTCCAGCCTGTGCGACAAGAATGAGACTCCTTCTAAAAAAAAAAAAAAACCACCAGTTGGGTCCCTCTTCTCTAGAGCAGAGGTCAGCAAATAATAGGCCAAATCTTGCCTACCTTTATTTGTAAATACAGTTTTACTGGAATGCTGCCACACCCATTTGTTTATTTATTACCTATGGCTGATTTCACACTATAACGGCAAAGTTGAATAGTTGCAACAGCGACCACAAGGCTGACAAAGCCTACAGATATTTACTATCTGGCCGTCTCTAGAAATACTTTGTCAATCACTCCTCTATAGGGTATTTCCAAACCTCTTAGCATGACACTGGAATGTCTTTATGGTCTGATTCCAAACTCTCATTCTAACATCTTCTACCATCAATTCCTTCTCTTGGTTCCCCATGATCTTTCCTATCTGCCTATACTTACTCATATCATTTTCGCTGTCTGGAATGCCTTTCCCCAATTTCACTTCCAAACAACCAAACCTTAACCATATACCAAGGTCCTTTAAAAAAAAATGGTATTCATAAATGGTGAAAAACAATATATCATAAGTGCTCACGTTTTATTCTAATTTTAAATTATTACTACTATTTGGGGTTTTTTGGTTATTGTTTTTTGAGACGGAGTCTCATTCTGACACCAAGATTATAGTACAGTGGCACAATCTCAACTCACTGCAACTTCTGTCTCCCAGGCTCAGGCTATCCTTCCACCTCTGCCTCTTGAGCAGCTGGGACTACAGGTGTGCACCAGTACGCCTGGCCAAGTTTTTTGTTTGCTTGTTTGTTTGTTTGTGTTTTGTAGAGATAAGGTCTCACTATATTGCCCAAGCTGATCTTGAAGTCCTGGGTTCAAGCAATCTGCCTATCTCAGCCTCCCAAACTGCCGGGATTACAGGTGTGACCAACACACCTGGCCTATTACTGCTATTTGATATATTTATTCTTTGGACCCACTTTGATAACTTCAGCATTGCACTAATATATATTAAGAATTGTTAAAAGTATTCGTCCACCAGTGGTTTAGACAGCAGACAGGAGCAAGGACTCCTTAAATATAAAAATATGATGTAATTGTCAATCAGATTATCCCAGTGAGTTGGTGACTTCCTAAAAGTAAGCTAGTCATTTTGCAGTTTCACATCATAGGGTGCCATTTTATTAATGACAGTAGCATTTTACATAATGGTTCACTTGTCATCATAAATAATTCATATTATTCTCTTAAAATGAATGTTATATGTAATTTTGGTTCATAAAAATTATTTCCTATAAGCCAAACCAAAGCACAGTCAGTGGCCAACATGGTGAGACCCCTCTCTACTAAAAATACAAAAATTAGCCAGGCGTGGTGGCCCGTACCTGTAGTCCGAGCTACTCGGGAGGCTGATGCAGGAGAAGCACTTGAACCTGGGGATCGGAGGTTGCACTGAGCCGAGATTGCACCACTGCACTCCAGCCTGAGTGGCAGAGCAACACTCCATTTCAAAAAATAAAATACAATAAAAACATACTTGAATATATATATATAAACGCACACACACACACACACACACAGGATATATATATATATATATATATGTACAGGATATATATATGGGATATATGTATATGGGATATACATATATATATATGGGATTATATATATCCCTTTCTACTGGACAAACGCATTGCTTAGATGGGTTAAGATTCTTCACCAAACATTTGTCTTATTCTAGAAGTAATTTAGAAATTAAGGGAAAGAGTCCAATTATCTTTACTTCCCATAAGGTAATCCATTTCAAAATTTTACCTGTTTTATTATAATTAATCTATTTTTATAACACAACAGAATAGAAATTTGTTTTAGATAATGACAAGAATTTTAGCCAGATTGTGGCAGTCAGTAAAATCAAAGTCACCCTGCATGGCATTTTTGGCAGCTGCAAATGATTGCTGGCTATTTCACACCTCACTTTTTCTTAAAAGGTCATATAAAATGCATTAAAAATCTATCTCCGTGATACTAGCCACCAAAATATACTGAGCTGTGTACAGAGAGTATGGAAAATGCCGGCAGAGTGGTAGAGGTATGCATGGATTTTCTAGACATCAACCCCAAGCAATAGGAAAGAGTTTTGAAGCGCCAGAGTCGATGAAAATAGCTTTTGTTCAAAGCGACCAAAGAGTAATAATTATTGAAAACAAATCTCAAAGTTAAGAGGACACATATAGTCTAGGCTGTTTGTGATTCACCTTAGAACAGATTACCATGATGTGCCATCACATATCAGATTCATCCAAAAATTTATTAAGGACTTTTTAAGTATACTGCAGCATACCCTCACTGAAGTACTAAAGCATAATGACAAAGGCCTTGAACACATGGGCAATTTTATTGATAAAACCAAAAAGACACCTGATAAGGCATAGTAACAGCTTAAGGAAAAAAGTAAGTATCTTAAAAAGGAATACAGATTTTAAAATATATATATAAATATAAAAGCGTATGATTGCTGAAAGACAAATGGAATGGGGCCCGATATACTTGCAAGGGTTGGATAGCAGAAGTGAAAAAGTGAAAGTATTCTAATATATTCAAAGTGCACTGCTATTTTTTTTCCCGTAAGAAAGAGGAAGTCGAATCAATATGAATGCTTACCCTTTTATTCAATAGTTAACCCTGAAGTATAAAAACAATAGATAATCACAGCAATAGGATTAGAGCAGTAACTGTGTTTTCTTAATCGATCTGATGTATATGAGTACATGCATATATTTGATAAATAGTTATGGAACTTTCATAATCTATAATGTATTAAATACCATGTGCTCAGCTCTGTAGTAAACAAAGGAATCAGACACGGATCCTGTCTTCTTAGAGACTAAATAGAATATAAAACATCTTTATGGAAAACCATAACACCATATACAATCTGATAAATGACACTTTAAAAGTTGAAGATTATAGATGTGGTGGCTCATGCCTATAATCCCAGCACTTTGGCAGGCTGAGGTGCGCGGATGACTAGAGGTCAGGAGTTCGAGCCCAGACTGGCCAACATGGTGAAACCACGTCTCTACTAAAAATACAAAAATTAGCCAGGTATAGTGGCAGGCGCCTGTAATCCCAGCTACTTGGGAGGCTGAGGCAGCAGAATTGCTTGAACCCGAGAGGCAGAGGTTGCAGTGAGCTAAGATTGCGCCTTTGCACTCCAGCCTGGGTGACAGAACAAGACTCCTTCTCAAAAAAAAAAAAAAAAAAAAAAAAAGTTGAAGGGAAAAAGCTATGGGAGTTCAGAAGAGAGAACTAGGCATTGTGCGAAACCATCAAGATAGTTTTGGAGCAGGTAGCCTTTGAGGGAGCTCTGGAACATAAATGGAACTTGGAATTCGAGACCTGGGGTAAGGGAAGGAGGGATTTGGCAGAAAAAGTACCCTCCCCACATAGGGACAAACAACAGCCAAAGCACTAAGCCACAGAACATACAATATTTATGAAAAACAGCAGTAGTTTAGTTGATGAAGGCATCTTTTAAACGCGGAAGAATGCAATCAATCTGGAAATAGTTTGGAAACGATAATAAGCCTTAAATTTTAAAAAGTTAGATTGACTTATTTTATAATCAATCAGTAACTACTGAACGTTTTTGGAGGAGAGGGTTCTTTTTGCTGTTGTTGTACAGTTTGGCTTCAAACATAAATGGAAAGTCTGTGGGCAAGGAAATCATTTAGAAGATTCATTTGTCCTAAAGTTTATCATGTCCCAAACTACATCAGCAATATTATAAACTAGAGGCAATAGGAGTGGTGAAGTTGAGAGAAAATGAAGTTATAATCAACAATGTTTAATAGCTTATAAAATGCAAGGATTCAGGGAACAAAGTCTCTATTAAAAATGACTGAAAATATGAAAGCCTGGTTAGCTGAAACAAAAGAGATCCCACTGGAAACAAGATGAGTAGCGCTGAAAGTGAAGATAAGCTCAGTTTTTAATATATTTTGGTGGTGGTGGAATTTATATGTGAAGTTCTTCAGTAACGGGAGAAAAACGGACATATATTTGGAAGTCATCTGCATGGAAGTAATCATTCAAAGCACGAGTTATTTGATATTTTAAGAAAGAGAACCTCAAGTATTCTTGCATATTTGCAGGATTTGATAAATTTTCATTAGTAAGAGTAGCTCCCCATGGAAGTGATTCTTAAATAGGAGTTCCCTCCACCAATAGAGAGTAGCAAATCTCAGTCTTGAGAAATATAGGTAAAACGAGGTGTACTGGGCAGGGTGAGTGAGGAGAGAGGGGAATTTTGTCCCATACTTTTTCCAATACTCGATAAACAATTCCATGGTGAAAAAGATACATTTACAATATTAATTGAGAAATAAAATTCAGGGAAAAAGACACCAGGATGGAAACAAGCAAAATGAAAATTTAAAAGACAGAAAACTGGCTGGGCGAGGTGGCTCAAGCCTATAATCCCAGCACCTTGGGAGGCCAAGGTGGGAGGATCATGAGGTCAGGAGTTCAAGACCGGCCTGACCAATATGGTGAAACCCCGTCTCTACTGAAAATACCCAAATTAGCCAGGCGTGATGGTGCCTGCCTGTAATCCCAGCTACTCAGGAGGCTGAGGCAGGAGAGTTACTTGAACCGGGGAGGTGGAGGTTGCAATGAGCCGAGATCCTGCCATTGCACTCCAGCCTGGGCAACAGAGCAAGACTCTGTCTCAAAAAAAAAAAAAAAGAAAAGAAAAGAAAACTATCAAATGCTCAAGAAAAAAACAGAAAGGAAAAGAGAATAAGGACTGAGATGATCTGGCAATGAAGAAGTTGCAGGTTACTTTAATGGAGAATTGAGAGAGTTAATAAATTTTTATGGAAGACAATGTACAAGAAGTTGTAGTCTACGTCGGACACGGGAAGAAATGCAAATCAACAACTATTATAAGAAATTGGCAGCCGGGCATGGTAGCTCACTCCTGTAATCCCAGCACTTTGGGAGGCCAAGGCAGGTGGATCACCTGAGGTTAGGGGTTCGAGACCAGCCTGGCCAACATGGTGAAACCCCGTCTCTACTAAAAATACAAAAATTAGCTGCCATAGTGGTGAGTGCCTGTAATCCTACCTACGTGGGAAGCTGAGGCAGGAGAATCTCTTGAACCTAGGAGGTGGAGGTTGCAGTGAGCCAAGATCGAGTCATTGCACTCCAGCCTGGGCGACAAGAGTGAAACTATGTCTCAATTAAAAAAAGAGAAAAAAAAGAAAGTGGCCAATGAAAAGAAGTGATGGAATCACGGCTCAAGGCACTAACAGTATTTAAGGAAGATGAGCTTGTGTCCAGAATAGCACTGTTCAATAGAAGTATAATGAAAACCCCATATAAAATTTTAAGTATTTTAGTCACTATCTTTAAAAAATTGAAATTAAAGAGGTGAAAGTAATTTATTGATATATTTTACTTAATGTATTCAAGTTATTATGTTTCAATAAGTAACCCATATGAAAATTATTGAGAAATTTTACATTCTTTTTTCCTATTATCTTATTTAAAGTTGTCAAGTACTTTACACTTAAAGACTATGTCAATTTGGACCATCTACCTTTCAGGTGCTCAAGAGCCACAGGTGGGTAGCAGCCACTGTCCTGGACAAGACAGCTCTAGAAATAGAGCTAGGATCCTGGAGTGGTTTTTGCAGCTGTTACTTGACCGCTAAGTTTGGTTAGCTGGCCAGTAAGAAGTGGTATGCATGTATTTATTTTCTCTATTTTTTATCATCAAGTACAAATAGAAAAATATGAAGGCATTTGAATTAAGAATCATAGAATGCTGTTAGAAATTTTCTTTGTAACTAAGCAAGAATAATTCTTTGAAATGGGAATTTAAACTAAAACACTTTGAAGCTAATAACGTGAGCTTTTAAAGACACACTGTAAAAGTTAAAAGTAGAAAACATTTCCAGGATTTCTAAAGTAAAAGACACAATATAAACACAGGACTAAAATTGGTTTAAGAATTTCAAAACCATTCCTCATGAAATCATAATTATATCAACTTGTACAAATAAAAGGTCAAGAACTTTCCAAATAATTGCATCCAGACATTGTCTCATTAACTAGAATCCCACACACAAAAGTAGTTCAACAACTATTGGATTTATCCTTTGCTCACTCTATTTTCTCAAGACTGATGAAGACAGCTAAATCACACATCTGGCATATCTTCCTCAAGCTATTTTCTACTACCTACATCAAATAAAATGAATTCCAAATACTTCACTCTTTACCAGTCAATTAAAGAAGAATTCACTCTAAAACAAAACAAAACAAAATTACATGATTTCAATAACTCTTTCCTTTAACAAGTATTTTTCTTTAAAATGTATGTCTCTATTTTTATTGACAATTTGAAACTAACTAAACATGTAGCACAGGGAATTAAAAGACATCTTAGAAAGCAGATAATGTTTTAAATTTAAAGATCACATAGAAATCAAACCTTGGCCTACATTCTTTAAAACTCCTCAGTAATATATTGATTTATTTATATTTCAGGTGATTGTGCTTCCAAGAAAAAAATTGTTTATGTTAAGACAGTTCAAATTGGAGGATCAACTATCAGAGTTAAAGCATAAGGTAAAGGTAGCAACAGTCATAAAGCTGAATAAGATATAATTGCATGTGCTACTGCCTGGGGTGTGGGTGTATTTAATATCTCATAGCAGTTACTTCCCAGTACATAATGTATTATTTTAAAGTGAAAAGTTACAAGAATCACTTTATTTTGAACATATTATCACATGATGATATGATGTATAATATGTTGTCATTTTTCATACTGAAAACATAGATTATAACATAGATTTGAATATTCTCCTCAACATTTTTAAAAAATTATGTTAAAATGGAAGCCATCTACCTACCTTTTGGCCTTGACACTTTATTTTGGCCTTGACAAATAAAGCAAAGACTTTTTACTTCGTATCACTAAAGACAACATGAAATGGCCCACATTAGCACAGTAGCAATATACTCTTGAGATAAAACAGTAAATTATTAGTTTTCTAAAGAAAAACTAGTAGTAATTGTTATAACTCTCCTCTTGACTCTACAATGCTGTTTTTATCTTTCCATTTTCTTAGAAGTAACTTGCTATGTACATATCATCTTCCCACCCAAGTTCAAACAGTTTCTTGAAATGTTACTCACGGCGTATTTGGCAAAATTTCCATTGAAAAGTACCAAGCACATGGAAGTCATTCAATAATTGACTTTTTAATTTTGATTATTGGGAAAAGAGAAGAAAAGAAAAATGCCCACAAGGAAATGCCTTATCAGATACTGCTAAGTAAGGACAGGCTGGCATAAAAACATTGATCAAACAAGAACTTTGTTCATCTCATTGTTTTTCCAGGAATGGAGCTCAACTCTACTTCATTATGGTTAAGGGGAAGTATTAAAAAGAAAAAGAGATTGGGACATTTTATTAGGGGAAAATCCTACAATCCACTTCTTTATTTTATTTAGTATTGTATTTTTATTTTTCTGTTGAAGACAACAAAATATTCCCTCAAAATGCTTGATAAAATTAATGATCCCTCTGATGTCTAAGAGAGATTATTTTTTATGCTAAATTTGAAACGTAATTTAATTCTTATTAACTTATTTAAATCTACAAAATAAACTTGTTAAACAGATATAATGGATAAAGATATAAAACAAATAATTTTTCTTCCCAAATCTTTTCAATTCAATTGGAGTGATTTTTCTCTCCTTATTTTTTAGGCTATTCTGGCACATAAGGACAAAAGAAGCCACTTAGTCAAAGACGAAACAGAAAATAACCCCATCTTTCAGAATACCTATGTATACTCCCTGAAAACAACACCTGCGCATAGTCACTTGAAGCAGAAAAAAAAAGAGATAATACAGCCTGATATGGTTCGGCTGTGCCCCCTCCCAAATCTCAACTTGAATTGTATCTCCCACAATTCCCACATGTTGTGGGAAGGATGCAGGGGGAGGTAACGGAATCATGGGGGCCAATCTTTCCCGTGCTATTCTTAATGATAATGAATAAGTCTCACAGAATCTGATAGGTTTATCAGGGGTTTCCGCTTTTGCTTCTTCCTCATTTTCTCTTGCCGCTGCCATGTAAAAAGTACTTTTCGCCTCCTGCCATGATTCTGAGGTCTACTCAGGTATGTGGAACTGTAAGTGCAATTAAATCTCTTTTTCTTCCCAGTGTCAGGTATGTCTTTGTCAACAGCATGCAAACAGACTAATGCATAGCCCCACAGATTAGTTGGAACCCAAGTTTTTACTGATATGCTATGGAAATTTAATTTGTTACTAATTTTCCTCAGTTAAACTTCTAAATATCAATGGTCATTACCAGTTTTTTATTCTTCTTGTCCCTCCAAATATCATACTAATGTTGAAATTATAACATGTAAAATGTTCTAACCACTATCAAGCAAAAATTTGATTAGTATAGTTAAATATGAGACATTCCTAAAATTTATTCATATTTACTCCATTGGGAAAAAAAGGAAGAAAAATGCAAAGAAACGTTTTATTTGTAGTTTTCTCAGCAAAATAGAAGTGTTAATGAAAAATAAAGATATTTTTTACTATCAGTAAAGGGATTTCTGCTGTCTGCAGAATTGCAGCCTCTTCTAAATTTCACCTTGGGAATATTTCAACATCATCTTCTTCACCTTATACATTTTTTTTTCTAAGACACTGGAAACATTTCAATCTTCCTTTTTACCTCAAGGATTTCCCAAATGTCAGTTTGCAGAGGGATCAGTATAGACAACTTAAATAAGCAAAATCTGCCTTTATTTTTCTCTTGTTCCTACTCAGCATCTCCTCTCTAAAGATAGTTTAATAATTTTTATTCCATGTGCTATTTCTCTGTAGAAATTTATGAATCTTGTGGTAAAGTTTCTCCTCTAAAGTCACATAACATATGTGAGGGCTAAAACACTGACTTCTTGATTGGACAACTTTTTGAATTAAATAACCATTACTGAAGTCCTGGTATTTACACAGTGATATAATGGACATAGTAAAATGAGTTTCTAATTGCATAGAGACCAAGACATACATATCCAGAAGACAGAAGTTAAGCAAGACTACATAATACACTTAACTCACTGCCAAAATTATCGGCAAACTTGTCATGTGAATGCCAGAAGAAGGACAGATCACTAAAGGGAGGAATAATCAGGGAATACATTTTTTGTGAACCCCAAAACAGAACGCACTCTAGATATGTGGAACAGAGTGAGGGGGAAAGCCATGGCAGAAGACCCCAATAAAGTTGATACATGGAAATAGAATCGTAATAGTATATTTGAGAAATAGTGACAAGACGGCATGGTCTGTCTGAAGTCAAGGGTTGCTGTTTCTAAACAGCAGAATCAGGATTGCTGATTATTAAAGACAAGGAGCCAGACACTTTGCTAAAGGTTTTGCTTTTTCGCACAGTCCTTACAACTCTATGAGGTAGATACATCCTTTCTCAGAGACGAGAAAATGAAGAGGGTTTCAGTATCTTGCTAAAGTCTCTTGAACTGATAAATGGCAAAGGCCAGAAATGAATCTGATTTGGAGAATATCCTATGCCAGGTAAGAGATGTGGGACTTAATTCTTTAGACAATTTGTGTTTCCTAAATGCCTTTAAACAGATTTTATGGCTTTATAAATATTAGTGTTTCAGGAAGATTGATATGAATGTTTGAAAAAATGTTTTCTAATTTGTTCATGTTAGCAAAAGAGAAAATTATATTTTAAAGGAACTTTTCATGTCTTTTTCAAATAAAATGACTGAATCCCTTTGCAGAAATATTTATTTCCATGTCATCTCAGCTTCTCCTAATTATGTTGAAAGTCGACTGACTTATAGAAAGATTTTTTCAGGTTGATAAAAGCCCCCAACCCTGGAAAGTAAAAAACGAAAATATAACAAAGAAACCAAATTCCTTTTTTGGTTCTCATGCCCAAACCTCAACACCACAGAGGGCAGATAAGGTAATAAGGAAATTTTACTGTCCTGACCTCTGTTGAAGGTGTCATTTTACTAAAAGCATTGCACTTAATAAATTGATTTGTTGCAATTACAGATACCTCCCTAAATGGTAGAAAAAGCAACAAAGAAAGGTTGAACCATTTGATGATTTGGAAATAATAATCAATGGATAAACTGACTACCTCATATTTTAATTCAGCAATGAAGCAGAAATATAGCTCATGAATTTTAGAAGGTTGCAAGAAAAGAAGTGCAGTGTCCCAAATAAGGCACTTAGAATTCTCACCATCTTCTGCATTGGTTAGCTTATGCCTGATACAGTTTAAGAAAGACACACACAAACTAGAAAGCAACCAGAGGTAAAATCTGAAAGCTGTAGCTGAGGAAGCACTAAAGGTGTGGTGATATCCTGCCTGGAGGATGGTAGAGCCAGAAGTATCTTTTCTATCTTCAAGTGTCTGAAGAATTGTGATGCAGTAGAGGAATTAGTGTAGCCTATCCACATAGGAACCAGGAACAAACAGACACTTCTTACTTCCACAAGAAGGCAAAAACTCTTACAATTACTGTAGACAAACAGTAAGACCCTGCTGCTAAGAATATGCAATCACATATTTAACAACTATCCTGGAAGAATATTATACATGGGTGCCCACTTTGGTTGGCATTTAAACATTTCTATGAAAACTATAAATCAAATTTTATATAATTTTATGAGAATCCATACAAAAAGGAAAGGAACTTCTATAATTGTTTTAAATTCATGAAACATCATAGGTTAAAAGTGTATATATGCTTTAGCAAACTCTAGAATTTTTCTTTAACCTTCTACCAGTTTTGTCTTGGGAGTCAAACATGAATTCTACATAAGCAACCTAGCAAGGTTTGGTTGAAAAGAATACTAGATTTAGAATCAGAAGTTTTGTGGTTTTTTATTTATTCTTTTACCTTTTGCAAATTCATATCTCGGAATATTATTTCTCATATATAAAGTGGCAATAATATCATCTGCCTTATAGATTGCTGTGAAAATCAAATGAAATCACATTTATACAATCAGGTTGTAGACGATGTGACACTGAATATTATAAAGGGTTGTTTTCATTCCTTTCTTTTGTTTCAAAAGAAGTCTCTCTGTCTACTATTTCTTTCCACAAATCTCTTAGTTATTAAAGAATTCATCTGTCCCCACTTTAGTTTTCCCCTTCTTTTCTCTTAAAGTTCTACCACAGGTTCATTATCATGAGAACATACGTAATAGGCACACAAATATCTTTGAAAAAATGAATGCTCTGCAGTAATAGCATCTCCAAAAGATAATTATCATCCAAACTTTAGTATGCATGTCAGATTTGACCTCACAGTATCAAAGGGAAGAAAAGCAATAATTTCTTGCTACTTGGTGAATACGCAAATTGCATTATACTATCATAATATATAAATTCTAATTGATGTCTAAATCGCAATGGCATGGCACAGAAGGCTAGATGATACATAGCTTCACAGATTTCAGGTTTCCACCAACTAAGCTGTATCATCAAAATTTGACATCGAGATTAAGAAATAATTCAATGTGAATCTTCCTGGAGAAACAGTCACCAAACAAGAACATCATGTAACTGCTTTGTATAACTGTGCAATTCTGCCCAAAAGACAATGTTACAAAGTAAGTGGTGCTTTACACATCACCAACTGGAGTGAGACTACACTGAGAACTGCCATTATGCAAACAAAACAGTGTACCCGATCCCAATAAAACTGCAGGGCGTTTCCAGGGAAAAGAGACGGGTTACCATGTTCCGCCACTACACCTCAAAACATTAGAGTGATCTATACTTACTAAGACGTACGACAATATTTTTTAAAAGTAATTGTTACATCATAATAAACAACATAATGCAGCCAGGTGCAGTGACCCAAGCCTGAAATCCCAGCACTTTCGGAGGCTGACGCGGGTGGATCACGAGGTCAAGAGATTGAGACCATCCTGGCCAACATGGTGAAAACCCCTCTCTACTAAAAATACAACAATCAGCTGGGCGTGGTGGCGCACGCCTGTAATCCCAGCTACTTGGGAGGCTGAGACAGAAGAATCACTTGAACCCGGGAGGCAGAGGTTGCGGTGAGCCAAGATTGCGCCACTGCACTCAAGCCTGATGACAGAGCAAGACCCTGTTTCAAATAAAATAAAATAAAAAACAACATCATGTACAAGAAAGATTCTTCCAAAATATACATGAATGAAGAGGAAACCCATAGATAGGAATGGAAGAAAATGTTAAAATTAAACTCTTCCCTTTACAGATGACAAAGTGGAAGCTTAGAGTTTAAGAATACAAAAATCAATCACATTTGGAGTTCAGATTTGGTCACTGATGAAAAGTAAACTCACTTAACTGCAATATGTTTTTTAAATGTGGCACTAAAAAAGGCATAATGATTTTAATAAGATGAAATCAACTACAAAAATTCCCAGGTCACTGGGAATTCCTCACCACTAAAGTCCTGTTTGGAATCCTCTTATACCCCCAGAGCACCAGCAACCTATTCCTTGCTGTGCTCAGTGTTAGCATCTCTGATAAAAGAAATGGTGTAAACAAACAAGCAAACAAACAAACAAAAAACCTCCACAGTATCTGCAGGCTACCTGTGTTATCTAATCAAGCTTATGAGCTACTGGTGCCAGCCTTCACTGGTTGCTCAGGTAAGGTTAGAGAAGTTTCTGGGTTCCTTCCCAGAAGTGGCTAGGACTTCTCTGATGTCTTCACTAAGTATTAGTCAAAGCTATGTCGACTTAGTGAATGTACTTATTTTAATATATTTTAAGATATACTAAAAATACAATGTGGTAAATATTTCCTGCCAAAAATATTCAGCTTGATAGAGTACACATTTCTGTATTAACACATATGTATATGTATTAACACAATATCTAACATGTAACACTGTAGTAACACATATGTGTATGTATTGACACATAATAGCTATATCTATCAACAACTATTTTTGCATTTATGTATTTATATATTGTATTTGTAGATACAAATAGTTGTATGATATATAATATATATTTTCTGCAAAAGGAAAGGTAATTTTTATAGGAAAAATTACCTACAATTCAAAATTGTTCACAATGATGAGAGATAATACTAGATCATGTAATTTAGTCCACACACTGTACAGAATTAATAAGAAAGAATAATTAAAATCAGTCATCCCAGGCCTGGCATGGTGGCCCATGCCTGTAATCCTGGCATTTTGGGAGGCCAAGGCAGGCGGATCACCTGAGGTCAGAAGTTCGAGACCAGCCTGGCCAACATGGTGAAACCCTGTCTCTACTAAAAAAATTTAAAAATTAGCTGGGTGAGGTGGTGCATTTCTAGTAGTCCCAGCTACTAGGAAGGCTGAGGCAGGAGAATTGTTTGAACCTAGGAGGCAGAGGTTGCAGTGAGCAGAGATCGCACCATTGCACTCCAGCCTGGGTGACAGAGTGAGACTCCATCTCAAAAAAAAAAAAAAAAAAAGAAAACCAGGCATCCCAGCTAAAAATGCATTCATGTCATGCCCAGGCTGGCTTCCATACAAGGATGCTCTAGGAGATTCTGTGAGTTTCTTCACTACATGTTTGTTTTAGATAAATTTGGGAGCTACATTTACCTTGAGAGTGTCTCTACTGGGTCCATGAGAGGAAACAAGGAAATCTGAGTTCTGCCATCCTAGCCTCCTTTCTCTGGGAATTTTTAATGAATTGTGTCCTAATGGGTCCCTTTATAGCACTGTAGCAGCTTTCTCAGGACCAATAGGTAGGACTTCGGAGACCACCCTGGTCCATTCTCACATTCCTGAGGTGCAGGAAGGTCTTGCCCAGTTTGTGCATGAACTTAACAGGCAAATAAACCATCTAATCTGGTGAAAAGCAAAAAGCAATATGGAGAGACCTTTGGGGGACAGCATGGTGACTTCCAACTATAAAAAGATTAAGTACAGTTAGAATACTTTTCCCATCCAAAGTAACCTTCAAATTTATTACTTACTGGCCAGCTTTACAAATGCATTCACACAGATTAACATGTGTGAACATGTTCTGTTAATAATGGAATCTGAAAAAAAAAAAAAAAAAAAAAGGAGGAAGCTCCAAACAATGTTGAGGGGGGAAAAGCAAAGTGAAGCAGGGTAACATTGTCACTGCTCAGCAAAAAGTGGTAGGGGACATTATCTAAGATAAAGAAAGTAACATGAAATACAACTTTGAGACCATACGCTTCAGTTCATAAGGCCAAAAGCTGATCACAGGGAGCGGCAGCTAAAGAGATCTTAGAGATAAAAAAGTGCTTGGAAATCATTTTACAGATGGAAAAAAACAAGCTCAAGCCCTTAGTTTTTAAAAAGAGAAATCAATTTAAGGGAACCCAGTGGAGGGTCTGCTTGCTTCGCTAGAATGATATTCCTGTTGCTTATTTTCCATCATCCCCAGAACATCCTTTGCCCTCGAGCTCACTCTGGGGGCACCATTGAATAAAGGTCAACAGGTCCCTCTTGGTCTACTACTATAGCAATCCTCATTCCCAGGACCTTGAGGTGTCTCTACCCTGTATAAGCTAACTGGAAGTCTGCTTTTCATATTTTCAAAGAACAATGCCTGTTTCTTAGCTCAGATAATAATGTAAGGATTTCAAAAACAAAAACATATGGGACATTTTCTTAATTAATATATCATCTTTCATAACATGATTAGATTTTACCAATTTTTCTCTATGTTACCTGAAATATAAAAAATATTATCTTTCTCTTTCTCTTTCTTTCTCTTTCTTTCTTTCTTTCTTTCTTTCTTTCTTTCTTTCTTTCTTTCTTTCTTTTCTTTCTCTCTTTCTCTCTTACTTCTTTCCTTTTATTTCTTTCTTTCAGATGGAATCTCACTCTGTCACCCAGGCTGGAGTACAGCGGCGTGATCTCAGCTCACTCTCACCTCTGGCCTTCCAGGTTCAAGCGATCTGGGCCTTAGCCTCCCGAGTCACTGGGATTACAGGTGCCTGCCACCATGCCCAGCTAATTTTGTATTTTCAGTAGAGACGAGATTTCAGCATGTTGGCCAGGCTGGTCTCGAACTCCTCATCTCAAGTGATCCACTGCCTCGGCCTCCCAAAGTGCTGGGATTACAGACGTAAGCCACCTTGCCTGGCCCTATTTTCTATTTTTGTCTGTTCACCAATCCAAAATCCAAGCACTTTGTGTGCAAATTATGAAGATTTCAATTTGCCTAAAAATATCCAATGACTAATTTCTATTTAATGTATAATTTGAGAACACACTAGATTTTTTTTGGTGGAGGGCATTTGTTAATAAAAAGTTGAACATATCAGATAAAACCTGGGTTGATACACCACATGAATGACAGGTAATGCTGCAAATCCCAGCTCAGCACAGTGCTTGGCACACAGTCAGTACTCAGTAAACATAAACAATTATTATTACTAATATTTGGACAAATTTACCTTATTCAACCTCTTTCAAATGAGAAAATTACAGGCATTTCCTTAAGTGCACAATTAAGGAATCATCCCTCAGATTTAAAACATGATGCACTAAAGAAATGTTAATATTGTAGAGAGGAACAACACTTGGGAAACTGTTAGTCATTTATACCATTCTGTGAACCCGACTAAGGAACAGGAGTTCCATAAGCGTCATCTCCAAGCTTCACAACAACTCCATGCTATAGGCATTATTGTCTCCATTTTGAAAACAAGCATCATGAGGGTGAGAGGTAAGAGCTAGGTAAGCAGAGAGCTGAGGATCCGGAGAGGAATGATTGAAGAAAGGGGACCACCAGTTGTGAAAGCCAAGTTAAAGACAAAAATAAACAAACACCTCTCCTCATCGCAAACTTTTATGCTTTCAAGCAACTATTTATGGAAGCACCTACTATGTGCCAGGCACTCTGTCGGGAATAAATATCATGCAGAGTTCAAAAATTCTGTCACATTCAGTCTTAACAGCTTGCTTTCTCTCATGCTCTTTCTCTGCCTGGAACACCCTCCTTTCCCCTGCTTCTCCTCCCCATTCTACTATACCCATGTTTAGAGTCTACACTTTAACATCATCTCCTCTAGAAAACTTTCCCTGAAATACCTGAGCTTCTTGAAATACACTATCTTTTTTTTTTTTTTTTTTTTTTGAGATGGAGTCTCGCTCTGTCGCCCAGGCTGGAGTGCAGTGGCGCGATCTCGGCTCACTGCAAGCTCCGCCTCCCGGGTTCACGCCATTCTCCTGCCTCAGCCTCTCCGAGTAGCTGGGACTACAGGCGCCCGCCACCACGCCCGGCTAATTTTTTGTATTTTTAGTAGAGACGGGGTTTCACCGTGGTCTCGATCTCCTGACCTCGTGATCCGCCGGCCTCGGCCTCCCAAAGTGCTGGGATTACAAGCGTGAGCCACCGCGCCCGGCCAATACACTATCTTTGCATGCCAATAGCAACCACTTACCCTACCATGCAATAATTGCTTCTTTTGGATTGTTTCCTAATCCTTGGACTAAGAAACTGTACCTTACACTGCCGCAAAAATGCCACATCTGTGTTTATTTAATTAATAAATTCACATAGCAAATGAATGAATGAAAACAGAATTAAGGATCTAACAAAAAGAATGAGAAAAGTTAGCATTTCAAGTAAATGTACCTTTTAATAACAATCTAATGTACAATTTCATTTAACATGTGTCTTAGCTAGAGTATAATTGTTTAATATTGCTTTAAAGTGCAAATTGTTTATTTAGAATTCAATAAATAAATGCTGAACTAGGAAATGAAAGTGTTGTTTAATTGTCCTCACTACCATGCATGGCTTTTTGATATTTTTAGTAATTAGCAAAATAGAAATTGACTTTAAAACCAAGAATAAAAGAAATATCATGAATAAATGTTATCTAATATTTCTACACTGCTTACTTTTAATGATTCAATCATTACAATAAGAAAACAGCAATATGTAGTTCACATAATTAGCTCTTGTAATAATTAGGGGAAGGGGTGGGAGACATCAATGAAACACACACATTGTTGTCCAAGTTAAACCAGAAATTCTTGATGACTAACATTAATTGAGAAAAGATGGCCAAAAAAAAATAAATCCTATGTGAAACATTAAACAAAGTTATCTGATGTTTATGTTTTTCTGCTTTAATAATTAATGGAATGTAAATAGTCAGGAGAGGCTTCAGTTTTGCATTGTAACTAACCAGCATTATAAATGGCAGTCAGATGTTTACATAATACCCAGAACCCTTCTGTATGGAAGGAGGTTACAAATCTGCCCCTTTTCCCTGTTCAAAGTCAAAAATAATGGTGCCTGATCCCCAGAGCATTCACTGCAAGAACTGTTTGCATATTCAGTTATTGTTTCTGCTGCGTCAGTCATCTGTTGAAGTTCACTCTAATGTGGCCCTGATCAATTCTGCCAGCTGTGCTTAAGTGCTGTTTACTATAATAACATCACACTGCATTCTTATTTGGCAACAACAGCTATGACAGCACCTAAATGCACTGAGAAGCCAAGATTTTTATCATGTACACAGATCAAATTGAAACTGTTTACAGAGGACAGGGATGTTCTATTTCTGTCCATTCTAGTGAATACCAATAGCACAATAATGGCTTTGCAAAATTCTGCCCTTTCTAATAATTGAAGACACTGTTGACCTAAATTCTTAATGGGATACAGAAATTATTTTATAATTATATCTTACATGTTGATTCACCAGAAATAAACCCTCACCTCTAGCATGTCCTGATGTAAGACGTAGTATGAGTAAACTAACTAAAATGAAAATATATTCTGAAAAATATCTAGCAGGAATAAGAGTAAATATGAAAGTAAAAAGTAAAAAAACTAACAATTTTAAATAATAGAAAAATATGTCAACAAAATATTATATTATATGGTTTTCTCACCTCTTAAAATAATATGCTTCATCTCATATTAAGCAATAATGTAAACTAAGCCAAATATATCACTGAAATGAGAACTTTGTATTTCTACAAAAACTTACACACTCCTTGTGATCAATATTTGTTACTGCTTTGCTACTTATTTAAAACTTTTATGTGTGAATTCTACTATTATGTATCATCAAATTTATGGCATTGTTTATTGAAATTTTAAAAAATCTCTCTTGATTCTGTGACTCACTTAGTATTTCCTTTATAGTAAGTGTGATGTAAACAAATATACTGACTAACGAAAGAATAGAAAAGTCACTGAAATGCCATCTTCTCAGAGGTTTTAATCCTCCTGAAGCAACAGCAAATAAGTGGACATTTTTAAGATTAGCATAGAAAACATACGGATAACTCAATATAAATGCATGTCATAGCTCATAAATGTTCTGAAAGCTCCTTCTGAGCTATTACAGTGCATGCTGTGAATGTGTATTAACAATAGTGCACAATCGTACGTTAAATACATCATATATTTGCATATTTAGTTCTATTCAACTGCCGATGTTAAAAATATACTTTCTCCAAAGAACTATAGTCTTGGTTTCTAGTAGCCATAATTTTTACATTAGTGTCTATCAAAATAGTAACCTAGTTTGATATTATTCAACTTTTAAAATTGCATTTAAACTCCTACAAACCAGGAAATTATCTCTCTTTCTCTGTCTGTCTCTCTTCCTCTCTCTCTCTCTCTGTTGCTCAGTTACTTAGCTACAGCTGAAATTTTTATTATTTGGAATTTCAGGAACTCATCTTCCTAAAGATTAACAACACTTTATACACTTTATTTAACACTCTTTAGTAGATAATAATTATTTCCCCCAAACAAAATCTGTCATTTCTGATTTTTTAAGAAAACATGACATTCTACTAAAATCATCAGGTTGCCAGCAAGAATCCAAAACAAAAATAATTCATTCAAACTCCTTAATCTAGTCATTGAAGATTGACAGTATCTTTTTATATTTTTGAAAGCTCTTTTAACATTAACTGATATTTTAGTGTGTGAAGAAACTAAAGCTTTCTACATATAAAACTTCATCTTTTGCCTTCTCATCACCGTCAGATAAAAGCATAAGGGACTTGAAGCCACAGTTCAGATATACTAGTCCCACAGAAATGAGCCCAATACATCAGCATCAGGACAGGCAGCAGGTGTGAGCAGTGACTAGAAAAGAGCAACGATACACAAGGAGAGCAAGCCAGAGAAGAGTTAAACCTAACCTATTAATACCACTATGCATGGCATAATAGAAAGGCCTTCTTGTTACTAAAGGTGAAGCTATCCTGGCTGGAAAAATAAGCGAACCACTGCAAATATTGTAGTGACTGTCCTGTGAATGGATTGCCACACCAAATGACAGAACTCTCTCAATTCCACTTTCCAATAACTTCAAGGCACTAGGGATGTGACAGCATGATGAATACCACAACAGACAGCTCCAATATGGTACCATTTTACCAGATCAATATCTCGCTGCAATATAAGAAAAAAGGAGCTGATATTAGTCTACACAGTGTATTACAGATGAGGTACATTTCTTCTTACTGCACTCATGCTGAACCAAAGCAATAATTCATAGATTCCTTAAAAGGTTCGTGCACCATCACATGCAAAAAAAGGCTAATCCTTATTTCAACATCTGCTTGAAGATGTAATCACTTAAAGAAGTAAGAATGCGAGTTTTTTAAATGCCTTTTTCATTTATCGCTTACCAAGATATATAAATAACGAAGTTAGTATATCCAGGTCTGAAAAAGTACAAACATTCATAGATTGCCTTGCTGACACTGTTCCAGTAATAGTATGAAGAAAATTGCCCTCAATATTTCACTACCAGCCTACCTAACTTGCTTTGCAAGTGGAAGAGCACTTTAGAACTTTCCACATTTTGAGTGTGTGAAATATAATCAATTCTCAATTATCTGCAATGGTTTATTCTTTTTTGGATTATTCCATATTTCCTTTTTAAAACCAAAGTCACTGTGATCAGCTACCCCTAAAGCTGCCAAAAGCTGTAACCTACTATACAAGAAATATTAGTTGCCATGTGTACAAATCACACAAAAGTAATACAGAATAATTCTCACGCCATAGTCAAAGTATAAATGACCAAATGTTTTGTTGTTTCAAAATATTCTAATTGGTTCAGGCCACAGATGCAAAGAGAAACCAAAATAACATACTAAATCAGAAGCAGCTTAATTCTGACTTAATGTGACTCATGATTACCTTTTTTAATGTACTCTATACATCATCCACTGGAGTATTACTTTTATTTTCCTCCATTTTCTCTTTTTTTCATATACTGTTTCAGCAAAATAAATACGTATGTCCTCAAGCAAAGTTCCAGACTGTTCTATTAGTGCTTTAAAATGGAGGAATTCACAGCTAGCTCACCTGGTTAGTGCTTCCTCTTTGATCGTGCCCATTTCCCTTCTGGCACCGCCCATGGCTCTTGATATAGATACTCCCAATTAATATCTCTAAAAATATGAGACATGCTTCCTGGCTCCTGTCCAACTACAAATAATAATTTACCTTTCCTTTCCCCCTTTCATGCTATGCAATCAAGTATCTGTACTATGGTATGTGCTGTCTTTAGAAGATATGGGAGTTGATACTTTGCAAGGGGATGATGACTCTCAGTATTTTCCTAGCTGCTGCCAACCTGAACTATGAAGTAGGTCAGCACTAAGAGTTTTGTTTTACAGATGAGGAAAATGAGGTTTATGGAGGTTAAATGGCTTAGCCCGTTGACCCAACAGCTGTCAGAATTTAGTAACCATTCTCTGGGCCAGTGATTTCCAGCCCAGATTTTGTAATACCCCAGGGTGTCTCACATTTCCTAAAGTATTTCATGAAATTCTCAAAAAACATTCCATTAAAGATAAATGTAGGCCAAATTATATCTTTTAGACATGACCAGGAAAAAAAAAAAGTCACAAATATATCGCACAACTCTGCAAAACGTAAAAAAAAGCCACTATCTGGTGATACACTGCATTGCAGGAGAGTCTAATAAAAAAGAGGTAAAATAATAAGGTAAGTATGTTATGAATCATTAAATGTCATTTTTTTCCTTGGGTCACATCACTTTTAATATCATTCTATTTTTATCTAGGAGATGGGCAAAAAGACCAGGGCTGGGGGGAAATCATCATAAACTACTTTATCTCTTCATCTTCTCTTTGAAAATTAACAAGAAAAATCATTAACTTTCTCTATGAGTTTTGTTTTACCATCTTCAGGGTAGATTCTACATACTAAGATGTTGCCTGGAAACACTCCACTCGGCTAATACTGAATAGCAGTGTTCAACAGAGTTGCCAATAATATCTCCCCACCTTTAGTAGCTTTAACTTTTTAGAGCAGATCCCAATCAAGTATAGCAAAACAAGAAAAACCTGTTTATGGAAATTTTATTAACATATCACACATGAGTTGAGGAAAAAAAGATATTTTGGACATTAAAGCTGTGATACAAGGCTGTTACACAGGTAGATATTTAAACATGGACCCCAATCAGAAAAACAATGGTGATGAAAAGCTATTTTCACAGAACTCTCTTTCAAGTTTAAATTGTGACATCAGTGGGCCAGATGAAACTAGTATTAAGTTTATTGCTCTGACCAAAGCTAGTTAAATCTCTTCTTTCTGCAGTCAATGTCCCAAGGTCCCAAGATTATTGTTAGAGCTAGGAAGTCTTAAGTTAGGTCTAATTTGTCTTGTTTTGCAAATGACACCCCTGAAATTCAGACAGTACCAGGGCTACTAAGTAGCAAAACCTAGTCTGAAAGGTATGTATCCTAACTTTTAATTCAGTACATTAACAGGAATTTATGTAGCTATCAATTTCTTCACATATATCTTTAAGAACATGGGATACTACTTTCCCCAAATTACTATCTAAGAATAGAGACAGACTTGTATAATGTTTTCAAACTAAATCAAGTCTGTCCCTTGCCTACTCTCTTCCTTTCACATGAATTTCAAAAGTGTTTCTTTTAATCACGGCATTAGCAACAAACATACGGAAACCACTACTTTTAAACTTATGATACTATACCAAAATAATAGAGAATATTCATTATAGACCATTAATTTATTGGCTGAGACAGTATGGAAAAAAATACTAAAAAATGTTAAATATTAAAGTAATGGCTAGAAAATTTAAATTATTTAAATTCAAAGACTGAAATGCGTAAAGACTTTTTTTATTTTTTTTTTACTTTTAAGATGAAGTCTCACTCTGTCGCCCAGACCAGAGTGCAGTAGCCCAATCTCGGCTCACTGCAACCTCCGCTTCCCAGGTTCAAGCGCTTCTCCTGCCTCGGTCTTCCGAGTAGCTGGGACTACAGGCACATGCCACCACGCTTGGCTAATTTTTTTTTCTTTTTTTTGTATTTTTAGTAGAGACGGGGTTTCACAGTGTTAGCCAGGATGGTCTTGATCTCCTGACCTTGTGATCTGTCCTCCTTGGCCTCCCAAAGTGCTGGGATTACCTAGGTGTGAGCCACCGCACCCGGTCAAGACATTTAAAAGTATACTTAGACCCTATCCACCAGGAATTCATTTTTATTTCCTAGAAATCCAGGGTTCAGAGAATTGAACATCCACCCTCATTTATCCTTTTAAAACTTATAATTCAACATTCTCAGAATACTGAAAGGACTTATATTATGGTTTAGGGTTTGTTTTCAAAACAATGAAAAAAATATATTATTTTAAAAGATGCTGTGTTGAGTGGCAGCTATGTCCTGGACACTGTATTGGCAATCACAGAAATAAAGGTCAAGATAGATAGATAGGGCAGGATTCCTCTAACTGGATGAACTCACGGTCTAATGAGGAAGACTGATATAAAATGATATAATTATAATACAAAACAATCATCTTTAGAGTAGAAATATAAATTCAGATTCTTAGAAGCAAAATATATTTAGTAGCAAAATTTGAAATCCATACTCAATTTTCTAAAGGAAAAATCATAACTCTCAGAGTATATTTAGAAAGTTTGCTTTAAATCAAACAGGATTGAATATCTGATTGTCATAGAGACGTCAAGTTGGGATATATGCTTGCCTGGATGTTGTTCACTTGTGAGAATGACATAGTGAATGTAAAGGATCAGGAGAAACAATGGCTCACATAACAAATTTGTAACAAAAAACTCATATACTGCGACTGTTTGATTTTTTGTTAAGTACAATTCAATGCATAAAACATGAGGAATATGTATTAAAAGTTCCCATAAAAATGTAACACACGTTTGAAGATTTTTGAAAGGGCTTGTTATTGACATAAAGCAAAAATAGTTTATTTAGCTTGAATAATTAATATTATGCCTCAGTAACTCATAATAAACATGCATTCAATTAAATGTTAAAATATCACTTAAATCAATACATAGTAATTCAAGACTTGGGATCAAAAGAAAAATTAAGAAAAACTGTTTTAATACCCTAAATGCCATAAGCACTAGAACAAGAGCAATATAAGGAAATAATTTGATTTTTTAAAGGCATTTTCTTTGGAGCTTTAGTAAAATAAATGGACCAGTGGCCAAATGGCTCTGTAGAGTCTTTGCTGTCTAACCTGAACAAATCACTTAACCTCTGTAGGGACCATTTTTCCTAATCACAGAAATGGGTGTAATAATGCCAATCTCACCAGTCTGTTGTTGAAAAGCCAAGAGAATTTTTAAAGGTACTTTTTTTTTTTTTTTTTTTTTTTTTTTGTGACAGAGTCTTGCTCTGTCACCCAGGCTGGAGTACAATGGTGCAATCTTGGCTCACTGTAATCTCTGCCTCCCAGGTTCAAGTGATGCTCCAGCCTCAACCTCCTGAGTAGCTGGGATTACAGGCACCTGCCATAATGCCCAGCTAATTTTTGTATTTTTGTAGAGATGGGGCTTCACCATGTTGGCCAGGCTGGTCTTGAACTCCTGACCTCAGGTGATCTGCCCGCCTTGGCCTCCCAACATGCTGGGATTACAGGTGTGAGCCACCACGCCTGGCCTTAAAGGTACTTTGAAAGTAGCAATCCAGTTGTTGATAATCACAATGGCGTTTCTGTATCATCATGCTTTTCAGGGTTGAATCACTGAAGTGCCTTTAGGAAGATGCAATCTCAAGATTTTTTAAATTATGGACTTAATTTACAAAATATACATAAACATAATTACAAACCTCTCTATGATTAAAAGAAAAATGATGAATATTGTATTCAGAACCAATATGATAATTTCAAATATTTTTAAATTGACCACTGAAGACTTGATTACCTGACAACAGTATAGAGACTTAGGGCTGTGAACATAGTCTCTCCATGGCCATTGCTCAAAGTTCATTAAACACCGTTTAAGGTGATAGGTAACATTTGTCCAGAGAAATTGTCAGGATTTTTTTAGAGACAAATAAATCCTCAGTGGGTATCAGTTGTGATGTGTGCATTTAAAACAGATTGACAGAGCAGAAACAGATTTTTATGTAAAAGACTGACAAAATTAATATGTTTAAGCTACTGATCCTATAAAAAGAGATCCCTGGAAAACACCTCTAGGTGTCTAAAGAAATACAGGGAGTGAGCACCTGGAAACAAAACAAGTTTTCTTCAATGTAAATAAATGTTTTATACATATAAAAGGTCTTCAATGTGATCAAGAAAGTGTAAGTTCAAGTGATGACAGATTGCTAAGAAATGCAGTGCAACAGCTAGCAAGGCATCCAGATCCTCAAATATTTTTTTATGGAGGAATACTCTAAAATGTGCCTATATAATTATTTAAGAATAGCTTGAAATACCTTGAAATGCACACTTAATCAAAATACAGCATCTCCTTTCCCTGAGGATGATACATCTGAACACAAATATGTATCTAAATGCTTAATGGGTCTGCCGAAGGAAGTTAACAACAAATAAATGAAAACAAGTACATATAAATATCTGGTATATTAAAAGATGACTGAGTGGCATATAATTTCTGCGGGTAATTCCATGCCCATGTTGAAGTTTACATTAGTACACTGTTAAGGCCTGCTTTGAAGAAAGTTATTATGTACCTTTTAGACTGCAAACCAGTAAACTCCCCCTCCCTCGCATTATGTTGTTGCTAGTCTTTGTCTTTTTTTTTCCTGTGGTCCTGTTTAAATTCTCACCTTGCTCTGCCCTTGTCATCAAGTCGTTCAAGCACAAAGCAGGGAGCATGGGGAGTGTTTACTCATTTCCCAAGTCCATTATCTTACACATTAATCACTGGTCTGGAACTTTTGGACAATGCTGAATCTGTTACCTTTTTTTCCCCTTTCTGGCTGCTTTTACTTGAGAGTCTGACAGTTCACCAGTTTTAAGCTGCACTAAGACTTGATGACCTTTTCATCTGATTAACTATTTTTGTCCCTAAAAAAAAAAAGATATGCATTTATAGTCCAGTGAAACCATCATGACCTTAAATGTGGAAGATGAAGCCTTTATTTTTTCTTCATGGAAAGACAGCCTAAGGGAGCTAAATATTTTAAATATTGGTTTATAAAAAAGAGTGTCTTTTTGGGGATTAAGTTCATTCCCCCCAACCCCCACGCTGCCCTCACTAAGTGTCATTTTCAAAACAAAACATTAGTGAGAAATTCCAGTTAACTTTGGAAAGCAAATATTTTTAAATATTAAAGTAAACAATTTTTTAACTCTAATATCTTCATGGTTCTTGCATAATATGAAGGACTGTTCTGGGAATTTAAAGTTTAGCTTCAATAATGATTACTAAACCAAGAGAAATAGATGTAAAAAAGCAGGACAGCTGGAGGCTCTTGAACTGTAGTTGTCAAAAGATTTGTTTGTGAAACATGCATTTTATTGCCTTGTATGCATGTTATAATGAGGCATGGACAACTGCAACATTACACTTAATGATTGCATTTCTTGTTTCAGCCAGTTTCCTTGTCCTCTTGCAATTAACGTTTTCCCAGATCACCCAAGGCTACTTTGTCAGGGAGAAAAAAAAAATCTGAAATTCACATAAATGAGCAATGTCAATAGTTTAGAAAGAGTTTACTTAGAGAACAAAGGGCCCTTATGAGGCACTAGTGAGAAGAAATGGGGAAAAAATGAGTCCTCACAATGTAAGCCTTTTCTTAAAGCGACTTGTTATCAAGCAGTTCGGGATAGTCCCTCAAATCTGCATTAAAATGCATTTCATTCCATTGACTCATTTGCATTAATTTCTCCCATTATATCTGAAAATGGCTGAATGTCTACCCAACACAATGCCACAGCCTATCACAGGCTACCACGGCGGCCCCAGGTGCCAATTTACTCCTCTTAGTTCCTTTCATTCTGTTTGCTGATTCTGACAACTGGAGTTCTCCTCTCAGTCCAAGGGACTTTTCAATTGGATTTGCTCGTGGTGACAAAATTGTTGCTTTGCTGAGAGGAGGGGGTTCTTTGATTGAGCGTCTATCATGCTGCCATGGGAAAGCGAGAGGCGAATGATTCTCAGTGGCTTCTGATTTCCAGTATTTGTTCAGCATTAGGCCCACTTATCTCCAGAAGAAAAAGCAACATGTAGAAAGAAAGTGACAGGCAGAAACACACTCACTTGCTCGTTCATTCTCACTGCGCTCTGTATTCAAACAAGGGGGACCTATTACACTGAAAGCTCCAGATCAGCCTCACTCAATTATCACAGTTAATCCTTATAGCTCTATAAAGTAAATATTTCATTACAATTTCAAATAAACAGTCACCCAATCTAATGAAGCAAGAACTCAAAGTGGCAATGTCATAGAACTCGTTACCGTCATCAAAGGAAAGGACACAGCCTTGTCTACTAATAATGAAAAAATAGATACTGGCATATTTATGAACTCAAGGGTGTTGTAGTGGTGAAGATTTCTTTTTCAGTGCCATTGACCAATTTATCTTTCCAAATACAATTATCAAAATTCTATGCGTCTTTTTTCTCTCTCTCTTTATTTCTCTTAGTTTTTCACCCCAGTCTCTTCATGGGGATCATCATCTTCACTACACATCATCCACACACTTAGCACATTCTACTATAACTTTTCTTTTTCATAAACATCAGAGAATTCTGATATGCCATTTTGAATTCAGGAAATTTACAGAATATAAAGTGATCTTTTCATAATCCATTGTCTCTATCATCAATGTTATCTTAAATTCTTCATCTTGCATGTCCTTATATCCCCTATCTACTACTCTTTTACTCTGGGGCAAGAACATCTAAAAATAACTCTCATTTCACCAAATTTTAATAATTTGAAAAAAAAAAAAGCTTGAATTGAATAAAGTAGATTAAGTCCTTAATCAAATGTTGAATTACCTCTATGCTATTCTAACTCTCATTTTAATCCTAATCTTTAGTCTCTCAGGAAATCGTTTTTCTTAAATTATTATTTTATCCTTCTTATTAAATATCCCGGTAATAGTCATTATATTTTCACACTTTGTAATTCACTCTATAGGACACAGGGTACAATGTGTATAATAGCACCATTTTGCCTGTACTTACAAGTGCTGACTCAAAAGGGAGTCCATGTTATGCAATAAGACAAAATTTCCTATAGGTAGATTGTAACTATAAACTTCTCCTTTCCTCTCAATTTTACAATACTATATTGTCCTGTCCTATAATTATCATCAAGTAGGAAGCGAGATGAATTGTTTTAGTGAGGAATATTTGCATTTTTCCCTTTCTTATGGGATTCTTAAACACTTACTAGCTTCAAAAATACCATCTGAAACACAGACTTCTCAAACATTAATGTGCATACAAATCATCTGGGGTTGGGCAGGCGGGGAGCTTGTTAAATGCAGGTTTTGATCCAGTAGGTTTGAAGTGGGGCCTGGATGCTAACATTTTTAAGTCACTGGTGATGCTGATTCTGCTGGTCCTGGGGCCATACTTTGACAAGCAAGGACTTAAACTATTGCATGGTATTTATAATTTGTATAATAAAATCAGGAGTAGGGGATCCTCAGATTATTATCAAGATAAAGTCATATGTGATATTGTCAACACTATTTTATTAATTTCATTAATAAATATATCTAAAACATGGGTGATTTAATAGATATTATTTATATTAATAAACTATCAAAAATATGAATGATTTAACTAGGAGTGTTACTAGCAATACTGATAATAATATTGATAATTGAGTGCCTGCTATGTATACTTAATTATTAACTAATTTTTTTCCTCACTACGACCTCAAAGGTCTGTATTATTATGTTAGTTGTATTAATTATACAGACCAGAAAACTAAGACTCAGTGAGGTAAAATAACTGGTCCAAGGTAGGGGCTGGAACTTGAGTCAAGTATTGTCTACAAATGCACTATAAGTTCAATATCACTTAAATCAACTTACTCCCCCATGCCAAGCCCATATCGTTGGATCACAGTCTATGACAACACATTCATTCACCCAACATGTTTTAATGAAGGCCTACAGGTCTTAGTCCCTTTTCTGGGGACTAGGACATTTAGGTGTGAAAAGACAAGCCAAGTTCCTGCCATGTTGGATTTACTCTACAACTGAACAAATGAGTGAGCAAGAAAATGTCAGATATGAGTAAGAGATATGGAGAAAATGATGAGTATGATGTAGTAAAAAATTATTTAAGAATGTACATCTAGGCCCGGTGTGGTGGCTTACGCCTGTAATCCCAGCACTTTGGGAGGCCAGGGCAAGCAGATCACTTGAGGTCAGGAGTTTGAGACCAGCCTGACCAACATGGAGAAACCCCGTCTGTATTAAAAACACAAAATTTAACCAGGCATGGTGGGGCATGCCTGTAATCCCAGCTACTCCGGAAGCTGAGGAAAGAGAATTGCTTGAACCCAGGAGGCGGAGATTGCAGTGAGCTGAGATTATGCTATTGCACTCCAGCCTTGGGCAACAAGAGTGAAACTCTGTCTCAAAAAAAAAAAAAAAAAAAAGAATGTACATCTAAGTGGTAGATATACCTTCAAAATTTACCTTCAAATTTAAAATTTGGTACTATTAATATTGGGCCAATTTAATAATGTAATTTTTTCTCAGTCATTCCAAGTCATGTAAAAGTGCACGTAAACATAAGTGACTTATCACTGGCGTATAAAACGGTTTGCACCACAGATATGGAAAGACAAGTTTAAATGCCACCATATATTGGAATAATCCCCCATATATGTTGCTTTGACTGGTATCTTAACACTCTTTGAAATCAGTGTCATAATCTTCATCCTCAACATTCACATGTATATATCACCTTATTTAGTTGCCAGTTTTGTTTGAAGCATCTTAACATATATTAACTCACTGACTCATTATGACTGCTTTATTAAGTAAGTATTATATGTTTGTATTCATTTTGCAGATTATAAAACTGAGGCATGGAGGCATGAAGTAATAAATTCAGGTTTATATCATTGGTTAAGTATCAAAGTCAATTTTGAAGTCCAGGCAGTTGGGTTCCAAAGTCTGTGCTCTTGAACAATTTGCTACACTGCCTCTCATTTTGACTTATAAGATATTACAGGTGTTGTTAGAGATTATTGCCAAGATCTCTTTCTGATCACAAATGCTAAAACCCCATGATAATTACTTAAAATATAAAGGCTAAGAGATCAGATTGTGTTTCAGCCTGTTTGGTTGGAATAGTTTATGTGTTTAATATCTTATCAAAGCTATTCCCTGATTTTTTTGTGTGTTTTTTTTTTGAGACGGTATCTTGCTGTATTGCCCAGGCTGAACTCAAATTCCTGGTCTCAAGTGATCCTCTCACCTCAGCCTCCCAAGTAGCTAAGACTATAGGTGCATATTACTGCATCTGGCTTTCTAATCTTAATGTGAGACTCTGCATTCCTCCATTTATATTCCTTTTTACAGAAGATTTCATTTACAATTAGTAAACCTTTTAATTGATCATTAAAATTAAAGTAGCAAAAATATCATTTATAAAGGCACATGCTCAGCAGAAAACATTGGTCAAAATAATTAACACATGTTTGCAGATTTAATGCAACTGTCAGACCTGTTATACAAACTCATCTTTTAATAACATCCAGGAGCAAAATGCCCACCTTTGCCATGTTGCAAAACATTTTATTCATTTATCTGTATTTTTTAGGAACATTTGTTGAATATCAACTTGTGCACAACAATCTTGGGTACCAGGATATAAATATAAATGGCTGTAGAGCAAATATCAGGGTTTATGACACTAAAATATGGGTGATATAAGAATATCACTATCATTATAAATAATAATCTTAATAATTATTTGCCTTTATGTGCACTTCATTTTTAACTAATATTATTCTCACCACAACATTTAAGGTCTCTAGCTCTATCTTATGCTATATTAATTATAGGGATTGAAAAACTTTCACACAATCATACTCAAAGAACTACAATACAGTTAACAGGGTGTAGTGGCATGTGCCTATAGCCCCAGCTACTTGGGAAGCTGAGACAGGAGGATTACTTGAGGAATTCAAGGCTGCAATGAGCTATGATAGTGCCTGTGAACAGCCACTACATTCCAGCCTAGGCAACGAAGTGAGAGCCCATATTAAAAAATTTAAATTATGATTAAAAAATTTAAAAGAATTATAATACATTTAATTATATAAAACTATAAATGTTATAAATGAGATAAAGTATTCAAGAAGGGCACAAAGAAAAGAAAACACAAACAGCCCACAAAATTTCTAAACTAAAAATAAGTAGAAGCAGTGATGAAGTCTCAGAACGTTGTTTGTCTTGGGATGTAGTTCACTAGGGTATAAGTCCCGTAAGTTTTCACTCCCCATGTCTAATAATTGCTTGGCCTACTGCTGTGCTCAAAGTACATGCTCAATAAATATATGCAGAATGCGAAAAGCTCTCATTTTACTTCTTTACTTTTACAATCTGAAGGTATACCAATGTGGTAAATATCTGATGACATATCCATTAGGGGAACTCTTCTGCAGATTAATTTCTTAGGCATCTTGACAACTGTTTACATCTTGAAATATACGATTGGTCTTTGGACTTTGGACTTTAAAACAATGTAATTTATTGTCTTTTTACATTTTAACCATACTTCCCTTTTTTCAAAGACTCCTCTCCACTCTTTCCTAAAAGTAGATATTACTCAAGATTTTATCTTTAGCTCTTCCTTGTCTCTCAAAATCCTCATACCCAGAAAGTTCCATTCATTCCAATTTCCAGTCAATCAAGTGAGGTAAGTAGTGGTCCCCACTGATACCAATACAGTCTACTAACTCTGGATACCAGCCCCTGATTATTCTACAGTTATCACAAGTGCAACATTTCCAGGCATTTGTCATCTTTTTCCTCATTCTGTATTCCCTTCCTGCTGCACCATCCATCAAATCACACAAACCAGGCATTTGGAAGACATGAACTTATGATTTCACCTGTTCCATCTATCCTTTCCTACCCACAAGCTTCTAATCTGTGACTAAATTCCATGGGTTCCACCCCTTGAGGCACTGTCATGTCCATCTGCTTTTCCCCATTTCTGTGGTCACTGTTTCAATAAAGGCTCTTTTTATTTTCCACAGTGACTGTTATAATAATTTTCTAACTAGCCTTCTTGCCTCCATTTGTAGTACACTTTCCAATTTGTCCCACAATGGGATGCTAGAGTCTTACTTACACTACGCAAATTTTGTTATGTAATGTATTGTCTTAAAAATCTTCCATATTTCCTCATTCTTTTCAAGATAAAAATCTAACACAAGAATAAATCAGAGCCATTATTATCTGGTTCCTGCCCATTTCTCCAGCCATCTTTAAACAGTAATAATGATGGTTATCATAGTATGTGCCAAGCACTGTTGAAATGTCTTCACACACTATTTTATTTACTCTTTCTAGCAATCCTAGGAAGTGAGATTTAAGACCCCCAGTTTTATAAGTAATGTTTCCATAACAACTAACATCTACAGTCACGGAATAAGAAAATGACCAAGCCAGGATGTGAAACAGATTCGGTCTAAATCTAATGCTCTTGCTCAAAAGGGTTATTATTATTATTATTATTATCATTTATTTATTTATTTATTTATTTTTTTTGAGACGGAGCCTCGCTCTGTCACCCAGGCTGGAGCGCAGTGGCGCCATCTCTGCTCACTGCAAGCTCCGCCTCCTAGGTTCACACCATTCTCCTGCCTCAGCCTCCCGAGTAGCTGGGACAACAGGCACCCGCCACCACGCCCGGCTAATTTTTTTGTATTTTTAGTAGAGACGGGTTTCACTGTGTTAACCAGGATGGTCTCGATCTCCTGACCTCGTGATCCACCCGCCTCAGCCTCCCAAACTGCTGGGATTACAGGCGTGAGCAACCACTCCTGGCCTCAAAAGGATTATTTACTATTTCCCCTAAATTTCCTACTCACCTCTCCTTCTCATCCTCCATCTGTACCCTCTTCTCTTCAGGTTGTCACCTGTAGCCTGTAAGTACATTAAAATCTATAATCACTTGTGGAGATGTTTAAAATTCCAATGGCCTGGCTTCATTCAGCTCTTCAGATTCTTAAGGTGAAGCCTGTGCATCAGAATTTTTTTAAAGCAACCCAGTTTTTTCTAAGGTGTAGCCAGGTTTGAGACCTACTGCCTAGAAAAACTAAATTATATATAGTTGTACCAAACATAATATAACCTCCATTAGCCCTGATCCCAGTGATTGTAACTATTTCTCCCCATATAATTGTCTGTACGGAATGTTTGGGCTTCCCACAGGTCCATGGCTCCCTTCAATTTACAATTGACATGACTGGCAGTCACTAGACTGTCAACAATAACTTGTCAAAATAAATAATTGAATAAGACTTGTTGATTGCTCTTATAAGTACTTTGTAGGTATTATTAATGTAAGCACTGAAAATTAGTATCTTTAAGTTCCTTAAATTTCTCAGGGCAAAGGGAAGAATTAAAGCACTGAAGAGAACAATTTCAATACATGAAATTACTTACACACAAAATGTGTCAGTTTCCTCCTGAGAAAAGGCTTTTAAAAAAAAAAAAGCTCTCACTTAATGAAAGGCCAAAAAAGTTTTTTTTCCCCAAAGTTTTAAACTCATTAGCATCTTGCAAATATATGTGAAAAATTATAGTCTAGATAAAGATAACAAAGACAACAGAGAGGTCTTGTTTTCCTAGTTAACACCCTCCTTCCCTCAGAAAAAGGAGACTTTAAAAGCTACATCTTTATGCAACTGCCATTTTTTCCCCAGGGACAGAGTACATTTTCCTAATAATTAATTACTTAGTCATTGGCAAATTAAAACATCATATCACTTTGCAATTAATATATATTTAACACTGTTTATCAATAAATTAAGTTAATATTAATTATTAATACGATGATTTAAGTTTCTACTATTATTTAAGTTATTCATATAATTTTTGAGAAAATACTTTACAGGTTTCTTCCATGAGGTTTTATTAAAACTGTTCTAAGAATCTAAAAATCTTGCGTCTCTGCTATTATGTGAAAAATCTAAGTTATAGTATTTCAAGGGGCGATTTGGTGGGGGGATAAAATATCTAAGAATATAAAGAGAATCTGAATGACCACATAATAAAAATTAATCATGGTGAATTGCTTTGGGGAGAATCATACACTTGACCCATATTGAAGACTGAAATATTAATCCATTTCTCTGACAGAGATCAAGCTTCACAGTAGCTTTTTATCCTCCCCATAATAGAAGCAACAGTTGTAAACCATAATGTTATAGTTCAAACAATGCCCCCCCAAGACTTCAAATTTATTATAGCATTCATCTCCAAGACAAAAGACCTGGTGTAGGAAAAAAGCTCTTTTTAGCAAAAAGCATGGTTGTTATTTATGGCTCAGATGCAAAGAATGAGTTTGGGGAATTTATCAGAGATGAAGGTATGAAATGTTTTAGCTTGTTCTTCCCTCTCTAATCCATAAACCATTTTCTCAGCCACCCAAGTGAATTCTAATGGAACAGAAATGATGAAATAATATTTTCCCAGCCCTTTAACACTTTTCCTTCTGTATAAGTTTCAGTGGGATGAGAAGAATATGTTTTATAATATAATTAACAATATTATAAGTAGCAACGAAGCAATATTTTAAAATAAGATATAATTTAGCTCTATAGGCAAAGTTTAGCATTTTTAAAAAGTTTAATTTTTACGTATTGAATTCTGGAATTTCCTATTATTAGTAGTATTAAGAGTACTATGGGCTATCATATAATTAGAATTTCAGAATGTTAAGTATATTCTCATTAAAATCATTTAAAGAATATAAGCCCCATTATTGCCTCTCCAATCCCAGCGATTCGATCATGTTAGTTGACCTCTTTCTTTTAATATTCTTCACCATTAACTCTACCTTCATTGTCACTCTCCTTGAATAAGACATGCCATAATCAAAACAAAGATGACTCATAGATTACCTACTTTCCATTCCCACTTTTTGGAACAAGTATAAGGCCACAGAAAGATGTCTATTTTTCTAATGACTAGGCCAGGGAGAAAGCTTACTGCAGGTAGGAAGGTTTAGGATGTGCCAAGATGTGATGAAAGTTCATGCTTTATTCTTACAGATTGCCTTTCTTTTGTTTCCTCTCTGGCCTATGTCAGAAGGGTGCTTTCTTATGATGAAAACATATCCAACAAATGTGATTGGAAGAAAGTATGAAACGTATTAATATTTGCTCTCAAATAAATAAGATGTTTTTAAAAGTGTTGCAGTTACGGTTCTACAACCCTGAGCACAATGTGAGCTACATGGATGACATATTTTTTCTTCTCTAATTCAAAAGACAGGTAATTTTAGAACAAAATAAGGCAGCTCAAATAAATACAGAATCATCTTTAAGCTGGAAAACTTTTCTGGCATTGTTTGATAGATGTTATACTAAATCTACTGTTTGCCAAATTCCATTTAAATTGCTTAAACAGCTCTAGGAAAATGCGGACTCTATCTGTACAATTTTTAACATCATAATTTGCAGAATTAAAAACAATCTACCACTGAGGTATTTGACATCACGCATTTTGACTGCACATTTTCTGAGCCTTGGAGCTTTTTTCCTCTTAGTTGTGATACTATAATTCCTTTGCTACAATTTTCATCTGTATTACACTACTTTATCTTGACATAGAAATAAAATTTAATTAGTTTCTGTGACAACCTGTGCATTAAACATTGCAGTTCTCTCAGTTTTGTAAATACATCCCAACTTAGTATTCAGAATGCAACTTGTATAAGCATTCAGTACAAATAGTGTGAGTTTGTTTGCAGTTAAGATAGAATAGCAACTTGAGCCAGATGACATGATTCATTTGAGTATACAGCATCTGTGAAATATGTCCTAAATTTGACATCTATGTACCACATACTCATCATATTTAAAGCTACAAATGCCTTTATAATTTTTTTCTTAACCACTTTAAAGTTTCCATATAAAAACTCTACACTAAAAATCTTCTAGGTTTATTCTAACAAAGTGCCAAAAATAGACCCTTCCATTTAGCCTATGAAGTGTTGCATTCTCTCTAAAATAGTAGTTTTCAAACTTTTGTGTGCAATAGAAACACCTGTGGAACTTCATTAAAAAGAGGAATTTCCAGTTTCTGCTCCTAGAGTGAGAAATTAAGTATATCTAGGATGAGACCAATAAATCTACATTGTTATCAAGCACCTTGGTTGAGTATAATGTGCACTTTGTGAGGGTCACTTTTCTGAAAAATAGTAGATTGTATATCAGACAGTTTTTAACCAAATGTAGTAAAAGATACTTTTAAATCATCAAGTTATCAGCATACCAACATTTTAAAACCATTGTGAAAAAGCACTCCTTATTCTATACTGAGAGTATAAAAATCACAGTTCTCACAGCATTCGTTATTCTAATTTTAACTTTTTAGAACAATAAATGATAATCTTCATAAAGAAATCCTCCAGAAGACCAAATATATCAGTTATTGGTTGAAATTAGTAATATGTGACATGATCTTATGCATAAAAACCTTTCACAAGAAGCAGATGAGTTACATGAATAAAAAAAAGAGGCTAAATTTTACTATCCACTATTTTCTACAGACAATATTCTTTCTCCCTCATGGCAAAGGCAGGCTCTAATACATTATGCTTTGGGATTCTCATCAGAAACCTATAAACAATGTATAACTTACAAATGTCCTTCAGTGTATTAGAATGCTTTTAGTACAGCTTTAAAATTTTAAATCAATTCTGTCATTCACTCCATATTATTTATCTTCAATTTCTCCATCTTTTAAATGTCACTGTGTCATATTAAGTAATAAAAAGTTTAAAAGATTATAACCTGAACTTGGCAGATATGCACTTTCATTACAAGGCCTGAAATCCTTGCCTTCGTACGTTTTCTCTACCAGAGTCTTACTTCTTGTTTTCATTTTTGAATGCAATGAAATCTTCACACTCACTGAACAGTCTAAAGTATCAACAATGTTATTTTAAACCAATTCTAATAGTAAGTTAATGGTATTTAAAATATTTGGCTCTTAATCAGACTATTTTGTCACCTCTTTTAAAAATTATCCTATTATACAATATCAGCTGAAATTATCCATCATTCTGCTCGTCTTAAATCATGCTTTAATTCTATCAAGTATATTATTCACATGCCCCATAATCCAGTAACATTTCACTTTCTTCAATCTGAAGCTCAAGAAGGAAGGAACGCATTTAAAGATTAATTTTTATGTATGCTCTTGTAACAAATTAAAACTAAGTGACATAATAGGCTTTATTATAAGAAAATTATCTATACCAAAATGTGCTTTGGTAGTAAATGTAATTTATCTTCTCAGAATGTCCCCCTAAAGTAGGTGTTGTTTTCATTAAGTTTTTTTGCCTTTTAAAGGCCATAAGAAACTGAATTAACTAAATCTAGTAAATTCCATGTAAGTATTAAGTAACTCAGAACTCAAAGACTTATGGCAACAAAACTATGTACAGAATAGCCAGGTGCCTCTTTCCCTCCAGTGTAATACTGATCTTTCCTTGACTACACGGTTTTTGCTGTGACACCACTCTCATTAGATTGGAATTTGTGTTAACTTCCCTGTACTAGGACTTACTAATAGGATTGCTAGCAATTATTATACTGAAATGAAATCAGCACAAACTATTAGATCTGTTTAAACAAGTTAAAAATAAACCTTGATTAAATGTTCTTTCATAAGAAGCTGCTCATTAGGGCTACATGGCCTTCAGAAAAATTGGTGTTTCATTAACATCAAAGAATGTACTCAGTTTAAACTCCCTAGCCTAAAAAGTTACATAGAAAATAAAGTTTTAAAAATATTTTAGATAATGAAATTTTAGGAAAGATCTTCCTTATAGCTCTTGGTTTAGTCAATAGAAAGAAATATACTATTAAGAATGAGGAGTATTAATAATGGAATTATGAAGAACACCACCAGCAAATGCAAAAAGAAGCAAAACAATAGATAAATAAATAAATAAATCTTTGCCAGAATGATCAAATGACAGATTTCTTCTAAGCTGAGATACAAGTCGGCCATGAAATTGTTGAATTAAAAAGTCACTTGGTATTTAAATGCAAATCAGTATGTCAATTTAAGTATCCCTGCATCCATTTTTGCAACTAATCAGTAACTTTTGAACCCAAAGTAGAACTTACAGAACTCTAGAAAGGGCAAGTATCCCATTCTAGAAAGTAGAAACAACATTTTTCTTGTTACAGAGAATCAATGAACTGTTATGATCTGACTTGGTGGAAACTATTCTGTTGTGATAGATAACCTAACATAATTAAGATATAGTGTTGGTAAATGTTGAACATTTTTATGGGCTACAAACTCATAGGAAGGATTTGAGTAAAATTCTTATTTTTCATCTTCTTATATCCATATCATTACACACACACACACACACACACACACACACACACACACACTCTTTATCTCACTAAGAAAAGGTAAATATTACTTGTATAAAGGTAAATGTTAGCTACATAAAGGTGGGTACCATTTATGGTTGAAGATGAGTAAAGGATGAAAAAAAAAAAACCACTATAATTAGAAGTCCAAGAGAATCATCAAACACTGAAATTCACAATAACATGTTATCTAAAGTTAATGGCAAGTCGATCTATTTAAAGATTACAATTTACTATCCTTAAAAGGGTTTTAAAATAAGATAATTCATTTTCTGAACTGTACACGTATTATTCTAAACAAACAAAGCAGTAATTACTACTGTAATTTAATCTCTTCATATAGACTGATATCCTCTACAGTATACTTGCCCCTTGCCTACACAGTAATATGAATATGTTCTGATGTTTAAAAGGAATAAACCTTCTAGTTTGAGTAATTAATATTCCTTAATTAAACATACTAAGGAATAGACAATGGGTTCTTTATGAATCTGTGAGCATGCCTAAAAGCAACAAAATCACACTTTTGTTAAAGCATTTGTGTGTATTTTGCACAATTTTTAAAAGTTTAACCTCTGTAGATCAATGTGCTTCCTTAAAAGACTTTAATAAATTAAAGTGCAGAGAGCTTTTTTTCACCAGGCAGAAAAAGCTGATGAGACAGGTTTAGTTTAATCTCAGGCAATAGAAGTCATTAACCATTCTCTCAGGGATTAAAATATAGCTTGCCCTTTTCTTCTCTCACTTATCATTAGCATCACTTTAATCTCCTAGCGTTTCACACTGCTATTTTAATCATTACTTACTGCCTTTTGACAAGTGCAGAACATGCTTTTTCTCATTGAGGCAATATCCTGGTTTTAGCTGACAAATGTAGGACATAATGTAAAAATATCAAAGTGACATCTCTTAAACACACCTTCATCATAAAAACTCTAAAGTTACAATATTCCTTTGTCTAGTATTTCCATGAAAATTATCATTTGAAAGGTTTATATCTTAAATAAAGAAAAAAGTTTCTTCCAAATACAACAAAAACTAGTTTAGAGAAACAGTATGCTGAATAAATGAGATCTAAAAATATGCACATACGTTATTCTTACTCTCTAAAATGTATACTCACGAACTACCAAGTGTTTACAAAAGCAGAAAGTTGTTTCAATATAACTATCATAACAAAATATGCTATATTGAAATGCCCACCCAATTACCATTTAATGCTTTATAATCATACTACATAGTACATATATCCTAGGTTGAACAACGTGCTGCAATGATTATCCCTAATTCTATTATTTTAAAATACGTACCACACCTCTGCTGATTGATAGATACTATGTAATCCTCGCGGAAAATTTAGGTAGAAATAACAATAGTTACAACCATATTCATATGTAACATCTGAAAACCTATTAAGAGTGTTACTACTGAACTTTCTGCTACATTTTCAAAATTGCTAGTTTAGATAAAAGAAAAGCCATATGATGTTTGTTAATGTTCTTTTATCTAATGACATTTAGTTTAATTTACAGAATCTCTTTAATCTAATCTGCCTAAACCTGAAGTGGATAACAAATTTGGCATAAGTCTCTTGAGATCTGTGAATGTAAGTTTTATATTGTCTTTAGGTATAAATATTATAAGTATGAGAATATATTCTAGCACTAATACTGTGTCCTATTTTAACTCAAAACTAAACCAATGAAATGTTTGGTAATTATAAAACCTGACTTTTAAAACCAAAGCACCAATTTTTGGTAACGATCACTCACACTTGGCCCCAAGCCTTTTAATCTAGTCCATCTGTAATGATCTCATAGTACTTTCAACCATTATTTAACTGTTAGAAGAAAAAATATGTCGCACTATATGTTTCGACAATAAAATCCCTTCTTAAGCTTCACAAAGCAGAACAATTCATTATTTGATCTCTTTCCAGGTTCAAAGTCTGTCTTATTACAGTACTTCAAAGAAATATGTAATCAAAGACAAACAGCTGTGAAAACAATCTTTTATTACTTTATTATCATTGAGAATATATCTTTGGAGTAAACCAGTGGAAATAGCGTACAAATAATCTTCATAAAGGTTGTTGTTTTGCATTTGTTCACAAACTATGCATGTTTATCTTTAAGGCTTTAATTTTACTTTCTATAAATAGAATAATGGCACAGGCCAGTCACTCTATTGCCTGTTTAAAAAAAAAAAAAAAAAAAAAAAAGAACAATAGCAACACCACCACAAACAAGTTAGCTGCTCCAATGTCAAAGAAATGTTTTTAATAAACAAATTTTCAAAATGATATTCAGTGATGTGACTCCCTGGGTTAACATTGCCCTGAAGTGAAATTATTTTTTTCTGGTGTTCATATTAATCAGAGTTGCAGAATTAGTCAACTACAAATTGGTATACACAACTAGAATGCATACATCTAAAGTTCCACTGACTATTCTGAAAACAGATGCAAAATCAAGCAATTAGCTTCTAAGGTAGAAGCTACATTGCCAAAATTATCTTCATATTTTACACATCACATAATAATCTGGTCATGTCTATATTTCTCAGTATGGAGGGTTTCTGTTACCAACATGCAAATAGACTGGACAACATAACATAGTGTTCTTTAAATGGGAATGACTCTCTTCATCTGCAGGCTTGTGAGACACTCTGTAGGTTTCAAGGTAGAAGTGATGAAGTCCTGCCATCCCACTGTAGTAGAAAACATGCGGAGGCAGAAGGAAGAAACATCTCCTGAGTGCATATTATATGGTAGAAACCGTATAATTTAGTTATGATACCAACCCTTTGAGGAAGTCATTATTTATAATCCATGCTTTACAGATGTGGAAATGGATTTTAAAAGTTTAGTAACTTTTGACTCGTTCTTGGGTTAATCAGACTCCAAAGTCAGTGTGCTCATTGTATTAGATCAGAATGCTGTCCATTCTAGAACACACTTTCTAGGTACATGTCCTCAAAAGGCACTATATTCTCTAACAAATCCAACTCTTCTTCAGAAAACCATAAGGCACTATGGTAGACAGGGACAAAACAGGTCACTGTCATTTTCTATGAAACTAAATTGATGATTCATCAACACAGGCCATTGTTAGAAAGATCATTGTTCCTAGGTCTTTACAAGCATATCGCTAGGCCAAAAGTGATGTGAAATTGGTGCCATCTTGCTTACCAAAAGATATGACTGAAAGGTGCTACAAGAATGCTCCCCCAGCAGGGCATAGTGGTTCATCCCTATAATCCCAGCACTTTGAGAGACGGAGGAAGGAGGATCGCTTGAGGCCAGAAGTTCGAGACCAGCCTGGGCAACAGAGCAAGACTCCATCTCAATAAAAGCTTTTTTTTTTTTTTTTTTTTTTCAATTAGCTAGGTGCTCACCTGTAATCCTACCTACTCAGGAGGCTGAGGCAGGAGGATTATTTAAGCCCAGGAGCTTGAGGCTACAGTGAGCCACAAATGCATGCCACTGAACTCCAGCCTGGGCAACAGGGCAAGTCTCTTCAAGAAAAACAATTGCCACCCCAAATTGACAAACTGAAGAAGACAGACAGATAACAATTATTGTGGTGCCATGGCCATATAGACAAACCAGGTAATTAAGGCTGTGATATAAATTTTTAAAAGATAATGGTATGTCCATTTCACTTTCTACTGTCAGTACAATCGCAAAATTATTTAATATCTTTGTATTGGTTTTAAAGTTTTGTCTCTAAAAATAAACATAGATACATATATAAACAAATACATATTCACACAAAGATATATACATTAGCTATTATATGTTCTTATGTATTTATATGTAACATTGTCTTAGTTGTAAAATGTGAAGTCTAAACTGAATATGGTTGTCACAGACATTCCTTTATATTATTAAGATTATTTGAAGGCCACTGACAGAGGAAGGAAAAAATAACACAATGATAGGCAGTAAACAGAACTGAATTTAAATTTTTTGTTATTGCCAGTAAACATAACTGAAAACTCTAACATCATATTGGTATGAACATTAGTATTTTCAATTTTAAGTAATACATTAAAAAATTCCTAGAGACTCTTTGCCAGCCAAGTGTAGGGATAATGGAGAAAATGGAATTGCTTATTTGAAGTTATGATCCTTCACTTCATAGCACAACTTGGTTCAGTTTTACTGGTTACTAAATAAGCAGCATAAGAATTAAAAATGAATTTAAGGCATGACTCAACTTCCATAAAAGTTAATTTCCTGACTTTTCAGTTTGATTGCATCAAAAGTTATTCAGTAAAAGGGCACAAAACAAAGCCAGTCACTCCAGCTTTGGAATAATTAAGCAGTAATTTGACCAAACATTTCCTTCCTTCCTGGGTATTTCTCAAAGTCACTATTACACTATAAACTTTAGCAAAACCATTTTTAATGGGCACAATCTATAAGGGAAATAGTCCATAGTAAAATGTTTCACAACCAAGGTTGGCAACACCATTATGAAGTCACATTTTACTGCTATTTTTAGGATGTATTCAAGATGAACTTTTGATGTGCAGGTTTTTAGAAAGGTCAGATTATAGAAGTGAGAGTTACCATGGCTAATTTTTACATGTAACCCCTATATATAATTGAGTTTATTAATTTTGGAAATACCTAAAGAAAAGTTAAATAAATACTATGGTATTATAACTTTAGATGTTATTTTAATGCAATATTTTCTTAATATATTGATTAATAAAGAATTAGATCAGTTAATGCTAATTCATTGTTTCCATTTTGGATGATGCTATAATAAGCAATAAAAAAGGAGCAATAACCGTCTTAATTCTTAAGAGTCCCTGGATCATTTGCTTTCATTGAAAAGGTATCATTCATAAAGTCATGTGAAATAATCTTATACAGCTGCTTTTTCACTTTTTGAGGGTACCTTCTTACGTATCGTTTCATTTCATACTGAATAAAATGTATATTTAAATTTTACTTACCCAGATAGAAAAACTAGCATCTTTTCTATACCCCAAATAAACCCTGCTGTTGCTTTTACTTTGTCACTCACTGGTAATTTTTTTCTTTGTCTTTATCTTTTACCTTCAGTAAGTGACTTCTCACCTGACTTAATCTCTACAACTTGTTCTTCCTTCATCACTCCCCACCCAGACCCTGTCCCAGAAGTTTCAGAAGCCTCTTGACCTCCAATGCGAACATCTGATAAGCATCCTCAAAGCACTCTAGGCCAATTCATAGTTTTCTATCTTATCCCAAATTGTGCTATCTATTCTTTCAGCTTCCTTTAATTCCTGTTATCAAATATATTTCACTGTTTTGCCCCCATGGTTTACAACAATCACCCTCTTGTTGTTTTCAGATGAGTTCCTTAAAATGGTAAAGGGGAGCTCAGGAAACATTTCCACCTTCTTCTTCTTGTTAGTACAGTGTAGCCTTAAAGAGACAGGAACTTCAGAGTCAGACAGTCCTGGCTCTTAGCTTGTCTGCAACAAACTGTTTTGTAACTTGAACAGTAAGTCTCAGTTTCCTCATGAGTTAAATGGGAATAATGATATCTACATCATAGGGTTATTATAAGCATTAAGTAGACAAAATTTTCAAAAATTTTATGGTACATCGTTGATGCTAATCAAACTTAATATCACTTCCCCTCTTCTAGAAACTCATGTATAAATAAAAAAGAACTGTTCTCAACTGCAATATCCTAGCTTGCATTTAACAGTCTATGTGATTTTACATATAATTATATTGGCAGAGTGACTGCATCTATATTATGTCCACCATTTTAAAACACAAAACAACTAATCCAAACACCAAACTTGTAGATTGGAGCTGTATTTTTTCCTAAGTTTTTGTTTTGTTTTGTTTTGTCTAGTTTGGATTTCTACTGGACAACGAATAGAAGACTTGCTAACCTTTGTCAGACATTTAATTTTAAGTATTTATGTGTAATATTCCCACTATTCTCAACATTTATATTCAGTATATATGAATTATTAAATCAATAAATTATAAGGCCAGGTGTGGTGGCTCACGCCTGTAATCCCAGCACTTTGGGAGGCCAATGAAGGTGGATTGCTTGAACCCAGAAGTTTGAGACCAGCCTGGGTAACATGGTAAAACCTCATCTCTACAAAAAATACAAAAATTAGCTGGTAATAAGGGGGTGTGCCTAGAGTCCCAGCTACTTGGGAGGCTGAGGTAGGAGGATGGCTTGGGCCCAGGAGGTGGAGGTTGCAGTGAGCCAAGATTGCACCACTGCACTCCAGCTTAGGCGACAGAGTGAGACCCTGTCTATAATAAATAAATAAATAAATACAACTATAAAACTTCAGAATTGAAGTGGACCTTATAAATAAGCTAGTTATTTCTCTCAATTTACAAAAGACAATGCATTGCTCCAAGAGATTAGACAACTCAGTCGGTGATACTCAGAATCAGTAGTAGAAGCCAGATTTCTGACAATTAAGTCACTCACTAATTTCTTGATACATTAATTTTTACATAATTCAAATGTAATTAATATTTTGAGATATATATTTTACTGATCTTTGTCTTTAACATTAGAGTAAATGTTAAAGGAATAAACTCCCTGATTTCTGTTTTCAAACTTCCCTTCAGTGACCAATGAGAGCACTCAATAGTTTTAAAATTAACTTTCTGTGGATTATAGCTTTATAATGTTGAACAAATGCCACTAATTTTCGGAGAAATTTAAGTTGAAAAATCTAGTAAAAGAATCTTAATTTTCAAAAGGCATAACTATTGTTTTCTTTGTAATAGTTTATAAAAAAATTCTTCTTATAATAAAAGTAAAGACATGTAAACTGCAACTTTCCTCTGCTAACAATATGTAGAAATCATGTTTTAAGCATAGCTCTTGAAACACATCGTAAGCTCCTTTCAGAATTTCATATATTTATCATTTCTTTAAGAATAACATTTCCAAAAAATAGAACTTGGAAACAATAAATTTGTTCTGGTATAGTTTATAGAATTGTTACCCTAGGAGAAACACTGGTCTAACATGGCATTTGTTTATCAAATGATCAGTAAAGGCAGACACCAGAAAGTTGCAGCTTTACGTGATATTTTCATTGTAACCATTCATACATACAGATTTAGAAAAGAAAGTTGCTCCCCTTTTTTAGCAAGATTTGAATGGCATTTTACAAGACTTAGCTTTGATACCTTTTCTTCTGTCATACCTAAGTCAAACTTTCTTACAGTGTAGATATAGTGAAAAGATAAGAATTTAACAAAAACAAAGGGATATATATATATATATATATATATATATATATATATCAAGCAAAGGTAACAGAAAACGTTTTAAGGGTTTGATTTTGGATTTTAGAACAAAACTTGACTTCATTCACACCCAGATATCTGAGAAAGAACAGCTATACACTTTTAACATCACAATTTAGAAAACAGAATGCAGAAAGTGGCAACGCAAAATATACTTTGAGTAAGACACATTAATTTCTCTGGACCTCCAACTTTTTGCTTGTAAAAAGTACTTACTTTACTGAGTCATTGCATAAAATAAGTGACTTAATGCTTGCAGAGCGCTTTGCATACAACCTAAACCATATTGGAAGCTCAAGTGTTAAAACAATAACCACACCAAACAAAAATAGTTCTATTTCATGGAGTGATGGAGGTATTTGCTACCTCTCCACCTCTCCTTTCCCCTCTATTCCCAGATCTCTTCTTTGAGAGCTTCAAAATTCAACAAAAAAGTTTCCCTGTCTCTTTCCTTCCCATCCCTGGCCGCCTCTACTCAACCGCATCCACCTATTTTATATTTCTACTTGTGCAAATCTCAAGTTTTGGACTCACCACAGAGAATTATGCAGACTTATTTCTCTTTCCTACTAAATTGTGAGCTGAGAACAAAAACTCTTTATTAAATCTCTGGAAACCTCTTCTCTATATTAGTGCCTGGCGTACTGTGGGTGCTTCAAAAACATCCTATGAATGAATGAATGAATGAATGAATGAAAATAATAAGGATCAAATGGGATATTACATATAAAAAGGCTGTGTAAACCATAAAACATTACTGGGGGATAAGGGTCAGGTAAAGATCAATAGAGATTTAAAAAGAACTGTGACCAGAATAGGAATTACATCAGCAAGGGAAAGAACGGGAAAGGCTTTCAGATAAAAGGAAAAGCATACACAAAGACTGAAAAGTTAGAAAGAGCTTGGCAAGTTGAAGGAACTGAGGAAGGTTCAGTGAGGCATTTTAGAGTTTTTTTATTGTGCTATATAAATTTATATGATATTAACATTTTTATGTGATCAATCAAATAATAACTCAACATTATGTTTACATTGACACTATCATTTAAATTTCAGAGGATTCTGAAGTACTTTATGTATATTTAGATTAAATATATTATTTTGTTTATCCCTTATAAAACATATCAAATAAAATATGCAGGGCATTACAAATAACACGGTATGAAACAGAGGCTACCACATATTTTTGAAAATTAGCTACAAGTTGATACAATTATCAACGTTGAAAAGCTATTCTTGAACCTGGGAGACGAGACGGAGGTTGCAGTGAGCCAAGACTACGCCACTGCACTGTAGTCTGGGTGACAGAGAGAGACTTCATCTCAAAAAAAACCCAGAAATTCTCTTAATGAAAAGAATGTTTCTCTCTCCTCTCTCTTCCTTCACTTAACTTTTACTCTTTCTTTGATAAAATAAAAAAAAGTGCTATAAAAGTGAAATCACTTTCTTTCCTGCCTTTTTAATGTTTTGTTTAACTTTCTTGTTACACTCCCTGAATAGTGAAATATATTTTTAAAATATTGCTAAGAATAGGCTGGTCTCAGTGGCTCATGCCTGCAATCCCAGCACTTTGGGAGGCCAAGGCAAGAGAACTGCCTGAACCTAGGAATTCAAGACCAGCATGGGCAACATAGCGACACCTTATCTCTACAAAAAATAAAAATAAATTAGCTGGGTGTGGTGGCACGTGCCTGTAGTCCCAGCTACTTGGGAGACTAAGGTGGGAGGATCACTTGAGCCCAGGAGGTTGAGGCTGCAGTGAGCTATGATAGTGCCACTGCACTCCAGCCTGGGTGACAGAGCGAGATTTTGTTACAGTAAGTTTGAAACTTTCACTGTGCCTTCCCTTTGGTTCATTAGGTTATAATAAAGGCCACAAGCTCAACTGCCTCAAGAACCAGGCAGGGAACAAACAAATCCTGTGGGAACCACAGTGAACCTGCACTGTGGACCTGCACAGGTCCACAGAAAGGAAGCAACTGTAACTCACCTCTAGACAACTGTTGCCATGCCAAGACTAGGTCCAGATCTTTTTTATTTTTTTTAATTTTTTATTTTTTTTTTCGAGATGGAGTCTAGCTCTGTCACCCAGGCTGGAGTGCAGTGGCACCATCTCGGCTCACTGCAAGCTCTGCCTCCTGGGTTCATGCCATTCTCCTGCCTCAGCCTCCCAAGTAGCTGAGACTACAGGCGCCCGCCACCACGCCCGGCTAATTTTTTGTATTTTTAGTAGAGACGGGGTTTCACCGTGTTAGCCAGGATGGTCTCGATCTCCTGACCGCGTGATCCACCCGCCTCGGCCTCCCAAAGTGCTGGGATTACAGGCGTGAGCCACCATGCCCGGCCAAGGTCCAGATCTTTAGGATTCTTAGAAGACCTAACAATTATGATTTTTCTTTGGAATTTTCATGGTAAATTTGATGCATAATTCATGTGGTTCAAAGATCACTCTGGACTGAACAAAATGATGTTTCTATGAGATACAAGTTGGCAACCTCAGTTCAGTATAACATTTCCTTATTTCTACACAAAAGGTTTGTGAACCTTTACATATGGTTTTAAAATGTTGAATTGGATCAGATCATCCCATCTTCAGAAAGCTTGAATGACGCCACACTGATTACCGCAATAAGTACCGATTTCTCAACTAGACATTGGTTGCCCAGTAAAATATATCTCCAAAGCTGTAACTATCTCATCATCCTACAGACCCTTAAGTTTCAGGCAAAATGGACACATTCCACTCATGCCTCATCCTCCTATTCTGCAAAACCCATTGAACATCATTTCATTAGAAAATAAATGTTTGTGGCTGGGCGTGGTGGCTCACGCTTGCAATCCCAGCACTTTAGGAGGCCAAGGCAGGTGGACCGCTTGAGGTCAGGAGTTCAAGGCCAGCCTGTCCAAAATGGTGAAACTCCGTTTCTATTAAAAATACAAAAAATTAGCTGGGCATGGTGATGCATGCCTGTAGTCCTAGCTACTATGGAGGCTGAGGCAGAAGAATTGCTTGAACCTTGAAGGCAGAGGTTGCAGTCAGTGCAGACCGTGCCACTGCACTCCAGCCTGTGGACAGCAGGAGACTGTCTCAAATAAATAAATAAATAAATAATGTAAAAATAAAAATAAAATAAATAAACCAAAAAAGAAATGTTTGTGTTCTTATCCTTCCAGTAGTCCCAGTGCCTAACAATCTGTATTACTGGTAAAGTTTGTTTCAAATATTATCTTGTGTTAAAGTTAATAGTTTCTTTACAAGTCTCCCATAAAAATCACACCATCAGGAACTATCTTAGTCATCAGCATCCATCCATCTGCTTTTTCCCATAGTGCGTACTCTGGCAGGCACTAAACCAGAGTTTTTACCTTCATTTTCATACCTAACAATCCTGAGAAATCAAAAATAAAATATTCATTCATGACAGTTATTTGTGCACATTTGAAATCTAGACAGTGTAGTAATAGGTATTATTGCAGGCTAATAAACCAATGAGAGGGCAGGATTTGTTAGCCAAAGTTGAAATTATTTTATCTAATTTCTTCGAAGTAAGAAGATTTCTTCCACCAAAAATATTTTTTAAAAATTCTTCCTCAAAGTCCCTAAAGCCATTATCACAGGAAAGATCAATAATAAGAGACTGGCATTGACAGTGAAAGAGGGAAGGATCAATAATAAGAAACTGGCATTGACAGTGAAAGATAACAACGAAGATAAAGGCATTGCTTCAAAAGACCAGTCAGTGGCTACACACACAGACGTACACACATTCCTGCACAGAGAAAGGAGTTACGACACTATCACCAGAAAGATTATGACATGTAAGGGATTTGGGGGTCTAACATCAAAACCTAAAGATAGCTGTATTAGATCCATAGTGATGCTTTCATAAAACAATAAAAGGCAACTCAAGATGAACACAACACGGTGAAAACTGGCTAATCACTATCAAGTTCCATTCTCATTCTGAACATAAACTTATAACTAAAGTCTAGGAAAAGGTACTTAATATTCCCACAGAAAAGAAAGAGATGAAATCTAGTCACTAACATATACAAACAAGATCAAGACCCCCGCTTATGTTTTCCTATCAAAGGACAGGCAGAGGTTCCAAAAATGTAAGATAAAAATAATGTGATAGCAGTAATTATAGGATGATTGAATTAATTTAAGAAATATCTCCTGTACTCTTATGGCTCAGATATTGTGCCAGGGGATCAGAATACAGAGACGATAACTAACGATACCTGCCCCCAAGAGCATAGCCTTTAGTAGGAAAGCCAGAGAAGAAGGAATGGTTACAATAGATTATAAGAAAGAGTCTTAAGAGGGGTGATTGAAATTTAAATATCTTTCTATGGTATACTTAACTCTTGCTCAGAGTGACTGGGCAGGGAGAATTTCACAGAGAAAGTGTCACTGGAGCTGGCATTTAAAGAATGAATGGAAAAAAATATAAAATACACAAAATAATTTAGGTTTGATTTAAAGTTTTTTTTTCACTTTTTAAAGAGGTATAAAAATAAAAAACAGGGTAGTATTAACTCTACTTTATTTACTCACTAACATAGGTTGGCTCACATCCTGGGAGATGAAATACATATTCTCCAAGGTTTAAAAAAAAAAAAACTAAAGATAACAAAAGTGTTAGCATAAAAGTAAAAACTTATTGAGGACAACTGAGAGGTTGCTACCTTTATGAAATAGAGAGAGTATAGTGAATTTGAATTTTTGTTTTAAAGGTGATGTAGGCCGGGCGCGGTGGCTCACGCTTGTAATCCCAGCACTTTGGGAGGCCGAGGCGGGCGGATCACAAGGTCAGGAGATCGAGACCACGGTGAAACCCCGTCTCTACTAAAAAAAAATACAAAAAATTAGCCGGGCGTGGTGGCGGGCGCCTGTAGTCCCAGCTACTCGGAGAGGCTGAGGCAGGAGAATGGCGTGAACCCGGGACGCGGAGCTTGCAGTGAGCCGAGATTGCGCCACTGCACTCCAGCCTGGGCGAAAAAGCAAGACTCCGTCTCAAAAAAAAATAAAAATAAAAAAAAATAAAGGTGATGTATACTTTAGCACAATAGTTGGATTTGTAATGGTACCATTACATAATACATAATACATAATACATAATGTATTACATACATTACATAATACATAATACATAAATCGATAATTTCATACAAGTAGGAGTACATTTGCACTGTTTTCCAATCTTTTAGTTTTAAGATGTTTTCTGACTTCTAGAACTTCTATCTGTAGGCAAGATAATACCTGTTCCATGTAGGCACTCAGTAAACAGTGCTTCAGTAAATGAATTCACAGAAAATGGGTAAATAATTAAATGTAGTGGTAGAATAAAGCTAGAATAAATATGGTGCTCATGTAAGAAAAAGAAAGTAGAAAATTTTAAGGCCAGAGTTTTGTAGAAAATTTCGTTCTTTTCGCTCTGAATTGGTATACAACAACGCACAAAAATGGCCTATTTTCCTTTCTGTTCGTGTGATTCACACCCACTCACATAAGAAAACAGAGTATGTTTGGCTTCACAAACTGGGGCTTATCTATCACTTTTTACTCCTCTCAAACTATTTCCCATCTTTTGAATTCAATCACCACAATTATACAAATTATCTTAGAAGTCCACTGCCCTCTCCTACCCTTTTCTTTATATATTAGAATTCACCCAGACATGCTCATTAGCCAAGAAAAGTTTTGTCATTATGAAGTACTAGAAACAGAGATAAATCCCCTGCAGATTTTCTGATCCATTTCTTGACCTATTTTAAAAAATAATCAGGTTCCCCAGCCCTCATCATAAAGAATTTCTATCATAATAAAATGTGCTGATAAATAGAATAGCCACTTGCTGAATTATCTAGATCTGTTCTAAGACTTCAGCAATGTATAGATCCTAATTGACTATTCTTTCTCAGTCTATAATAAATAGTGATGATGATCATTAGAAAAGCAACAGTCTCTAAGAAGTACACATATAAAAATATATAATGGTATTCAGGGAAAATAAAATATGCTAACGGAGTCCTTTGAACTCTCTAAAAATGCAATTTGTTTCTTATTTTCAATTGTGAGAGTTCTAAGATGTAAGAGTATTCCGAACCACAGAATTAATAAGGGTCCAATTAGCTCTTGAATTCGTGAAGTTAAACATATGTACTCCATAAAATTATTAAGAAACCCGGTTGTATCTTTGTCGTCTGCTTCAATTTCATTTTATTTCTCACTAATTAGGAAGAACAAAGTTATATATAAGTGTGTCTCTCTGTGTCACCTGCTAGTTAATCATTCAATGAAAAAAAGTAAATCTTGTTAGCTGTAAATGTGATTGCTGTTAAGATTTAAAAAGCACTATCCTGAAGATAACCCAAAAAGCATGCCGTATTCAAATGTATATTATGCATTTAAGTTAGAGTTTAGAAAGTTCCCTTTACATTGCTAACCAGTTTTAAGATAATAAGGCAAGGCCTAGGCTTCCCGATGCTGTTTTTAATGACAATCATATCTGTCTTATAATGTTAATGTGTTCCTAAAGCCGTGTGTACTCTTGTATCAAGGAGATGTTTTCACTTCATGTGTTGGATCACTGCTTTTCAATATAGCTGAAAAGACTCTGTTGACTGGGCTCAGCTCATTGCACAAAGCCTGAAAGGCCCAATGATTACTAATGGGAGCATATGGTCAGAGCTGAAATCCATAATCCCAATCCCTGGAAAGGTATCTTCACTTTTTCCACCCAGCATCTTTATTCTCTTCACATACTTAACATCCTAACATGTTTTTCTCTCTTGCTCCCTCCTCAACTAACCAATCTCATGCTACTTTCATCTACCTATTTTTGCACTGTCTACTCAACTATGCGTCACAAAACCCCACTGCTATTCTTGGACAGGCAGGGTCCTCTCAACTCACTAGCAAACAAGTACCAGAGAGCATACCATTCAAGGGAGCACCATGAGGGGCAGGCTTTGGTGGACAACAGCTTGGAACAAGGCAAATGCGAATAAAAGGAGGCTACAAGAGAAACAGCTCTAACAATGGAAAAAGTTTAAAACGCGGGTAGAGAGCCCAATATAAGATTCAGGAGTAAGCCACAGGAAAAAAAAAAATAATAAGGCCCTGAAAAATAAAATACATACTTGAATCATCTATTTTAGTCGAAATAGCAAGACATAGTTTTTTAAAAATACAATTAGTTTATGCACATGTGCTTGTAAACATTCATGCCTCAAACAATAAACATGCCTTGTGTATTATAGATCAATATAGCTTCTATATTTAAGACAGTTTGAAATTGTAAGTAGATGCTCTTAATGCCTTGCATCCCATCAGGATGGAAAACATAGAAAGTGGAAGTTGACATGGTGGCCACAGCTTCATAGCCAGGCAGGTGAAGTATATTTTGTCAGATGAGAAACAAATTAAAACAACATTTATTGCAGATCTAATGATTCAACCCTATTGCTTACGTGTTCTGTAAGTTGTATTAATAATAGAAAGTAAAAAGGTTAATAAAATTAGATCTTTACAACCTATCTGAAAATGGCACACATTTCAATATTTAATATTAGCTCCAGAAATAGCCATTTGAATATACATTTTAATCATATAAGAATGGCTAAGAAAGGACACAAATTAACAATATTTTTTGTTTACTGGCTATTATTAAGTCCAATCTTTTTGCCCTGAGGACTGAGCCTCTTCATGATATTTAGAATCCATTATTTCATAAACCGAGTGACATAAAACTTCTATCAGAATTTCAGAGGGGGAAAAAAAAAAGCTTTTCTAATGTTTCTTCTTCTTTTTGTTTATTGTGCATGGTAAATTGACAATACTTATTTAAACACTTAAAAAAAAAATCTGATCCTTTTCTTCCTGGACCAAGGAATTTTCTCCGTCACAGAGTAATAGAGCTTGAAAACTTCGGCATCAGCAGGGAAGGCAGGCACTCCTTAGCCAGCCACTGTGAGAGAGAGAAAATGCAATTAAGGCTCCCACCAGGGAGAGAGAACTAAACAAAACCTGCGTCTTCACACAAGAGCCTTTTTCTTCAATGCGAACTACAAGGCCTCAAATCTTGTTGGTGAGATGCTAGCATTTAGGACAACACACTTTCAGATTTTCTCACAGCAGATCAAAGTAAATAATGCAAGGGCAGCAAACAAAAGGGAAAACTCCAGCGTGCTTACATTAAAAAGAGATTACAGGGGACTTACAAGTGATTGACGGAAGAGATGACATTTTTTAAAACATAAAATCAAGATCTCTAAGTACCGCTGGCAAATAAAGTCTAGTTGTGTTACTTTAGCTAGAGTGACAAGCCACAAGTGACTTATCATCAGCATGAAATTTTTAAAAAGGTAATCTTACTTTATTAGAGTATTTTTTACATCTTTAGTTACACATATTCCTTCTCTTCCCTTCCTAGGTTTTAGGATTTTCACAGCCTAGAATCATGACAACTGATGATGAACCATTAAAGTTATGAGCCTTCGCAAATCATTGCTACAGAATATGCACAGCATTCTGTGGATTGGAGAGATGTAGCCTCGCTTCGCTTGCCTCTTTCTCCTGAGGACAGTAATCAGTCATAAAAACAGCTCTCCTCCTTCATATCAAGCCAACAGCTGGAAACTCTTCTGCAATGTTAAATTTAGCACGCACCCCTTCCTAGGCACTGAACTTAGTCTTCTGGGTCTGCGCTACAGTCTTAAATGAGTATTCCCGGGCCATAGTTTATCCTTTATTTTTGCGTAACATTCTCATTGACTTTGGTGCAACTCTATAAAGGAAGCAAGGATTGAATATCATCCTTTAATGCCAAATTTACTACAGCTGAACAAAAGGAGCGGAAATCTGGGAGGCTCATGTCAATAAACAAAAGATAAATGTTTAGGAGACTTAATAACTGAAAGGAGCTCAAATAGCACTTTCTTTGGAATTATTTTTAAAAATACAGTGATACAGTAGCGTATAGAATTTAGTGACAGTTTAACTGATATTTATACAGTTTGTATAGTATATGTGAATATATAAACACACTATGTGTGTATGTGTATGTGTGGGTGGGTTTTTGTAGTAACTGCTGAGATATTAGGCCACTAGAAATTTCCAGAACAATTCACAGATACAATAAATGCCAGAATCAAATAGGCAATGTGGAAGAGAGATGTCAGGTCTTAGAATCCATAGATGTGAGATCTGGTTCAACTTTACCATTTTAACTTTCCTGGGGATCAATCTATGAAACAAAGAGGTGGTTTTAGAGACACTTTAATGTTCTTTCCAATTCATACATTCAGTTAGTCTATAAAGACTCTTATAATAAGCTTCTGGGCCACACCTGTGGCTTTTATATGTGTGTGTATCTGTGTTTATATACACAAATATGCATATACATTTCTGTGTATGTCCATATATATACATATATGTTTATACTAACACATATAACTTGAATCAAATAATTTAATATTGTGATAACTTCCAAATTTAGAATCAAATGTGAAGAAATATCTCTGTTCTGTCTGCTATAGCATACTTTACTGCACACACACATATCACTCACACATACCCCCCCACACACACACCTTCTTCTACCGCTATATTAGTTCATAAAATGTAAAATACATTGTTACTTTTAATTTCTTATGGTTACTTTTGGAGAGATCAAGGACATTTGGGCAGACATGTGTGGCTAATGTATCATAATGAAAATAATGTACCCAAGTTGAACTTCAACCTTTTATCACAGCTCATAATTGGAAAAAATGCATACAAATATGCTGTTGTAATAACTTAAATAGAATCTCTGTTTCCAAACACTTATAAACCCCCATTCTGAAGCATTATTACAATTGATTCTAAATGTTTATATCTCAGCTATACTTTCATTCAACTAAAATGCACTTAGAAAAATTTATTCTCCAGAAATCAAATCCGTGTTGACAAATATGATACCAAGTTCTGTTTTAATTGTAACAATGAAAGAAAATAAATATTATGTTATTTATTAAAATTCCTTCTCCAAAAAACCAGACTGGAAAATAATCAGTCTGTATTCAGTTCACAAGATTCCTTTATCTCACATGGATAAAGTAAGCCAAGTCAAATTCTCAGTGCTTTCTATACACATTTAACTCAAAAGTTATTTAATTCTGTTTACTTTGTAAAATATATGATTTTACTCTGTTTAGATCACAGTGCATTTAATTTAGGAAGATTTAATATGAAAACTGGCAAGTGTAAAAGCAGTATTAAACTGTCAATCACAGCTGATATTGCAGAGCTTCATTATTTAACTGAATATGAAGATTAGACACCCTATGTTATGCATATCAATTTAAAATAAGAAATAAATTTAATCTTAAGTTGGAAAAGTGCATAAAGATTTGCTTGAACTGATGGGATCTGATTTATCCCATATAAAGTATTATTTCTGAGTTTATCATATTTGCATATAAGTCTACATATATAAACACATCAAAAGTTTTAGATTTAAAAAATTTAGGTACTTATGTTGCCTTTCACTATCACCTGTTTCTATAGCTCTAAGAGTACATTATAAATATTAACATTAAATCTACTGGGAAGGCAGCTGTTGCACACTACACACTAAAGGGCATTTTAACCCATTAGTGGGGTTTTCTCTGACAGATAGAAATATATATGAGTGAGTGATTGTTGTGCAGTAAATCTGGGAAACATATAAATTGCATTTCCTCATGGCATATTGCAACTGAATTAGAATATTGGACAGATGTAAACAATGCAATCAAACCATGCCTTTTATTGAGCTTCTATTTGACTTAGTATTCATCTGTAACAACAGCAACAACAAAAATGTGTTTCTCAGGGTCTGTGACAATGCAGGCCATGAGAGATTCAATGTCAGTGCCGGCATACAAATTTATTAGTCTATAAAATTTGACATTCTCTTATTTATTCATAGAAAGGACAAATAAGATATTTTTTCATACTTACCAGAAATATCTGGGAGTGTTTATATGCCGCTCCATCTGGAGGATGCAAATAGTCAGAACTGCTTTACAATTCAGTAGGCAAAAGCCTGCTGAAGGATAACAAATGACTTCATGGTGAAACTGCTATTGAAATTCTTTCAGTATGTGATATTAAAAACAACTGAACAAACAGAGATAAGGGACAAATAGGATTTGAAACAGACTTTTTTTTCTTACAGTGCAAAAAAAAAACAAACGAATGCTCTAGTCGAACCTATATATACCTTTTAGTGACTTCACAGCATGGATTTACTTAATGCATGATAGTTTTTAACAGAAGCATCTCTAGAAGTCCCACTAAAACCCAGGAACCAATTCTAAAATGTCTCCTGAGGGTCAAGAATTATAATGTTGATGCTTAAGAAAAACGAGAAGTCAACATGACTCTTTTGATGACTTGACTTAGAGTTTCACTTTTTGGCCTTTGGCATAATGCAGCGATGTGGAGGTTTAATAAATATTTGGTAGTTAAGATGCTGTAGTTTAAAAAGGCCTCCTAAAATTATGTGTTATACAAAGATAAAAGCAAAAATCTAGAGTTAAATATTATGAAAACCAAAGTAGTATAATGAAAGCTACCAAAAAGTTTACTTGAAAAATGCATTTCATTTAGTTCAATCTCTCTTACATAGAAGAGATTCTCCAAATGTTGGCTTTGCAAGACAAACTAATGTTGGTAACTTCCAGGTGATCAGGAAAGTCAAAATCTAAGAAACACAAAAAAGCATTACTTTGCAATGATTATTTTTATTTCTTGCTTTGAAGGAAAGATGAAAGGCTATTTAGTTAGGTGTTCTTGTTTTATTCTACAGCTGCATCAAAGCAACTATCTCCAAATTTACAAAACAGTTCATAGAGCCCCCCGGTAATTGAAGTATAGGCTAAATGACCACATCAACAACATATGACCATTAAATCTGCCAAACAAAACTCAAATTATTAGGTCTTCAAATGATCCATTATTTTTCAAGAAATATCCAATAACGAAACAGCTGACTGAAACTCTGACATGACAACGATTTTTAGATACTTCCCAAGATAGCATTTATGTGTATGATGGGCCAAAATTATCAGAAGCATATTATAGTGATCTTCCTTTAGTCAAATCTAGATTCTTTAGGACTAACTCTCTTTACTTACACCTAAAAGCGTGCCATGTGCAACCAGCTGTACTAATATAACCCATTTGCTCTTTTGGACATCTAAAAATGATTTACACTAAATGAAGAAATATTATCTTCTGAGGCTAATGCAGAATCATTATTTTCTTGATAATTTATTTTTAAAATAAGAGGGTGAAGCTATTCTTTTTTTGTTTGTTTGTTTGTTTGCTTTCTTGAGATGAAGTCTCACTCTGTCCCCCAGGTGGCAGGTGGGAATGCAGCAGCGCTATCTTGGCTCACTGCAACCTCCACCTCCGGATTCAAGTGATTCTCCTGTCTCAGCATCCCAAGTAGCTGGGATTACAGGCACACACCACCATGCCCAGCTAATTTTTTGTGTAGTTTTAGTAGACACGGGGTTTTATCATGTTGGCCAGAGTGGTCTCAAACTCCTGACCTCAGGTGATCCACCCACCTTGGCATCCCAAAGTGCTAGGATTATAGGCTTGAGCCACTGCTCCTTGCCTGAGTGTGGAACTATTCTTAAAAGTACTAACCTTCCAAGTGAATTCACATTTAAATGGGATTATAATATTTTGATGAACAATAAAGTTTCATCAAAACTAGTATATTTTGATGACTGTCCAACTACAACTTAAGTATATAAAGAAGCAGATAGCTCCAATATAGTTTGCTCATTTCACATATTTGATGGTCAATCAAGTCTAGGTTGGTATTATTAAAGTGTAGCTCTAGCTAGCAACCTCTCCACCAAAGCCACCTCAGCAATCCATGGAGAGCTCACCCTCTTTTCCATGGAGGGACACTCTAACTGTATCACTCATTTGGTACGTGATGATGTATGTCTTTGCATTTCCTCTTGTGTTGCTTCCTTTCAATTACTTTTCTTCTTAGCTTCTTATCCTGTAGATCTTGCTTCCTTACCAGATTGTGCTATTGAGACCACTTTAATACTTGTTAACATTTCATATATAACCCAACACAACGCATTTTACTCTAACTTTTCTGCCCAGTAAATTTCTCTGAATAAATGACATATTAAGCTCAACTCTACTTTGCAAAATGTGATGTAGATAGATAGAAATAATTAAGTACAATTTAAAGCAGAACAAACTGTGTATTTAAAGGAAATATGAGTTCTAAAATAAGTGTTTTGTAAGCACACACACACACACACACACACCCTTGGAATCCAGACAGTGGGAAAAAAACAAGAGGGATGATTATCAATCAGCCTTTACATTATTCTAAAGATGGTGACTAGCAGTTCCTATTTTCCTCAAAGGCAAAGGATACTTTTAGTTTTGATAATAGACAATAAATTCTGAAAATAATTCTATACAATACAGGGTGAACAAAAAATATTGTCAAACTCACCTTGTAAAAATTTAAAATTGAGATGTTAAATTGAGAGTTCAACCAGGTCCGATGTTTGTATATGATCAACCCGTGGTCACTGTATGTTCAATATCACCCTCTATTAAATGGAAACTGAGCATGCCACTAGAAGGAGGCATATACTCTTAGTGGTGGCTGGCCATCACTCGACTTTATCTAGCCCTAACTTTATTTTGTAGACACTAAGTTCTTTGCTCTCAGTGTTAATATGCCACATTCAATTGGGAGGAAATATTAGTATCTGGTCGCTAGAGCTAGGAGCACCTGCATTAATTTTACCTGACTTTTCATGAAAGAGGAGAGGACAGAATGAAAGAAACAGGTAAGTAGAATATGGTGGACTAATATGAGAGCTGCAAAATACTATATTCCTAAGAATATTATTGTAAAGGTCCTCTCTTTTAGAGCAGCTTTTAACCTGTGTGGTAGCCTCTTTCAATTCAACTAAATTCACTTCTTCAATGGGAGAAGTATCAAACATATTAAGAAAAATACATTTTTAAAGTTTTAACTGAAATAATGACAATCATAACAAAACACTGGTTAACTTGTTCCAAAAGTAGTATATAGTTAAGCAGAAATTGTGAAAAAGAGTAAAACTAGTTAGCAGTTTTACTTAAATGTCCAGAATTCTCAGTTACATTTTAAGGATGTCAGAACATGTATTTACTGAAGAACTGAACTTCTAATATTTTCAGTCGAAAGCTGTTTAACTAAATCTTTAAGACTCAAGAAAATAGAAGTGGTGGAAGACTCTTCAGCGACTTTCAAAATGGAAGAATCTGAATTAAGTTTCCATTCTAAGACACCCTTTTCATTTCAATCTCCCTCCTGCCAAGTCTCCAGATTCCTTGCTATAGCTTGAAGACAAAAGGGAAGTAAGTATGTGAACATCTATTTTACTTACTTCTCAACCCAGTGATATCTCTCTATATATTATTTTTTCTTTCATTTTGGAAACAGGGTTTTGCTCTGTTGCCCAGGCTGGAGTGCAGTGGTGCAATCTCACTGCAGCCTCCACCTCCTGGTCTCAAGCAATCCTCCAACCACAGCCTCTCGAGTAGCTGGGACTACAGGAGTGTGCCACTTGTCTGGCTGATTTTATTTTTTGTAGAGATGAGGTCTCACTATGTTGCCCAGGCTGGTCTTAAACTACCGGGTTTAAGCGATCCTCCCACCTCAGCCTCCCAAAATGTTGGGATTTACAGGCATGAGCCACCATGCCTAGCTGGTAATCTCCTTTTTAGTGAAAAAAAAAAAAAAAAAAAAAAAAATGAGGTTTAGAAAGTTAAAGTAACTTGACCAAGGTCGTACAGCTAATGAGTAGGAGGGCGAGCTGGAGCTAGAACCCAAATCACAATTCTGGTCTTAAAACCTCCTTATTTCCATTAACAATTTTTTCAATGTTTTTTGAGACTTTATTAGGGGCAGGCATTTTGCTGTGTTTACATGCTATAATTAGGTCCAATTATTATCCATTTTTTTCCTTAAAAAAAAAAGGTTTAAAGTAGTTAAGTTACTTTCCAAGGTCTGAGAATCAGTGGCACAGTCTAGATAATTACCCAGCCTGTCCAAGCCCATGCTCTCCGTCAACTCAACTTAGAGATGAGAAAACTGAGTCAATCAGATGTACAATCACATATTCAATAACTCAGATTCCTGTAAACCTTCAAACTCATTTTTCCTGTACCAATCTCCCATATGTATAGTTATGCACAATTCAATACAAAAAGGGCCTTGCCAGGGCAGGACTAACCAAATCCTAGGCAAATTGACATGGTGTCTCCATATCAAATATTCTGTCATGGTTGCATTGGTTTGCTTACCCACTAATCTCCTTTAAAAATAATAATGAGTAACCATTTTATTTATTTATTTATTGGAGATGGAGTCTTGCTTTGTCACCCAGGCTGGAGTGCAATGGTGCAATCTCGGCTCACTGCAACCTCCACCTCCTGGGTTCAAGTGATTCTCTTGCCTCATCTCTCATACAGCTGGGATTACAGGTGCGTGCCACCATGCCCGGCTAATTTTTGTAGTTTTAGTAGAGATGGGGTTTCACCATGTTGGCCAGGTTTGTCTCTAAGTCCTGACCTCAAGTGATCTTCCCAACAAGGCCTCCCAAAGTGCTGGGATTACAGGCGTGAGCCACTGCACCGAGCAAGCAACTATTTTTAAAAGGTAAATAGAGGCAGAATTCCTTACACTAATTTTTAACTCTCGAATTGACATTCAAGTACAAAATCTTAGTTTCTCATCATTTTAACTGAAAGGTAAAAACAAAAAACTAACGCCCTTTAAAAAGAAACCTTACTTTATAGAGTACAAGATCTTATTTCCCAATAATCTTAACCATATCTTAAACCTTGCTAACAAATAATATATATAGAATACAGTATACTCAAACAATAGCCAAAGAATGGTTAAAAGAAAATTTCAATAAACCGTTCTTTGAAGTCCTAGTTAATTTATGTTACTGAGTAACATAAATAAGAGTATAAAATGAGATAATATCACTATTTTCAGCAAAGCCTATTTCTAATTTAGAAGCCCATGTCTAGATTGGCTTCTCCACTTAGGAAGAAAAATGATCAAAGAGCATTTACAAAATGCTTTTTTTGTTTGTTTTTTTTTTAAGCTAAAGACATGACACTAATGGGCCTCAAGTACTTCAAGAATGCTGTAAAGATAGGAGTAAATTCACATTTCTAACTTAAAAATCTCAGTTACTTCTTAATGCTTCTCCCAAATCCCATACAATTCACCTACAGAACTTCTTGATTATTTCCATAGTGAACCATGTTTACTTTCTGGATTCTTTCCTCTCCTTTGCCTTGTACTTAAACATCATGACCTGGTTCAACTCCCAGCTCCTCCCTAAGGCTCTCCATCTCTTCAAGGGAGGGCTGGTAACTCTTTGTCAATAATCCCACAGCATTCTCATTTTACACTGAAATCATTTATTTGGAGTCAGATTCCTCCAAATGAGGGAAAGAAAACATATCATGTACCTTTCTATGCACTTAGTATACCGTCTGATATAGGGCAATCAGTGGTCCAGGGGCAGTATGTGCTACTGAGAAAAAGCAAACAAACAAAAAACAAAGCAAATCAGGCTTTGAAATCGGCCAAATATACTTTCCAAGACGCTTGTATGACATATAACTTTGATCAAGTATTTAATCTCATCTAATTTTAACCTTGCATCTCTAACGTGAGCACTACAATATTTTCCCTGCAATATTGTTAGAAGGAGCAAATTAAAAAAATGCATGTACAGGCCGGGCGCGGTGGCTCATGCCTGTAATCCCAGCACTTTGGGAGGCCGACGCGGGCGGATCACGAGGTCAGGAGATCGAGACCATCCTGGCTAAGACGGTGAAACCCTGTCTCTACTAAAAAAAAAAAAATACAAAAAATTAGCCAGGCAAGGTGGCGGGCGCCTGTAGTCCCAGCTATGCGGGAGGCTGAGGCAGGAGAATGGCGTGAACCCCGGGGGGCGGAGCCTGCAGTAAGCCGAGATCGCGCCACTGCACCCCAGCCTGGGTGAAAGAGCGAGACTCCGTCTCAAAAAAAAAAAAAAAAAAAAACTATGTAAGTGGTATGCAGTAGGTGCTTAGGTGATAGATAATTATCAGAATGAATAATGTATAGCAAGAAGAAATTGGGCTAATCTTTATGCAAAATATATCTAAGAGAGCGTTATAAGACAGGAACATTCCAAGCAAGGTTGTAGACTTCTGTTTTCCCAAGAGCTTTAAGACAGAAGCAAGCAACTCTATTTCTGGAATGCCTTGTATTACTAACATGCTTCTTTTAAGAAATCTCTTTCAGATTTCGGATTTTATAACACTCTACTAATTCTGCAAGTGACTTCAAAATGGCCTCAATTCTTTAGGTATTATTATTTTCTTCACGAAAAAGAAGTTAGAATAATAGTGCTTGTTCTTTTTGTACCAGAATATCATTAAAACTTAAAGTTTCTTTAAAGAAAAATTAAGGGGTCCTTCAGATTTCTTGCAGTTGGATAAAAATAGTTAATGGAATTATTCCTTATAGATCAAAACTATAAGCAGATAAACCTATAGCTATTATAAAAACCTTACTTTTCTTCTTTTCAATAACACATAGTATATTATACTATCACTTCTACAAATTTGGCTGGTGACAAAGCTTTAAACTATTAACCAAATTTTCAGTATTAGTAATTCCCATTAGAAATGCCATAATGTTTCAGTTTAATGAATGATTTAAGGTTACACACTGTTCCTCCAGAAAGATTTCCAACATCTCCCAAGGCATGTTTATGATAAAAAGTGTCTCACTTAGCCGGTAAGCAAACAAAAAATATTATATTTCAAACTAATTATAAGGCCTATGATTCATTAGGAAATCACATAAAGAAAATCTCATAAAGAAGAAAATCACATAGAGGCACATCACACGCTTTGTGTAAAAGACAAGTAATATATAGTACTAATTTGTAAACTCGACAGTTTATATAAACATATTCAATTAGAAAATTTACCAGTAAACTTTGCCTTGTAGAAAAATATTTTATTTCCCAAGGACATGTACGGACACTTAGGGTTAGGAAACTGGTTTCTCTTATTGATCCTCTTTGTTAACTATTATCTCTAGTGAAAGAAATAATAAAAATAGAAACCAGCTATTATTTCTCCATGGTAAGAAAAATTAATATTGTATTTCTTTGTTTTGTTTTTTTTCACATATAGAAATTCCAAATACACCTAAGTTAACATAATCCACTCATATGTGTCAATCGTTCTAATATTATTAATGATAATATTCTCCTTTCTCACTTCGTTAACTCAGGTATGATCATTTTACTAATAATGGTAGAAATCCTTAGTTGCATATTGTAATTTTTGAACCACCTTGTGCTTACCTTGTGTTCATTCAAAGCTGCTTTAATATACACGCACTTTAGCTTTTGCTCATTACTTTAAATATTACTAACAAATGTCCCAGTTTCACCCTGAAGGATTTAAAAAAGAAAACCTGGTACTTGCAGACAGTACATTCCATGTGATGTGATAAAAAAAAATTAAGCTGAAAATTAGAAAAGTAATCCCAATAAAACTTAAAACAGCTCATGGTAAGATGATACCCTTAAGATAATTCTAGATGCCTTCCATCAAACAGTACATTGACTGAACTAGCTCAGTCCTTAAAGGGTCAAAATTTATTATCATTTCAGTTCATCTAATAAGTAATGTTTTTGCCGAACAAAACCAATTCCCAATAAATTCTCACTGTATTTGTGTGCTATGATTTGATTTAGAGGCCTATGGGGAGACACCATTTGGTAGCACAGGAACACAGAGGGGTAGGTGGTGCTGAGGAGAAGTAGGGCTCATGTGCCAGAAGTGTTATTGTGTCAGGTTGATTTATTGAGTGAGCTTCACTTCACCGAATGTTCTGAGATATTTATTTCCCTAAAGGCTCTGCAAAGATATGAACAGACCCACATCCACAGATGTCATCATTGCTCATTTTACCGAGTCATGAAATTTTCTCAACTGCAATTTGTCCATCTAAAATTGCTGTAACAGAACAATGTCAATAGTAGCACCCTACTCCAGCACCTCCTTCTATATAAGGCTCTGTTGCCAAATTCAGTACTTCTGTGCAACTTCATGGTAATTAAAGTGACAGAACAGTTTCACTGTAATTTCAAAAGAGTTTTCCAGAGAAGTTGCTCCGATTTTTAAACTCCACTTTGAGTCCCCAGATGAAATGTAACCGTTTAAGGGGAACCAAGTAGAAATATATAAACACAGAACAACTTAGCCTGGTCAAAATTAAAATAAAAATAGGTATAGAAAAGTAAATTGAGAAAGAAAGCAGAAAGTGTGTCTCCAAATCCAGGGTTTCAAAAATGTCACCTCTCCAAACACCATAAGCAGACTGCAGACTTAAATGACTAAATTTAGTATCTTACTCTTGGGATAGGCTTTTATCTGTTTCACTTTTCCCCTTTCCAACATCAAGCAAATGAACTGTGAAAGTTGATTTTAAAGAGAAGTTGTTATATATATATATATATATATATATATATATATATATATATCTCCATTGCCTATAATTTTTTTTCAAAAACACTTATGCAAACATATGAAGAAGTACTTAAGGTGCATTCATACACCCAAACATTATGACTTGAGTATTTTCCATAATTTCATCTAAAACCATCTTCAGAACCTAATAGAATTTCAATGTCTGTGTTAAATAAAAACTGCATGCTTGTGTTGTATGTCAGAATTTTGGAGTTTATTTAAATATGTTAATATTTCTCATTATGCCATTAACAATAACCTTCATCCATTTGTGAAAAACATTTTGCCAAGCATGCACATAAAAAATTAGCAAGTGAAGCAAAATCACCTTAATTTGCTTTGGACCAGCAAATAACCAACTAATTTGCAGAAATCCCTGCCAAGCACTCATATTAAATGCTTCATGCTTATTTTATGACCTCTGCTGCTCTTCTCCTTCCCGGGCCCTGAATCATATGATCATTAACATATTGCAAGGTCTGAAACTTTATTTTTTACATTCTTTAATTAATGCCTGTTTATAGAAGGCCATAGGACTTCAGATCCAGTTAATGAAACTTCGCTCCCCCAGGCCTCTGGAGCCCAATAGAGAGCTCTCTCCTCTGTTGTTTTAGTAGCTTTTTTCCAACTGTTTGTTTATACACACTTAATTGATCTCTTTAGTCCCAGAAGCATTCCAGAGACACAACCTGTTTTGAGGAAGCTAAAGTTTCCCCTCTTCCTTTATAAAAGCCTTGAATGCCCAAGGTTATCAGTTTTAATTTGAAAGTTGAAGATTCAGCTTTATTTACACTGTCTAAAAGTAAAAACTGATACAGGCCCAGAAGTGTTTATTTGTACATTCATGTACAGTAAAGGAGATCACAAGTGCATACAGGATATAATTATTTTGATGTAGAACTAAGTAATTACTAAATGCTGGTATGTCTTATTTTATGGCATTGAATAAATGCAGTCTTTATAACAAGTTGAAAATAAAAACAAATCAGGCTGCCAATGCATGAAATTTTCATGGCTCTTCAATTTACATTTTACATATTCCCTATGACAAGAATTTCTATTATGCTATTCTCTTTTTTCTGCTATAATTGAATTAAAAAAGTAATTGGCTGGTGCTGCACACTGCAGCAATGTCTTAATCACATAGACAAACAGTTTTACAATAGCTTACACCATTTGCCACATGGGGCAATGACATTATTGTACCAGACTATAAACCCGAGACAGATAGCACATACCGGCTCTCAACCACTGTGTTGGCAAGAAAAGAACAGTAGGTTCATTCAGCACCCTGATTGGCATTTCTATGATGGAATTCCCAACTAAGTAGAAGTGGCCCAAATCTGGCCATGTGGTTTTGCAAATTGCCAAAATTTGAAGCTGTGAATCTACAAATGCATGCTTATGGCCTAGGTACAGAATGTACTTTGGAAGAGCCAAAAGGAAAAAATATGGGTCTGAGTTATAAATGCAGTAGGCATTATGACTACTGGCAATGAGGAATCATTACATCTCCATTTTCAGATGGAAAAAATCTTGATTGTTCATGTGTTTTGTATGTGTGTATACTCTATTCTTTTTTATTAGTGATCAGTTTATGGATACTTTTCTATTTATGTTAGAATGAATACTGCACTAGGAGTTATGTGGGGTGGGGAGTGAACTCTTTGGTATTTCCAGAAATTTCTCTTTGATGAGATTCATGAGCCTGGGTCTTAATTTTGGCCTTTCCACTGACTCACAGGCTAGCCTTAAGTGAGTTGCTTGAACTCTCCAGGCCTCAGTTTCCTCATCTATAAAAAGCGAAATTTGTACAAGACTATCTCTAAGGTTCCATTCAGCTCTCAAATACTGTGATTATACACAAATTTAATTCTAAGAACAACATCTGAGAAAGGAACTAAAATAAGGCACAGAGGCCTCCAATGGTTGCAAAGAAGCAAAGGGGAATAGAAAGCTGAGAAATCTAATAGCCGGAACACTAAAAAGAATAAAATAAACACAACTTGACAAACACAAGGGAAAACACAAGAGTCTGGGAAGCAAGTACGGTTTTTAGATCAGCACTCTCTACCGCTCAGTGAAGCCCTGTTTATAAAACATCAAAAGCCAAAAATTTTAAATGAACTTCTTTTTAGATTTTTAAGTGTAGTAATAACATTTGCTCTTTTACAACAGACACCTTCTCTCCCAGCTGCCTATAAAGAAAGTAGGTACAGCATATGAAGAATTATCAGGAGAGATTTTCCTAAAGTTCATAAAACTAAGATGTTCTCTACAACACCTACACTTGATTACTTAACCAGTATTTCAAATCCTCATTTAGCTGAGACCTCTGAAAAATATTAAGATGACTCATTATGATAAAATGTAAGCCTGTTTTCTAGGATGAAATTGCTTTATCCAAATATCTACATGGTATTTTAATAGGATTCAGTGGCTAATTTGAAGTCCTCAGATATCACTCTTTGATCATTTTAATTATTATTAATAATTTAGAAAGTCCCTTTGAAAAAAAATCTCTGCAACAATAAAAAAAAAATACTCTGCTATATCCGAGGAGACATTGCAGATTGCTAATATCCTGTGAACAAATTAGTCTTAAATGGAAGGAAATTATGGAATAAAACAATATAAACAAATAGCAACTACGTATTTTAAAGTAGATAAAATATTTTCAGAAGTCTTTACAGTGTGCATTATACACATGTAACTTAAAGATAATCACACAGCAGTGTTTTCTAGACTTTGGAGAATCCACTCTTTTCCCTTGAAGTCCTCCATCCCTAAATTCCTAAGGCTGAACTATTTGCCTTATGTGAAGCAAATTCAGTCCTTCCTGGAAAGGTGCTCAATAGCTGAAAGTCTTCAATCTTCACATAAATAGGGTGCAAATCAAATCTTATGATGGTATATTCAAGCTCTCAGGATCTCTGTTTGCCACCAGAAATGTCAGAGTTTAGTACCTACTAAGCCATAGATTTATGAGGAAATGCTTGTAGATTGACAAGCAATTTTGCAACAAATGCATCTTCAGCGTTAGATTCACAGGAATGTTTAGGACATGCCTAAATGATTTAGTATTTTATACCTCTGCTCAAAAGAACAGTTCATATAAGTCAGTTCTATCTGAAGACTGTCAATCAAGCAGAAACTAAAAGTAATTTTAGAATATCATGATTCATTTACAAAAAAGTTTATCTCTAGAATTCAGGAGTTCGCAGTTCCAAGTGATACACTGATGGGCAAAGTTTGAAACGCATTAATTGAAACAAGGCAAATTACTTTCTTATTTAGATATGAAAACAGAGCATTTCTGGTTACTTTTATTTATGAGCTGCCAATATTTGAACATATGCAAAGTCTGAATTGTTTCCCATTTGCCCCAGACTTTAAAACATAATTCCTTTTCTTAACGTGCCACCCTTCAGGGTAAGGAGTTGTAATGAACACCTCCCAGTCACACAGAATTACAATGTTCTTTATCTTGCCCAGTACTGAAAAAAAAAAAAAAAAAGAAAACTTCCAAAGGTTTGGAATCCTGAAACCTGTAAACAAAATCTGTGGAGCAGATAAAATTTTAAATGGCACAATGCAATTAAAGCTGAATTCAATTTGAGCGCACCCTGTCCATCTGTCAGAGAGAAACAAAAGCCGAGGAGCTCCATTATTGCTGAATCCCTGCTCTTGTTAATTTGCTTGCTGAGAGATTTCAATTTCTAGGAAGTGCACAAATTAGTGTTCAGTCAGGGCTAGATCCTCAGTAAGTATAAGCAGATGGTGGAAATCAGCCCTAATCAAGTGGCCAGAGCCTTTTTTTTTTCCTGTCTGATTAAAGCATTTTAATCCTTTCAGATTGTCTGCCTTTTTAGCAAATATTCACCATCCTTTATTTTTCTTATATTCCAGGATTGATTTAAATTTAGCCTAGAAACATGAGAGAAAAAATAACTTTGAGAAATAGGGCTATCAGCATGTGAGTCACAAGCAGTGGCCAACTGTGTTTGTGAATCCATTTAATACTTTTTTCTATTATTTGTTAAATAATTGTTTGAATCATTATTAATTCATATGCTAATATAAATAAAGCATATTTAATCTGTTCTGGTGGAATTAAATTACTGAAAGACAAAGAATTAGAAAAATTTTCAGCTTAAAGATGAAAGCTAGCAGAAACAGAGAGCAACCAGAAAACATGGCAAGTGTGTGTAAATCTTCCATCCAGGGAAAAGAAAATAAAACAAAAATTTTATTCTTTATATTAATATAAACTGAAGAATATAAACAATTTTAGTAAGAGGATATGTTTAAATCAAAACAAAGAAGATCTAATAACTAAAAGAGTTGCAAGCTTTTGTGAATAATGAAAACAAAATTAATTTGCAATCAAAAATATACCATTGTTTTCAGAGTATGAGACAAACACACTCAAAATGTAAAATGACTATAGTGATCATACATATGCTAAAAGTTTGGTCGTATTAAAAGCTCACACATACATATCTACGAACCAAGGAATATGTGAAGCAAAAATTTAGAAACTGTTCAGAGAAGCAGTAATAATTGTGATTTAATTGTGTAAGTTTCAGCAAACAGTTGGCAAAAACAAAGTCCTTCTGCTTCCAACATTTACCCAGAAAATAAACTTTTCTCATTATATACAAAATGTTTGTCATAATAACTTGTGGGTAAAATTTCAAAGTGTATGAACATATTAAGGTTAAGCTCTTAAGTCCTATTTTGAAATATTCCTAAAACAAAGGCACATCCATAAAAAGTATTTATGGGAACAAGATACCAATTTAATATCTGAAAGCATTTTTGAACAAACTAAAACTTTGAGCCCAACATTTGCATGATTTCTGATGTGCTGAAGATGTGTAAGATTCCTGGTAGTGCTTTAACATCCTGTTTAGCAATTTCATTACACAACTAGATTCTTAACAAACACCCTCTCTAACAGTATGATAACATTTTACAAGTAAACTGTTCATGTATATTTTTGATGCGTTTAACTAGGATAGTTACTAAAGAATTGAAACTTTCACTTCTTTATTTGAACATTTTAAAACTTATATTTACAAATTTTAAACTGAAGTATATTCTTGTATATATGGGACCAAGCTCAAGCATTTGCCCATGATTGTAAATATGCAAATTTCTCAAGCTTAACAATTGTCATTACTACATATATGAATAAATATTCCTCACATGGACAACTTACCCTTATATTTTGAAGTTTCTACTTAAATTGTAGAATTTCTACAATTCTAGTAGAAATTCTAGTACTAGAATTTCTACCAGAATTTCTACAATCCTAGTACTAGAATTTCTACCAGAATTTCTACAATCCTAGTAGAATTTCTACCAGAATTTCTACAATCCTAGTAGAATTTCTACCAGAATTTCTACAATCCTAGTAGAATTTCTACCAGAATTTCTACAATCCTAGTAGAATTTCTACCAGAATTTCTACAATCCTAGTAGAATTTCTACCAGAATTTCTACAATCCTAGTACTAGAATTTCTACCAGAATTTCTACAATCCTAGTAGAATTTCTACCAGAATTTCTACAATCCTAGTAGAATTTCTACCAGAATTTCTACAATCCTAGTAGAATTTCTACCAGAATTTCTACAATCCTAGTAGAATTTCTACCAGAATTTCTACAATCCTAGTAGAATTTCTACCAGAATTTCTACAATCCTAGTAGAATTTCTACCAGAATTTCTACAATCCTAGTAGAATTTCTACCAGAATTTCTACAATCCTAGTAGAATTTCTACCAGAATTTCTACAATCCTAGTAGAATTTCTACCAGAATTTCTACAATCCTAGTAGAATTTCTACCAGAATTTCTACAATCCTAGTAGAATTTCTACCAGAATTTCTACAATCCTAGTAGAATTTCTACTAGAATTTTTACAATTCTAGTAGAAATTCTACTAGAATTTCTAACTTTCTCATTCGAAAGCAAATTATGAAGAAAAAAATCATGACCCTATTAGACATTTATTTCGTGGAAAAAGCTTTAAGTTTTCTCACCATTTATAAACATGGAATCAGGCTTAAATCAGCTCACAAAGAAATAGTAAGTTTGTATTTCCCTTCTATTCCTCCCATCTATTCACTATCAATGTAATCTAGCAATGAAAACAGGCTCATATCTCAGCACCTTCTCTTTCCTGTCTTTAAAATCAAGCCTTAAGGCACTGGATCTTGCTAGATTCTTAGACATCTTATAATGTGTTTGTGCCTAGGACTGAGTATTTGAAAATAAATCTCTATGAAACATAATTAGGTACAATGCTGAGAAGGCTACAGGTGTACAGGAGGAATAGATTGGCTTTTTATTTCCCCTTTAAAAACATATGCTACAAAGCTGGGTGTGGTGGCTCACATAGGTAATCCCAGTACTTTGAGAGGCCAAGGTGGGACAATTGCTTGAGCCCAGGAGTTAGAGACCAACCTGGGCAACATAGCAAGACTCTATCTCTACAATAAATTTAAAACGTAGCTGGCCATGGTGGCATGCACTTGTAGCTACTTGGGAGGCTAAGGCAGGAGAATTGCTTGAGCCCAGGAAGTCAAGTTTGCAGTGAGCCATGTTCGTACTACTGGACTCCAGCCTGGGCAACACCTTGTCTCAGAGAAGAAATACATATATACATGCTACTATAGGAGACAGTAGCTATGGGAGAATGCACCCAAGACATTCCTCCCCATCGCCTTCCTTCTCTTACCACTGCGCCCAGTTTGATTCTGGCATCAAAACTCTCTCCTGGGCTACTTCATAACCTCCCATTTCATCTCCCTACATCTTTAGAGATTGATTCTCTTATGTCCACTAAATATTTAAGACTTCTTTGCTTATCGTATTTAGGCCCTAGCCAATATTCAAGGCTCTTCTTTCTTGACCCTCTAGCTAAATCTTATTACTCATTAACTACATAATTGGACCTCTTCTTGCCAAAACCTTGCATTTGCTCACAAAGTTCCCACCCTCTGGAATGCCATTAGCTCCACCTGTCAAGGTACTACCCAAAGTTTGTCTACATTTCTGTTCCATAAACCTTTCTCTTCCATCATAAACTAGAATTGATCTTTCCCCACTTTTTGCTTCAATATGTTCTTTCAGGGGGCTTAGTCTATCTAAAATCTTTTCAACATCCTGACTTGTATTATTAATTATTTACATACATATTTATATCTTATCTTACATACCATATGAGAAGTATTTCACGTTTGTTTGTCTTCTCTGCAACACAGAACACAGTATTGTACCCTTCATGTTATGGATCTTCACTATGCAATACAGTAGCCAATAGCTACATGTATCTACTTAAATTAAAATTAAGTAAATTTTAAAATTTAGCTCTTCAGTTATACTTGCCACATTTCAAGGGCTCAACAGTCACACGTCAGTAGCTACTGAACCAAATGGGGCGTAGAATATTTTTAATTTCAGAGAAAGTTTTGCTATCAGATACCTAGATTGTAAAGAGTCAATAAGGGTTTGATTTACATTTGTATACAATTATCATCAAAGTACCAGGAGATGACTAGAAAACAAGGAGGGAATCTTGATGGCTACTTTCTTGGTGGTTTTGAGGACAACCACCAAAATCTATGAGACACAAATACTCAGCTACATTCTCTGGGATGTTTTGGTTGCCTCAAAAGAGTCAACATTTTCTATTCCCATCATGTTTAAAAATGAACCCAGCTAAGCCAGGAAAATTTTTCGATATTTCATATATAATTAATAGTGGTTAAGGAAATTTGTATGGCAACTGTTTTGCAGAAGCTTTAATTCACACTTTCAATATTTAAAAAGGCTGCTGTCACGGCTGGTAGGAATAAAATTAAACCCACCAGCTGTGGTTTGTTTTTTGAGGAAAACACATAACATTTTATTTTTGCATTGTCTGTCATCCTTGTAAATGTCAGAAATACAGAATTGAAATGCACTGAATCCTCTAGTTTACCATTAGAGTCTTCTGAAAATGCTTAGTATTTTAATTAGACAAATATTTTAGCAATTTTTAGGAGGAGGTTTTATTTTAACAACAATACAAAGCATAGCTTTTATATTTGCTTGGAGAAAGAAATGTGATAATAATATTCATTTGAATTATTTTTTTTTTTTTTTTTTTTTTTTGAGATGGAGTCTAGCTCTGTCACCCAGGCTGGAGTGCAGTGAGTGGCACGATCTCAGCTCACTGCCTGCCTCAGCCTCCTGAGTAGCTGGGATTACAGGCTTGCGCCACCACGCCCGGCTAATTTTGTATTTTTAGTAGAGTGGGGTTTCTCCATGTTGGTCAGGCTAGTCTCGAACTCCCGACCTCAGGTGATCTGCCCACCTCGGCCTCCCAAAGTGCTGGGATTATAGGCATGAGCCACTGTACCCGGCCGAATTCTTTATAATTTTTGTATTATTTTCTTTGTGGAATTTTTCATCAAAAGATAATTAAGGACAATTTCCTAAAGAGATATATTCTTCAAATCTTTCATTTATTAAAATTTGAGGCTATTTGAAGAAATATCACTCTAGATTATTTTAAATTTACCAGGTGTTTAGCTATACAAATCAACAGTGTTTTGCTGAGACTTAAGTAGTTTCCATGAGCCATTCGACAATCACACCACAGAATTATAGTTTCTTTTTGATATGTGGCATTAATGTTATATCCTGGGAAAATGGAACTTACTTGTCATAAAATTAACTTAGAATGTGAGAGAACATAAGCTGACAATTTCTTTTTTTTCCATTATTTTTAACTAGAAAAAATTGTATTCTATTTTTAAATGTTTTTGCCTTATAGGCAGTCAGCCACTGATAATTACCCTAAGCACAAAGACTTGAGTACAAAAATTCAGACATTAAGTACCTATTACTTATCAGTACTTGTTAATGTCATTCTAATCAAAATCAAATTATTTAAATCTAAGCAGTGTTACATATTATGAAGAATTTCCTGAACAGATTTCTCAAAGCTCATCATTATATCACAATACGATTAGTCTACTTTTGGCCTACCTATCGTGAAATATTTTTCACTAACTTATCATGGTATCACTCTACTTCTCTACGCAGCCTAAGATCTCCATGGAGAGTATGATTTATTTAAATTAGATCCAAAGTGATGGAGTTCTTCCAAAATGTCATGACTTTTTCATTAACATACCACAATTAATTTCTTTCATCAACCAATTATGAATCTAAAAATTATAAAATAGAGATGAGTTTACATTGCAATATAGGTAATATGGTTAGAACACCATCATAGGCTTCTTGGACACAAGGGAAGTAAATAGGGACAGTGCTTCAACTCCAGGACATAGGTGGGTTCCAGGAATGAGAAGAAAAGCCCAAGAGAGGAACTTCTGGCACTTTGTAGTTTTGCCCAAGGCAGTTCCTGCTTTTGCAGAACAGAATAAGCAAGTTAAATCAGCATCCTCATATCAGCACAAGTAATATTTGTGCTATATTAACAACTGTCTATTAAAATGGTAGGTTTATGTCCAAATACAAATCCAACATGGCATGTTTATATCCAACACAAAAATATGCCAATAACATTATTTGCCAATATATTTATAGTTCAGTACTGTAGTTTCAGTGAGATTAAAATAAACAGTGGAACCTTGTGTTTGCCAGTTCATTCGCACTTCCCTCGCCCCTGTCATTTTATAACGTTGTGCCAGTATTTATCACAGATTGCAAAAAAAAAAAAAAAGAAAAATCCTCAATATGTAAAAATAGCAGCTGTTATTTGCCATTAACAATTGGGCAACTTCATAAATCTTTCCTAACTCAGAAAGAAAACAGAGTGTGTGGTTTAAGATTGGTCCGAGTAAATTTTTATTTTGCTTTAATTCCAAAAAACAAATTAAGTTTTTATTTTAAGCTATTATGCGTTTGCTGAGACATATTTCTGGAAATAGGAATCTAATAATGTATCTTTGGTCACTACATCACATCGATGTTAATATCAACTTTTGGTAATTGATTTCCTAAAAATTGACAGATACAATAAAAATATTTTAAAAAATTAATCCACATGCCAATTTTTATTCCTATCCAAATAATTTAACAATATCTCTCACTTCAAAATCCCAAATATTTCTTGGATTTGCCAAATTTTCTATGTCCAACTGACACTGCCTGGGTAAATTAAGTCTAAAAAGTCCTCATTATTTCCAGCCTTCATGATTACAGTTGTCTCTTGATTACTTTTCCTGATGCTAATGCCAACCTTATCAAATAATGTAGTCAGAGTAATTTATTTAGTCTAGAATTACAACTTGAATTATACATCTCCCCTGCTTAGTATCCTTACACATAAGATTCTTTGTGATCTGACCATTACTCTCTCCTTGACATCACCACCCAACCTGGACCAATGTCTCCACCATACCCACCTACACCAAGCAGATCTTAAATTGCTTTCTTTTATATTTCTATGTCTTTGAAATGCTTTTCTTTCTGGCTTACACAGATATCCCCATAGTTTTTGGAATTAATTTAAATTCCATTTCATATTTGTAATGCCTCTTTACTGTGCTTCTTCTCAAAGGTCTCCATGAGATTTTTTTGTTTTCATTATTCCACAAACCTGTTTCTGTGACCTCAACTTTCATTATTGACCAGGATTATCCATTTTATGGTCTCCCTTGATCAAATTAAACATCTGTCTGCAGAATTTCTACTACACTTTTGCTATGGTCCAAGCTCTAAACAAATTTTCTAGTAAGTTTGCAAAGAATTTTCATTATTTTTATAAACACATAACTAATAAAAAGAGAAATATAAGCATCTTTGGAGGCACTAATGTAATCTATTTCTGCATCCTTCATAGAAGTAATTTTAATATAACATCGTGATATGTAAAATATCATGTTCCTTGTTCTGTTCAAGGTCATTTGGTCATTGATTTCAAAGAAGTTGATGTTTTAAAGCAGTTTAACATCCTGCTTGTATGTCTTTAGAGAAGTTTAGTCAATACAGTAAGAAGAATCATTAGTTATTCAAGGTAAAACTTTCAAAAAATGCGACTAAGACACTTTGACCTTCTCTGAATCAGGAAATGCTCTGTGCATCTTTATGTTCTTTTAAATATAATTTGTCTAAACTGTCTAAAGTAAATCAAAAACTATCACTCAACCCTCCTAGTAAAAAGGGTACATTTTAATTGCAGAACTTAAAACCTCACAATTAAAAGCTGTGCTGCTACTTAAAGCCAACACAAACACAGGAATGAAAGCTGATGCATACAAATTAGATTTCTTGACATATGTGTAATTCTGAAGGGTTCTCTAAAGCATAGACCATTTATATGCTTTAAGTGTTTCAATAGGGGAGGAATAAAATGGATGATTGTTACATTTTTAATAAAGTTTTGTCATTTTGGTTCTTAGTAATAACTTCACGACTATCTAACTCTTTCATCTGAAAAGGTATTTATAACATACCTCAAACAGAAAACAAATATGTGAAAAGAAAATAAAGATAGGGTCTCGCTCTGTTGCCTGGGCTGGAGTGCAGTGGCATGATCACAGCTCACTTCAGCTTCAACTTCCTGGGCTCAGGTGAGCCTCCAGAGTAGCTGGGATTACAGGCATTGCCACTCCACCTGACTAACTTTTTTGTTTTTTGCAGAGACCGAGTCTCACCATGTTGCCCAGGCTTGTCTCGAACACCTGGGCTCAAGTGATCCTCCCACTTTGGCCTCCCAAAGTACTGAGATTAAAGGCGGGAGCCACCATGCCCAGCCTAGAATCTTTTAATAGTGTTTAAGATGTGTACTTTTGAAATTAAGTTGAAAATGGTGCCATGAATTAATAAGTAAAACTTAAGCAAAAACTCTACCCAACATATAAAGAATATTTTTAAAAATGAATGTAATTGCTGCTAAGCACATAGTAACATCAATTTCTTATTTTTTCCAAAGAAGATTGTGTTGCCTTTTACATGGAACATAGTCTTATTTGATAATAACTTCATGGCAAATGTATGTGCTCAAATGATGTAATTCTTCAATACCAGAACTACTGGGCCTTTTAAGTGTAGAGGTAGAAAGGATGCAATGGATGGAGTAATAATATAATTAAAAATTAACTAATATGAAGATCTCAGTTCTAAAAGAAGCTAAACAGGTAAAGTTTTAAGCACCACACTTTTAAAGTGTTAATTCCCAAAAGTTCAGAATCCTCAAGAAAAAGAGATTGAGACAGGTGTGGTGAGGGTTAAATATTTTTCTAGTATTCTGGAAAGCCATAGTAGACAATGCTGTGTGTGTGTATGCTGTAGACAGAGAACTGAATCATTGTCCTGAAAGAAAACAACATACAAAAGTGTAGAAAGAGAAAGCTGATTTTGAAGACCAATGTTACCAATTTCACAAATTTTCAGAGGTTAACACTAGTTAATATAATAACAACCACAACTTAGTGAGAGACTATTAAATACCAGGCGCTGTACTAGATAATTCAGTTGTTATCCAATTCACAAAAACTTTATCACTTAGAAAGAATTAATCCATTTACAGCTGAGAGATAGGTTAAATAGCATGAATGAGGCCAAGATTTGAATTCAGGTTTATCTAATGCCAAAGCAGTGTCTTTACTATCACACTACACTTTACAAAAAGAGTGCATGCAAAGAGATATTTTTGTCATATGGAACTACAATTTGTAAACTTTAACAGGAAGAATGCAACTTAGTGGAATAGTGAATACCTACAACAAATCACTAGATTAGTGGGAGATTTCATTTATTTTAACATGGATTATTTTATGAAAAACTTCATTCCCAAAGAATTCACTAATTAAAGTATAAGTAATAAAATAATTGCCAAGATATACAGTGGACTCAGGTGGCTGAATAGGAAAAAAAAATACTATGAATACTACGAATTTGTGTGTAGAAAAGTCTGTAGAAATGGTAAAGAAAAAATGGATTGATTGCTCTAATCTTTTAGCACAATGATATCTAAAAGCTCATATAGCTTCAACTTCATTATTTTTAACAAAATGCACTACGTTACAGTTACTTGTGGAGTACACAGTACCATAAATAACTTAAATTAAACTACGCTTGTCAAAATAAATGAACAAGTAGGTTTTATGATGCAGTACATTTTATGATGCCCTTGATTCTTTGTGTGTTTTGCTTAGTTGCTAATTCCCCAAATACTGTAATCTGCAATGGCTCTTGTACTCATTAGTATAGATTACCAATGTCCCAGCTCAACAGGAAAATCAGCATAGAGAGGCATTCTACTGAACCAGAACATTTTTTTCAATAATACACTGTGAATATTTTATAAATATTGGTTTGAAGAAAATAAGAGAAATAGTTCACTTTCCTTCCATACTAATTCACCAGTTCTATCCCTATCTATCTGATTATATTTGGCAAGCAAAGGTTCTTATTAATTTATTAATTTTGTCCCAGTGAAATCCATCAAAATTTAGATTATAGATTCCTTTGATATTCTTGAATTACATATACAAACATAAAATGTTTTCTTTAAGACTAGTGCTACTGCTCTCCAAGAAGATCTAGGCAAAATTATCACAGGGTGAAATATTAAAATAATTTAAAAGTAGTTATTTAAAAATATAAAGTGTCTGTTACAGATTGAATATTTTTTTTTTTTTTTTTTGAGACAGAGTCTCGCTGTCGCCCAGGCTGGAGTACAGTGGCCAGATCTCGGCTCACTGCAGGCTCCGCCCCCCGGGGTTCACGCCATTCTCCTGCCTCAGCCTCCCGAGTAGCTGGGACTATAGGCGCCCGCCACCTCGCCCGGCTAATTTTTTTGTATTTTTAGTAGAGACGGGGTTTCACTGTGTTAGCCAGGATGGTCTCGATCTCCTGACCTCGTGATCCGCCCGCCTCAGCCTCCCAAAGTGCTAGGATTACAGGCGTGAGCCACTGCGCCCGGCTGAATATTTTTAAAATATATTTTCATGAAATAAAATACTTTCTGAAATTAGTACAACTTCCAGATGCTAGATATGGCCCATGTGATTTTTCCATCACAATTTATGAACTAACAAAGAATAAAGCTCTCTGAGAGCTGCATCACCTCTACAAACCACTAGTTTGCTACTAGTCTATCATTTAATGATTCAAGCTCTGACATCTCGGAGAGTATCTAACTCAACACGAGGAAACCACGGAGAAACTCTTGGAATAGGTACTAAGTATACTTAGGCTTTGGGTTTCTCAAGCCAGGGATATCCCTCTCATTTTCTACCTTTGCTTTTTCATCTTGGGGCAGAGAGCAAGTAACATGAAGATAACTGAAGCATCCTTTGGCATAACCCCTTGAACCTCAGTTCCTACTTCTGTAAGGTGGGGTTAATAATATCTACATGTGAGGATAATGTAAGTTAATATCTGTAAGAATATATTGGGAAACTGCTATACCAGCAGTTCATTTTTTAAACTGATTATTGCAAATTCATCTTAAGTATGTATAAGTTAAAGTAGAATGAATTGAAAAACTTTCCTTCTACCTATTTTTATTCTCTAGTATGTTACTTTTTTTCTGTCATGTATTTGAAATCTTTTAAAAACTGACTTACAAATTAAAATGGTCTACAGCTGTTTAAAACTGTGCTCCCACTACTAATTTTAAGGATCACAGTTTACTTCCACATCTTTTATTTTTACTCTGGATTTATAATTTATTAACAGATTTTAATGGATTAAACTCAAAGAATATATGTTTAAATATAGGGCATAAAGCTCTAGTTTTGTACACATTTTAATAAAAAAAGGTTTCCACTCTGAAGGATATAAACTGAACTGTCCATGATCCTTGGTGTCTACTTGTCTCCCTTACAGAATGTATCAGCACAGTACATTCTGATATGTTATATTTTTATGTCTATTTGTTGTCTCCCTTGAAAATCCTAGAACTAGAGGATGACTCTGCACGTTGTTGTTTTAGTTGTATTTAATCAACTTCTACTCTGAAAAGAATTATATTCTTATCTTGATGAGTTCAGATTAGACACATTACCTTTATCCCAAAATTATATACTATAATCATTATTAGAGGACAGGTCAAAGTGGTTAGAGTCATCAAAATGGCACCATCAGAAACACATCAAAATGGCACCATCAGAAACACATCAAAATAGTACCATCAGAAACACATCAAAATAGTACCAACAGGAAAATTAACAGTTCCCTAAAGTCGATTTCCAATTAACTCCAGCATTTAATATGTATGTCCAATCAATGTGCACTGTACATGTTATTATATGTTACTCAAATATATGCTATTATTTAACTTGAGATTCCTCTTAGAAGAGGCTAACATTGTGTCCCATGGAAAAAAAAGGAAAAAACCTCAATGCACTTATCCTGACCCCCATGACCAAATTTATAGTTCAAATATCTACATCTCCTAAACTGTGACTGGTATTTAAATCACAATTCCATATAAGTTTAAGTGCTAAATAACAGCACAGTCAGGCAGCCTCAAATTGCTTGGGTCTGCCCCAAGCCCAGCTTTTTCCAAGATGTGAAAACTCATCACTGCCCTTTCGTACCATCACTGCCTAAGTCATTCTTCTTCCAATAGGTTTCATGCATGGCTTATACTAAAATCTTGTCTGATATGTCTAGCATCTTAAACATATTAAGAATGGTCTAACAAATATAATGCACCATATTCATTGAAAAATATTAACTGAGTACCTACTATGTTATTTTCTTTCACAGAGAAGAAGAGACTAAATTGAACTTTAACCCTTTTACTATTTTAGTAGTTATAACTATTACTTACAGAGCTCTCACTAAGAGTCAGACATTTTACCCATAATCATTAAATTCTTTAGTATCACAAATTCTTGCAAGTTAGACACTATTCTATGTTTAGAATAAAGAAACAGAGGGCCCTATATGTTGAGTCACTTGCCCAAATTCTTAGGATGTGATCGACCTAGTGATCAATGCAGGTGAGTCAGACCCAAGAGTTCAGACTCAAGCTGCAGTCCCATAACTCCTCTGACATCTAGATCTGCATTACCAACTCCATCCACAGACACCTACCTATATTTCCATTAATGAGGTTGCCTTTCTTCACTCTGAGGGAGGATGTATTCTCCTCCTCCAGCTCAAAGACAGTACAAATGGGAAAATAAAGCAATCATAGCACAGAATAGGTTTAAGAACAAACCTATAATATGATCTCATTTGACTAGTTCTCATGCAAGTCATCTAATAAATAGAACAATGTTCACCTAGGCAAATATATACAATACACAAAAGCACAAGTTCTATGAGGCATGTCATATCAATATTTAAAGGGATTGCCATTTTTCAATAATAATATAAAGTAACGTGGAAAAATCATAATTTTTAGAGTTAGAACAAAATATAAGACATTAGTAGTGACCTCATTTTATGGATCAAGAGAACGAAAGCCTAAAGAGATGAAGATATCTATCCAATGTGAGATGCCAATCTGGGGGCAAAATGATGGCTTAAATGGTGGCGTTAAACCCTCAGCCAAGGAGTGTCTCCACAGTGATGTTGTAGTCTTGTAATAATTATTTGAGGGCAAAGGATAAAATTAATGTAAGTAATCAGATAAATTGATTATGAGCCTGTCAACAAATGTAGTGACTGGCCTTATCTGTTGGCAGAAAGTAAGCTAGATGAACCAAATAAAACTGTAAAAACTTTCCATCAGCAGTTTCATTGTGCTTGTCTAGAAAGTCTGGTTTGTCCAAATGGGCAGTTTTTTAAAATGACCTTTAGTGAATGAAACTTTCTGGTTGCTGCCACAATTTTGTACAAGTTTATAAATTATGCATGTTTCTTAGCTTAGCTATATAACCAACCCAACCTATAAGAATTAAATACATCAATTCACTTAGTATACTTTATAAAAATATACTTAATTCTTCCTTCACATAATTTACTAAAGTAATATGCTGCATGTATACTTGTAACATTGGTATAAAGAGAAAATATTTTAAAAAGTCAAGTATCTTATAAAACATTTTTAAATGGGATTCTATTAATAACAGTGGTAAAAACCTGGCACCAAACAAGTTGCAGATAATTTAATACAACTAAAATTTTAAACCATTAAAGGACTGAAATTAGATTGTAATGGACTCTTTGGATTAAATCAATGCAATTAAGAATATGATGAAGTATCCAGTTATCTGTTTTCTGAGCCTTTGAAAAGTGGAAATATTAATGGAACTGTACAAGAAATTAGTGTTGACTAGATTAATTGCCATAGCAATTGTCATCTTATAAGTATGTTATTTGTGACAGTTATGCATCAGGATAATGCATGTGTTGTCACATTACTTGAAGAAATCTTTAAATTCTGAAGAAAGATCATCAAGCTTTTTTTCATTTCCAGCATTATTGCAAACTTAGAACATTTTAGAGAAGGAACTTGAAATTCTGTACTAACATAGCATATAATTTTAAAAGTTTGCCAGCACTTCAACTAATAAGTTGGGGGAAATTAAGCAGTAAAAATGCAACCTGAGGAAACCTCAACAGGAATGTAAACTAAACGGGTGGGGAGGTCTGTAGGTGTCAATCAAGAACAAAATGCAACTGTCAAGCTTGCTTTGCTAACAAACTGTCACATCAACAATATGGAGTTAATGACTACAAATTAACTGTATACCAGATGCTTGACACTTTGTTATGACACTTAGCAAGCTAGTTGACATTTGGGGATCAAAGCTTCTTTAATTACACTTTGTATAACATGTGCAACCTTTATGCTAATGTCCAAATATTCCTTGGAGCAAAGCTGCCCAAGTAAAAACCACCACAGACTGTTTTCTAGGTGTGGGTTTGAAAGTATTCATGTTGTTCTTAAAAAACGGGGTGGGCGGGGGGAGTAGCTGAGCGAGAGCCAGGCGTCAAGCACAGTGTTATTCATTATTACCATTGCCTAAAATAACACCGTTTCTTAACTTGGTGAAGCACTTTTTCTTACATATAGACCCAGACTGTGAAATAACACATTTTCAAACAAGGTGGTAACAGCATTTAAAGCCATTTATAAAAAGAAAGACAGCTGGGCATTTCAGAATTTAAAATAATTGAAAAAGGTATTGAAGAGTAGAGTGATAAGGAATATATGAACTGTTTTTGGAACACTGATTTGAGTGATTTTTCAAGTCCTTTTTTAGGAAAAGAGTTTAACGATTTCCCAAGTAAATAAAACTCAATAAATGATATAAGCAAAATTTCACATAACAGGTATAATACTGAATACTCAACATGCATAAACTTGAACTATAGACTATGTCAACATAAAAGAAGGTTAACATTTTTGTCAGGTCTTAAAATAAGCTCAGATTAACCAAAACTAAGATTGTCTTAAAATTAACAAAATTTTTAAAACAGCTGAACAATCAAAGAGGAAATTACAATATAATGTAATTGCAACAGGAACACAGTTAGGGGTTTCTTTGGAAATGGCACTATCTTGCTAGAAGTGATAGAGATAAGGAGCTGTTAGGTCAAGGGCATGTGACCCTTTATCCCATTTTTGCCTGGACTCTACTTCTTGGGGAAAGGCAAGATCGTAATATGTGAAGAAAAATAAAGGAGAAGAAATACCATTTGACCCAGCAATCCCATTACTGGGAATACATATACATCATCCTATTATAAAGACACATGCATGTATGTGTTCACTGCAGCACTAGTCACAACAGCAAATACATGGAATCAACCTAAATGTCCATTGATGATATACTAGATAAAGAAAATGTGGTGTATATATATATACCATAGAATACTATGCAGCCATAAAAAAGAACAGATCATGTCCTTTGCAGGAGCATGGAAGGAGATGGAGGCCATTATCCTTAGCAAACTCACAAAGGAAAACCAAATACCACATGTTCTCACTTATAAGTGGGAGCTAAATGATGAGAACACATGGACACATAGAGGGAAACAACACACTCAGGCCTTTTAGTGGGTGGAGGGTGGGAGGGGGTAGAGGATCAGGAAGAACAACTAATGGGTACTAGGCTTAATGCCTGGGTGATGAAATAACCTGTACAACAAACCCCCATGACACAAGTTTACCTATGTAACAAACCTACACTTGTACTCCTGAATTTAGAATAAAAGTTTTTTAAAAAGAGAAATGGAAGCATATGTCTACAAAAAATTATGAATCAATAAAATAAAATAAAATAATTAAAAATAAGAAATATAAAGGAGAAAGGAAATATATAATGTTAGAACTGGAAATGACATTGAAGATCAGATAGTTCAACCTTATCACTCCACCGATTGGACAAACCATGGCCCAGATCAGTGGAACTGTCCAAGTCACAGAGTTATGGATGGCCCATATGCCAGCTCCCAGGACTGTAAGTTGTGTAGAATGCTGTTACAAGTACGACACTCTGGTTCTCTTTGCCATCATTACAGCTCCACACACCAGGATGTCAAGATACAATGTGATCCTGCTAGTTGATGTATCAGTTATTGAATACTTACTGTTCTCGTAGAAAACGGCAAACCCTCCTCTAGGTGTTGGTAGTTCTAGGGACACACCAGGGAACTAGGCCTACACTCAACAATATCTCAACAGCTAGTCCCATGTAGCTAGTGAGCACCTGAAATGTGACTTCTTGAAATGTCTGGATGGCACATGCTATAAGGATAAATGACACATTGAACTTCAAAGATTTCCTGTGGAAAAGTAAAACATCTCATTGAATATTTGTTTATATTGACTACATCTTAAGGTAATAATATTTTTAAGGTATTAAGGAAATAAAATATATGATTAAAATTAATTTCACCTGTTTCTTTTAACATTCTTAGTGTGGCTACTAAACATTTTCTTTCTTTCTTTTCTTTCTTTCTTTCTTTCTTTCTTTCTTTCTTTCTTTCTTTCTTTCTTTCTTTCTTTCCTTCTTTCTCTTTCTTTCTTTCTCTCTTTCTTTCTTTCTTTTTCTTTTTTTTTTTTTTTCTTTTTGAGACAGGGTCTCACTCTGTCACCCAGGCTGGAGTGCACTGGCATGATGTCGGCTCACTGCAACCTCCGCCTCCCAGGTTCAAGCGATTCTCCTCCCTCAGCCTACCAAGTAGCTGGGATTACAGCCTCCCGCCACGATGCCCCACTAATTTTTGTATTTTTGTAGAGATGGGGTTTCACCATGCTGGCCAGACTGGTTTCAAACTCCTGACCTCAAGTGATCCACCCACCTTGGCCTCCCAAAGTGCTGGGATTACAAGCGTGAGCCACCACACCCAGCCATTTTCAAAGTACATTTATGTCTCACACAATATTTCTATTGAACAGTGCCAGAACAGACCAGTGGAGTCCTGCCCTCAAGGAACTAGAATGTTTCGCAATAAGAAACAAGAAAATAAAAGAAATATATGCCATAATCAGGGAAAACATTCTATCAGGGTGGCCTGATAGAAAGTATGTTGGGTACAAGTGTGCTTTCACTAGGTTGTCTGTGAAGGTCACTCTGAAGAGGTAAGGGGAGATTTGCATAACGAAGAAACAGAAAAATGAGCTCAGTGAATGCAAGATCAGAGAACAGGTTATTAGGGATGCAGCTTGATGGTAGGTGAATTTGGAGAAGACAGTAAAGGACAGTCCATGCAAGGCCTGAAAGTACCAATAAAGAGTTTGGATTTACTTTGGTTGTTGTGAGAAGTCACTGTAGGTTGTTAATTATCATCTCCAGGGCTGTGACCCTTGTCCAAATCACCATCATATCTTGCCTCTTCAAGGCAGCCACTTCCTATTTGGTCATCTTGTCTCTACTCTTGCACTGCCCAGTCCATCCTCCAGGTTAGGCATGGATCGCAGTTAATATTCACCACTAAATTTCTAAACATATTTTTATCTTCCAATTAGCAAACAAACAAACAAACAGGTAAAGTAAATACAGGTATTAGTTGAAAGTGGATTCTCCTTTGGAGTGTGGACAATAAAGAAGCTTAGTTTTGACTTAGATGCTATTCTGTGTCTATCAATATATAGCAAGTTCCCAAAGCACATTTTCAGTTTAGATTCTCATTCTAGTTTCCTAAATACATCTTTGCTAATCATGAAACTCCCAGGAAGGGACCTGAATCCATCAAGGTCTCTATAGAGAACACAAGCCCCTCAAAAGTTATTAATTGAAGAGAGTTAGATGATGTAGGGAGTATCTGCCAAAGTATCAGCAGAATTGAAGTAAACCAATAAAAGAGAAGGTGGCACCCTGGGGCTGCCAGGTGTGGGAGGCCTAAAAGGGAGAGGAGATCAACCAGTTGCTGCAACTGGAACATGGAGCTGAAGCTATAGGAAAGTCTCCCTGCAAGAACTGTGTATTTTGGAAGAGGGATGAAGTCACTGCTCATTAAGGCAGCAGGAAGGAAGGAAGAGAATTAAATGTCCTGACCTCACTCTCCCCTACTTCTCTCCTCCTGATCTCCAGCTGGCACTTTGCATAGAATGAACACATCCAGAAGCTACAGGGTAAGGTAGGCCAATAAGGCAGTCCATAAAAATCTGGCTCCCAGAGAGCAGAGCCAAGGGGCAAAGATGCAGTGTGGATCTGGAAGGGCATATGGAAAATATCCAGCATGGAACTTAATAGAGTGTCGTTGGAGCCTCTCTCCTTTCATTTTATGTGGTCCTGGTCTGGGATTGACAGTCTGTAGCTGGAAGTCTATTTCATGGTCATGGTATCACATGGTATTTTTTTAGTGGATGTAAGAAAGGATTAGAGGTCATGAATTTCTCTCTACCAATGTTTCCTTCTACCAGCAATAATATAATAAGAATGTACAAACTCCATTCTCCACTACTGACAGAAAAAGAGCAAATTGAAGGTGTAAAGGCTCTGTTTCATCATTCATTTAAGGAACATTAATTTCTTACAAAGAAATTAATTCTTATTCCTAGCACTAAGTATCCACTAGTGAAAAAACAAAGTCCTTGTTGAAAAGAATTCATGCACAAATGAGGAAAAGGCAAAACTAAGAAACCAAGTAAGATAATTTCAGATATTGACAAGGACTCAAACAAAAATATAACACGATGTGACAAAGGGTACTCGGGGAGAAGATGTGGATGACATTAGCTAGAATGGACCAGAAATGGCTCCATTTCATTTAACTGGCACCTAAAAAAAAGGACTGTATTGGGTGCAGTGGCTCACTCCTGTAACCCCAGCACTCTGGGAGGCCAAAGTGGGAGAATCACTTGAGCCCAGGAGTTTGAGACCAGCTTGGGCAACATAGGGAGATCCTGCCTCTACCGAAAAAAAAAAAAAAAAAAGAATAGGGGCCGAAATTAATCACAGAATGATATGAAGGAGCACAGTTTCTATGGAAGAAAGAGAAATACCGGAGAGTCCAGTGCATCTACTGCACTGCCCAAGAGATTGGCTGGGTCTGCCAAGGGGTTTCAAGGAAGTCCAGCCCCTTATCTTAGTATCACCATACCCTTATCCTAGTATCCAAACAAGGACAGGCATGGTCTTCTGCATCCAAAGACAGTAGCAGCACCCTTCTGCAACCAAGGAGATGTGATTGCTCATGAGATGACTTTTCCAATTCCCAAAGATGCCACAGAGTCTAGCTAAAGCCTCGACCAGGGCTTTGTAGAGTACAATAGGAAGTTTGAATTCTATTCCAAGTGCTAAGGAATGCATTAGAGGTTTTGAAGTTTTAGCTTTTAAGTTTCACATAATATTCTTTGGATAGCTTTGCTTTAGACTAATGCATTAAATCATGAGTTAAAAAAACAGAATTCGGTATATGTCAAATTAAAATATTAATATATATTTTTGGAAATGTAAGTCTAATAAAAAATAATCACAAGAAGAAACAACATACAGTTATAAATCCACACTCTAATGTAGAAAGAGCATTAGAAATCTTTTGTAATAAACCACTTTCCTAGTATGACTTCCATGGAGAAAGGACAGGATTGTCATTCATCTTCTAAAAGCTGTTCTACGAAAGTGGAAGGGGAGGTATATTAGACTGGAACAACCAAAACAGAGAACAACATGGGAAGGAGAAAGATATTTCGTATTTCTCTTCTTATGACCTCATCACACCCTCAATCATATCTCAAACAAAAACAAAAAACCCAAAGTACAACCTTACCTATCTAATAGCAGAGCTCTAGACAAAAACAGAGGCCAATAAGACAGCTAGCTGTACTGCAAAGTGGTTGCAGCATGAGAAAGCCAGGACTAACTGGAAAAGTTCATAAGTGGATATGGCAGGAGGTATATTCTATAGACTCCTGATTGAAGTATCTGGAATGATAGCCCCATTCAACAGGGCTTACCTACTTCTCCAGGTGGTAAACACTGGTTTTAGTAGGTGAATCCTCTTACGTAGTGCTTAGTTCCTTTTAACTGACTTAGTGTTAATATTCTTTTCTGCTTTACTAGAACTGAAAAATGACTTACTCTATCCACTTCCACCCATGATCCAACTACTACACAGTTTTCCTCTCCTTTAGGTTTACAAAGTCCCTCCTGTGTGCCTCAGCTCTCTCATCTGCAAATTGGGAGGAGTGCACGATCCTGAGGTCCCTTCTCAGCTTGATTATTCTAAGATTTTAAATATCAAATAGCCTGTTAATTTAAAATTTTCCCCTTAATGTAGGCAACATCTGTTTTCTTCAAAATATTCAGTTTTTAATTTCTACATGGGATGTTCCTATAAGTTAGAAATGCCTAATGCCTACATTAGTTATATTTTTTCTTTATAGATATATGCATTTAGATGATGAGAGTACCGTTCTAATTTTTAAGTTAAAATAATATACAATTTTCATTTTTGCTCCTGTATGTCATCATCATAAAGCATTTAAGATATTCACAGTCTCTTTAATAACTCCCTGCTGGTAACTACTAAACAATTGCAGTATTATCTACTTCACATTCTTCCTTAAAACTGAAACCAGCAATCCCAGCACTTTGGGAGGCTGAGGCAGGCGGGTCACAAGGTCAAAAGATGGAGACCATCCTGGACAACATGGTGAAACCCCGTCTCTACTAAAAATACAAAAATTATCTGGGCGTGGTGGCGGGTGCCTGTAGTCCCAGCTACTCAGGAGGCTGAGGCAGGAGAATGGCTTGAACCCGAAAGGCAGAGGTTTCAGTGAACCGAGATCGCACCTCTGCACTCCAGCCTGGCAACAGAGCGAGATTCCATTAAAAAAAAAAAAAAAAAGAAAAGAAAAGAAAAGAAAGAAAAAGAAACTGAAACCAGCAAAATTATATATAAATACATCCCCATAAACCACACACGCACATAAAATTTCAATGAAATCCAGTTCTAAATGTGCTTATGAGTCTTTCAGTGTCATGTATTAAACTATCCCATTTTAAATAAGTTAATAATATAATTGAAAAGGAAATGTGATTTCCACTATATTTGTAGTGAACAGAGATACCCAGAAAAGTTCAAAATGAGATCTTGCAAAATATTACATGGACTAACACCTGTGCTACCTTTAATATAGTAAAAGTAAAATGAAGTATGTCTTTATTTTCTTAGATTCCTTCCTAATACATTTCTTAAATTAAGCAAAAGTGCAAGATGAGCATTCCTTAGATGCACTTGCTGCTGGGCTCTCATCATTCTTGTGTATCTCATGTATGTTATTATGTTGAACACATTGCATGTTTCCCAAAAGTTGCAATGAATGTGGAAAGGGAATTAACTAAAGCAGACTTTCCTTGATTAGCGTTAATTTTCCTAATACAAAAATTTCTAAAGACAGCTCTATTTTAGTTATGGAAAGCATGTAAAAAGTGGCATATACTCAATCAAACCTGAATTTGAAATTAACCTGTCACTTTAGACACCATAGTTTAAGGGGAAGGTTAAAACATAAGGATTTTTCAAAATCTCCATGCTAGAACAAGTGGCTAATAGTTCACTAGGACCTTATGTGATACCAAAGGAAAGAGGGAGAGAACTAAAGAAACACAAAACAGAGAACAAAACATCTCTCGCTTTTATTATTAATAATTTAACAGTTCTCCACAATGAAAAAAATCATAATCTGAAAATAACGTATTATGAGTAAAGAATAAAGAAAAATGTCTTTACATAGATTTGAACTTAGGGCTTCACAGCTATTAAAATTCAACAGAAAATGTACCTTTGAGGGGCTATATCCTAAAAAATAACACAGTACCAACACAAAAGTGGTGGCACGCCCTGACTCATTATTTTCTATAAAGATGAGTATGATTAACTGTGTTCATAAATTAAAAAATAAAATATTCAAAAAATTATTTTTTCCTATTCCATGGTTATTCATAATAAACAAAAGCAACCCTTTCATTAAAATGCCCCTTTTGCAAGCTGTAAGGATAAGACAGCAAAATTATTCAATCTTTTGTTTCCGTTAAAAATATCCAGCAATCAGAGTTATTCTACTTATTAAGACAAAGGAAAGGGTCAATGTGTTCAGAGTGGAAATTAAAAGGATTTCATCTCTTAGCTAAACCTCCTGTTTCTAGATGCATGCACATAATGATACTAAAAAATGACAATGGAACTTTAGAGAGCTATCGAGCTATGAAATGAAAGGCCTCATAAAGACAAGTGATTAACTTATTTAAACTTTTTCACTGATGCACTGAGAAATACATTTCCTTTTATTTCTGGTATTACAATCAAAATCATCATATAATGAAGTACTTCTGGATGTTAAACCTGTATCTAAAATATGGAACAGGCAAGAAAGTCATTTAGCATATATCACAGATAGCCAAAGGTAGCATTAAACATAAGGCTAAAAGAAAGCAATTGTAGATAAAATTTATCTGTTTCTTGATTGTTTGAAAAGGCATTTCAAGCCAAGTTACCATAAAGTTGAAAAAAAAACAAAATTATTTCAATGACAACCTAGTTATAAGATAAGCACTGTTAAATGATAAACAATCATATGAAAGTATTTCAAATCAGTAAACAAAAGAAGGCTATTTGTCTTGACGCTTTACTATCTGCAAAAATAATGCATAGTTATTGAAATACACTTCCCCCACTCAAAATACAAGGCTAAGTATTTATCAGAAATTATATCAAACACTTGCCAAATTTTGTTATGTAAATTCTGTTAATTTACTGGATATCAAGGAGAAATAGCTTACTAATGTTTTTCTATATGGAATAGTTCACAATTCTTCAAACCTCTTGCCGCATGCCATGTAATAAAAGAACTAATACAATTATATTATATTCAATTTAAAAAATAATATAGAATATGTGTTACCTACGTTGAGACTCTTCAACAGAGTTGTCACTTGCTGTCTACAATGAGCCAAGATTTAAACTCTACACATTAATCATTAAATTTGATCTACATAATAACTATGAACATTTTATATTATTATTGTTATTATTATTATTTAAAAGATGAGTCAGCTGGGACTCAGTTATATTCAACATCAAATAAGTACTCAGAAAATGAAAAAATAAAATAAGGCAACATATGTCCTTAAACATGTTGACAGACTGAAATTAGGGAAGAGATGGAGAGGAACTTTGCCTAATACTCTGAAAAAATGCCCCATTAATTGCTGAATGTTACATAAACATGATAAGTAGGAAAAAGAACATTCTTGCCACAGTAATATGCATGAGTAATACTCACCCAGCACATGGCGGGGACTCAGTGAGTATGTTCAGAATGAATGAAAAATAAATGAATGAGTGAGTGAGACAGTGAAGGGATGATATTTAATTTTTCCACGGTCTGCAACTAGAGTTTTTCTTTTGGCTAAAACTACAATTCTCTACTTCATTTCTTCTGCTTTCGAAAATAACTCTTTCTAGTCCCCAGGGTATTATTTCAATTACTACTTCATCAAAAGAGTTATTCTCACTCCTTACTACTCCCAGGGAGTAGTTTACACAATGGAGGAATTTGTCCTAAAATATTTGTGTTTTTTCCTCTCATAAAGTCAATAAAGTAGAAGCTCTGTCCAAACACAATCATTGACTTGAGGAATTTAAAGCTGAAGATATTACTATTTATACATTTCATAAACATGGGAATTTTAACACTGTTGCTTAAAATTTATTTTCATAATTGGAAAAAAAACATGCCATTAAATTCAAAGAATGTCCCATATAATGAAGTCTTAAGGAGGCTCCCACAGGAGAAAGAAATGGGAAAATCATCACTGATTGACTTGGAATGTAAAAGACCTATTAATTTATTAATTTTCACACATACCAAAATTGATGGATTAAAGGTTTAAACATTTTTAAAATGAAATAATAAAAAAGATGCTCTTGAATGTCTTATATTATGTGCTTCATATTTAGTTTGCTCTTTCATTTACTAATTTAGTCCTCATATTTTACTTAACAATATTATAAAAAGTAAACTGCACGGGTGATAATTTTGCATTATTTAACTCACTCCCTTATCCAAGCTATTTAATATACTTCCTTTTCACAGCTGTATTGAGAAATAATTCACCTATCATACATTCACTAATTTACAGTATACGATTCAATGATGTTAGTATATTTACAGGGCTATATATTACCAAATCTAATTTTACAATATTTTTGTTCCCCTTAAAAGAAACCCATGCTCATTGAGTGACACTTTCCACCCCAATCCCTAGACCTAGGCAACCATTACTTTAGGTATGAGTAATTTTGCCTATTCTGGTCAATTTCTATAAATGGAATCATGTGGCTCTGGTCTTTTGTGACTGGCTTCTTTCACTTAGCACAATGTTTTCAAGGTTCACCTATGTTATACCATGTATCAGCACTTTATTTCTTATTAATACCGAGTAATACACATTAGATAGATACGCCACGTTTTATTTATCTATTCATCAGCTGATGGACATTTGGCTTGTTATCTTGTTTGGGCTATTATGAATAATGGTGCTATGAACACTTGTGTACCAGGTTTTAGGTAGACATATATTTATTCAATATGTTTCTGATTGACACCTAAAAAAATCTAAAAATAAAGACAACTTGTATTTATATTTCAAGAACATTATTAGAAGCTATAATATTTTGCCTCTGGGAAAGAGCCAATACGTGGAATATATTCCTGAAGCCCCTAGTCTAACATCTGGCAACCATGCCAACAGCTGTATCCATGCACATGTAAAGCTAAAGAGATGGAAAGAATTTACACCCTGAGTCCACCGCCTTTGGCATATCATCCTGATTCCAAATTCTGCGTCTTAAAAACTGGAAATTAAAAATGTGTATTCAAATGTCCATTTGACTGCTTCCCATTAAAAGTTACGTTTTACAGCAACAAAATTGGGTTGCATATAGTATATACATATCAAAATAAAACATATTTGTCAACTTTATCATTTCTTTTCCTAATCCTGATTCTGTATGACATATTGCTTTTTTAGATAAGCACTGAATTTTAGGTTTCTTTTTAATGATTCTAAATTAAATCAGTCCAACAATAAACAAATAAAAGAAACTTTCTTTGATATAAGTCTTTCCCACTTTTCAGGAATTTTCTCCCAGTACTCTACCTCAAAATGTTTGCAGTTTTCCAGGCTACACAAAACCATTTCTTATGAGCAAGTCTGTGCTCATGATGTCTCACGTGGCCAGCTGGTACTTTTCTCCCTTTGGTCCTCCTCTAGATGGCATTACTAGGAACATCTATAACCTGTCTCTTCTCCCATTCCCCTACTTGTCCACGCCATCCCACTGAGGTTTGTTTTGCCACCACCACCCCTGCTGCCATAAGGGCATGTAGTTGTGTATACATAAAGATACAAGTAAAATAAAATATGATTAATTATATATAATGATGCCTATTATATATGTATATGCATACCTACACATATAAAAGGGCATTTAATGTATTTTATTTTACTTACATCTTTATATATGTATATTCCGAAGTAGATCCTTGAGGACTCAGAAACTGCCACTTTCTTAACCATTTTCTCTTCAGCAACCAGAAGAGTGCCCGACCAAGAAAGTACTCACAAACTGTTGACTGCTCAACTGGGGTTAATTGCGTGAATCTTCATTTACTGTTAGTTGGAATAGGGAAGCATCAGTAATCCTGGACCAAAGTCTTCCGAAAGCTTTACAATTACATATCTGCAGGATTTTTCTAAGACATTCAAATTCCACTAGGATGATGATTAAGAACATCCAGGAGAGTGGGAGTATTATTATTATCTTGATAGTGGATTCTAACATGCTAGACTCATTTTGATAATCTAAATGTGAAATGATTTTTGATGGAAAATAAAGAAATAGAGTAGAAGAGAAAAAGCTGGTCTTTGCTGCCTTAAGAGTCCAAACTCCGGCAAGCAAATCCATTTTTATGCCTCTAAACACAGCTTACTAGTTCCGCCTTACCAATATCTAAGAAGGCAATATTACAATCATTGTTTCCAGGGATGCAGGCAGGGCTGAATTGCCAACCTACTGACTTACAACTCCGTGAACTAGATCACCTCCTGTTATATAATATATTGGCTGCAGAAACTTAAAACTAATTATTACAACATGGCCTTCATTAATTTGAAGAATATAGCCTTCAATGCCAAGATGGCTAAAAACAAAATAAACGTGCAACCTAATTGGTAAGGCATCTTTGGGTTGCACAGTAAGTTCCAAACTTGAGAAAACATTCATTCAACCAGCAAATGATTCCATAACAGCAGAAGCGCCAGCAGACCCAGAGAATGAGCTGAGAGCAAGGGAGTGAGGACTACATCAAAAGATTGTCAACGTACTACAGAAGAATAAGGTCATTGATAGAACGCTCCTTATTAAGTTTATAAAAACATTGGATTCACCTTCAATGGGACAGTGCCCTTTAAACATTTACAATTTAATTTATGTCACTAATAATAAAACTTCAGACTGTGCATGCCAGTTGAAGAAGTGAGAAAAGAATAGGAGAAAAAGTCATAAATATATAGCTGATTAGGATTTCCCACATTCACGATTCTAAGGCAAAGATTAAATAGCAAATCCTTCATTAAGGCAAGTGCTTGGGCTCCTTTTTTGAAAACCAGCGACTGAATTTCAGAGCAACTGCATTGTGTAGTGGACAGTAACAAAGAACAGTGCTATTAATCACATAAAATCATTTCCTATTTACCTGAGGTTATCTGCAAATTTATAATTCTTCTGATAGCTTTTGATTAACTAAGAAGAGGTTCTGCACCAGAGCTATGTAAATTCAGGTGCTGTGTCAATATCTGCAACACCAATTGATTGCCTTTAATGCTACTAAACAGAAGCCATCCTTCCTCTCCTCTGTGAACAAGATTTATACATAAATTAGCTTGAAATATACTGAAAATGAAATCATATAGGGCCATTTATTTTTTGCATTGTTTTCTGTGCTAAACTCTTCTGAGGAAGACTTGAACTCTGAGATCAGGAAACCACAATCTTTCAAAAGTGTTAAGCTGCGTTACAGGGCAACAGAAAGGCTCAGGACAGAGTCATAAGATCTGTGTCTGCTTCTCTCTCCACAGCTTACTGTTCTTGACCTTAAGTGAGTTCTTTAACCTCTGTGAAACCTACATTTCCTCATTGGTGAATTAAGCCAGTTACACCTGTGCCATCTAAATCCAAATGTAAAGTAGGTTAATAAAAAATAATTTCCTTAAACATCTTTTTAAACTTTTATATTTTCTAAACTATAAACCACGGTTTATGGCACAAAGGCATGTATTCAACCACGAAACGTTAGCATAAGCATAATGTGCCATCTCTAAAGCAAATCATTTTAATAAGACAGACTATTTAAAATGTTCTTTGTTTTTCACAGGTTTCAGGGTAGGCTCAAGGCAAAATTAAGAAAAACCCTGAGTTTGTCTTCATTACTTGGTGCGTCTTTGGTTTGATCTTTCTTTTTAGCCTGCTGGTTCCCATCTTTGAGTGACCCACTGTTCCTCACTTCCATCCTGGCTTCTCTGGTCTCTAAGGCTGCGGTCTTTCAGGATCACTTCTGGCGTTCCTTATCCAGACACCACTAAGGCTGTTGCCTTATGCTTATACTGTTGCCATGCTTGTACTCACTAAACCCCCTTTCTACTTTCTTCCTCCTCACTCCCCTCCCACAAAAATTCACTTAAATCCTGTTATCTGAAGACCAGGAGTTTTCTTTTCAATATTGAGTAAAGTTGTCTAATTTGACATTCAGTTCACATTCATGTACTAATGTCAGAAAGTTAAAAGCATTAACCTCTTCAAAAACTTAAATATTTTAGCTTAAATTGTACCTTTTAAATAAAATTTCTTTAGACTAGGGAAGTTTTAATAGTTTGTGTTTCTATTTTATATGCATGCTTTGATCAAGTATAATCTCCATCTACAAATCACATAAGATAAATATGTATTGAAGTCATCATCGGGCTTGGTTTTGTGTGTGTGTTTAAATGTAAGACAAAACATATTGTAGTTTCTAGACGCAAATAAATAAAATCCTGATCTTAGGAAATTATTTTTGAAAAATAGAATAGAATGATTTTAGACTTAATTTTCAAACATAATTAATCTGACATTAGAATAAGTTCATCTAATTTGGATAAATTTGATCTAAAACAAGAAAGTCACTGCAACTAAGTATATACTGGCAATAAAAATTCAACTGTATGAATTTATACAAAATTAAATTTGCTTTATGTACTTATTTCCTCCTAAAACCTAGGCTTTGCCTTCTTTAAATTCTAAACAAGTAATTTTAGGCTGCTCATCCATTATCTCCAAGCATTCTCTTCCTGCACAGGATCCACCATGGTAATAGTTCTTTCATCAAAGCCTAATGGTTTGTTTCAAATAATCAAAGTAGTGTTTATATCACTGTCCTCAGATGCAACCATTTTGCTTCCCGGAGAGCAGTATGGTACATGCTAATGTCAGAAGTGATAAATCAAAGTAAGTACATTTGTTTGTCTACCTTAACCAGTCTATTCAGCACCACTAACAAAAATACACGTTGGCATTTGCACTTATGTACTTTCTATTTGAGACCATCCAGTAATAAAGATTACCAGGAAAAAAATGCATATGTAAAACAGATGGCTGTGTGCAAGTCATAGCCTTATGAGAAATTCCAGTGTTAGATGGTGGTTGCCGTGAATTAATTTGTATGCTTTACCTAGGGAGAATGTAAAAATAGAGGAGTAGTTCCACTATAAATGATCAATGATATGTTTTCTACTTACAGGAAATCAGAATAGCTTACTTTTTTACAATCACCAAATATTTTAAGTAGATATATTCATTTATCTTTCACTATCATAAGTAGTAAAAAAGTTAAGAATAAGAAACACACCTACAATATTAACAGATTCAGAAAAGATCTCAGAGGTTGAAATCAAATGTATCTTATTTATATAGGCAAAATTCTTATGATAGCAATCGGAAACAGAATCAAGTTAGCGTAAATTAGAATAAGAAATTGAGTACTATTGTTCTGGTCATTTGCAGCTTGAATGTGCAGTGACACTCAGAGCTTTTGTTCTTTCAGCCAATGGAAGTTGTAGAAGTCACAAATGTTTTCTATATTCAAAAAATAATAGAACTTGTCTGGATATTGATCATTTCCAGTTTCCAGTTCCTGTCGTAGCACTTTTAGCAGTACTAGAGAAAGTCTAAGGCAAGAGAAACAGTGAAATCTGTCTACTCACCTACTTAAGCATATATAAATGAGGAAGAGACAAAGAGAAATTGACAAGTGGAAAATAAACTGAGATGAATTAAAGACCCACTATGTTTAACTGACCAGTCTAATATCCTTCGAGAGCCAGAATTCCCTTTCACATTCATCTCTGCTCAAGAGAGTAAATGAGAGCAAAACCATCAGGTTTGTGACTCCTGAAGGGAAAAGAAGACAGAAGACAAAAACAGCCCTCAAAGTCTATCTTATGCCTAATAAAAAAGGAAGAACTGCAAATCCCATCTTGTTTACTTTTGGGTTTTGGAACCATAACATAAAATATATTCTTAGCAATAACACCTCACTCTGTTTCTCTCTACTCTAAGTGATGGCTTCTTCACAATCAAATTCAGTCAATAGCCCAAGACTGATAGGACTTATCTTGAGATGTCAGCATGGTTCCAGAGGAACAAACCGACAAAGCAAAGGTGATAAGTTAGGGAATAAAATCCATTTAAATGGTAGGATGCCTGATTATGGTCCCAGAAATGTATATACATCAAATAGTGTTGAAGAAGCTTAAGTACAAATGATAAAATGAGTGAATAAAGTTAAAGCCTTTTCACCACCACATGAAGTGCTGCTAGGGCAAATGAAGAGGCATGTGCTATTTTAAAATGTCATCACATTTCGAGTTTTCCTTCAAAATTGTGGCTGCTATTTCCTCGGTAACTCTCAATCTAATTGGAGTAATTTTTTTATTCCTAAGTATTTTGAATATGGGATTGTTAGTTTTTCTCATGTTAAAATGCCCCCTTTAAAATATTTAATAGCCACATAGTTTAAGTTAAATAGCATTATATAAAAATAAACACAGAAACTAATAAATACAAGTTAGTATTGTAAAAAAATAAAATAAAATAAGGTCCAAGAACCTGAAAATCTGCTAGTAATTCAATCCAGACTTAATGTTTTGATCTCATACACATTTTTATATAAATGCATGTTGTCTTTCATTAAATCATTCCCCTCTAAAATGAGTCCTAACATAACTTGCGATACATAGGGTGGGCTTTTTTTCTATACTGCTAGATACCCACCAGAGAGTTAATCTTCTGATTCTATGAAAGACCCCCTTCAAATGAACAGCTTAATCATCTATCACCAAATCATAATTAATTTTCTACCACCATGCTGCATACTGGGATTGCTCCCAAATGTTCAGTTTAATTTAAGTACTTTCTGATTCATGAACCAAGGGATAACATACAGCTATAAAAAGGTAATCCAATCCTAACATGGCCTTAACCCCTATAATCTGCACTTCAATAGCAGGGAAACTGTATAGTTTTGAAACTGTAATCAAGAATTTTTTTTGCAAACACACACTGGAGCTGTCCTTTGCTCCCATCTCTTATTAGATTACAATAAAACGACCATGCTCTCTTTATGGTGGGAACAGAGCGACCCTGGGGTGATTTATAATCTTGTGAAACCCTGTCCACACTGCTGACCAGACTTTTTCTTGAGGTCACTATCTGTTTCTTCAACTGATGTCTTCCTGCTGTGACAACACTGTTGGAGAGCTGTCAGCACACAAGAATTTCTCAGGCTAGGTATTGTCTTTGAACGCATTTCTTGTGTTATTTCTATTGAGAAGCATTTGCGTGCTTGGTGTTTAGACAGTAAAGGATCTTTCTAAGATTTTCTCATTAGTCTAAATCCTGACAAAGAGAAGACAACTAAATGGGAATAAATGAAGTGGATCTCTTATTGACAAAAGAAGAGAATATTTATTTCTTCGAAATGTATAACATTGCCATTGAATACAAACAATGAAGCAACAATTCATGGTAAAAACGAGAGTATTGTTCTCCCCAGTAGCAAAATAATTTGACTCCAACATGTTAGATATTGTCAAAAGTAAGTATTAGCTAAAATGTATGGGGCCTGCATAAACATAAAAAAATAAGTGTTTTGATTTTTGTTTTTAATGTAAAAAGTAGAAAAAGTTAAACTAAGAAAATGTTTTAATAGTAATTTTTCATAAAATAAGTTGCAATCTCCATTCTTGTCAAAAAATGGCTGTAGATGACTAAAACTTATGTTGAATATTCCCAAATAGAAAATTAAACTTAAAAATCAAGTAGATCATAGCTAGAGTTAGAACTACCTAAATTTATTTTTGTTATTATAGAAGAGGAACTTGTTCAAATGATAGACCTTGATCAATTTAGCTTCTCAAAATAAGACATCTTCTACTACTGGAAATGTAAAAATGTAAGAGAAGGCATGATGTCCAGCCACCTAGGTTCAATTAAAACAGTTTGTTTCATTTTGTTTATTCTCATTTCAACTGTATTTAAGTTAAATGACCAAGCCAACATTAAATTGCTTTGTTTTGATATATAGATAGCTCCTACTATTCTAAAAAGAGGGGTAATTAATTTATCTCTATTTTTCCTCTTTTTTTGAGAGAAGACAATTAAGTAAAACAATCTGAATTCCGCTCCCTACCTTTTTTATTTTTATTTTTAATGAAATCCATATAACTTCAGAAAGATGCTAACAGGGAAGTTGCCCTCCCTTCAGAATCTTCTTAGACCTATTTGAATAGAATGTTTTGAAAGCTATAAGAAAAGAAGATATTTTGTAAGAGAGAGCCAACACTGATGTAAAAGAATCCTAGTGCATCACATTCATTTGTAGCACTTGGGCTAGGAGTATCAGGGATGCTCGGTGAGAAATACCTGCCCAGGACCCACTGAGGGATGGCTTCTATGGTCCAGTGGATGTAGGTCACTTTCACCCAGACACAGAGCTAGGTTATTTAAAGAGGCTCATGAAAGTCTCATAGTTTCATCCTTTTTATTTTGTTTCTCTTTGTTTACAAAGAGAATAAACAAATTTAAACTAAATTTTGTTTGAAAGCGTCCATTAACCTAATTTGTACACATTACTACTTGAAGTATAAGTGGAGAGAATCATGGAAAACAACAATGTTGATAGACTAAAACAGAGATTTATAAACATATTGTGTAGCATCGTAATTTTTTTACAGTGTCCTAATTTCAGGTGGGAGTGATAATGTTGGAACTTAACTATATCTGAACTTGTATGAACATCACAATTCGGAGCCCACACCAACTATGGGATTTGGCAACAGAGCCTGAGGACTTTATAAGCTTTTTTGATTTATAAGAGTATTCATTCATCTAAACTTTTATAACTAAGAGCAGTGAGAGACACCACTTAAAGAGCTTTGACAGTGTCATGCAATTTTGTCTAGGATGGCTTTGTGAAGTTAAAATAAAAAGGTGTCTTAAAATGTTTTAATAGTAATTGGTACAATAAATTGTAATCCCTAGTTTTGTCAAAACTACAATTTATTAACGAGCATAAATAAGTAAAACATAGGTTAATTCTCTCAAATAGCACAAGATATTTAAAAATCAAGTAGACCCTAGCTAGGATTGAAACTAACTGATCCTCATCTTTTTATTCATCAGTATAAGTAAGTTTGAAATGATGAAAAAAATGTTTAACTTTACAAAAGTATGTACACACTGGTAGTCATAACAAATACGTCAAATGTTCCTTTGTTTCCAGGAGGTAACCTACCATTTACCTTCTCCGAGGACTCTTGATAAAATGGGCAGAAAAAATCAATTAAAGTAGCAAAATATCCCTTAGGATAAAGTTACTTCAGCAGTCAGTGCACTTCTCAGTAATCTCTTTATCTTGTGCTGAAGTAATACACATTTGTGCCATGTTTTTAAGTACTATATTTTTCATAATGAAGCTATTTAAAACTGAGCAGTGGAAAGAGAATGGGTGCTGATACAGCAAATGTTATGATATAAAAACAGGGTTATGAGGGAAGCACACACCCGAAATGGAAAACGTGATTAGAGGCAAAATGGATGCTGCAAAGGTTCTCATTTAACACGCCCGTGAAGTAAGACCCCAAATATCTACCTAATCTCCACTATCTAGAGCTATTGTGCCCAAGATCACCTCTGAAATACTATTATGGGACATTATTTCTGGAATCACTATCTATGTAAAAGAAAGTAGTCCCAAGAATGAAGTCAGAACTTGAAGAATTCAGCACATAATTCCACACACTTTTTAACGGCTCTGTTGCCTCGCTGCACCCCTCTGTAGCCTATGTTTGACCCATTCTCTCGTTTTATAAAGGGTGGACCCACCTTAACATGTAAGTGGCATAGAATTTTTTGATGCACTACTAAAATTGGTTTCGTTTTCCCGTTTCAAAAATTGTGACTTTAATACGATATTGGGAATAATACTCAGTTGAGATCAAAGAAATCGTGCACATTTTTGCATTGGGAATCAGAGAAGCTGCATAATTTTTGGAAGCTGAATAGATACCCACCTATTTGTCGGCATTCTGAAAATCCCAGGCATTGCATTTTTACCTCTGCTTTTTCTACTTCTCCCTTTTCCCACATTTGTCTTTCTCTCAGTGTTTGTCCATGTGCAGGGAGAGAAATTTAGTGTTGAGGCTCAGCCCAGGAATTTGCCAAACAGATAAGAAGACAGAAAAGCAAGCTTGCTAAAATGTTTCCCATTTCTCCTCAACTCCCCACCAAAATTCACTGTTCTTCCAACATATTTGCTGGTGAAAACTTTGGAAGTGTTGGCTCAGAGAGTCACAATAAGACCAAAATAGACCAAAGGGAGCTGTTTGAAATGGTAACCACCAGTCTGTTAGAAAAGAAACCGGCCTGTTCACTTAATGAATAAAATACCTAGAGCTTGCCAAGGCAAATAAAGGCTTGTTTACTGAGATGTATACAAATACAAGAAACAGAGCAAAAGGACTGGAAGAAGTAAACTAAAGAAAAAATGTTGTATGGGGAAGTCTGAATTAAAATGAGCTCTTAATCAATTTTGCAATCACTGTCATTCATGAGAAACTCTGTGACGCTTATTAAAATGAAAATAAAACAACAAGGGTAAGAACTCTGTTCTCTTGGCCTGCCTCCAAGTAAGGTAATTTTGTTTTGTCTCCTAAAATTATCCCCGAGGTAATAATTATCTCAGACTTTTTAAAAAGTGCTCATCTCTAAGCTACTGGCGATTGATCCTTTATGTATTGGCGAAAAAAAGCGGCCCTATTGGTCCATGACTGTATATATCCCTATTTGCCCATGATAGTCCTAGTTTATACCTATTGTCCCAACAGAATGACTAATATTGTCTCTGTTTATTCTCAAGAGTGTCCTAGTTTGGCTAACTAACTTTACGGTTGCCCTATCTATGCCACTCTGAAGGGACGAAAGAAGTGATGAAAGTCAATCTTCCAGCAAACAACAACAAAAAAACACTTTAAATAAGTTTACATTAAAGTTTACACAGACTCATTTTCTAACATTCTCCTAGAAATCTTCTACTATCTCATAAAATCGCAGACATCTGGAAAGTTTCTATTGTATTTAAGATATTTTTACCTCTTAATACAAAACCAAGTGAATGGTAATCACTGCAGGCTATTTACCAACTTGAAAAAATAAAATAGTACACTGATACTCCAGTTAAGAGCAGAATCCTTGAACATAGTTTATCACAGGTACTCAGATTTAGGAATTGGTAATAGTCTTACCTTATCTTGCTCAATAATTGCCCAATAATAAATCTAGCCAAAGAATTCTGAATCACACATTTTATTCCTTTCACCATATTGAGAAAAAAGGTACCATTATAGAGTATTCTAGATATTTCTCATTACAGAGAAAGTCTCATTTGGTAGGCTATGAAGAATTCTACATTTTCAAAAAAAGACTAAAATATTAAATAAAAAATTAATGTTTATTGAGTGGTTATTATGTCCCCACTGTGCTAAGTGCTTAATATGCATAATTTCATGTAATGTCACACAAGATTATTCCACTTTTAGACGAGTAAGCTAAGACTCGTAGACTTTAAATAACGTGCCTACAATCCCCAAGCCAGCAAGTGGCACAGAAAAGATCTTAAAACCTAGTTTTTATCTGCAGCATAGTTTGTTCTTGTCCCTTAGAATTGCAGGAAAAAAATGTAATATTTTCCTACTTGTAGGTAATGCAAAGCTTTATAGCATTAACTCTGATCCATACTTCCTATTTCCCTCCTCTACTAAGCTAGAAATCAAAGCGAGAGAAAATGCAAAGAGAAATAGGCTCTGTTAAAATGCCTTTGAGCTCTTCATATTGCCTTTAAATATTGACTCGAATGTCATTTTCTCAGTGAGGTCGGCCTCATTCTGACCACTTTATTTAAAATTTCACCTATCCCTCTCTTCATGCCCCAAGCTCTCTCACTCTGTCCTATTTTTAACGTAATTTGCTTATTGATTATGTTAATTCTTTATTGCCTCCCTCTCTACCCCTAACCATGAGTGCTAGAATGTAAGCCCTATGAGGGTAGGGATTTTTATCCAAAACACCTAGAAGAAATGCCTGTCATATATTAGGTGCATAACAAATATGCATTGAATAGATAAAATGTGGTTTTCATCACTTTATACACACACACACACACACACACATACACACACACAATTCTGAGGCCTCTTAATTCTAGTAGTAACAGGAGAGAGTAACAATGTGAAATATGAAAGATTAAGGGGGAAATGAAAATGCATTATGCTCTAGTGGCAAATTTAAGGTAATATTGAGTAAATATACTTCCTCATTTGGAATTTATTTTAAGTTAAATCTATGCATGGAGTAGTTTTACACATATGATAATATATAAAAGCATTTATTTTCTTGAAAGCTTTTGGGTAGACCTACTATGAAATGACTCTTGGATTCACCAATTTCAATGGTAGATAAAAGTATTATATTTATACATATTCTGTAATAGTATTATTTATTCAACTGTAAAGTAGCATTTCTAAAATATGTTTTTTTTTTTTTTTTTTTTTTTAACACTCTGCTGAAATAGTGAGAGTGTAATAGACACCCGAGCTGGAAACTTGGGTAACTGTTACTCCTATTTAACACTGCTTCTCCACTGTAGGTAGAAGGTATAGATAGTCAGCACTGGTAAACCCTGAAAATTAGCACTGCTTATATTCTTTTCAATCAGATCAGAAATGACCTTATTAAAGCAAAGGAATGATGGCAGGCCAAACAGATATGTCAGTATGAAAGGTCTAAGAAGTGCCAACCTACAAAAGGCTTGGATAGCTTAAACTTCAAAACCATGTTAATACTGCATTTAATTATTAGTGAAGAGGTGTAAGAGAAATATAAATCCAAAAACTAGAGCAAAACTGGTAGACTCGATTCCTATTGCCCCCCAGTGGGACAATCTTTGCTAATAGATGTTTTAAAATTAATAGATGATTTAAAGTTTGCCGATGTGGTGTATATTGTTTAACATATAAATTCTGCACAATATTAAGGAATTTCATAAATGGAGAAGTTTTAGCAAAAAGGAGTTCAGTGAAAACAACACATTATTCTCCAGTAGATGTAACTGTCATAGCTTTGTACATTGGTTTTGATTATAAGTGTGTTCTCTTATTTAACAAAAATATTTTGGCACATGCAAACTCACCAATTTGGTGAAGAAAAGAATTTTTATTACATACAGACTCTAAGAGTTAAAAATACTACATAGAATTGTTAAGATAAAGATATAGTGAAATCAAATTCTGGTATCAATGCCTTGAAACAATCGTATCACCCAAAGCAATGTGCATGATTGTTTATAAGCCATCTGGTGTAAGAGAGTTGAGTTAAAAAGTAATTTTGAAGAAATTTTAGTTTGTTAGTTGAGAATGACTTGCACTGGATCATGCCCTCTCACTTTCTCAATGGTATCATGATTTTCATTTGTTGTTCCTAATTGTCTGTATTTTAAAGGCACTATCCTTTGCACTTGTCCTCCCATTAGCATTGGATTGAATCAGCCAGCACACTCTGCAAACTCAATCTGCGGCTGCATTCCATGGAGCCTACCTTTGTGGTTTGCAGCAGCTTTTCTATTAAAAGGTCAGCTTACAGTTTAAGGTGAATTCTGTTAACAGAGCTTTCATTTTTATTCAATGGTATTTTTCAAATTCCGGTACAAAATGTTCCCATCTTTTGACACTAGTTATTATCACAAGCTCAGAATGAAACACAATAAAGGTATTTCTTCGAGTCACAATCATGACTCAGCAGCACAAAAAGACTTGCTCTCTGCAGGTCTCTGTTTGACTTCCATTTAACTTTGAATAATTCATAATGGAAAAATAATATTTGACCTTTGAGAATTATTAAGAATGCTTTTTTCTTTTAAAAGTTAATATGTGGTTTTTCAAAGTTACTTGAATCCAGAAGACAGAGAAAAAAATCAGTGCTTTTAATACCATAAAGAAATTATTAAAATGTCAATTCATATAGTAACTTTGAAATCCATCTAAAAACCTCATTCATTATTTTATGGTTAAAACTCGCGGTGGCTTATGCCTGTAATCCCAGCACTTTGGGAGGCCAAGGCGGGTCGATAACGAGGTCAGGAGATCGAGACCATTCTGGCTAACAGGGTGAAACCCCGTCTCTACTAAAAATACAAAAAATTAGCCAGGCGTGGTGGTGGGCGCCTGTAGTCCCAGCTACTCGGGAGGCTGAGGCAGGAGAACGGTGTGAACCCAGGAGGTGGAGCTTGCAGTGAGCCAAGATCATGCCACTGCACTCCAGCCTGGGCAACAGAGCAAGACTCCATCTCAAAATAAATAAATAAATAAACAAAATTAAAAATAAAATATAAAAAAGAGTTCACACCAAAATCTAGGGCTTCTGCCCTAACTTTTCCCTTGAGTTCCAAATATATGTTTCTAACATCCCCTGGATAATTCACAAGCATCTAACTCAAAGTCTTCAAAATTGATTGCTTATGTTCACTAACCCTTCTCCTCCTCATGATCTTAGACTTACAATACTGTTCAGCAAAAACTAGAGCGTTAATGTCAACTTACTTCTCTTTCCCCACACATCTCTTTCAAGTCTTTCCATTTTAGTTTACTTTTTCTTTTATGTTTTCCTCCCTATATCCCCACTAAAGCCTTATTTATTTTTTATTTATTTATTTTTATTTTTTTGAGAAAAAGTCTCACTCTGTCACCCAGACTGGAGTGCAGTAGCACGATCTTGGCTCACTGCAACCTCCACCTCCTGGGTTCAAGCAATTCTCATGCCTTGGCCTCCCAAGTAGCTGGAATTACAGGTGCGCACCACCACACCCAGCCAAGTTTTTCTATTTTTAGTAGAGATGGGGTTTCACTGTGTTGGCTAGGCTGGTCTCAAACTCCTGGCCTCAAGTGATCTGTCCACCTCAGCCTCCCAAAGTGCTGGGATTACAGGCATGAGCCACCGCACTGGGTCTAAAGCCTTAGTTATTTAAAACTGATTATTAAAACCTCTGGTTAAAAATGCCTTCAATTTGTGTTATCTATCCAAAACACAAATTCAATCATATCATTCCCCTAATTAAAAATCTTCCAATGGAAAAAAAATTTCCCAGTGATTTATTGTTATCTACAATATAAAGTTCAAATTCCTTAATTATATCACAGAGGGCCCTTCCTGAGCTGGCCAGTGCCTGTATTTCAAGAGCAATCTCACAACCCTGATTAATAGATATATCCTAATCTCCAGCCAGGCCAATTTACAATCCATGAAAAATAACATTTTTTTCACATTCTCATTCTAGGCCTTTGCATATTTATGTCTGCTTATTTTGCTTTCATTTCAGAAGCTTTAAATTCATTAATATAGGTATATCCTTTGCCATTGCTACAAAGTTAAGATAAAGAATAATGAAAATTGCAAAATGAATAAGAGAAGTGATAAAATAAAAATAGAGCAAGGCAGTAAAGTATGTAAAAAGAACTTCTAATGGCCACATTAATATCTGAGCAGATAAATTTGATTTCAATTTTTTTATATTCATGTCTTTAAGCTTAGATTTCCAAGATGGATGTGATGTATGGGCTTGGATGAAGAGTTTATCACTTTTCTTTCTGTCTTACAAACATTAAAGAACATGTGCGAAGTTGAGATGGGAAACACAAAAAATTCTTAGCCTCTATCTAGATTATGATGATACAGTTGTTTCACCAGCCCAAGGAGGTATTTTACTGTATGTTTTAGAAGAAGCCTAAATAGGGTAACCTTCATGAAGAGGATATTCATTTTCCTGGCAGCTGTATATTTTCTGAAACCTAAAATATGTGGATGCCATGAAATCACAAGATTTCAACTCTAAAAAGTTTATAAATATTAAACCACTTTATTTGCTATCTTCTAAACCTGCCTTTCATCTGCTGCAATATTTTCTTCCCAGGGTTTCTATCAGCATTAATATAACATTTAATATGTATATGTGCTGTGAGGCAACTCAAAAGAGAACTTTAAAAAATAATTATGCCTTTTCTCTTTTTTTTTTTTTTGCTTTCATTGTTATTTTTAATTGACATAATAATTGCACACAGGGAAGGGGGAGTGGGGAGGGAGGAGGTGGCAAGAGGTTGATTAATGGATACTATCTATTTTCTAATAAGGAATAAATTCCTTATTTAATTTTACCTCCTACAAAATCCCAAAGTTTAAGTTCTTTGTCAGAGCCTGGATATGCCCATTTTTCTTGGTTCACTGAAAGGATGCTTGAATAGAAACACTTCTCACCATAAATAAACTGTGAAATGTAGGTGAAAATTAAATTTAGTTACAGCTGCCAGCCTTGAGTCTTTTCTTGATGGTGGTTGTCTCACTCAAACAAGCACAGCTGTTTGTGACACTGGAGATAAACAAATATTACTACCAAGGAGGACCGAACTGCCTAGAAATGGGAAAAAACAATCTACACTTTCTAAGGTCACTGAAGAGCTGCTGCCAGTAAGTTGGTCATTATGACTTTTCTACTATAAGTCCTAATTCTTGACCCTTATTTCCTAAGTATGACCTGGAAAACTGGAAAAATGAAAATGACTAAAGATATTTATTGATTTCCTACTAACTTCTACGTAGTTTACAAATGCCATCTCATAATTCATAACTCATAATATTCATAGTTCAACCTCCTTTCCCCAAATTTTCATCCTGCTGGTTAGGCATTAGGCTGCCTCACTGACAAATCAGAAAACTGAAGCTCAAATGGGTTACACAACTCATTTGAGGCTGCAAGTAAAGTGTAATAAAGAGTGTAGAATTTGGAATCAGAAAGCCTGAGATAACTCATTTAGTATCTGTTTCTTTGGGCAATTTATTTAACTTCTCTGTAATTCAATATCTTCCTCTATAAAATGGACGTAAGACTGCTATGAGGATTAAGTGAGATAAGAAATGCACTCCAATTAGTGCTTGGCATAAGGTAAGTGAACAAAAAATAATACCAATAGCTGAATTAGAGAAAACACTTTATAGTGCAAATTTTATGGTCAGGTGTGGTGGCTCACACCGGTAATCCCAGCACTGGGAGGCCAAAGTGGGTGGGTTGCTTGAGTCCAGAAGTTCAAGACCAGCCTGGGCAAAATGGCAAAAACCCCATTTCTATTTAAAAAAAAAAATTAGCAAGGCATTGTGGTGTGCATCTGTAGTCCCAGCTACTCAGGAGGCTGAGGTGGGAGGATCACCTGAGCCCCAGAAGTTGAGACTGCAGTGAGCTGTGATCAGACCACTGCACTTCAGTCTGGGTGACAGAGCATGACCCAGTCTGAAAAAAATGTTAAAAAGATATTTATAAAGGACTCTCATAGCAGAGTAATGTGACAAGTAGAGGAAAGAATGGCATGAATTCCAAGGAGAGTTGGAAATAAGATGGTAAAGGATTATGGGGAATTGCTAGGGGAGGTTAGAAGGAAAAAAAAAAGAAGATATTTAAATACTCACCTATTACTCAAAGTTAAATTTTAAAATACTAAAATATCTCCCCTTACAATTTACTCAGTGAGGTTAACAATAGGCTGAAAATGATTTCACAATCAAAGGATATCTATTCTTCTGACTTGTCAGTTGGGTGTCTTGTTAGAGCACTGGCTAACAGGGTGAATGCTCAGATGAGGCATGATTTGTTTAAAGAAAAGCTTCATTTTCAACAACATTTTATAATTTATGGAAGAGACACACTTCTATCATTTAAATATTGAAACTACTGCACTATGAAAAATATGTATGGCTTCTTTTTTGCTGTCCTGCATTATCTGAATGTTATTTTTATTTTTTTTAATTTTTAATGTTTATGGGTATATAGTAGGTGTATACATTAGAAGTTTTGATACAAGCATTCAATGTGAAAAAAGCACATCATGGAGAATGGGGTATCCATCCACTCAAGCATTTATCCTTTGAGTCACAAACTATCCAATTACACTTTTTAAGTTATTTTTAAATGTACTGAATGTTATTTATTTATTTATTCATTTGAGACAGGGTCTTACCCTGTCACCCAGGTTGGAGTACAGTGGCACAATCATGGCTCACCACAACCTCAACCTCTGGGGTCAACCAATCCTCTCCCCTCAGCCTCTCTAGTAACTGGGACCACAGGTGCATGCCACCATGCCTGGCTAATTTTTGTGTATTTTATAAAAACAGGGCTTCACCATGTTGCTCAGACTGGTCTTGAACTCCAGGGCTCAAACAGTCTGCCCAGCTCAACCTCTCAAAATGCTGGGATTACAGGTGTGAGCCACTGTGCCTAATCACGAATGTTATTTAAAGCATAGTACTGACGCTTCTGGGATTCTATTGGATTTTGAAAAACGATAGTACTCTATGTTCCAAATTTTCCATACTAGACTGAAGTTTACAATTCTTCAAGAAGCTTTTCTTGTTTATTAAACACATACAAGGGAGGCTGAAAGTTCCCTTCAAATATGTTATATACCAAGCCCCAAGTGCAACACTCTTTGATGTACATTGAACCAAAGGAAAGCGCACAACCATGCATTGTATCAGGGTCATTTAAGAGGATATGTTTATGGTGCAGGTTACAGGCAGCTTTGCCCATTGCGTAAACTAGGAACATTTATTCCTTATCAGTATTTAAATGAGCATACTATTTGCAAAGCATTGCAAATTATTGCCCTAGGGAAGTCATAAATGCAAAGAATCAAACTGCATAGGAGAAAAAGGACAAAGCCAGCCCATTAAGACAGAAGTCTCTAGAGGAAATGAAAATGGCACTACTTCCTTCAGTGTATCCTTATTTTCCCACAGAAGGGCCCCTCACCTGAATCTTAGCACTAAAAGTTACAAAAGAAAAAGTAAAGATTGGAGACTTCCAAGAGCATCCATTAATAGAATTTAGAGCTGAGTGATTCTGGTATGCTTAAAATTATGGTTTTAAGGCTCACCTACAGAGGTTTCCATGAATTTACTTAGTTTCACAAAATATTGTTAGTTTGAGATAACATAAGGTTGGGCATAAATAGTACAGGTAATCCTGGACAGGCAAACAAGACAGGGGTTGGCAATGAATCCATGCATTTAGTCATCCACCAATAGGTTCAATCATGAGTAGAAGCAAAAAACATAGAAACATCAGGATGCAGCCCACTTTTTCAACATACAGTTGATATAATTCAACAAATCACCATTAAAAAGAGGAGAGTCATTGCTAAATATTTTATAGAAATACTATACCTCCTCTCCTAAATGTGTAAGAAATAATACTTTTTTGTTTTTGATTTATGCAATATATCATTTATACATGATCTTTTGTGATCCAAGACTTTGACATGACATTGATGAGACACTAAACATTAACAGAAAAACTCACAAAATTTAGCTATACCACCATTAACTCCTTACCTTAATAAGACTTCTATCACTTCCCCCACAAAATAACTAACCTGCTGAAAAACTATTACTACTCACACTTGATTAAAGAATATGTGGAACAATATTCAGCCATAAAAAAGAATGAAATCCTCTCATTCAAGGCAACATGGATAGAACTGGAGTATATTATGTTAAATGTAGTTAAGACAGAAAAAGAAAGTTAAACACTACATGTTCTCATTCATGTGGAAGCTTCAAAAAGTTGATGTCACAGAAGTAAAAAGTAGAACAGTGAATACTAAAGGCTGGGAAGGGCAGAAGAAAGAAGGGAAGAGGAAGAGATTTGTTAAAGGACACAAAATTACAGCTAAATAAGAGGAGTCAATTCTAGTGTTCTATAGCACTATAGGGTACCTATAGTTAATAATATGTGATATAGTTTCAAATAGCTAGAAGGAAGATTATTTAATGTTCCCAACACCAAGAAATGATAAATGTTTGAGATGATGGATATGGTAATTACCCTGATCTGATCACATGTATCACATCATTATGTACCCCATAAATATGTGCAATTGTTATATGTCAATTTTCTAAAAATATTATTATAAATAAAGTGAATGAACACAGATGGGCAAGGTTAAGAACTACCCCACTAAGGAATTTGCACATCATGAAAGTGTGCCAATATGATAGACAAGTTATTCATATGGAATATGAGGATGCCAATACCAAACTATAATACTTTTTTGCTGTGAAAAATAAATAATAATCTAAAGACATCAAAAAATGGCAAACTAACTGGATGGAAGAACTTATACAAGTGGGTCATTGACATGGGATCATGAAGCTGATTTTAGATTACAGCATGTGAAGAAAAAGTTCCTACTCCCAAACTTGCCATAGTTACATATCAGTTTAAAAACTGGAAAGAAACTTTATTACAAACTGCCTACAGTAGGCTTTATTTACTATAAAATAATGTTTAAACCTCAATTATATGCCTGGTTAAGTGGTTTTTAAGCTATTGAAAACAACCTATTTAAATGTATAGGGAATTATAAACAAGCCATAATCAAAATAGCTTACTCTGACAGTATTATCGAGATGGAATTGTGAAATAAGTATGGAGGGTGAACTAGAATTTGTCAAGAAAGGACTGGAATTATAATAGACAATAATCCAGTATCCTTACGTATTACTTTCTCCCCACTGAGGACTACTGATCTAGAGATATAAATTAGATTAATAAATTAACACTACAATTTTAAATTTTATCTTATAAGCAAATTATGACCTTATCTGTACTGTTTGTTGTGTGATAAGAGTCCCTATGATGATAACGAACTCGTTAACATTTTTCAGTCCTTTCCCGCCATCTTGGAGCCTGTGGGGCCTGCTGGGAACAGGACTTCTGTAAGAAAATACATCTGGAAGGCTGTGGTCGAAGGCCTTTTTTTTGTTTTGCTGGCTGTAAGCGGAGTGGGTCTCCAGAACCAAAGGGAGCTCATTCTTCTCAAAATTGAAGGTGTTTATGCCCAAGAAGAAAATGAATTGTATTTGGGCAAGAGATGTGCTTATGTACACAAAGCGAGAACAGCACAGTGACTCCTGGCAGCAAACCAAACAAATCCGGAGTTATCTGGGGAAGGTTCACTCGGGCTCACGGAAACAGCGGCATGGGTCATGCCAAATTCCGAAGCAATCTTCCTGCTAAGGCCACTGGACACAGAATCCATGTGATGCTGTACCTCTCAAAGATTTAGACTAACGAAAAGTAAATAAATAAAAGTTGATTTGTCAAATCGGCCGGGCGTGGTGGCTCACGCCTGTAACGCCAGCACTTTGGGAAGCTGAGGCGGGTGGATCACTTGAGGTCGGGAGTTCGGAGACCAGCCTGGCCAACATGGTGAAACCCCGTCTCTACTAAAAATACAAAAATAAGCCCGTCGTGGTGATGCACACCTGTAATCCCAGCTACTCAGGACGTTGAGGCCCGAGAATCGCTTGAACCCAGGAGGGCGGATCTTGCAGTGAGCCGAGATGGCGCCCCTGCACTCAGCCTGAGCGACAAGGCCAGACTCTTCCATAGGTAGGTAGGTAGGTAGGTAGGTAGGTAGGTAGGTAGGTAGATAGATAGATAGATAGTCTTTGGTTAAGCACTATTTGAATAGGACAGTCTAATAGGAAATAAAATTTTCAGAATGAGATTTCTTGGGTTCTATTACCTCTACTTGTCAGGTACTAGCTGTGAAACCTTAAGCAAGTAAACTAATTGCTCTGATCTTTAGTGCCCTCATCTTTAAAAGTAATAGTTAGAACCTATTTCTGATAGCTGTTACTGGGAGTGAAGGTGACCACGTACTTAAAACATTTAATATAATCCCTATCAAATACTAAACACTAAAAATAGTAGCATGTAATTATCAAACTGCTAATACATATAGTCTTATTTTTGGTCTGACCACTCAATTTAAATGTTTAGATACTTCAAAAATTATGCATTTGGTGACCGTTCATAACTAATCTGATAGACAAACCTTAATTAATAATAATAAAGGTAAAGATAAAACCTCAACCCTATAAAATCATATGAGTATATACATATATGAAGTCTATATGTTTATGTTTAAACTACCATTAGCATATGGGAAGCATCCAGGAATTAGACATCTTGTAATATACCTAAGAACTAGTGTTATATATATTTTCATTTGTTTTTATTTCTATATAAAAATCTAAAATATATGTATTTGCATTCCTATTTTAATTTCTTTGTCATAATCAAAATGCCCCGTAATTATGACTTTCATAAGAACATTTGCAAGTAATTCAATAATATGCAAACAAAATTCTTATAAGTCTATTGCATTTATAATGGGTGCCTACTATGTGCTAGAAAGCATCTGAGGGTTTTACCACAAATAGATACAAAACTATACAACACAATAATCCCAGGGAAGTAACTGTTAGTTACCAGAAACTGAATTCATTCAAGTTATAAAGTCTATTTATGACTTTGAAAAATCGCCATATCATCTATCAGCAAGTAGCTATATAGCTACATTTTAAAATGTTAACAGTAATCAAAAATATTTCACAATTTTTAATACACAAGTGAAAATGCAACAAAAGAATCCACCTGGATTTCTTCTCCTGTGGTGAATTTTAGATATGAGATGCTTTTGTAGCCAAATGCCATGGGGAAAATCAATTAGATCTGATTTTAACAACTTACTAAATTTCACAATATAATAAGGGAGAAACAAGGTGTATTAACATAAGGCACTGCAATCAATCTACCGACAAAGGAAGAACAATAGTATTCGGATATAGGTAATATTATATTGATGAGTTCACAAAATATTGGACAGGCACCAAGTTTTTGTTAAATGGTTGAATGCCTAGCTCAAATTTATTTTCAAAATGGGAGACTACAGAAAATAATCATTTAGGGGATCTTGAGATGCTTGGTCCCATCTCTCAAAATCACTATGCTGGGAGACGCTTGGTACAGAATAATTATAAATTTTGTATTTAGTTTAAGAAAATTCTGGAGACTTAGCCATCATGGAATGCTCTAGCCTACTTAAAAAGAAATCAAAGATTCAATAATACTCGCTTTAATTTTCTATAGAACCTCCTGTTTTCATAGAGAATTGCATGACAGTTACCACAGATACTGAAGCCATTATTCACCCCCCCAAAAAATGGTATTTTTTTACATATGCTATGACTATGTTTGTCTTATCTTGCTTCTCAAAAATTTAACCATGTTAATCTATCATTCAAATTTTTTTGAAAGTTAATGTTAATAAAATTTTAATAAATGTTATATGTATATAAGGACTTTGTAATTTTTCAGAATTCACAACTTCCTTTAAATTGTTATAGTTTAATTGGTATTTCTTTAGAAAGAAGAGCAAATTGTGATAGCAAGAACAAAAATAGATTTTTCTTCATGCTTTGTAAGCTCTTCTGGTAAGAGAGTTTTAAAAATTCAGTTGGGAATTCTAAACAGATAACAAATTTTTTTTTTTTTTTTGGAAACACAGTCTCACTCTGTCACCCAGACTGTAGTGCAGTGGCATTATCACAGCTCACCGCAGAGCCTCGACCTCCGAGGCTCAAATAATCCTCCTGTCTCAGCCTCCCAAGTAGCCTGGCTAATTAAAAAAAAAATTTTTTGTACCGATAGGGGCGGTTCTCACTATGTTGCCCCATGCTCAAGTGATCCTCCCACCTTGGCCTCCCAAAATGCTGGGATTACAGGTGTGAGCTACCTCACCTTGCCCAGATGACAATTCTTGAAACACACCTTACAATTTCTGCAGTAGTTTCAAATAACTAATCGCATTCCTATCTTGACAACCTTCTGAAATAAGGAGAAAAGTTATCTCCATTATTCCCACTATCCAGTATCTCTCACTCAGGCAATTTACATACTTGGAACCTATAATCAAATTTCCTGACTCTTCTTACGACTCTACGGTGTCTATACATTAGTTAATCTAAAATCCAGAGATATGGTGATAATAAAATACTTCTCTTGGATATTAATGACAATTTCTTTTGAAATAACATAATGATATTTTTGTGGGAAACATTTCCTAAAAATTATACTTCTTGCTAATGCTTTAAAAACTGAGTTTTTGTATATGTATTCAGAATTAAATTTTCTTGCTACCTTAAGTAACAAGTGTGAACTGGAGGAGACGAAAATATTTCCATTGACAATCATGACAATTTTACACACCAGAGCCATGCCTCTGAGATCCGAAACATTCATTTCAACATTTGACAACATATAACTGTCTCAGTACTGTGAACTCCTGTATAGTTTGCTATGGGCAAGAGAACTGCCGTTACACAAGCCTGTGGATCGATTGGTCTTGGTAGAATCTTATTTTAAGACTCTTTAAAGCACTGATTTATGCACAATTGATCTGATCAGCCAAGCAGTCAATGTGATTTATTAGCTAAGATAGCCAAAACCCTTTTTTCTCCTTTTTCATGCAGTAGTAATTCACCTCATTAGAGGTGGAATCATTATAGGAAGTTACTGAGAAATAAGAAGTTGAACCTGCTGGCCTGACTCCTTATTTCTCCTCCATCTATGGATCTACCAAATAGTAATAGCTAGACACTAAGACCAGAGCTGCTGTGCACACATGTGGAAGCCACTGTACTAGCGACGGATGGAGCAGATCAGAGAAGATTCTAATATTCTTCCACTCTGAAACATTTCCAGATATCAAACTCATTCATTTAGCTTCATGAGAAACTCATTCATTTAGTTTCTAGCAGGTATTTTTTGTTTATTTAACTACAGTAAGACAAATGACTTGTATTACTTTGTAATTATGGTGCCTAACTAAACATAAGACTAACAATGTGCATAACAAGAGTTGGCAACCTACAGTGTACATCCAGACGTGTGTACACACAAACGTATACATACGCTGACACTCCTAATGTTGCACAAGATCCACTTGAACAGCCCAAACAGGTCCATCTATGGACAAAATATACATTTGAATTTGCCAAGCACTTATATTTCCTATAATATGTTGGGGAAGGATCTACAGCTCTCATAGGTATACGTCAGTACATTTGGTACAAATCTTCCTTCCTCTTGTTAAAGTCTATCTCCCAGTCAGGATACCCTAAGTCCCTACTGATTACTAGCTACCTCCTTAAAATTTATTAACAAATAGAGAAGGAATGTAACAGCGTAATTTATGTTCATTTCATGAGATAGCTCTACTTTAAAACAGAGTATTACTCAACACCTTCGGGCTCTTCCATGCAATCTTCCACTAGGAGTGCAAGGCCAGGAACCTTAACTTTAGTAGTCCAAACTACGCATTTCCCTTTGACTTGATAGAAGATTCCTCCCTCCCAACACAGTGATTTTGAAAGATGTGACCTGCTAATAGCTTCCTTCTATACCTTATCCCTCTCTGAAAGAATGAACACTTTGCCACTTCCCTGCCCACCTCCGACGCACTACTATAAACTTAATGAGACTACTTAATATTCCACTATTAAAAATTTAAAAACCACACATGATTCAGTACAAAAATGTTGAGGAGTAATACATTAATTCACTATATATGTGCTGTATAAATTGTGAAAAGTTTAGATTTAAAAATTCAGATTTACTTAAGCCCAGTTATATAATTTCCATACAGAAGTACATATGGCCATTGTCTTTGAGTCACTCTGACAAATGACTCCTTTAGAATATGCTGAATGAATGCACAGCTTTTAAGCTGAGCACTATTTCAATAACTTTAAAATGCAACAATGAACAAGACAATTTGTAAAATATGTGAATATTTTTAACTCTTTCAGGAGGTACAGTACAACCTATCCTTATTACCAAATAAGCAATGTCAAATGACAAAAACTTTAGCTATTGTACTAGTTCAAAAGAAATGCAATGTGTGTATGTGCGCATTTGTGCTGTGATATGTACGTCCGTGAGTATGCTTATGATCACATATTCAAGACCAGAAATCTTTACTGAAAGGATTCCAGGTGAATATTTTTCAGTGTCAGAACATCAGTAAGAGGAAATATAATCTAAGATCTGGAGTTCTTATTCTCATCAGACATTTGCTGTTGACCACATAAACTTTTTCTTTAACCTTCTTAATAGAGATTAATCAAAGGCAAGTAGCTTCTCCTGATTTAGGTTTTTGTTTCAAAACTTTGGTTGGATTATTATTTTAATAATTACCTATTTACTGCTACAGTTAAAACTCCATGTTTAAATACATTTTATAATTTACATTATAATTTACATTACATTCAGTATAACTAGTAAATAATGACGTTATTGGCCATTTTGATTTATTTATTATGCCCCCTTCTTGAAATAAAACTTTGCCTATATTATTAACGGCTTAAAAGAATAGTTTCTTTTCCTTTAGTTAACTGTATTTATTAGCAGCAGTTTTATAAATAGAATAAGACACTCCAGGGAGAATACTGAGCTGGTATATAGTGGCCTTCTTGTTGTTGAAATCATTCACCCTTTGGACTTGTGAACCACAAGCCCCCATAGCTCAGCAAATCCCAGCATAGCACATGCCAAGTCCTGTCTTACTGCTTTCACAGAGTCCTCACATTCTAACCCCCACCCCAATATCACTAGATAGCTCAATACTGATGAGCATAGCAACAACTGACATTATAGTCTATGGAATACAGTCCTGCCATCAAGCGCATGTTGTTACTATATAAAGAATACAAATTCATCTGAAACTTGAGACTACTTGGGATGAATTTTTAGTTTGAGACCCCAAAGATTCTTAAAATTGTCTTGTGCATTTTGTTTAAAAGTTGAAATGTAGTTTAGTCATTCTCAGTGGGCTTCTGCATCCATTTAAACAGTGAGTGCACAATCTCTGCCTAGTTAAACTACACATTTACATGGCAAGAGTACCAATGAGTATGTTTCATCAGACATTCCTGGAAGCTCTCTGGCCAATAGGAGTGGTTTGAAACGGTTTTCTAATCACTGTTGAAATCACTGATAGTACTGTCTGTCCACACTATGACAGACAAAAGCTGAAATGTATTAAACATAGCAATCCATCATCCTGCAGATGGGAAGCAGGAGCCAGCCGAGTTCAGAGGCAGTAACTACCCGCTGCTTAACAAAGGCTGGAGTCCTGACAGTTCAGTCCCTTCCTTGCTCTTCGCGACCACCCCTCCATCTGAGATGAATGAGTGTAATCAATGAGGGAGAAAGCCTGCTGAGGACCTCAAATTCAAACATTGTTACATTTAAAGTGCTCTTTTTTTTTTTTTTTTTCCTAATCAGAACTGTTGCTTAAACAGTGTTCTCCAACCACAAGAAGATAGGCATTTAAGTGAATGAATGAACAAATGAACTATAGATTCAAGAAACATATCCTTAGAAAATACTGTCCTGGTATACCATTAAGTTTAGAGAGCTAGCTTTGAAATAAAGCTATGATCCTAATTCAGAGGAAGTTTTTTAAAAAATCACCCAATTAAGGGTAAGTTTACACTGTTTGGAGCAAAGGAATAGCGATGCTCTCTTTGAATGACCAAGAGATTATTTTTAAATAAGCACCAAATACAGATAAAATGCTATTGGCTAAAGTTCAATTTGTTTTGAATACTTGTTTCTAATAAGGACATATGAGCCACAAAATAGCCAAAGGGAGGGAAAAAACCCTCAACTGCTAACAGCACATTAACAAAGTATAGAAACGAAAGACACTTTTCTTTGGATTTCAGCCTTGTCATTTCCAATTTTCTGCTCCTTGGACATGCTTGTATTCAAATTCTGGAACATCTATTCAGCATATCAATCCTAATTAGACAATCTGGGTCTGGAAAGGATGAGAGCTGGGTCATTTGCATAATTTAATCATAAATACTCAGTGATACATATTTCCAAATGCATTTGTACAATTATCTTTTCATCCTTGGGGCAATGGTATTAATATGATTAGGCAATATTTCTGGAAAAAACAGACAAGTATGCACTCTTTTTAACTGCAGCTTAGGGCGATATGAAAAATTAATTAATTTCTGAAGAAAATCAATTTCTCTATGTGACCACATTAGACATTGCTAAACCAAGACTCAGAAACCTCTCTCAATCACTACATTTTATCAGGCTCTTCTAAATTCTGATTAGTATTTGAACAGTTCAATAGAAAAACTGGTAATGTATCAAAGAGCATCTTAAATTTTGAAGAGATCTTTCTGCCTACTTTCTTTTAGGGCACACCACTCTGCTTTACTTTAATGCATTGTTATTTAACCAGTCAATGAGAAGCCTGTGCTTTTGGTGTGAACTCATCTTGAGTGATCTTTTATTAATGTACATTAACCAATTTCAAGGACAACAGGATAAGGTTACTTTTGAAAGGCTTTCTCAAGAAATGGATTTATATTCATCTAAAATAATCTTAATTCACATGACACTGTTTATTATTAAAAAATTAGATAAACCAAGTCCTCTTAAAATGTACCATTTTCATAAGAAAAACATTATAATATACTTAGTGGAGCTCTAAGAACCCAGGTGGCTAATCTGATTTCTAAAAAAGAGATTCTGCTTTGTATGTTAATTAGTACAAAAGAAAGAAGTCACGTTTGTGAGTTTAAATGCACTATTCTTTTCTTTTCAATCAAATGAAAAAGTAGAAATTACTGCATGCAAATATTCAATATTCATTTAATTTGCATAAAGGTGCTTGAACAAATTTTTGATTCTAACAAGCTCATTTTTCATGCGTTTTGTCTTTCATCCTAATCTAGCATCTGTCATTCCTTTTTGAAGTTATTATCGGCCCAATTCCCTCTTGGACATGGTTGCTGGGTGACCGGTATCTTAGCACCCACTTTGACAGGAACAGATGTGAAACTGATCAAGAGATTTCCCAAGGGTACCTGAAATCACAAACAACTTTTGTGAAAAACAAACAGCATTCCTGTCATGGGCCCTTATTTAACCCACTCTCCGAAAAAAAAAAGAGCAAAAAAGTTTACTCCAGATCAAATATGCCATTTTAATTTTATTTCCTAAACTTGGAGTAAAATACTGTAATTAAATACAATTGTATTATATTTCACAATTTTGAATTTAAGAGATCTGTTCTAAATATCAATAGCTCAAAAATCCAGAGTTTGTTCTGTTTTTGGCTAGATGTTTATAGGCAAATTTCATGGTAAAATGTTTCTATTTCATGCACAATTTCACTAGAGTTTTAAAAAAAAACAAAGGTGGGTTATGATGATAATTTGGATGATAAGCATATTTAAGAAGATGAAATTTAGTTTGGTGTCTAAAGGCTTCCTATTTTGAGTATCATGTACAATTCTGTGCAGTAATAAGGATTACTCTACTTTTAGAGGATTGCCTACAAAATAAAACTTCCCCTCTCCTTTCATGCATTTTATAGCAAGAGTTTTTAATGTGTCTTTACTTCCAGTTCATGTGGTGTGTAACATCAATCATTACTGGAAAGAGAGCTAGAAAGTGCCTCTGAAAGACCAAAAAGTTCATAGAAACTTCATATCATCACCATTACAAAAGTCAGATTAGGTTGCCTTTTCTGAAACAGATTATTTTTAAGACCAGCACAATGATCTTATGATCTACCTACTTTCCTTCCTTCCATCACAATTAGAGAGAGTGGAGTGCAATAGCCATGTTAAATCACCATGAAACTAGTTGGGGTAAACTTTTAAATGAAATTAGGTATATAATTAAATATTCGTATTTTATAAGTATGGCATCAAGTGATACTAGGAAACAGCCAAAGAACTGACATGATTTTTCATCTTCATTCAAATGATAAGTATAAGGCCAAGGCAGAAAAATTGTTAATTTACAATGAAAATAAGTGTTTGTGGGTTTTTTTGTCGCTTAGCAGCCAACAGAAAAAGAATCAACAATGTATGTTTAAAACTCCAAATAGTTTTTCCTAGATGATCATGACTTGTGATAGCAAGGAAAGTGGAATACCTTCCACTGGCAATTTTAATATTTTTCCTCTATTCCAAGAATTGATTTAGTATAATTATTATTAGAGACTTTTATGTTTGGTTCTTATTGGAAATAACCAATAACCACTTATCCAAATGGTTTATTCAACGTCAAGTGAGAAAAGAATAAAAATTCTTTGGAATTCTTTTTAATTTTTAATTTGAAAAGGAATTTGCTCACCTCAATTTCAAAACCCAATGATGGAATTATTTAAACATCGTAATTGTGATAGCATATACATGTGTTGCCTTACCATCTATAAGATGTTTTTGGTGTATATAACATTGAGAGCAAGTCATTCTATATGGAGAGGTAGGTCTTGATTCTGTAATCTAATGGTAGTCATTTAATACTGTCAAACAAGTAGAGATGCTAGTACCTTATCCATTTATATCAGTTATCCATTTGAATTTACATGACATAGCATAGTCCAGAAATGAAGGAAACTACTAGACACCTAAATTCTTCTTTATGTGGAACAAATTGTTAACTTCAATTGTCCAACTTAGGCCCATTTCACATAAGTAAAGTGAATCCAGCTAAAATAAAAATATCTTTCATGCATCCAGTTTATCAGTGACCACCTTAATTTATTATTAGTAGTAGCAAAAGCAGCATTCTGGAAACCCTGTCAGATGGTCCAACTAAAAGCAAAATTAGATACATAACCATTTAAAGTGTGACTCTAAGAAAAATTAAATATATTCCTAGAAAAATCCTTATTCAGAAATGTTATTACAAGGAAAAGGTCCTAAAATTTTCTTCTCCTACTTGGACTGACTCATTAGTAAAGAGGAATTGATTAAAAAGTACAAATAATTGTTTTTATATCTAATTCAATTTGTGTTTAAACTCCTTAAATCTAGGATATATACATAAAAAGAAGAATTTTGTTTTAAAAAGTAACATTTTAATAGCATGAGAAAACTTAAATAGCTGCAAAATTTTGATGGCACTTCGGCTTAACTGTGAAATACCACTGATGAATAATATCTTTTTAATTTCCTAAGAATAAAAGTACTAAATATGGTAGCCAAACAGGTGTTAACAGAAAGAAAAATCAAATTTGACCCAGAAGGCTCCAATATTAAGGTTTGAATTGGGATCAGTTCATTCCTTTCCCATGGGGTAACTTGTATAAATGTAATTCTATGGTTTCATAAAAGCAGGTCAAGTTTCTGTCCCTGAGGGTCTTTTGGCAATTTGAAGCATGGAAGCACTGTTCCTGGCTACAAGTTCAAATCTGCATGTACCATACTGTCAACAGTGTGTAAGAAAAAAATCAGTGAACAGCAGACATATATTTGTCTTTGATTATAGTACACACTTATCAGAGCATTCTTAGAGGGTAAGAATAAAGGTGTCAGAGATGACAATCATAAAATATTTTGAAACTATTTTCACTTACTTATACTTTTTCCTACCAGAAGATGCAAAAAGTAATGTAAAATATTTGTATTTATGTAAATATCTAAATGCAAAGATGAACTTTTTACCAAATACTGTGTACAAGGTTTTATATTTTGTACAAAGTTTTTTTAATTCCATAAGCTTTAGATGAAGCAGAAACTTTTAAGTCATCACTGTTTTATAAGCATCTTTCTACGTTGCAAAAAATGTATGCATGCTTGCACTCTTACTGATGACGTAATGACTTGACATAGGCCATGGTATTATTGAGAAAGCAATTGATTTCAATTTAACTGAATCTTTACTAGGTGTTTTCAAAGACAATTATAGTTCACTGCAAGAAGTGGTAATACACATCTCCTTATGTAGACCTGCAGATTAACCCACTGACCTCATTCCTAACTCATCTCATTGATGGCAAAGCTTTTAGAACAGTCTCTTTTCCTTTATGCTATGAAATTGTTTTCCTAACATTTATTCACTGATTCTAAAGGATATGCTTGCTCTAAGTGCAAGAAGCAATGAAATAAACCAATAAAAGAAAGAGAGCAAGGGCATCAAGCACATGTAGTGTCATTTAATAATGTACAGATTCTAATACCCAATCATTTAATATCTATTTTATACAAATAAAATAATTCTGATACATATATTTTTAAACAGAGAATTTAAAGTACATTATCATAAAAAAGGTTTAGAAAAATTAAGCTAAGTTTTTAATCACTGTCCTAGTAACCATATAGCCTTGCATAATTATATCTAAAATATTTAAGTATAAACTACTTCTTTAACTCTAAAATTAATTCTATTTTTTTCTGTTGTAATTCAGTAAAATAGGACCTGTTTATTGATGCATTGTTTCACGTTTTTATGTATTACAAAAAGGTAAAATTAAAGCCAGTTGTATTTTCCTAAGTTATTTGTCCTGTGGCCCTACATCCTACAGGTGTATATGTATGTTTGCATGTGTGTGTGTGAATGTATTCCTACACAACACATATACATGTATGTAAAGGCTTTTCTACCAAATGTATGACAATTTTTTAAAGCATAGAGTACAAATGAGCTAATGCTAATACATATAAAAAATATCCACCACAGGGTTCTCTAAACTACTGATAGAAATTTTACACTTGTTGCACACACAAGAACATCCATCCTCATATAAAATGTGTGACAGGTAATATGAAAAATAAAAGTGTTCCAGGTTATTCTTTTAAAATAAAAAGGCACTATTTAACTGTAAGTGCCTAACTCAAGAAAATAATATCATTTTGAAGAATCAAGTTAAATAAAAATCCTAAATTTGAAACATAAAATAGAAAGTAATACTGTTGAATGCATCAGTATATTTTAGCAGAACTATGATGGGTTCAAAGATTTGTTATAACTTAAGTGATTTACTTTGTTCATACATAAACAATATGTTTTTAAAATATAAGACTATGAATAAAACAGCCCACTTACTGCTGCTACTAATAAAATATCAGGATACGGTTTAAGATTTTAACAAAATACTCCATCTGCCTGATAAGTGAATCTAATACAGTATTTCTTAGTTAACATATTCTAGAGATTTATTTTCATTGCCTTTACTTAAGAAATGACCAGTATTCCTTAGATGGAATTAATAAATATTTACTGCAAATGCTTCTATATGCTTCCATAAAATATCTCCCTTTCAACTAGTACACTTTCTTTCTTAAGATATATTTTGTTTGCCATTGAAGAAAAATAAGGTTATTTTTTTCCTGTTGTAACTGTAAAGGCAATCTAATTATTTAGAAACATTTGATACCATACAAATTCAAAGATCATTGAACACTGTGACTTTTTAATACTTCATGTTTACCACTCCGTTCATATATGCTAAAGAAACAAAAACATTTCTCAATTATTCAATGTTACCAATCAACATCAACCAATACACTATGTGTCCTATTGCAGTATTTGCTTCATGAAAATCATGCTTTAAAAGTATATCCATATTTTTTTTGTCAAAGATATAGGCTATCTTCAAAATCCACTTCAAGATTCTTAAAAATCTACTTATAGTCAAATCAAAGTATATTTATTTATATTTTTCAAATCATAGAAAATATAATCACCACGTTGTACGACGTTTTCTTCCTATCTAACTGAAATTTTGTAACCTTAGACCAACAGCTCTCCAGTCCCTGGTAACCACCGTTCTACTCTCTGCATCTATAAGTTCAACTTTTTTAGATTCCACATGTAAGTGATATCATGCAGTATTTGTCTTTCTGTGCCTGGCTTATTTCACTTTTACTTCCTGCTAGAAAAATGTAATGTATTCCAGGTATTGTATTCAACCTATACAATACATTATTATAGATGCTTCAGTTCAGCACTCTCTCTCTCTGCCTCTCTCTGCCTCTCTGTCTCTCTCTCTCTGTATCTCTCTCTCTGTGTGTCTCTCTCTCAGTGTCAATCACTACTCTCCAAAACTTTTTTAAAAAGTAACTGGCTATTCAGTGTGTTTCTGTGCTTGTAGTTTATGACACTTCAATATATTTATAACAATAAAAAAAGACCAATTAAACAATGACATAGTGAGATTTCCAGTTTAATGAGTTGTCTTTGACAACTTCCAACCAAGTCACATACATTTAAATGTGCAGAAGAATCCCAGCTTGAAATCCTGGATCAATTCCAAGCCAATTTGGATCAGAAAGCAAAAGGACCACACCTTTAACACAATGCAGTCATTGGCAAATTTAATGTCCAATTTAGAAAAAATGAAAGATGATTTTTTTTAAATGGGTGAAATCGAATGCTTTTCTCTTATAAAGGAAATCTATGTCCGAATAAACCAATACATTTTAAATGCATTTGGTTCAAGGTCCTTGACTTTGGATCAAGTGGTGATTTGGGTCATTATATATGATGTGGCATATATTTTTAAATTGGACATTTATCTGCTATTCATTAAATTAATTTAAATTGTATCATTAATTTGAAAAAATGACCTATTTATTGATTGTCTAATAACTAATTTATAGTGGATTGAAAATTCTTTTCATTGTTATTTGTACATTTATATATAAAGATAATCATTAGCTGCCTAAAACTAGCAACAATGGACACAGTCTTAACGGATTCTCAAAAACCTCCTTAAAATAAATAGATATAACAAATAAAGTAATCCACCAGTTAATCTAATAATAACTAATTAGTGGACCAAATATAAATATCTTATCCTCGGTATTCTTGTTTTCCAAAGCAATAATTTGGTAAACTAACTATGCTATCCTAATGAAGTCATTCCTGTATGTGACATTTGCTAAAAAGCAAATATCAGCAAATAAAAGTTAGTTACGAGACAGCCACAATAACAAAAATTACTTTTTACTAGGAATATTTTTGGCAGATTGAGAAGGAAACAAGAAATTTGAGCAAAATGTAGGTTTGCACAGAGCCTCTGCTGTGCCTGAGCTGTACATATCTGTGCAGATCAGAGCCTTTGCTATTACACTTATCTGAGCTCCATTAGGTGGGCTCTTAATTCATAGTTTTCTTCTTTAAAAATTTAATTATTGAACATAACAAACATAATAGAGAAGGGTCTCCTTAATGCAGTCCCAAAGCCTGAAAATATAAGTGTAGTCTTAGCTAGAATATTCAAACTACATATACTATATAAATAGATTAATATACTACATATAATATGTAGTATTTAGACATACATGTGTACAGATACACACACACACACACACACACACACACGCAAGCACATATACATCTCTTAAACTGGCCAATCACAACGCATTACCTCAGTAAGAAAATGGCACATGCTGACATATGCTAATGTCATTCTATTTTTATAACAATTCAAACATAAAATGATAAAACTTTATCTTAATTACATTTTTAAATACCCAAGCCAATAATATCCATTTTTACATTTCCTGTTATTCTAAAGATATATAACTTAATGTGACTTTCTTTTTTGGAACAAGCTGAAAAGGAAATACTTGAAAGATAAATTCAAACAAAGTTTAACTTTTTAAAAGGACCAAGTAACAAAACCCTTAAAATAAAAATGTTTAAGAAATCTAGATGACTCACCTGTACCTATTTAGAAGGCATAATTCAAATTAATTTCTTCAGACAAGGATTCAAAGGGAGACACTTTACAACCTGTGAGAGTTTAATTTCCTATTATATTTTGCAGTAGTTGTTTTCTATGTTGCTAATACAATGCAATCTAAATGACTATTTTACTTGACTGACAAAAGCAATTGTATGAAGCAGTTTAGTAAAATAACTTGGAAAGATAAAATAATACTAATTGATAGTTAAAGCACAAATTGTTCTTAAAATAACGACTACTTGGTTGCACATTAAGCTAATTTACAAATGCTACTTATATTCTAAAAACAAAACAAATGAGAAACAATAAAGCATATTATGTTTCCGTATGCTGGTGAATCACATGTAGTAAATCGCCAAAGACAAGAGTGATTTATGCTCAAATCCTGCCAAGACTTTAGTCAATATAGGGTGTCACATCTCAGGGAGTTGGGGGATGTAGTGAGGCAAAAAGAGGGTGGCTAATATTTGTCCCAGTAATTGACATGAAACTGGAGTGAAATTTAATAGAATAATCCAAAAAAAAGAGCAGATTTGGACTAAAAAAATGAAGATTTTAAAATTATGTGTCAAATGTGAATACCAGAATTTTTCTAGAGGAAAAAAGCCTGTCGTGTAGTTTATTTTATATAATATTTGAAGCTTCACAAAATAAAATATCATATGTGCAAATCAAATTTCTTACATCAGAGCATTAACTAAATGTGGAGTTCAGAAAGTAAAGTATCATCATAACCATGTTCACTTTTGACAAAAATAACTACGATATTACGAGAGACTAACTCTTAGAAAAACAACAAGTTTGAAAGAGATTATCCAAATAACTCAGCAACTTATATCCTGCAGTATGATTGAACAAGGTAAATTCTAGGTTAGAATATTCTTATATTTTATTCATACACTAGTTATTAAAGTGTAATTTGCTAACACTTTTAAAACATACAGAAATAAGTTGTGGAACCAAGAAAACTTTCATATTTAAGCTTTAGTCTTCTAATTATGCCCTATTCTTTTTGAAATGATATAAAATGAGACATTAGGCATTATTGGAAGCATTAATCTACTGTAATAGAAAACTTCAAAAGCAGAGTCTCTCTTCATTTGAAGCAATTCTTTAATTTCTCTGTGCCAAGTATTGTAATTATCTGTTAGAAGTGAATCTATATTTATGTTAAACTTTCTATATCAATGCATAAGTCCGTGTCATTGAAAAGCAGGCAACAGGGCAAATGTTAAATAAATATAGACTGGTTCGGTTTGCCATCTTTATTAAAACTCCTAACCAAAAAAAAAAAAAAAAAAAAATAGAGTCAAGAATTGGAAAATGTTTTGTACTTCTTACACTACAATTTCATTCACATATTACTACTGAAACATAAAACTCTTTCAATATTTTGTCCATGGATGATATTTTAAGACAAAAGAATTCTGTTTGTGAATATATGTATGTGCCTATAAAATATATAAGACTAACTGGAATCTACTTAAGTTAAAAACTCCTCAAATCTAGGGTTACTTAGAACCTACATCACGATCTCGTTTGAAAGATCCTGAGACAAAATTATCTTCTTACAACAGTGAAAGAAATGAATATTTTAGATAACATAATAAAACAGGGTCACTTTTTTAAAACCTGAATTCATGGAAAATTGAATCCTAACCCAAATCTACAAAAAGGGAACTGACTCATACAAACAGAGATTTGAACATGTACATAATTACTTTTCTTTTTTTGTTGTTATTTAATGGTAAGCAGTTAATTAACTGACCTCTGTTGCAACAGCCAAGTTCATGCAACTAATGTTTAGTTTTAAAATAATAATTGGAGGAAGCTGATCAAGGACAGACTTTGTCCTTTGACAACTTTTAAATATATTTCCTTACATTTCTTTCATGTTTTGAGACCTTTTTTTTTTAAGCTTTACTGTCTAGCAGGTGATAGTCTCTTTTTCATCTCCTTGTGGTAATGACAGATGGCTTCAACATTTATTCTAGTTTTCATAGATAGCATACTAATGCAATAGCCCCAAGCAAATTAAATCCACTTAAAGGTTTGCTACTAACTTACTGAGCCACTTTGAGCAAGTTTATGAATCTTACTTTTCTGTAACATCATTTCGGTTCCTCAAAATCCCTGGTATTATTCCATGCTATTAAGATATAGATATAGTTTCTGTAAAAAGCTGAGAGTGCTAAGATTTGATGTTTCTCATTTTATATAAATTCTGATATGTGCATGTGTAAATTATATACACACATATATGGGTGTATAGATAGTAATTTTATATAGTTCCCTTCTTGCTCAGCTTCTCTTATACTCTACATAAATTACTCCCTTAGCCTGTTAAGTAGCTAGAGGAGAAAGAAACCAAAGTGAAATAAATTCATATATCTAGGTGAATAAAAAAGGTTCTTCATAGCAAAGATATAAACTGGACTTGAATGAAAAAAGTAATCATAATTTTATAAATGCTAGATGCAAAACATTTCAAAGCTTTAAAAGGTAAGAAATAAGACAATAATGCTTATAATAATCATTAAAAATAATAATACAAGGTAAACAGTATATTTGGTGAGAGGGAGTTCCATTACAAGTTCTCAACTTCTTCAATCAGTGGCAGAATTAGGAAAACCAAGGTAGGTATTTGCAACTAAACACCTTCTCAAGTTAATGACTACAATATTGCATGTATTTAAGTTTGAGTAAGCTTTTTTAGTTGATACATGATCAAATTCAATACTAAATCAACAAACTTCCCGCCTTTAACTTAAAAATAACTTGAAATAGGGTTTTAGAGCAACATATGTAATGGCAAATTATTAAGGCCAGGTGATTGAAACATAATTACAGTAATGATGAGATATTTGTGAAGAGATAAACAGTTCCACTGGATTTAACTTATCTTGGCTCTGCAAGTTTAAACTCCAGATCTGTTGTTAACCTCAGGGGGGAAAAAAACCTTGAAAAATATTTAGTTAATAACTTTAAGAATATTCTCCAACCACATGGTGAGGACTTCAAATCTAGGCAAAAATTCAGGGAATGAATCAAGTTTAACATTGATTATAATATTTATTATAATGCAGTCATTGAAGAAAGTTTTCTCTAGCAATTTTTTGTGTTTACGTGTGTGTATGTGAAATGGCCTTTAATTATCTAGTATCTAGTGTGCTGTAAGAAACACAGAAAGAGGATTCCGAGGAGAGTAGATGTTTGATTACTAAGGAGAAAAAATAGTAGCAATTCACCAACTTACTGGATAGGCAGACAATTTTATAACAATCATATCTGAACTAGCTTCAAATTTGACCTAGCTTTCTGCATAACACCAGAACAATTTTTCTGTCTTGATTCCAATAGTTTTAATACAGATTTGGGGCAAATATTTTATATTCTGCACGACCAAGAACTCCAATTATCTGAGTAAATGACGTTTAGTGATCTTGCTCCCGCAACCCCCACCACCCTCCCCAACTTTACTGCCACCTGTCCATACTTTTGGGCTCGCGGACATACAGACACACACACACACACACACACACACACACACACACACACACACACACATTTACCCCAAAATAGCCGAAGGTTCAAAGCCCAAACACACCCATGTCCCATGGAACCAAGAATACCTAAACACGGAAAAGAATTTCTGGCTAGGTCAGGATAGGACATTTGCTGGACTGGAATTCGAATCTTTTTCGTTTCACAGCCTTCCTGGGCACTAAGCGAGAAGTCTTTCTCCATGGAAAAAAGAGCTAGCGCTTTTTCAACCCAGTATCCTTCTGGTCTCCTTGTTACACTTCCTTTCCACCTAAGTTTCCCTATCTCTGCGGGGGCACACACTAACTCCGCTCCTTCTCTCAATCTTCAAATTTATATGGAGGGTACCGAAGTTTCCGCGCAAATTTTGCGCGCAGTTCCCACGTGCCCGCTTCAGGTCTTCAACTTTCCCTATTCTCTTTCTCCCGGAATCTCACTCTGAACTTTTGCCTCTGCGCTTCCTTGCAGAGAACCGTGGGGACAAAGCAGAGCTGTGAAAGGGGGTGGAATGATCATCTCTACCCCGAAACTGACAAGTTGCCCCACTCCCGCCCCCTCTCGGTAGATCCTCCCCCGCTGAGCGTTCATTAGCATAAAACTGGTCTGGCTGGGGACCGGTCCCGCCGCCTCCTCCGTGCGCGCGCTTTGCTGGGCTGGGGAAGCCAAGGCACAGAGTATCAGGGCCGCTGAGCATCCCAGTGCAAAGTGTGCACCTGCTCGCTGTTTAAGCTACTAACCTTTAAGAAAAGAAAAGGGAGAGAAAGACAGAAAGAAAACACACTTTGGAGAGACAGAGAGAGAGAGAGCTCGAGAGAGAGATCCAGAGAGAGCGCGCTCCGTGGCTTTCCTTCCTAGTCTCTCCAGTTCGGCTTCCATTGCGTCTCTCGGGCAATCGGTCACCTCCCCCTACCGAAGAAAACCTGCTGGTTGTCCTCGCATCTGCTCCGGGGACACTGTACCCCTTTATTTCCTTTGCACACGCACTCGCTCACACGCGGACACACGCACACATGCGCGAACACACAGACCCCTCCCCTCGGCTGGCTTCTCCGCCGGGCTTCGGAGCTCAACTCCCCGGAGCTCATCCCCCGGGATGGACCCGGTCTCTCAACCTTGCGGGTCATTTCCCTCCCGACCTCAAAGTGCCCTCCTCGGGTGCTGGCCCGCTCCCTCGCCTTTCCCAGCGGGCCCCTCACCCGGGGCGCGTCTCCCCGCTCCCCGAGCCCTGTGGAGCAGGTCACGACCTCCCCCCGCCCCCGGGACGCCGCTCGGCGCCACAGATCAGCCCTGTCGGTGCCGGGAGGCTGGCCGTTGAACCCAGGTCCTGGGGAGCGCACGAACGCGGACAGCAGCGCTGAGAGGGGTCTCCAGGCGCCCCCGCGCCCAGGGCAGGGGGCTGTGGCTCCAAGAAAGGCGCGGTCCTCCTCCCTCTCGTCCCCTCCGCCCCGAGGCTCGGCGTTCCCGCGTCCCACAGCAGCCCATCCCCGGGACCCAGAGGGCAAGGGGCGGACCGGGCCGAAGAGCGAGGTCTGGGCAGGGTGAGGTGCCAACTTATCAGGGGGTCGGGCGCGGCTGGCGAGCCCCGAGCAGGGAGAGGAGAGGGCCGCTCTCGCCGGGTCGCGCGGCTCGCGGGCGCGCAGAGCGAGCGGCGCGGGGAAGGGAGCGAGGGCAGGGCGAGCAGGCGGGTGGGAAGGGGCACGGGCGGCGGGGGTTATTCCCCCCGACTCACCTTGCGTTGGTGCAGTCATTGTAGAGGGTCTCGAAGTCCTTCCTGGAGATGAGTTTGCAGCGGTTCACTCCTGGCTGGATGGCGCCCAGTCCCCTCAGGATGCGAACTTGTTCCACATTGCACACCACCGGCGTGATCTCCAGCCGCTTCAGCTTGGTGTAGACCGTGTGCAAGCCCCCCACCAAGTGCTTCAGGAACAGGTCGAAAGCCTGGGGCAGGCAGATCAGCTCGCAGCCCTCCACCGTGAAGGAAGCCACTTTGGCCCCCCTCAGATCCACCATTTTGCACTCATTATTCTGGGGGGTGTTTTCCACTGGGGACGGGGTTGAGTACACGGGTTTCCCGGGGAGGGGGCCGCAGCTGCTGCTGCTACTGCTGCTGCTGCTACTACTGCTGCTGCTGCTGCTGCTGCTACTGCTGCTGCTGTTGCTGCCGGTGCTCGCGTTGATGGGGGTGCTGGAGGCGACGCCGCCGCCAGCGATGATGCCGCCGCCGCCGCCGCCGCTGCCGTTGCTTGCGGCCGCCAGGCTGGGGTTGCAGTTGCTGCCACCGCCGCCGCCGCCACCGCCGCCTCCGTTGCCGTTGCTGCCGCCGCCGCCTCCGCTGCCGCCGCCGCCGCCGCCGCCGCCGCCGGTAGAGGTGACTGTGGCCGCCGCCGCCGCCGCCGAAGCGATGGGCTCCGGGCGGAACAGAGTTGGCCCAGAGGACGCCGGGGGTCCGATGGAAGGAGCCGGAGACGAAGTCGCCGAAGAGGTGGAGGTGGTGGTGCCAGAGGAGGAAGCAGACGTGGAGATTGGGGGTTGAGGGGGGACCAGCTGGGTCGGAGGGATCAAAGCCGCCGGCACTGCCATGGTCACATATAAGGGGAAACAGACGGAGGAGAAGCGAAGGGAAAAGTTGCCACACACCCCCGGGAGGGGAAGGGGAAAAAAGGGGGGAGAAGGAGCGAGTGGGGCAACAACAACAACTCCGGGAGAGAATAAGAAGGAGAAAGGGAGAGAAGGGGGAGAAAAGGAGGTGAAGGTAATAAAGAGCGAGCGCAGAAGGGGCGAGCACGAGAGGCGCTCTGGAGAGAAACGCACAAAAGTGTCCCGCAAGTCGAAATGCGAGTCCTCTCCGGGGGCTGGGATCGAGGGCTGGTTTGGGGGGGGGGGCGGGGAGGGTCGGCTGTTGTTGTGTGGGTCCCGCTCTAGCACAAAGTTAAGGATGAAGGTGAAAAGGAGGAGGTTTGAAGGACTTGGGCTCTCCCTGGCAAGTACATTGATCAAAGATTGAGAGGGGAATGACAGAGAGAAAATGAGCTGAAAAGTGCAGGCTGCCGGCTGGACGAGTTGTTGTTGTCACACGGTGCAGAGGGGAGGAGCTCCGGAAACTTGAAATACCCTTTGAAGCCGCAAAAACCTCACTCACTAGTATTAACCCAAATTATCCAACCAGGAACTCGGAGCAGAGACTCCGAGAGCGCGAGACACTGGAGAGGGAGCGTGCGAGGAAAGGAGGAGGGGAGGGGGAGGATACGGAAAGAAACTGTGGGAGGGACGGAGAGGAAAAGCCGGGGACACAGAAGTGGCGATCGGAAAAGGAGAGGGAGATCATCTACTTCTCTTCTACTACTACCGTTAGATTGCATGTCTCACATTCCATTTCGTCCGCGGCGACTGGTAATTTTTTCCAAAGCTTCTAAACAATCGCCCGCCAACTTAAAGAGGAGCCTGAGCGCTCCGAGCTCTCCTTCAAGGATTTAGGATCCATCTCCACGCGTTTTGGCAATGAGCTAGAAATGAAAACACAGCCCCCACTTCATGATTATTCAGAAATTATTTTGAGGAAAATTCACATGTAAGCAAAGCGTAATGTCCTTTTGCATCTGATTGTTTTATTTCTCTACTAAATTATTTATTTATATAAAGATTGTGAAAATTCCAGGACAGTTTTCAAGTGGTGAGAAGAAAGTCAGTCCGAAATCGCTTAAGAATAATGGAAAGCTCTGTATTCAATTCCATATTTCCTAATAGGTTGTGGAAAGAAATGCTTGCCTTGATGTGGATGATTTAGAATAACTTCACTGTCGCCCCAAAAGCCAGTCAGAAATAACTGTTAAACCTAAAGATATCAAGGAGATAAGGTATTCTTGAAGATTTAGAAAGTGGAAAAAGGCTTTTCTTACCCAAAACTCTATAATTAATTCACCTGTCTTACACATTAACCAACTATCCGCATGTCCTTTAAGACCCAAGGCCAGTTGCTAATGTGGTTTTTGGACAACACAATAGTTTTTTTTTGTTTGTTTTGTTTTTTTCATGTTTGAAAAGTGCTGCTGTAGTTTTGGAAAGTCCTTTTCAATTTGTCAGTAAATATATGTTTTGTAAATAATGAGAAGAACAAAAACAAAGCTCACTAGTTGACTTGTAAAGACTTGGGTAGCTGTGCTTAAAACAACATGAGGCTGAGTTTAGACTGACTCTATTCCTCCTTTCCTTCCTCTTTCCTTTTCTTCTCTTTTCTAACTTGTTGCATTGAAGTATTTATTCAAGGATTTTTGACTAACATATGATTTGAATATGGGTCAAATCTATTTGCTGCTCATATCTCCAAGTATCTTCAATTAGTTAGCCTTTGAACTGGTCTACACATGTTCAGTAAGTTCATAAGATATGAAGCAATGCTTTAGCATTTGACAGATTTTTAAAATAAACTATTAGCAGCAGGTTCACAGTGTTGGGACATTTTATAATAAAATTTTCGCCATTCTGATGTTGAAATGATCACATTTCTCTTTATCATTTTAAGCCTTTGAACTCTGTGAATCGCAGTGTCAAAAAGTGCAGGAACTGTCTGCCGAGAAATAGAAATATGACACTATGGACTAATTAGTGTATGATTATACTAAACTTTTTGGGACATAGCAGTTAAATCAGGAGGCTTTCCTGGGAGATAAGAATTCAGAAAATCGATTGTTGCAGAAAAGTCCATGAACTTCTGCAAGGACAACTAAAGTTTACACAGTTGTCTGGCCTGGTTAACCAATGTATTGTAATACATTCAGAAATAATTTTTATTAATGTTTCAGTCTTCAAATTTGTTATCAGGTAAAAGTAGGAATTCAATATATATCACATACATCAAAACACTTCCTTAAGTGTTTTTGCATGTTTTAGAAAATATCACTTTTTTAAGACATGCCAAATTACTATTATAATGAGGGGAGGGGAGGAAGAAACTATTAAGCCCTGAAAAGCTAATTTTATTTTGGAATTCTATGCCTAACTTTAATAAATTTTGATATGGTTTTAAAAGACTAAACTACAATCTCATTATTTTAAGTTCTAGACCCACAAATGGAAAAATGGGAATTAAATGCCGAGCATCTGCCATTACCATTCTCATTTTTTACATTTCCTTAAACTATCACTCATCCAATACCTGCCACATTTGGAAGCTACAGACAGGAGGTAATGATAGTAGCCCAAGCCATAATCCCACCTTGCTTCGAAGCAAACTCCAAATTTTCTACTGCAGGGAAACCTTTGCCTCCGAGCACGTGCTCCACTCAGAAGCAGGGCTGAGAGACATTTGCCCCCACCTGAATAAGAGCTCTCCAGCCTTCCTTCCCCTGACCTCAGGTCTCAAAATCAGTTCAGGGAACCACCACTTATCCCTTCAATCAAACAATAGGATTAGAAAAGGCATATAGCACAAATTAAAATATGTAGGAAATAAAAGCCTTGAAAATTTTGAAGGTTTTATCTCTTTTTTTCTTTCCTTTTTTTTTTCTTTCTTTTTGAGAAATGTTGCCAATGAGTAAGGCAAACAGTTATTTAACAACAACAGATAATCAACTTAGAGATTTTGAATTCTCACTCCATTGCATCTTTAGCTTTTAGAGCTTTCGTCTTGCTTGTTTATTGTTTTACATCTCCGCTTGTTTCAGGTCCTCTCCCTCCATCTCATCTTCCCCAACCTTCACTCAATTTGCATAAGCAAAACTCAAAGTACTGTAACTGATATTAGAAAATTCTCCCTGTGTTTTGTGAAGATGTATTGTGCTGAAATCAATACGACTGTTTAAAATTCAAAGACCTGCAAATCGTTCTGTTTGTCCTTTGATAGGGCCTGTGCTGATTAAAATGCTACCAAGAAAGCTTAATTGCTGCACTAATTAAGAAGTCTTTAATTTCTTTCTTAGGATATCGTTTGAAGCTTAGCTTGTACCAGTTCAGGGAAGGTATTTTCTTCCCTCCCTCTGCCCCCTTCTGGCCCCTCCCCTCCCTTTTCCCCGTCCTCCCTTCCCCCACAACCCCCCCACCCCCCACCCGACAATGAGATCCCTACAAATGGGAACTAACAGAGAGAGTGGTCTCAGGTCTTGCTATCTATTACTTAACAAAAATCGGCACAGGATGCAGAGTTCAGTGCAGCATGAAATGCAGTTTTGAGAAGAGCTGTAAGGTTGCAAGAGACAGTAAAAAAATACAAAGTAGCTGTTGCAGCTAAAGTCCCGCTGAATACCTGGATGACAACAGGCACTTTAGCCCGATGATGAGGGCATCCTATTTGGTTAAAAGGGGCAGTGACAGGGAAATGAAACAGGGACACATAAAAACATACTTTCAAAACCTATGGTTTAAAAAAGAAGAATAAATCTGTAGAAAGATGGACATAGAGTTGGGATTTGGTAAGTATCATTTTATTTTATGAGTATGAAAACATGAATTCTATGGGGATTTATTTTTGACCCTTTTTATAACCCAGGGAAACACAGCACTGTATTACATCCATTCCATTCTTATCTATTGACCTATTTTATTCACTGATTTCTCAAGTGGGGAAACTGACTAAATCATTTCACAAAGCTTTCTCTCTAATCAATAGTCATTTTTTAGGTTTATTCATGCTGCATTATAATTCTGGTAAATGACTGCAAAGCAGAAGATTGTAAGAAAGATACAAATATTGACAAAGCCAGGATAAGTCATGTCTTTAAACCTTCAGAGTTTCAATATAATAACTGATATCATTATTTGAAAAAAGGGAAATGCATATTTCATAGCATATAAAAATCTAAAATGATGGAGTAACTTAAAGGCAATATATATCTGAATGTATTTCTTGAATATCTCAAATTTTCCTAAAAGCTTTGAGTATCCTCTTTTTATAGCATCACTAAGTGAAACGGAAACAATTTGGGCATATGCAGAAAAGACAAGAAGAAAAGATTCATTGCAATTTTATTATTTTAATTTTTTCCCAAGTTCTCTTAGAGACATACACAAAAACATACAGATGTATATTCCAGATATAGAATGAATCCCTTTCAGTGACAGGACAAGGAGATAAAATGCTTAATAGATTCAAAAGGAGATTTACCATTCTGAGCACGACGTCACTCTAATTATGTTTACTCTAATTGAAAGCAAGGTTTTTTGGAATCTGAAATTACTTTCAGATTTTTTTTAAAATAATGCAAGTAGATCAAATGTTGATCACAAGCATTTCAATCTTTCAAAATGTATTGGAAAATTAAATGAAAAGCGGAGTTTGGTACAAACAATGCCCCAGGGCAAAAAACAACTAACACTAGATTTTCCAGTCCGGCCATAACACAAATCAATTTGAGCACACTTCTATGGCCAGACTGCCAGATTGTTATGACTGCTAATTCACTCAATCAAAGAGTGCATTAGCACACCCGACACAAATAGCTTTAACAATAGAGTGCATTTCTCAACAATTCCAAGATATATCACAATGGAGAAGTAAAGAGGAAGATCATTTTTACATCTATGTATTTACTAATGGACCTGTTTCCTTAGGAGAAAAAAAAAAGATCAACTTCAAGCATAGGTTTATTAAAGAGCTATCAAAGTTTGGCAAATCTAAAAAGATATCAGGGTACCAGTAGTTCACTGACTTTGTTAAACGTTTCTCAGGAGAGAATCCAAAATTGATGTTTGCACTTCAGTAGTAAATCATTGAAGATGGAGAAATTATGCCAAGTGGCTCTCTCAAGCCTTTTTAACTCAGACACACAACCTCCTCAATCGGCTCATCAGATAAACCTCAACTACCTTAAGCAAAGACTTCCTTACTTTTATACTTTCAGTCTCTGTCTCCCCACTGTTCCTTCCAACTTCTGACTTTTGGTGACTCTTACTTCCATACCTTCCCTCTCTTTTCCACTGCCCTCCTTCTCCTCAAGAACAATATAAGACTTAAGGATGCATTCTCTAATCAAGCACAGAGAGCTTGGTGATGAATTACCCAAAGGACAAAAGGTAGGGAGCTGAAGGAGAACAGATCATAACTTGAAGCACTCAAACTTTATATTGCCAACTTTTATTCTTAATAAAGAAGTGGTTAAAATGGTTATAAATAGTTCTGCTCTGCTTTACACCATGGAAATGCATGGACTGTGTATATATGCTTACTGAATGCATTGTAATTGTCTATTCACATCCGCCTTTACATAGTTCCCATAGACAAATGGTGCCATTTGGCACCGCTGTTAGTCCCTCCCTAACCCATCCTCATCCCCTTTTCTCCTGGTTCAGATGAAGGTGACATATGGCAAAAAATATTCCACTGGTCATGGGGTATATTCTGAGAAATCTCTAAACTCATATTGAAGAGAGAGGGTAGTGGCAAGAAGAATAGTTACACACAAAAAAAATTCAACCTGGAATTGCTTCTCTCACTTCAAACTGCATCACTTCTATGACACATGGTCAACTTTCCATGATAATGTAGTTATCCTTTTCTATCACTACTTACTTCCAGTTAAGTGTCCTTAATTTCATCTGTAGGTTGGTATTAAGGGCTGCCCAGCCTACTATTCAATTAGAAAAAAATAAACACATTGAGATCATTGTAGAGTCAGATTGTAAAAGGAAGCAGCAACAAGAATAATATAAATTGAGATTAATTCCCTTCATCTCTTAAATCAGGTCATTGTGAGAGGAATGGTGCAGTCGACTGAAATAAGGTCAAAAAGTCAGACAGATATTTAAATCCCTAGTTTTGTAATAAATATTGTACTTGTAACTGTACCTTTTAATATATGGCATTTTCTAATTGTCATATTCTTTTCTCTTTAAATAACCCAACACTCGCTTTCCTCTAAAGAAGATCAGTATGAAGGCATAGGAATTGCTCAAGAGACATAGTTGAGAGTGGGGAGAGGACATATAATCTGTTATAGCATAAAAATGTTTGATATTGAAGCATAAATTACTGTGTAGTTTTTCAGCATTAGGAGAACTGTATTTTACTTGGTTATAAAAGTTTCTGTTGATTTTCTATATGCTTTGTTGTTTTAACTTATTATCTTGGTCTTTTTTTCTATGCTTAAAAGAAGAGGTCATTGTCCAACAAATAGCTTATAAAAATTGTTTTATTTGAAGTCAGAAATCTCATGGATTGTTAGAAAAGAATAAAGTGTTTATTTATTTATTGCCTTCCAGAACAAAGAGATTTTTTAAAAAGTTGAAAGAAGAACAATTGCCACCTTCTAGCCTGAGATCTTGTATGTCAAGTTTCAGCCCAGAGCAAATTTTTACAACAAGTTATAAACCCCTGTAACAGAGGGTTTATTATAATGGAAGTGCTGACACAACCTTAACTATAGCGTTGTAAACGGCTATGCTATAATATCCATTAAGCAGAAAGAAAAATAAGCTGGCTGATCAATAATTTATACAAAGAGTACCAACTGCAGACATAATAACTGTAATGTTTGCAAAGCAATCTCTCTGCTCTCCAGGCTTAACAGTAAACGCAAACTAGCAACGCTGTTAATTTCCAACTCCTACAGATAAGAATACAAACAAATTACTTAAAATTATATTTTGCTCAACATTTAGCATGCCTCGATGGGATAAAATAAAATTTAATTATGATGCAACTTGTGCCGGATGCAAAGCTGTTTTGTTTTCCAGCACATTTTATTATGAAAGGACATTCATTTGGAACATCAATTATGGGGAAATACTATGTTTCAAGGAGTTGACTTGGGTCAGGCAGGCTCTTCTAAGAGTTATTCAGACATGGAAACAGACTGACACTGTTTAACTTCAAAGAAAGTTACAGGGTTTTACAGAGCCACAACCTGAAATACAATACTGCATGCTCTGATCCAAGTCAACTGTCAGTAAAAACACACCTTGTCATTAGAGTTTATGGGAAAAAAGACATTGGTTTGGAAAATGTGGCCATCATTAGTATCCAGTGCATCTAGGAGTGCTCATTTAACATGAGCTTCATTTGCATGGAAGCACAGCACAGTGTGTCATTTCTATCTAATAAACATGAACCATAAAATGTGAGCATTATTTTCTTTTCTGGAAAGTTTATAAAAATGTATTTTAATAGCTGTCCATATTCATTAGTACTCACTTTTTTTAGTTTCTACATATGTGAAGTATGTTATTTTGATATTTTTGTTTTCATTGGTGGCTTTTAAAGCAAGAAAAGAATATTTGACAGGAATTCAAGAAGGGAGCAGAAGAACTGAAGGATTCCAAATTGCCCACTATGTACGTGCTGGAAGTTGTAACCAAGAGTTTACATTTCTGAGGTTCACATCTCCATCAGTCTTTTTGTCTGTACATTTCCCGGTGGTGGGATTAGTAGGGGGTGTGGAACTCAGTAGAACGAAGAGACTTTGATATCAGAGTTGTAAAATGGTGTATTACCCTGTGAGCAATTGCACTTGGAAAGGAACCAGTAATTTATATGAGAAGTGTTTAAGATTGCCTGCTCACCCAGTGATCCATGCCAGGTCAGTTCCAGTAATGCTAGAAAACAAAAGGAGGTGCACATCACTGGGAAAGAGACACCTTATACGCCTTAAGAGCTTGTGAAGGGAAGCACTAAAATGCCATCTTCTCAAATGAACTGATCATTACCGTTTAAAATCCTGAGGGCTGTGGGACTGGGGAGGAGAGAAAGAATTTTTCTTTTGATTTAACAGGGCTCTGAAGTACTGGTTTTAAGAGGGAGGTGTTTTGTTGTGATTCTGTCTTAGCCCTATGCTTTAGCAAAGGTTAAATCTTGAAAAAAAGGTGCAGTTTTAAAACAATGAAATGGAAAAAGACACAATGGCTCTGAGAATGCACCTGGCCCATGTTAAACTAAGAAATTAACTGTTTTTAAAATAATCCATACAAATAGTAATGCAACCCTCTACTACTAATGTTCATGCCAGGCTCTAAATTGTTGGTGTTAGTATTTTACTTGAATAGATTTTCCCAGATCAACCCCTCACTCCTCCAGTTTTCAGGAGAAGGCTGGGATAATTATACAAAAAAAAGTACTTCCTAAGAATTCTTTGCAGACTTCTTTATTCTTGCTTAGCACAATCCAAGTGCCAGCTCTTAGCATACCTCCTTTGGCGAGAGGTTTCAATACTGTCATCTTCAGGCACATGCTTTTCCCATATGCTTTAAAGTCGTTTTAGTTTTTGAACCGGAGTTCAGTTCATTCACGCATCCAGCATATATTCATAATATATTCTTTCATATTTGGAGAAGAAACTAAATAAAATGACTATTCCTAAGTCAGAATTTATAATTCACTGATTGGCTCAAGATTCCACACATCCAGGAATCTTTGCTGATTTATCCCTGTGTGTTGTAATAATTTTCACACCGCATTCTGATGGGAGAGACAATTATCTTATGTGTTTACACTTGTTGATATGTTTCTCTTCAGGTGGTCTCAAGTCATTTCTATTGCTTTTGATATCCACTATAATGCTTAGGGCTTGTGGGGTGCCCAATAAATGTTAGCTGGGTAATTAAAAACTGCTAGTATGCTATGCCATCCATTTCCTTTGCCCCCAAATTACATAAAATGCTCCTTTTCCAAATGATATATTGTTTGATTCAGAACAAGATATTGATAAGTAGCAAAATTTTAGATATGCTCATTCAATTCTGTCCTAATACACAACGAATTTAGGACACTTCTTAGGGCAAAAAATCCGAAATGCTAAGAAACTGGGTCTGAAATAGCTGCAGAAAAGAATCGTAGGCCTGTAACTATGGCTTGTATTTGGGACCCATTTAGAAAAGAATCTTTTCTTCTTAGTCATCAGAGGAGCCATTAGAGAGTCTTCACCAAGACTGAAAATATAAGCAAGAGTACATCTTGAAGTGCTACTGCAGAGGAGGATGAAAAGTAGATTCGTGTGTGAAATTCTACCTACCAAATGTGAGTAAGCGTGCATATGTGCAACAATTTGTAAAGTTGTTTACTATAACATCACCATCACTTTAATGTACATAGCAGTCTCTGTTATATAAAGCATACTTATTTTTGTGCACCGACCATATGCTAGCTGCTGGGGATGCACAGGAGAAAAAGACATTTGTCCCTATCAGCCTTTACTGTACCTTATTTCTGTTGAGTCTTATTACCATAACATCATTGGAATTTTGTGTTAGTGGAGGCTGGAAGATCATCTAATCCTAACATTGCACTTCTCATGCTACCATTTCCTCAGTGACCATGCCAGACATCACAAATGGCTCTCTGATCTTTCCCCTCAAGATCTGAGGCAATCTCAGGAACACTGTCAGGATAGAACTGTAGTGTGCCTCTCACTGTGAGCTCAACAGATTCATCCCCATATATCACTCCTGATCTTGCAAAAGAGAAAATTGACAATTAGCAGTATATAAGAATGTCCCTTTGTACTCACAGTTAGTTAAGGCTTAAGTCAGGTATTGGTTTCAAATCAAGTCCTCATTGATTTGTTCTCCCAACTACTCTCAAAGGAAACTTTCTGAGGTAAAAGCGGGAAATATTTTTATTTCATTTCATATGTAAGAGAACTGAAAAAATAATAGAGAGGCACAATTGGATCTAAACTCATGATTCTCTGTTTCTATTCTTGTATAACAGATCTCAGTGTGCTCAAATAATAGAGCTACTGATGTGTTCTCAGTGGCTACTTAGATAAATGCACTGATATGCTACAGTGCAACTTAATGGGGATGAAGGAAACAAACAAAAAACTTGTGGAACTGTTATTTCAGGGACAAGGCTTTTTGAGATCTTGAGAAATACTTCACTTGTATGTGACGTTAGAAAGTCAAGCTGCACAAAGCCTTGTGGTTCTTTGCCTTTCATGATCTGGTTTCCTCTGGTTAGAAAATGGCAGCATCCACCAGTAAAAGTCATCTACCTGTTGGAGTGTGCTGCAAAATCAGGCAATGAGCCAGCAATTGAGCCAGCAGTTGATTCCATAAACACTTTTCTACAGTCTCTTACCAACCTCAGTCTGCTTTCCATATGGGACTATCCCTTTCTCCGATCTTTTTTCATCCTGATTTCAAGAAAGGTCACTTTCTCCTTGTTTCCCAGATGATACAGGGATCACTCACAGCTCTTCCTAACAGAGCAATCACATGCCCTCCTGCTGCCACATTTAAATTGTCTCAACTGCATGGCTTGTTCATTTACTCTCCCTTTAGAGTGAAGCTGCAAAGTAAGGAAGACTTGAATGGCCTTGCATCTTCAAAGAAGTGCCTTGAGCTCTGGAATGCAACAAAGTGGGAGAAACCACTAAACACCGGGAAATGTCAACAATGAGGCGGGAATGCATGGGCAGGTGGATGCAGCATTTCTAGGCATTTTCTCAGACAAGGCAACCAACTCAGCTGAACTAGAAAATGGGTCTTTTTCCCACAGAAACTAATTTAACTGATTTTTGAAACACATTGATAATAGCATTAGCATAAATTTAAATACATGCTTACCCGGCTGTTCTCTGTTATGTTTTTATGCAAGTGATTTGGTTGACAAATTAATAATTGTGATTACTAAAGAAGAACTAAATTTCCAATAATCTGAACATTTGGTCCTAATAGGAAGCTGTAGGCCTTGACTTATTAAAGCATTGAAAAAGATGTAAGGTCAAACTAATTTCAGTAGCTAAAATGCACTTATACTTAATTGTAGTATATTTCAAGCTAAACTTAAAAGAAAGCAGAAATGTACCCAAATGTTTTATGCCTATAGTAGCAATTGGTAGTTAAATTAGTTCTAAGCACAGAATATGAAATTCTATTTATATAATTAATATAAATTATATATATTATATTATATATAAATATAATAAATATAAATATATGATTAAATATATAATTAATAATCTATAATTGATGAGCTTCATTGTAAATATAATAAGTATTAGATGGTACATTCAGCAACTAAACAAATAGTATTTTGTATGCAAATGTAAAGAGACAAACTTATGTCTTGCATGTTTCTTTTAACCTTAACATTCAGGAATAATCATCATCAGTATTTTGATAAGTTTTCTTAGGCAAAATGTCAAAATGTTCTTCTAGTAAATCTGACTACTACTTGTTGAATTTCCACAGGAAGCCCCCTAATCAGGAATTGTCAAAGGTAAATACGTAAAGTGTTGTTTACACATCTTGAGTTTATGTATATTAATATTATTAGCTGTTACAAAACATAAGACATTCAAAAATCAACATCAAATTAATGTTATACCTCAAGCCCTCTAAATGTATATGGCACTTAATTTATACTGAAAAAAATTTTTAAAGAATAATTTCTATGAATATGTACTTATATTTTTTAGAGTATGGTCTCTTATTTTAAAAATATGATCACAAAATATCTTGTAATAATTTAGCTACAAAGAAATAGTTTTAAGGAATTGCTTTCTATGCCACACACACACTCTCACAAACACACATATTTGTACACACACATACTTGCTCACACATGCCTATTTTCAGAATTTTTTAAATAGCAATTACTTTCTTAGATTTATAGTCTATAATGCATGGCATTTTTGGTATCCAAAAAATATATATTTTTTGTTTCCATTTAAGTAGTTTTAGTCTAAAAGCACTTGCTAGTCATAACAACACAGCAAAGGTTTGTTATGTAAACATTATACTTTATTATCAGCCTTTGTTTTCCAATACAATGCTTTAAAAATATCCTCTGTTGTATAAAGGACATTGTTGCAAAAAGGCAGCTCAAAACTTGTCCTTCCCTTCCTTTCATTGATCTGTTGCCTCTTAGGCAATATGAACAGCTGTCTCCAGCTCACCCACAAGCAAGCTGAACATAATAATAAGGTAGTGTTACTGGCCTGAATCTATGAATGATTATACAAAGGGTGCCAGCTCTTTTCCATTAAAGATAAGGTAACAAAGATACCATAGAGAAGAAAACTGGTTAGCAAAGCAAGCGTGTGCTTCTGCCTTTAAGGTTTAGTTACTATTCCTCTGGTAACCACTGAGTTTCTCTTTCCGTTGGGTTTCCAATAAGGTGAAGGTGCCCTCTGTAGGAGACTCCCAGTAAATGCCGCTTTTTTATATTTGGGTGACAACAGGGAAGTTCTGCTCCCCTACCTCCAATTTATAAATAAACAAATAAATAAATAATCACAGAACTCTGTGTGAGCAGAAGCTTGAACTCTATAAATCTTAGGGGGAAATTAGTATAAAGCCCACAATGATCTATGTAAATATGGTTGCTTTTTCAAAATGAGAGAAATGGAACAGTGAGCAAGCTATACAGCATGTTGGTGTTTGATATTTATTAACACTGTGACACTGTGATATGTAATAGAATAGGCTTTATAAATTCAGAGGTGTTCCAAAAACAGAAAGATAGAAGGTCTTGGCATAGTTGAGTGAAAAACGGATCTAAACAGAAAAATCCACACACAGAGAGACACATTCACCACCTAATAAATACACCTCCCCAAAAGGTCTTCTTATCTTCCCTTCCTATAAAGGTTACCATAATGCAGATTCATTATCAGTCCCACTGGGTAGCATATAGCTCAGTAAGAAATTGCTTTTGTTAGCATGCTCATAGAAAGAGATTAGCTATTTCACCAGATCTCTTGGGGCTATTTGAAATTTTGGGAATTCTCTCTGTAATTTAAAATGGAAGTTAAAGCCAATGCGAATAGACTAGGGAGAATCTCACAAATTAAACCTCTCCATCTGGAAGTTTCTTCATCACTTATTGCAAAGTACAAGCTGAAATCGCATTTGTTACAGGCAGGAGAGAGATTTCATCACTGATGATGCAATTACATTTATATTAATGTTTTAATAATTAACTATGTTGGTTGCAAAGAAAAATGCAAAATAGAAATGCTTAACAGTGTTTTAGATTTTTTTGTCTTTATTAACTTTGTATATTACTTAGATTTTATCACTGAAATCATCTATGTACATTATTTAAACTATGACTTTAGCCTCTATGGAATGTGTGTAGGACAGTCTAGTATCACCTGTATTGCAAGTTAGGGGATGAACAAGTAGGCATGGAGGCATAAGAGAAGGAGGATTATTTGCATCCTCTTATCTATCCGACTTCATTTATCCTCAGTATCGCTCAAACATCCCCTTCTCTGCGAATCTATTTTCCCATACCATTGGCCACTTAACCTCAACAACAACTATATTATGGATTACTATGTACCAAGCACTGTGTGAGCACTGTGCTAGATAGTTTATATGGATTATCTCATCTAATCCTCATAATACATAAGAAAGATAGGCAATTTTTCTTAGCCCAGTAAGAAAATGAGGCACCTAAAGTTTGGCTGATTAAATTACTTGCCCAAGCCTACCCCACAGTCTGCTTTCTTTTCCCCAAGGATACACTCCCTTCTGTCCTCACTTATTCTCTCACCTGATTGTTTTTTACATGTTCAACTTATCTGCGCTCCTGTCTTCCTAACACAACTGGCTGGTGAATTCCCAGCCAGCAGTAACAGCTATGTGCCATCCCACTGGATGACTGAGCATTGCTAAAGACTCTCCCACAGTCATGCAGAATTGTATCCTTAATTGCTCATGACTCTTAGTTGCAAGCTTTAAAATTTAAGCCAGTTTATCTAGAAAGGGACTGAATCAGCTCACATCATCACTTCAATAGAAGTCAGGGCTCCACTTGGTCTCAGGGATAACTTTGACCAGAGATTCAAACATCTCTTCATATCATCTCTGATTTCTGAAGACACGTTTGTCAAGGTGTCTTCTTCAGTTCCTCAGTTTAGGTTCTAAACAACTGGATTCATAGTTTCTAGAAGCAATCATGCACACTGCTTCTAACTCCAGCACCCAAGGACACAAATCCAAGGAAGAACTCTTATTGGGTCATCTTGGAACAGGTGCATATTTCTGGATGAAGAAACTGATCAAGGGCATTATCGGGTAGTGGTTAAGAATGTGTGGAATGTGAAACCAGATTCCTGGAATGTAAAACCTGGTCTATTTGTGACTTGGGACAAGTTTACATCCCAGTGCCTGAATTTTCTTATATGAATAAAAGGAAATAATAATTGTACCTACTTCATTGTATTGCTATGATGATTAAATGAATTACTATGCAGAACTTAGAATAATGACTAGTTCTGAATATGTTAGTTATCAGTGATCATTTAGGCCTTAGGATTGGTTCAGCTTTGGGCAGATGCTCACTCAGCTCAATCAGTGTGACCATTGAGGCAGTGTAATTAAACAGCATTGAAGCTCGAATTTGAGGGAGATTCCTAGCATGGGAGACTGAGAAATTTTTCAGAAGGAAAAGACTTTTCCAGGTGAAAGAGTGAGAAGTGCTAGATGGACAAGTCACCAGACACCAGGAAGAATACTATACAATCAGGAAGAATGTATGATCTCCTATATGAGTGGAGAGCCATTCAACCATCTTTTTATGTGTCCTTAATCAGCTCCATCGCTCCTTCCTCTCAGTGATAATTCCGAAACTTTCTTAAATACTAAACCCAATTCTTCAAACAAGAGATGTGTATTCTCTATTGACACTCTTCCTATTGCAAGAGGAAGGTTAAGATCATCAGGTTTTCACCATTTCTTGATTGGACTGTTCCTAGAGTCTCTGAGCTGACTCCCTTTCCCAGTCTTTCCCTTCATCCATCCACATTATTTCCAGATTTATAGTGGAACTTGAGAGTACCATTTTCAATATAAACCTTGAATACAGGTCATGCAGTCTATATACTAAAACTCTTCAATGGTACCCCTTCACCTCTAGCATGAAATTCAAATTAGGACTAAGACTGACCTAGGAGACTTTATCTTTCCTGTTTTTGTATTTGGATACTCTCCAGGTCTAATTTTTATTTTGTTGTTATTATCTCTACTTTGTGACCATTTGTTGACCTGTTTTAAATAGCTAACTAGCTAGCGGACAGAAAGAAATCAATAACTAGTTTGCTAGGGCTACAGTAACAAAGTACTACTGACTTAAGCAACAGAAATTTATTTTTCACAGTTTTGGAGGCTAGAAGTTCAATATCAAGGTGTCAGCAGGTTCAGTTTCTTCTGGAGGACTCTTTCCTTGGCTTGCAGATGGCTACTTTGCTGCTGTGTCTTCACATGGTCTTTCTTCTGTAGATGCCCCCAGTGTCTCTCTAAGCATCCTAATAAGGACATCAGTCAGCTTGGATTAGGGCCTACCCTAAAGACCTCATTTTAACTTACTTACCTCTTTAAAAGCCCTGTCTCCAAATACAGTCACATTTGGAAGTACTGGTTAGGGATTCAACTTATAAATCTTGAGGGGACACAATTCAGCTCCAGGTATAATTTTTATCTTAGAAAGTCTAAAGTGCTAAATTTGTCAAATTAAATCATGCTACTCTTCTGGTGAAAATACTTCAGTCGCTTCTCATTTGACTTTGAACAGCACTCTGGTCTTTTTCTTCATGGCATAATTTTTTTTTTTTTTCTTTTTTGAGACGGAGTCTTGCTCTGTCGCCCAGGCTGGAGTGCAGTGGTGTGATCTCAGCTCACTGCAACCTCTGCCTCCCAGGTTCAAGTGATTCTCCTGCCTCAGCCTCCTGAGTAGCTGGGATTACAGGCACATGCCGCCATGCCCAGCTAATTTTTGTATTTTTAGTAGAGACGGGGTTTCACCATGTTGGTCAGGCTGGTCTTGAACTCCTGACCTCGTGATTTGCCTGTCTCGACCTTCCAAAGTGCTGGGATTACAGGGGTGAGCCGCCGCACCTGGCTGCATTATTTTTAACTTGTAATTTTACCTTAGTTTGTTTGCTTTTTCATTGGGTGACTATCTGCATTGGTAAGAGTTCCTTTGGACCATTTCTGTTTTATTCTTTATGGTATTTTCTTTCTAGTACAGAGATTGAAATAAAGATGTTGCTCCATATTTGTTGAATAAGAAACGACCTACTTCAAATAGTATGACTACACTGTGTTATTTCACGTGTTTGGGGTTTGGTTCTGACTACATCCTCCAATATTTATTTGCTTACCTAATGATTTTTTTACCCTTTAGGACATCCCTCCAAGAAAGTGATACGTATGCACCGTGGAATACTATGCAGCCATAAAAAAGAATGAGATTATGTCCTTTGCAGGGACATGGATGGAGCTGGAGGCCATTATCATTAGCAAACTAACACAGGAACAAATACTGCATGCTCCCACTTTTAAGGAGGAGCTAAATGATGAAAACTCACGGATGCATAGCGAGGAACAACACACACTGGGGCCTATCAGAGGGTGGAGGTTGGGAGGAGAGAGAGGATCAAGAAAAATAACTAATAGGCACTAGGCTTAATACCTGGGTGATGAAATAGTCTATATAACAACCCCCCATGACACAAGTTTACCTATGCAACAAACCTGCACATGTACCCCTGAACTTAAAAGTTAAAAAAGAAATAAAAAAGGATTCTCTAAACCAATGAAAGATGTAACTATCCCACTTCTATGGGATACTTACCTCTATTTTTAATTTGTTATCATATATGGGATCAGCCTTCATTAATTACAGGGAACGGGTATCAATCATATTTTAATTTACAGGGTTTAGCATATTGCCTAATATATGACAATCCTCACATTGAACTTTGCTTTTTGAGAAACAGTTAAACTCCACCTGAATGACCAGATAAATTTGAAATGAATAAAATATCAAAGTATAAGTGATTTAAACAATTATATTCTACTTCATCTTTGAGAACTTTCCTGACAATCTGAGTCTAAACACTTCTCTTTTATCATTTATTTTATCCACTATGTAGCTATGAGTAATCCATTGTCTTGTAAAATCTATTAAAAGTATTGCCTTCAACTACTGTTTCCATCTTTAGTCATTTACATTTTGAATTAGTTTGTATCTCATTTTTTTTTATATCACCAGCTAGAGAGTAGGGGATTTTGTCCTATATAATTACAGAAAAAGACATATATGCATATAATAAGCACTTGTTCATTGGATTCAATTTGGATAAATTTGAAGCATGTGTAAATTCAGAGATATTTCAAATATCTAGACTATTATATCAGTTAGCTCTTTCTGCATAAACATACAATCCAGAATTTAGAGGCTTAAAAAAATGACATTTGATTTAGCTGATTCTTTTGTGCGAGGTCTGGGATGACGCTTCTGGTCTGGCTCAGCTGAGCTGGGTTGCGTTTTCTGTGATTGCTTCATGATTTGTCCGGTCATTAGGAGATTGCCATGACAATGGGGCTGGGATTTCATCAGGCAGTTGTGTTGGTTGTGAATCTTGCATATGTTAACCGGTGGACATATGCAACACATTCTTTAGGTGCTATAGACTGAATTGTGGCCCCTGCCCCAAATTCTTACGCTGAAATATTAACCCTCAATGTAACTGTATTGCAAAATAGGGCTTTTAGGAAGTAAAGTTAAATGTGCTCATAAGGATAGGGTCCTAATCCAACACAATTGGTGGATTTATAACAAGAGGAAGAGATTCTCTCTCTCTATTTCTCTATGTCTCTCTAGCATGCACCAAGGAAGGCCAAGTGAGAATACAATGAGGCGATCATCTGCAGTCAGGAAGAGAGCCCTCAATAGAAACCTAACCTTGGTCTTGGACTTCCCTTCCTTCAGAACTGTGAGAAATCAATTTCTGTTGATTAAGTTGCTGGTATTTTGTTATGGCAGCCAGAGCAGACTAAGATGCTAGGGTGTATACCTAGGATTGGACTTGATAATGGGGTTTGCACATCTTCAAACTTAGAAGATGGAGTCAAGTGGTTTCCAAATATTTCAAAAGTTGTTCCACATCGTTTCTAACATCTGATATTATAAAACTTTTGAAATGTTGCAGCCAGGGGGGTATAAAATGGAAGCAAACTGCAGCTTTAATTTATATTACCTTATTACTAAGATTGAGTTTTTTTTATATGCTGTTTGGCTATTTGAATTTTCCTCTTCAGTCAAGTGTCTGCTCTTTTGCCCATTATAAGTTATGTAAGTTACCATTTATGTTTTTCTTTTTGATGTACAGAATTTACGTATTCTGAATATGTTAAAAATATATTCCCCCAGTGTGTTTCTTGTATTTTCACATTATTTGTGATAGTTTTTGATGAGCAGAAGTTCTTTATTTAATATAGTCAAATTCCAGATTTTCCTTTATAGATTTCTCTGTTTGGGTCTTGCATAAGAAATTTCCCTATCCTAAGAACATAACCTCATTCTCTTGAGACTTTTTTTTAATTTTGTTTTTCTGCTTTATATGTTTAAGTCTTCAATATTCTAGGAGTTGATGAGTTTAACAGCAGAGATGGAGGGGTAGAGGGAGGAAGATAAAGGGTGTTTGTTGCCCCTGGCATCTAGTGGGTAGAGGGCAGGGATGTTGCTAAACATCCTATGGTGCACAGGACAATCCCCCATAACAAAGAATTCTCCAGACCAAAATGTCAACAGTGCTGAGGCTGAGGGATCCTTGGAGTAGTCATTTGTGTAATACAGCCATAATCAGTATTCTTAAATTCTTTATGTGTGCTTAAAAAGAAAGCATATCCTACAATTATGAGTGTAATTGGTTTCTATATTCTATGTGCTTCTTTTAGTTAACCTTATTAATTTTGTGGTTCAAAGATTTCATAATCTAACTGACTTTTTTGACTACATGATTTATCATTATGGAGAGAGCTGTGCTAAAATCTCTCTCTGTGTGGATTAGTCTAGTCCCTCATAGTTCTGTCAACTCTTCCTTTAAATAATTTGAAGCTCTGTTTTGAGGTAATACAAGGGTAGAATACATATGTCTTTCTGGTGAACTGAAATGTTTATCATTTTAATTGGTTATCATTTTCTCTAACATTTTTTTCAATGGATTTTGTCTAATATATCCTTATAAACACAGTGGACATTTTATATTTTAATATTAATTTGTTATAACTTTATTATATTTTTTATGTTTTCAATGCTCTATTTTAGGATATCTTGTGTAAACAACATGGAACTCTCTTATTTTAGTATAATTAATTAATTTATTTAGATACACGGTCTCACTCTGTTGCCCAGGCTGAAACAGTGGAGCAATCACGGCTCACTGCAGCCTTGACCTTCCAGGCTCAGGTGATCTTCGCATCTCGGTCCCCCCAAGTAGCCGGGACTACAGGGCGTACCACCATGCCCAGCTAATTTCTTTGTATTTTTTGTAGGATGGGATTTCACCATGTTACCCAGGCTCATCCTGGATTCTTGGGCTCAAGCAATCCACCTGCCTTGTCTTCCCAAAGTGCTGGCATTTTCGGGCCTGAACCACCACATCCGGCCTTCCCTTTATTTTAAATCCTTTTGCATAATCTTTGTGGTTTAAATGGGTCACACAGTCCATTTTCATGTATTGAAATCACTAATATTTTTGTATTTATATCTATCATCTTATTTTGTGGTCTTACTGGTACCAGCCCTTATATTTTGCAGTTTCTTCCCTTGCCTTTTAATATCCATTCATGACTCACCTGAATCAACCACCACTGTGCTGGCCGCCAGATTGTGTTCATCTATTTCTGTTTTTCTTTCTACATTTACAAGTTGTCGTCCTATTGCAAGAAAAATCTTTTTCTTCTATTGAAATCATTACTTTGTTAATTTAAGTTATTGTATTCTCCTTATTATTCTTTATTTTCATGTTGACATTGGCCCAGATTTGTTGTTCAGTTGGAGTCTATTCCATCTGGCTTCTGTCATTTTGACATGCCCATGTCATTCTTTGGGAGTTGCTTAGTTTCTGGCACAGGGGTTCCTTTTGTGCTTTTCATGCCAATGGTCTTGGAATCAGCCATTTCTCTAAGGAATCTGGTTCTTGTGGAAGATTATATATCAAAACCAAAATCAGGACCAAGAATCAAACACATTAATAGAATGTAAAAATATATTCGACAAAATAGAATTACAAAAAATGTATTAGAGAAAGTGAAAGTCACCTAAAAATTATCTAATGAAAATGCCTTTTCACTAGAAAAGACTTAAGAGTCCAGGGTTAGGTGTGCTCATTGCTACATGTACTTCATAGCTTCTAGGTCCTCTCAGTAAACAAAGTAAGAAATAAATTTATGTGTGTATATATTTCTAGATAAGTAAATAGAAAAAATATTTGTGTGTGTCACACATTTTGTATCTATTCTATATCCATTATTTCGATCTCCATCTATTATTTATCTATCTACCTATCTATCCTGTGAATTTATACAAGATTTTCACTTCCAATCCAATAATATCATCATGTTCATTTCAGTTAGTTTCCCCAATATCTGTGTTCTTGATAGTGAGAAACTTGACTTCCATTATCTTCAATATATGTACTTATTTGTCTGATCTTCTTGTACATAACCAATATCCCAAACTTGCTTGTTACCTCTTTGACCTTGACCATTTTGCTATCTCATTAGCCTATGATCTTGCCACGGCCCCTTTGGTTGACTACCTAAGTGACCCCAGTCCTTTACCCACCTTCTAAGCCTCACTGCATTCTCTACCCTCAGCTCTATCAGATTCTGAAACTTTCTTAACTCCACCACTTCTCTTCAGCCCTGCTCTTGTTCCACAAAAAGGGAAGGAAAGAGAAAGAGGAAAAGGACAGCAATGTCCTCAAATTGGGAGCTAAAGTTTATCTGAATATTTATTTATTTATTTTGAGTTAGAGTTTCACTCCGTTGCCCAGGCTGGAGCGCAGTGGCGAAATCTCTGCTCACCACAACCTCCGCCTCCCAGATTCAAGCAGTTCTCGTGCCTCAGCCTCCCGACCTTAGGTGATCCCCCAGTCTTGGCTCCCAAAGTACTGGGATTACAGACATGAGCCACCACGCCTGGCCTCAGGCATTTTACTTTTCTATCACATGACAACAAGAAAATAGATGAGAGTCATTTTTCATGTTCTGTATGCTATCCTTGATCCAAATATTATCACTATGCTCTAAGATTTCTAAATTAGGAAATTAAAAGTTTGTATAGTCAAGCTTTATATGTAGTAAAGTAATATATGTCTACGTGAAATATTCCACCTGAGAATGGCCACATACTCCCCAATGTAATTTTTAAAATAATTTTGAAATATTTCCTGATTTTGTTCACAGGATGTGATAGTGAGTCATGCTGCGGTGGATTGGCATGCACCCTGTCCCCCTTCTTACCTACCAGAATTACCTCAGTATCATAGCGTAGGTGCTTTGGAGAAAACTGACTCCTCCTAGCAATAAGTCTTCAGTTGCTTTAAGCTTGTAAGCACATTCTTTCATTCCTCTGATCATTGTCATTTGTCCAGGGGTGGGCATGGACTTTAGTGGTACCAAAAAAATGTCGCATTCCTATTTGAAATGCTGAGACAGAAGTATAGGCTCTCACTTTCTCCGCAGTTGGCAGAGAGGGAATGTGGTCTCGATTGCTTCTGGCAAACATTGTGCAGTCATGTTGGAAAGGGGACTTGAAATGAAGCAAAGATTCCAGAAAACAGAACAAACCAAAAGAAATGGTGACCACTGTAACTGGCAACTGTGGAGGCTGCCCTATCTCTGGACATCCAGTTATTGGGGCTGATAAAGCCTGGTTTATTTTGTTGTCTGTGCCATTTGACTTTGCTTTTTTGATGTGAATAACACAGAAAAGTTCTAACTCACAGTGGCATTAAAGAAAAAAGCAGAATGGAATAAAACCAAACCAGCGAAGTGTGTAAGTCATAAGAAAAAACTGACCATGACTAAAAATAAGACTAGAGCAAGGGTATCTATGCTTTGAAAAAATTGGTCACATGATAAGAAATTCTTTTGAAAATAAGCTTTATTTTTTTTCTTTGATCAAAAATGGGCAACGATTAAAAATAGCTTATTAATTTTTCAAAACAATGCATTGAAAGAGCAACATAATAGCAGATCCAAAACAGTTTATGCAAAGTTACCTTTATAAAATGTCACAATTAGGAGGCTATACTCTGGTTATATCACTAATACTGCACTTAGAAGCCTAAAGCTTTCTTGTTTATTTTAAGAAAAGTATATTCCGTTAGGGCACAATTATTTTGATTCCATACTGAAAGTGTCTGTAGGTAATTTTATGGAAGACAAGGAACTTTTAGAGACAAAATGAAGCTAAGTTGGGCCTAGAGTTTATACCTTTGGCCAGAAATATTAGGGCAGTCCTTTTATTTAAAAAAAAAAAAAATCTTGACATGAATAAAGCCCCAGAAAGGACATTGTATGATTCTACTTTTATGAGGTACCTAGAATACGAACATTCATGGAGTTAGAGAGTAGAACTGAGGTTACAAGGGACTGGGGGACAGGAAGGTTCAGGGAGTTATTGTTTAATGGGTTCAGTATTTCCATTTGGGAGGATGAGAAAGTTCTGGAGATGAACAGTAGCAATGGTTGCACAATATTGTGAATGTGCTTAATGCCACTGAATTGTATGCTGAAATTTGGTTAAATGGCAACCTTTCTGATATTTATATTTACCATGCTAAAAAGATCCTTGCCTAGCACAAAATTTGATGCATACATTCATTAGAAAAGTTTTCATTTTTATCAAATTGTTAGTTTTTATGTAGAAAACAAATAACAACAGTAACAAAAGCAGCCAAGTATAGCTCTTCAGAATTTCCATGACCTAGCCATCTGCTTGCATTAAAGCAAACCAGATCTCCATATTCTGCTTCAACTTCTTCAGCATATCCAGTAAACTGGTCATGTCTAAAGGCACAAGCAGGAAGAAAATTCATAATCTCGATCACTTTCCTAAGACATCATGCAATGAACCTCACTTGCAGAGTTCACAGCACCAATTCTCCTGATGCAATGGGAAGTGAGCTCACTTTCTCTTTATGATTTAAATCAACTATGAGATCTTCTATTTTATTTCTTTTATTATGGGGCACCTTATCTGTGACAAATAATTTTAGTTTTCTACACTTAGATGAAACTTCTCAACTTTCATACCAGCAAGTGATTACATTCTACTGGTTCAAATATGTTAATTAATTTGGACTCACTATTACTTTTGTTATTTCTAAAAATTCTTGGTTTCTTATATTTGGTTTGCAGTACACAAATGAGACACAATTGGGTGAGAACAAATAGTTTTCTATTTCTGATCACTCGGATTCACATAAGACAAAGGGAAAGTCAGATACTTATTTATAATTATTTTTCATACAGAACTATACTAATTCTTCATCCGCTTGTATAAACTCTTACATAATATATATTCATGAGAAAGGAACACTTACGATAAATGGGGGGCTCAAGAGACCCAAAAGATTTAAAGATAGAATGCTTTATTCAACCATTGAGAATATCCTTAATTTGAAATATTGTATGTTGATGTGTTTCTTTGTATTTGTTTATGCTGCCCCTATTCTTCATTTCTGGATTTTTAAAAATCTAAACAAACATAAAAGTAAGTTTTTGAATGGTTTTAGTTAGTCCATGCCACTTTACTGGAGTTAAGGATCTTCCACTGAAATGCTTTCTAAAAGCCCTATTTCACAACTGCAGCTTACCAGTGGAATGTTCCATTAGGTGTGCTTTACTTTCTCTCCATCCATGCCATTCCGTCTTGGTTAAAAGCTGGATATAATAGGGAAAGTTTACCGGGGAGACAGGACACTACGCCCTTTAAACCACCTTTCTCAATATTGTCCCCATCAAGAGACAAGGATTTTGCTTCTTCCAGGTATAGCTCATTCTAGCAGTCTGCGGATTTCAGCACTAAATGTCATCTAGAAACTTCAGGAGAAACAGCCCTATTTAGTACCATTTATCTTTACCAGTCATCTATTAAATAGAACTTCACTATTAGGAATGTTTTAAAAAGTTAAAATGAAATGTTAAGGAATAGACATACAGAAACAGTTAAGTGTCCTGCCCACTCACACATTGCTATAAACAAAATTAAGAACAAGTATTAAAATTAATCCCAGCTACTTGGAAGGCTGAGGCAGGAGGATCACTTAGGCCCAGAAGTTTAAGAACATAGCAAGACTGTCTCACAAAGAAAACAAAATAAAAACCCAAACATTAAAGTTATTTTATTTTAACTCATTTATTTGTAACCTGCAGTGCCCACCCAGACTAGAATTTGCAGGGCAATACATATCATACATTTAATATCTCAGTAATCATAACTATTAAAATGATCATAATAACACTTTGTACTTACCTAGTAACTTTCATCCAGGGTTTTAAAGCCCTTTCTAAACATTAATTAATTCTCCTAACACTTCTGCCAGATAGATACGTATCATTATCTTCATTCCCTTGGTGAGGTAACAGAGACATTTGTGTTGTGACTACCCCCAGGCTATTCTGTAAGGCTGTGGCAGTTGTGAGGGTGAGATCTTAGTGAACAAAATTCCCATTCTGTGCATTACTCTTTCATTACTTTACATTCATTCTAAGCATGCTGAGTTCCTAGACAAGTGTCTTAAAATTGTCAATGAGCTGTGAAATAATTTCAAGAATATATGAAAATCCCAAATGAAACTAATAAAAATAGGACCACAGGACTAGGATAGAACGTGAACACTTCCCTGACATTCATTTCTAAAGCTTTGTTCATGAAATGTCATAACAAACAAGACTAAAGTCTATAATCAATTTGTACTTGCCATGCCCCTTCTCTAAGCTTTTATAATTATGCCACCTCACTGTTTTTACTTTCCGTAATTGTTCAACTTATTTGTGGAGCTTCACACAGAAAAGTTTAACTCTCTGGCTGATTCAATTTTTTTTAAAGTGGGATACTGCAGATGAAAATTGAAAATATCTGCATTCATTCCTTTTGTAAATATGATGTTGAAAACTTTAAAGACAGACAATTTATGCAAAACAACCACCACTACCACCATTTTTGGGCTTCTGAGTTGATGCTTTTACTTTTTTCTTCATCTGTCCTGACATTCTGATTACCACCTAGTTTTATGCATTTTCTAGGTGCTTTCTTCAATTTTCTAGTTTTATACAATAACTTTTCACTTAAGTTGTCACTATTTCTTGTGAATAAATGCCCACTGCAAATATGGCATTGCTCACTTACGTAGTCCATTATGCAACAAAAAAATTACATGTAACAACATGCAACAAAAAATGTACATGTAATTATGAAACAGAATTTTGGGGAGTCAGATAATTATGTCCTAGACAAAAATTTATAGCACCAGAAAGGTATAGACAGTGTCATAGATATCAATTCCTACAAACCAATTCAGAACTGGTTATGCTAATGGTTTATGAATGCTAATTATAGAGTCTGCAATCTGCTAATGTTAAGTTAGAGTCTTGTAAATAGATAATATGAAGTTTGGTTCCAGAAAACCTACTTATCCATGTCTAGAAAGCTAGGAGAGCTAGAAGATAAAAGTGAGTGCTATTTGTTGGTCTGTTAATTGTTTACTGATATCCTAAAGCTACACAGGTAAATGCAGTTTTATTTAAAGCATCTTAATCTTTGCTTATACAGTATTGTCTCATTATCCATCATCTTGACATTTTGGCCTTATTGAAATGTATCTAATCCTTTATCTGCTTTTCTGTAGTTTCTTTACTTTTCTTGTGGATCTCCTATCTACCCTTTTGCTATTCTGTTTCCTAAGGGCTCACCACCAGTCTGCTTGAAAATACCCTCCAACAAGTAATGTGGATCCAAAATATTTTTAGCCCTTTGTAATGAGATTTATGTTGATTTTCCTAACTCCAATGATGTTATTAGATTGCTTGTCCAAATCATTAATATAGCCCTTGTCTTTAAGGAATACCCTAGTTCTGGAAGCCGCAATTGCCATTTTGTTCTAACTGGGCACCTTTTCAATCCATGGATAGATAACTGTAATTTTTGCTGTCTTCATTTTCTGGACACGACATAATATTATTTTTGAACACTACATAATTTCATTCCAGAGGCATCTCAGTTTGTATGACATAGAAATAGAAAACCACATGGATTTGAGGACATAGGCTTGGGCAAGGACTTCATGTCTAAAACAACAAAAGCAATGGCAACAAAAGCCAAAATTGACAAATGGGATCTAATTAAAGTAAAGAGCTTCTGCACAGCAAAAGAAACTACCATCAGAGTGAACAGGCAACCTACAGAATGGGAGAAAATTTTTGCAATCTACTCATCTGACAAAGGGCTAATATCCAGAATCTACAATGAACTCAAACAAATTTACAAGAAAAAAACAAACAACCCCGTCAAAAAGTGGGCGAAGGATATGAACAGACACTCTCAAAAGAAGACATTTATGCAGCCAAAAGACACATGAAAAAATGCTCATCATCACTGGCCATCAGAGAAATGCAAATCAAAACCACAATGAGATACCATCTCACACCAGTTAGAATGGCCATCATTAAAAAGTCAGGAAACAACAGGTGCTGGAGAGGGTGTGGAGTAATAGGAACACTTTTACACTGTTGGTGGGACTGTAAACTAGTTCAACCATTGTGGAAGTTGGTGTGGTGATTCCTCAGGGATCTAGAACTAGAAATACTATTTGACCCAGCCATCCCATTACTGAGTATATACCCAAAGGATTATAAATCATGCTGCTATAAAGACACATGCACATGTATGTTTATTGTGGCACTATTCACAAGAGCAAGGACTTGGAACCAAGCCAAATTTCCAACAACGATAGACTAGATTAAGAAAATGTGGCACGTATACACCATGGAATACTATGCAGCCATAAAAAAGGATGCGTTAATGTCCTTTGTAGGGACATGGATGAAGCTGGAAACCATCATCTTAGCAAACTATCGCAAGGACAAAAAACCAAACACCTCATGTTCTCACTCATAGGTGGGAATTGAACAATGAGAACACATGGACACAGGAAGGGGAACATCATGCACCAGGGCCTGTTGTGGGGTGGGGGGAGGGATGAGGGATAGCATTAGGAGATATACCTGATATTAAATGATGAGTTAATGGGTGCAGCACACCAACATGGCACATGTATGTATATGTAACAAACCTGCACGTTGTGCACATGTACCCTAAAACTTAAAGTATAATAAAAAGCAAAAATATATATAAAAAAAGAAAAAAAAGGATAAAAATGTTGGAAAGTAAGAAGAGTGGAGTAACTTTGGCTCATTCAAGGCACAAGGTTATGTTTAGATACATGTTTGTCTGTGAACTATCCTTTTAAAAGATAAATCATTCTTTAATGCTGCTGAAACACTTTTCATCTTCCGTGATCTACTGCAAAGGATGGCGTATATTTTACAAACTTCTAGTTGATTCAGGAATGCCTCTTCCCAACACTTACCTTTAAATACTGTTTCACACATCTGACACCTCTAGCTAACTAACCCGCTGAGTCACCAAGAGCACATTCAGCTCATCCTTCCCTCACCCCGCACCCTATGTTGGAGACAGGGCCAGACTTGAAGGTGGAGGGGCCCCAGGCAATCTTTTCAGTCTCCCACAAAATAATTATTGAGTAATCACTCAGGGCAAGAATTAAATTGTTGCAGGTTAAGAGGAACAAGAAAGGGTGGTCAGAAAATAATTGGGTTCTGCTGAAAGCTTTCCAGAGAAGCTAGTTAAAAATATCTCCTTTGGTGGAATATGGTATACTCCAGGAAGAAAAATCTCAAGAGCTAAAATATTCATATTGTAAAAGAAAGTTATGGCATAGTAGACTCAATATTACTTAATTTAAGACTCATGGATATGGCAGGAGTGAAAAAAAATGTTAAACCAAAAACTACCTTAGGAAAAAATACTTAAGTAAAAAGAAATAGCATTTTTTAAGGACAAAGAAATATATAATACATTTCACGCATTTTCTTATGCTCTGTCACCCATTCTGGAGTGCAGTGGCATGATGTTGGCTCACTGCAACCTCTGCCTCCCAGGCTCAAGCAATTCTCCTGCCTCAGCCTCCAGAGTAGCTGGGATTACAGGCGCGTGCTATCACATCAGGCTAATTTTTAGTATTTTCAGTAAAGGCGAGGTTTCACCATGTTGGCCAGGCTGGTCTCGAACTCCTGACCTCAAGTGATCCTTGCACCTCAGCCTCCCAAAGTGCTGGGATTACAGGCATGAGCCACTGCGCACAGCCGTCATGCATAACAAAATAACAGAGGAATATAGGAGTGTATTTTTTTCAAACTAATGTAAACATACTTAAGTTCACATGTTGTGGATATTTGACAGGGAATTAGGAATTGCAGAAGGGACAAATAGAGGCAGATATGGACTTAAAAAAGAAGAGAGCAGATGCATAGAATTGGAGACCAGATAATTAGAAACGCCTCAAGGAAAAATGACCACTTTCCCCATTTTTCCTACTACTGCTTACTTGGTTTCCAGCATCTCTTTGATCCAGTTTGCCTGAGTTGTTAGCTACTTCTGCCAAGCCCAAAGAGCTATAGGCCTCTGTGAGCCCACCCTGTCCCTCATAGGCTGGAAAATGATTCATTCCCATCAGTTTCAACATACCTTGGGGCACTTACTTCTTTCCTTGGGAAGACTCATTTCTCCTTCACCTATTTCTGATGAGCCTCTGATAACTGAATTTGGCCTAATCTTTCAAATCTGTGTATGTAATTCATGTGGGACAATGAATAAGAAAAAATTTCACATCTTCTTATAAGATTTTTAAAAATCATTGATACACATTTTTGACCATTATATTTGACAAAATTGCTAAAGATATATTTAACCAAAAACACTCCTATAGCATATGAAATAGTATATTTGATTTACGTATTAACATCATTAGCACTTTCAATTGATCATGAGGTCCTGTATGAAATGGCTATGTATTACATAAACTTGTGTTTTTAGGGTCTAGCATAAGGCCTGGAATAAAGGAGGCACTGAATATAGTTTTTAAATTAATGAAGTTACAGAAACATGAATACCACATGATCTCACTTGTGGAATGTATGTAGGTAGAATCTAAAAAGTTGAACTCATAGAAGCATAGAGTAAAATGGAAGTTATCAGGGGCTGGGGTGGGGCTGTGAATGGGATTGGGGAGATGCTGGTCAAAGGATACAAAATTTCTGTTAGAAGAAATTAACCCAAGAGATCTATTGTACAATATGGTGACTATAATTAATGACAATATATTCCATATTTGAAAATTGAGAAAGAGTAGATTTTAGGTGTTCTCACCAAAAAAAGGAAAGTATCTGAGATAATGCATATGTTAATTAGGTCAATCTAGCCATTCCACAATGTATGCATATTTCAAAATATTATGTTAAAACTGACATTACAGAAATACAAGAGATCATCAGAGATTACTATGAACTATACATGAACAAAATGGAAAACCTATGGGAAATGGATAAGTTCCTAGACACACAAAACCTACCAAGACTGAATCAGAAAGAAATAGAAAACCTGAACAAACTAATATCAAGTAATGCTATTGAATCAATAATAAAGTCTCCTAGAAAGAAAAGCACAAGACCTAATGCCTTCACTTCCAAATTCTATCAAGCTTATAAAGAAGAACTAATACGAATTCTCCTCAAACTATTCTGACAAATAGAAGAGAAAGAAATTATTTCTAACTCATTCTATGAAGCCAGCATTACTCTGACACTAAAACCAGACAAGGACAAAAATAAAAAAAGGAAACATCAGGCCAGTATTTCTGATGAACACAGTCACAAAAGTCTTCAACAAAATACTAACAAACCGAATCCAACAGCACATCAAAAAGATAATATACTGTGATCATGTGGTAGTCATCCCAGGGATGCAAGGATGGTTCAACATATGCAAATAAATAAACATGATACATCATATCAATAGAATAAAGAACAAAATCATATGATTATCTCAATAGATGCAGAAAAGGCATTTAATAAAAGCAACATCTATTCATGATAAAAACTTTCAACAAACTAGGCAGAAAAGAAACATACATCAACATAATAAAGGCCATATATGACAAACCCACAGCTGACATCAAAGTGAATGAGATAAAGCTGAAAGCCTTTCCTCTAAGAACTGGAACTAGACAAGGATGACAACTTTCACCACTCCTATTCAACGTAGTACTGGGAGTCCTAATTGGTGCAATCAGGCAAGTGAAAGAAATAAAAAGGATCCACATTTGAAAACAGAAGTTAAATTGTCCCCTTTTACAGATGACACTATTTTATATTTAGAGAAGCTTAAAGACCCCACCAAAAAACTTTTAGATTTTATAAACAAGTTCAGTAAAGTTGAAGGATACAAAATTCACATACAAAACTGAGAAATAAATTTAAAAAGGGAATCCAATTTACAATAGCTACAAAAAAATTTAAAATACCTAGGAATAAATTTAACCAAGGAAATGAAAGATCTCTGCAAGGAAAACTGCAAAACACTGATGAAGGAAATTGAAGAGGACACAACAAATGGAAAGACATCCCATGCTCATGGATTGAAAGAGTTAATATTGTTCAAATGACCTTACAACCTAACACAATTTACACATTCAATGCAATCCGTATAAAAATACCAACAATATTTTTCACAGAAATAGAAAAAAACAATTCTAAATGTTTCATGCAACCAAAAAAGAGCTCAAATAGCTAAAGCAATCCTGAGTAAAAAGAACAAAGCTAGAGGCATCACATTATCTTACTTCAAAATATGTTACAAGCCTATAGTAACTAAAATAACATGGTACTGGGATAAAAACAGACACAAAGACTAATGGAACAGAATAGAAGACACAGAAATAAACCCACAAATTTATAGCCAAATGATTTTTTACAAAAGCACCATGAACATACATCGGGGAAAAGAGACCCTCTTCAATAAATGGTGCTGGGAATACTGGATATGGATGTGCAGAAGAATGAAACTAGACTCTTATTTATCACCATATACAAAAACCAACTCAAGATGAATTAAAAACTTAATAAGTCCTGAAACTATAAAACGATCACAAGAAAACATAGGGAACATATTCCACCTGGTTTAGGCAAAGATTTTTTGACTAAGACCCCACAGCATAGGGAACAAAAACAAAAATAGCCAAACTAAAAAGCTTCTGAAAAGCCAAGAAAACAGAGTGAAGAGACAACGTTTTGAATGGGAGAAAATATTTGCAAACTATTCATCTAACGAGACTATTATCCACAATATAAAAGAAACTCAAACAACTTAACAGCAAAACAAAACAAAACAAAAATCCCATTAAAAATTAGGCAAAAAATCAAAGTAGGTATTTCTACAAAGACGGCATACAAATGACCAACATGTATATGAAAGAGTGTTCAACAATACTAATCATCAGGTAAATGCAAATCAAAACCACAGTGGGATATCATCTTATCCCAATTAGGATGTCTAATATTAAAAAACAAAACAAAAAAAAATTACAGCTGCTGGAGAGGATGTAAAGGAAAGGGAATTCTTACATACTGTTGATGGGAATGTAAATTAGTACAGCCACTATGGAAAACAGTATAGGTTCCTCAAGAAAAACTAAAGAGAACTACCATATGGTCTAGCAATTTCACTACTGGATGTTTATCCAAAGGAAAGGAAATCAGTATATCAAAGGCATGCGTTACCCCCGGGTTTATTGCAGCACTATTGACAATAACAAAGATATGGAATGAAACTAAGCGTTCATTAATGGGTGAATGAATAAAGAAAATGTGGTACATTTACACAGAATATTATTCACCTATAAAAATGCATTAAATCATGTCGTTTGCAGCAACATGGATGAAATTAGAGGTCATTACATTAAAAAATAACACAGACACAGAACGACAAATATCACATGTATTCACTTATGTGGGAACTTAAAAAGTTGATCTCCTGGAGGTAAAGAGTGAAAATGATGGTTACCAGAGGCTGGGAAGGATGTGGGTGTGTGCTGGGGTGGAAATAGAGAGGCTAGCTAATGGGTGCAAAAATACAGTTACACAGAAAGAGTAAGTTCTAATGCTCGATGTTAGAGTAGGACGACTACAGTTAACAATAACGTATTGTACATTTCAAAATAGACATAAGTGAGGACTTGAAATGCTCTCAACACAGAAATAATATAGTTAAATATTAATAAATAAATACAAAAAATCACGTTGTACACCATAAAGATATATAATTTATATTTCTCTGTTTAAAAATATGTTAGATGTTTGTCATTAAATTAATGAAAGGTCAATGTTTGCAGACACTAAGGATATCAGGATGCATCATAAAACAATACAGAAGAAGGTCTCCAGGTCCCTCTACGTCCTATCTTCTGGCTACAGATATAGCAAAGTGTCTCTTTTGAAAAACAAGTTAGAAATACACATATATTTGGGAGAAATCAAGGCATTAAAATAGTTGATGTCATGAGAATAGATTCACTTCTGGAAATAGAGAGTATATAAAGGAAAAAGAAGAACAAATACGTTAGTACTGCCCATGGTAAAGGACTGGGTCTTTTTCTAATGTTTTCCCAGATGTCTGAGTAAAAGTGGTTACTCTGATAATAATTGTTAATAAGTAACAGATATTTCCGAAGAATATATACGATTAGATTTGAAACAACAAACAATAACGTTTGATTCTATAGTATTAAGATAATTTTTTAAAGCAAGCAAGTTAAACTGACTTGAAATAAAATTCTATTTTATTTTTTGTTTTCTCGGTTTTCTTTTGTTTCTTCAACATTTTTATTGTGAAATATAACATGCATATAGGAATGTGCACAAAATAAGACTGTACAGCCTAGTGAATGATCCTTAAGCAAATACTCATGGAACAACCAGAAAGGTCATGAAATAGGACATTGCCAGAACCTTGAAGGTCCCCAAATGCTTCCTCCTAGACACTACTTCTTCTCTATCACATGGAGAAAGCCACTTTACTTTTTTTGTTGTTGTTGATCATGATGTTTTTATTTATGTATGTATTTTATTTCTTTAAAAAAAATTTTTATTTCAATAAGTTTTTGGGGAACAGGTGGTATTTGGTTATGTGGATAAGTTCTTTAGTGATGATCTGAGATTTTGGTGCACACATCACCCAAGCAGTGTACACTGTATGCAGTGTGTAGTCTTTTATCCCTCACTCACTTCTCACCCTTCCCCCGAGTTCCCAAAGTCTACTATATCATGCTTATGCATTTCTGTCCCATAGCTTAGCTCTCGCTTATAAGTGAGAACATAGGATGTTTGGTTTTCCATTCCTGAGTTACTTCACTTACAATAATCGTCTCCAGTTCCATTCAGTTTTCTGTGAATGCCATTATTGTGTCCTTTTTTTTAATTTTATTATTATTATACTTTAAGTTTTAGTGTACATGTGCACAATGTGCAGGTTTGCTACATATGTATACATGTGCCATGTTGGTGTGCTGCACCCATTAACTCGTCATTTAGCATTAGGTGTTCCTTTTTATGGCTGAGTAGTATCCTGTGGTATATATATGCCACATTTTCTTTATCCACCTGTTGACTGATGAGCATTTAATGGTTTCACATTTTTGAAATTGTGAATTGTGCTGCTATAAATGTGTATGCAAGTGTCTTTTTTCATATAATGACTTCTTTTTCAAATGCATAGCTGAAATAAAGTAAAAAATAAAGTATAGGGTACCTACGTAATAGTGATTTCATTATATGAAGGTTGTTTAGCTAACTCTTTATGATGTAAATGTCATATATATTTATAGATCACGTTAGTTGTGAATTAGTCATGAAGAGAAAAGTAAGCAACATTTTTGAACAAATAATTTTAAATGGTAGATGAGTAAAGTTAGCTACCAATTAATAACCTATTTCTTGTACCCAGATTTTCATACTTTCACTGGAATTGCTAATTAGGAAACAGAATACCCCGAACATTTCTTTAATAATAAAGAGAACACAACCAAAGTTTCAAAATGTTCATCTGTAGAAATACACCAGAACATTGAAAATCCAGATTTATTGTCTATGAGATATTCTTTGAATAACTCAAAACAGTACAGGTTTTCTGTGACTTTAGACTAAATTACTGTAACTTCCCACTGTGTAGTCGGAGTATTTGGATTTAAATCTTGCTTTTGTCCCCCATTGGAAAAGTTAATTAACATTGGACTAATTATTACTATTATTTGTAAAGTGAGGGTAATAAGTTTGTCTGGATAATTAAATGAGAATCTGTGGAAGGCACAGCTTGACATAAGTGCGTAGGTCCCGATTTTTTAAATTGCGCTTGGGGTCATATACCCTATTCTAAGACTTCTCCATTTAATAGTCGAAATGTTAATCTAATAGTAAAGTTCAATAAAATTTTTGAATTAATGAATTCTTGCATACATGAATCACCATATTTATATCAATAGCTTTAATGTATTTTTATTAGACAGACATACTATGATTGATTCAATAACTTCTCTTTTTATGGACATTTAATCTCTTATACTTTTGAGTTTATATTATCATTATTAATATTATTAGTTTAGAAAACTTTGAAACTACATTCCATATGCCTGGGACTTCCATTTCACTCATCTTCTGTTTTGGAAAGGTAATTACTACACTACCTAGATGCAGCAAGCATTCTGGATATTGATTAGGTGTTTCTAAAAGGATGTACCTATGGGAGATTTGGATGGTGTGTATGAGTGGAGACTGTCATCCTGCCTATTTTGGACATTTCTATTAAAAACAAGTTTGGTGTGATCCTTGAGGTATGATGAGTTTTGACCTTTGCTATTATGTTAATGTCTGCTGTGGGTACAACTCATAGTCTGGCCTCTCCCTTGACTTGTTGAGAGTTTGGTATCTGCCTTGGCTCCTTTTACTCCACTTGAGCTGCTGCCACCGCTGCTGCTGCTGCTACAGCTCCTGGCTAGAACAGCTATGATTAGCAACCTCAGTAAAACTCTCTGCAGCCCTACATTAGAGGCCCACTTCAAGCCCACCGATGTCCCCCACCCCTATTAGTTTGCCTCAGGTAAGTTATGTCTCTCCTGGGTCCATGTGAAAATGGCTAGGCCCCACTTGGCCCACATGTGATCTAAGGGTAGCTCTGGGGAGCAGAGCAGGGTCCCTTGCTTTTCTTCACCATCTTGTATCACCTGGCTTGCTATGATGTCAATTCAGCAGGGTGCTGCAGGACAGGCTGGCAATGACCTTCCTTAGGAATACCAAATGGGAATTGAGACAAAAGCTTCTCTGCTATTGGAATTCCCCTCAGGTGTTTCTGTATGTTTCTAAAGACACCTTTTCTGTAGAATGCTGTTCCCAGAGGATACAGAGGAAAAGGACTTTTCTGTCTGTCGGTATTATTTACTCATCTGCTTTATTTATTCTATTTATCTCTCTTTTCTTCTCACAATCTTTTGTGAGGTGGCAACTTTTAGGCTTTTCTTTCCACCTGATCAGTGCCTCTCAAATTTTAGTTTGAAACACCTGAGCAAATTGTGGCCTCATGCTCATTTTAAAAAAACTGAAATAGGCGAGGCACAGTGACTCATGCCTGGAATCCCAGCAATTTGGGAGGCTGAGGCAGGTGGATTGCTTGAGTCCAGGAGTTTATGACCAGCCTGGGTGACACAGTGAGACCTCATCTCTACAAAAAATGAAAATTTACCCGGGCGTTATGGCGTACACCTGTAGCCCTAGCTACTTGGGAGGCTGAGGTGGGAGGATCAGGATCTTGAGCCCTGGAAACGAAGTTTGCAGTGAGAGCTGTGATTGTGCCACTGCACTCCAGCCTGGGCAACAGAGTGAGACCCTATCACAGAATAATAATAATAATAAATAGAATAGAAAATATCAGGGCATATTAATTTTTTAGTAGACTTCATTTTTGAAAGCAGTTTTAGGTTCACAGCAGAATTGAGCGGTATGTACAGTTACCATTTGCCCCTCACCATGACCCCCTCCAAAACCTCCCCCACAATCAACATCACCCACCGGAGTGGCACATTTGTTACATTTCATGGGCCTATTGACACAACATTATCACCTAACGTCCATAGTTTACTTCAGAGTTCACTTTTGGTGTTATACATTCTATGGGTTTGGACAAATGTATACCATGTATCCACCACACGGAAGACTTTACTGCCCTAAAAATTCTCTGTACTCTGCCTATTCATCCTTCTCTCTACCTTCATATCAACTTTTAAATATCATTTCATGGAGTTTTAATTTCTATTTTTAAACATATATTTAGCTATGGTTATATATTCATTTTATACCTGTTTTTGTGTGCTGAGTGATAAGGTAAAATGCATTTCTTCCTGAGAGTTTTGGTCAAAATATGTGAAAGTCACTGTCCTATGTCATAACCAGATTCCCTATAGGATAAGTTTCTGCATTTAGATTATAGCAAGAAGAGGTCTCCTCTCTGTTCTTTGGAAGAAACTATATGATATAATTCCTCTTGGATTCGTCCTGATATGTTCATGAGTATTAAAGGATTCTAAAAATCTGTTTTTTTCTGAACAAAATTTGTCTTTTAAAATTATTGTATTGCTGCAAAATCCTATTATGAGTGTCAGAAACGGAATAGTAACTATTTTTGCATTCCTGCTGTAACAAATCTAAGCTGGCTCCAATCCCCTCCATTCACACCACCACTTCCATATGTACATGGATGCTTCTGGGAGGAATGCATGAAGGTCAGTACAAGGAAATGCATACAGAAAAGCATATCACAGCATTTCAAAACCATAACCACACTATGCACCACTACACAATCTCTGCAAAACCATCCAATAAAATGATGAATTTTTTTTTGGTAAAAGTTTTTGTTTTACAGACTGGCATATTAATCCTCTCTGAATTTTCTTCCCACAGAGCAAATTTCACAATGGTCTGGACTAGTTTTTATTTGTGATATTGGGCTAAATATTTGAGTTTATGGAAGACACACTTCAGGGTATGCATTTATGCACGTGGAGAATTACTCTTTGTGTGATAAAAATTGTTATCAACTATTAGAAGAGGGCAAGGGAAAAAAAGATACCAACTGCTGTAGAAAATCTTTACTGATGATTTTTAAATTTTAATCTTAAAATACATTATATTGAGTAATTGTAAAATCTCTGGGAATTTTCAAACCAATAGTCTGAATATAAACATTGCTGAAATTATTAAAATTTGACTTTCAACTATTCTTGCATGTGAATGTAGTTTGTTTGTTCTTTTTTTTTTTTTTGAGACGGAGTCTCGCTCTGTCGCCCAGGCTGGAGTGCAGTGGCGCGATCTCGGCTCTCTGCAAGCTCCGCCTCCTGGGTTCACGCCATTCTCCTGCCTCAGCCTCTCCCAATAGCTGGGACTACAGGCGCCCGCCACCACGCCCGGCTAATTTTTTTGTATTTTTAGTAGAGACAGGGTTTCATCATGGTCTCGATCTCCTGACCTCGTGATCCGCCCGCCTCGGCCTCCCAAAGTGCTGGGATTACAAGCGTGAGCCACCACGCCCGGCCTTGTTTGTTATTTTCTATCTCAATCTAAATATTTCCGTTCCCTTCTCTGAAAGACTTTAAGTTTTTAAGTTGTGTAACTCTGGACAAATTTTCAAGCCCTCTAAATCTCTGTTTCCTCAACTACAAAATACCAATAATAATAACTGTCTTCAAATCTCCAAATACTGCTGGGTAGACATAAAATGCATGGATGCATATGTGTTTAGCACAGAGCAGGTGTTTAGGAATTGTAGTGGTTATTCTTTTCTTTCTTCCTTTGGAACTTCTGGGCTCAAGTGATCTTCCTGTCCCAGCCTCCCAAGTAGCTAAGACTGCAAGAGTGCGCCACCATGCCCAGCTACTTTTCCTTAATTTTTTTTTTCTTTTAGATACGGTGTCTCACTATGTTGCCGATACTTGTCTTGAATTCCTAAGCTCAAGTAAACTTCTTGCCTCTGCCTCTCAAAGCACTGGAATTACAGTTTCTTCCTTTCTTCCTCTCCTCCTAAGACCTCCTCCTCCACCTTGGAATAAACCGCCTAGCTTGGCAATGTAACTTCAAATGATAACACTGCTTATATGAAAAATTTGATGTGTTCAGAATTCCTTACAACTGAGTTAAAAATAATCTATGAAACACAATCTATTTTACTAGAAATTGGCTGTACATGAATTTAAGGACATCTAAATTTCCAGAGCATTTATCACTCATAAGGAAGCTGGTAGGAAAAATAACTGGAAATGAGATGAGAGCTGTAGTGAGTATTGGGCATGGGAAGGGAGAAGAATTCTCCCTCATAACCGAGCTTGAAATAACAACTTTTTAGGGTCCATTTCACTTCCCCTACATGTTAAAAATTGATAGGCATCATTTTCAGAGCAGTTTTAGATATAAAGAAATAATTAATAAGAAAGTACAGAGAGCTCTTATCTATCCACCGTCAGTTTCCCCATCAGTAATATCTTGAATTCCTTTGTTATAATTGGTAAAGGCGTGCTAACACATTAACTAAAGTACATAATTTACATTAGGGTTCCCTTTTCGTGCTGTATACCTCTATATGTTTTAACAAATGCATAATGTCATGTGTTTACCAATACAGTAGGATAAAGAACAGTCTCATTGCCTTAAAAAGTTCCCTAACATTTTAATTGTTCAGACAGCTACTCAGTTCTCTCTCTCCCTCTCTCTGATTCTAGATGGGAAATACATGGCAAAGTAACAGGGAAGAAGGAATTAGGAGCCTATGTATTTGTTACTTATTCAGTAAATACTTATTGATCATCTACTATGTTACCGGAATGTTTGCTAAGTGTCATGGATAATACAGTGAATTAAATATACTTGCCTATTGGGTAAGACAAACTAAAAAAAAATCACAAATAATTACCCAACGTGGTAAGTACCATGATGGATGTTGTGAAGAAATTTTGCAGGGATTTGTAACATAGATAGACAAGACAGGGAAGAGTGTCTGAAGCGGTGAGAGTGTAGGTGAGCCAGACATTGGATGGTGCATAGCCAGAAAAGCTCCATGAAGAGTGGCAGGGAAAGATGTTCTTCAAGTGGAAATGTGTGCAAAAGCCCAGAGACGGGAAAGAGCTCAGCTCATTTGAGGAAGAAAGGAACAGGGAACACGGGCAGAGGGTGGGGGCGGTGATTGAGATGATTGAGACTAAAGAGATGTTTGAGTGCATGTCATGCAGGTCTGGTAGTCTGTGATAAGCACAAGGGGTCACAGAAACATTTTAAGGAAGGAGTGGCAAAATCAGACATTCATGTCTTTGGTGTGGGGAACAGATTGGAAACCAGCCAAAGCGGAAGTGAGAGGAGACTAGAAGACAGATCCAGATGAGGGGGTGACTTAGACTACAGTGGTAGAAGTAAAACATAAAGGTAAAGAGAAGTGGAGGATCTTGAGGTACATTTTGGATGTTCAAAATATGCATAAGACTTGCCCAAGGTTCTATGACAATAAGTGAAAAATAGGAAAGAACTCAAATATCCATCACCATGTATGAGATTAAATATATGAAAAGAATTGCGGTAGATCTGTATGTGCTTACATGAGATCTCCAGGATGTGTGAAGTGAAAAAAAGAGAATGTCTCAGAATAAATATAGTATTGTCCCACTTATATAACAACAATAACAAAAAAAAGAAAACAGAATCAAACTATGTATATCATGTCAATTTTCTGTATTTAGGTTCTGTATCTGTGGATTTGACCAACTGTGGGTCAAAAATATTCAGGAAAAAATCAGTGAAAAATAATAGTAGGACAATAAAAATTAATACAAATAATAATACAGTACAACAGCTATTTACATAGCATTTACATTGTGTTAGATGTTATAAGTCATCTAGAGATAATTTAAAGAATATGGGAGGATTTGCATAGGTTATATGCAAATACTTTGCCATTTTATATGAGGGACCTGAGCATTCTCAAAATTCACTATCCACAAGGATCTTGGAACTAACCCCTGGTGGGTACTGAGGGATGACTGTTCGTATACACAGGGAAGGATGTATTGGAAAATTCAGTAATCATTATTTTTGGAGAGATAAGTGGAGTAGGATTTTATATTTGTTCTGCTCTACATAATACCAAGATTGTTTTAGAACAAAAATTTTCATATTAAAATTATTTTTAGAACAAAAATGCATTTTAAAACTTCTGATGTTCCCCGGATGCGGTGGCTCATGCCTGTAATCCCAGCACTTTGGGAGGCTGAGGCAGGCGGATCACGAGGTCTGGAGATCGAGACCATCCTGGCTAACACGGTGAAACCCCGTCTCTACTAAAGATACAAAAAAATTAGCCAGGCATGGTGGCGGGCGCCTGTAGTCCCAGCTACTCGGGAGGCTGAAGCAGGAGAATGGTGTGAACCCGGGTGGTGGAGCTTGCAGTGAGCCGAGATCTCGCCACTGCACTCCAGCCTGGGTGACAGAGCAAGACTCTGTCTCAAAAAAACAAACAACAACAAAAAACTTCTGATGTTATTTAAAAATTCAGAGTATACTCTCCAGAAAAAAAAAATTGTACTGGTCAATAATATTCATAATTTTAGGTTAAACAGAAAATCTAAATCATAGATCTACTTGGTCAGTGATGAAAGCCTATGAAAGCCTAGATCTTTAGGAATCCTTTTGTGTCTCCAATTTCTTAGAAGTTGTGTTACTTAAATGATGCTTGTTATATTGATCTTGTGCTCTGGAGATCTGGATTTTTCTCTGCCTCAATTTTCCTAATCTTATTTGGGTAAGTTGGAGAAGTTGAAAAACAAAAACAGCAATTACTAAACTTTCCTACTGCTAAGGTTTTGGTTGTGAATTAGGTTTTTGTAATTAGAAACACACATGTGGCTGGGCGCAGTGGCTCACACCTGTAATCCCAGCACTTTGGGAGGCCAAGGCGGGCGGATCACGAGGTCTGGAGATCGAGACCATCCTGGCTAACATGGTGAAACCCCGTCTGTACTAAAAATAGAAAAAAATTAGCCAGGTGTAGTGGTGGGCGCCTGTAGTCCCAGCTACTCGGGAGGCTGAGGCAGGAGGATGGCGTGAACCTGGGAGGTGCAGCTTGCAGTGGGCTGAGATGGCGCCACTGCACTCCAGCCTGGGCAACAGAGCGAGACTCTGTCTCAAAAAAAAAAGAAACACACATGTGAGATTGGGAGGTGAAAAAGATGACATTTTTCAGTGACCATGAGTATGCATACTTGTGTCTGAAAGGTGTGAGTCTTGGCAGTGAATAGACATTCTCATGACACATCACCAGCTTCATGGCTGGGTGGTAGTAGTGGTTTTCTGACAAGATCACTGTGGTATGACTTTTAAGCCAATAGTATGGCAGCCTTCAACTCCTGCTCCTCCAACCCCTGTCCTCTTCAATTATTTTATAAGCATCTAATTCCCTATATTAAATCCTTTTCTGCTTGGTACACTTAGAATAATTTATTTTTCAGGCACTGAAAAGTCTGACACATCCATTTTCTCCATATAGCCTCCTTGAGTTTTCAGATAAATATCTTTGGGAGCTACAGGACAATGTAGTCATTTAGAGTCCTTCACATGCCTTCTACGAGATGTCACCCTCCCCAGATGTCTGTAGGATCATGGAGGAGCAATTGTCAAATCACAAAAATTAAATATGCAGGATTATACTTAACAGTGTTGTCTATCCTAATCTAAGGCGCAATCTCTATTAAACCATTCTCATTGGTATGAACACTTGATCTAGTTCTCTAATTGCACAAACACACACAACACACACTCTCACACACCATCTTTGCTTCAATGTCTCTGCTACCTGTGCTCCCGTTTCTCTGTTCTGCACTCAAAAATTTCTTGAAATATTCGTCTGTACTCATGGTTTCGCAGCTCCCTTGGACTCTTCTCTTCAGCTGATCCCAGTCTGATTTTATCCTCAGCATCACAAAACTAGTTTTGTCAAGATCACCAACAACCTCCATGTTGCCAATCAGAAAACATTTATCTGTCCTATCTAATTCAACCTCTTTAAAGGATGGGACATGGTTGACCATTTCTTCCTTTCCGACACAACTGAATTCTGAAACCCTGTATCCTCTTGGCTTTCCTCCTCCCTGTCTGGTTACTCTCTTTCAGTCTGATTTGTTGGTTTTTTTGTTTCTGTGGCTTCTTCTACATATTTTGAGCCTCAAAGTTCAATTCCTAGGTCGTCTTCTGTTATCTTCTAAGGTTTCTTTATCTTTCAGAAATTTGCTATTGTACTATATAACTTTGAAATTTATGTATTTCATACCCTCTCCCCTGAGCTGCTAAAGATTTGCATATCCAACTGCTGCTCTGATGTTTCCATATAGATGTCAATAAATATTCAAACTGAAAATAAGCCAAAAACAAATTATTTACTCCCCCAGTTAAAAACTGCTTCTCTACTTGTCTTTCCCACTCCTGTAAACAGCACTGTTGTGCACCTACTTGCTCAACTCTCAAGCCCCAAATCATCCTTACTCCTCTCTTCCTCCATTTGTCACATCCACTGCTCCAGCAATGTGCCATAGACCTGTTCATTTCTCTCCATCTCATTGTCACTCCTCAGTCCAAGCTACCATCAGCTGTCATCTGGACCAACAAAATGTTTCTGAGCAGTTCTCCCTCATTTCATGCGTTGCTCCTTCCATTACCCAATCTCAGTGCAATAATCAGAACACTCCTTGGAAAACTTATATTTACCCATTTGCTGCTGTAATTAAGACATGTCTATAGTTCCTCTACTACTAAGGCCCAAACTCCCTAACCTCACTTCCACAGCGCAACACAATGTGGCCCTTGCCAACTGTGCCCTCACACAACGCTCTCACTTACTGTATGCTGCACATACTAGCTTGTTTTGTTTTGTTGTTTTGTTTGTTTTTCTGAGACAGAGTCTAGCTCTGTCACCCAGGCTGGAGTGCAGTGGCGCAGTTGCAGCTCACTGCAACCTCCGCATCCCAGGTTCAAGTAATTCTTCTGCTTCATCCTCCTGAGCAGCTGAGATTACAGGTGCTTGCCACCACACCCCACTAATTTTTGTATTTCCTTTTTAGTAGAGATGGGTTTTCAACCATGTTAGGCAGGCTGGTCTCGAACTCCTGACCTCAAGTGATCCACCCGCCTCAGCCTCCCAAATTGCTGGGATTACAGGTGTGAGCCACCGTGCCTGGCTGTTCTTATTTCTTTTAAACCAAGCTTGTCCTTGTCAGGTCATTCTCTCTGCTTGGAACACCCTTCCTCATACTCTTCACTTGGCTCCTTCCTTTTTATCTTATAGGTTACAGGCCTACTGTCACCTTCATTCTAGACTGTTCTATCTAAATTAGCAGCTCAGATAAACAATAGTGTTCATTTTCTTTATAGTACTGTTTAAAATCTGAAATTATTTTTATTAGTTAACTTCTTTATTGCCTTCTCACTATAAACTAAATGAAAACAGTGATCTTAATTGTCTTTTTCCCCCCCTCTCCTTTATCCTCAGAACCTAGCACAATATTTGGGATATAAGATGAATTCAAAAAATATTTATTGGAAAAAAATAAATCACATCTTCTGATATCCAGAGCAAACACTTTTTCTCCTTTCATCAAGACTAACAATAGATGAACCTGGATAACTTAATTGTAATTCATGAATTTTAATTACTTTCATCCTTCTGTTGTGCTTCCACTGTGTATTGGCTTTCTTCAGTAATGGTTATTCTGTTTTCAATATTAAATTTAAAGTATCTCTTATGTTAATTTTAAAAAGAAGTGTAATTTCATCCTTCTCATAGCTGTTGTTAATGTTTATCTTGTTATTGTTGGCAACGTTTTCTTAAATCCTTTTCTGTTATGGTATTCTAATTTCAGAATTATTTTCTTACTTGTGAAATATTCTGTAGTAGAGAAAATCAGAAGTCAGGGAACTTGATTTTAAATTCTAACTGGGTGATTTTGGGATAAACAACATAAGCCTGGGACTCATTTTCTTCATCTGTTGAATGCAAAGTCGAATTAGAAGATTCCCAAGGTCCCTTTTAGCCAAATTGTAGTAGGAAGTTAAGACAAAGCAGAAAATAAGAAATCTGCATGACAAATAAGGGCTAAAACTGAGTAGACATCAAAAAGTTAATGAAATGTAAACATCAAGCAGGAAATTTTAGCCATAGTCTTACTACTTCTAAGTCATCTAATAATATATTTTATCATCCTGGATTACATTGTAGTTTAGAATACTGCAATACTCAAATGCTAAGGTAAGTCACCGCCATCAATCCCAAGAGTAATAGCATTACACAGCAGCTTTCATCTTAGGCCCCTAAATCACTGTGTAAACATCAATTAAATCTGAACACTTCCCTATGCTAGTATTATTGTGCCCATTTAACAGATGGAGAACTGAGCCATATTCTTGTTTAAGCCATAAACCAAAGCTTTCTCATTTAAAATCACTAGATGTCTTTAAATTAATAGTTAATATGTTATCAGAGAGCTGAGGTTGAATTCAATGAATGAGAATTTCTATATGTGGTATCGCCCTGCCTGTAGGTTTATGGAGTTGTGTGTGGTGTCTATAAATGTGGGTGTGTGTATATGTAAAGTATGGGTGAGTATGACTGTAAGTGTGTATAGTCTGTGGGAAAAACTAGTGCATATGAGTGTGTGTCTGAATGAATATAAAGTGTTACACTGTAGACGCTCAAGTTTCCTTTTTTGTAATTTATTTTTAAACCTTTCTTAGCTGCATTTAACATTCTGGCATTCCCTTCACCGTCTTTCACGTTCTTTTCCGGCTTATCTCCCATTCAACAATTTCTTCTTTCTCTGTTGGTCTATGCTCAGATTTCTGCTTTCCAACTTTTATGTTCACCCCACATATTCCCTCTGGTGCTCTGTATTCCTTCCTATGGTTTCATTGTCTCTCTGTATGCCGATATTACCTAAATCTATTCCTACAGCTTAAGTGTCTTTCCTAAGTGTCTCCACTGACTCATAGACACCTCTATACTTAGATGTCCCACCACTGTCTTAATCTCAGCATACCTGAGAATACACGGATCAACTCACTTACCTCCTCTCCTCTGCAACCTGAACCTTCTTCTAACCCTTCTAAGTAATAATAGATTACCAACCCAAATGTCCAAGACAGAAATCCAGGACTTCCTCATTCTCCAGTTCCCTCACTTCCACACACTTAGCAAGTTCTGCTTGCAAAGTAAGACTCAATTTCCGATTTCTTCAAGCTCTTTTTCCCTCTTAAAACTCCTGTCATATCCTTGGACAAGACCACCATTATATGCTGCCTAGATCATGACACAGGCTTTCTAATAAATTATCTACTCTGATGTCAGAATGACTTTCTTAAGGCAATAACCTGATCATGTCTCTCCTGTGTAAAACCCTTCAACAGTCCCTACTACTATGAGAATCAAGTCTAATCTTTATATGATTTTCAAGATCCTGCATGATCTGACTTCTGCATGCCATAATCATTGCTTGTTTCTCTTCTCAAATTATACCAACTGTAACCATATGTCCGTGTGTGTGTGTGTGTGTGTGTGTGCCTCCAATTTCTTAAACTTGCATGTTTCCTTTTACTCTGTTCTACATCTTCCCCACTTCTTTGCTTGGTTAATTCCTACTTCTCCTTCAGGTCTCAGCTCAAAATCACTTCCCCCAGGAAAGCATCCCTTGTTTTTCAAGGTAGCCATCTATGTGTTCTTAGAGCTCACTAGGTATTACTTATCACACAGCATCATGATTAACTTTGTACTATTAATTTTTTTAGATTCTAAATTTGGAGAAGGCAGAAATAGTGTCTATTCTTGGAAGACTATATGCTCAGTGCTGTTTCTGTTTCTGACACAGAATAGAATGCTTTGTAAATATTTGTGGAATGATTGACTCACTGAATGAGTGACCACACTGAGCTTGTAGAAGTATGTCAATGTGGTCACTGTTTTAGGTGAAGCTTGTGGGAATAAGGAAGATCTAAGAAAAATGGGCCAGACCCATGTTGTTCCAAATAAACCATGTTGCTCTAAATAATCCAGAAGCAGTAGGTCACTCAGTATAAACAGTGTATTTTAGTAGAAAATATTTATTATGCCCTTAAATTTCCTGTTGCATGCCAGGTGTGACTGCAAAGTAAGGAGGCTGATTTCATGTGTGGCTTATGAAAATGATCTTCTTGGATTGTAGCCCTGTTTGTCAGTGCAGCCAGGCATGGGAGGGCCTTGCCTTGATCCCACATACCTCTCCACTCAAAGAGAGAAATGCTTGGTACTGCGGGACCATCTGCAAGTGCATGCCTATAAATCCTTACTCAAAAAACCCAAGTCATCTTTTATGAAGCTGGAAAATGCCTATTCCTGGAATGTCTCATTGAGGACTGAATAGGTCACTTCAGGTCTGAAAGGTTATGACAGGGCACATGTTTGAGGGAAGTGAGGACTGAGTATGGATGTGAGGGCTGGGGCTTCCAAGTTCATGCCGAGGCAATTCATGACCCTGGCCCAGGAGGGAAAAGAAGAGCAGGCAAAGACGGAAAGATGCCCCGGGGATGGCAATCAGCTGTGACCCTCTAAGGTGACTGAGGATTCTATTACTGTATATTTGTACTTGATCATCCAGGTTACTATGCAGGATATTTGTCAAGATAGGAATATAGATTTTACTTAATGGTTTGTCAGCTTGCTTTACAGCCTTTAACTATTTAAACCTGTATCATATACCTCTCCAATTATACACATGTCCCCACATGTCTTAGGGGGCTGTCCTGCTAGTCAAAAACAGTTATTTTTAAGAATATTTTTGCTTTTTCTGTAGGATAGTGTTAAAGGGTCCTTAATTTTTTTGTTTCTTTCCTTTTTTTTAAAGTTTTTCTGGTTACATGTTATTCAACACAAATAATCTCCTCCAACTTTACTGAGGTGGCTGATCATGTCCAAGATCAAATATGGAATTCAGTTGCTGACCCATGCCCAGCCTCGGCTTTCTTGTTGGCACCAGTGGGGCACTACTCCATCTGTAGGTGTCTCTCTCAGTTTCCCCTCTTGTGAGTCTCGCCACTGGCCCTCCAGACCTTTGGGCCAAGGCCTGCCAATCTCAGGACAACTGTGATGCAGTGGGGCAGCATTATCTCAGGGGGCAGTTAATTACAGAGAAACTAGATACTCTTGTTGGTAAGGTACCAGTAGAAATTCTCTAGGCAAACTGTTTCTTCATGCAGCCTTGACACCTGAGAGACTGGATGGCCTTCAAGACATGAAGCTTGGGCACATTTTTGTCTGCCAGTTCTCGGTGCTTAGGTATATAGACATTGCTCCTGGCCACCATCACTCCCTCCTTCAACAGGAGTTCATAAATGCACCCAGTTCTTTTTGGATATCAACATCTTGGGTGCTGCAGTGTCTGGGGCAGAGACAGAAAAGGCAGTGTGCCCTAATTTCTTGATGTCAGTAATATTTTATACCAACAGTAAAACAGATTTCAATTACACTTCAAGGCAAATCATGGTTTTCATCATAACACAGAAAAACAGTATTGCATAGGTTGTATCTGTCTCTTGAATTAATGATAATGGAAGTACTTCAGTAAAGTCCCTGATGCTGATTTTAGTGGTAGGGAAGAGACTTCAGATAATTTGAAGTATGTCTAGTTTTGTTTTTCACTCCTCTTTTTATTGCATTGCCATATTTAAGCAGATTCTCATCATTTCAAAACACTCGATTTGGAAAATGACAGTTATTATTATCATGTGATTTAGTTTTATATTGGTGCAAGGATGTTATTAGACCACTAACATTTTTGGAATTTATTGGGTACTCAACAATGACTTCATGAATATTAACTCATTTAGGTGTTATGGCACTTTCAGATAGGTATTATTAATATTCCCGTTCTAAAGATGAGAAAACATGGGCAAAAAGAAATTAAGTAACTTGCTCAAAATCACTACCACAATTCTTATAAATAGCAGAGCAAAGACTCCAACCCTAGCAATCTAATTCTAGCTATGTTGCATCTAAGCATTGCTATTTTGCCTACAAGAGTGTTTACTTCTTAAAGACTTGGATCATGAGGTTTTATTTTAAAATTAAGAACGCGAAAATATAATTTTGACAATAGTCATTAAAGGAGCAATTATTCACTTGACGGCTTAAAGGAGCTTAATTTTGCATTATACTATTTAGATTTTTGAAAATTCTAATATTTTATCTTCAAACTTGCAAGAGTGTTATACTTTATACCTAAGAGGCAATATGTTTTGGTCAAGAAAGAGTACATGCTACCATATTGCCTTAATTTTTTAGGAAAATCAGATGAATTACATTTTAAACAATTAATAATAATGTAGCCATATGTAAAAGTTTTCTTTTTCAACTTGCCTATTATCAGACAGACATGGATTTTTTTTTAGATATTTACAAATAGCAGTAGTCACCCATTCAGGCAACTGAAGCTCATATCTGAAATGTAAATGAATTAATGGATTTCAATGCTGTTGAGAAAATAAATATATTTGGCTGAAAGAAACAAATCTGACTGGGGCAAGTAATACTGACATGTTTTATTCTACAATAGGTGTGCATGCTTCTGTTAGAAATTGGAATGGTTCAGGTTCACCGTTAACAAGACAATTACATGTTCTGTGAAGGGAGTTCCATGACTTCCATTTTAGTTGTCTGTGTAGCAAGCACTTCACATTCATATAAAGGTTTAAAATGCATGCTATACAACTTTTGAATATAATTGATTCTAAAGGAATAATCTGTATGTAAGGATATCCAACAGGCATTCACCTATTTGGTTGTACAAAAAAAATCGATTTCACATTATATGACCTCACTTTGCAACCCAATAGTGAAAGAAAATATGTAATGAATTTTCAATACAATATAAATGGTATTTCATAATCTATAGAGTAAGAACTGTTCTTGAATGTTAAGATGGTTTCCATATTTTCTCCCAGTATAAACACATAAGAATATTATTTGGCCTAGATCAGTTCCTTTTATATAAATTAGACTGCAAAATTGCATCAGCTTTATTTAGAAATATCCACAAGAGAGATACTCTGATTATTGAGGTCATTGCTGTGACTACAGTAGTGACTTGAAACCCAGTCTCACAGTTAGGAACTTTATTATGGAAAGTAATTAAACTTAGCCAAAATTAGGAGAATTAAAATCAATAACTAAAAGATTAAAAAAAGCTTATTTTCATTAAAAATAATCTTTCATCAATATAAATATTAGAGTTACAATACTTTCCCCATAAAAAGGAGGATTAATTTTTTTCCAGCATTTAAGGAAGCATATGCTTACCCTCGCTTGCTAAGGACAGAACAGAGCTCATTTAAATACAGGTGGTTATCTGTTACACACCTCCCCACACAAACACACCCCTCCCTAAGTATATAGGAATTTCCTGAGCACCTTACTATTTTCAGCTTTAATTAGGATGTGAAGAGAGGGGGCATTTTAAAACAATGGATTCCTGTAAAGTAAATTTGGATTTCAGTAAAGTAAAACTCTCTCTCTCTATATATATATATATATCAATACTTCATATATATATTATACATATATATCATATATACTTCATAGATATACATATATATCATATATACCTCATAGATATATTATACATATATATCATACTGTATATATATAAAATACACATATATATCACACGTATATACTATCTTCAAGTGCCATATATATATATATATATAAAATCTATGGTATAACATTGGGTTTCCATCTTTTAATTTTCCCCTCTGAAGCCACAAAAAGTAAAACAGAACACAAACCTATTCTATTACACCTTCACCGCCATTTCATATGTGGTCAAAAGACATTGAACATTAGTTAAGAAGAACATAATCCAAGAATACTGGTTAGCTCTTAATAAAAAAAAAAAATACCTGACAACTTTACACAATTTTCTATTAGAAAAGGCAAAAATTTTTGTGCACCATTCTGGTTTCATGAATTGGAAAACAGTATTTTAATTTCCTTATCCTAAAGCAAAAATGTCTTTTTCTGCCACCGCTCTTGTATTCATTTATTTACTCATTCAATTTACAAATAGCTATTGAACTTCTATTATGTGCCAGGCCCTTACGTAGGTTCCAGAAATCCACAATGGACAGGAAAGATAAAAGTTCTATCTTCGTGGAGCTTATTTTAGCGTGATATATTGGAAAATCATGTTGGTTCTACCACCATTACGTATATTTTCAGTATGACTACTGTTCCTTTTCTGCTGCCACCACCATTACCTCCTGTCTGGTTTACTACAAAGATCTCTTAACTTGTCTCCAGGAGTCTATTTTGCCCCCACACTCTAACCCAAGTCTATTAGTCTCCAAGTAGCCAGAAAGATTTGTTTAAAAGATGAAACAGACTGTATACCTCTCATGCTTAAAACCCTTGATGGCTTCTCATCTTCTACAGCCTTTCCATCCTGGCATCAAAGGCAGTGTGTTCTGGCCTTTCCTGCCTCTTCCAATAGCTTGCTCTCTAAAATTTAACCACATTGCTGCCTTTCTGTTATTCTTGCATTCCACACTTACTCCTTTTTCAGGGTCTTATCAGACCCTCCTCTGCTTTTGTTGGTCTGTAGGAAACAAAAATGTTTCTACTAAAACATTGCAGGAAATGAGTTATCTCACATAAAAAGTAATAGAAGTGATAGTTTCTAGGGTGGTTACTGCAGTATCTCCTTAGGAGTATTCTTGGAATTACATTTTGGTGGCAAGAGAAAGACAAGAAATGAATAAAATTTCTATTGTGTGCAAAATGGTAGAGATCTTGTAGAGGAAAATGAATCAAGACAGAGTCAGAATGAAGGGACATGTTTGGTTTAAAATAGTGACATAGTAATTGCTCAATAAATGTTAATGTTATTATTATTCATTATTGTGGTTTTTGTTACTGTTATCAAAATGGAACAAAACCAAAAAAGGTCAGAGGTTCATATTTCATGTATTTTAAGCAGTGTCAATTTTCTAAGTATTGTGAAAAGTTGGGAATGAAAAAGAGACAAACTATATTGGTGGAAGGCAAACAGTCTCTCCCACACATTCCACCTCTTTATGTCAACAATATCAATTTCACAACAATATCAAGAAGTTGCCAAGCTAATGATTCCACATTCATCCATCCCAGCCATATTTCTTATTCTTCTCATTTTATTTTCTATACACTAGTAGTTGCCATCATGGGGTGATATTCCAAAGTTAAGAAAATGTTAAAACATGGAAACAAATTAACAAAAACAAAGACAGACTGCAGTTGGTCCTAAAGGAATTGACTCTTTGACAAGTAAAACTTCATTAACAGAAAGTGTGTCTCAGTTTGAACTAGTTTACAAAATATAGAATAAATATTAAGATGAGATACATAACTTTTATAGAAAGATAGACCTGGGAATTTCTTTTAAAATATTTTAAAACGTTGAAAAATGTTTTCATTGACTAATAATTATGTTTGCCCATAACTTTTCAAGAACATATCAATTGTATAAAATATAATCCAATGTAAACTTTTAAACAATTTTTCATTTCATGGGATTGCTTTTGACTGGCGAAGTCAGTGCACATGCAGTTGTGTGTGGTATTGCACAATATACATCAATTGTCACTGTCTTTTCAAGTTACTGAAGCAGCACGGCCAGTTTTTGCAGGCATTAAACCAAAGATTTTGACTTCTCAGAACGATCTTTTTCCCCCTTTGAACTCTCCATAACCCTACTCAAACCCACGAACACAACCTTTATAGTTTTCTCACATTCATTTAACACAGGTCATGCCTCCTGATAGACACCTAATTCATTCAATAAACATCGAGAAATATTAACACTATTTTACCATGCATTTGCAGGGCTTTTGTGTCTGTTATATTTTTCTAACTTTTTTAAAATTTCAAAGACTTGGAATTATTCAATGGCAATGACATTCTCCTTTGCTTTATAAATATCCTGTCTAGAAATAATATTAAAACTCTAATATGATTTGATCATTTAAAAGTATAAGTTAAAATGTGAGATTTCTTGTTCTTAAGCTTCTGTTTTGCTTTTGAATAGTAAAACTTCTCTTTCCTATTCTTACTACTTTTAAAAATGTGGGTCCCTCAAAAATATCACTGCAAAAGGGTTTAAAGTAAGCAGTACCAATAAATGTATAGAAAGCCCTATTCACTTAGTCTTCAACATACTTTCTAGTCTGTATACTGTTGGATATTTTCCTTCTGATAATGTATTTCACTCCTGTCTTCCTTTTCTGCAATGTTGCATTCAAATAATTTTTAAATTATTTGCATAGCTCCATTTAAAATTTCTTCTGTTCTTATAGATTACTGCTTTCACTTCCTGTCTCGACTTTCATTTTAATGCCACATTTTAAATTCTGGTTGGCTTGTTTACAAACAATAATAGGAAAGAGAGATACTTTAGATTATGGTTTTTCTTATGAGGATAGCTGTGGATCATTGCACATTGGATTTAAAATGAAAATTGTATTTGGAGTTGTTCGACTTGCAGAAATAACAAGCCTAAGTGTTTCAGTTTCTAATGGTAATTAGTTTTCAACCCAGACAGTCTGGATAACTATATATTTAATACCTTGTAAAGAACTATCATAACAAGCCCTTAAGCATTATTTGAAAATTAATAAACTAAAGTAGGAGGAAACCCTTTACTTTCCCATAGCAACATGGATGGAGTTATATTATTTTATTGTGAAATTTCACTTTTCAATTATAGGTTTACTAAATTAACATGCTTGAAAAGCATAAAAAACAATTATTAGTTCTTTAACACTGCAGATGACTAATGTAATGAGTCCATTTACTGTAAAAACAAACAAAAAAAAAGGTTTCTTTTTTTTAAAGGAAAATTATTTCCTTGAATTGCCTGAGAATAAATTCTGATTCACAAATAAATGTTTCTATTGTACTAATAGAATGTATTATACATTTACGTGTGATTTTTCTAAATTATGTAAAAGTAAATCATATACAAGGATCTTACTCTTAACCTATTTTTTAAATTTATATTTTTATTTTTATTTTCTAAAAATGAAGCTTGGAAGTAGAGCAATTTAATTGTTAAAACTTGCAAATAAAAGATTCAGTAATCTGGATTTGAACTAAATAACAAATGCTATTGATGATTACATTAGATTCCATAGTTAAAATTGTGTATAAATTGGGTTAATTGCTTAGAAGAGAGTGTGGAAGACAAAAACTACTTAACCTAATTCTTGCCTTCACAGTGTGAGGGTGGAGAGCCAATGTTAATACACCCTGGCAGAGAGGAGCCATGAAGCTCCTTTATTGCCAGACTCAGGACTGTGGCTGTGGTCTTCCAAAATATATACTTTTTTAAGATCTGATGTCTGACTCCATGTGAAATGTGTGTGTGTGTGTGTGTGTGTGTGTGTGTGTGTGTTAGAGCCTGGAGAAAGAGCAAAATCAAAATCAAACTCTATAGAGACTTGGGAAGACTGAAGTACAGAAAAACTTACTTTTTCTTTAATTCTTACTCCCACCACCATAACTTCAAGCCAACATATTGATTCTGTTGTACTTTATGGCATAGTGATTAAGAGCAAGGGCTTTGCCCACAAATTGCCAGGATTCAAATTCTGGCTTGAACATTTACCAGCTGTATGATACTTGTCAAGTTCTTTAACTTATCTTTGACTCAGTTTCCTCACCTACAAAATTAAGATAATCTCCCAGGATTGTTGCAAGAATTAAACAAGTTATTAGGCATGAGTTTCTAAACAAGGCTACCACATATAAGTCAGGATAGCAGGGCTTATGCAAAAGACAATAGTTTTAATTTCAAAATTCTCATTCCACCAAATTCTGTTTAAAATTCCTCTTTAAAGGACTTTTAAAATGTTTAGTTTCCTAAATTCTTTAATCATTAATTTAGTGTTGGTAAATGGAAGTGGACATAAGTTAAGGAAAAGGGTTGAAGAAAAGGGAAAGAATAAGGAACTAAGAATATGAATTGTTGAGTAGAAAATCTCTGTTAAATGTAGTACTTTTAATTTGCAAACACTATCCCTGGGTTGCTATGAGTTGCTAAATATCAATTGAGAAATGAGATACTCAAGTGTATGTTCCCATTTTAAAAGGAAAAGCTTCTAAGGGAATGGAAAAAGATTAATCAATCAGTCAATCAATCAATTAAAAACATTACTTAGAATCATTAAAGAGTTAGGTCGATCCTCAGTGAAAGACACACAGTGAAGACTAAACTCACCATTTCAGAAAAACCAAGAACTCTATGAGTGCCTGTATAATCCTAGTTATCCTCCACACTATCAGCATAATAGGTATTCAATTAGTGTCTGTTAGGTGAATGAGATGAATGAACAAATATTCCCATGGCAGCCAGAACTGGGAACAGAGGTTAAAAAAACTAGTCGCCAGAAAAACTAAATTTGATCCCTAGGTGCATTTTGTTTGGCATTCCTAGTGATTAAAATAGAATTAGTTAGAAATACTTAAAATGCAGGGGATTTCACATAAAAATATAGATTTCTGGATTATTTTTTAAAATGAGCAGCTCTGTTATCAGTAGGCTTTTGTTCCTGCCTGGCTACAAATTCCTAAAGCTGGATAGTAGCTGCTCCCTTAAGATGGCCAGAATGCGGCGATACCACCCTGACTGTTTAAGTCATTTACACCGCCTGTTAGGTCTCTCTTAGCCTGAGTTTATGCATCTCTGATCTGGAATTGCAAAGTTTTTGCTAAACTTTGGTTGTCTTACAAGATTTTCTTATAGCTTAAAAGAAGTGCATACAACCCTACAACCATTCAAGATTTCGTTTTTCTTCAATAAAAGGATGGGGGCCTTTGAGTTACTTCCAGGGTTGCTCATCCCAGGTATGACTGCCATTTGGGTCAGAAAATGTTTGCTGTGGGAGGCTGTCATGGGCATTGTAGGATGTATGGCAGCCTCCTGGGCTTTATTCACTAGCTCCTCTCTCACCCGGTGCACTAGCCAAAAACGTTTCCAGGCACTCCTAAATGTAATCTCCCCGGCGTTGAGGACCACTAAGTTAGATCTCAGACTAGAAGAGTGCAGATAGATAAACTCGAAAGTGGTGCTGGTTTATATTAGACTAACTTGCAGCCTGGCAATTGGCTACAACTTTGGCACTGTGCCCAGGTTCTAGATTTAGTTGCTGAAGACTGACCACTGACTTAACTGTATTTATTCAAATGTAAGCTATTTAAACTTGAGTGTGATGATAATACGATGATTTCCTCCAACCATTGGTTTTGGATGGAGCCTAGTAGGGCAAGGAGGTGTAGTTAACAAAGTGATGTAATAAACTGCAACAATCTGCACATAGTAGCATCTGGATAGCATACATAGGCTAGCAGTTCATTGTGTTTCCTACTCACATGTTGTTCCTGATGAATTATTTTTAAAGTATGACTAAATTATTCATTATACAAGATCACCATTATTTATGCAACTGAGGTTTACCACTAACATTCCAATATGGATTGTTTTAACTGTGGGACTTCTCTAAAGCTTCTAAGAAATAGAAATATATGCCTAGAATTAAGTAATTTATATGGGACACACCATAATGGTAGAGGAATAATACAGTGGTTGAACCTTTAAATCTTAAGGGAATCATTAATAACAAATCTGATAAAACATTATTTACAATAATTACATATGCAGTCAAATTTTATGTACACATCTCATTTTGAATATCTCAAAACAGTCAGACTGATTAAGCTGTCAGACCTAAACAAATTTCTCCCACAGGTTATCTGCCTCACATATTTCATTTAAATAAAAATTAGGTAATACCATATAACAATAATAGTATAAAAACATAAAATTATGTATGATTTAAATTTTATTTTCACAGCATCAGAAAAATAAAAACTATAACAAAAACCTTGAGGTAGTTATCTATCTTTATTTTTCTTAGGCATCTCTGCCCATTCACTCTCTTGATGAAGGTATATTCCCTATAGCCTGTACTCTGATGCCTTGCCCAATGTCAGTTTAAATGACTCAAGTAATAACTTCAAGTACAGTCCAATTTTTCCTTTGGGAAGCTATTCCATTGACTAATATTAAGTGGGATACTATTGGTATGTTAATTAGCTGCTTCACTCAGCACAGACTATTTATGTACCATGTACCCTTCACCCATGAATTGACACATAAGAAAAAGCCAAAGATGAAATTTAGGGATTTTTCACATTCCACATCCTGGCCCATGAAAATTACCGTAGAAAAACCAACTAAAGTATATCGCTAAAGGACCTGCTTATCAAATCTCCCCTTTCAATGCTATGCACATGCTCTCAGATGCCTAAAATTGTTCAGCCAACCACTGCACTAGACTAAAGAAGGCTAAGCTATGTGATACCAACAGCGTGTGCTTAATCCACCCTTGAATTAAGAGAGAAGATATGGAGGATGCTAGACCTACCAGTAATCAGGCTTCTGAAGATGCAAAGAGACGATGCAGCAAATGGACTACCCATTGAGCAGCAGGGGTCTAATTCTGGACTGTGGAAAGAAGATTATAAAGGAGAGAAAGTCACTGGGGGATCTTATGCCAAGTGGGTTTTAGCATATGATGGCTCTTTTAAAATTTATCTCATTGGCTGGCTGCCATGGCTAGTACTTGCAATCTCAGCACTTTGGGAGGCCGAGGTGGGTGGATCACTTTAGTCCAGGAGTTTGAGACTAGTCTGGGCAACATGGTGAAACCCTATCTCTACAAAAAGTAAAAAAAAAAAAAAAAAAAAAAAAAAAAAAAAAAATTAACCAGGCATGGTGGCATGGCACATGTCTATAGTCCCAGCTACTCGGAAGGCTGAGGTGGGAGGATCATTTGAGCCCAGGAGGTCAAGGCCGCAGTGAGCCATAATCTTGCTACTGCATTCTAGCCTGGACAACAGAGTGAGACTCTGTCAAAAAAAAAAAAAGAAAAAAGAAAAAAGTTACCTCCGTAGCTAGTTTCAGATTAAATACCTGCAGACAATTGACTAGTCTCACATCTCAGTTCCAACAACTTTAAGTTTGGCTTTGACTAAGATAAATTTAAGTAGCCTTTTCTATTAGAGAAACAGCACAACACAAATGCAGTTTCTGAAGGAAAGGCCAGAGATATGTCAGCCCACTTCATTATGAACCACGCCTGGGAAGGAAAACGATGTGTGAGCTAACGAACTCACAAATAATTACACTGGACATTTTAATGCTGCCACCAGACCTTTTGTAAGGCTATATAAACTGATCTTAATTTTGTTATACTGACCCCTAAAGGCACTTCCCATTGTAAAATAGTCTATTAAGAATTGGTCTATATTTGGGAAAGCAATAATATTAAGTTCATTATGGCTTTTTGCAGTCCAGGCACTAATTTAGCTTGTGTAATCCTCTTAAGATTTTAATGGGTAAAAGTTATTTTAAGAATTTTTGCAAGCAAACTATATAGGTATGCTTAGAAAGGTACTTGTCTTCCAGGCCCTTTAAAATATATATAAGATAATTATGTTAAATTGATTCATGTTAAAAATGTAACACACCCAGTCAAAAAGCCTTAATAAGACAGACTTCTGAATAAGGTAGTATTATTACCCAATCTCAGCTAAAGAAACTTGATTTTAAGAGCCACACATGGCCTATCTGTTGCAAGCATGTAACAATATATAATTATTATTAAACCAAGTTACTTTCATTGCGGAAAATATAAGTAAAAACAGATAAACAAAACAAAACAAACAATTAAAATCTTACTCTCCTCATAATGGAATCCTGCTGAATGCATATTTTTAAGCACACTCTTAAAAAATAACAATATATCCTGTCAATAAGTACAATAAATAATAATTTAAAAGCAGCATAGTGTTCTGTTGCATTGTCATAGTTTGCTTCACCCATCTGCTGTTTTTGAACATTTCTGTAATTTCTCCCCTGCCTTTTTTGCTATGATGATGTTTCCATGAACATTCTTGCATGTTTTCACAGAAAGGCATTTTAGTGTGGTGGGATATTAAGAGTACAGGCTCTAGTAACAAACTGCTTGCAAGTCACAAGCTTCAGGAGCCCCTTAAATTATACATATAATGGCCGGGCGCGGTGGCTCACGCTTGTAATCCCAGCACTTTGGGAGGCCGAGGCGGGCGGATCACGAGGTCAGGAGATAGAGACCATCCCGGCTAACACGGTGAAACCCCGTCTCTACTAAAAATACAAAAAATTAGCCGGGCGTGGTGGCGGGCGCCTGTAGTCCCAGCTACTCGGAGAGGCTGAGGCAGGAGAATGGCGTGAACCCGGGAGGCGGAGCTTGCAGTGAGCCGAGATCGCGCCACTGCACTCCAGCCGGGGTGACAGAGCGAGACTGTGTCTCAAAAAAAAAAAAAAAAAAAAAAAAAAAAAAAAAAATTATACATATAATTAAATTTTTCTGATTTAAAAGTGGAAACAGATCTTATTTTAAAAAATCTGTATTCACTACTAAAAGATGATTTTTTCCCCACGTGGTTATTGTTAATGTTCTTCTGCAAATTGCCAGTTTAAATCCTAGGCTTATGTTTTATTGAACTTGTCTTCTTTCTTACTGATTTATTTTACCTCTCTATAGATCAAGGAGTATATAAAGAACACATTGAAAGGCAAAGATTTTTGCCTGTTTTATACTTCGCTATATATCCCTAGTACCAACAGAAACAGTACTTGGCATTTATCAAGTATTTACCGAAAACTCCAAAACCTTTATTGAATGAATTAATAAATCTGAAAACAAAATTCTATAAACTGATTAACAACAAAAAATCTTCTAGATGGTTCTGATACATGAATATTCATGTACTTTATAATATTATTGATTGTATTTCCTGCTCCATTTCTATTCAAGTTGTACTCATTATCAGTCAATAGGCTGCAAGTGTTAGGTTTCCTTGGTACAATTGAGGTGGTTTATTGTTGCTGGTGTTATGTTCAACGTAGATGACTAATGTGGTAAAGGAAAGTAAATCTTAGAAAGTAACTAAATCTTCACTAAATCAAAGATAAAGAGGACACAAACAGTCATTTTTAAATTTGAAACCAACTACATTCAGAAAGAACACTAGGTTAGCTTTTGTTTAGGAAAGGGCCTAAGTAATGAATTTACAAATCAGCATTTCCTTCTTTAAGTGATTAAAAACCTGAGCAGGGATAATAAAATGTGTCCACTTATTCAAAGGAAAGACTTATAAAGAAACTTGCAGTCAATATAGAATACACATACTACAAATATTTAAAAATATATTGAGGCCAGGTGTGGTGGCTCACGCCTGTAATCCCAGCATTTTGGGAGGCCAAGATGGGTGGATCACCTGAGGCCAGGAGTTCAAGACCAGCCTGCCTGGTCAACATGGTGAAACCCCATCTCTACTGAAAATACAAAAATTAGCCGTGCATGGTGGCGCATGCCTGTAATCCCAGCTACTCAGAAGGCTGAGGCAGAAGAATCGCTTGAACTCAGGAGTGGGAGGTTGTGATGAGCCGATATCACACCATTGTACTCCAGCCTGGGCAACAAGAGTGAAACTACATCTCAAAAAAAATAAAAAATAAAAAATAAAATAAAAAATAATAAAAATAAAAGTACATTATATTATTCAGAGTTTTGGTAACTCAGGCAAAGGAAAAGCCTTGAAGACAGACAGCGAGTCAATTCAGAGAGCATCAGCCATAGAAAGCTGGGAGAACCAGAGGCCAGGACTCTCCAGTGAGAACTGAAAGCACAGAGGTCAGGTTCATGAAGATGAGTCCACAGTAGAGATATGATCCCCTGCTGCTGCCAGAGATGTCACAGGATGGAGAAAGATGAGGAGAGACACCCTACATTCTCCCCTCAGCTCACCTTCCAATCTTCCACTAATGTCTCTCATTGGCTTGACTTCGAAATCAGAGGTCAAGGGAATCTGACAAATATTTCCGGAAATACAGAGAAAAGCAGAAAGCTGGTAGCAAAGAATCTGAGAGTAAACTCACAGTTGATGGATGCAGATCCTTAATCATCAGTAAGCAGAGCCCAGAGGCGATCTGGAAAAGAGACTTTTTTGGAGCATTAGCAGATAAGAGATTCCTATCCAGTATAAAGGTGGGAGAAAAGCTATCCAGGAAGGGTAAGGAGGTACAAAGGTGGAAACAAGCAAATCAAAGGTAGGGGCTGATAAGTAGGTTAGCTTCCTATGAGTAGAAATGCTGTGCAACAGAGAATGGAAGAGCAGTTTAATGAGAACCAGTGGCAAAGCGGCGATGAAGATGATTCAGTTACTAAGTCTTTTAGCCAATTTGTTCTCATATGTGCTTACTGCCTACTATCACATAACTATTAGTTCAGAAAACAAAGGAAAAACTTATTGTTCAGATGTTTAATTCTTTAACCATAAGTAACCTAAAAATTGATATCCTTTAGATTTATCAATTCCTCAGCACATATCATAGACTACATTATCCTAATATGTATACATATGTAACAAACCTGCACATTTGTGCACATGTACCCTAAAACTTGAAGTATAATAATAATAAAAAAAGTAAATAAATATAAGTCTCCAAAGGCAGAATATTTAAATCTTCAAAATAGAAGTCAGAAATTATTATTATAAAAAAACTTTCACGTTAAGTGCGGCATACTAGGGGGCCATGTAAATAACGTTGGTGAATTTGATTCACTTGGAGATGTTTTAGCAAAGCAAGACTTTGGTAGCACCATGTGGGACTGCTCTGTCCAGAGACATTAGCTAACCCCTAGTCACCTGCAGCCTCATCTTTGCTGGGTCTCAAAACCAGCGAGAACATAGTCTGACTATTAGGAATTTCTCTCTACTAGTTGAAGGACTGGAAATAATAGTTTACTGTCCTGAGTCTGGTGAACGTGAACTTGAAGCTGGATTCTGTGATCTGTGAACATTGGTCAAATCTTTCTGACCACGATCAAGAACATCTAATATGATAGGCTTGCCCTGATTCCTGGTTATCATTTCAATTTTTCACTGGTGTGCTGACCAGAATACATTAATATAAGATGTAAAACCCTCTTCTTCCGGCCTTATGTCCTATTTCTTTGCCTTTCAAAATTTATTCTTGAATGCTGCCATACTCATTGAACCGCATATAGTATGCCTCTGTGCTTTTATCTCATCGTTCCACTTGCTCCAATTCTTTCATGCCTGGCAAGCATCTAGGAATCATTCTTTGTTCCAATTATATACTATTTTGTTTCCCTGAATGCATAATTTAAGTTCACTCCTCTGTCCCACAATAGTAAATTCTGTTAGTCTTTGTCATTTATGTTAGAACTCACCTCCTACAGTATCATAATGGTTTCATTGTCTATCCTTTTCTGTCTTTAGAGTCCCCCAGGGGCTTGGACTATACCACATTGCCTTTACATCTTACAGTTGAGGGCTATGTGTTAAATTCTCAATAAATGTTTGTTGGATTGGACTGAGTCTGGTCTTGATTTCAAGCTCTACCACTAAAAATGTAGGAATGCTTATTTGACTGCACGTCAGGCATCAAATTATAACATTGTCTCAAGACTCTTCCTGCTCTTAAGGTCAGACCTAGGTTACAGAGACCTACCTAAATCATACCTGAGTTCTCCCCATGCCTTTGGGCTTTGAAAGAAACTGATTTATAATTTTCCTGGAGAATGAGAAAGGAAGAAAGGAATGAGGTCTGCCTAGGCATCATATTAATCTGTACCTTTGGCACATAGTAGATCAAGCTTACTCTCAATCTTGCCACGGTTCCACCAAGAACAGTTTAGTATACTTTACAACTGAGGCTATATGCATTTTTTAATTTTTTTTTGTATTAAATTGACAAGTATGATAGTATATATTTGTGAAGTACAAAATGATGTGATGATATGAATACAATGTATTGGGTTGGTGCAAGAACAACTGTAGATTTTGCCATTAAAAATAATGACAGAAACCACAATAACTTTTGCACCAACCTGTCAATTGAGAAAAATGATGAGAAAAGTCTCAATCATTTTAGGAAGTTTATTTGCCAAAGTTAAGGATGCGTGCCTGTGACACAGCCTCAGAAAGTCCTGACGACATGTGCCCAAGGTGGTTGGAGCACAGTTTGGTTTTATACATTTTAGGGAGATATGAGACATCAATCAATATATTTAAGAGGTATATTGGTTCCTTCCAGAAAGGCGGGGATGACTCGAAGCAGGGAGGGGGCTTCCAGCTCACAGGTAGAGGAAAGACAAATGGTTGCCTGCTTTTGAGTTTCTGATAAGCGTTTCCAAAGGAGGCAATCAGAATATGCATCTATCTCAGTGAGCAGAGGGATGACTTTGAAGAGAATGGGAGGCAGATTTGCCCTGAGCAGTTCCTAGCTAGAATTTTCCCTTTTGCTTAGTGATTTTGGGGATCAAGATATTTTCCTTTCAAAAACCTAATAGAATAATTAAATCAAACCAATTAACATATTTATTACCTCAAACACATATTCTGTAGTATTTGAAATTTACTCTCTGATTTTGAAATATACAATACACCATTATTAACTATACTCACCATACTGTGTGATAGATCTAAAAAAAACCCTCATTCTCCTAACTAAGGTTTGTTCCCTTTGCCAATCATGTCCCCAGCCCCTCTATCCCCCAGCCTCTGTAACCACCATTCTACTCTCTGCTTTTATGAGTTCAATTGTTCAGATTCACCTCATGAATGTGAACATGTAGTGTTTGTCTTTCTGTGCCTTGCTGTTTCATTCAGAATAATGCCCTCCAGGTTCATCCAAATTTTACAAATGGGAGGAGTTCTTCCCTTTTATGGCTGAATAGTACTCTACTGTGTATATGTGCCAGATTTCCTTTATCCATTCATCTGTTGATAGACACTTCGGTTGATTTTATAAGTTGGTTATTTTGAATAGTGCTGCAATGAACCTGGGAGCGCTTATAATAACCCAAATTACTGAAATACAAATGAAATCCATGACTTGATTATCATAAATACATACAGCCTCAGAGTTTGCAGGAATATTGAAGATGAACTAGATCAACAAGATGTCTGCTGCAAAACTTAATGTGCAAAAATGAAGCGGTCATTCTGTGGATGTTGGGTCTCTGGTTATGATGATAAACAGATGATCTTTATTAAATTATTACTATGAGAAGATCCTGTCCAAAGTGATTACATGTATCAATTCATGTAATCTTCTGACAATTCTATAAGATAGAGATTAGTATTATCTCCATTTTATAGAAATGGAGCTCCAAAGAGGTTAGGTAAACACACAAGGATACAGAGCTAATAAATGCTTAATCTATCATTCATGTAAATAGCCTGGCTCTAGAATCAGAGGTCCTAGAGCCCTAGCCCTGTAGCCCCTAGGCTATGGGGCATTCCACTAAGTTCCAGTATATGGCATACTTCTTTCAGGAACTCTTTGATAGGAGCTCACCCACTCAACATATATTTATTGTATGTTATCTGCATATCAGGCCTTATATAGGTTCTGGGACTTTAACCTAAAATGGAATATACTCTGCCCTCTCAAAGAGCTCATAGTGTAGTAGGAAAAAGTTCAAGTAAATTAAAGTATACTAAATGGTACTCAATAAATGCTTGGTGAATAATAACTGCCATGATAGTGGTAATATGGAAGGATATATGGGAGTAAAGAAAGGATGTCTCAATAAGACTTGAGGCAGTTGGTTATCAGGAAAGACTTCCTGGAAATTAGCTAGATGAACATAATAACTGAAGGCGTATTCTAGGAGAAGGTAATCATAAGAAAGAAAGTCTAGAAGTATGAGACAACCTCACACATTGCAGGAGAAAGGCAATGATATGGTTTGGCTGTGTCCCCAACCAAAATCTCATCTTGAATTGCAATCCCCATAATCCCCATGTGTCAAGTGCCAGACCAAGTGTGGAGGTAATTGGATCAGGGGGACAGTTTCCCCTATGCTATTCTCCTGATAGTGAGTGAGTCTCACCAGATCTGATGATCTTACAAGCATCTGGCATTTCCCCTGCTTGCACTCACTCTGTTCTGCTGCCCCGTGAAGAAGATGCCTGCTTCTCCTTTGCCTTCTGCTATGATTGTAAGTTTCCTGAGGCCTCCCTAGCCCTGGGGAACTGTGAGTCAACTAAACCTCTTTCCTTTATAAATTACCCAGTCTGAGGTATTTCTTCATAGCAGCATAAGAACGCACTAATACAGGCATCCTATAAGGAAGTAATAAAAACAAGTGAAACAGGGTCTGAGATAAGCTTAGAAAAAAGCCTGGAGTCTCAGTGCGAAGGGCTTTGGATGTTAAGCTATGAACTGTGAACTATAGCATGACAGCCTTGAGACCCATTTAAGGTTTGAAAGTCAGCTAGTGACACGATCAAAATGGCATTTTAGAAAGGTCACTCTGACAACTCTGAGGAAGGTAGATTAAAGGGTCCAGATTGTATAGAACAAGAGGCTACTGCAACAAAGCAGAAGAAAAACAGACAGGACTGTGAAAAAGGAAAGAAGAGAAGATATGCTTGGAGGCATTAGGCAGGTTAACTCAATCAGACTGTGCTAAGATAATACATTACGCATTTTCATAATATTGCATCTACATTCTTGTATAATTTCCTCCCTATGAATCTTTCTTCTGTAGTAGTACATAACATGTTTTTAAATTTTTTTGAAAAAGTGAAAGAACACTTTGGTGATTGAGTAGATGTTGGGGGTGGGGGGTGGGGAAAGGAAACACAAAATGGCTCTCAACATTTCTGGCAAGGACAACATGGTGCCATACCCTGAGATGGGCAGTAAAGGAAGAGAAGAAGCTTTCAGTGGAAAGATGATGGATGAATGATGATGGCTAAAGGATAGTTTGGATATTGTTTGTTTGTCCACACCAAGGCTCATGTTTAAATTTGATCCCCAGTGTGGTGGTGTTGGGAGGTGGGGCCTGTGGGAAGTGTTCAGGCTATGGGGGTGAATTCCTCATGCAAGGCTTGGAGCTCTTCTTGCTTGCTTGAGAGTAGATTAGTTGTTGTGGGAATGGATTTTATGTTATTAAAAAAGCCAGGATATCCCTCAGGTTTCCCTTCCATCACATCTGCCTATTTCCCCTTTGCCCTTCTTTGCCATGTTTTGACACTGCATGAAAGCCCTCACCAGAAGCCTAGCAGATGCCAGCGCCATGCTTCTTGTACAGCCTGCAGAACCATCAGCTAAATAAACTCTTTTCTTTATAAATTACCCAACCTCAGATATTCCTTCATGGACTAGGAGAGATAAAGTTTAGGCAGTTGCATGAGATTTTGATGTGTAGAGTTATCTACAAGTCAGTTTGCTATAAAACAAAAGTGTTCAGAATATTTCTGGCCTAAAAGTTGAGAATCATCAGTGCATGTGTGATAGTTGAAGTTTTGAGTTTAGAAAAGATCCTTTAGGGAGTGTGTGTGTGTGGGTGTGTGTGTGTGTAAAAAGAGAGCATATATAGGAAGATAATTTAATTGATAATATAAAATACAATATTGTGGAGAAACAAGCACACAGGAAGAAGATAGTACAGAAAAATCAGAGAGAAAGGAGGAATTCTAGGAGTGAAGGGTCGGGAGAGAGGGGTCACAGAAGCCAGGAAGAACTCGGGTTTCAGGAGAGGATGAATATTCAACAGTTACAACTGCCATAGAGATGAAGCGAGATAAGCACAACAAATATGTCATTGGGTCTGGTAATATTGAGGGTGATGAAGTTATTAGTGAAAGTAGATTCAGTGAAGTGTTGGAACCAGAAGCCAGAATGGAGTTGGGGGAAGAATAAATAGGATGTAAGGAAATAGAAACAGTAACTGTGAAGTCTTCTTTCAAGAAGTTTTAAGACTTTTACCTAACAAGGAAGCAATAAATGGTAGCTAGAGGAGGGTGTGTATTCAAGAATGACATTGTTTTAAGATGAGAAAGGTTTGAGCTCTAGTGACTGAATTGTTCCAGGATAAAGTAAAATAAAGAAGAGAATAATTTTAAAAATCAAATAGAGTAATAGCAACTAAGTCACCGAAAAGATGGGCCATGGAGTCTAAACTACGTAGAGAAGAAGGTAAATGTCAGATTGGAGATAGACATTGTTCAGAAGGAGCATAAAGGGAAGAGAGTATAAGGAATAAGAGAAAAGCATAGCAGATTTGAGTCAGACACTGAGATGTTTATGTTTAAGTTTCTACAGTGAATCTGAGTAAGGAACTAAAGAAGAGTGATGTATTAACCAAACATATTTTTGGTACATGTCAGCTCAATGATGGGTGTGAGAAATATCTAGAGCGTAATCTTGGAAATACACTTCTGAAATGCAGCAGAGGTGAAAGAAGCTGGGACTAAGAAGAGCAAGGAACTGAAGGGCTACCAGTTGGACTACTCAGCAAGGTATGTATTAAAATCACTCTGGCAAACTGAAATAGTTTCTATGGCTGAATAGTGTATATTCAGAAAATGTGGAGGAGATTCCCAAAAGGCAGAAACAGCTGTATAGCTGGATGACAGCACTCTCAAAGAAGCGGTTTCTGGAAAGTTAAAGAGTACGTGTTTGGAAATGGCCCTGAAGATTAAGAAGGTGAACCCAAGTCTTGGCCCTGTGGGTATGGCCCACAGGGCCTCGGATCCTTGGCCCAAGGATATGAGAGAATGGGCCACTGACACCGGTGAGTGAAACATGTGACAAACTTGCTTCAAGATAATGTCAGATTTTTTAAAAGACCAGAAGGCAAACAGGACACTGAGTGAAGAGGACGATGCTATAGGGTAATTTGTTAATAGGGGTCATGGTTCCTGGAGGACACAGGGGAAAGTTTTGGCCAAAGAGTAGTGGTGGGAGGACAATTAGGAGAGTGATAGAAACACCAAAATTGTGGAGATGAGAGGATAATAGAGCACACTTAAAACAAGTGACTAAAGGGCCTCCCATTTGGGGCTGAGGTGCAACTTGACAAAGGGTGCGAAGAATGGTGATATTATTGACCTCATGTACTGCTGAGCCAGAAGTCTCCTAACCAGATGTTTCTAGCCAAGAATGTAACCAAGGCCAAGTATAGTATGCTTTTTGTGTTCTAGTCAAAAACCTGATATGTTTTCCTTAGGCAATCAATCCATTTACCCTTAGGCAATTTTGATTGCTAGAAAGAAGTTTCCATTGATTTAAGACACCTCTCTTTATGCATTTCATTCACCCATCAAGTTTCACCTGTTGGGGTAACATAAAACACAGACTTTGAAGATGGGTATCATGTGCATTCAGAGTCCTTTTTTCTTCAGACTGAATGTGCCCAACACTTTTTTTTGTTGCTACTTGTCATGCATTTCATCATCCTACTCATTTTTCAAATGTTTCAACTCACTTTAGTTTATAGTACATTCTTAATATAGTGGCTAGAAATGAATCAGAAGCCAGAACGGAGTTGGGGGAAGAATAAATAGGATGTAAGGAAGTAGCAACAGTAACTGTGAAGTCTTCTTTCAAGAAGTTTTAAGACTTTTGCCTAAAAAGAAAGCAATAAATGGTTGCTAGAGGAGGGTGTGTATTCAAGAATGACACTGTTTTAAGATGAGAAGGGTTTGAGCTCCAGCGACTGACTTGTTCCAGGATAAGGTAAAATAAACAAAAGAATAATTGTAAAAATCAAATAGAGTAATAACAAGTAAGTCACCGAAAAGATGGGCCATGGAGTCTAAACTACATAGAGAAGAAGGTAAATGTCAGATTGGAGACAGAAATTGTTCAGAAGGAGCATAAACGGAAGAGGGTATAAGGAATAAGAGAAAAGCATAGCAGATTTGAATCAGACATTGAGATATCAGACACTAAAGCACGTTCTAACAAGCACACTCTAGAATGATATTATAAGGGAATGAAACCAACACTTAATGAACACCCACTATGTTCCTAGCCCAATGTGAGTCATGTACATGCATAACCTCATTCAAGGCTCAGAGTTTAAAGCACAAGTTCTTATGTCTGAGATCATGTGTTGGAGCCCTTGTTCTGTCACATAGCTAATATAAAAAATTAATTTACCTTCCTGGGACTCATTGCTTTCCTCTGTAAAACGGGAATAATAACTTTATTTATTTAGCAAGGTTACTATGAAAGTTAAATGAAATAAGGCATACTTTCTGCCATGTATTGCCTGGCACAGGGTAAACACACAATAAGTGATAGTTATCATTATCTATAATTTTCCAGATGAGAAACCTGGCAGTGAGTTAAGGTCAGACAATCAAGTTTGAAATCCAGATGATTAAATTCCAAAGCCCATTACATCATCTTGTCCCACATTCTAAGTTTCAACGCATGTCTTTCTGATACTGCAACACAAGATGATTGTTTGTAGATTAATGCTGAGTGAATTGTCTGCCACGATTCTTATGATTTTTCACATATGCTACTACTATTAAGCATGGTTTCCTCAGCCTAAACTTATGAAAATTTATTTTTGAATCTCATTGAAGCCATTGTATTATTTAGGCTTACTGTTATGAACAACAGTGATAACTATGGAAATTTAAAAAGTGAAGAATGCAAAACATAATATAAAAATAATTAGCAACATATAGAAATAAAGTGGAGTTGTTTAGAGAAAGTAAGAAAACAATAGGTCAATATTTATTTTAAAGATATTAATAGCATTGACAGAAATGAAGAAATTTGGAAAAAGAATGTTGGCTTGGGAGGTAAAATTATATTTTACTGGGAGATTTGTTGACAAAATAGTTGGATTGACTCTTCACAAATTACCATTTTTTTCCCTGGATAAGATCCCAGATGAATGAAGCACATAATTGAAGCCTCAATTTTTTTAAGAAGTAAAAATGGTTACATCTAACTTCATATAAAAAGACAAAAGAATGTTATAATTCATTAGAAAACTAGTCAGAATTACAATAATAACATGGATCTGAGGCCAAAGTGAAAATGATATTTTGGTCTAACTGTCCTGTCATTTTGTGTGAGTTTGAGAAAATGTACTCTGTGTCTATCAAAAGAGCTAATGTTAATGAAGTGAACTAGTGCCCTCACCAGTGAACTATCAACATCCTAGGGCATAGTGGCTGACTTAACGGGTTAACTTAGGACTCATAATAAAATGAAGTCTTGCCTGAAAGAGAATTCTGTTTCACTGAAATCTCGGAAAGAACTTGTGAGAATGATCATCAGTGTTCTATGACAAATGATAGTCCAGTAATGTAGAAAGTAGTGGTGGACTTTTTCTTCATTGACCACTGTTAATCCATTAGCAACTTAATTCCTTTGAAATGTAACTTCTTCAAAACACTTAAGGCTGTCATTTTTTATCACTGCACATCAGAGTCCATCAATCATTGCCAAAAATTGTCAATCACAGTCAAATGAGGGCATTTTCAGAACTAATGGATAGGAACTTTTTGACCTCATGTTTTTCAAAACCTTAAAATCACATGCAAAAGAACATAACTTAGACTCCATCTTCTGTTATTGGTAACTTTAGATAACTTTAGAGATTTTCAAAGTGTATTTTAAATACATAGTGCTAGATTTGTTTAATGGCTCATACTTTAAGAAATCAGAAGCATACATAGTGGAAAATTCTAAAAATGAGAAACATGAGATCTGGGTTTTAGTCTCTGACTTCACTACCATATGTGACCAAGGGCAATTTCTTTACCTACTCTTAGAGCTCTGTTGTCTATTTTCTATAACAGATACATAATGTCTTATTTCCTAGTGAGAGAACTCTGAAAATGATCTCATGCAGTTTCTTCCCACTTGGAGATTTATTACCATAAATCTTTTACCTGCATTTGAAATGCACAAAAACAAACTATAACTAAAACAAAATAAAGCAAAAGAGACTCAAATTGTTTCTTTAGACATATTTTCTCTAAGACATAAACCTCTACCTTGTATATTTTGTCTTACTGTATTTTTAATTTTCTACCAAAGTCCTTTCAGTTTTCAGGCAAGCTAAATGATTAGCATCAAAGACAGTCCCTAGAATTTCTGGCTGAGGTTAACTGTGACAGTTGTGAGTCTGACAGTTGCATCTTCATTTGCTGATTTTCCAAAGTCTAGCTGCATAAAGACCCAGGATTGCCAAATTATGGGGAAAATACCAGTAAATCTGCTTCTACTTCTTTCCTGTCTACTACCACACAGTCCTCGGTTGTAGCTCATTGCCATGTTTCACGAATACTGTGTATGTTTTCCTGCAATGTGTACCCCTAAGATTTGAGATTTGTCTGTTAAATTCCACAATAGGTAAGTTAAAATCTACCTGCTGCCTTTTTAAACTATAACTTTATTTTTGACAAAATTCTCTCTTCACGTTTAAGTATTGACCTTTCCTATATTCTTAACAATTTCTGTCTACAGAATTGCATTCACTAGGGTGAAGTTTCTCTGTGGGTATTTTTTTTTTTTTTTTTTCAATGTTTGAATTAAGAAAACAGCCATCCTTTCTGCATTCGGGGAAATCCAAGGATAACCTAAACATTTTCCTTAGGAAATTCATAAGTGATTGAGGCTCCTGCCAACATGAAAAGTTCACTCACCCAGGAAAACTTAAAACATTTATTTAATTATTATTTGAGAGGCTCCTATGAGTCAGATACTTAAACAGTACAGCCCTTAAGGTTCCCATTATCAGTAGGCTCATCTTTTTCTTTAATGTCTGAGTCTGTGTTCCCTAATTATCTGTTGCCCTTTCTTCCTTTTTACAAAAAAGAGTGGGAAAGAGTGCCTTTAGGGTTGACCTGGCTCTGACAAAGCAAGTGGAAATAAATGAGCAACATTTCTAGAAACTACACCAAAAGGGAAGTCACCATTCCCTCTTCTCAAGTTCTCTAAGACACCCAAAAGTACACACAACAAGGGACAAATGCCCTATCACCCCAGGGAGAGTTTGACCCTTTCTACACAAAAAATCGAGGAGGTAAAAATCAGTGCAGCAAAGGGGTTGAGGATAGTAAGTTAGTTTTATGAACTGGAGTTAAAAAATTTTTAAATCCTTTGCAAGGTTAAAAGGTATAAATATATCAGTATGTTAAAACTATTATTGATAAAAACTTGGAGGAAAATATAAATAATATCAAAACAACATAGTATTTTTTTCCTACTTATTCCTATTAATGCCTATAATATGTAAAGGTAAGGTAACATTACTTTCTTGCTTTCTAGAAAATTGTTACATTAAACATATCACACATAAATCTAATTTGGAGCCATAAGTTTTCATTATTATAAATAATGCTATTACAGAGATAATTTTACTTGTGTCATCTTGAAAATAATATAGACTATCCAACATTAAATGAAATTGAAGTGTATTTCATGTATGTTATTTGTGACAAAAGAGGTAGTGTTATATGCCAAATTTTGCTAAAATAAGGACTTTAATGCAACCAGACACTGATTCTCTGGTGACTTCATATATCACTTTCACCACTCTGACTCACAGAGACAGTGCAAACTTCATGAAAGCAAGGAAAAATATGATAAAATTTGTGGTATTTTTTGTTTGTTTAGTCATATTCTTAGCATTATTTTGTCACCATTTTTATTTTTAAAATATAATACACACAATTACTTTTTTTACTGCACTTCAAAGATCTTTATAGTTTTAAATTATTTTATTCTTGTATTCTCAGAAAAAAGTGAGGTAGGTTGAAGTAAAGCGACTTAACCCATAAAAGAAGATAAACTTTTGTATGATATTTTTTGTAGGAGACATAAAGCATATCAATTATATCTGTTAGTGTTCATTTCAGATTCCAGAAACCACATCAGTTATTTCAAGAGAAAAAAATTGGCGTTAAACATTGTTAAGCATGTAATGAAGAAGTGAAAAGGCATAAAGGGTACATAAGTTATCACAGAGGTAGAAACCACAAAAAGCAGCTTCCACTCCCAGGACTGGAGAAACAGAAGAAGAACGGGCTATTATCGCAACTTGAGTGTTGGAGAAGGGGTCACAGAAAGTTGTAAGTCTGTCCTTCGGGAAGGATGTGCTACTATGTGGTGTGGGTGTCTCTGATCTAGGGTGGCTCTGATCTAGGAGGAGGGGCACTACAGGGCTGGGACTCTATCCTCTGAAGATGGGGTATCCGCCAACTGATGCTTCCATCTTTAGAGGGGTTGGGGAAGTTATTTCTGAAAGTGTTGGAGCAAATGCAAAATGGATTAGTTATTGCTACCAGAGCAAACAGTTATTGTCAGGATGAAGAAGTGTTGCTGGGTATTACTGAGAGGGGCTGAAAGCAAACAGGAGAGAATGACAACCTTCTTTTGCTTTTTTCTCCTTCAAGTTGCCTCTAGCACCTATGAGTAGCAGTCTAACAGAGAGCCAGTTGGTAAGAGAGAAACATGGCTTTGCAGAGCATATAAGGTGGGTAGGTGGGAAACATAAAAGACAATAGCTCAAAAATCAGCACATAAGGCATCTAACATCTACTGGTATGCACCCTGTGACTGTCTAACAAAAACTAATGGAATAGGCTGAGCATGGTGGCTCATGCCTGTAATCCCAGCACTTTGGGTGGTCAAGGCAGGCGGATCACTTGAGGTCAGGGGTTCAAGACCAGCCTGGCCAACATGGTGGAAACTGCGTCTCTACTAATAATACAAAAAAATTAGCCAGGTGTGGTGGCACGTGCCTGTATTCCCAGCTACTCAGGAGGCTGGGGCAGGAGAATTGCTTGAACCTGGGAGGCAGAGGTTGTAGTGAGCCGAGATCGTGCCACTGCACTCCAGCCTGAATGACAGAGCCAGACTCTGTCTCAAAAACAAAACAAAACAAAACAACAAAGAAAAACCAATGGAATAGAGGCTGTGGCTTATTTCCAATTCTTTTCCTCCCATTTGAATGTAAATAATATTCAGACATATGCATGTGTGCATGCAAGGGCTGCAATGAACTGCAATAATTACAGAGCCCTGGACTCAATAAGAGCCATAATAAATGGAAATGGGAAAAAATGGAAGATTATAGTTAGTTGAAATATAAATTTAACGTAAGAAAGGGGTGACAGTGGCTGGGCGTGGTGGCTCACGCCTGTAATCCCAGCACTTTGGGAGGCCGAGGCGGGTGGGTCACGAGGTCAGGAGATCGAGACCATCCTGGCTAACACAGTGAAACCCCATCTCTACTAAAAATACAAAAAATTAGCTGGGTGTGGTGGTGGGCGCCTGTAGTCCCAGCTACTCAGGAGGCTGAGGTAGGAGAATGGCGTGAACCTGGGAGGCGGAGCTTGCAGTGAGTGGAGATCGTGCCACCGCACTCCAGCCTGCAGCCTGGGCAACAGAGCGAGACTCTGTCTCAAAAAAAAAAGAAAGAAAGGAGTGACAGTATGTGGCAGATCATAAGACCCTATTATCCAAAATGGAGAGCAATATTTCTGGTTCCAAATTCTCTTCTAAAACTCCACTAGTCCTCATCAAGAATTACACTCTGTTTCCCCTCCCATTGAAACTGGATTGGCCTTTGTGACTGCCACATTGAATAGAATGTGGCATAAGTGACACTGAGTATCTCCAAAGAGTAGGTGTTAAAATAGATATACCTTCTCTTTGAGCATCTCTCTTGGGATGCTTGCACTTGAATCTGGCCACCATGTTGTATGGCTACCTAAGCTACCTAGAAGAGCTAGATTAGGTGGTCTGCCCAACAGACCCCACAAAAATCCCAGATGATTGCCAGTATCAATTTCTAGACATGGAATTGAGAAAGCTTACAGATGACTCGAGCTTCCAGCCTTTGAGCCACCTCAGTTGATGTTGAGTGCAGCAGTGATGAGCTATCTCTCTGGAGACTGTAAAATGTGCAGATTAATAAAGCAAAATATGTTTACTTTTCAAGCAACTAAGTTTGGGGGTGGTTTGTGATGCAACCACAGTAATTGTAACAGATTTTGGTCCCAGAAGTTGTATGCTGTTATAACAAACTTAAAAACTGGCTTTGGGAGCAGGCAGTAGGTAGAAACTGGAAGAACTTTGAGGAGAGTGTTAGTGAAAATCTAAAGGGCTTTTCTTAATGAAAGTTTGATTGCCCCAGAAGAGACTGTCAGTAAGAGTTTAAACAAAAGTGACAAAAATGATATTGGAACCAAGAAATAAGGGGATTATTGTTATGCAGTGACAGAAAGTTTACAACACTATTGCCTGAGGTAACGTGGAAAAAGGAAAACATTATCTGGTAAATTGGATGATCTAACTAAGGAGATTTCCAGGTAGAATACTGAAAGCCCACTTGGTTTCTTTTTGCTGCCTATAACAAAATGAGAGAACAGAAATACAGGTGAAAAAGTAATTGTTCAGCTTTCAAGCAAAATTAAAATATGAAGGAGGCTAGCCTTGTTGAGTTAAAAAATAATACTTTCTCATACCCAACCACATGATTCTCAAATTTGGAAATATTTTCAGGACAAAGATAAAATCAAGGGTGGGACTATACGTTCATTTGTTAAGACCTCAGAAAGAGTTACTGCAATGCCTCAGATAACTTTGTCAGGCAACTTTGTCAGACAAAAGGCCCTCTAAGGATCTTGAAGCTGTGCCTCACAGATCCTCCTCCACTAAATAATAATGGAGTTTCTAAAAATCTTCAGGGTAACATCCATCAACATCCTTACAGAAAACCCATGAAAGAGAGAAGGGTTTATCTCAGTGAGATTTGTGAGTGTGTCTTTTGCCTCAAGGACTAAACTTCAGTAACAACTATAGGAAGGCTACAAAGATTTTTAAAGTCTGGGTGCCTTGGCTCACACCTGTAATCCCAGCACATTGGGAGGCTGTGGTGGGAAGATCGCTTGAGGCTAGGAGTTCAAGACCAACCTGGGCAACAAAGTAAGACCCCAACCCTACAAAAAAAGAGTAAAATCATTAGCTGGGTGTGGTGGTGCACATGTGTAGTTCCAGCTACTTGGGAGGCTGAGGCAAGAGGATTGTTTGAGCCCAGGAATTTGGGTTGCAGTGACTAGGATCCCACCACTGCACTCTAGCCTGCCGGACAGTCAGAGTGATATGGTTAGTATCTGTGTCCCTGCCCAAATCACATATTGAATTGTAATCCCCAGTGTTGGAGGAAGGGCCTGGTGGTAGGTGATTGGATCATGGGGGCAGATTTCTCCCTTGCTGTTCTCGAGATAGTATGTGAGTTCTCATGAGATCTGGTTGTGTAAAAGTGTGTGGCACCTCCCTTGTCTCACTTCTCTTCCTCCTGCTCAGCCATGTAAGATGTGCCTCCTTCCTCTTCTCCTTCCGGCATAATTGTAAGTTTCCTGAGACCTTTCAAGCCATTCTTCCTGTACAGCCTGTGAAACTGTGGGTCAATTAAACCTCTTTTCTTTATAAATTACCCAGTCTCCGGTAGTTCTTTATAGCAATGTGAGAATGCACCCTGTCTCCAAAAAAAAGAGGAAAGCCACAAAGTTTTAAAGAGAACTTTACTAGTAGCAATACTGCCAGCTTGAACTAAAAAAGACAAGCAGAAAATGAAAAAATATCTTCAGATCTCTATACTGTCGGCAGGAAAGAGATCGGGGAAACTACTTAGTTGCAAAATCCAGCTAGTTTTGATGAAAAATGAAGGATGTCCCAGAAGGTAGAACCAAGAGTCCAAACAGCAGAGTCAGGAGCTGTGAGAGATCATTTCCAGTAGCAATCCTGAGCCCTAATCCAGAAACTAACGCTATGTACCCAGCTAGGTTTGAGAATTTCTGGGACCAGTAATTGCTGTAGGCCTTCCATTTCCACCTTTTTTATGGTGTTTATAGTGGTTATCTATTAAGTCTGTCTCACCATCGTGTATTGGATATCGGGGAGAGGAGGTATCTGAATTCATAGGCCTGCACTTGAAGAACTGCACCTGAGGAGCCTCATCTGTATCTGGACTTGAGGTAGACAAAGAGATCCTGATTCCTGAGTGTAAGCCTGACTATGTAGTGGGATCTGAAGGAGTTCTTGGAGGAGGGCAAGGGTGGAGAATGTGGGCAGACTGGACTATTGTATTTTCCAAAAGTACACAGCAGCATTTCTGGTACCACTAGGCTCTTTCAGAATATTTTCAGTACTCCATCCAGAGGTGAATCTATTTTCCTTCCCATTAAAATTGGGCAGGCCTTTGTGACTGCCTCTAGAAGTAGAATGCAGTGGAAGTAATGCCGAGTGATTTCTGAGATTAGGACATTCAAGTGATTTGGTTCCTACCTGGATCTCTCTCTCAGGATGCTTTCCCTTAAACCCCAGCCATCATGTCATGAAGAAACCCAGACCACATGAAGTATGTTCTGGCTGAAAGCTTTAGCAAAATTCCTAACTGACAGCCAACATTCACCTCCAGACATATGAGGGAACAATCTTTCAGATGACTCCAGCCTCCTGCTTTGAACCATCTCAGCTGATGCTGAATCACAGCTGAGCTGTTAACGCTCATCTCTGCCTAAATTTCAGATGGATGAGAAAAATACAAATCATAACAGATTTAAGCCACTATGTCTTGTAGTGGTTTGTTTCACAGCCATATTGGAGTGGTTTGTTTCACAGAGGAAGTGATATATTGACATGTACTTAGTATTTGCAAAAGTAACTAAACTAGAGAGAAGTGAATAAAAATAAAAGAAGGGGAAAGGTGATAATTCAAAGGAAACAATGCGACATCAGAAGCACAAGTGGAATGATGAACCATAAAAGATCTGGGGCATTTCTTTATCTAAGAAAGGGGTGAAGGAGGATTGATAATATAAAGATAGTCAAAGAAGAGGAAAATATTCCTAAAAGACACATTTACTTTTCAGATATAGTTTATGGACGCTGAAAGCCTTTAACTTTTTAGAAACTACGTTTTAAATCTATTTCATGTACTTTACTCACAGTGATAAATATTACTTACCTTTTCAATTTTACAGTGTTCCTGGTCTGCTGCATATTTTAATTCAAATTTTTAATGTTTTTTTAGGGCTAAGTAAGATAAGCACAGTTTTCTTTAAAAGGCAAAAACCTTTGAAGCAGTCCACCCCAAATTAATCATCATGCCCCTTTTCTCATATTTCTTTCCTTAATGGTTTAGAGATGAGCCATCACATTACCATTATGTATGAATACTACTAAGCATAAATAAGTGGGACAGGTTGCCCTGCAAACAAATTTCATTAAAGTACCTAGATTAACACATTTTAAAGGTCTCTTTAATGAATCTTTGTCCTTGTGCTACAACACAAGCAAGAATAGGGCAAACTAAGTTGTAGAATTTTATATTTCCATCTCTAGCTTCAAACAATTAAGGGAGTTATAAATAAGCTCTACTATCTTTATCACACTCAAAAATAATGAATGAGCCATCCTCATGAATCACAAGACTATCACATCAACCCATCACAAGCCCAAGATCATGAAAGCAAGATTTTAAACCAGCATTATATTTTGGAATAAATCATGGACTTGGTAACTATTGCAGAATTGTAAATGTTACGATTTTTAGAGTTATAGCATAATTCATATATCAAACCGTGGCATCTATGAACCCCAGCATAGAATTACTAGAGCTTTTCCAATTTTTAGAGCAAATCTTTGTGAGTTCAGATTTTTAAAAAATTACTATGATGAGAAAAGTGATCAAACAAAAACATTTGGACATATTAAAAGGTGAATTTTGTAATGAAAATTATATAAAGGCAATTCTTCAAAAACGTTGGGGCACAATGCAGCAATAATTAGATTATTGTTGAAACAAAAGATTGCTTTTAGTTTTCATTGGCCAAAGATAACAAAGGATAAAACAGATAACTCAAAATAGAGATTTACCAATGGGACGGAGCTTTTTTATTTTTGAGAGGGGGATGTGGATATATACATGCAATTAGGGTGATAAATATTAAAGGGATGTATCTTCAAATCATTTAATATTCACTACACATTAATAAATAATTTCTTCTTATAAACTATAATATCATAATTTCTACGACATATGATATTATTAAAGGGTCTATGTTGAAAAGCATTGTAGAATACTACAATTAAATTCTAAAATGTGGAATTAAGGGAGGAAATAATCTTTTACTGTGCTTTGAACATGTAACTATGAGGCTGGTTAAAACATTTTTATTTCTTTATGCCTGTGACATCAGAGAAAGATACAGATTATGGTACTTTTCAAAAATATTGTTTTGTTTTTTTTTTAAGAATTCACAGATATTTTCAGCAGGCATCTAAGTGGTTGATTTCCATTGCTTCAAATGACGCAAGAAAAAGGTTAAGTACATACATATTTGATGTTTTTAAAATAAATCTGACCTTAAACTCTAGTAAATTAATATAGCAAGGTTCCAAATGTTCAAATCCGAATTTAGGACTCATATTACTCTTAGTTACATAATGCATTTTAATTGTTTAAATTTGGTTTTTCACTGGTTTTCCTTTTGGTTTCTCACATACAGAACATAAGGGTGCACAATTCTCTTAGACACAAAAAAAACCGCTTAGATCCCACAAGATGCCTGGATCCTAATGCAGTACAACATTCGGCTAGGTTGGCTCCTTCCTTGAAAGAAACAAAAATAATTCCCCTTAGAACAAAGGTTTTTAAAATCCAATGAAATTAATAGAAATTTCAGTAAAGTGTCTCAGAGGAGCCACAGGCAGTGAATTTTCCACACAAAATATAGTGAAACTAGACACCTTATTGATGTGTTCATAAAAAATGTGTTTTGCTTTCCTTCTAAAAAAGTGTAGCAACAGGAATTCAAACACAAAATAGAAAACCAGACCTAAATTTAGTATTTAATATAATTTATAAAGAAATCCTATTTAAAGCAGCAGTCTATAACTTTAGCCTATTTCAACCTTTCCTTTCAGTTTCTAGCACTTCCAAACTACTTTTTCTTGATGTCCAATTTGTTATTACTTACTGCCTTTACTTTCCTTATGTTACCAAACTTTTGTCTCTTTTTCATCAAAATAAGAACATCACTGCTGCTGCTACAGAAACAAGTGTGTGTGTCAGCACATACACACACAAACACACCCACTCATAAAAGCCTCAGGACTCTCAAACTGTTTATAATCCATTTTCTTATTATATGATGCTAATTTTAATATCGTAATATACTAATATGATCTATCACACCCTCTCAATTCCAAAAAGGCTTGCTGTGTATTTTTTGCAAGAGTGGCAGATTCTAACCTAACTGTTAATGTGGAAAGAAGAATTTTCGTACTTGAATTTTACTATTAATAGGAAGACTTAAAAAATTATTAGTGGTCAAATTTCAGATCTGACAGAACAAAATACATATAGCACCATAGCTAAAATTCTGAGGGGTTTAGTTTCATGGAAAAAAAGGCATAACACAAATAACCAACTCAAATATATATTCTTCCAGAAATCTGAACTTGTACCATTTCTCTTATATTTGATTATAAGTTTGATTACTAATTCGATCAGAGAAAAAACAATCAAAACATCTAAGACTAAATCGTGTCTAAATGACTATAGGCCACAGAACTCCCCATAGTCTGTGGCAAAAATTTCAATTGCCATTTATACCTGGAATGCTTTTATATTTTTTCTCATTATTCATAGTTGCTAAGAAAAATTTTTAAAAGTCCTTAGAGATTTAGTTCAGTTTAGCAAACTTAAACTGAATAACCTTGATGTACCAAAATGCTGAACTAAGTAAGGGATTACAAAAATGACTACAATACAGTCTTCACATTTTTTCTTGCAACAACTTGTTTCTCTTGTATTGACTGGCACACTAAAAGCCTGGGAGTTTTCAAGATAATTGGAAAGTATCAGTATTCAAAACCAATCCCCAGTGCAGTCAGGGGAAAAAAGAGAAAAGAACAGAACTATCTGCCCTTATGAGACATGGGACTTACATCCTGATGTAAGGGGGTAAAAAATAAATAGAAATGACTAAATTACATAATCTGCCAGGATTCTGGAAAGGGATAAGTAAGATGGAAATTAAAGAGCATGGAGGGAGAAACCCAGACTATGGAACAGAAGTGAGTGTCAAAGCGGCTGTAAATTCAGATAGGTTGGTCAAAGGAGGTAAGATTCATCAAGAAGGTGGCATTCAAGCAAACACTCGAAAGAGGTGAGAAAAAGATGGGCTTTGGTTCCTGGAGGAAGATCACTACAGGTTAAGGGAATAGCCAGGGAAAAGGCCTTAAGAAGGCATCCTTGTTGATATTTTGATGAGCAGTGAAGCACCAGTGTAGCTAAAGAGAGTGAGCAAAGGCAGAAGCGTTGATTAAATCAGGGAGTTAATGGGGGCATGAGGAAAGCATTCACATAAGGCCTTTATTTTGAATGGACTAGAGAGTCACTGAAGTATTTGTAGTTGCAAGGTGCCATAGATCTTACATTTAGAATGTATTGCTTTGCGTGCCATATTAAGAATGCATTATAGAGGGGCAAGGGTAAAAGCAGAAAGACTAGATGAAAGACTATGATGGGGTGAAGTAATGGTGATTTAGGCCAAGATGGTATCAGTTGTTGATATAAAGAAGTTGACTGCTTTCTGGCCCAATGGATTTTATTTTTATTTTTATTTTTATTTTTATAGAGTTAGGGTTTGCTCTGTTGCCCAGACTGCAGTGCAGTGGTGTGATCATAGCTCAATGGAACCTTGAACTCCTTGTCTCAAGCGATCCTCCTGCCAGACTAATTTTTAAAATTTTTGTCTTTGTTGCCCAGGCCGGTAGCACATTGGATTTTAGATGAGCATGTTGGGAAATTATCCTGAACTGAGCCTAGTTTACCGATTACTGAATATTAAATTATATTTGCTTTTGTGAGCATATTTGCATTAGCAGAGTTCTATGTTTATGCCTTTTCTACTAAGTAGAAAGCCATTACCTATTATAGTAATTTTTTGTTGAGTGCTAATGCTATCTTTTGACATATCACTATAATTTCATTTCAGTTTGATCCCCAATTTCTCTTCTCTGTCAAGCTGTACTCCACCTTACTTTTACTCCACCCTACTGTATTCATGCCTTCAGCAATTACACATTCAATTTGTTCTGTGTTATTTTGAGCTTGTTTCTTTGCTATTATGATAGTTGCTTCTTTTGTTTCTCCAGTTTGGTTCTTGATAAAACGCAAGCAAGGAAAATACTTTTAGACACAGTAATCCCTTTACCCTCCAGGATAATTAGGTTATCACCCTACTTATCAATTTTTGAGAGATAACTAAAATGATAAATTATATTCTAATCCTCAGTAACAAGGACATAGTAGTTTTCATACAGTTCTCAGAAACTCATGCTACATAGGCTGAGAAAGGAAGTGTTCTGAGTCATGATCTTAGGTAGGAGAGGGATGAGGACATTTATTTATTTTTTCAGAAATTAAAAGCCAGAATCAGGGACTGAAAATGGAAAGTTTCACACCAGTAAATCTTTCAAAGATTATCCTTCTATCTAGCAGAGACATTTTCCCCTCTCATCAGACACAATAAACATAAAGATGGTTTAGTTTCTGTTTGTTTTATGGTTTTGGAATTCTGAAAAAAGAAGTTATAAGGGCAAGTTAACTTATTAAAATGCTTTGAACTCTTTGAAGAAAAGATATTTTTATGAGATACATGTTCAAGGCATTCTTTCTGTCTTTGCAGTTTTTCTCTCATAAAAGATATTCTCTTTCAAATGGACTTAAAACTATCAAATGTGTTTTTACTTACATTTACTTTATCTCTTTGTACATGCTAGGGCCCATCTGAAGTAATAACCTCTTTGTTAAACTTTGTCTCTTAAAAAAATCCCAAGAATTCTAACAAGCCAAATATTGTACAATATGCTCTAATATATGAATTGATCTCATTATTGATTCATGATGTCTTGAACCATCCCCCTCTGCCCTTCACCATATCTCAACACACCCTGACCATCTTCTTCAAAAGTATGTCTATTCATGTTGTAGCCACACGCTAAACTACAGACAATTAGCTGGTCCACTCCTCTGCCAAGGCTTGAAATAAATCTCTATTCCAGATATTGGGAAGACAGCAAAACCCCTTGTCCTCCACATGTGATTCCTTAAATAGTACCCCAGTGGCCTCAAAGAGTCAATGCACTTCTTTAAGCCTCATTTATTCCCAGAATATGACCTAGGTACTGGGGAGGATAGAACACACTATCTGATGTTCAGTTTGCTCAACTGTACCCTAGAGAATCGAAACAGTAAGAAGCATATGGTATGAATATTGTCCTGATGAAGGCACATTGTTCCACTTTGGAATTTAAAATAAGCAATGCAGCAATTGTTATTAACTAGCTTAGACCCTTTCTTCCAAATCAAAAGACTTTATAAAGTTTCAGGAAGCAGTATGGTAGATTATGTGTCCTAAAGGTTTTCTGTCTTCAACACCAGAGTCAATGATTCCGCAAAGAAAAAAGCTCCTTAATAACTGCCAACACAGACCATTAAAAACACACAACTTTATGCTTTGCCTTTTCCCCACCTCTGCAGTGGCAATGACCATGTTCAATAACTAAGCCTTTGAGCGGCTGGCTGGTGCTGAAGTTAAATGCATATGACAGAACTACCAGCACTGATGGATGGCTCTGGACCCACTGTGCTGACAAAAGCCTGGGATGTTTGCAATGGTTGGTTATCAGTGAAAATGGGCATTACCTGATTTGGCATTTGAACACTTTGCAGATCCTAAAGTGATGGTCAGCATTGAACCCTGAAGATGCAATGCTAGCAGGGTTAATACATGGCAGAATCTGTCTATACACTGTGGTGACTGCTTATTTACTGAATCCCAGAAACAGAAAACAGACCTTTTGATAAATTTACTTTTGGGGAGTAAATTTCCAAGTTTATATTTTTTTCAACTAAAAATACTAGCAAATGCAAAGATCCTCACTGGTTCGTAGTATATTTTATGAGACCTTATAGAATAAAAAACCTTTCAAAATGTTTTCATTTCCATCATTTATTTTCTTTCAAACCACTGTAAATTTACATTTTGAAACTCATTTGCCTCGTAGGCATTATTATTTTTCTTAGTCCGTCTATAAACAGAATGATGATTTTGCATGCTAGTTTCATCTGGTATATTTTTATGTATTTATTTGTATTAAACTTACTTTAGAAACATAAACTAGACTAAAGGCTTTTTTGCAAACAAACAAACAAACAAAAAGGATCTTAACATAGTGGGAAAAAACAACCATCAAAGCAAAAGGACAAGATAGTATTTCAAAAATCATGCTGAAGGTATTGCAATTAAAACGAAATTTAACTCTGGGGTTCCAAGTAGCCCAAGCAAAAAGGGAAATATTATAGGATACAGATCTCTTTTTATCTTGAAGCAAGCATATCAATTCATCAGAAAAACAGCATTTTTTTGTTCCACAGTTCTGAAAGTAAAACTTCCAAGTGTTTGTTTTTCCTTTTAAAATAAGGTCCATTGGGGGGTGGAGCCAAGATGGCCAAATAGGAGCAGCTCCGGTCTACAGCTCCCAGCCTGAGTGACACAGAAGACGGGTGATTTCTGCATTTCTGTTTGAGGTACTGGTTTCGTCTCACTAGGGAGTGTCAAACAGTGGGTGCAGGACAGTCGGTGAGGCGCACTGTGCACAAGCCGAAGCAGGACGAGGCATTGCCTCACTCGGGAAGCGCAAGGGGTCAGGGAGTTCCCTTTCCTAGTCAAAGAAAGGGGTAACAGACGGCACCTGGAAAATCGGGTCAGCCCCACCCTAATACTGCGCTTTTCCAACGGGCCTGGAAAACGGCACACTAGGAGATTGTGTCCCGCACCTGGCTCGGAGGGTCCTATGCCCACGGAGTCTCGCTGATTCCTAGCACAGCAGTCTGAGATCAAACTGCATGGCGGCAGCGAGGCTGGGGGAGGGGCGTCCGCCATTGCCCAGGCTTGCATAGGTAAACAAAGCAGCCAGGAAGCTCGAACTGGGTGGAGCCCACCACAGCTCAAGGTGGCCTGCCTGCCTCTGTAGGCTCCACCTCTGGGGGCAGGGCACAGACAAAAATTCAGCAGGAACCTCTGCAGACTTAAATGTCCCTGTCTGACTGACAGCTTTGAAGAGAGTAGTGGTTCTCCCAGCATGCAGCTGGAGATCTGAGAACGGACAGACTGCCTCCTAAAGTGGGTCCCTGACCCCCGAGCAGCCTAACTGGGAGGCACCCCCCAGTAGGGACAGACTGACACCTCACTCAGCCGGGTACTCCTCTGAGACAAAACTTCCAGAGGAACTATCAGACAGCTGAATTTATGGTCTCACGAAAATCCGCTGTTCTGCAGCCACCGCTGCTGACACCCAGCCAAACAGGGTCTGGAGTGGAACTCTAGTAAACTCCAACAGACCTGCAGCTGAGGGTCCTGTCTGGTAGAAGGAAAACTAACAAACAGAAAGGACATCCACACCAAAAATCCATCTGTACATCACCATCATCAAAGACCAAAAGTAGATAAAACCACAAAGATGGGGAAAAAACAGAGCAGAAAAACTGGAAACTCTAAAAAGCAGAGCACCTCTCCTCCTCCAAAGGAACGCAGTTCCTCACCAGCAACGGAACAAAGCTGGACGGAGAACGACTTTGACGAGTTGAGAGAAGAAGGCTTCAGACGATCAAACTACTCCAAGCTACGGGAGGAAATTCAAAACAACAGCAAAGAAGTTAAAAACTTTGAAAAAAAATTAGACGAATGGATAACTAGAATAACCAATGGAGAGAAGGGCTTAAAGGAGCTGATGGAGCTGAAAGCCAAGTATCGAGAACTACGCGAAGATTGCAGAAGCCTCAGTAGCTGATGCGATCAACTGGAAGAAAGGGTATCGCTGATGGAAGATGAAATGAATGAAATGAAGCGACAAGGGAAGTTTAGAGAAAAAAGAATAAAAAGAAATGAACAAAGCCTCCAAGAAATTTGGGACTATGTGAAAAGACCAAACCTACGTCTGATTGGTGTACCTGAAAATGACGGGGAGAACGGAACCAAGTTGGAAAACACTCTGCAAGATATTATCCAGGAGAACTTTCCCAATCTAGCAAGGCAGGCCAACATTCAGATTCAGGAAATAAAGAGAGAACGCCACAAAGATACTCCTCAAGAAGAGCAACTCCAAGACACATAATTGTCAGATTCACCAAAGTTGAAATGAAGGAAAAAATGTTAAGGGCAGCCAGAGAGAAAGGTCGGGTTACCCACAAAGGGAAGCCCATCAGACTAACAGCTCATCTCTTGGCAGAAACTCTACAAGCCAGAAGAGAGTGGGGGCCGATATTCAACATTCTTAAAGAAAAGAATTTTCAACCCAGAATTTCATATCCAGCCAAACTAACCTTCATAAGTGAAGGAGAAATAAAATACTTTACAGACAAGCAAACACCGAGTGATTTTGTCACCACCAGGCCTGTCCTAAAAGAGCTCCTGAAGGAAGCACTAAACATGGAAAGGAACAACTGGTACCAGCCCCTGCAAAAACATGCCAAATTGTAAAGACCATTGAGGCTAGGAAGAAACTGCATCAACTAATGAGCAAAATAACCAACTAACATCATAATGACAGGATCACATTCAAACATAACAATATTAATTTTAAATGTAAATGGGCTAAATGCTCCAATTAAAAGACACAGACTGGCAAACTGGATAAGGAGTCAGGACCCATCAGTGTGCTGTATTCAGGAAACCCATCTCACGTGCAGAGACACACATAGACTCAAAATAAAGGGATGGAGGAAGATCTATCAAGCAAATGGAAAACAAAAAAAGGCAGGGGTTGCAATCCTAGTCTCTGATAAAATAGACTTTAAACCAACAAAGATCAAAAGAGACAAAGAAGGCCATTACATAATGGTAAAGGGATCAATTCAACAAGAAGAGCTAACCATCCTAAATATATATGCAGCCAATACAGGAGCACCCAGATTCATAAAGCAAGTCCTGAGTGACCTACAAAGAGACTTAAACTCCCACACAATAATAATGGGAGATTTTAACACCCCATTGTCAACATTAGACAGATCAACGAGACAGAAAGTTAACAAGGATATCCAGGAATTGAACTCAGCTCTGCACAAAGTGGACCTAATAGACATCTACAGAACTCTCCACCCCAAATCAACAGAATATACATTTTTCTCAGCACCACACCACACCTATTCCAAAATTGACCACATAGTTGGAAGTAAAGCTCTCCTCAGCAAATGTAAAAGAACAGAAATTATAACAAACTGTCTCTCAGACCACAGTGCAATCAAACTAGAACTCAGGATTAAGAAACTCACTCAAAACTGCTCAACTACATGGAAACTGAACAACCTGCTCCTGAATGACTATTGGGTACATAATGAAATGAAGGCAGAAATAAAGATGTTCTTTGAAACCAACGAGAACAAAGACACAACATACCAGAATCTCTGGGACACATTCAAAGCAGTGTGTAGAGGGAAATTTATAGCACTAAATGCCCACAAGAGAAAGCAGAAATGATCCAAAATTGACACCCTAACATCACAATTAAAAGAACTAGAAAAGCAAGAGCAAATACATTCAAAAGCTAGCAGAAAGCTAGAAATAACTAAAATCAGAGCAGAACTGAAGGAAATAGAGACACAAAAAACCCTTCAAAAAATTAATGAATCCAGGAGCTGGTTTTTTGAAAAGATCAACACAATTGATAGACTGCTAGCAAGACTAATAAAGAAGAAAAGAGAGAAGAATCAAATAGATGCAATAAAAAATGAAAAAGGAGATATCACCACCGATCCCACAGAAAAACAATCTACCATCAGAGAATACTACAAACACCTCTATGCAAATAAACTAGAAAATCTAGAAGAAATGGATAAATTCCTCGACAAATACACCCTCCCAAGACTCAACCAGGAAGAAGTTGAATCTCTGAATAGACCAATAACAGGCTCTGAAATTGTGGCAATAATCAATAGCTTACCAACCAAAAAGAGTCCAGGACCTGATGGATTCACAGCCGAATTCTACCAGAGGTACAAGGAGGAACTGGTACCATTCCTTCTGAAACTATTCCAATCGATAGAAAAAGAGGGAATCCTCCCTAACACATTTTATGAAGCCAGCATCGTTCTGATACCAAAGCCTGGCAGAGACATTACCAAAAAAGAGAATTTCAGAACAATATTCTTGATGAACATTGATGCAAAAATCCTCAATAAAATACTGGCAAACCGAATCCAGCAGCACATCAAAAAGCTTATCCACCATGATCAAGTGGGCTTCATCCCTGGGATGTAAGGCTGGTTCAACATACACAAATCAATAAATGTAATCCAGCATATAAACAGAACCAAAAAACAAAAACCACATGATTATCTCAATAGATGCAGAAAAGACCTTTGACAAAATTCAACAACCCTTCATGCTAAAAACTCTCAATAAATTAGGTATTGATGGGACGTATCTCAAAATAATAAGAGCTATCTATGACAAACCCACAGCCAATATCATACTGAATGGGCAAAAAGTGGAAGCATTGCCTTTGAAAACTGGCACAAGACAGGGATGCCCTCTCTCACCACTCCTATTCAACATAGTGCTGGAAGTTCTGGCCAGAACAATCAGGCAGGAGAAGGAAATAAAGGGTATTCGATTAGGAAAAGAGGAAGTCAAATTGTCCCTGTTTGCAGATGACATGATTGTATATCTAGAAAACCCCATCGTCTCAGCCCAAAATCTCCTTAAGCTGATTAGCAACTTCAGCAAAGTCTCAAGATACAAAATCAGTGTACAAAAATCACAAGCATTTTTGTACACCAATCACAGACAAACAGAGAGCCAAATCATGAGTGAACTCCCATTCACAATTGCTTCAAAGAGAATAAAATACCTAGGAATCCAACTTATAAGGGATGTGAAGGACCTCTTCAAGGAGAACTACAAACCACTGCTCAATGAAATAAAAGAGGATACAAACAAATGGAAGAACATTCCATGCTCATGGGTTGGAAGAATCAACATCGTGAAAATGGCCATACTGCGCAAGGTAATTTATAGATTCAATGTCATCCCCATCAAGCTACCAATGACTTTCTTCACAGAATTGGAAAAAACTACTTTAAAGTTCATATGGAACCAAAAAAGAGCCCGTATCACCAAGTCAATCCTAAGCCAAAAGAACACAGCTGGAGGCATCACGCTACCTGACTTCAAACTATACTACAAGGCTACAGTAACCAAAACAGCATGGTACTGGTACCACAACAGAAACATAAATCAATGGAACAGAACAGAGCCCTCAGAAATGATGCTACATTTCTACAACTATCTGATCTTTGACAAACCTGACAAAAACAAGAAATGGGGAAAGGATTCCCTATTTAATAAATGGTGTTGGGAAAACTGGCTAGCCATATGTAGAAAGCTGAAACTGGATCCCTTCCTTACACCTTATACAAAAATTAATTCAAGATGGATTAAAGACTTACATGTTAGACCTAAAACCATTAAAATCCTACAAGAAAACCTAGGCAATACCATTCAGGACATAGGCGTGGGCAAGGACTTCCTGTCTAAAACACCAAAAGCAATGGCAACAAAAGCCAAAATTGACAAATGGGATCTCATTAAACTAAAGAGCTTCTGCACAGCAAAAGAAACTACCATCAGAGTGAACAGGCAACCTACAGAATGGGAGAAAATTTTTGCAACCTACTCATCTGACAAAGGGCTAATATCCAGAATCTACAATGAACTCAAACAAATTTACAAGAAAAAAACAAACAACCCCATCAAAAACTGGGTGAAGGACATGAACAGACACTTCTCAAAAGAAGACATTTATGCAGCCAAAAAACTCATGAAAAAATGCTCATCATCACTGGCCATCAGAGAAACGCAAATCAAAACCACAGTGAGATACCATCTCACACCAGTTAGAATGGCCATCATTAAAAAGTCAGGAAACAACAGGTGCTGGAGAGGATGTGGAGAAATAGGAACATTTTTACACTGTTGGTGGGACTGTAAACTAGTTCAACCATTGTGGAAGTCAGTGTGGCGATTCCTCAGGGATCTAGAACTAGAAATACCATTTGACCCAGCCATCCCATTACTGGGTATATACCCAAAGGACTATAAATCATGCTGCTATAAAGACACATGCACACGTATGTTTATTGCAGCACTATTCACAATAGCAAAGACTTGGAACCAACCTAAATGTCCAACAACGATAGACTGGATTAAGAAAATGTGGCACATATACACCATGGAATACTATGCAGCCATAAAAAATGATGAGTTCATGTCCTTTGTAGGGACATGGATGAAACTGGAAAACATCATTCTCAGTAAACTATCGCAAGGACAAAAAACCAAACACCGCATGTTCTCACTCATAGGTGGGAATTGAACAATGAGAACTCATGGACACAGGAAGGGGAATATCACACTCCCGGGACTGTTGTGGGGTGGGGGGAGGGGGGAGGGACAGCATTAGGAGATATATCTAATGCTAAAGGACGAGTTAATGGGTGCAGCAAAACAACATGGCACATGGATACATATGTAACAAACCTGCACATTGTGCACATGTATCCTAAAACCTAAAGTATAATAAAAAAAAAAATAAGGTCCATTGAATGAAATATTGACCAGCATTCACGGTGGAACTTTTTATAGAAACTACAGTGGTATTCTTTATACAGGTATTTCTTTTACTTGACCTTAGCAGGAGACAAGAACACCGTGATGAACCAGAGTTATGTCAATGAATAGAGAAAAACGATTTAGTTCGGTAGCATTTTGACAGCCTAACTTAAAATGAGGCTGAAATCTTACTATAATTCTAAGAAACAAAATTTAACCAAAGGCCTACTGAAAGGCCATTCATAATTATATTGAAAATTTTATTTCCAAATCATTTTAGTAGCTTCGATAATTTTTCAGGATAATTATCAAATAAGTATTAAATAATAGAATAAATCATACAACAAATCAAAATAAATAATACAGCTAGAAGATATATTAGAGTCCCTATCCCTATATAAAAGAAAAATTCGTATGCTTTCAAAACTCTGGTTGACGTTGTCCATAGCATACCAAATGCAGAGCAGCGGAAGCTGGAAACTTATTTATTTTTTTTTTTTGAGACGGAGTCTCACTCTGTCGCCCAGGCCGGAGTGCAGTGGCACAATCTCGGCTCACTGCAAGTGAAAGCTGGAAACTTTAAGCCAGTCATTACTAGGTTGTGCCAGTGAGTTGCAATGAATCAGATTGTATTCTTTCAGGAATGTTATTTCTAAAGTATATGCAGAGATAACTTTTTAGTCAAAAGAACTATGAATACTCCAGAGTCTCCTTCATTTCATAATATATAATCAGGAAAGTAAATAAATGAGAAGTTAGGTAGAACAGTTAAAATGTCTTTGAATAATTGTGGATTCTAGTATTTACATTGAACAATTGATAATTCTCATTTTGTAGATTAAAAGAGATTGGATATTAGCAATTTCACACAGCTCTATCTTTTATAAGATAGATTTCATTTCCTTCACTACGGATGTTATACAAATATAAATATAAAGCTAGATTTTTTATAGTATAGTGCTTCAAATAATTACATATAGTTACAGAAAAAGTAAGTTATAATTATATTGAGAAATTGTGATTTTTAGAAGTGATGTCGCAACAAAATTTTTTTATTTTGTTCACATAACTTAATATATATTTTACTCCTGCTGGGCTGATGCTTTCGTTATAAGAAAATAAGTAGATTGTAAGAAACAGACTGATTGATTACACTTACAGAAACCTTAGGGGTAAAGACACAAAAGTAAATCACATAAATTTAACAGAAAAATATATATTTTTACCATGGAACTGAACTTTGTTTTTTGGCTCTTAGTTTAAAAAGCAAGCTAATATTGTATAAATTGCATGCTCTAAAGTAAAATGTTTTAAATTGGTGATCTGAATAACAAGAAATATGTTACAAGAAATTGTTCTGTTCTGAAGTGTAAGAAGATGAAGGTTAAAGAAAGTTAATTAGATTGATTTATGGATTGATTTATTGATTTACTGATTACCTTCACATCTCTATAATAAGTATAATTTTCCTTTACAAAACTTTTTTCTTCCCTAGACAAACAGGGATGCATCAAAATCTTATCTATACTTTGTTCCCCATTCTTAGAAGCTATTTTGAAGTAAAGAGCCATGAGGAATCATCAGCCTCACAGAAAGATAACATATTGCTTTATTTTATTTTATTTCTGCAATTTTTTTTGTTAGTTCAAGGGACTGGATATCAACAGTCTAGAGGAACAGTAATATTCAGGCAGATATCCTTAACACATCCCTTCTACCCTTGGTTAATTCCTAGGCAGCCTGTCAGAAGTGTTCAGTTGGGTCCCAAGTGGTTCAGGAATCTCTCCAGGCTCTGACTCCTCATGGTCAGCACCTCTTTGCTCTTGTCTGAGGGCTCTGTTTTCCATCCTGGGATGCCGGATGCCTTGCATAAGAGCCTTCAGCAGCTTGACTGTTGCCTTTTCAGTTCCTGTTGGCCCAGGAACCTGCTTCCTCAGTTTGTCCACAGAGCATCAACCACAGGATCCCATCCCATTACCAGGCAGGCCAGGAATTTAAAATTTCAACCTGAGCCCAGAGATGGGCTTTGGATTGTGCAGCCATAAAGAGTAATAGCTATGTTTTCATGGTTCTTGGTAATTACATTGAACTTCCTTATTGTAATATTAGGAATATACACTGAAAATTTGTAGGTTAAAAAAAGAAAAATAAAAACAAATGAATTTACTTTATGATTCCTCTTTAAAAATAATGACCAATAAAATGTAGGTAGAAGTAGCTTTAGTAGTAGCTATAAGAAGAAACACTTTAAAATAATGAGGTCCTTTATTCCCTTGGACAAATATATTATTCAGATACCAACTGTATCTTAATGCAATATTTTCCACTTAAAATAACTAGTAATAAAGTAAATGAATGAAGCATTGGCTCCTTGTTTCCCAAATATGTATATAATACTTAAAATAACAATGCCAGTATGTATTCGGTATAAACATTCTTTCCAATGATTCTAAAGATTATAAAAGAAAAGGCTGTCTCTTCTCCTCTTCTCCCACTGCAAGATAACTAAAGAAGGTAAAAGTTCTAGACCTCAGGGTTCAGAAGAGTATTATAAGATGCTGGAGTTTGGCCTCAAGTTTAACTTTATATTTTATTTAAATATAAATAACTTTATTTGAATTTATTTAAAAATAAATAACTTTATTTAAATTTATTTAAATATAAATAACTATATTTTATTTAAATAGCATGCAATGAAGATGCCTATTTTATTGCTTCCTTACCAGAATGTTTCAACTCCAGCAACTGGGTGAAAAGCATCTCAGATTTCATAGGAAAACAAGGCCCACTTTGTGTACACATATATCACGTAATCAAATAAACTAGAATATATATATAAGAAGTTATACATATTCTTTAAATACATATAATAACTGATTAAAAACTAAATTGCTAGTAAGCATGATTTAAATCTAAAACATACAAGTGTTAAAACATAAGGGAAACTATTTTGCAGTAAGTATTCTAAAGAATTTTTCCAGAATTCCAAAAATCCTAGATAAATCTATATACATATGAAAATACAAATATCAGTCTTCACATTCCCACTCTACTGTTATATAAATTTCCAGTTAAAATATATAAGCCATGGCTTTTCTTCCCAGCTCTTAGAGGCCTAAGATGATGTCCCTGCCTCAGCATGGAATGTCTTCTCTTCCCCTACCCACCAAATTACTACATCTCTTTCAAAGCGCTTTTCAAAAGCTCTTTTTCATGGAGCTTTCCCCACTGTACAAGTCAGAATTAATTACTTCTTCCTATGGGCTCTCAAAGCACTTTGAACTTCTAAATGGCAATTACTTTATTCTGCCTTGCACTATTTACATGTTTAAATATGTCTGCCTCACAAGGCTTCAGGTTCCTTGAAGACAACATCTTAATCAACCTTTTCCCCCCCACCCCATTGGATTTCTTCCATTCACGTGTACTTAATTATAATTTGGAAAATCGTTACCAGTTACAGAATTGCTGCCCAATAACTTTGGGTTAAAAATAACAGAATTGAAATTATTGTTTTTTACAATCCCTTCCAGTCAAATTCTGACTGTAAATGATGCCTTTCCATGTTGATCATTTTGTACCTTTGACAAGAAGGCAGCAATGTTAAAACTGTCTATGTGTGGTATTTTCCAACATTCCTTGGTCTCCTAAATGCACCCTTTAATATATCATACCTGTAGAATGTCTGAAAATGTCACTTGGATAACTATCTTTTCCCTGTGCTTTACTAAGGTTAACCTTTTGAGTCATATAAATCACAAATTCAAGGAAAGAGAAAAAGCTGAAATGGATGTCACCTTTGTCCCTTTACTTTGTGAAACTTTCAACTTGAATACTGTATCACTGGTGATATTTTAAACTTTTAGCCATATATCTATGATGTTTCTTTCCATGGAGGTAAGAACAAACATTATTCACTCTCAGACGTCTTCTAATTTGGGGAAAGGCATTTTGCAGTTAGAAAAATATGAGACTGTGTTTAAACAATTCCCCCAAGGAGTGTAAATAGTATCAAAATTGAAAATAACCCCTAATTTTCCACTTCTAATCAGCGTCCTAGTCTCTGGAGCATCTAAAATACTGCACATTTGTGCAATACTGTACAAATGATGATTCTCAAATCATCTATGTAGATGTGTGTAGACCACTTATGTAGATGTATTAAAGTGTATGTAGAACTATGTAGAACACATGAATTAAACCTCAAAGGGCTAGGTAAATGTACTGAGCATTGTTTTCTAGTCGTTAGACAGTTACCTTTTCGCTAATAACTAGTTTCATCTAAGATCAAATAAATTCCTCCTTCACTGAGTTTAAACTATATTTGTTTATCTTTTCACACTTTGTACTTAGTTTTAAAATCATCTGATTTTCTATCATAACCAGATTAAGATGGATATCTATGCTTATATTGACAGAAAAAAACTGAGGTTCAGTCGTTTAATGTCAAAATTTCCCCTTTTTTCTTTCATATTTCAGGATCTTTCCTCTTCGTTAAACTTAGTAACAGGAAAAGAAATGTTAGAGGCATGAGTGGGTGAAACTTAGAAGCACTTTAGAAGAGCTTGCCTTCGAATTGATTGCTATTTAATGATATATATAGATTAATTTGGCGTGTGCTAATGTTAATTCTTATTTTTCTTACTTATGAAAAATTACATCAAAAACACACACACATGCCACTGTAATGCTTACATTTTAAATATCTTTATCCCATATTAAGTGTTTACATAAAACTTTTGTCTTTGTAGATTACTGATCATGTATTAAACTGAGTTTACATAAAAGAACAGCACATTTTAAACATCAATAGTGGCTGTATTGCTGTATTTTATTTTGAATATCATTAAAAATTAGTGTTCATGGGTTAACACATAATCCATATATTATTGTAAAATTGTGCCAGAAGTTATCAATGAAAGGATTTGTATAATATAATTCTATATAACCAGAGTGTAAGTTGTACTATATAAAAAGGGCACAAAGCAATATTCTACCTGTGTAAGTTCAAGTTTGGACTTAAATTTCAAAGTACCAGTTGTTGAAATCTGTAGCAATTGAGAAATAAGAAAACAAAGCAATGATAAATTAAGAAAAAATTAAGAGAAATATTTGCTATTCTTTAATTTAAATATTCAATTTCATCATTCATATTTAGGAGAAAATAGAAATTTAGAGAAAATAAAAAGGTTCAATATGAATTTAAAATCATATACAGATATATGGCCACTTAAAGGCTAAATGTGACACCTTTTTCATAGCCAAAATTATATTGGAGTCTAAATAATTAAAATTGTCTGAATGAGGAAACAATTAGGATCTTAGTTTAGAGCAGAAACATTACTCATATTTGTAGTCCACAAAGCAACTTTGCATACATAATGTTATCTTCCAGGATGCCAGTATGGGTATAGCAATGAAATTACAGGTAAGCACTGTTCAACCACCAAATAAGTACAAATACTTTACAGATTGTGTATATAATTGTAGTGAAATCCCTTTTGCATCTGCAGGAAGCTTATGCTTTTGTGCAATTTCATTTAGATCAAAAGCAAAGAGAAAACCTAGAGTTTTTTTTTTTTTTTTCAGTTCTTATCCTCATCTGATCTCTAGTTGAAGTTACCCTTAAATGCTCCTTTTCCTCTTCACTTGGAGCAACCCAAATACCTAAATTATAAAAGTCACTGGAATATAAATGCCATGAGAAAAATCCCAAAGAATGAAAAGGAATAAGAATGGTGTGCCACTTTGTCACTATTGTTTTTAAGAGAAAAATAAAATATTATTATATACACAGTTGAATTAAATTGTGGTTTCAGTTATAAGATAAACACTTATAGAACCCAACACAACTTATTTTAATTGTAACAAAAATGAAAGAGTTTAAAACTGGCGCATTAGGTTTTTGGTATTATGTAATTGATTTTTAAAGTACAAACATACAAGTTCAGTGCATGATATGTATAGACTATGTATCAACATGTTCCTTAGGAAAAAAACATATAATGTTAATATTATCACTACTAAAGCCACATTTTTATATAAGTATCTACAATGTAAGGTCTGACTTAGGTACCAGGTAGGATACAAAGAAGGTTCAGATAGAAATCTCCTCCTATAGGAGTTTACAATTTAGAGAATTATACCTTAGTTGTAATAAATCTAAAGCAAAAGTAAATCCATAAAGCCAAACAACAGATCAGATCTGGCATGTGCTAATGTTAATTCTTAATTATTAACAGATTCTTAACAGATTCTTCTTACTAGTGATCAATATAAATATACAAAACTCTGAACTGACATAAAACAGAGCCAGTAAGTAAAATATGAGTGAGTATAAACTTACTCTATTTCAAAATGGCTAAGTTGGATTCTCATTAAGGCATTAGGAAAAAAAAAAAATCTAGAGCTTACCATGGCTATAAAAGTGTCCAAAAGTTGAGCCCCTCTTTGAAATCCTCCCCACACTGAGGATTTAGATGAAATTTGCGGAATTGGAAAGAAATACATAACAATACTCTAAATAAAAATATTCTACATCCTGACCAATTTTTATATCTCAGCAAACTTCAAATGTAATATAAAATTCAGTGACTGTCATGCTGACAAGTTATTCAGACATACAATAAAGGAAAATAGCTTTGATTTGTAGCTTTAATTTGAAGATTCTATTATCTTCTGTAAATTTTAACTACAATTTTAGTTAATTTTGATAGAGAATGCCAAGTTGAATTACTATATTCGAAAGGTTTGATTTTCTCAAAAAAGTATAAATGTTTTATATACACACAAAATATTACATATATATGCTTATAAACATATAGTGTCACATACATGGTACGTATTACGTTTTTATTGAATCGAAAAAGTATAGGAAGTTTATGTCATTTACATCATTCTGGATTTTTTTTATTATAACGCCCACTTAAAAGGTTAAAAAATTCTTATTTCTCTGGATATTGGAAAATTTGACTTTTTGGAAGCTCCTTGTAAGAAGTAAGAAATAAAGCTATCATGATATTAAACAGAATTATAGAATCTGTAATAAAAAATTACTTCTAAGCCATTACATTTTATTCTGAAGTCCCAGTGACCATTCCCATTTTCTCCTATGTGTGTGAGAAATAACTGATGTTTAGCAATTGAGTTTATTTTTATTACTGAACTCAAGTCAAAGTCTCAGCCTGGGGTTCAAGTTCTCAAAGATGGGCAGATTTAATATATGTGTCACCATCTTGATATTGCCGAACTTCAGATGAAAGTGATGGTTGGTGAGTCTGTGAATTGAGGACAAACCCTGTGTTAATGTTGATACGGCATTCAAAACCTCATTTATTTTTGTTCTAAGTTGCAATTCATTTTGCTAGGCTGATATTAATTTTTACAATTGCCTCTTTTTCTCCAGTTTATCCAGTCATTATTTTAGTCACTGAACTGGTGTGTTATTACATTTATTATTTAAAAAAAACAGAATGTAAAAATTTATGTATGTCTTTTATTTTTCTTTGATAAGTTTATAAAACAAATATCTAAAATTATTTTAGGTAAAAAGCCTATTTCCTTTAAGTAAAAAAAAAAAAAAAAAAAGTTAAGTTGTATGCTCCCATTAATGAATAGTTTTTGAAGATCAAACAAGCCAGAATCAATTTTACACATATCAGGTGATATGTCCAGAGTTTGCATTTAAAAATGAATTTGCAATTGTCTTTTGTCTCTATTTCCTAATTCATTTTTAGGGCTTTAAAGATCTGTTGTAACAGGACTCTTGTTACATTTAATAAGTGCCACGTTGATTGGCGTTCTCTAAGTAGGCTTTTCAGTTTGCCTGTGGGGAAATTTAATATAAAAACATTCAACATTCTTTTATTAGTGTTTTTTACTATTCCCAGTCCCATCAGACCTTTGGTGCAAGCAGTGTATTATTGAAAAGCTTATCTGTAAGAAGTGAGCCAAGGGGAAATTCAGCCTTTATTAATATTGACATCATGTTCCCACACAATGGCTGTCTAAAGAAACTTTTCAATTGGATTTCAACTGCTTTGATGCAATATAAATGGAAACAACTGAATGCATGGTTTAACACAGAATAGTGAATGATGCGGTATCCTCCAAACCCAAACAAAGTTGTAGTTTAGAGGTATTTCAGGACCATATCGAGTATCTTAAATTTATAATGATTTGCAGAATGTTATGTTAATTTGGAAGGTCCTAGAATACATACATTTTCTTAAGGCCTCTCCCCTCCCCACCATTGCCATTTTAAAAGAGGAGAACAATTAAGATATTTTCAAGATAGAAGTTATATTTAAGTACCAAGATAAGACTTCAGTAAAGAAATGTTATGTTTGAGGATACATTAAGCTAAGATTATTATTTCTATATATATTGCTATATAGTGTCAACATCCAGAAAAGATTATAGAGACAACTCAAACCAATGTATTGAAAACTTAGTTGTAGGTATTCTACTTTCTTCTATGATAGCAAGAAAAAGGCCAGTGAGTTAGGTTGCTTTTTACAAAAATCTAGAGTGCAGCTCGAAATCATCCAGGTGAACAAGAAATATATATTTGTCAGCTTCACCACAGAACTAGACTGTAGTTAAAGATATAACTATTAGCGCAAGCAGTAAACTAACACTCAAGTAAAAGGAAATAAGATCTTCACAATTAGAAAAAGTAGTTGACAGTTTGCTTAGAACCCTAAATGTAATTTATTGGAGAATAAATTCTTGACTCAATGAATACTATCACTTTTTTGGTTAAACAGTCCAAATTTGACATCCAGAACATTTCTTTAAAGTCACCATTTTCCTGGAAACACTCTAATTTTGAGGTGTCTAGGGCTATATTTAGCTTTTGAACAGTAGTCTTTTAAAAAATATGGTTATGAAACAGATTGATTTAGAGGAGCATTATAATTAGCTGCTGAATATGTTAGAAGGATAGATTATTCTACATGAATCACAGAGCTCACTTTAAGTGTCATTCCCCATTCTAAACTGCCAGCTTAATTTCTTCTCATTTTTCACCACAAGAGCCTTTTTTCTATTATGCCAATAATAAAGGTTTAGTTGTCATGAAATAGCCATACCTTTGTGAAATAATGAATTATAAACTGTTTTGTTTTAATTTTTAAAATAACTGAGTCATGATTACTTGATTTGACAATAACCAGAAAAACCCACCCAGAAAACAACCTTATTTAAAAAATATATACCCGGATTTAGTAGCTTTATGTGCCTCTGCCAAACATTTTTAGACAAATAGAGAAAAATCTATAACATTGAATAGCATAAAATGATAATAAGTATGGTTGGCCAAATGATATATTTTGGAATGTAAGAAAATTATTATGTAAAGAACAACTGAAACAATACTGATGATCAATATTTAAGAAAAAATTTAAGATGATACATATAAATTAAGACATGCTTTAAAAAATAATTCTAGAAATTGAAGATTTGACAATAAATATGAAAATGCTATTAATCTTCAAAACCCATTTGCAATTTATCAATTAAAAATAATAGCATTATTCTAGGTGAATTTTATGGAAGAATCCGCATTATACAATCTTGGAACAGTCTTAGTAAGAATTGTGTAAAACATTATAACCTTGGCATTTATCACAGGTGTAAGATTTAAAAAATCGAATAAACGCTTAAAATGTGCTATTACTCCAAACATATGTCATTCTGTGTTGAATACTAAAATACAAATAGCAGGTAAGCCCTTCATTGTTCTTTAGAAATGCCTATTTCTTCCTATTTTTTTTTTTTTTTGCTTTGCTTTCTATTTTAAAAAAAAAAGTTTCCAAAATTAATTACACTGGAACCAATAATAGAAAATAAAGTGATTTGTTTCTAAAATGATGATGTTCTAGAACCCAGACTGGCAAGCAATTAAAGAAGCAGCATTATTATAATAGAATCACGCTGGGCTGGGCTTTCGTGTTGCCCGGTATGTTTGAGAAAGAAGCAAGGGGAGAAAGAGTGCAGAATAAATTCTGCATGGATACGCACGAAAGCACAAGAACCTGTTGTGTTGCCGAAATGTAGGTACAGAGTGCTGGAGGTTGGGGAACCTGCCCTAACTCTCCTCTGAGAGCTCTTTCAAGACTTGTTATAACAGATTGCTGCATCTCATCCTAGAATTTCAGTAGATCTGGGTGCATCTAAGATTTTTTTCTTTTTCTTTCTACCAAGTTCTTCAGTGTTAATAATGTTGCTGGTTCAAGAAGCACAGTGTGAGAAGTAATGAATTAAAGAATGAGCCTGGTATGTATGTGAAAATATTTTTACCCTTATCAGATGGGGAACATTGTTTTCAGAGGCTGTGAAAAAATAGTTGTGTTACTACAATATTAATGTTTCCCTGATTCTTGGAGTTACATGTCATATTTAAAGAAGAAAACAATCACTAGATAACACCTACCACAGGGCCAAAATTCTCAGGATAATTATACTGTTATACGGCAAACCTGTAGTTAGAGAAAACTGAGATAGATACAGTACCACAGTTCTTGCGGGTGTCTGGATGTAGGTATATTCTTAGTTCAGCTCTGGAGCTGTATACAACCTTTTACCAATAATCATCAGAAAAATGCTTTATTCTCCAATTATTTGTACGACCATATGCCACTATGGAGAAATATCTCTGATTGTGGTTAAAAACTCTGCCATTTAAACACCTCCTTAAATTAACTGACATTCAGTATTGCCTTGCACAGGAGAAGTTCACAACTTTAGGAACATTTCTAGAATTTCTATGTCCTGTCTGCTCCTGCTGGGTGAGCCACGTGCCTATGCAGAGTCAGTTGTTTTTTCTTAAATCTGTTTTGCCAGTGGTAGTTATTATTGTAATAACGTATTTTTTTTTTTTTTTTTTTTTTTTGAGACAGAGTCTTGCTTTGTCGCCCAGGCTGAAGTGCAGTGGTGAGATCTCGGCTCGGCTCACTGCAACCTCCGCCTCCTGGGTTCAAGCAATTCTCCTGCCTCAGCTTCCTGAGTAGCTGGGATTACAGGGGCGTGCCACCATGCTTGGCTAACTTTTGTATTTTTAGTAGAGATGGGGTTTCAGCATATTGGCCAGGCTGGTCTTGAACTCCTGACCTCAGGTGATCCACCTGCCTCGATCTCCCAAAGTGCTCTAATTATAGGTGTGAGTCACTGCACCCAGCCCCTGTAATAATGTAATTTCATAAAATATTGAACGAAGATTTTTTAAATAAGTAAAAAATTACAAAACTTAATGAAAATAAGTTATTATTATGGTGTCAAATTAGAGACAAGATAACTGTAAAAATGCAGAAAATAATGCAAATCTAGAAGTATTTTTGTAATTGTTTTCCTTTGAAAGTGATTTCAAATTGTGGCTTCACTGTAAGGAATTGCAGGGAATCCTGGAGAATGCATTTTAAGTATTTATCAAAGAAAGATTATGTTGGATTCTATTTGAGGTAGATCCGTTTTTCAGAGAAAAAACTTTTGCCCTATAGCAAAAGATTTATGAATAAATACACACTTGGATTTAAGTTAAAATAAAATGGTCATGATAGGTCTGCTTTATCCTCATCCTCATCCTTCTCACTACCATCCTCTGCTTTAATTGACCATGACAAGGATTGCTCCTTTTCTAGCCAAGTAAGCTCTCACCTTCTTTCATAGTAATAGAGTTGTTGATGGCATGTCTTACTAGGAACCACGTTTGCTAGTTCTCCCAGCCCCTTACAGTTAACTGTGGTTATGTGACTAAATTCTTATCAGTCGCAGTTGAGCATCAGTAACGGATGCCAATTCCAGACCTCATCCTTAAAACATTGCTGAGTCAAAGTTGCGTGACAGCTTGTGATGGTGTTCTTCCTCCTCTACACCTGCCCCTTCACAAGATTAAGAACACAGGTGTGCCTGAGACACAGCTTTCCTGGATATTAGGAATACATCACTGGGGATAACAGAAAATGGAAGAAGCACGGGTTTCTGAATGACCACATGCAAAAAAGCCTTGCTGCATAAACAAAACCAAAACTAAAAACCACTTGGTTATTTAAGCAAGCAATGTTAGATGTTTCTGTTCTTGTTGCAGCAACTTAACTCTTAACCCTAATTCATTACCTTGTTTTTTAATTATAAAATTACTAAACACTGCTCCTGAGTGTGAAAGTGGATTTCTACCATACATGAAGAACTCTATAAAGGTGGCCTCTTATTTCAACTGTATAAAGATTATGTTACATTATTAATTTCTCACCTTTTGTTACATTTTTTTGCAGCACACAAACAGTCCTTCTCTTAACATACAATTTTTAAAGAAAATACAAAGAAACTTATATTCTTGTAACAAAACACCAAAAACAATAAAAAACTGTTCTTAGAATTCATAGAAAAATGTGGTTTACATATTAAATATTTTATTTAGGAATAATTGTCATCTGTCCATACAATTGATGCAAAATATATGTTTGTAATTAATAATACAATTAAAGTTCTTAATTATCTTTAAAGTTGTTAAAATTTTTTAAAGCTTGACATTAAAGTTACTTTTTATTTTTGGATAATGCTTGGAGAAATCTATTTTATGGAGTATCACATGCTTCAAGTGATTATATAATACACAAAGTTTATTGTATAATTAACTGCACTGAGAGAGCTTATGCAGAAAGACATTGCTAGAATCTCAAGTGGAAATCTGGTGATGTGTTCTAGTGGTGTTAAAAATAAGAATAAAATGGTAGTTGTTATATATAAAATATTACAAAACTAGCTGTCTGAATGTGTGCTTTTCACTTTTCAACAAATTCATTAATCAAACAAAAGACTTTTATTTAACCACAGTAAATATCAAGGCACCAGGAACGGAAATGCAATATTTCTCAATAGTGATACCAAAATCCCTCTTAAGGAAAGAACTACCTGCGTTTAGAATGCCTTGGATATACAGTGAAGGTATAGATGAGATTTTAAAGGGACATGTACAAGCAAGAGCTCTAGAAACAAAGGGAATATGTGTGGTAAACTCCTCTTCAGGAAATAAGATGAGGCTTTTGTTTTGCTTGGAGGAAGAGCAGATAAGCAGAAGGATGAGGAAACACGGAAGAGGAGAGGAGGAAGAGGGAAGACTGAGACAATGTGCAGCAAGGCAGAGGAAGCAAAGAGGAAAAGGATGCAATTCTTCTGAAGTGAGTGGCCAAAGGACATGCTCCAGAATGTGGATGCCCAACATTTAATTTGAGGGTTTTTTTTTTTTTTGGCATTTTGAGATGTAAGCCTCATCTCCATTTCTTCTTCCCTTCTTTCCAAAACCCAAAACAACTTCTTTAACGTAACCTACTCTCACAAAGGCATGTGTTTGTGTACCTCTTACTGCTGTTTTCACTTTTGCTATTGTGCATTTGTGTGTGTTTGCAATTCAGGGAAGGGCTAATTTTCTGTAATTGAGTAAACTGGGTTTGGGGTAAATGTTATATACAAGTAATCTGGGATGGAGGGTGCAAAGATCAAGGCAGAAATGTAATTTGTTAGGATTTTGCATCAATTTGGAGGAGAAATTGAATTTCCATGAACCACACATTTGGAGACTGGATCCAAAATTAAGTAGGTCTTAAAGAGATGTACTGGATGTAGTTCCTGCCCTCATGAAACTAGTGGAGAGATGACAAATGAAAATCAATGTGGCCAAGATACTTGCTGCTCAGCGAAAATCCACGTATTCCTGCATATTTCCAACCTCTCTTGTAATTTGGTATGGCTGTATGGCCAATTCTAGAAAATAGTCTATGAAAGAACATTTCAGTTAACATTTTCTGACCAAAGCATATAAAAGTCAGTGTGCAAATCTGTAGCTCTCTTCACCATGAAAGCCACATGTTATAGACAGTGTGGCTACGATGTCCAAGGTGTCTGAGTCCCTGAGCAGTCATGTGAAAACAGTTGCCCTAAAGAGTCACCGGGTCCACAGATGACTTAGCATAATGGAGAAATATAATACCATGTGTTACATCACCACAATTTCAGGAGGAGCTTAGCTTAATACTATGATTAAGGGCAATACAGTGTTATGGACACTAAGATACAAATATGGATGGGGTATTTTGGAAGGCAAAGGAGGGGAATTAAATTCTATTGGTGGAAAGCAATGTCAGAAAAAAGCATCTTGCAATTTCACTTTTAAGGAAGCCACAAAGTAAACATCATAGAGTAATGAACAGAAAATTGGATTAAAAAGAGAAAAATACCTAATGCATGCAGGGCTTAAAACCTAGATGACGGATTGATAGGTACAGTAAACCACCATGGCACATGAATACCTATGTAACAAGCCTGCACGTTCTACACATGTATCCCAGAACTTAAAGTAAAATAAATAAATAAATAAAATAAAAATTAAAAAAAAGAAGAAGAGAAAAAAATGTTTCTGAAGACCTTAAGCAGAGTTTACAGGAGACAAAGAGTTGCTTTTGCTTCCATCTTACCAAAGTCACAAAGGCTAGAAGGTGGTCTACAGGATGGAGAAAAGGTAGTAATTATTTTCCAGGGTACCCCCAGCTCAGTATTGATAAAACCAAGGAAAAAAAAAGTGTAAGTGTTTCTAAATCTTCCCGTTAGATTTCTTTCATGTCCTGAAAGTATCCAGATCCACCATATGTGTATTATTTTACAAATTAATACACAAGTTTGGATTTAGTCAATCAACTATATGTTAGTATATATTTTAAGTCTATAATGATATATATATATATATGTTCTATATTCACACATTTGAGTATGTATATTAAGTATTCATTATGATATTTAGAGGAAGTGTGGTATAATGTTGAAAACATAAATCAGAGTCTGGACACCTGGGATTTCTTTCATATTCCATCACTAATTCACTTAGTGATTTGAGCAAAGCAGGTATTTCATCTCTTTGAGCTCAAATTTCTTGTTGTTTAAAACACTTTAACTTTACAGATTACTTCCTAATGATTCCATTCTACATTCTGCCTGTGGAAGAATGGCCACGGTGCAAGTTATTTTGTTTTCTGAACCTTACTGTCGCTTTTACTCTTAAGACAATGTCAGAGGTATTGAGGGAATAAAAAAAAATACGGTTTCTTTGTCTTGCTCATAAGACAATAGGTTTTCATCATGTTTTTTCCTGACAGTGGAGAGTAAAGCTATAAAGAATGTATTACAGAAAACATGATGAGCATGCTATATAAGAACTTGGTAATGCCCTTCCTGTCTCTGGCTTTGTTTCCTGCTTTTCGCCATTCCTTTCACAGTTGGAGTTGCAGAAGACACAATGGCCAGAGGCTTTCTTAGTACCCCAAGCCACTGTTCATGCTTTTCCTTCTGACTGGGCTTCTTCTTGCTTCTGGTTCATTCTTCAGATCCAAGCTCCAATATTACCTTCTCTCTGTGGATGCTATCCCTGTACAGATTTAGTCATTTTCTTTCTATGCTAGCTGTATAATTTGAACACAGTTCCATTATTTGTTTACCTGTTTGTCTTCTTTCTCTCCTGTCATCTTTGAATACAATTAAATACAAATAATAGAGTTCTACTATAAAAAAGAATCTGTACTGCTTAATACTATCACATACAGGTATTCTAGTTATTTGTCCCAAAACACTTTTCCTCAAACTCCATGATTTGATGGGTATTTTAATTCCATTACCCATGATATAGACACCACAACTTTGTCAGTGACATAGATTTTGTGTTATCAATTCTGCCAAAATTGCACCCCAACTTTTATTTATTTATTATAAAATAAATTTTGTCGTCCAGAAACATATATATTGTGAACTTACTTTTTCATGTAAAGAAATAAAGACTTTTTGAAATAAAGTGATGATTTATTTAAAGTAGAAATAAATTGTAACTTTTTGCATCTTACACTGAATATTGGACTTGAAGTTTTTGTTCTTGATAAGGTTCCTGAAAAAAAGGAGTAATTATGGGAGCCAATGTAGCTCATCATACTGGCTATTTGTTAGTTTGCAGGAAGAAGACTTGGTGCCTTCTGTTCATCAATGACTTGTGTTGTAACTTGAAATGCGCTATTTTATTTCATCATATGAAACCGATGAGTGAGATACTATCTTATCCCAAATGATAAAACCAATTCAGTCAAAGCTGATGACTTACTCAAATTATCTGGTAATGTAGCAGGTCTTTAGTTTGAAGCAAGTGTTTTTAGTCTTAATTTCTTCATCTGTACCTTTCCCATAGGGCTGTGAAAATTAAATGAGTTAGAATACGGAACACTCTCAGAATACTATCCGGCATTAATAAGTGTTTTGTTTAAGCATTGGTGATAATTGCTGTTCTTATTGTTGCCTAACTCCAAAGATGGTGCTCTATTTTCTAAATAAAGGCAACCTGGATATTGATTGGTGGAAGCTTGAAACACAGTGTCTCCAACGTATACCTTTAAGGTGCTAATGTGCACCTCTCTACAACCTAGGAAGACCCCCAAGATGGAGTGTGTTGCTCTAAGTGCAGCAGAAGGGACACAGGGGAAGGAAAGGAAGATGATGTGGAGCCTTTAGTAAGTCTACAGTTTTGTAAAATATAAAAGACTAAAGAATCTTTCATAATAGGAAAAATTTATATGAGCTGCCATGGGCTTTTGTTAATTTTTTTAAAAAGCAAACTAGCAACCAATCATTCAATTTTCAGGGGAGATGAAAACGTTCTAATTTCCTTTTGAATTATTTCTCTCTTACTGGACACACTCCAGTGAGATCTTGCCAAAGTGTAAGCTCTCCTTCTTACCGGGCGGGTGACCAGACCTAGGCAAGTTGGTCCTTGGAATATAATCCTATCACAGGAACATAATTATTGACAATGTTTAAAGCTCACTCAAGGAGGTGTGATATGGTGTCTTCTAGAAATCCTTCCACCAAGTCTTTTGGGTTTTTCCGGCTTTTAAATTTACTCTTCCTTTTGATTCTGTGATTTTCCCTATAGCCTTCCCATGAATTTTCTTTTTGCATACATTACATTAACCAGAGTCAGTTTCTATTGCCTGCAACCAAAGTATCCTAACAGCATAATGGAATGGAATAAAATGGACCTTGGGGTCAATACCTGTGCTTTGACTCTGGCTCTGCCACTACAAGCTGTGTGGCCTCAAGCAGTCAATTAATCTATCTAAGTCTCAATGTACTTATCTGCAAATGAAAATAAAAATATTAAACTTTCTAAGATTGCTTCTCTGCTTAAATTAAATAATATATTTAAAGCACCTATTATGGTATTTGACAGAATACACTTAATAAATGATAACTATTATTAGAAACACAAGAAAGAAAGAGGAAATTAATTTTCTTCTTCTACTCCTTCTCTATAACCTGATTTCAGAATCAAACTTGCTGTTGCTAAAGAGAAAGTGGCTGCAGTTTCCTTCTAACCTGGCTGCATATTTCTTCATCGCTGCCTGTCCTTCGTTGAGCTAAAGGAATCAGTGTCACACAAAATCATTCTGCCTTCCAAAGGTTCGGACTCTTAAGGAATACCATACTGGTGATGGTTATTTTTATATTTGATTTTTGTTTTAATGAAGATTTTTTAAAGGCATTGCCAGTAAGTCACATTGTCTAGTTATCCAAAGCCCAAGTCAATTAGCAAGTGAAAAGAATGTTCTGAACCTAATGATCTCTAAGTTGCTTCTTTATATTAACTCTTTAATTCTATATACAAAAATTAGTTCTTATCTTATAAAATGTCATTCCTTCCTTCATTCTCTTAGATTCTCAATCATTTTGATTTGGGGAAAGAATTAGGGAAATTTTCTTTAAGTGACAGATATTTTTAATGGATTATGAGACTTTGAACAATAGACGTTATTCTAGAGCAGAAAAGTCTTTAAATTCAAGCCTTTTTGCCTGTAGTTCAAAGTTATTTGTAGTAAAAGACTATATAATAGTATAGTATTTATTGCCCAGAATTAGGCTTTTTTTCATGATGTTTTCATGAATCTATAGAACATGGACATGACTGTGTCCATCAATATTTGCTATGAATTCTTTTTGTGAAAATGAAACTTTATCTGTATACCTAGGTTAGAATGGCCTATACAAAAAAGAAGCAAGTCCACAGAAGGGCAGTGAGGGGACAGAAATGAGAAGCGGTATCTTTTTATTTAAGCCTAGACTGAAATTTTGTATCAGGGAACTGGGTGGTTGGCTTATATCTTAACCACGCTACTCCACGATAAAAATTCCAGTTCCTTCAACTTATACTTTAATGTTTCAATCATTTCTGATTTTCTTTACATTTGAAGATCTTTAAAATCTAAAATGAATATTCTTTAATTATTACTTTAAACATACCTTCTGTATTCTGTTATGAAAGAGAATAATAAAAATTATGTCAGATTTTGAAAACAACATGCATCTTAAAGTTTAACGTCAACTATTTGTGAAATATCATACTACATAAAATATTAATGATTATTTTAAATGTTTGAATTTATATTAGAATAATGAGAATAAAGAGTTTTGGCAAAAACCAGTTAGATCTGAGAAAATTTTAGCAATGTTTAAAATAATATAAAAATACAGAGAGCTTATAAATCAAGTTAGATATCTAAAACAAGGGACCTGGTACTGACCGCAAAGGAAATCTCATTCTAAACAATGCAGCCAACGTAGAGAAATGACACATGAAAAGAAAGGAAATTACTGAAGCTATTACACACACAACACACCCAGCTAGGAGTCCAGCTGCTGAAGGAAGCTGTTGGTTCTTGATCTATGGAAGTTCCTAATTAGAATACAAGTTAGAAATATAACAGAAAACATAAAAAAGAAAGAAATCTACTATAAGGCTAAGGTTTTGTTTTGCTTCTTTAAATGTTAGCAAAAACAGACTTAGAGAAGCCTGGCTAAATAAGTAATAAATAATTTTTATAACTACTGACTTTTGATACCAATTACACTTTATCAAAGTTTCCAATATTCCATCACATATTTATCCCTGCTTTCAGATAGGCATGTCTACCAATAGCTTGTGAACTGTATGCTGCATTTGAAAGCTGCTGTATATGAATCAAATGGTGTGCATTTAGGATGCATTTATATATTCCTTAAAAAGCAGATTTTTCTTCCATTTGGCTCTCACTACGTACTTCTCCAAAGGTTGTTGCAATAGATGAGCCTTTATAGGATTATAAATCATAGTATGCTAAAAGAAATGCTATAGAAATTGAGTACATGGTACAATATTTTGCACAGTGATAATCACCTATAGCCCTAAAGCATATAAATATATGATTAATTTTTATTTTTATTTTAAGAACCCTAACAAATATGTACCCACATATTCTGTTATTTATGGTATTTCAAATTACTCCTTTAGAGGTTTGTGGGACTAATGTGACCTATGCTAGCAAAAAGAAAAGATCCAAAGCAATTACCCAGAAAATTAAAATAAAAATATATATATATATATATATATATATATATAACAAGCTCTACTTCCATGAAATTGTCTAGATGTTTCAGGCAAATCATGTTTAGGTCCAAATTTAAACGGATTATTGCTTTCCTTCTCCATTTCATTGCTAGTGAACCTTATTTTTCAAGGTTGATCAGTATGCAAGACAAAGTATTCTCTGATTGATCAGTATGCAGGGTTGGATTACTCTAGAGAACATTTGGGCATTTTGACTATGTCCTGTGGATTAACCTGCAGAGTATGCATTTTGGAGGGCAGGTACTGAGGGAGGAAACAAAAATGACTTAATGGTCTTGCACTGTGGAAGTCTGATCAACTCCCTGAGTGGAGGTTGAACCATCTTATGAAATCACTCGCCATATGACAATGATCCTACAGCTCTTTGGAAAATAAATGTACCTCATTGTCAAGATGGATTAAACAATAAAACTGATTAAACAAAGAGTAGTGGCATTCATTTTGAGTTTTAAATTATACAATCATACTGATATTTATTCAGATATATTGATTTTCTCGTGGCAGTAGTTGTTCAATGTTTGTGTGATATTTTTAGGACTGAAAGTATATGGGCATCTACTACATTATATTTCATGACAATGACTTTAGACTTTCTGTTGTAAGTAGTGAGAGTTTTTACTCACAAGATTTTTGTCACTACATTACCTGTTGGTCTTATTACATGAGAAGGCACTTGAGAATCTCTGCAGAATATTTAAGGGATTCTCTGGGCATAATTTTAAGAAATCATCTGGTACAAAACGAAAGAAGGATGAAAGGAAGGAGGAAAGGAAGAATTTCTTTGTCAGTAATTCAATGTAGCTTCCAAAAATTAAGTGAAAGTCAAGTATTCTAAATTCTAGTTTGCACCTTTTAAAAAAACCTTTGAAACATTCTTGACTTGTTGCTTTTTCTTTGGATTAGCTTAAATCTTTGAAATTGGATAACGTCAAGGACGTTTCCAAATCAGGGGAAAAAAGATGTTTAATAGGTAAAGAAAAATTTTGAAATATGTGTTTTATTATCTCATGTAAGAATAAATTGTGATATGTTAACATAGAAAATGCAACCATGAAATCTTACAAATAGCAAATGGATATAAGAGGGCTGTAGGCAAGAAATTTAGAGAAGCATGTAGAAGTGAATATTAAAGGGCTTATAAATTTGCACTGTGAGACAAATGCACAAAATAGAGGGCTCTTTTCTGTCAAAATGACATTGATTTGATTAAAATAATAGTTTCAATGAACAATTATTGAAACCTTACAGGTGAAATACCCAATTGCAGAAAGGTGTAAGATAAACAACTTATTTTTCTAGGCTACCAGTATATGCTAAAAAATGCGATTACCTGAATTATAACCATGACAAAAATTACTTATCTGACTCCAGCCTCCATTTCTATTGTAGAAAAAGACCCTTTCAAAAGCATATGTATTATCTAAAGAAAGGCTGACACATTAACCCACCCTTAACGTCCACTAATGCATTGACATTTGTTTTATCATATTAATTTCCATCATGGATGCTGGACAATGAACGATAAGAGTCCACTAAAAAACATATTAATATGGAAGATAGAAAAGATGTTGAAAGGGGTTCTAGATTAAAATGCTAGAAAAATGTTTGTTACTTAAAATTTGACATTTTGGCTGACTTTTCCGCCCTTGCATAAACTCTAAGACTAAGATCATAATTTCTTCATTAGATTATGCTAGTTTCGCAGAGCAGAGAGTTGGCCAAGTTATTTTAAGTGGTAGAGATGTTTATTGTCGATGCATTTTGGAATAAAAAAATCAAGGTCTTTAGCCAAGTAGGTCTTATAAAAACAAACAAACTAGGAAAATGAACCAAGCAGATCTTAGTGGCAGCTGGAACTACAATAGAGTTGAGCTTCAACTGATACAAGAATTGATGCTGATGATGATGCTGGTGGGGCTGGAGGTATTAGTAAAAACCTCACATCCTCTCTGGGATCCTAGCAGCAGGAGAGCTTGGCCCCTGAAGAGTCTTTCTGGTGGGATTCAGTTCTCCCTCTTGGCTACTCTTTGGATTTTGGTTGCCTTTTCCCACTATAATGCCCTCTGCTATTGCCTCTGAGCATCTGCCTGCTCTTATATTCTGCTTCCTCAGGTTTGGCTCAGTTGTGATCACACCCCTCATCACAGCTCCTTTACATAATGAACTCTGTTGGTGTATCTTCTTAGCTACCTCTCCTGTTACTAGGGCCTTGATACTCTTTGACCTTTGAAACTCCTATCCATTAGGTCAGAATCTCCCTTTCTTTCTTGGTGCAACAATCCATGATAAGTGGCCATCCAGGCAGAGCTATTTCCATTAGATCAAGTTTTGGCCAGGCAGGTATCACGACTAGCACATGAGTGTTAAAACTATTAGGAAAGCAGTTGTTTATTTTTTCAAATATAATTCCTAAAAAAAAAAAATCCCTTAAATCCCTGATAATAGGCATAAAAATCTCTTTTATTAATAGATGAATTTTCAATTTATTATCTTACTATTTTTTAAATAAATTTTAATTTTAAATTTTTATGGGTACATAGTAGATGTATATACTTATGGGGTACATGAGAAGTTTTGACACAAGCATGCAATGCATAATAATCACATCATGGAGAATGGGGTATCCATACCCTCAAGCATTTGTCCTTTGTGTTACACACAATCTAATTATACTCTTAGTAATTTTAAAATGTACATTTGAATTATTGACTATAGTCATCTTGTTGTGCTATCAAATATTAGGTCTCATTCATTCTTCCTATTTTTGTCTACCCATTAGCCATCCCAAACCTCCTCCTCATCTCCCACTACCCTTCCCAGCCTCTGGTAGTGATACTTCTACTCTCTATGTCTATGAGTTCAATTGTTTTTATTTTTAGATCCCACACATAAGTGAGAACATGTGATGTCTGTCTTACTGTGTCTGGCTTATTTCATTTAACATAATAACCTCCAGTTCCATCCATGTTGTTGCAAATGACAGGATGTCATTCTTTTTTATCGCTGAATAGTATTCCATTGTGTATATGGACATTTTCTTTATCCATTCATCTTTTGATGGATATTTCGTTTGCTTCCAAATCTTGGCTATTGTGAACAGTACTGCAACAAACATGAGAGTGCACATGTCTCTTCAATATCCTGATTTCCTGTCTTTTGGGTATATACCTTCCAGTGTGATTTCTAGATTATATGGCAGCTCCATTTTTAGTGTTTTTGAGGAACCTCCAAACTGTTCTCCATGGTGGCTGTACTAATTTACATTCCCACCAATGGTGTACAACAGTTCCCTTTTCTCCACATCCTCGCCAGCATTTGTATGAAACCCTTAAAAGTTAAAATCATGGTCCCTGAGAACTCACATACATATTTAGTGACACTGAAAATATAATAGGATTAGCAGTTCATAGGAAGCAGGGAAGTTTATCTCTAATCCCAGATAAAATTGTCTTCGCCTTCAAAAAGCCTAAGCTGACTTGTGGTTTTACCTGAGACATGTAAAGAGCTTGGAAGTCATCACTCTCACCCTTACATGAAAACGAGAACAAACTGAAAATCAATGGCTATTCTTTCACCCTTCGGAGTGCTGAGGTAGCAGGGTTAACTGACTGGTGCCTTCATATCTAGGGAGACAGGTAAATCCAGAAAGATACAGCAATTGAGATCTGCTGACCTGTAGTGAAAACTGCTGGAACCATAAACTAGTAGAAACACTTAAAGCGATTTTGGCAAAAAAAAAGTTGGGACTGACTTTATAATTTTTCCCATTCACATGAGTGAAGGAGAGTTTCCGTGCAAAACAACGAAATTCCTCCAGTACAGACTTACAAAGAGAGAATTTCTTCTCAGGATAACAGGCAACAAACAACAGACATTGTCCAATGTGACATTGGCATCAACAGTATTGCCCAAACTTGAGAAGTATTGTATTAGAGTTATAGTAGCTAGAGCTACATAAATACCTTAAATGAATACTCTGAACCTAAAATGAAACTTTTTAATAATCACAGTCAGAGTAAACAATAATATTTTAAAGTGGGAATAAACAGCTGAACATATGAAAACAAGTATTGTGTAGAATTGTAAATGGAGCATGGAACAATGTAAGATAGGAGAGATGACAAGATGATAGCGACCCAGAAAAAATTAAGCAAGAGGAAAGGGACATTTTTCATAGGTATAACATTATCATAATTTCTTATATTAGAAGTGACTGTCGAAATTCTACTATGCAGTATTTATCATTGGCTACATAACTAGTTCAACACTGGGGAATTTCTATTTTCAATACATGAGGGGAAGGTCAGTCTTTTTCAATTTGAGTAAATATATTGATTTAGATAAGCTTTACATTATAGAATAATTTCAGGATGTGCTGCAAATACATTTATTAGTTAAGAAATTACTTATTCTGATCCTTTTATGGGTTAGGGACCTCATGAGACATTGAAGGAACAAAAATGAGTAAAGCACAATGTCTGTCTTCGAAGTACTCATAAGCTATGGAGGATATTTAGTATTATAATTCTTTTGGTTGTAAGTGAAACAGAAAAAAGAAATCCTAGACCCAAACTTGCTTAGCAAAAGTGAAATTTGGGGCATAAATATTATTGAGCAGATACTCTAATATCTTGTGCTATCTGTTTCTGAACTAAAGCAATGTCACTGACACCAAGGAGTGGGTAATGCTGTTTCCTCAAGTGGCATCCACACTCAGGCTCCACATGAGGGTCCTCTGACAGCTTCAGAATCTCTTACTGAGGCTACAGCAGTTCCAAGTATCACGTCTTCTCACCATCAAGCTGAACAGAAGAAGTGACGTCAACATTCTGTAATTCCCAGCAAAAGTACTGAGATTCTCTTCAATTAGTCCATCCATAAACCATTACTGTTTTCAGAGGGGTGCCAGGTACAGGTGTTGGGTTTCCTGGTCATCCCTGATGAAAACGATGGGATAAAGTTATCCCAGAGATGAGGAAGATAGGATAAGCTGATTGTCTCAAGCTGATCAGGGCCCATCCCCTAGAGCTGAGGGTGAGCTATATTTCATTCTAAGCTTCTGATAGAGGTATATTTCACTCTAAACTTCAGGGTCTCATTTGGAAAGGGAGAGATGGAATACACAAAAGCTTACTCCAGAGATTACAAATAGAAGACTGAAAATGTAATTTATTCAGCACTGCATAGTAGGAATTTAAACAAAACATTTACTATGGTAAATATAAGTGTATCTGCTATGGTAGGGAAGAAAAGAGGCATTATCCCACCTGATTACATCAGTGAAGACATCTTGAGATGAGAATTAATAGATAGGAATAGATTAGGTGAATAAAGGTTTGGAATGGGAGAGCATTCCACAAAGAGAAGGCAGCATGAACAAAGGCGTAGACCCAAATGAGGAATAGCAAATTGTGGCAGGGAAATGGTAAGTCGTTTCATGACATTAAAAAAATAAAATTAGAGCTGGGAGTGGGCACTGATGAAGCTGGAGATGTTTAAAATTGCCAGATTATTGTAGGCAATGTCATGGCAAGAACAATTAGTCCTGTGGTGTTAGAGAGCCAACAAAAATTTTTGTTAGGATGGTATCAGGCTTGTTTTATTAATTAGATAATTCTGTGTACAGTATAAAAAATGGCTTTAAAATGATCATGAATAATGTCAGGGTTCTGATCATACCACCCTGAACATGCCTGATCTAATCTGAGCTCAGAAGCTAAGCAGGGGCAGGCCTGAGTGGAACGTGGATGGGAGATTGCCTTGGAATCTGGAGTGCTGCAAGCTTTAAAAAAATAATAATAGAAGAAATGTCTGGAAGATGGTGGATTAGAGGATTTTAGCATTCCTCAGCCATTTGGAAATTGCAAAATCATGCTTAAAGGTAAAGTGTGAGCTCTAATTCAAGAAGGAAAATGGGAATCCATTGGACTAGCAAAGGACATCCCAGACCTTGGGGAGGAGATAGTGAGCAAACAGAAGTGAGTCAAGCCCCAGTACATAAGAGGGGTAGACAGTCTCCCTCTGTGACTCATTTGTATGTCTTCTTTTGAGAAGTGTCTGTTTATGTCCTTTGATAATTTCTAACCCAGACAGAAGTGTCTGTTCATGTCCCTTGCCCACTTTCTAGTGCAGCTCATTTTTTTCTTGTTGATTTGTTTAAATTCCTACTATGCAGGCATTTTATTCTTGGGTCAGAGATCGGAGTGCTTATTCTGGAGTGGAGAAAGGGCCTCCATAGCCAGAATTGAGCAATGAGTGTTGAAAGCACCCAGCAGTAGGTGCTGGAATTATACTCTCCCCCTTCACAGGTCCAGAGTAGGAGGAGAAATGCCACGGCAGTAGTTTCTCCCGGGCAAAAAGACTTGCAGCCAGGACCAGCCTGGCAATCTGGAAGCAGCCTGTGTGTGTCATTGCTGGGTGCCCCAGCTGGCTCTCCTGAGATTGTGGTGCAGTGGAGGCTCCTCTGTTCCACACTCAGGTAGACCTCCAGGCATTCAGAGCATCCATTCCCCTGGATTAGGAGTTTAGGTCACCTCCAGAGGCCCCCATGCAGAGAACTTGGGGCTGAGGAGGTTTCCCAGCTCCATGCCTAGGCACCCTCTGGGCACTTGATGGCTGCCCCATCTCCCCCTTCCACAGATCTGATGTCTGTGTCTGCAATTGGGTGACTTGTGGGGAGGCCTGCCCAGTCTGGCCCCACCCATCTTAGTCTCCCAGGGATGAACAGTGAGATCAGACCACTGTGCACTCCATGGATTAGCCCATTGTCTGAGGCAACAGAGACCTTCTCTCAGTAAACAAGAGTCAAGTATATACCATCTGTATTGGCCATAGCTGGCTCTTACTCATAAGAGTCATTTACTGGTCTGGAGGTTGAACAGCAGTACAAAACAATAGGAAATCTGACACAAGTGCATTAACATTGGGGAATGAGATAATCTTCCTGAGACTGCTGCCACCTGGGACCCACAGGACACTGTGATTCTGCTCAAATGCCCAGTACATCACTACCACAACTAGCATTTGGGTAAGCCACCATATAAGGGCTATGCATAATCAAGGAACTTACACAGACTCTTTCCCTCTGAAAATACCCAAAACCAGAGATCTAACCCTCAGCACGATCTGCCCCTAATGGATGGGGGTGCACAGCTCACCAGTCTGTCTTGGATCAAAGGAAACATAGGAGTGGCACAAGCTCCTGGAGGAAGCACCATTATAGTCTAGTAATAGATGTGGAGAGAAAGCCATCTCTCATCTCCTGCCCCCAACCTCAGTGCACTGTTGTGGACTCAGCGGCAGCTCTTCCCATTTGGGTGGGGTAGCTCCACCCCTACTAAAGGCAAATATGCACAAGGGGGAGGGCACTTTTCATGCTTCTCTGTTACCTCTGCTCCTGCTCCTACCTGCCAGCTGTTACTCTTAAGTGCCACCTACTGGACCACAGCTTGAACTATATCCTGAAACAAAATTATATCACTACAACATGCAATGTCTGAAAAGCCACTGCACAAAACTATCTGCAACCAGGGAACCCCCACAGAGCCTTGGCACCTTGAAAGCACCCAGAAATGAAGCCAATAAATGATATACAATGTGCACCACAGTCATACACCAAGGGAAAAAAGAATAAAAATAGAAAAGCCCTATACAAATGATAGCAAATTCAAATAAAAAAGGAAGCATCAGCTAGCTCTCTCAGATGAGAAGGAACCAGCATAAGGACTTTGGCAATACAAAAATCCAGAGTGTTTCATCATCTCCATGGATCTCACAAGCTCTCAAACAATGGATCACAACTTGAATGAAATGTATGAAATGACAGATATAGAATTCACAATATGAATGGCAAAAAGATGCAATGAGATCCAAGAGAAAGTTGAAATCCAATACGAAGAAAACAGAAAAAATGATCCAAGATTTAAAAGACGATATAGCTATATTAAGAAAGAATCAAACAGAACTTCTGGAATTGAAAAATTCACTACAGGAATTTCAAAATACACTTGGAAGCCGTAACGAAATACTAAACCACACAGAAGAAAGAATTTCAGGGCCCAAAGACTAGTCCTTTGAATCAACCCAATCAGACAACAATAAGAAAAGAGAATTTTAAAAAATGAACAAAGCTTTTAAGAAATATGGGATGTAAAGCGACCAAATATATGACTTATTGGTATTCCTGAGTAAAGAGAAAGTAAGCAACTTGGAAAACGTGTATGAGAATACAATTCAGGAAAATGTCCCCGAAAGGTCTGCATGCAGATGCAAAAAATCCAGATAATTTCTGTAAGATACCATACAAGACTACATCTCTAAGGCGCATAGTCATTAGTCTATCTAAGGTCAACATAAAAGAAAAAATCTTAAGGGCAGCTAGAGGAAAGGATCATATTACCTATAAAGGGAAACCCATCAGACTAATAGTGACTCCTCAGCAGAAAACTTACAAGCCAGAAAAGATGGGGGTCCATTTTCAGCATTCTTTTTTTCCAAATTTTTTTAAATTTTTAGTTCTGGGGTACATGTGCAGGATGTGCAGGTTTGTTACATAGGTAAACATGTGCCATTGTGGTTTACTGCACCTATCAATCAATCACCTACATATTAAGCCCAGCATGCATCAGCCATCCTTTCTAATACTATCCTTTCCCCCACCCTACCCCCTGTCAGATCCCACTGTGTGTTGTTCCCCTCCCCGTGTCTCTGTGATCCCGTCACTCAGCTCCCACTTATAAGTGAGAACATGCAGTGTTTGGTTTTCTATTCCTGCATTAATCTGCTGAGGATAATGGCTTCCAGCTTCATCCATGTCCTTGCAAAGGACATGGTCTCATTCCTTGTTATGGCTGCATAATATTCCATGCTGTATAGGTACCACATCTTCTTTATCCAGTTTATCACTGATGGGCATTTGGGTTGATTCCATGTTCTTGCTATTGTGAATAGTGCTGCAGTGAACATACGTGTGTGTGTGTGTGTGTGTGTGTGTGTGTGTGTGTGTGTGTGTGAATCTTTGTAATATAATTATTTATATTCCTTTGGGTATATACCTAGTAATGGGATTGCTGGGTCAAATGGTATTTCCGCTTCTAGCTCTTTGAGGAATTGCTAGACTGTCTTCCACAATGGTTGAACTAATTTGCATTGCCACCAACAGTGTAAAAGCGTTACTATTTCTCCGCAGCCTCACCAGCACCTGTTGTTTATTGACTTTTTAATAATAGCCATTCTGACTGGTGTGAGATGGTATCTCACTGTGGTTTTCATTTGCATTTCTCTAATAATCAGTGATATTGAAATTTTTTCATATGTTTGTTGGCTGCATGATTGTCTTCTTTCGAGAAGTGTGTGTTAATGTCATTTGCCCACTTTTTAATGGGGTTGTTTGTTTGTTCTTGCAAATTTGTTTGAATTCCTTGTAGATTCTAGATATTAGACCTTTGTCAGATGGATAGATTGCAAAGATTTTCTCCCACTGTAGGTTGCCTGTTCACTCTGATGATAGTTTCTTTTGCTGTGCAGAAGCTCTTTATTTTAATTAGATCCCATTTGTCAATGTTTGCTTTTGTTGCAATTGCTTTTGGTGATTTCATCATGAAATCTTTGCCTGTGACTATGTCCTAAACAATATTGCCTAGATTTTCTTCTAGGATCTTTAGAGTTTTGGGTTTTACCATTTAAATCTTTAATCCATCTTGAGTTAATTTTTGTATAAGGTGTAAGAAAGGGGTCCAGTTTCAATTCTCTGCAAATGGATAGCCAGTTATTCCAGCATCATTTATTGAAAAGGGAATCCTTTCCTCATTGCTTGTTTTTGTTGGTTTGTCAAAGATCAGATGCTTGTGAATGCGCAATCTTATTTCTGAGCTCTCTGTTTTGTTCCATTGCTCTATGTGTCTGTTTTGTACCAGTACCATGCTGTTTTGGTTATCTGGTTATTGTAAAGCCTTATAGTATAATTTGAAGTCCGGTAGGGTGATGCCTCCAGCTTTGGTCTTTTTGCTCAGGATTGTCTTGTCTATACTGGCTCTTTTTTTATTCCATATGAATTTTAAAATAGGTTTTTCTAATTCTGTGAAGAATGTCAATGGTAGTTTAATAGGAATAACATTGATAGTATTTTTTGTCGTCGTTGTATTTCTGGTAGAATTTCTTTGTATTTCTGGTAGAATTCAGCTGTAAAGCAATCTGGTTCTGGGCTTTTTTTGATTGGTAGGCTTTTAGTTACTGCTTGAATTTCAGAACTTGTTATTGGTCTATTCAGGAATTCTACTTTTTCCTGGTTCAGCCTTGGGAGGGTTCATGTGTCCAGGAATTTATCCATTACTTCTAGATTTTCTAGTTTATTTGCATAGATCTGTTTATTCTCTGATGGTAGTTTGTATTTCTGTGTAGTCAGTGGTAATATCCCCTCTATCATTTTTTATTGTGTCCATTTGATTCTTTTCTCTTTTCTTCTTTATTAGACTAGCTAGTATTCTATTTTATTATTTTGTTCAAAAAACCATCTCCTGGATTCATTGATTTTTTGAAGAGTTTTTTTGTGTCTCCATTTCCTTCAGTTCCACTCTGATCTTGGTTATTTCTTGCCTTCTTCTAGCTTTGTGGTTTGTTTGCTCTTGGGTCTCCAGTTCTCCTAGTTGTGATTCTAGGGTGTTGATTTGAGATCTTTCTAGCTTTTTGATGTTGGCATTTAGTGCTATAAATTTCCCTCTTAACACTGCTTTAGCTGTGTCCCAGTGATTCTGGTAGGTTGTCTTTTTGTTTTTATTGGTATCAAAGAACTTATTGATTTCTGACTTAATTTCATGATTTAAACCGGAAGAGATTGGGACGCATTTTTAGCATTCTTAAGAAAAGAAATGCAAGCCAAGAATTTCATATCCTGCCAAACAAACTTTCACACCTGAAGGAGAATTAATGTCTTTCCAAGACAAGCAATTGCTAAAGGAATTTGTCACCAGCAAACTGGCCCTACGAGAGATTTTTAAGAGAGTTCTAAACATGGAAAAAAATAGCAATATTTGCTACCACAAAAGTACACACAAGCACATAGCCCACAGACCCTATAAAGCAACTAAAAAATTGAGACTACAAAACAACTAGCTAACATAGGAATAAAACATCACATATAAATATTAACCTTGAATATAAATGCCATAAATACCCCCATTTAAAAGACATAGAGTGGCAAATTAGATAAAAAGGGAAGACCTATCCTCTGCTGTCTGCAAGAGACCTATCTTACATGTAATGACACCCATAGCCTCAAAGTAAAGGGATAGAGAAGGATTGATCGTGCAAATGGAAAACAAAAAAGAGGATGGGTTATTATTTTTGTATCAGATTAAAAAAGACATTAAACGAGCAACAGTAAAACAGTACTAAAAAGGCCATTACATAGTGATAAATAGATCAATGCAATAATAAGATTTACACCCAACATTGGATCACTCAGATTTATAAAGCAATTACTTCTGGACCTAAGAAAAGACACTGACTGCCACACAATAATAATGGGAGAATTCAATACCCCACTGACAGCATTAGACAGATCATCAAGGCAGAAAACCAAAAAAAGAAATTCTGGACTTAAATTTGACAATTGAATTAGATGTAGTAGACATCTACAGAATACTCTGTTCAACAACAACAGAACACACGCTCTTCATCTGCACATATAACATGCTTGAAGATTGACCACATGCTTGGCCATAAAGCAAGTCTTAATAAATTCAAAGTAAATCAAAATCACACCAAGGATCTTCTTGGACTACAATGGAATAAAAATAAAATAAATACCAAGAAGAACTCTCAATACCACATAAATATATGGAAACTAATCAATTTAGTCCTAAGTGACTTTTGGGTAACAACAAAATTGGTGTAGTAATCAAAATTTATTTGAAACAATGAAAATAGACACGCAACATACCCAAACCTCTGGGATATGGCAAAAGCAGTGTTAAGAGGAAAGTTTATAGTATGAAACACCTACCACACAAAGAAAGATATAAAATTCACAGTCTAAATTTGCACTTAAAGAACTAAAAAAGTCAAGAACAAACTAAACCCAAAGACAGCAAGGAAAATAAAGAACTAAAATCAGAACAGAACTAAATGAAATTGGGATCCCAAAAACCATGTAAAGGATCAATGAAATGAAAATTTGTTTTTGGGGGAAGGATAAACAAGACTGATGGTCTACTAGCTTGATTTTGAACCCAGGAGGTGGAGGTTGCAGTGAACCAAGATTGTGCCACTGAACTCGAGCCTGTGTGACGCAGCAAGACTCTGTCTCACATTAAAAAAATAACAATAATAAAGAAAGGAAAGAAGAGTTAAATAAGCACCATCAGAAATAACAAAGGTGACGTCACAACAGATCAAAATACAAAAGAACCTTAGTGACTGCTATGAACATCTCTATGCACACAAACTAGGAAATCTAGTGGAAGTGGATAAATTGCTGGGAACACACCACCTCTCAGTGTTGAACTAGGAAGATACAGAAATCCTGAACAGACTAATAACAGGTAATGAAATTGTATCAGCAATAAAAAAAATCTACCAACCAAAAAAAAATAACAATTAAAAAAGTCCTAGATCAGGTGGATTCACAGCCAAATTCTACCAGACATACAAGGAAAAGCTAATACCAACTCTACTGAAAGTATTCCAGAAAATTGTAGTGGAGGGACTCCTTCCTAACTCATTCTACGAAACTAGCATCATCCTGATACCAATATCATCCTGATACAAATACAATACCAATACAACAACAATAAAAACTATAGGCCAATATCCCTGATGAACACAGATGGAAAAATCCTTAACAAAATACTAGCAAACTGAGTCCAGCAGCACATCACAAAGTCAAGTCACCACAATCAAGGGAATTTTATCCCTGGGATGCAAGAATGGTTTAACATATGCAAATCTGTACATGTGATTCACCTCATAAAAATATTAAAACCAAAATCCCTAGGATCATATCAATAGACCCAGAACAAGCATTCAATAATATAACATCCCTCCACAATCAAATCCCTCAGGAAACTAGGCATTGAAGGAACATACTCCAAAATAGTAAGAGCCAAATATTACAAACCCACAGTCAACATCATGCTGAAAGAACAAAAGCTATAAGCATTCCCCTTAAGAACTGGAACAAGACAAGGATGTCCACACTCACTACTCCTATTCAACATAGTACTGGAAGTCCTAGTCAGAGCAATTAGGCAAGAGAAAGAAATAAAAGGCATTTGAGTAGGAAAAGACGAAGTCAAACTATCTCTCTTTGCTAACAATATGATTCTATACCTAGAAAACCCCAAAGATTCCACCAAAAGACTCCTAGACCTGATAAACAACTTCAGCAAAGACTCAGGATACCAAATCAGTTTTCCCAAATCAGTAGCATTTGCATATGCCAATAACATTGAAGCTGAGAACCAAATCAAGACTGTAATCTCTTTTACAATAGCCACAAAAAAGTTAAAATACCTAGGAATATATCTGGCCAAGGAAGATCTCTGCAAGGAGAACTACAAAACACTAGTGAAAGAAATCATAGACAACAAGAACAAACGGAAGCTTTCCATGTTAATATTTGGAAGAATCAATATTGTTAAAATGTCCATAATGTCCAAAGCAATCTACAGATGCAACACTATTCCTATCAAACTACCAATCTCTTTTTTTCACAGAATTAGAAAAAACTATTCTAAAATTCATATGGATCCAAGAAAGGAGCCTAAATAGCCAAAGCAATACTAACAAAATAGAACAAAGCTGGAGTTATAACATTACCTGACTTCAAGATATACTGCAAGGCTACAGTAATCAAAACAGCATGGTATTGGTACAACAATAGACATATAAGCCAATGGAACAGAATAGAGACTTCTGAAATAAAGTCACACACCTATAGTCAACTGATCTTCAACAAAGTTGAGAAAAATAAACAATGGAGAAAGGACATCATATTCAATAAATGGCACAGGAACATTGGCTAACCAATGCAGAATAATAAAACCGGTACCCTATCTCTCATCATATACAAAAATTAACTCAAGGTAGATTAAAGGCTTAAATGTAAGACCTCAAACTATAAAAATTCTAGAAATCCCAGGAAATACTCTTGTAGACATTGCCTAGGCAAGAATTTATGACAAGGACCCCAGAAGCAAATGCAACAAAATAAAAAATAGACAAATGGGACCTATTTTTTCTGCACAGAAGAAAAAATATTAACAGAGCAAACAGACATCCTACAGAATGGGAAAACAGTTGCATCCTATGCATCTGAGAAAGGACTAATATCCTGATTCTATCAGGAATTTAAACAAATCAACAAGAAAAAAACTGCATTAGGAAGTGGGCAAAGGACATGAACAGACACTTCTCAAAAGAAGACATATGGGTGGCCAAAAAAGCATATGAAAAAATGCTCAATATCATCAGAGAGATGAAAACCAAAACCACAATGAGGTACCATCTCACACAAGTCAGAATGGCTATTACTAAAAAGTCAAAAAATAACAGATGTTAGCATGGTTGTGGAGAAAAAGGAACACATATACTGTGTGGGGGAATGCAAATTAGTTCAGCCCCTGTGGAGACTTTCCAAAGAACTTAAAACAGAATTACCATTCAACCCAGCAATCCCACTACTGGGTATATACCCAAAAGAAAATAAAACATTCTATCAAGAAGACACGTGCACTTGTATGTTTATCGCAGCACTATTCATAATAGCAAAGACATGAAATTAACATAGACACATCAGCGGTGAGTTGGATAAAGAAAATGCGGTACATATACAACATGCAATACTAAGTAGCCATAACAAAGAACAAAATCATGTACTTTGCAGCTAGATGCAACATGGATGCAGCTGGAGGCCGTTATTCTAAGCAAAACTAATACAGAAACAGAAAACCAAATATTACATTTTCTCATTTATAAATGGAAGCCAAATCTTGGGTTTATGTGGACATAAAGATGTGAATAATAGACAGTCGAGACTCCAAAAGGAGGAAGAGAGGAAGGAAAGAAAGGGACGAAAAACTTCCTATTGGGTACTATGTTCACTATCTTGGTGATGGGATAGGTAGAAGCCCAAACTTCAGCACCACACATTATACCCCTGTAACAAACCTGCACATGTACCCCATGAATCTAAAACGAAAATGGAGATGAAAGAAATAACAGGAATAGCAGAGAGGCCAGTTAGTTTATTGTAATAGTCTGAATAAAATTGACAAGGGCTTAAATTAGGTCCCACTGATTGTCAAAATGGAAGCAGAGGCAGAAATGGGAAATTATTTAGGAGGTAAATTTTACTGGATGTAGCAGTTAGTTGGATGAGAGAATAAAGGACAGGGCATGGGAAGACATCAATGATCACTCTACCAGAAAGCTGCAATCAGAATTGCAGTGCTTTTGCTCATGAAACTGAGTAAGCAGGGCCCTTTTAAAAAAATCTTGTATTACACTTTGGCTTTATGTGAACATTTACAATTTACTGTGACATCACAAAACCTGGAAGAGAGAGAGACAAAATAAAAATAAAAAAAAACAAAACAATGAGTATCTGTATTAAGCCCTATCACACACAATATAATTTTATCCTCTACGATCAGTTTTATCACAAAGATATTCGTATCATTATACTTTATAATTTAGATATTACTAATGTGTTTGATTTACAAATGAGACATTGAATATTGGAGATATTAAATGATTTTCCTGTTATTTATATAATATACGAAAGAACTAGGCAAATAATCACGCTCGTTCGAAAGCAAATACTCCGATCTTTTCCTTAGGTCACATCATTTCACTACTTAAATTAAGAAAACCAGCTTCAAAGATATTCATGTTTGCAGCAGTTCCTCGTTATCTGTGGTTTCACTTTCCACAGTTTCAGCTACCTGCAACCAACCACAGTCTGAATATAATATAATAAGAATTATACATATACAATAATATAATCTGAATACAATATAGTAAGACTTTTTTGAGAGAGACCACATTCATATAACTTTTATTACAGTATATTGGTATAATTGTTCTATTTTATTATTAGTTGTTGTTTTTAATCTCTTACCATGCCTAATTTATAAGTTAAACTTTATCATAGGTATGCATGTATAGGAAAAAATATAGTATATATAGTGTTTAGTGCTAATTGATGTTTCAGGTATCCAGGGTGGGTCTTGGAACATATCAAGCAATATAGAAATATATATATAATTTTTACCTTTCAATTAAAAAGAAAAAGAACAAAAAAGAGTTATAGATGTTTCCACATTTTCAGTAAGAAAACATTGTGGGATGAGAATACATGTACACAGGGAGGGAAACAACACTCACCAGGGCATGTCAGGGGAGGGTGGGGGTAGGGAGAGCATTAGCGAAAAGAGCAAATGCACTTAGGCTTCAAACCTAAGTGATGGGTTAATAGGTGCAGCAAACCACATGGCATACGTTTACCTATGTAACAAACCTGCACATCCTGGTCATGTACTCTGGAACTTAAAATAAAAAAAAAAATAATAAAGTTGAAAAAAAACATTGTGATGTTTTACAATGTTTATTATTTATTTGTTTCTCTGATAAATAGAGCTATTTATTAAAACCATAGAGAATTTAAAAAATATCTCTAGTTATTTTATTTGTAAATGCACATGTCTCCTCACTGATCTGCTTTGAAGAGAGAAAAATCAGTAAGCTCATGGTTTGAAGGGATAATGTGCCTTAGATGGACTTGGGAGCCGATTTCTATAGGCTGTGCTCCTGCCCTTGTCTCGTGTTGCTCCCTGTAATTGGCTTGATTCTCTACACAAAAAAACAAACAAACCCCAAACAGACCCTGAATATGTGTTTACATTGCAGAATAGATCTATAAATGAACTACCATTTGTAAGAATAACAAATAGATAATGATGGCTTCACTGTTTGAATATCTGTTTCTCCCAATAAAATTTGGGGATCAATAAAGCAGAAGAGGGAATATTTCTTCTCTATGACACTTTAGTATTGCATCAACTTTTATTTGCCACAATTTGTGGCTGAATCTAACAGAACCAGAGCCAGAAATCTGGAAGCTGGGGGGATCTGGCCAGCCACAGTGGAAATGGGGCCTGTAGTGTATGTGTGGTGTATGGAGCGGGAGGTGGGGTGCAGCTCAGATCCAAACAGGGCTACATTTTTATAGTAAATTTACTTAATTTAAAAGACTTACTGTAAAGAACAATGCCATCTTATTTTCTCACCTAAAGCTTCTATGGTTGAGAGTGTTTGAGAAACTGTCATACAGCACATTGGATACATATTTGGAAAGATTTACTAATTGAATTAAGTATATTCTCAGTAGTCACTTCTAGTGATTTCTAGAACACAAAATGAGCAGGTTGAATAATGTGCACTTTAAAGTCACATAGACTAGAATTCAAATCCTAGACTTACTTGGGCTATGTGACCTTTAGCAACTAACAGATCTTTTGAGCCTTTGTTATCTCCAAAAAGAAAAAAATAAATTATACTGACTATAAACCTGAGTAGGCTAATTGCTTCACAAACAACTCCCTATATTTAGTTTCTTAAAATGATAAAAGTTAATTTCTATTTACTCAAGGATCTAACATGGGTGTCTCTGGTTGGACAGCTCTCCCAAGCATTTCTTCTCTCTGTGCAACTCAGTGACTCAGTTTCCTTCCAAATTGTGGCTGTACCCTACTTTACATCCTTAAATCCCTCTCTATCAGCAGGTAGAGGGAAAGAAGCATGGAGGATTGTACTTGAATTAGTCAAGGTTCACCAGAGAAACAGAACAAATAGGATATCTACATGTAAGAGATTTATGATAAGAATTGGCTCACATGATTACGGAGGCCCAGAACTTCCATGGTATGCTGTCCGCAAGCTGGAAATCCAGAAAAGCCAGTGGTATAATTCAGCCCAAGTCCAAAGCTTGAGAACTAGGTGGGCTGCTAGTGTAACTTGTAGCCCAAGACTGAAGGCCTGAGAATCAGGGGGAAGGGTACTGTAAGTCCCAGGATCCAAAGGCCCCAAAACTAGGAGCTCTCATGTCTGAGAGCAGGAAAAGATAAATGTCCCAACACACAGACAACAAGAGAGAATTTGCCTTTCCTCCACCTTTATGTTCTATTTGGGCCCTTAATGGATTGGACGATGCCTGCTCATACTGGTGAAGGTAGATCTTCTTTATTCAGTTTACTGATTTAAACACTAATCTCTTCCAGAAAAACCCTCACAGGCAAACCCAGAAATAATGTTTTACCAGCTATCTGAGCATCCCTTAGCTCAATCAAGATGATGCATAAAATTAACCATCACAATACTTTAGAGAACTTTGTAGGTCAAGACTGGAAGGGCAAACACTAATTCTATCCATATTCCACTGGACAGAATTCAGTTACAAAACAAGTCCTAATCTGGGAGGCTGGGAAATGCAGTCAAGCTGCAAAGCAAAGCAATTGCCAAGATTTGAATGAGGCAAGCCAGAAGCTGAGTATGCAAAATTTAAGGAGCCACCCTCAAGGTCAGCCAGTCATTCTCAAGGTCAGCCAGTTCAGGGTCACACAAATGCAGGACTGGGATTTGCAGAAATCTGAGAGTCTCCTTACATATATTCCAGCCCTAGTTGCCTTGCTTGCCTCACCCTAGTCTTGGACCAAAGTACACAGTTTGGGAGGGAAACAGTCTCTGCCATATCCATCTACCTAACAAGGTTGAAAATAAATAGAATGTTCAATGTTTGATGCTTACCTATTTCATCACCATATATAAACACAAAAATATATATTATTTCTTTTTGCTTTTCTTTGCAATAAGACTGTGATAATTACATTTACACATTCAAAAAATCCTTAGCAAATATCTCTTAATTTGAAGAGTGCCAATTTTGTTATTCTACTTATTTTAAAATAAAGATTAAAAAAATTATTGTCAGCTTTTATTCCGGCCACTACAGTATTTAGCAGCAGAATATAAACTCTCCAAAACAGTATACACACCCAGAGACTTTTTTGGAACTTAATTTCTTTGAAAATAAGTTTTGGTCTGTACATTTTGATTTCTTAATGGTTGTTGGACTTACCGTGCTTCTCTCAACTACTGCTCCCTTAAAATTCAGCGAGGCATTGGTAGGGCATGCTTTCCCATAATGAACACATTATAGTAATCGTTAAAGAAGAAAAAAGACAAGAACGGCTGTGGTGTAATCTTCAAAATGTTCACATGGCTGTAATGCTGGTCATTTTAGGGAAACTGCCAAAAGGCTCATGAAGCAGTAAACATGCATTCTGTATTTAGAGAAGTAGTTTAACTTTCCGGATGGCCAATTCCAACTTCAGTTTATCTTGCTTTATGTACAAAAGAGCTATGTGGATGTTGGCAGCTTATGAGCAAATCATTCTACAAAATGTGGCCATTGATCTGCTATTGAAAGAAGAGACAATGTTCTGTAGAAAGGCTGCAACAAATACTAGTCGCTCTTATGAGTTAATGAAGTTTTTATTGTTAATTAAGTGTAGAAGAGTCTTTTCATCTATGAAGACTACTTTGCAAAAAGATCCAAAGTGATGTTGTGTTTTTGCTTTTGCCTTTCCTTGTCTGGAAACTTTTGCACTCACCATGTATTCACTCAACAGACATTTATTTATTGAAGACTTCTTAGCAAAGCACTGGGTGCTCGTGGACAGAAAGACATATTGGATTGAAAAGCACCCTCGGCTGGGCACGGTGGCTCATGCCTGTAATCCCAGCACTTTGGGAGGCCAAGGTGGGCTGATCACGAGGTCGGGAGTTTGAGACCAGCCTGGCCAATATGGTGAAACCTCGTCTCTACTAAGAATACAAAAATTAGCTGAGTGCAGTGGCATGCTCCAGTAGTCCCAGCTACTCGGGAGGCTGAGGCAGAAGAATCGCTTGAACCCGGGAGGCAGAGGTTGCAGTGAGCCGAGATCGTGCCACTGCACTTCAGCCTGTGCAACAGAGCAAAACAAACAAACAAAAAACAACAAAAAACACCCTCAAGGAGCTTTTTGTTAAGTAGAGGATATGAATATGGACACAGATATGTACACAGCTACAATATATTGTAGGGCATGGAAGTGCCATAAAGGAGGTCAAGACAGACTCATCCAGAGAAAGGAACTATTGTATATGAGGCTTCTTGCAGAGATGGCATTTGAGCTGGAAGAAAAATCAGCGTAGAAATGATGTTGAAGTGAGTGGTGGTGTTGATGTAGAGTTTGCAGAAAAAGAACAGGAACACACAAATACCAGCCAAATCCTCAGATTGTGCATTTTCTGTGTAAGGACACTCGGATAAATTATTATTTACAGATATAAAGTAGGTATGAATTAAAGACCTCTGAGATGTTATCATAATGCCGCACGTGGAGCATTATCAGTTCTCTTCATCAGTCTGGAATCAGGACCTCCATGAACCACCTGCTTTGACACCAAGTACTCAGTAAGCTCTTGTGTTTTTCTGGCCCTGGTATATTTATTAGATACCTGAACCTGCCTATGGCTTGGCTTTAGTTTGAAGAAAATCTCAGACCTATAATTTCAAACTGAAATGTTTTAGCACATATCATGGAAAGATAAAAACTCTTTTAAAAAACATGACCACGATATGATTATCATACCTCAAGCAGCAGGCATTATTAATATTCCATTATGGTAAGAAAGAGAAAATTAAAGAAAGTTAATTCATAACAAGCAATTTTTCATGTGGCCTTTATTTTTACTTGTATAGCAAAGGAAAGAGAAGGGAACGAGGGAAGGTGGGGAGAGAAAGAGGGTAGAAGAGAGAGAGATAAAAAGGAAGGCTAACAAGATAAAATACAAACAGCAGAGTCTAATCGCCTAAAATACAGGTGTGTGCTTATCTCAGCAGGGCTGACAACAGTCATCCTGCATTGAAATAGTGAATTGGGTGAATTATCCTGAGAACTTATAGGTGATAAGAGAGATGCTCAAAGGATATGAGAAAGACTCTATGAAGATTTGCTTAAAAACTTATTGTAAATGCTAGAAATTATAGACCAATCCACGCTAACTTCAGTTTATGTAAAAATATTGGAGCATATCATAAGAAAATCAATTTGTAAACACTCAGATTGCAAGGTAATAACTAACACCAGTTAGAAAAGCAAGTTATCAAAGACCAATCTAATAGCCTTTGCTGACAGAGCAGAGGACATTGTAGATAGCAGAAAAGCAATAAATGCAATACATCTCAACCTCAGGATGGCCTCTGATTTTGTCCCATATGACACACTCATCAACAAGCAGAGAAAATATAGCTTAAACCAGTATTCCTCAAACTATGCATTGTGACCCTCAAGGTTATCATGAAATGGTACCAAAGAGGTTACAGAATTTACAACTGTATTTCGTCTTCCTAGTGCTGGAGCCAGAGGAAGTCCCAGTATGGAGAGAATATATCAGCAGGATGAGTGTAATTAGGAGATGTGCACAAGTTGAACAGAGAAAAATCCCAAAAAGACACTACTCATTCTCACATTCTCAGATAACCAAGCCCTTCCACCAACCTTTCTCCAGCTGTTACAGAGACATTCATCCCTGCAACCGGCCAAAGCAGAAGGTCTGGTTCAGTCAGACCTCTAAGTGTTGATCTTCTCTTTTGCTTTAATCATTGTTTCTTGCTTATCAATAACATCAATATTACAAAATATATGTAAACTCAGATTAAGAATAAAAAAGTTTATTCAGTATTCACGATATTCAAGCACTTCATATGTGTTTAGGGTATAAAATATTTTAACTCATGTAAGGATATTTTTATTTAACAAATAGGAGGCCCTATTAGTAACTCATTTTATCCTCATAACAGCTCAATAAGGTAGCTATTATTATTTACAGATGAGGAAATTGTGGCACAAATCAGTGAAGCAACTTGCCCACAATTACATATGAATATCTGGCAGGGAATAATTAGAGAAAGTTTCAAATCAGGCTGTTTGAACCCAGAGCCCAGGTCTTTAACCACTGCACTATGATGCTCCTCCAAATGTGAAACATTAAGCACTGTGCTTAGTGCATAATATCCTCAACAAATGTAAGCTATTATTATTAATATCAATCAATTCAGACATCACCCTGTATTAGCCCACTTGACAGATGAAGAAGCTGATGTATGATGTTTATGCACTTGTGTAAGGAAAATACGAATGTTTTCAGATGTGTACAATGAGTCAGAATGAGAAGAAGTGGATTCTTGATAAACTAAGCTGTCACAATAAGCTGATGTGTTCATTTGTGGGAGAATAAGGAGAGTTGCAAACTATTAGGCAGTGATCTTGAGATGCTTGATAGAGTCACGAAAGCAAATGGGAGAGAGCTGTACCAACACATTTTTCTAAAGGAAACAAGGAATTCAAGGGAACTAAAATGATCGTGCATTTTTTAATAGCATCAGTCCAAACATTTGTAGGGTTTTCATCAGAAGAGGTTTCTTTCTTCTAAAAAAAAAATCTTTAAAAAAGGATAGATGAATTTGGGTGTTTCCCTGAGAAGAAAGGCAATTTTATAGTTCGACTGAATTTCAACTTTAAAATGTTCTGGAAAGAAGAAAGCTTCTCCTTTTGAATGTATTTCAATAGAAGGAGTCGAAAACTCTTGTTGCCTTAAAGGAACCAAGACGTAACTTTAAGCTATTGATACAAATTTCTCATATTCCTCAGTGGTAAATTGAATTTACACATTTGCTCTTGAATTTGTCATGCCTGCATCTTGCCTTCTATTCATGGTAGAATACTTTGTATTTGCAAATTTACAAAGAATTGAGGAATAAGAATAAAAGCAAGAACATTTGAGGATAAATGATTGTTTCTTACATATGTAGTGGTCTGTTCATCACAGCATTGCTGCTCTATTTTGTGTGTGACAGATTATCAAATTAAATGTTTTTCTGTCCTTTTTCATTTTCTCTGTTCATCTGTTATTCTAAAAATAGAACGTTTTGATTTTCTACACTACACGGTGTCATTCCTTGTTTTTTCATGTTTGAATTATTTTTCTAAATGAGCAAATAAAATATGAAAAAGTATGTTTCAAAAAAATTCACAAATATTTATGGGGATAGCTAGGAAAAGATCAACGCAAAGAAGAGTATGTACAAGTCTACTTAGTGTTATATCAGAAAAAAAGAATAAACACCAATTATTTAATATGGCTCAAATTCTTTAACAGTGAAATTATCTGAAGAGGCGATATAGTGGGGTGCTTAATAAATATTGAAAAAACAAGTGAATAACCCTCACATACCTGGGGTTTTATGTGAAGCAGTGTGTGGATTCTCTTATGAGACACATCAACCAAAATAAATTACAAGCAATGTAGTTTGTTACTGACATATTTCAAAGACTATTAACAGAAGAAAATGAATCTGTAATACATGGCAAAATATTTCTTAAAATTACTGATGCGCTGTTTTATTTCTTACTAAATGAATGATGATGGCTTTCCTCAATGGCTCCCCCCAAAAATCTTTTCTCTGTAATCATGGAACAATAACTCCCATCCCTTCCTCACCGCAGCCTCTGTTAACTACTCCTCTACTTTCTGTCTCTAGGAATTTGACTACTCTAGCTACTTCATATAAGTGAAATTATACAGTATTTGTCCTTTTGTGAGTAGTTTATTTCCCTTCGCTTAATGTCTTCAAGTTTCAGCCATGTTTGCAGCATACGTCAGAATTTCCTTCCATTTATTTAATTGTTCATTTGTTTGTTTTAGAGATGGGATCTCTCTGGGTTGTAGGCTGGAGTACAGTGGTTATTCACAGGCATGATCATCGCTCACTGAAGCCTTGGACCCCTGGCCTCAAGTGGGCCTTCTGCCTCAACCTCCCAAGTAGCTGAGAATACAGGCATGCACCACCACACTGGGTGACATTTCCTTCCTTTTAAAGACTGAGAAATACTGCATTGTGTATGTGTGTGTATATATACCACATTTCATTTATCCATTTATCTTTTAACAGACACTTGAGTTTCTTTCACCTTTTGGCTATTGCAAATAATGACATTATGAACATGGATGTACAACTATCTGATTGAGTCCCTGATTTTGCTTCTTTTGAATATATATGCAGAAGCTGAAATGACTGTATATTATGGCCATTCTATGTTTAATTATTTGAGGAACCACCATAATGTTTTCATTAGCAGCCACACAATTTTATCTTCCCACCAGCGATGCACAAGGGTTCCAATTTCTCCACTTCCTTACACTTATTTTCCGTTTTATTTTTAATAATGGTCACCCTAATGGGTGTGCGTTATCTCACTGTGGGTTTGATTTGCATCTCCCTGATGATTAGTAATGCTGAGGATCTTTTCATGTGCTTAATGTATATTTTCTATGGAGTAATATCTTGAAAATGGAGTAATATCTATTAATGCTTTTTGCCTATTTTTAATTGGGTTGTTTGCTTTGTTCTTGAGATGTAATTTTTAATATATCCTGAATATTAATTTCTTATCATATATACGATAACATATATACAATTTGCCATATTGTCTCCCATTCTGTGGGTTGCATTTTCATTCTGTTAATAATGTTATTTGAGGCACAAAAGTTTTTAATTTAGATGACGTCCAACTTATATATTTTTTCTGTTTTTGCTTGTGCTTTGGTGTCATACCCAAGAGATTATTGCTAAATCTAGTGTCGTGAAGCTTTCTTCCTGTTTTCTTCTGAGAGTTTTACAGTTTTAGCTCTTACATTTGCTTAGGGCTTTGATCATTTTCAGTTATTTTTCATATATGATGTAAGGTAAAGGTATCCAGTCTTTCCAAAAACAAGTTGTTGAAATGACTCTTTTCCTCATTGAATGGTGGTGTCTTCCTTGTCAAAAATCATTTTACCACATATGTAATGGTTTCTTTCTGAGATCTCTATTCTATTCTATTAGTCTCTGTTTGCCTTTTTGCCTGTATCACACTGTTTGGATTACTGTAGTTTTGTCATATAATTTGAAATCAGGAAGTGCAAGATATATAACTTTGTTTTGCTTTTTTCAAGATTATTTTGGCGACTGAAGTTTTCTTTTGATTCCATATAAATTTTAGGATGGAATTTTTTATTTCTGCATAATTGAAAATTTTGATAGAGATTGTATTGAATCTTTAGATAGCTTTGGGTAGTGACATCTTAATATTAAGTGTTCAATCTACAAATATGAAGGAGCGATTTATTGGTGTCTTATTTAGTTTCCTTCAATCTAAAAGCTGTATTGTTTTCTGTATAAACGTGTTGCACCTTCTTGGTTAAGTTTATACGTAAATATTTTATTTTTAATGCTATTATAAATTGTATCATTTACTTAATTTTATTTTCAGATGGTTCATTCTTAATGTATAGAAATGTAACTAATTTTGTGTGTTGATTTTGTATTTTTGCAACATTTCTGAATTTTTTAATGGTTCTAATAGTTTTTCAGTATATACAGAAATTAGATTCAAGTAAATACAGAAAGTAAATATATAACAAATTTGTATATTAAATTACTGTGAGCAGGATATTTAAAACAGTTTTGGAACAACTGAATAATTTTGGAAAAAAAGTAGAGTCCATATTCATAGCATGCACTATAATAAACTCCAAATGGGTCATCAATTTTAATGAACTCATGACTTTAATAGATTCTCTTTCCTAGCTCTGTCCACTGAAAGGGCCAGGATGCAGTGACATGTTGCAAGCAAGGTTATATTAGTTTCCAAATACCATTTCAACCAAAAGGGCAGGACTCCCTGGAGTATTAGATGATTCCAAGTCTTGCGGTAGGTAAATATGAAACATCTCGTGCCAGAAAGCAAGGAATTGCTGAGTGATGGGAAGATGTCAAAAGAACATAGGAACAACCACCTGACTGGCTAAATTTGAGACAATGTGAAAATAAAAAAAGACAATAATAGATTATAGAACATTGAATATCCAGAAAATAATGACAAGGACCCTCAGACTAATCCAAGTTGTAGGACATTTCCTAAGACAATTGATCCGAACTCTTCAAAAAATTTCAATGTCATGAAAAACTTAAATGAACAAAAAGGCAGGATGCTGTTTAAGTAAAAGAGGACTAAAGAGACAAAAAACTAAACGACATGTGTGAACCTTGATTGGATCTTGGATTAAAAAACACAGCCATAAAGGATATCTTTGTAGATAATCAGGAAAATTTGAGTATGGACTGTGTATTAGAAAATATTGTATCAACGTTAAATTTCTTGGGTATGATAATGGTATTGTGTTTATGTAAAAGAATGTTCTTGAGATTTTCATGAGATGTAGGTAGTGGTGAGGTGTTACAATATCTTTAACTTACTTTCAAGTGGTTTTCAAGTGTACATGTCTGTGAGAGAGAGGGATACAAAAAGATAAAGCAATGTGAGAAGATGTTAACAACTGGTGGATCTAAGTGAAGGATATATGCTGTTCATTGACCTATTCTTTCTATATCCTATAGCTTTGCAATTCTTTAAAATAAAAAGTAGAAGAATAAAAATAAATATTATTAAATAATTAAATTACCATTTATATATGTAAATAATATTCATAGATCATGCAATTATGTCAAGTTCTTTATAAATTAAGGCAAATGTAAGAAACAAATGTACGAGTATATAAAGGAATAAATTATGTAAATAGAAAAAAATAGTTATAATAGATTTTTCGGATATCTTTAGGGTTTTCTACATATACTATCTATCATCTTGTTAATAGAAATAATTTTACTTCCTCTTTTCCAAAGGTTAATATTAATGCTAAGTTCCAATTTGGATACCTTGAATTTTTTTCTTGACTAATTGTTCCAGCTAGTATTTCCAATACTGTGCATAATAGAAGTGACAAAAGACCTATTTTTTTTTTCTTGTTCCTGATCTTACAGGAAAAGCTTTTAGTCTTTTATCATTGAGTATGTTGGCTGTAGGTTTTTACATATAGGGCCTTTATTATGCTGAAGTAGTTTTCTTCTATCCCTAGTTTGTTGAGTGATTTTATCATGAAAGGGTGTTGAATTTTGTTGAATGATTTTTCTGCATCAACTGAAATGATTGTATTTTCCCTTTTTTCTACTAATGTAGTGTATTACATTAATTGATTTTTGTATGTTGAACTATCCTTGCATTCCAGGAATAAACTCCCCTTGGTCATGGTGTATAATCTTTTAATATGCTGTTAAATTTGGTCTTTCAGTATTTTATTGTGGATTTGTACATCAATATTCATAAGGCATATTGATCTACAATCCTCTATTCTTGTAATTTTCTATTCTTGCTTTGTATAAGGGTTATTCTTCTCCCTTTTAAATTAAGAACTCATTAAAGTTGTCTTCTTTCTTTCAGCTTTTTGCTTTTGATATTACCTGGTAGATTCTCATTCTTCCCTGAAGGTAATTCTGAGGAAACTAGAGTTAGGTGAGGGTTGGAGACTCAGACAGACTTTTCTTTGGCAGGCACAAGGAGGTGGCAGATTGCAAACACTTATGGTTTAACAGCTTTTTTTGTTCTTGTCACAAATTTATAAACTGAACTGGATCCTATAATTAAGATAAGCCCTCCAAGAAAAGGGTTCAAGAAGAAGCCACATTGGTTGAAATATGTGCAAGTATACAGGTCAGTGTTGCTTAATTTTTTTTATCATGGACTCCCAATATTGTTATATTTACTATTATTTTATTTAGTTGTCTTTAAACAAAAGCTATCTATATCTAAATTCTCTCTACTTACAACTCTTACACAAAAGTAAGTTAAACTTCAAAGTTAAATACAAATTTTACCAAACAATTCATTTTTTGGTGACAATTTTATGTTACAAATGATGTTTTCGAAAAATAAAGTGTCAGCTCACACAATGTCAATTGATATCACAAAAAAGTATTTTGAATTTATCAAAAGTATTTTGTGATTACTTAGTTTTTCCAGCACTTATCTTTATATTAATTACTGCAAAAATATTTATTTGCATGATATTCCCATCTGTGATGTTATTTGGATTTATTTGATCTAGAGAATCACGTATTTGACCTAGAGAATCACATACATATTTATTCTGCCTTCATTATTTTTCATTAACTTGGGATCATTATATCAGTGCTATTTGGCATTGTTACCAAGGTAAACACAAACTGGAATGTGGGCACAAAAGCAGTTTGGCAATAATTGAGTTTTAAAGGCTGGGCATGGTGGCTGGCTCATGCCTATAATCTTAGCACTTTGGGAAGCTGATGTGGGAGGTTTGACTGAGTCCAGAAGTTTGAGACCAGCCTGGGCAACACAGTGAGAGCCTGTTTCTACAAAAAATAAAAATAAAATTAGCCAGGCCCAGTGGCACACACCTGTAGTCCCAATTACTTGGAAGACTGAGGCAGGAGGATTGCTTGAGCCCAGGAATTCGAGGTTGCAGTGAGCTATAATCGTGCCACGGCACTCCAGCCTGAATGACAGAGCAAATATCTTATCTCAAAACAAAACAAAAGAAAACACCAAATAATCCAAAGCATACCTCAGTTAATTCTTAAATTAATACCAAAATGAAAAATTCACATTTAAACTTCCTAATGTTGAATCATTAAAAAACACTGGTAAAAAGAGAAAGATACTGATTAGAGTACAGGGAAGAAGAAAGTTGGGGAGAGGAAAAGAACTTAACGGCAAATAAGGGCAGGAAGTAGCTGTTGCAATGGCTCATGTGCTGCTTCTGTCCAAGGCAAGCAGGGTGATGGGCAGAAAACTGGGGGATGGGACTCAGTGTCAGAGGTGTGGAGAGGAATGGGGTTAAGGAATAGGGTAAAAAGCAGTGTTTAGGGCAAAAGAAGGATAAAGAACCAAATCAATACTCACAAAAAAGCAAATCACTATTTCAAGAGCCTAGCAGAGGAGGCAGCAAAAAGACTGGAATCTGAGAGGTTCAAATGGGAAAGAAGGTTCAGGAAAATGGATGGAAGTAGAGTTTGAGGACTGAAGCCCAGCTCCAGGTGCTGACTGTCATTGTCACTGAATGCACTTTCCCAGATGGATATCCAGAGTGGAGGAAGGATTAAAAATGTGTATGGCTTGAGAGACAAACAACTAGCTCCAAAAGTTTATTAGAGCCTAACCTTTCCTGGAACTGATATACACAGGGAAAGTATACAAGGCAACCAGGCCAACATAAGACAGAAATCAGAGTGACCACTCCAAGAATAACAGAGCATCTTTTCTGGCTTTGCCCCTTATTGCAGAGTTGTGGGAACTCTAACCATCCACCCACGCAAAACTCAACTAATGCATTCATTGTTTTATTTACTAAATTTTCAAATGCCTTTATTTTCCCAGGGAACTCCTAAGCAGTGGAAGCATGACGATGAAAAATACAAGGACACTGACTTTCTGCCTCCTACAGTCAAAGCAGGGATACAGAGTGATGGGCAAACACGCAACTGCCATACACAGTAAAGTGCAACTGCACATAGAAGGACCTTCCTCATCAGGTTTGGCCAATTAGGGAAAGCTTCTTGGAGGAAATGATGTTTTGGGCGAGATATGAGTTAGTAAGCTGTGGGTGCAGGAAGGGGCATTGCATCAGGGAGAGAGAACACGACGATCAAAGACCTAACTGGTACAAGAGAGATAATTAGGCCTTAGGAAACCTGAAAGTCATTCAGTCTAGCTTTTGTACGAGAGCTGTGGAAGAGGGATGAGTGTCAGTGACAAAAGATTACTCTGGAAAGTAAAAGGGAACCCTAAGGAGCTATTTCAGAGCCACTGAAGTATTTTAAGCAGGGGAATAAAGTGATTTGTTTGAAAGATCTTAAAAAGTACATTATGGATGTGATCAAATATGACCTTCTCAACAGCCACATAGAATCTGCCATTTTGTAGGACTGCTCTGGCTCTTGACTTAACATTTTTAGTCACTCTCAGCATTTACCAGGGGTTTTAAATGTAACTGCCTGCATGATCAGGTAGGAAAGTAAAGGCACGAAGTGTGCTGAGATTAGATATTAAGGAGTGGTGGTGACTCTGGTAAAGGAGGGTAACTATACCTATCTCCACAACAACCATCACTTAGTTTCCACTGAGTTCTGGTGCACAGCAACATTGGCCAGAAATTTTGAGTATCCAGTATAGATTCCTTATTTGTGAATGGAAAAAAAACCAAACAAACACTGTGAGCTAGCAGTTGCCTTCAAGTCACTAGTTTGGAACTTCTGTTATAGTTAGGAAAATCTGCAAATCTGTGAAGCATTAATTTGTTGCCCAAGCAAACAACAATATTATCCTTGATTCCAAGAAGACAGCAATTGGTCAGATTTTCTTTGTTTCTGTTTTCTTCAAAAATCCTCAATTTAATCAAAATGATTTAAATCAGGGTTCAGTTGTGCAGTGAAATTCATGGTGAAGCAAAGAAAAAATAGTGTGTTAGTCCATTTTTGTGTTGCTGTAAATAAATACCTGAAACTGGGTAATTTATAAATAAAAGAGGTTTAATTGGCTCATGGTTCTGCAAGCTGTACACAAAGCATAGTGCCAGCATTTGCTTCTGGTGAGGGCCTCAGGAAGCTTCCACTCATGACAGAAGGCGAAGGGGAGCTGGCATGTCTCATGGTGAGAGTGGGAGCAAGACAGGGAGAAGCAAGAGGTTCCAGATTCTTTTAAACAACCTGATCTCACATGGACTAACTTAGTGAGAACTCATTTATCACTCAGGAGGTGGTGCTAAACTGTTCATGACAGATCCTCCCCCATAATCCAACCACCTTCCACTAAGTCCTATCTGCAATATTGGAAATCACATTTTAATGTTGGAGGAGACAACATCCAAACCATATAAAATAGTGATTTAAATATACTGAAAGGAAATCTAAGTATAAAGTTTAGAATGAAAAGTTTAGAATAGGACACTATAAAATCTCCTCTCCTCTCCTCTCCTCTTCTCTCCTCTACTTTCCTTCTTTCCTTCCTCCCTTCCTCTCTCTCTGTCTCTCTCTTTCTTTCTTTCTGAGACGGAGTTTCACTCTTGTTGCCCAGGCTGGAGTGCAATGGTGTGATCTCGGCTCATCACAAATTCCACCTCCCAGGTTCAAGCGATTCTCCTGCCTCAGCCTCCTGAGTAGCTGGGATTACAGGCATGTGCCATCATGCCTGGCTAATTTTGTATTTTTAGTAGAGAAGGAGTTTCTCCATGTTGATCTGGCTGGTCTTGAACTCCTGACCTCAGGTGATCCATCCACCTTGGCCTCCCAAAGTGCTGGGATTACAGGCTTGAGCCACCGCACCTTGCTTATAAACAAACTTTCTATTGGGTTAAGCAAACACTTTGTACATTTCAATATAATAATAATGATACTAATAATAATGAACATGCTTGTTCATGGAGAAACTAAAATGTTAGAGAAGAAGAATAAGAAAAATAAGAGAAGAAGAGGCTGAGGGTAAAATGAGAAAATAATTACTGATTTCCACCATCTGATATATATGATTATATACTTAAGACGACTAATCAGTTGCTTGAAATCTAAATGCTGTTTGTAATGCATTCATGAAAGTCAATATTGAAATTTCATTTTGTTATAATTTAAAATATTAACACTTTGTATTTCTCTTGTGCTTTGTGATTTGTAAAAACTTTGTTGTTCAGTAGGATATAGTGAAAGTGAACGGAATTTAAGGAAGATGTTTCTGTCTATATTTCCAGTAACACAACTTCATTTGCTTATTATACATGGTACTCTTGGAATTTATGAGACCTGGAAGTCCTGTCTACTAATAAATTATATAATCTCCATCAAGACTCTTAAGCATCTGTGTTTCTCAGTTTCTTATCTGTAGGAAAAAACGTCTTAGCTGAAGTTATAAAATATACATTTAACACTTGGAAATAAGGCAAAAAGTTGAGCCGTATGCCTTTTAATATTATATTGGGTCAATGTTTAAGAAGCTTTGACTATTTATTATTTGATTAAACCCCAGTTTAAACAACTGGAAATGTAAATTTTTTAAAAAAGCAAATATATAAAAACCTATTTAGGGAAATTGGGGTATCTATTTGACTCTATTTTGATGCATCTACCTCTTAATGATCTCATTCTCACATTTTATTCTAATTTAAAGTCTAAAATATTTTCAGTTATATATTGAATTTGACTTATTTTATAGGCTTCAGCAATGTTTTGTCTTCCTAAGAAACATATGAAATTATTCTGGAAAAAGAAACCCACTTCAATAAAATTTAAGGAAAACCACTAAGGGCATTTCGTTTTTTTTTTTTTTATAAACAATACACACAGCTGTAGCAATGTTGGCAGGAACACATGCCAGAGAGCTACATACTTGCTACTACAAACTGTTCTGTTCACCCTTTACCCAGTAACAGCCGGTAAAATGGTATTTAAGAACAGTTTGATTTAATCTAATGAGAAACTATGCTGCAATGCCTGATATTGCTTGTGGAAAATAATTGGACAAACATTGATTTTTTATGTTGCTATAATAGGTACATTTCCAATAAACAGAAATTTATATGCATACTTATTTGGCAACATTCCTCTCCTGTGAAAGGTAGTGCTTGGTTCTTCATACACATATACAGGCACATACACATACATGTATATACACATACATGCCCAACACACATAAATTAACAACCAGTGTATACAGGTATACTACAAAATTTTAGTGTTAATTGATGCCAAAAAAATCCTATTTGGAATGTGTTTAAGACTTTACAGTTATTTTCGAAAACAAAATTATGCACAGAGAAGGCAACAGTTTGGGTAACAGAACTCTCCAACAACTGAAGCTGTAAACACTGAGCAAAGAATCTATGAGACCAAGTAACAAATTAGCACACACTTCAGTCTCTTGAAATGAACAAAGAGAAGAAAGAGCGTCCTGAATCTCTCTACATTCCATCCTGGAAACCTCAACAGATTCTTCTGAAAGAGTAAACATGGTGTGTGGTTGCTCGTACATGCACACATGCACGATCTTCTCTGTTTCTTTTTCTTATATCTTCTCAATTCCAAATTCTGCAACCGCTGCAATAAGAAAAGCTGCCCCCGTGGGATTTCTGTCATGACTTGCTTCAGAAAGTACTTGAAACCACAGATGACCATTACTTGCCAAAATTTGAATCAGGATTTATTGATGCATAAGGTTCAAATAATTTGTATAAACACCCAAGTGCTTAGACAGCATCCAAGATATTTCTTTTTCTTGGAAGAAAAAAAAATCATTTGTAAACTATCTTTCATTGCTTTATAATTGCCCCCTTATTTGTTACCCACATTTCATTTTAGATTGTAACTTTTTTGATGATAGGATATAATACCTAAGCAAGGCTGAGTTTATAATAGGTACTAGGTTTGATAATGCCTAGCTATATAAACATATTATGAAATAAATGTTATTTTCTTAAGCAGAATGAGAATTTCTAACAAGGTGAGAGTTACATTTGCTGAAAGAATTGTTCGAATCCTCCAGATAGGTTGCAGAATCTCATGGAGCTGTAGACTTTTATTTTCCTCATCATACTCAGGCTTGATAAAGTCCAGGGGAACTGCTATGCATGAGACCTAGGGACCAATGGCAGGAAGAAAATTTCCTAACAGAATTCCAGGGTCCTGGATGACAGAAAGTAGACACTTGAGTCAAGCCTTGACAAATAAATGAAATTGTTTAAAAAAATAAGTAAAAACAGAAATTAAGAAATTCTAAGTTAAGTCAGAATGTTTATGGTATTTGTTAGGAATAGTAAAGTGATGAATTGTCCTAGAGTAGATAGCGTACATAGGGAGGAGAAGAAATTATGCTTGGCAGGAGCCAGTTAGCAAAGATGTTAAAATCCAGGCACAGAAGTTTTCATATTTCATGAAATATGATAGGTAACGGGGAATCAATAAAGTTTTTAAGTGGAACAGTCTGAAGAAAAGAGTAAGGATAGGAGATTAATCTAGCAATAATCTGTAGGATGCTTTGGGAAAGGGTGTGGAGACTGGATGGTAAGATGATCATTTCAAAGGCCACTGCAGAAATTCAGATTGCAAGCAATAAAGACTTAGGCTTTTGCTAATAAAGAAAATGTAAACAAGAAGAGTGGAGTTCTGCTTCCAGGATGGGCCTTAAATGGAACTAAACTCATCCTCTTACTATAAAAAAGATTAAAACAAAAAACCCCAAACATCAAGAAGAAAAAATACTCAGTAAAATAAAACTCATGATTTTGTGCAGTAGGCAATAGGCAGTACAAGTGAAAGACTAAGATATCTGAGAAAAGAAAAGTAATGAAGGTAATTCTATATCGACGTAGATTTCTGAAGTGACAATCTAGGACAATGGCTTTCAGAGTAAGTTGAGAAGACTGAGATGAAAGTTTAGGAGGCCCAGGCTGCCGAAATTTGCAATGTAAAGGACCAGAGAAGAGATAGTGACACAGAGAAAGAGATCTGTCTTAGTAGTTTCTAGAGCTCTCACAGAGCTGGCAAGTCCTTGAATTCTAGCCAGCAGAGTTCAGAGTCCTTCTGGAACAACCTGAGCAGTCAGTAGAGACCCGTAAGAAGCATGGCTTAGTAGGGCTAAACTAGCCCAGAGTAAAGATTACCATGTCTTAATAAATCTGAAAAGCCATCTTCAGAAGGTTCAAACTAAGCTAAACATAACTGATAGAAGAAAGTCTAATACTTTCGAAAGAAGACAACATAATCTAGCACACAACAACATAAAATTCACTATGTCCAGTGCTCAATTAAAAACAGTTCAACAATTAAATTAGTATAGTCATTATGGAAAACAGCAGGAAGCATCCTCAAAAACTTAGCTTAGGTTATAACTTTAGCTGAGGTTATAAAATATACATTTAACACTTGGAAATAAGGCAAAAAGTTGAGATCTATGCCCTTTAATGTTATATTGGGTCAATGTTTAAGAAGCTTTGACTATTTATTATTTGATTAAACCATAGGATCCAACAATCTCACTACTGGTTATATGCCCAAAAGAAGTGAAGTCAGTGTGTCAAAGAGAAATCTGCACTCCCATCTTACTGCAGCACTATTTACGACAGCCAAGATATGGAATACAGCCAAGTGTACCTCAACAGAAAAATGGATAATAAAACATGGTCTATCTATTTATCTATCTAGACACAACGGAATGACATGCAGTCTTAAAAAAGAAGGAAATTTTGTCATTTGTGACAACATGGATAAACTTGGATGACATTATGCTAAATGAAATAAGCCAGGCACAAAAAGATAAATAACATATACTCTCACTTACATGCAGAATCTAAAAAAGTTGATCTTATAGAAGTAGAAAGTAGATTAATGGTCACTAGGATATGGGGGGAATGAGAGGGAATAGAGAGATAGATGTTACACAAAGGATATAAAATTTCATTTAGATACGAGAAATAAGTTCAAGAGATATATTGTGCAACATGGTGCAGTTAATCTTTTTTTTATTAACTATAACAAAATACTGTATTCTTGAAAACTGCTAAAAGAATGGATGCTAGGTGTTCACACCACAAAAATAATAACTATTTGAGGCAATGCATATGTTAATTACCTAGGTTTAGTCATTACACAATGTACATATACTTCAAAACATCGTGTTGTATATGATATATATATAATCTTATCTGTCAATTAAAAAATAAAATATTAAGAAAAACCAGCTTAAAAAGAAAAAAGACTGAAAAATTTGGCCACGATCATGAGAAAAACCATTCAATAAAACACCCACAGATAACATGGTGTTAGAATAATCAGACAAGGCTATTAAAAGAGTTTTCACAAATATGCTAAAGGTTTAAAGTAAAATACAACAATAATGAGAGAAATGGAAGATGTAAAAAAGAACTAAGTGGTATTCCTAGAGATGAAAATGCAATAGCTAAAATGAAACTAAATAAATGGATGGGATTAACAGCAGATTAGATACTTCAGAAGAAAAATCAATGAACTTAAATAACAACATAAATTAAACTGAAGCACACAGAAGGAAAAAATGAAAAAATGAATCAGCAGCTCTTCACTGACCTATGGTACAATATTAAGAGTGCTAACATGCATATAACCAAGCCCAAAAGGAAGGAGGGGGTCCATTTGAAAAACTAATGTCAAAAATTTTTTCAAATGTTCATTCTCAGACAGGATAAATGAAAAGATGACCACACTAGGTCATATTATAATCAAAATTTTGAAATAATTGGTAAAGAAAAAAAAACTAGAGGAAAAAGACACAAATAGAAAAGAGCATATGCAAGAATTATCTCAGGATCCTCATTTGAAACTATGGCCAGGAAAACAATGGAACAACATCTTTTATTATTATTATTATTATTATACTTTAAGTTCTAGGGTACATGTGAACAATGTGCAGGTTTGTTACATATGTATACATGTGCCATGTTGGTGTGCCGCACCCATTAACTCATCATTTACATTAGGTATATTTCCTAATGCTATCCCTCTCCCCCTCCCCCCACCCCACGACAGGCCCTGGTGTGTGATGTTCCCCATCCTGTGTCCAAGTGTTCTCACTGGAACAACATCTTAAAGAGCTCAAAGGAAGACTGGGAGTGCAAATCCCTGGAAAAACATAATTATATTTTTCTATATATAGAAAAAATTCCATCAAATATCATCATGAATAATTCATCTAATCATGGGGAAAACAGCACAAACCCACAGACCAGAGGAGACTGCTAAGACATGACAACCAAATGCAATATGGTAACCTGGATTGAATCCTCAAACAGAAAGAGACATGTACAAATTTATTTACTATTAAGATACGAGCATCATGTTTTTTAGTTTTGACAAATGCACCATGGAAATGTTAGACTTTAACAGTGGAGGATACTAAATAAGAAATGTATGGGAACTCTCTTCACTATCTTCTCAACTTTCACATGCAACAAAAATTATCCCCAGATATGTGTTATTTAAATAAATAATGGTGAAATAAGGACTTTCTTGGCTGCAAGCAAATAGAAACTGTGAAAATTCATTGCTAGTGAAAGATATCACCTTCTTAGCCCCCCAAAAATGTTAAATAAAGCTCTTTAAGCTGAAGATAATGATACTAGATGGAAATTTGTGTCTACATGAAGGAATGAAGAGCACATAATGGTAAATATGTAGATAAATATGTGTATATATATATATATATATATATTTCACTTAAAAATTTCTACAAAAATTTTCACTGCCTAATGAAAAATTAAAAAAATTGAGTTTATATATATATATGTATATGTATATGTATATGTATATGTATAAATAGTTGGCTAGCCATATGCAGAAGACTGAAACTGGACCTCTACCTTTTACCACATACATATATATCATATCTATGTAATATATAATATGTGTGTATGTATGTATAATGCTTGTGCATGTGTGTGTAAAATGTACAGAAACAGCACAGAGAATGAGGAGAGACATGGAAGTGTAAGGCAGACTATGGTAAGCTAAATATGCATAGTGTGAATGCTAGTGCAACCACACACAGAGATAAAAACCATGGAGATAGAGCTAATAAGCCAATAGTGGAGATAAAATGGACTACTAAAACATAGCTCAAAAGAAGGCAGACATATTATGACACAGAAAGAAGGCCCTCACCAAATGCAGTGCTTCGGTTTTGGACTTCCCAGCCTCTGGGATCATGAGCTAAATAAACTTCTTTTCTTCATAATTTAAATAAAACACAGGTTTAAAAAAAGACAAGAGGAAGAAAAAAATAACATATAGAAAGTAAATAGCAAGATTGTATTGAAAATAGCATTAAATATAAATGGCCTGCATAATCCTATTTTAAAAAGTAATCCATAAAAAGAAAGTCTCAACTAAATGTTTTTGTCTACCATGTGAACACTTTGAGTATAAAACACAAATAGTTTTTGTCTACCATGTAAACACTTTGAATATAAAACACAAATAGTTTTAAAACGGAAAAGGATAGAAAAAAGAGATATCATGCAAAAGCTAACAGAAAAGACTGATGTGGTTATATTAATACCAGACAAATTATACTTCTAAAAATACTATACAAGAAATATTCCCTAGACCAAAATCACATATTTTATAACAATAAAGAAATCAACTCATAAAAAGGAAATAACAATCCTAAATATGTATACATTTAATTATAGAACTTCGAAGCAAAATTAACCAAAAATTTAAGATACATGGTTATACAAAGACTTGTATATGAATGTAAGCATTATTTATAATAGCCCTAAACTGGGAAAAAAACATCAACAGGTGAATAGATTAGCACATCTGATATATCCAGATATTGGAATACTACTCGGCAATAAAAAAGAAAGAACTGCCAATAAATGCAACCACATGGATAAATATATAATACATTATGCTTAGAAAAAGACTACAGGTACAAAAAAGCACATACTGTTTGACTCAATTTAAATGAAATTCTTGAAAAAGCAAACATAGTCTATAATGATGGAAAGAAGATTTGCCTATTTTGAGGTTTGTGGGAGGAATAAACTGCAAAGTGCCATGGGACCTTTTTGGGCCAATGAAAATTGTGTATCATTTAATTGTGGTGGTAGTTACATGAACATGTCAATTTGTCAAAATAATATACTTAAAATGGGTATGTTTTATTGTATATATAATTTATTATTGAACAAAGTTAATTATGTAATGAGAACAATAAACAATCTATTCCTCCCCAGATATCCTTAATTGAAGAGATATTTTGAAGAAAAATAATGATGAAACATAACACATGATAAAATGTGATAATAGAAGTTCAGAAATAGGAAATTTGGGAAAGGAAACTTGGGTTGATAGAAATAAGGTGACAAATTATAAAAATAGGCTGCATTTGAAAAATAAATGCAATACCTAAGAAAACATCTAACCAAAGAGGTGAAAGATGTCTATAAGAAAAATTACAAAACAATGCTGAACTAGATCATAGATGACACAAACAAATGGATAAACATTCCATGCTCATGGACTGAAATAATCAATATTCTTAAAATGCCCATAGTGCCCAAAGCAATCTACAGATTCAACCCTATTCCTATCAAAATATCAATGTAATTTTTTCACAGAATTAGAAAAAACTATTCTAAAATTCAAACAGACCCAAGAAAACAGCCTGAATATCCAAAGCAATTCTAAGCAAAAAGAAGAAACCTGGAGGCATCACATTATCTGACTTCAAACTATACTATAAGGCTACAGTAACCAAAACAGCATGGTACTGGTACAAAAACAGACACATAGACCAATGGAGCAGAAGAGAGAACTCAGAAATAAAGGAACACACCTAAAGCCATCTGTTCTTCAAAAAATTTACATAAATAAGCAATGGTGAAATGACTCCCTATTGAAGAAATGGTGGTGGAATAGTTGGCTAGCCATATGCGCAAGAATAAAACTAGACCTCTATCTTCACCATATACAAAAATTAACTCAAGATGGATTAATGATTTACATGTAAGAGCTCAAACTATAAGAATCCTAGAAGAAAATCTAGGAAACACCATTCTGGATATCAGCCTTGGGAAAGAACTTTTAATTAAGTCCAAAAAAGCAATTGCAACAAAAACAAAAATTAACAAGTGGGACCTAATTAAAAAGCTTCTGCACAGCAAAAGAAACTACAACAGAACAAACAGTTAACCTACAGAATGGGAGAAAATATTCACACATTATGCACCTGACAAAGGTCTAATAGCTAGAATCTGTAAGGAACTTGAACAATTGAACAAGCAATTGAACAAGCAAAAAACAAATAACCTCATTAAAAAATAGGCAAAGAAATAGATACTTCCCAAAAGAAGATATACGACCAAAGCGGGCAGATCACGAGGTCAAGAGATGGAAACCATCCTGGCTAACACAGTGAAACCCCATCTCTACTAAAAATACAAAAAATTAGCTGGGCGTGGTGGCACATGCCTGTAGTCCCAGCTACTCGGGAGGCTGAGGCAGGAGAATCGCTTGAACCTGGAAGGCAGAGGTTGCAGTGAGCCGATATCATGCCACTGCACCACTCCAGCCTGGGCAACAGAACAAGACTCTGTCTCAAAGGAAAAAAAGAAGATGTAAGACATACAAGTGGACAACAAACATGTAAAAAAAAGGTCCATATCAATAATCATCAGAGAAATGCAATTCAAAAGCAGAATGACATATCTCATACCAGTCAGAATGGCTATAATGAAAATGTAAAAAAATAACAGATGCTGGCGAGGCTGCAGAGAAAAGGTGCTTATGCACTGTTAGTGGGAATGTAAATTAGGTCAGCCCCTGTGAAAGCAATTTGGAGATTTTTCAAATAACTTAAAACAGAACTGTCATTTGACCCAGGAAAAGCCATTACTGGGTATATATCCAAAAGAAAATAAGTTGTTCTACCAAAAAGGCACATGCACTCATATGTTTATCGCAGTACTATTCATAATAGCAAAGACATGGAATCAACCTAGGTGCCCATTAACAGTGGATTGGATGAAGGAAATGTGGTATATATACACGGTGGAAGACTGTGAGGCCATCAAAAAGAATGAAATATATCCTTTGCAGCAACATGGGCTGCTGGAGGTCATAATGCAAAGCAAATTAACACAGAAACAAAAAAGCAAATACGGCATGTTTTCACTAATAAGTAGGAGCTAAACATTGGTATTCGTCTATATAAAGATGGCAACAATAGACACTGGGGACTGCTAGAGGGGCTAGGGAGAGAGGGGGTCAAGGATTGACAAGCTACTTGTTGGATACTATGCTCAATAACTCAGTGACAGGATCAATCAAACCCCAATTCTCAGTATCATGCAATATACTCATGCAACGAACCTGCACATGTACCCCGTGAATCTAAAATGAAAGTATTTTTGAAAATCTTTCATTCACTGACAGAAAACAGTAATGATGAATAGTTCAGAAAAAAATAGACTGCATTTTTCTGAAAAAGTGTAAAAAGTACATATTACTACATAGCCAATCAAACAAATGCCAAAGTTCCCTCTGGGCTGTGCAAAATTTCAGTACAAACCCCTCTACCTGTAGCAATGGTCAAAGAAAAAGGAAATATACGTGGCATCCTGGAACTCTGAGAATTCCAATATAAGTCCTGAGTTAACAAAGAGAATTAAAATTTAATATTATTTTTATTGATTTTTTTAATTTTTAAGGACTGATAATTCATGCAATAATTTATACTGAAACATTTTACAAATCAGAATTTATAGGAGAAAGCTCCCATACTAATGTAATAGAAATGAAAAGTGCATATGTCAATAGTAAGACAGTCATGGTGTATAACAAAATAATGATGAATATCATTTTCATGCACATGTAACCTTAATTTCTAATCCTCCCAACAAAATGGCAATGTCAATATTATTATCCTTATTTTAGAAAGGAAAAAAGCTAAAAGTGAGAAAAGTGTACAGGCTGAAATAAAGGAAAGTGTACCTTTGCCAATGATCTCATCACCAACAAGGATTAAATCCTTAGCCTTGATTGCCTTTTCTGACTGAGTCTGACAGATTAAAGTTAACCTTTTCTAGGAACTTTTATCAGAAACCTCTGGCAAAGTTAATCACTCTCATTTGTATCCCCAAAATATTTTGGGCACAGTTTTATTAGTTAGCTTTTACTATTCATATGCCTACGTCTTTTTAATACACACTGCTCCTTAAAGGGGGGTATTAGGTCTCAGCCATTCATTATATTCACAGCAGGCAACAGTTTCTGGTACATATTTAGTAAACAATAAATGGCATATTGAGTAATGAATTACCAAACTACATATAAAAGTAAACATTCAGGAATGTAAGATGGATGTTTATTTACTGTATACAAAATGATATTAAAGAAGAGAATATTAAACACTATTAGTAAAAACTACATGCCACACCAACTATCATAGTTCTTGAAACAGAATTACAGTCAATAATATTTGCTGAACTAATGCCGAACACAGCATTCTTTAATACTGAAGCAAACATAGCTCCATAACTCACTAACTGCTGACTCAGGAATTTAAAAACACACAAAATAATTTGATATTCACAGTATTAGTGAAGTCATCTTCTTCATATTTGAATAGACCCTGCATTTCCACAAAACATTTAAAACAAGAAGTTCACTTAGAGGCAAGCACTTTCATTTTATACCTAAGAATGAATGAGTCCCAAGGGAATAAATTATTTTGCTGATTCCGATCATAATTGAGTAAATAGTATTAGACTAGCTCTCTGTTAGTAAATAAATAGAGAAATGGAAAATATAGAAAATAAGGTTATTAAGGTTTGGATTATAGGCATTATAGAACTTTGGTTTGTGACAGAAGGAAAACAAACAACATAAGTCCCACAAACATCTTTTTCTCTGGGCACAATTCTCCAGCTGCAGAAAGAGAACAACAGCCAGGGCAAAGATAGTAGTCCCATGGAGCTCAGAAGGTAGAGATCAGAGTACAGAGCTGATGAAGCAGCTAAAATCTGTAGGGAAGAGCATTTGAGAGAAAGTAGCTGAACAGAGAGAAACAGAAGTCCATTACGAGAGCCTCCTGTGAGCCTGTGTCTGATGGCTGGGCTGTATGTGAGCAGGGAAAACTTCTGAAAGTTACTGGATAGCTGCTTCTGTGAAGTTGAGAGTGGAATGAAGATATCAAAAATCTAGCCGTGCTGAGATACAAGCAACTCTGATGCTCAATTCCTGTCAGAGAGATAATATTAACATTTTATTAACAAATCAGCTGAGATATCAATAAAATTCTGCCTTAGAAGTAAGAACCACATTCAAGAAGAAGGGCTACTCTAAACCCATATTAATGAAGCTTAAAACCACACCCTAACAAGTTCCAGAAGTTTAGAGGTTGAGCCCTGCCAAGTTAGAGAAGCTTAAGAAGAAATGTGAACTTTCCAGTTGATACTAATAAAGTTTAAAACAAAGCCAACATAAAATCAAGATGATCATGCAGTAATTGAACTGTCCGGTGAATAAGAATCAAAACTCTTCAATAGAATATAGACAAATTCAGATCTCAACAGGCTATCATTCAGAATGCCAAATATTAAATGAAAAATCACTAGATATGAAGACACCAGAAGATATAATCCATGGTGATATAAAACTCAATCAATAGAAACTAAACCCAAGATGGCCCAGGAGCTGGACTTAGCAGATAATGGCTATAAAGCAGCTATTATAAATATGCTCAAAATATTGAAGGAAAAATAGTCTTAACGAATGAACAGTCAGGAAGTCTCATGAGAGAAAGAGAAATTATTCTTTAAAACAGTGGAAATTCTAGACTGTAAAATAAAATAACTAAAATACAAAATTCACTGGGTAGACATAACAATATATTGAAGTTGACAGAAAAAATAATTGATGAATTTTAAGAGAGATTAATAGAAATTGCCCAATCTGAGCCAAAAAGATAAAAATACTGAAGTAAAAATAAATGCAGTCTTTGAGACCTGTAGGAAAACATTAACATTTGGGTAGTTAAATCCTAGAAGAGAAGGGTGTGATATGGAGCCACAGAAATAACTTTGGAGCAATAATTTGTTAGTAACTTTCCAAATATGATGAAACCCTGAATTACAGACCTAAGTTCAATAACCTTTTATATAAATGTGAAAAGATGGAGTCTCGCTCTATCACTCAGGCTGGAGTGCAGTGACGCCATCTCGGCTCACTGCAACTTCCACCTCCTGGGTTCAAGCAATTCTTTGCCTCAGCATCTCGAGTAGCTGGGATTATAGGCGCCCACCACCATGCCCAGCTAATTTTTGTATTTTTAGTAGAGACAACGTTTCATCATCTTGGCCAGGCTGGTCTTGAACTCCTGACCTCATGATCCATCCACTCCAGCCTCCCAAAGTGCTAGGATTATAGGCATGAGCTACCGCGCCTGGACAACAGTTAGGTTTTCAACTCTTGCCCCCTCCTTACCTCCCTCATCTGGTAGTCCCCAGTGTCTATCTTTGCCACCTTTATGTCCATGAGTACCTGATCAAACAACTTTCAAAATGCAATAAGATAACACATAATACCAATTAAAATGGCTAACATTAACGTTGAACAGCAACAAATATTGGTCAGGATGTGAAATAATTGGAGTTCTCATATACTGCTGGTAGAAGCGTAAAATGCTATAATTACTTTAGAAAAAAAAGTGTGTATCTTTCTATGGAACGAAACATACATTTATTTCATGACCCAATTTTAGTCTTAGGTACTTAAAAGAAACCAAAACATATCTCCAAAATGGTGTAGATGTGAATGTTTATAGAAGCTTTATTAGTTGTTGCAAAACCTGGAAACAGCTCAAAAGTACCCCAATAGAAGATTGATAAACAAATTATGGCATGGGAATATCATGGAATACTATTCAGTAATTCTCAAAAACCAACCAGTCATCCAACCGGCAAACCAAAAGTGAATGCAAGCAACAACCTGGAAACAACTTAATAACTGAGACAAATAAGCCAGACAAAAACACTGTAGATTGTATGATTCTATTAAGGTGAAGTTTAAAAATACATAGACAATCTCTGGTGATAGAAATAGATCAGAAGTTGCCTATATGTGTGGGGACTAACTAAGAAGAAGGAATATAATTTCCTGTGGTGATTTGGAAATATCTCAATTGGAGTGTTGATTACAGAGACGTGTACATTTGTCAAAATATGCAACAGTTTATCTCTAGGATCTATGCATTTCACTGTGTATATATATATTTTATCTCAAAAACTGCTCATAGAACATTACTTAGGCAAGATCATTGAGGGCCTAAAACTATTAGAAATGGTAAAAATAATCCCATTTACTGAAATATTACAGCATGATTAAGAAAAGGGATTAAGTTCAGGGTCAGACTTATAGTATGATGTGCTGATATTTGGAAGCCTTAAAGATTGTGCTTCTTTTTCTCTTTACCACACTCCTAAGCTCCCTTGAAACCCCAACTCTCCTTCAGCAGTAAATAGGGCATTCCTCATTAGACCAGAAAACACGATTACAATTCTATGCTTTTTGTTTTTAGTTTATGTTCACATTTTTAATTGCAAAGCAGGCATTACAGCTCCTGGGAGAGACAATAAGCTTGGAAGTCGATTTTTCAATTTAAAAGAGTGACGATTCAAGTGTTTCAAAAGATAAATTCCCAAATGTCTCAAGATATAAAGATTATGTTTCAAATACCAGGTTTGAGAGAATGGAGAAAGACGGAAAATGAGCTTGTTTTAGGATAAAACTGCTTTGGGAAGGATGAAAAGGAGATGAAGAAAGAATTGAAAAGAAGGGTAATGGCGAAGTTTTGGAATCCTTCCTCTACCTCTCTCCCTGCTGTTCTGTATCTCATTTCCCTATGAATAACAAAGGTGTGGATAAATCACCCCAGTTTCACACATCGTAGTATGAAAGATTAGAGGGGAGATGGCTGTTTTGAGTTATCAAGAAAAGACTTCTGGAAATAATGAAGTCTGAGCTGGCTTATGTAAATGCAGCTTGGGACTTGGAGCCTTGATCTACCCAGTCTCATAAAAGGTACTCAGGACAGTCCTTTTTTGTTCTTTTTCAACTTTTATTTTAGATTCAGGGGTACATGTGCAGGTTTGTTACTTAAGTATATTGCATGATGCTGAGGTTTGGGGTAGCAATGATCTCATAACCCAGGTATAGAACATAGTACCCAACAGTCAGGTACTCAGGACAGTCCTGGAGTTGCTACTATTATACCTGGAGAGCAAGTAGGTACCAAAAAAAAAAAAAAAAAATTAAACTTCCTGAGACTAACAGAAGGTTCTTAAAGGAACTTAATGGTTTTATTGTGAGTACTCAAAGGCTAGAGTAGTTTGCCCCTTTGACTAAGAATACTTGTTCTGAGTAGCCATCTTCAAGCAATTTGGTTCCTTTGCCAATAATAAATGAACTGATACTAAAGGAAATTGTATTGTTTGCTGATGTCACATGTCTATTACCTCAGCTATAAATATACAGAATAGCTAGACCTAATGGATGAAAGCTGTCATTGTTTCACAAGTCCTCAAAAAGCACAGGCTTCAGTGAAAGTTTTTTTCCATGGCACACCTAAATGTACTTTTTGGCTGGTAATAAAGGATGTCAAGCACATGGGGCATAGACTTTGTGCCTGGAAGCCAGTGGGACAGTGTGGTACCCAGAATTCAATGTAGTCCCCCAAGATTTTCAACCCTTACCCTCATAACTGTTAATATGATGAGATATCATGCCCATGGTTATGCTACCTTACATGGAAAAAGGAATTTTACAGATGTAAATAAGGTCACTAATCAATTTACCCAATGCTAATCAAAAGGGACATTATCCAGTTGGGCCTAATCTAATCATGAGTTTTTTGAAAGCAGAGAATTTTTTTTCAACTAGTAGCAGAAAGTACATCAGAGAGACTAGAAACACAAGCAATGCACTCACGTTAGCTATTAGTATTGTTGTTGTCAGTTATGGATTCAGGGCTCTGCCCTATGGACAAGTGTCCCTACTCGGAAGATGCCCTCAGCCTAGGGGGTGGAGTGCAAGGGAAATGGCTGCACTTTAGTCAGGAGTAGGTCGAGGTGGCCTTCCAGCACAGCATGACTCAGTGGGTTTGGAGCACAGGCACCCAACCCCACACACTATGTAACCACACCACGTGAGGTGCATTAGGTGATCACCCATGTGAGCTCTTGCTTGGCTCAGAGCCACTGTTGTCTGTAAAAGGTATAATTATCCTGCTAACGCTGTACATATGGCTCATGCCCAGGCTCACTCACACCCAGAGAGAGAGAGTAAAGCCGTGTCAAAACTGTCTATGATTCCTCGAGTGTTTTTCCAGCTATCTACCGCTCGCCAACTGACTCCCCTTGGACCTCAGTTAGAACCTGACAAGAGAGTTCAGCAGATGCAAATGTAGAAAGATAACTTTAGTAAGCTTTGATTCTATGAAAACCCTTGGAACTTCAATGCAAATATGAAGGGAAGTGACGTTGGAGAAAATCCCAGTTACAGGTGAAACAAAATAACAAAGGAACAGACCCTAGAGTTACTGTTTACTTGGAATTGATTGAATTAATATTTCCACCACGGAGCAGAATGGGGTTTGAAATAGACATTGACTTGAGTTCAGAAAAATAAAGCACCCAGTTAATGCAAGGGGCTCTTTTCACATTATACTGCTTTTTAGATGTAACTACTTCATATCTCACATGGGAATAATAATAGTCACCTTGCAGTTTGGTGTAAGGATTAGAAAGAATGAATGTGAAGGGTCTGGCACAATACCTAGCTGAGATGCAATGGTAGACTGATAGTTATTATTAACACTAATAGTTAAACAAAATCTAAACAATGTCATATAAAAGCACATTTTAAAGTTCCTTTCTGCTTACTGTATATGAAATGTCTTACATTTTCATTTTTGGCTATTTCACTTCAGTAAATGAAAGTAAAACAGAAATCAATCTGTTCCTAGGGACTTATGATTATCTCATCCATGGCAGAAAAGCAGAAATCACAATGAGCATATTTAGACTTAAATGTTGACTTTCAAGCCTGGCTTATAATAATTCATAGTGGTCGGTACAACTTAACCATATACACGTTTTGGTTTCCAAGTAAACCAGGTCAATGAATTTGAAGAGGGTCACTACTGTAATCAGCACTTGCTAATAGGGAGATAAATTGGGGAAGAAGAGGTAGGGGTGCCTCTCCTTCGCCCCTGAAATCACATTGATCTACTTGTTGGATTGGAGAGGGGTCAGAGGAGATGGATGCTTCAGGGCCTGGTGTGGTATCTGAATGAATGGCAGCTAGATTAGTGGCAACTGTTCTTATTGACACCCAGAGGTGTCAACCCTTAATAGTGCATCAGGGGAGCTGAAAAGAGCCAGAAACCACCCCTAAGGAATAGAGACCTTTTGTAAGTCATTTAACCCCTTGTTAAATATCAGCTTCCTCACTGGTTAAAATAAAGGGAATGTACAGTACTAAATTATGTGTAAAGTCCATTTAGAATTTTAACAATCTACAAGGCAGTTCTTGAAGACCAATTTGATTATCTGCAGCACGTTTTTGCCAATGTTAGAATTTATCTCATTCACTGTTTTCAATTTTCAAAATTGATATCTTCAGGTTTATTTTACAGTTCCAATCAAAAAAAGGACTAAAGCTCAGACATGGTGTTGAAAAAAAAACTGAACTCTGTCCCTTGAAGGATACATTTAAGGAAGTTGGCCCCATTTTTCTTTTTCACCTTCACCAAAATAATTACAGTTTATTTGATGGTGTAGCAATTGACAGTACTTTCAAAGAATGGCTTGAAAAAAGTGGATATTTAATAAGGTGCTTGAATTGCAAGTTATGGTATTACTGAGAGTTGTCACTTGAGATTTAAATTTAAAAATTACCCATGTTTATGGCACAAGGATACATTCTATCTAGTAGGTGGACAGCATGATTCTCTTTTTCTCTTTTATTCTCATAAGTATGTAAGTAAGAAGTACTTTTATCTTGCGAAGGCTGAAAGCATAATGGGTAAAGATTATTTGTTTCTTTGCATCATTAGGTCCATTTCTGTACTGCTGTGATTCAGTGAGCAACTATGCCATTGACATCCAAAGAGCAGGTTACCCAGTCCAAGCCATCAGTAACCACAGTGCGAAGTCTACTAGTGTGTGTGTGTGTGTTTTTCTAAGCATTGAGCTTAATTCTACAATTATCTCATATGAGAAACTCACACTGAAGTCAATGGGTGTTTCAGAATAAATTTGATTACAAGATTTGGTCTATTGAGTAAATGAATGAAATTTGGCTTTTATTAATTTGGAATTTCTCAATTAGGTTCTCAGTTTCCCAAGTAACTTTTAGATGTGTTTCTAATGGTACTTATTGGTATCCAAAATGACAAGAAGAGAATTTTTCCCTCTTATGAGATGTATCTTGCTTCCCGAGATACTAAACAAAAAGTTTTCTGAAACGTTAATTGGAACTAAATTCTTAGACAAGAAAAAGGAATAAAATGACATTATTTTTTCCATTTCACATTAGTAAAATATAAAACATAATACACCTGCAAAAAGTGTTCTGTTTCTGATGAAGCTTGTGATTATATTTTTCGAGTTTGGTTTGAAAAGCTAAGACATCTGTTTATCTAGTGCATACAGAATAACTCTCATGTCTCCTCGTCTCTGAAGATTTCAAAGGCTTTCATTCTGGTTTAAATCCTTTGAAGAAGCAGTAATCAAAGACAAAAATTATCAGAGGTACATTTTTGTTTCCCAAACAATGAAAATAAAACCACTCACCCCGCTTGGATTTCAGGCACTCGCATAAAACCTCAAAATTGGAGATTTGCCATTTAAATAAAAAAGTGATGTGGATAAATAGCAGCAAAAAAGCAAACTAAGAGAGCATTTTCTCTACTTTCTTTTACTGCATAAATTTAAATTCAATATGTGAATAATTTAAAAAATACTATGATACACAACATCAAACAGCATATACTAGCATGGTGTGACAGAATACATCTGGCTAGTGTGTGGGTTTAGATAAAAAATTAGTTTCAGCATTAAGTTTTTTATTTTAGTGTATTTTGCAAATTGAAAAGATGAAAATAACAGCAATCAGAACCCTAAGGATAATAACAAAGCACACTGAACCACACAAATAAAGCAAAAACACAATAAAGCTGTACTGAGGGAACTGAAATAACTGATCTACTAGCAGTCTTACTGGCTTTCATTAGCTTCAGAACATATCATTTGACCTTCAGCACACGTAAATCCCATGTATTAAAGAGCTGCATTATAATGCATTCTATCATCTTCTTTTCAAAAACAATGTTCTAAAAATAATGTCTATCGCCTTTTTGACCCTGTTTAGTTAAGAGCAAAGATTTTGATCTCTTACCTTCTGCACTGGAAAAATTGAAAGTAAGTCTTCAGCACGTATGGGTGATGTGGTAGCTTCACCTGGGGTAGAAGTGGTAGCTGGATTATATAAAAAAAGAAGACAAGAGGCATTCACTTTTCCTGCCCAGAGCCTAGTAAGAGCAATTAGAGGACAACTAGGTCCTTTCCCAATATTGCTCCCTTCTCTAACAAAGAGGGAATGCAATTTCACATGATATCTGAGAGGTAAATGACCTTTGGATTGGGAATAAGTTTTAGTCATGAAAGCTGTAAATAGATATTTTCCTGGAGCCCAGGGAAAGATGCAGCATTAACAGAAGAGAAAGTAATGAGGACTCCCTGTGAATAATGGGAGGTAGATCCACCCAGGACAGAGCAGTCTTCATGGGGTTGTAGATGAGTGATTCTGAAACTTAGCTCTAAACATTTAATCACCTAAGGAGCTTTTATCTATCTCGGTTCTCAGGCTGCACCCTAGACCCATTAAATCCGAATGCTGGAGGTAGGATCCAGGCATCAGTATTTTTAAAATCTGGTACATTTAAGTAACTAGAGAATAGGGACTTAAATTGAGAGACAAAGGAAAAAGAGTAATTGGAGAGAGAGCCATCAGTGGGGTAAAATGCTGCTGAAAGGTCAAGAAAGGTGAGATCCTATAATGGATTTAGCAGCACAGATGTCATTAAAGACTGTATTAGTCAGGGTTCTCTAGAGAATCAGAACCAATAGGAGATCATAGATATAGAAGATATATAGATATAGATAGATTTATTTTAAAGAATTGGCTCACAAAAATGTGAAGGCTGACAAGTTGAAAATCTTCAGTGTAGGAAGGCTGGCAGGCAAGAGGACAAAAGAAACAGCTGATGCAGCTCCAGTCTGAAGGTACTCTGGAAGCAGAATCCCTTCTTCCTCTGGAGAGGTCAGTCCTTTTTCTCCTAAACCTATCAGCTGATTGGATGAGGCCCTCCCATATAATAGAATCTGCTTTATTTAAAGTCTACTGATTTAAATGGTAATCTCATCTAAAAAATACATTCACAAAAAAATCTAGAGTAGTGTTTGTCCAAATATCTGAGTACCATGGCCTTGCCAATTTGATTTATAAAATTAATCATCACAGTGACCTAAGCTAGAATTTTTTTGGTTTCCTGAGAAGAATGTACAAAGTAATAAATACGCACCCTAAACGTAGCTGATCATTTCAAGACATTTGGTTTCTAAATACAGATTACAGCCAAGGAAATTCAGAACACCTGTATTAAATAACGTAGGCCAGTGGTTCTCAAACTTGTTTGCACATTGAAATCACCTGGAGATTGTGTAACCATTTCAAAGCCCAGGTGTAGACCAATTAAATCTCTAGGGCATGAGTAGTTTGTGAAGCTCCCCAGGTTGTTTCAATGTGCAGACAAATTTGGGAACTACTGACTTAGCCTTTCACATTCCAGCATGTAACAAAGGGTTTTTCATAAACTATACTAAAACCAACTTGAAAAATGTTTGATAGTAGGGGTTATACTTATAAATGCTCTGAAGAAAGTTGACAGTCAACCAAATATTCATATGAACCAAAGAGTATGATATTTAATTAGAAATGCTGATGCTAAAATGACCTAAAGGGGCAGAGCAAGATGGTAGAGTATACTCCCCAGTGATCATCCCCCAGCAGAAACATCAGTTTGAACAACTTATCTATGCATGAAAATACCTTTACAAGACGGAAGGAAACCAGTGGGAGACCACAGTACCTGATTGTAACACAACAATAAGAAAAGATGCACTGAAGAGGGAAATAAAAGTGGTTTATATTACATATCTCTCCCATCCCCCAAACCCAGGCAGCACAGCAAGAAGAGAGATACTATCCACTTGGGGGAAAATGAGGGAAATGAGCATAAGGCTCTGTCTTGGACTCCAACACTATACCTATCACAGTAAACCCCAGCACTACTCAGACTCCCCACAGCCCCATATTTCAGGCCAGTACCATTGACTGAGCCCATAGGCATGCCATGGCAGAAGGCAGAACCACACAGCCCTATGCTTCAGGCTTACATTATGAATTGATCTTCAGTCCTCAAGAGCCTTTATCAATCTCAGTTCTCAGGCTGCACCCTAGACCACCTAAATCCAAATGCTGCAGGTAGGACCCAGGCATCAGTATTTTTAAAACTTTGGAACATTTAAGTAACTCTAGAATAAGGAGTTATATTGAGAGACAAAGGAATCGTGAGCCAATTCCATACCACTGCCAGGCAAAATGTAGTGGCCCTGGGCCCTGGACAATCTTCAGCAGCAGGCAGCCCACAGAGGCCCCAGGCTTCACGGCTCATCAGCCACAGTGGGCCTCAGGCTTCTTGCCTTGCCCCAGTGCTGCACCTGCTTTAGTGGGCCCAGGATTCTGACAGTTCTGCACTGGCTACAGCTGCTCCAGGAGTCTGGTAAGCCCAATTACTATACTTTCCCCAGGGCTTTCCCAAACAAAGCCAGTCTGTGAATACAGGAATAAGCACTTCTTCAAATGTGCAGACACTTAGCACATAACCACAAGGATCAAGAACAATCAGGGTAATGTGGCATTACCAAATGAAAAAAATAAGGTGCTAGTGACCAACCCTAAAGACAAAGAGATGTATGAACTGCTTGACAAAGGGTTCAAAATAGCTCTGTTTAAGAAAACTCTACGAACTTTAAGAAAATACAAGGGAAACAATTCAACAAAACAAGAAAAACAATATGTAACTAGAATACAAAATTTAACAGAGAGATTGAAATAAAAAATAAAACAGAGATCCTGGAGCTGAAAAATACAATGAACAATATAAAAAACGCAATAGAGGGCATCAACAGCAGAATTGAACAAGCAAAAGAAAGTATGTAAACTCAAAGAAAGATTATTTGGAAATATACAGTCAAAGGAGAAAAAAGAATGAAAAGGAATAAGAAAAGCTAATGGGATTTATGAGACAGTATCTAAAGAGTAAATTTTGAGTCAGGAGTTCAAGAAGAAAATAAAGATAAAGGGGTAGAAAGCTTGTTTAAAGAAATTCTAGTTAGAAAACTGTCCAAACCTGGAGAAAGATGTAAATATCCATGTACAAAAAAATTCAAAGGCCTCCAATCACGTCTATTCCAAATAAGGCTACCCTAAGATATAATATAATAAAACTGTCAAAAAATCAAAGACAAAAGAGAGGATTCTGAAAGCAGCAAAAGCAGCAAATAACATATAAGAAAGTTCCAGTATGTCTGGCAGAAGAAACTTATAGAACAGAAGAGAATGGGATGATTTGTTCAAAGTGCTAAAGACAAAAAACTCTTAACAAAGGGTATTGTATGTAGCAAAGCTATCCTTTAGAAATGAAGAATATATAGAGAATTTCAAGACAAACAAAGGCGGAGGGAGTTTATCACCACCAGAATTATCTTTCAAATAAATGCTAAAGAGAGTTCTTCAAGCTGAAAGAAGAGGATGCCAATGAGTAACATGAAAACATTTGAGAGTATAAAACTCACTGATAAAAGTACACAAATTCAGAATACTCTAATACTATAATGGTGATGTGTAAAACACTGAAATCTTTAGTATGTAGATTAAAAGTAAAAACTAAGTAATATTAGCTATAAAATTTGTAAAGAAATATGCAAAATTAAAAGATTTAAATTGTGCTATCAAAAATTCAAAATGAGACCAGATGTAGCAGCTCATACCTGTAATTCCAGTGCTTTGTGAAGTTGAGGAAGCAGGATCACTCAAAGCCAAGAGTTTGAGGCCAGCCTGGGCAACACAGGAAGACCCTGTCTAAACCAAAAAATCAATAAATTAGCTGGGAATAGTGGTACATGCCTATAATCCTAGCTACTTGGGTGGCTTAGGTGGGAGGATTGCTGAACCCTAGGAGTCTGAGATTCCACTACACTCCAGCCTGGGTGGCAACAGGGTAAGACCCCTGTCTCTATTAAAAAAAAAAGAAAAAGAAAGAAAAAGAAAACAAATTCAAAATAGTAAAAGTATACTTTTTATTTTTTGCAATAAAAGTTAAGTTGTTAGCTTTAAATAACATGTTATTATAATAAGATATTTTTATAGCCTCATGCTAACCACAAAGCAACAACCTATAGATGATACACAAAAAATAAAGAGCAAGGAATCAAAACATATCACCAGAGAAAAATCACTTAATCGAAAATGGAAACATCAAGAGAGGAAGAAAGGAACAAAAGAGCTACAAAACAACTAGAAAACAATTAACAAAATAGCAGTAGCAAGTACTGCTTAACTTGATTAGAAATTGATTAAATACTCCAATCAATCAAATGACCTAGAATGGCTGAATGGTTAAAAAAACAAGACCCAACTCTGTGCTACCTACAAGAGACTCACTTCACCTGTAAGGGCACACATAGACTGAAAGTGAAAAGATGGAGAAAGATAATTCATGCAAATGCAAACCAAAACAGAACAGTAGCAACTAAACTTACATGAGATAAAATAGACTTTAAGTCAAAAATGTTAAAAAGGACACTATCATTAGATAATGTTAAATGTATCAATTCAGCAAGAGGATATAACATATATATAAGATATATATGTTATAATATGTAAATATATATGCATGCAATATCAGAGTACCTAAATATATAAAGCAAATATTAATAGATCTGAAAAGAGAGAGAGACTGCAATACAGTAATAGTAGGGACTTCAACACCTCACTTTCAGTAACAGATAGATGTTAGGCCACAAAACAAGTCCTAACAAATTTAAGAAGACAAATCATATCAACTATCTTTTCTGACCATAATGGTATAAAACTAGAAATTAATAACAGAAGGAACCTTGGAAAATTCACAAATACATGGATATTAAACAACATGTCCCTAAACTATCAATGATTCAATGAGGAAATTAAAAGGAAAATTAAAAAATATATTGAGACAAAAATGGAAACACAACATACCAAAACCTAAGAGATAGAGCCCATGTGGGACCATTGCTTTGGCATGAGGATCCTGACCTTGTGTCCACCTCCAACCAGATTCCCTTGGAAAACCTGGCCTGGGGGAGCCTGGTTATTCAAATGGAGGACACAAATTCAGTACGCTACCACAATTGAAAACAGTTCGAAGATTTTTACTTACAATCGTAAGCAGGGAAGGCACAATGAGTTGGGAAAGCAGTCCTTCTTCCCCAGGTCAAACAAAGCAGGAATTAGAAAGTCAGCAGAGAGAGAGAGAGAGAGAGCACGAGTTCACATGGAAACTACCCGTATATAGAAGGGAATAGGGTGTGGGTTACTTTAAGTTCTTGGGCAAATGTCAAAATTGTCCATTTAAAGGAAGTGCTGGACAAGCAGAGAGCCCAGTCTGCAAGGCAGTAGAGCTACTTCTAAGTTCTTATGTCTGGCCACCGGCTTGAGCCTTTTGGGTGCAGTAGGCTACTTCTAATGCCTAGGCAGCAAATTTTGCTGTGTTTTCATTACAGGATCTTGAAAAAATATAGTTTCAGATTCAGTAGATCTGGAATGGAGCCCAGGGTTCTGAATTTCTTAGAAGCTCTTAAATATGCTGATGCTGCTAATCAGTGGACCACACTTTGGGCAGTAAGGGTCTAGAGAGAGAATATCCCTCCATATAATTTCTCTAATAATATTTATAGTTTCCTGTATAAGGGTCTTACACATATTTTGTCCCTAGGTATTCAAAAGTATATAAATTACACCTATATTTTAAATTTTTATATTCCATTTTTTGTTGATTTATAGCAATTCAATTGATTTTTTACATGACTTTCTTGCTCAACTCACTTATTAATTCTAATAATTTATCTTCATATTCTTTTAGATTTTCTACAAATACAATCATCATATAAAAATAATGACAATTTTATGTCTTTCTCTCTACATCATTTACATTTTATTTCTTTTTCTGGCTTGACTTCCCTGCTGAAAATCTCTAGAACTATGTGGAATAGAGACAATGATAGTAGACATTTTAATTCCATAAATTCATAGAATTTGTTAAAAGAATATTTCTTAATTGCTGAACATATGAAATATTCTAGTTACTTTTTGTTAAAAATTGATTTGTAGATTATTTTTACTGTGTTCAGAGGACAAACTGAACGTTTGCTGAGATTTCCTTTATTACCAAATTGTGGTCAATTTGAAAAAATTTTCCATATGCCTGAAAAGAAGGTATTTTCTGCAGATGTTAGATGCAAGGTTATATAGATATTACATTAGGCCAAGTTTGCTAATCATACTGTTTAATAGTTTAAACTTTGCCTATCCTTACCAATATGTGCATGTTTGTTAAATCAGTTACTGAATTTTGTTAAAAATCCCTTATAATTTTGGATTTTTCTGTTTCTGATTGTATTTAATTAATTTTGGCTTAAGCCTACATTACTAGATTCATAAAAAATGTATCTTCCTAGTGACTTGAAAATTTTGTCATTATGAAGTGCCTCTCTATATTATTATCAAGTTTTTAGAAGCCTGCTTTGTCTGATATTAATATAGCTACTACAGCTTTCATTTGGATTCTGCATCACATGTGTTTTCCATATTTTGTTTTCAAACTTTTTTTGTGATTTTATTTCAGGCTGGTATTTGTAAGTAGCACATGGTTGGGTTTTGTTATTGGTCCAGTATGACTCTTTTTATCTTTAATTAGATGATTTAGATTATATATAATTAATATAATTTACTGATATAATTGAGCTTAAATAATCATAGTGATTCCTACTTTTCTATCCATTCTGTTTCTCATGAGACCACATAAGGCTATTTTTATTATTTCTTATTTCTGCTAGTTTTAATTCATAACGTCTTGCCTCCTTGTGTGCCTTGTTACTTTTTATTCTGTGGCAAACATTACATTTGCAAAATATTAGACATAGAAATATCCTGAAATCTAGGAGAGTTCTCCAGAGAGCATTTATGTTTAATTTAGTAAAGAACATGCGACAACTATCTGGATCATTTTAAGCCAATTTCTTGGATTGAAATAATTTGAAGCTGAACCACATCCTATCTCTTTGGTTAATCTATGCTACCAGACAGGAGCCTTTTGAGAGTCTCACCTCAACATGATGACGGTTTATCCAGGCTCTGTATTTGACAGACTCTACACTTAAATCCTGCCTCTCAGCTCTACAATCTATCAAACCTATTACTCGGTTTTTCAGCCTCAAATCAGCCCCTGCTGGTTCCCAAGTACCCTCTGAGCAAATATGACCCTGCAGTATCATCCCCTACCTCAGGCCTCTGTTCTTTCTGTGGTTTTCATCTGCTTCCCCTTCCCCCACTATCTTATAACTTCTCTGATGCTTTCAAATAAATTTTTAAAATGTTTTTTCCTAGTGTCATTTGAATTACTTAATAGCCATTAATAGAATTTCTCTCATATTCTCTTTTATAGGTTGTTCTGGAAATAGATTTGCAAACTCATTTCTCCCCTATATTTCCTTTTCAGTATGTATGTATGTAAAGTTCATTCTTTTCTACCTAAAGAACTAACATGGAAACATTAAAAAATTTATGACTTTTCAAAATTAAGTCCCTTGGATATAAAGTGGGAACATTTATTCTGAAAGGAAAAGAAATGGACTAAATGTAATTACTTGAATGCAAATCCACCTTTTTTTGTAGGTCAACATTCAGATGTTTTCATAGTTGTGGGAAAAGCCTTTGTGGGAGTATTGGTGAAAGGCAATGTCCCTCCTTTTACCTCTGCCAATGAAAACCAAAGAGGAAGCTCCAGTCTCCGTTTATCTACTAAGAGCCTGGCCAAAGTGACCCAGAAGCAGATCACCCATCCCTCCCTCTCAGGGCTTTGGCTTTTAGGGGAATGATAATAAGGCTGAGGACAACTGGGAAATTACTTAAAGATTGCAGTGTTTGGAGCCTGGGAATAAAAGATGCATACGGTTTTGAACATCAGTGTCTCCATGAATGTCCAGCAGCAGAATGTCCAGAGTTCCAAATGCCTGAAATATTATCCTGGCTTAGTTAAATTGGCTCTCTAGCTGCCTTTTCTCTATATGTTTGCCCAGCCTGGCTATTCAAGGTTTTATCTGATATCCGTCCAATAAATTGCTTTTCTCTTTAAATTAGCCAGCATTAATTCTGTTGCTTGGAAATTAGCTAAGTGGAAATAAATTAACAAATTTCTTCTGAAGGATAGAAAATAACTCAGTATTTCCTATAATAAATACATTTAATTTACTATGATGTATGTTATCTAAATTACATGCACATATTTCAATAATAATTCTATTCTGATTTACAAAAAGCATGACTAGTTCAGAAGCTGTTATGCATATTTTTTAAACATTTCTTTATTTATAGATATTAAGAAATTAACAGTTAAAAGATATATAATCAATCATCCAAATAATTTCCTCAGTAATGCAGTTTATTAACAATTGAAGGTACAGATTCAAGAGAAGCTATAGAGACATATGAAGTTCAATTTTTATTATTTTTATTTTACTTTATTTTATTTTATTGCTATTCTTTTACAGCAGGGTCTTGCTCTGTCACTCAGGCTCAAGTGCAATGGTGTGATCACAGCCCATTGCAGCCTCGAACTCATGGCCTCAAGTGATCCTCTGGCCATGGCTTCCCAAAGTGCTGGGGTTACAGGGGCATGAGCCATAATACAACACACAGCCCTAAGTTCAGTTTTAAGAACTTATTGCAAAATTCTGCTTTACATGTGTTATTATATGAAATGCAGGCTTCAGGATTTGAAGTTAGCTGATTGCAAGTTACCATGGAAGGGCTAAGATGCTACCATAGATCAGCTTGGCAGGACAGAAAGACAGAAGGGGCGAATGACCTAAATTGAAGGACTGAAAAATGTAGACCTATTTAGTATAAAAGCAAGGTATTCAATTGGAATAGCATTGTCCAGGCATTGTTCACAGAAAACGACTGAAATTACAAAAAAATGATCTCAGAAATGGGGGTTGGTGAGCCAATGATACTATTGGAAATCTAGAGGAGCAGCTGTTATGTAGGAGTTTGGTCTATATTTAGATGTCAATCAACATGATGGGATGCAATTCTATGGTGAAAAGATGGGTTACTTACAGGATAGGGGTGGGGTAAGATCAAAAATAAAAGAGCAGGATCACATTCTTAGGAATATAATAAACCTCAGTGGTTTCTCCTATATTTCACCCCCCGGAAGGGAATGGGCTAGTAGGCAGATTCACAAAAGATCTGAGGCACAAGGAGAAAAGGGTGGGCAACATAAGGTAAGATTCCTGGGTTCCAGCCTGCACATCAGAATGGAATCCTGCACTGTCCTGTCCTCCAGAACTAGATTACATTACAGAGGCCTGGTGGTCAGCACTGTCTGCCTCCCAGCCAGCTCTCAAATAGCCCCTTTACTCAATGGGAATCCTTGCCCTTGAGCCAAGGATCAGAAGAGAAGGTTCTCTACTACCTGATTGCCATCTCTTTTTATTGATGTTTCTGTGCGAAAAGAGATACAGGGAAGGAAAAAACAACCTTTGAAAAAAATCACTGTTTGTGCCTTTCTTCTTAGTCTTCTTGGAGACAATACAGATTTAAACAAAGAAAATGAGTAACAGCTTCATGGGGAGTTTTAACTTCAAGCCAATCACACTAGGAAGGATACCAGCCACCTTTTAAGCACTCATTAAGTGATAGGTATTTTTACTGGGTAAGTTGGGTAGGGCCTTCTCCTCCTATAGCCCATCTTTAGGCATTCCAGTAAGTCTACATCTAACTCTCTTACCATCTCAGGGTGATAAGACTGACAAGCCTAGATGAGTTTTATCTACATAAATTCCTGAAACAACCAAAATTAATGCAGAACCCATTATCAGAAATCATAGTATAGCTGGTACACAGCTCTGATCATTGCAAATGAGGTTTCAAATAGACCTGGGAGCACTTTAAGTTCTTTAGAAGTGTTTTCCAAATCAGAAAATCTTTCCCCTAAAAGCTTCTCTGAAAATTAACATGGATCTTGACCAAGGATGATTGGTCCCTTCCGAAGAAAGTGTGATTGTCATTAGATTGTACTGAGTAGCCTGTTTTGTGCTATAATCCTTTAATATGTTTTCTGTATTAAAATTAATGTAAAGTCATCAAACTTTGATTTTAGCCAATGCCTGCATGTGAACGTATAAAAGGACATTATTTCTTTGGGAATAATAACAATGTGATTTTTCCATAAAAAACTATTTTCTTGAAAGAAACATCTATGGATGAATTAAATTCTAAGTTTCTCTAAATGAGGCCCTCTTAACTCCCAATAAAGTTACATGTGCATACATGTAATTTTGCACAGTTAATTGGATGATTTGATTTGTATAAAAAGTGACTCAGATAAGTATTATTTTTGAAGCATTCTTTTTCATTGTAAAATGTCATTCAAAAAAAAAAAAGAAATCTAATAGAAAAAAGTCAGCTGTAATTCCACTATCCCGTTAAATAATTGTTAAACCTCAATGAATCTCTCTAGGGCAGGGGTGTCTAATCTTTCGGCTTCCCTGGGCCACGTTGGAAGAAAAATTGCCTTGGGCCACACATAAAATGCTAACACTAATGATAGTTGATGAGCTAAAAAAAAATCGCAAAAACATCTCTTCATGTTTTAAGAAAGTTTATGAATTTGTATTGGGCCACATTCAAAGCCATCCTAGGCTGCATGTGGTCCACGGGCTGTGGGCTGGAAAAGCTTGCTCTAGGGTTTTGAATGTATGCCATTTCTTTTTAAAACAAAGTTAAGATCACATAATTTGTGTCTGTCTTAATGGTGCTTTTTCTGGGCATCATTATAAGAATTTTAGATATACAGTAGTAACACATTTAGATCTCATATGGTAATATTATATGTGTTATTATTATGAACATTTTACAAATGAAGGCACTGAGGCACAGATTGGTCAGGTAACTTGCCAAAGATTTCTTAAGAAAGTGATTAGGTTAGGATGGAACTCCAGCTCTCCTTGCAACTTCTGTGACAGAACCTGAGCATTTTGAGTGGCTGTGCAATATTCCATTGAATAACTATATCACCCTCCTTATCATTGAATATTTAGGTTATGTGCCAACGCAGCCTAATAATTCAATGAACTTTTATATTTGGAAATATGTCCAGAGGCTACATTTCCAAAAGAAGAATTGCTAAATCAAAAAATTTGAATGTTTTCTATGTCCAGAATTTAAAATTTTTGAAGTAATTACATCATTGATCTTTTCCATCATGATTACTTCTATTGTTTATATGCTTATTGATAAGAAAATAATTTTGCATACTGTAGATAGTGCACAACTTTCCAAAGCAGAGAAATATTGCAATGTACCAGATATAGATAAATTGATAATTGCATGAATGATTATACAATTAGGAATGCAACATTATCTATAGACAAAGATTCCCAAAGAGACTTCTGATCATTGTTTATGTATAAATTACATAGATAATGTGTAGCAGTGATCTTGAAACTTCTTGACTCCTGAGAGAACTACAAAGTCTCCCTTGTCAATATACATATTGACCCATCCTGAATGTGACACTATTCTCAATGCTCATTGGCATTTGGGGATTAAGCATAGCTCTGACACTTGAAAGAGATACGTCAGTGGTAAAAATTAATGAAAAAGTTTTTGTTTCAGTGAAAATTCTTTTGTTGCATGCCACAAAAAGGACTGTATTGTAAAGATACTTGGTAGCTTATATATTTAAAGGAAAAGTTGAACAACTAAAACTGCATATTGTAAATAATTAGACAAGCAGCTTTGGAAATTTCAGTCAGGAACACATGGATGATTTCATCTACAAGCTGGTGATAGAATACATTTTCTCATTTGTAACTTCATTACAGATTCAGATTCCTGAGAAAGAGAGTTTGATTGGCTTATCCCTCAACTGAAACTGGGAGAAGGAAAGACTGAACTTGACAGTCCCACTGCTACCACAAGGATTTGAAAAAAGCTGAGCAAGCAAAAGCAGTTGCTGCCAAATTCAATTTTCATCTTAATGTGGTAACAGAAGCCCAGAAGTCAATAAATTCTTAAATGCCCAGAAAGCATCTTCATGTTGGCAATCCATGCCATGAAATGTTTTAATCAGTAGACAGTGGCAATGTATTAACTTCACAAAGACATCGCTTTGATTTGTTGTTGATTTTCAAATTTAGCCAACACTACAATAGTGTTAGTTCTAAAATGGGACCAGGAAACACAACATCAAGGAATAGCTGGCAGTTAATATGAAAGACAAAACTAGGTTTGGAAAGTCAGGACATGACCAGAATCAGAATACTGGAAAGCAAATTAGAAACATCAAAATATGTGGGCTACCGGAAAGACTCCAGCTACAGCATTGGGAAGCCAAGGTCAAAGTTGGTGAAGAACGAAGAGTGCACAGAGAAAAGGAATGAGTGTGCACCTGAACAAATTATTTTAGAAAGTGGTTGGTAATAGTAGGGCTTATTTTGAAAGTCTCAAACCCAGTAGGAAAAATGAGCATGTGCTTTAGCACATCCAAGGAAAGAATTCCAAGGAAAATTATTACAAAAAGTTTAACATTATTTTTTCTTTTTCTTTAAATGCACTGAGGTAGTCCTCAGGGTTATTTTAATGGCTTAGAATTATTTTTATTTGATGTTCCACTAGAAGAGGGCACCTACATTTTTTTCTATGTTTAGGTCTCTAAGTGTCTTAATTTGATCCTGTTTAGTAACCTTTCCAAGAACATACTTCCAAAGGTGTGGCACTTTTAAGAAAGTTACATAATGTAATTATGTACATAATGTAATTATAACTGAGTATATAAATTAGTAAATGATTTTAGCCAACAGATGTTTGTTAAATGCTTATAATAAGCTAGGCTTGGCAGAAATTAAAATGAAAAATTCAAACATCTAGTATAAATTCTAAGAGATATTTCATTATTGTCACTAGTACCTTCTATGACGAATGTGTCATACAATTTGATAACCTGGAGTTTTCCCTCCTGGATGATACCAACTCTCCTTCCTGGTAAAAAAAAAAAAAAAATGCCTGGATTATATATATTTATATATAATTTTAAACTTTAAATTGTTGAAAAGGTGACAAAATTGTAAAGCACTATCAGGGCAAAAAGAAGTGAAAGCAAGAACCCAGATAGGCAGAGCCTCCTTCCCTTTCCTTCCCACACACACCACTGCACCACCATCACCATCACAATCATTGTCATTTTCGGCATCATTCACTTCCTCTTGCCCTATGGACATTTTCGCCCAAGGAGAACCATGAATTGTGATTTTTCACAGCCTCTTGCACATAGGCCAAACATCAAAACTCAAGGCCCTCCCAAGGTGATGTTCTAAAAGAAGGCCTTCACCTCGCAAACCTGGTCCCCTATCTCAGGGCTTAAGGTAAACCTAAAAGAAACTCCTTCTCCTAGGAGACAAGGAAAGTTACTTTGCAGATGAGTAGATCATAGCTAGAGGGGAGGATCTATTGCTTAGAATTTATAATTGCAAACCAGCCATCAAGGGGGTTTGAAGTTTACAGCCACTACACATCTAGTAGTCTAAAAAACTCAAAGTGTAAATTTTGCTTAAATGAACTTTACTGGTATTATCTATGGATGTCTCAGAAAAAACAAATAAAAGCCTCTTCTAGGGAGGAATAAATCTTTATCGAAGGCTTCAAAGAATCTTCACAGTGATTTTTCAATAAAACGACTCCCCATAAAAGATCATGTAAGACAGGAAACGCAACACTGAAATTAGAATCAACAGGAAGAAATACAGATAACAGACTGAATCCCACAAATATTTCTTACATTGTAATAATTATTCTCATAACACTTGAAAAACAAAGTTGTTCAAATATCAGATATCTACAGGGAACAGTAAACTAAACAACAACAAACCCTGAACTAGCAGACTGAAAAAAAGGACCAAACAGAACTCATAGAAATAAGATATAATAATTGAAAGTGCAAACCCAATGATGAAGTATAAAAGCAGATTAGATACAGAAGGAGAGGAAACGTGGTGGAATGGAACGTAAGTCAAAAGAAATTATTCAAAACATAGTACAGAGACAGAAAGAGGAAAATATGAAAGAGAAGTTAAAAGGCATCAATGATCAAGTGAATGGGTTTACCATATATCTAATCAGAGTTCTTGCAAGATGAGAGAGAGAGAGAGAGAGGCAATGAAGAGATCATGAATAAGAACTTTTCGTAACTGATGAAATTTCAAGAGGTTCGACAAATGCTAGGGTGAGTAAAAAGAAATACACACCCAGATGTGTCACAGTGATACCACATAACACCAAAAAAAGAGGTACCTTAAAAGCAAAAAACAGACCTATATGGACTTTCAAAGCAGAAACACCTTAACAGCATCAAGTCGGGAGACTGAAATAACATTTTCAACACGATAAGAGAAAATAAGTGCTAAGCTAGAAATCTATTCCAAGTGAAAATTTCTTTAAAATATAAGGGCAAAATAAAGATATTTTTAGACAAACAGAAAGAAAATGAGAGTGTGTATCACTATTAACTCTTCACTAAAGAAAATTCTAAAAAATTCTTCTTAGGATAAAAGGATCACAGATGTAAGTTCTAAGCTGTAGAAAGCACACCTCTAAGTTGGTTTTTAAAAAGTAAGTAAGTACAAACACAATGGCTTTATAGAAGATATTTATTGAATATTCAATAATATTTAAGTATTCAATAAATACATGTTACATTTTGAATACCAGGTAAGTTTTCATTTTATTTTATTGAGACAGGATCTTGTTCTGTCACCCCGGCTGGAGTGTTGGGGCTCAATCATAGTTCACTGCAGCCTTAATCCTCCAGGCTCAAGTGACCCTCATGCCTCAGCCTTCTGAGCAGCTGAGACTACAGGCATGCACCACCATGCCTGGCTAATATTTTTTATTATTAGTAGAGACAAGGTCTCATTTTTTTTGCCCAGGCTGGTCTAGAACACCTAAACTCAAGTGATCCTCCCACCTTAGCCTCCCAAAGTGCTAGAATTACAAGTATGAGCAGGTGATGTTTTATTTTATTTTTTAAATTTTATTTATTTATTTATTTATTTTATTTATTTATTTGAGACACAGTCTCACAGTCAGTCACCTAGACTGGAGTGCAGTGGCACGATCTCAGCTCACTGCAACCTCTGCCTCCTGGGTTCCGGTGATTTTCCTGCCTCAGCCTCCCAAATAGCTGGGATTACAGGTGCCTGCCACCACACACAGCTCATTTTTGTATTTTTTTGCAGAGAAAGGATTTTGCCATTTTGGCCAGGTTGGTCTCGAACTCCTGATCTCAAGTGATCCACCCACCTCAGCCTCCCAAAGTGCTGCGATTGCAGGCATGAGCCACGGCGCCCGGCCGCAGGCAATGTTTTAAATAATTTTTCTTTGTCATCCTCACAATCCTATGAGGTTGGCCCTATTTCTTGTCATCCCCATTTTACAGAAGAGGCACAGTTGAGGTTTAGTAACACTGAACATGTGACAAGCTTGGCAGTGCAGGGTGACACAAGGTCTGGACACAGAACCAGGGCACTTCAATGCAGTGGCCCAAGGCCAGGGCAAAAACCACACTTATAATAAAATTAAGTGCTGTGTTAGAGAAATAGATCCAGGACGCAAATGAGTGTTCAGGAATAAAAGATATGTATTTAGAAGTAAGGCTATAAAATTGGAGATTATGAAAGGAAAGTAGTTGAAAGAATCTGAAATGTCAACAGATCTGGGCTGCTCACAGCCCACCTTTCTCTGTTGAACGCTGAACACGATACAAGCACAGGGCAAGAAAGGTAGGAAGTCCAGGGGTGAGGTGAACTAATCCGGGGTCTTAAATTTGAGAACTCTTATTTTTAGGATATATGTATTGGGCCAACTTGTTTTTAAGGCTGCTTTCAACTATAGTTATAACATACACTTTGTTGCAGAACATTTTCATGGAAATGATCCAGCTGCAGGTCTTTGGCCACTTGTAAGGTTGGTGTATTATATACTTCTTTGTTTAATTAGGCTCTACGAATATTACATTTTTAAGGCTGTGTTATATTCAGATTTTGAAATATGTAGACATTGAGGAGGCTTTACACACTATGAAGGGTACAAGGCCCAAATAAAAGGACTCAGAATTCCTCTTGGGCTAGGAAGAGCAGTACCATTTGTCGCATTCGTCATAGAACTCTTCCTGCTAATTATTTTTGGCAGAGTTAGGAGCTCCAGGAGCAGGAATTGGAAAGGAATGGAGACACCCAAAATAGCTGCCCCAGAATTTGGATTTTTGCCTTAGATTGGGGGAAGAAAAGACTCAGTTTGTCTGGGAGACTGCTAGATAAAATCACATGTCCCAAAAGAGAAGACAAGCTATACGGGTATTTTGTGTTCTACTTTAATAATTGTGGGATCAAAACCCTGTAATTTGGAAAAGTAATTGTGATGATGACGTTTGCATTTTCTGTAATCATTTTCCTTTTGTTCCTTTGTAGCATATGGTAAGTTTCTCATTAAATATCTCAGCAGTACAAAAGAAAACCAAGGGAGATTTCCTTTGTTTGCTTTTGCCACCTTGGTCCAACAATTAAAGGGAAGCAGTATAATTCTGGGAAGAAAATAGATTGGTGTTTATGATAGTAACATAAAAATTATAAGAAGAAAATAAAAATGAGTCCCAAAGTCAGGACCTCTTTATTAGAATAGCACATTATTTGTCCATACTCCCACTTCTCTCACTCCAGCATCACACACAGGGGTGATATTCAGTTGCCCAATGACTATGAATGCTATTATTACTGCCGCTGATGTCTTCTGTGAAATGCTTATTCTCCCTTTGTGCCTTTAGAACAGCAATGATATAGCTAGAAACACAAACATTTAATACACGTAGATAAAACTGGTAAGACGTGGGATGGCAGAAAGGAAAAAAATTCAGCAAGACTTGCATGTTTCTGGTGTAAGCACCTTGGTGAGTTGGGCAACTGGATGTGTTAAGTGAGTTACTTGAAATGGGAATGTAAGATTGAAGAACAGATTTGGTTGAGGTGGGGTGATAAGCTTAGTTATGGAAACAAAAACAATAGAAATAAGTGTTCCCTTTTACTGAGCATCTATTTCATTCCAGACAATGTTCTCAATGCTTTAAATGGATTAGTTCTAGTTCTCAGAGTAATTCTTTAAGGTAAGCACATGTTTAGTTTGATGCGATTTCTGGGACATCCTAATGACTATAATCTAACACATAGTTGGATTTTTAAGTAGGAGATTTGGGAATGGGGTCAGAATTGAAGATACAGAACTGGGTATGGTGGTAGTTAAAACCAAGGGAGATGATGTAATCACCTAAATGTACATGTCAAATAAAGAAAATAGCCAATAGCAACCAACATGATATAATGAGAGGACCATGATGGATGTTTTTTTGAATCCCATTGAAGTCTTTGTTTCTGCCTATTTAACCTATTAAGAGTCTACTTGAAAAAACAGCCTTCAAAAACTATCTTCTAGATTTAATCAAATGATCCTGCCTGATTCCTCCCCTATTATGGTTTACTGGACTAAGGATAAAAACCTGGCTTGGGCAACTTCATCTAAAGGTTGATCTGAGCACATCGGATCTTCTCTGGAGCACTCAGACTAAGTGACCCAGAAATTGTGATCCTCAACTGATGCCAACCCCTCCCGGGTAAGTGGCAGTGAGTTACCTGAGACAGGACTGTAAGATGAAAAAACAAATTTGGTAATGATGAAGTGATGAGCTTAGTTTTTGAAACAATAGAAAGAAGTACTCCCTTTCATGGAGTACCTACTTTGTTTCAGACAATGTTCTCAATGTTGTAAATAAATTGATCTTAATTCACTTATCAACCCATTTATAAATTCATGTATAAATCTAATTGCATTTATAAACAGACCATTTTGTAATTACTCCAAACCAGAATTTTGTTATTTACACATGTGGATTGTTGTGTGTGAAATAACAGAAAGTCATCTGAGTTATCCAGAAATTTTCCTCTGATAAACTACTTAAGATGATGACTGTTAAGAACAGCAGATAAAATAGTAAACATAATGGGGCCAAGGTGGGATGCCAAGAAAAGTGATCTTTTGTACAAAATGAAAATCGAGTGGGAAAAGGCTGGCAGCACAGAGGGAATATGAGAAGCCGGCAGATATGAAAGGGGGCTAGACTTTCCTGAGGACAGGGTCCAACGACTGAAGAGACTGCCCGGGTTGTGACTATCATATAGCCCCCAATTAACTGGGATAACATCCTTGACCAGGTATCCCAAAATATATTAACTCTGGAGACTACTCTCTCCTTGGTCTTTGCTGTATTTTGCGGCTCATTTGTCTAATGACCCCAGAAGCATGCTCTGACATAGCAAATACGGGGAAGGGGGATTCAGAGGGAGGCACCTTCGTTGCTTCAGCCAAGAATCAGAAGAAAGGCTCATATGCCCAATTTCTCCCTCAATATTCTAAGCTCAAGAAATCTGTGTGTACAGTTTTCTTAGGCATATGCAGAATAGTGTGGCCTCATGCATTAAAACATGCTCATTCCATTAGCTGGGTGCATTGAAAACATTATTCTTTTGTGATATTCCCAAGCAGTCAATCAACTTTCTAGGTCAATCTGCTTTCCTTCAGTCATCAGTAATATATTTTCAGTTTCTTAAATTAAACATCTTTTAAGAAATGACCAACTGATACTTCTCATTTTTCAAAAGATGATCAAAATGTTTAATATTTTCTTTACATCCCCCAATTTTTAAAAATTATACAATAGTTTTAGCTCCAGAAAATTTGTTTTTGGAATAGGGCAGAAAATTACACTCTATAATTTTATGTGTGAGTGTATGATTAATTTGCAGAATTTACGAAGCATCTTTACCCAGTTAGCAAGAGTTCACTGCCTGCATACTACAGGCTACGTTTTTCAAGGCCTACTCCTGCAATTTTCAGTCTTTTCTTGTGGATCATAAGTGATAAGTGACATAGTTTTTGTTAGGAGGTGCTAAAGGGTTTCAATATAAACTCTACATGCAAGACAATCTTAAAATGTGTCATCTAAGAAATCTTCAAAATTGGAATATTAAGACAAATAGTATATAGTGCTTCAGAGTGAGTGCTAATACCTTCCTTCACAAGGTTTTGTTATTCCATTTGTGAGATTGGACAATGACTAATGGAACTGGTGAGAAAAGAGCTCTTAATCACCCTGGGAGTTCAGCTCTTTTTAAAATTGTAACTGATGTGCATAGAGTGAAAAACCTTATTGTAACATTTAGTGTGTATATCTATGAGTGTATGTGTGACTCATGAAGGGTAAGGAAATCTGAAGCTATAAGCAAGCCTTTGTTATTTTGGTTTGCTTATGTGTTTGTTGCCCTAAAATGAGCTGGCATCTATTTAGTATACAAATGTTGAAGACGGATTGATTCAACAAATATTGCCAATGTCCTGCAAAGGAGCATTTGAAATACAGAAGCTGTTTGGTTCCAGGACAGAATCTATATTCAGTTATTTACCTTTGTGCTCAAGACTAGATTGCCACTGCTTCTTGCTTTGAGTTTTCATTTAGTCAAAATTACTACTCTTTTACCCAGAAGGTGGTATTCTGGAATTTAAGATATTTATGCCTGCTTGGTAAAATCTTAAAATTGTTAAATAAAAGATTTATTTGCAAAAGATTGGGATCAGGTGAGGTCATACAATCTACAGAATCTTAAACAGGTGACAATTTTAGAAACCCAAGGTTATCTTCTTGGCCTAAAACAATATTACCTGTATCTTCTACTGAGGCATGAAATTCTAAAGCAAGATATTTGTTCTTCAGCTTAAGCCTTTTTGTTTTATTGCAGATAAAATGCACATTTCTTAAGAGGTATATTCTCCCTCACATACTTTAGCTTAAATAAACCTGAGGAACTATCTTCAGAGTATACTTTAATAGACACTAATCTACTACACCTGTGGATTACTAAGGTGTGTAGATGATAACACTAATTGTGGGAATGGGGATGGGTCAGAATAGAGCCAACACTTAGTAGACTAGAAATATGGAGAAGATATGGCTGACCTGCTTTCATTCATTCATTCTACAAATATTTATTGAAAAATATATTTATTGAAAGCCTATTATGTGACAGGCATTATGCTAAGCTCTTGGGATACAAAAATGTCTTTCCTGTTGGCATTACAGAGCACATTGTCAAGATCTATGTTTCCTGAGGCTGCTGTAACAGCCTCACAAACTTAGTGACTTAAAACTACAGAAATGTCTTCTCTCACAGTTCTGGAGGCCAGAAAGCAGAAATCAAACCATCAGCAAGGCCATGTTCCTCTGAAGATCCTAGGAGGGATTATTCTTGTCTTTCAGCGTCTGGTAAGCCCCAGGCATTCCTTGGTTTGTGGTAGCAGAAATTCAATCTCTGCTTCTGTTTATGTAAGACCTTCTTTCCTTTGTATCTGTGTCTTCTCTTCTTTTGAGGACACCAGTCACTGGATATAAGAACCACCCTAAATCCACGATGAGGGCATCTTGAGATTCGTACTTGATTATATCTACAAAGGCCCACTTTCCAAATACAATCACATTCTGAGATTCTGGGTGGAGATAAATTTTGGGAAGGCACAACCCTACATCAAGGTAACAATACAAAAAGCACTCCAGCAGTTTTAACACAGGGTTATGCTAGGAAGTTATATGGAACACATAAAAAGGACAAAGAGGAGAAGAAAGAGTATTTTCAGCAGAGAATATTTTGAAAGATCCAAAGCAAACAATATGTAATGTTTCCCAAGAATGTCAGTGTAGTAGGAACCCATGTGTGTATGGGAGATGTGAGAATTAGAATGGCAGAAAGTGGAGCAGGGGACGTAAAGGGGGCCAGTTCATGAAGTTGTGAGGACTTTTTTCTTTCTGTAATAAGTAGGCAGCAATTGCAGTGGTTTAGGTGGGATATCATAGTTCCATTTACATTTATGTTTCAGGATGGTCACTTGGGCTATGTGCAGAGTGGGAGAAAGGGAAGTAAGATCAGAAACAGTAAGAAGGAAGGTATCACATCTTACAGTGGTTCCCTGTTCAGCATATAAATCTTCCATTGAAATGCTGCACCCAGACCTGGTCAAGGATTGGGCACATGGCTCAAATCCAGCCAATTATATACTCTATTCATGGAGTTTTACCCTGGAGATAAATGACAAAAAACTGCAAAATTTTGATGTTCACTCAAATAAACAGGGGCATTATTCATTCCTGCAATCTCAGTTCCTGTTCCTATTCTTTTTGAGCCAAATCATCCACCTGTCCCATGCTTCTGAGAGCTGCCTTAGATCTTCGCCATAAACTCATAGTCTTTGCTTAAGGAAGTTGAAGTCATTTCTCTTGACACGAAGTGAAACATCCCCATTTAGCCAAAGGATGACAGTGAGATAAACTAGGGTGGGAGACTGAAGAAATGTAGGTTCATTGGAGCAATACTTAGGAAGTAACACTGATATGACTTGGTAATAGACTCGATGTAGGTAGTTAGGGGGTGGAGTCAAGGACGAAGCTCAGGTTTCTAATGCCACATTCTAGGTGAAAAGAAGAACCATTATCTGAGATAAGACACAGCAAGACAAAGGTAAGGAATGTAATGCATTCAGTTTCAGACAAATGAACTCGAGGTGGCTGCAGGGGCATTCAATTAAAAGTGAGTGATATGCATTTGAATATAGTGAAATAAAGAACAGAAGTCTGGATGGGCGAATATATACGTGGAAGTTGTTAATCCACTGAAGCTGATTCCTTAAGAACAGGCTACTAGCATCACAATCACAGCAGACAAAACCTACTGAATGACCTGTCAGTTTCCAGTCTTAATAGTTCTCTCTTTTTATCTATTGTTTTTTCAATTATTTTTCCTCAGTCATTTCTTCTTCATGAATGCTTAAAAAACTCTCAATATTTTAAGTAAAAACATATTCATATGACAAGTAATGTAAATTCCTTTTCTTTCCCTCTCTTCTGGAAAACATAATTTTTATCTGAGAATATGTTTATTATTTTTAATACTTACGAAATTTGGACTTTTTTGTTGTTTTTATATTGTCTCTTAATGAAATTTGACATCCTTGAAGGTTGTGATGCTGTTTTTTTTTTTTTTTTTTAGTTCCAAACAGGATCTATTACATTATGAAGCATTCAGTGGACATTTTTATGTTTATTGATGATAATTTTAATATGAAGCTATATCCAAATTGAAATAGACACCATAAGAAACACAATGTAACTTAAATGTTCTGAGATTGTAATTATGTAACATGAAAAGGAAGTGAAAAGAGACACCAAGCACAATACGATTAGTGGATCATTTTGCCTTCTTTTGTAAGTAATTTTTCAAGCATGATTACAGTTACACCTGCATATACTAAATTCATTTTTCCATGTTGATAAGTAAGAAATGATGAATACCATCTGAGAAATACTCTTTTATTTCAAGACCAGATTGCTTGTATGATGTTTAGTTCAGGATCAGAAGGGGCATACAATTGAGTTGCATGAAAAGTTTTCTCTTTATAACTTTGCTAACTCTAATTTTGTGAAATTTGTGCTAGTATCAGAAAGATAAAACTATATGCATCAAGAATAATTTTTTTTTCTTCCTTCAAAGCTGGCTTTAATTTTCCTGGTATTTCTGCCTGGGCTTAGACTGGTGATTATGACACTTAGCACATGAATCATTTTCTTCAACTTCAAAGAGCATTATGAACGTTGAATAATTATTCCTCACAGTCTTTAGCAAGGGAGGTATTTTTGTTCACATCCCATTGTACAGACCTGAAAACTGAGGGACAGTAGTCAAGTAGATATCTTATCCCAAAAGATTAAAAAATCAAAAAAAAATAAATCATAACCCTTTGAATCTCAATCATCTTTTCTTTTTTTCTTTTGGTTCTTTCTATGGACTTTAAGATATAAGAAAAAGATTAGGGAAAAAAATTCAACTCTGTGATGTTTTCAAAGAAAAGAAAAAATTTCACACCTTTTTAACTGTCGTTCAGCTGCAGGTAAAGAATTTAACAGCTTGTGGAGTGCTAATTAGAGCCCATTATAACTTGATTGACCTGCATTGGCAGCAGCACTGGCTGTGTCCTTGCACGACAGAGAGTTTCTTTCTTTGCACAGTTCTGATTCAGGTAACTCGGTTTCCTTACTATGGAAGCAGTGATAATTCAGAGGCGACAGTCATAATCAGGCTGTATAAATCTATATTTAAAATGGAATTTTACCTTTGCATGCTTTGGGAATAATAAGCAACAAATACTGTTCAATACTTCCAGTGGCTCAAATGTTATCACACCTACTTGCATGAAGATACAGAAAACTGAGCTTCATGATCTGTGTTAACTTCCTAATTAACAAAGTCAAAGAATATCCAAGAAAGAAAATATCTGTATTTGGCCTTCTTGGCTTTTGATATTTACTATTTGCAAAAGAAATCAAGTATGTATATTTACAAAGTAAATGTTTTGTACTAAAGTGGCAAAATGAGCTTTCCTGAGTAAGTACATATTTGATTGAAAAGTGTTTTCTTTTTGCTTTATTTGATTATTTTCTTGATGACCTAAAGGGATTTTCTTCTGTGTCCGATAATTAAGTTTAATATTGTTCTATACACCTGTTCTCTAACCTTTTCTGTGGTCCCACATTTCTATTTGCTTATTGCATAGAAATCTATTGCGTGGAAAGATATTCCTATTTCATCCACCTTCTTCCTTCCCACAAATAATTATCTCATTTCCTCAATTTCTAACATCCTACCTCATGTCTAGGATGTGTGTTTATAAAACTATCAATCTATCTTCATGCAAAATATTTGAACAAATACTAGAAATTAGCACTATAAAATCCTAAAATAATGTTTCCATTTTTATTGTGCTAAAATACACATACCATAACAGATAAAATGTGCTATCTTAACCATTTTTAAGTGCACATTTGAGTTACTGTAAGTACATTCACATTGTTGTGCAACCATACCCATTACCTATCTTCAGAACATTTTTCATCTTGCAAAACTGAAACTCTGTACCCATTGCAGAGTAACTCCCCATTCTCCCTCCTGTCAGCCCCTAGAAATCACCATTCTACTTTCTGTCTCCATAATTTTGACTACTCTAGGTACCTCATATGAGTGAAATCATACAGTATTTGTCTTTTTGTAACTGGCTTATTTCACTTAGCATAATGTTCTCAAGGTTCATCCATATTGTGGAGTATGTCAGAATTTCCTTCCTTTTTAAGGCTGAGTAATATTCCACCATATGTATATACCACATTTTACTTGTCCATTCCTCTGTTGATGGACATTTGGATTGCTTCCACATCTTAGCTGTTGCAAATAATGCTGCTATGAACATGTGTATGCAAATATCTCTTGGTGACCCTCCTTTTAATTCTTTTAGATGTGTAATGACAGGGTTTAAGACACACTAACCCAAAGTATGACACATTACCATTTGAGAAAACAGGAAAAGCAGGGAGGTCTCTCTGACCTTTTCCCACCATTCTCCCCTGAAGCAAGCCATAAAAAAATTTCTGACCTTCCTCTAAAAGAGGTCATAAGACCCTCATTCCAGAAAGGTCCTATCTATAACTGGAAGAAAGGAATGAAGACACAGGGACACAAAGAAGAATCTGAACAAACAGCCTTATGAAGTTTCCTTCAGTTTATTACCATTAGATCATACCCCCTTTTGTCCCATCATAGTTCTACATGACTATCTACTTTTCATCAAAGCTAACCATAAAAATACAGTTTTTTTTCTGTACCTTTAGACCTTCATTTTTGAAGGCTTTCTTGATATGTAAAACTTTTACTAAATATATTTGTATGCCTTTCTCCTGCTAATCTGTCTTTTGTTTTAAAGGTCTGATATGGTTTGGCTGTGTCCCCACCCAAATCTCATCTTGAATTGTAACTCCCATAATTCCCATCTGTCATGGGAGAGAACAAGTGGGAGGTAATTGAAAAATGAGGGTGGGTCTTTCCCGTGCTGTTCTCATGATAGTGAATAAGTCATATGAGATCTTATGGTTTTCTAAAGAGGTGTTCCCCTGCACATGCTGTCTTGCCTGCCACCATGTAAGACATGACTTTGCTCTTCATTTGCCTTCCTCCATGATTGTGAGGCCTTCCCGGCAATGTGAAACTGTGAGTCAATGAAAGCTCTTTCCTTTATAAATTACCCAGTCTTGAGTATGTCTTTATTAGCAGCATGAGAACAGACTAATACAAGGTCTCAGCCATGAACCTTATATTGGATAAGAAGATACTTTTTCTCCCCTACAATACTCACAAGTAGAGTTGCTGGATATATGGCAATTCTATTTTTAATTTTTTAGGAAATTATCATACTGCTTTCTACAATGTCTATACTATTTTACATTCCTGTCAACAGTGCTTACAGATTCTAATTTCTCCACATGCTTTCCAATATGTATTTTGTTTTTGTTTTTTTTTGTTAATAGCCATCTTAATAGGAGTAAGGTAGTATCTCATTGTAGTTTTGATCTGCAGTTATCTAATGATTACTAATGTTGACCATCTTTGTATGTGCTATTTGGCCACTCATATATCTTCTCTGAAAAAAATGTTTATTTAAGTCCTTTGACTATTTTTGAAATGTTGTTGTTGCTGCTGCTGAGTTTTAGCTGTTCTCTAAATACTCTGGATACTAATTCCTTATCAGATATATTATTTGCAAATATTTTCTTCATTCTGTGGGTTTTCTCTTTATTCTATTGACAGTATAGTACCTTTTGATATACAAATTTCATGAAATCCAATTTATTTCTTTTTTTGTTCCTGTGCCTTTGTTGTCATATCCAAAAAACCACTGCCAAATCCAATGTTGTGAAGCTTTTGTGCTATGTTTCCTTCTAAGAATTTTATAGCTTTAGGGATTATATTTAGGTCATGGATCCATTTTGAGTCAATTTTTGTATGTGGTGTCAGATTAGGGTACAACTTAATTCTTCTGCATGTGGATGTTCGGTTTTCCTGGAAATATTGTAGAAGAGATTGTCTTTTCTTCATTGGATGGTCTTGGCAACCTTGTTGGAAATCATTTGACTCTATATGCAAAGGATTATTTCAGGGCTCTCTAGTCTATTCCATTGCTCTATGTCTTTATGCCATTACCACACTGTTAGATTGTTGTAGATTTGTATGATGCTTGGGCTTTTTGTGGTTCCTTGAGATTCTATATAAATTTTATGATGGATTATTTTATTTCTTTAAAAATATGTTATTGGGATTTTTATAGAGATTACATTACATCTGTATATAAGTTTAAGTAGTATTGACATCTTAACAATCTTAAGTCTTTCAATCCATGAACACAGGATATACTGGTTTATCCTATGATTTGTTGGTGACATCTAGATTTACTGGTGTCTTCTTTGATTTTTGTTTTCAGAAATGTTTTATAGTTTTTATTAGACAAGCTTTTACCTCCATGGTTAAGTTTATTCCTAACTATTCTGTTATTTTTGATGTTGTTATAAACATAGTTATTTTCTCAATTTCCTTTTCAGGTATTTTATTGTTAATCTTTAGAAATGCAACTGATTTGTGTATGTTGACTTTGTATGTTGCTACTTTGCTGAATTTGTTACTCCTAAGTGTGTGTGTGTGTGTGTGTGTGTAATCTTTAGAGTTTTCTACATATAGCATAATATCTTCTGCCAAAGGAAATAATTTTACTTTTTTTCTTTCCAATTTGGACTCCTTTTATTTATTTTTCTTGCCTAATTTCTCTGACTAGGACTTTTAGTACTATGTTAAATAGAAGCGGCAAATGTAGGTATCCTTGCTTTGTTCCTGAACTTAGAGGAAATACTTTCAGTCTTTCACCAATGAGTAGGTGTTTACTTCAGGTTTTTCATATAGAGCTTTTCTTATGTTGATGTAGTTCCCTTCTAGTCCTAGTTTGTTGAGTGGTTTTATCACAAAAAGATGTTCAATTTTGACAGATGCTTTTTCTGCATCAATAAAGATAATTGTGTGATTTTTTTTCTTCATTCTGTTAATTTGGTACATTACATTGATTGATTTTTATATGTTGAACCATTTTTTCCTCCCAAGAATTAAACCCCATTTGGTCATTTTCTTAGTCCATTTTCTGTTGCTCTAACAAAATATCCGACTCGGTAATTTATAAAGAAAAAAGATTTAGTCAGGTCACAGTTATTGAGGCTGGAAATTTCAAGAGCATGGCACTGGCATCTTGCAAGGGCCTTCTTGTTGCATTATATTATGGTGGAAGACATCAAATGGCAATAGATCAAGAGTGTGCCAGCTCATGTGTCTCTTCTTCTTCTTGTAAAGCCACCAGTCCCACTATGGGAGATCACCTGATGATTTTATCTCATCCTAATTACCTCTTAAATTCTCCATCTTCAAATATTATCAACATATGAATTTGGGGATTAAGTTTCCAACACATGGAATTTGAGAGACACATTCAAACCATAGCAGTCATGGCACATAACCATTTAAAAATACTGTTGAATTCAGTTTGCTAGTATTTTATTGAGGATTTTTGCATCAATGTTAATAAGGGATATTTGTCTGCAGTTTTCTTTTCATGTTGTATCTTTACTGGCTTTGGTGTCAGGGTAACTGTTGAGCATAACACCATGTACTGGTTGTCAAAGCTGGCAGAGGGATCCAACTACATAGAAGGTAGCAAAAATTACTACAATGCCAGCCACCAGCAATCAATGTCCAAACACTTCTGCTCGCTGCATTTTGGTATCAGAGTAACCAAGAAAAACACAACACAGCCAAACACTGTCTGGAATAACTCTTATAATCACATAGAAAAGACACATAATAAAATCAGTTCCCATAGTGTGCATTGTGGTAGTGGGTTTCCTGGCAGCTGACAGGACAGTTGGCCTGTGGACACCCTTCTCCTGTGGCAGTAGAATGAGCTCTCTCCCTCCCCACTAGAGTCTGATGCACTGAAAAGTGGATAAATGCCTGATAGCTATTTATGCACAAGCTTAAGCAGTACAAAGGAGCGTATATTGAGCCTGAAACAGGGAAATATTACCCCACAATGCAATAAGCCCAGCATAGCTTGTGTGGGCACTACATCTCTTGGTAAGGAAGTGTTATAGGCCCAGGACCCATTCTTTTTTTTTTTTTTTTTTTTTTTTTTTGAGACAGAGTCTCGCTCTGTCGCCCAGGCTGGAGTGCAGGGCGCAATCTCGGCTCACTGCAAGCTCCGCCTACTGGGTTCACACCATTCTCCTGCCTCAGCCTCTCCGAGTAGCTGGGACTACAGGCGCCCGCCACCACGCCTGGCTAATTTTTTGTATTTTTAGTAGAGACGGGGTTTCACCGTGGTCTCGATCTCCTGACCTTGTGATCCGCCTGCCTCGGCCTCCCAAAGTGCTGGGATTACAAGCGTGAGCCACCGCGCCTGGCCAGGACCCATTCTTATGTGACTGAGCAGGAGTTGAAAGACTGAACATTCCCTAAGGTAATGCTGGCCCCATAGAATGAGTTTGGGAGTGTTATTAGTCTTCAATTTTGGGGGAAAGTTTGAGAAGGACTGGTATTCTTACTTTAAGTGTTTGATAGAATTCACCAGTAAACCCATTAGGTCCAGGGATTTTTTTTGTGAGAAAATTTTTGATTACTAATTCAAATGCTTTATGGATTATAGATCTATTAAGATTTTTCTATTTCTTCATGCTTTAGTCTTGGCAGGTTTTGTGTTTGTAGGAATTTGCCCATTTCATCTAGGTTATATTACTTATTTGTTGGCATGCAATTTTCATAGTACTCTCTTATAATATTTCTCATTTCTGTAAAGTCAGTAGTAATGTCCTCACTTTCATTTATGGTTTTAGTAATTTGAGTCTTCTCTGTTTTCTATACAGACTCCATTTAGTTAAACTTTTATTAGTTTTGTTGATATTTTTGAGGAACCACCTTTTGGTTATTTTAAACTTTATTATTTTTCTATACTTTTATTTCATTTGACTCTGCACTTGACTTTATTATTTCCTTTTTATGCTAGTTTTAGGTTTGTTTTTTCTTTTTCTAGTTCCTTAAGTTGTAAAGTTCAGTTGTTGATTTGAGATCTTTCTTACGTTTTAGTGTATGTGTTTATATATTTCTCCTTTAGCACTACTTTCACTGTGTAATTTTTTTATGTCGTGTTTTTATTTTCATTTATCACTACATATTTTCTAATTTATCTTTTGGTTTTCTAACTTATCTTTTTACCCATTGGTTGCTTAAGAGTGTGTTATTTAATTGCCACAAATTTGTAAATGTTTTATTTTTCCTAATGTTATTCATTTCTATCTTCATCCCATTTTGGTTTGAGAAGATACTTTGTATAATATCTACCTTTTAAAATCTATTGAGGCTTATTTGTTTTCTAACATATGGTTTATCCTAAAAACTTACACTTGAAAAGAATGTGTATTCTGTTCCATTGGGTAGAATGTTCAGTAAGTGTCTGTTAGATCTAGTTAATTTCTTGTGTGTAAGTCCTCAATTTCCTTGCTTATTGTCTGAGTCAGTTCAGGTTGCTATAAAAAATATGCCATAGCCTGGGTGGCTTAAACACTACACATTTATTTCTCACAGTTCTGGAGGTAAGAAAGTCCAAGATCAAAGTACTGGCAGATCTAGTGTTTGGTGGGAACCTGGCTCCTGGCTTTGGAATTTGCCATCTTCTTGTTATATTTCCACATCAGAGAGCAGACAAACAGCAAGCTATCTGGCCTCTGGTTAAAAGAGCATTAATCTCATTACCTTCCAAAGGCCCAATTCCAAATACCATCACAATAAAGATTGCACTTGAACATAAATTTTGGTCACACAAACATTCAATCTATAGCACTTATTTTCTTTCTGGTTGTTCAATCCTTTATTGAGAGTATAATATAGAACGGTCTATTTCTATCTTAAATTTAATCAATTGTGCTTTACATATTTTGATGGACTTTTATTAAACGTATAAATGTTTATATTTTCTTGTATTAAAACTTATATTAATATATAATGTCATTCTTTGTATGAACTTTTATGTTTAAAGTCAATTTTGTCTGATAGTAGCATATTTACTATAGTAACTAAACAAAAGTATGCATGGCTATACTACTATCAGACAAAATGGCTATACATATTTTCTTTTGTTACTAATATCATTTTCCATCCTTTCACTTTCAAACTATTTGTATCTTTGGATCTAAAGTGAGTTTTCTATAGACAGCATATAGTTGAATCACATTTTTAAAAATCAATTTTCTCAATCTTCATCATTTGATTGGAAAGTTTCATCCATTTGTGTTTAATTACTAATTAGAAGAGATTTTGGCATTTTTCTATTTGTTTTCTATATGCCTTATAACTCTTTTTGTTCCCCATTTCCTGCATTACTGTTTTATATGTTTAATAGATTTTTGTAGTAGAACATTTAAATTCCTTTCTCATTTCCTGTTGTGTATGATTTTTAGCTATTTTCTTTGTAGTTATCATGAAGATTACATTTAACATCCTAAAATTCTAAAATTCTACTTTGAATTTATACCAGCGTAATTTCAATAACATACAAAAACTCTTCTCCTTTAACAGCACCATCCCCATCCCTTTAGTTGTAAATGTCACAGAATTACATTTTTATTTAATAAATTGTGTGTCCAAAACACAAACTAATAACTTTTAATGTATTAGTCTTTTAAATTGTGTAGAAACCTAAAAGTGGAGTTACACATCATTGTTTCACTAATACTGGCTTTTAAAATTGGCCATGTATTTAACTTTACTGAGATCTTTATTTCTTCATAAGGCTTCAAGTTACTGTCTAGTGTTCTTTCTATTTCAACCTGTAGGACTCCCTTTAGTATTTCTTGCAAGGCAGATATAGTGGTAATAAACTCCCTCAGCTTTTGTTTATCAGGGAATGTTTTATTTTTCTCCTCACTATTGAAGGACAGTTTTGCCAGATATGTAATTCTTGGTTGACAGTATTTTTTATGTTAGTACTTTGAATATGTCAGCCCACTGACCCCTTGCCCTGAAAGTTTCTGATGAGAAGTCTGCTTGCAATTTTATTAAGGATTTCTTACATGTAATGAGTTGCTTCTCTCTTGCTGCTTTCAATATTCTCTCTTTGACTTTAGCTTTCAATGATTTGTTTATCATGTGTTCTTGATGGAATTAAACTCTAGGAATGTATCCTATTGAAGCTTGTTGAGGTTCTTGGATGTTTATATTCATGTCTTTCTTCAAGTTCAGAAAGTTTTTGTCCATTATTTCTTCAAATAATCTCTCTATCTCTTTCTCTTTTTTTCTGCTTCTGAGAATTCTGCAAAATACATGTTGGTCAACCAGATGATTCCCATGGGTCTCTTATGTTCCATTCACTTTTTCTCAATATTTTTTCTTTCTGTTTATCAGACTCAATAATTTCCATTGTTCTATCTTCAAGTTTGATTATTCTTTCCTCTGCTTACTTAGAACTGCCTTTGAATCTTTCTAATGATTTGTCTTTTCAGTTATTTCATTCTTCACTCCAGAATTTCTTTTTGGTTTCTTTTTAGGTTTTCTATCACTTTATTGACACTTCAATTTTATTCATACTTTTAAAACACTTTGTCCATATCTTCTTTTAGTTATTTGAGCATCCTTAAGAGGTCCAAGAGCATCCTTAAGAGCATTTAAAACTCTTTGCCTAGTAGATTTACCATCAGGTTTTTTCAAAGACTGTTTCTGTTTATTAATTTATTTTCCTTTTATATGGCATACTTTCCTATTTTTTGCATGCCTTGTTATTTTTTTTCTTTTCGTTTTCTTCCTTTCTTTCTTTTTTTTTTTTTTTTTTTTGAGACAGGGTCTTACTACGTCACTTAGGCTGGAGTACAGTGGTACAGTCCTGGCTCACTACAGTCTCAATCTCAGGCCCAAGCAACTCTCCTACCTCAGCCTTATGAGAAACTGGGACTAGAAGCATGTGCCACCATGCCTGACTACTTTTTGAAAAAGAATTTTGTAAAGACGGGGTTTCACTATGTTTCCCAGGCTGGTTTTGAACTCCTGAGCTAAAACTATCCTCCCACCTGGGCCTCCCCAAAGTGCTGGAATTACAGGTGTGAGCACCATGCCTGGACTATGCCTTGTGATTTTTTTATTGAATATTGGACATTTGAATCTAATAAAGCAGTAACTCAGGAAATCTGATTTTCCTTCTTCCCTACGGTTTTCTACTTATTTTATTTTTTAGTTATTTATGGATCAGCCTGAAGTGTAAACTTAAAATCTTCTGATTTTTTTTTCTGCATTTGTATTTGCCTAGTGATACAGTCTTCAAACATCTGGAAAACATTTCCAAGAAGAATAGATGCAAACAAGCCCAGACTGTGAAGACTATGATAAATGTCGAACTCTTCAATGCCAAGACACTGATGAATATCTATAACCTTCAAGCCCATTCAGCAAAAGATGACTACAGTAAATGAAGTAAGTAATGCAGCAGGGACCAATGCCAGAGAGACAGATATATGTGACCTTTCAGACAGACAATTCAAAATAGTTGTTTTGAGAAAACTCATAGAAATTCAAGATAACACAGAGAAGGAATTCAAAATCCTATCAGATAAATTTAACAAATAAATTTAAATAATTAAAAGGAATCAAGCAGAAATTCTGGAGTTGAAAAATGCAATCAACACACTAAAAAATGCATCAGAGTCTTTTAATAGCAGAATTATCAAACAGAAGAAAGAATTAGAGAGCTTGAAGATAAGCTATTTGAAAATACACAGTCAGAGGAGACAAAAGAAAAAAAATACAACGACACTTATCTGCAAGATCTAGAATATAGCCTGAAAAGGGTAAATCTAACACTATTGGCCTTAAAGATGAGGGAGGTGGGTAGAAAGTTTATTCATCAGGATAGTAACAGAGAACTTCCTAAGCCTAGATAAATATATCAATATTTAATTACAAGAAGGCTAAAGAAAACCAAGTAGATTTAATCCATAGAAGACTACCACAATGCATTTAATAATCAAACTCCCAAAGATCTAGGATAAAGAAAGGACTTTAATTGTAGTAGGAGAAAAAATAAACAAACAAATAACATACAATGGAGCTCCAATATGGCTGGCAGTAGACTTTCCATTGGAAACCTTACAGGCCAGGAGAGAGTGGTATGACATATTTAACATGGAGAAGAAGAAGAAGAAGAAGAAGAAGAAGAAGAAGGAGAAGGAGAAGGAGAAGGAGAAGGAGAAGGAGAAGGAGAAGGAGAAGGAGAAGGAGAAGGAGAAGGAGAAGGAGAAGAAGAAGAAGAAGAAGAAGAAGAAGAAGAAGAAGAAGAAGAAGAAAAAAAAACCTTTTACCCTAGCATAGTATATCCAGTAAAAATATTCTTTAATATGAAGGAGAAATAAAGACTTTCCCAGACCAACAAAACCAGAGGGATTTTATTAACACCAGACCCATTCTACAAGAAATGCTAAAGGGAGTTCTTCAATCTGAAAGAAAGGGACATTAATGAACAATAAGAAATCATCTGAAGGTACAAAGGTCACTGGTAATAGTAAGTACACAGACAGACATAGAATTTTTAATACTGTAATTGTGGTGTATAAATTACTCTTATCTCTAGTAGAAAGATGAAAAGATGAACCAATCAAAAATAATAACTACAACAAATTGTCAAGACATAGGCAGTATAATAAGATATAAATGGAAGCAACAAAAAGTTAAAAATCACAAGTCAAAATATTGAGTTTTTATTTGTTAGTTTGTTTATTCAATTAGTGTGAAGTTGTCCTCAGTTTAAAGTAATGGGTTATAAGATATTTGCAAGCTTCATGGAACACACAATGGATACACAAAAAATAAAAACAAGAAATTAAAACATAAAACACCAGAGAAAATCACATTCATTAAAATGAATACAAGAAGGAAGGAAAGAAGGAAGAGAAAAATCACAAAATGACCAGAAAACAAATAACACAGTGGCAGAAATATGTCCTTATTCATCAATAATAACATTGAAGGTTAATGGGGTGAACTGTCTCATCAAAAGACATAGATTGGGCTGGGCACGGTGGCTCACGCCTGTAATCCCAGCACTTTGGGAGGCTGAGGCAGGTGGATCACAAGGTCAGGAGATCAAGATCATCCTGGCTAACATGGTGAAACCCCGTCTCTACTAAAAACACAAAAAAATTAGCCAGGTGTGGTGGTGGGTGCCTGTAGTCCCAGCTATTCAGGAGGCTGAGGCAGGAGAATGGTGTGAACCTGGGAGGCAGAGCTTGCAGTGAGCCAAGATCGCACCACTGCACTCCAGCCTGGGTGACAGAGCAAGACTCCATCTCAAAAAAAAAAAAAAAAAAAAAAACAAAGAAAAAAAGACGTAGATTGGCTGAATGCATAACAAACCAAAACCCAATGATGTTACCTACAGTAAACATACTTCACCTAAAAAAACAAAAGTGCATATAGTTTGAAAATAAAGGGACGGAAAAAGATAGTCCAGGCCAATGGAAACCAAAAAAAAAAAAAAAAAAAAAAAAGCAGGAGTAGCTATACTTGTATCAGGCAAAATGGATTTCAAGAAAAAAACTATAAGAAAAGACAAAGAATGCCATTATATAATGGTAAAGGGCCAATTCAGCAAGAGGATGAACAATTGTAAATCGAAATGCACTCAATATTGGAACACCCAGATATATAAAGCAAATGTTGTTAGAGCTAAAGAGAGAGATAGACCCCAGTACAATTATAGCTGGAGACTTCAACACCCCACTTTCAGCACTGGACAGATCTTCCAGACAGAAAATCAACGAAAAAAATCAGACTTAATCTGCACTATAGATCAAACGGATCTAATAGATATTTACAGAATATTTCATCCAAGGCCCATAGAGTACACATTCTTCTCAGCACATGGATCATTCTCAAGGATATACCATACGTTAGGTCACAAAGTAAGTCTTTAAACATTCAAAGAAAATTGAAATAATATAAAGCATCTTCTCTGACCACAATAGTATAAAATGACTAATAAATAACAAGAGGAATTTGGAAACTATAAAAACATACGGAACTTAAACAACATGTGGGGATTTGCTGGCAAGATGGCCAAATAGGAGCAGCTCTGGTCTGCAGCTCCCAGTGAGATCCATGCAGAAGGTGGGTGATTTCTGCATTTCCAACTGAGGTACCTGGTTCATCTCACTGGGACTGGTTGGACAGTGGGTAAAGCCCATGGAAGGTGAGCCGAAGCAGGGTGGGGCATCGCATCACCTGTGAAGCACGAGGTTGTGGGGAATTCTCTCCCCTACCCAAGGGAAGCTGTGAGGGACTGTGCCATGAGGAATGGTGCACTCTGGCCCAGATACTGCTCTTTTCCCATGATCTTTGCAACCTGCAGACCAGGAGATTCCCTCCGGTGCCTATGCCACCAGGGCCCTGGATTTCAAGCAAAAAACTGGGCAGCTGTTTGGACAGACACTGAGATAGCTGCAGGAGTTTTTTTTTTCCATACCCCAGTGGCACCTGGAATGCCCATGAGACAGAACTATTCACTCCCCTGGAAAAGGGCCTGAAGCCAGGGAGCCAAGTGGTCTGGCGTGGCGGGTCCCACCCCAAGGAGCCCAGCAAGTTAAGATCCACTAGCTTGAAATTGTCGCTGCCAGCACAGCAGTCTGAGGTCGACCTGGGATGCCTGAGCATGGTCGGGGGAGGAGGGTCTCCTATTGTTGAGGCTTGAGTAAGCGGTTTTACCCTCACAATGTAAACAAAGCTGCCAGGAAGTTCAAACTGGGTGGAGCCCTCCGCAGCTCAGCAAGGCCATTGTGGTCAGACAATGGGCACAGCTTCAGCAGACTTAAATGTCCCTGCCTGACAGCTCTGAAGAGAGCAGTGGATCTCCCAGCACACAGTTTGAGCTCTGCTAAGGGTCAGACTGCCTCCTCAAGTGGGTCCCCCGTGTATCCTGACTGGGAGACACCTCCCAGTAGGGGCCAACAAACACCTCATGCAGGAGAGCTCTGGCTGGCATTCTGGGACGAAGTTTCCAGAGGAAGTAACAGGCAGCAATATTTGCTGTTCTGCAGCCTCCACTGGTGATACAGGGACAAACAGGGTCCAGAGTGGACGTCCAGCAAATGCCAGCAGACCTGCATCAGAGGGGCCTGACTGTTAGAAGGAAAACTAACAAACAGAAAGGGATAGCATCCACATTAACAAAAAGGATGTCCACTCAGAGACCCCATCCAAAGGTCACCAACATCAAAGACCAAAGGCAGATAAATCCATGAAGATGGGGAGAAACCAGTGCAAAGAGGTTGAAAATTCCAAAAACCAGAATGCATCTTTTCTTCCAAAGGATCACAACTCCTTGCCAGCAAGAGAACAAAACTGGATGGAGAATGAGTTTGATGAATTGACAGAAGTAGGCTTCAGAAGGTGGGTAATAACAAACTCCTCTGAGCTACAATGCAAGGAAGCTAAGAATCTTGAAAAAACGTTAGACAAATTGCTAACTAGAATAACAGCATAGAGAAGAACATAAATGACCTGATGGAGCTGAAAAACACAGCATAAGACTGTCATGAAGCATACACAAGTATCAAGAGCCGAATCAATCAAGCAGAAGAAAGGATATCAGAGATTGAAGATCAATGTAATGAAATAAAGTGTGAAGACAAGATTAGAGAAAAAAGAATAAAAAGAAATGAACAAAGCCACCAAGAAATATGGGAGAATGGAAAAAGACCAAACCTACATTTGATTGGTGTATCTGAAAGTGACAGGGAGAATGGAACAAAGTTGGAAGTCCCGGACCAGATGGATTCACAGTTGAATTCTACCAGAGGTACAAAGAGGAGCTGGTCCCATTCTTTCTGAAACCATTCCAAACAATAGAAAAAGAGGGAATCCTCCCTAACTCATTTTATGAGGCCAGCATCATCCTGATACCAAAACCTGTGCAGAGACACAATGAAAAAAGAAAATTTCAGGCCAATATCCCTGAAGAACATCAATGCAAAAATCCTCAAAAAAATACTGGCAAAGCAAATCCAGCAGCACATCAAAAAGCTTATCTACCATGATCAAATTGGCTTCATACTTGAAATGCAAGGCTGGTTTCACATACGCAAATCAATAAATGTAATCCATCACATAAACAGAACCAATGACAAAAACCACATGATTATCTCAATAGATACAGAAAAGTCCTTCGACAAAATACAACACCCCTTCATGCTAAAAACTCTCAATAAACTAGGTATTGATGGAACATATATCAAAATAATAAGAGCTATTTATGGCAAACTCAAAGCCAGTACCATCCTGAATGGACAAAAACTGGAAGCATTCCCTTTGAAAACCAGCAAAAGACAAGGATGCCCTCTCTCACCACTCCTATTCAACATAGTATTGGAATTTCTGGCCAGGACAATCAGGCAAGAGAAAGCGATAAAGGGTATTCAAATACGAAGAGAGGAAATCAAATTGTCTCTGTTTGCAGATGACATGATTATATATTTAGAAAACCCCATCATCTCAGCCCCAAATTTCCTTAAGCTGATAAACAATTTCATCAGAGTCTCAGGATACAAAATCATGTGCAAAAATCACAAGCATTCCTATACACCAATAACAGACAAACAGAGAGCCAAATTATGAGTGAACTTCCATTCACAATTGCTACAAAGAGAATAAAATACCTACGAATACCACTTACAAGGGATGTGAAGGACCTCTTCAAGGAGAACTATAAACCACTGCTCAAGGAAGTAAGAGGGGACACAAATACATGAAAAAAACATTCCATGGTCATGGATAGGAAGAATCCGTATCATGAAAATGGCCATACTGCCCAAAGTAATTTATAGATTCAATGCTATCCCCATCAAGCTACCATTGATTTTCCTCACAGAATTAGAAAAAACTACTTTAAATTTCATATGGAACCAAAAAAGATCCCACATAGCCAAGACAATCCTAAGCAAAAAGAACAAAGCTGGAGGCATCACGTTACCTGACTTCAAACTATACTACAAGGCTACAGTAACAAAAACAGCATGGTACTGGTACCAAAACATAAATATAGACCAATGGAACAGAACAGAGGCCTCAGAAATAACACCACTCATCTACTACCATCTGATCTTTGACAAATGGGACAAAAACAAGCAATGGGGAAATGATTCCCTATTTAATAAATAGTGTTGGGAAAACTGGCTAGCCATATGTAGAAAACTGAAACTGGATCTCTTCCTTACACCTTATACAAAAATTAACCCAAGGTGGATTAAAGACTTAAACATAAGACCTAAAGCCATATAAACCCTAGAAGAATACCTAGGCAATACCATTCAGACAAAGGCATGGGCAAAGACTTCATGACTAAAATATCAAAAGCAATAGCAACAAAAGCCAAAATTGACAAATGGGATCTAATTAAACTAAAGAGCTTCTGCACAGCAAAAGAAACTATCATCAGAGTGAACAGGCAACTTACAGAATAGGAGAAAATTTTTGCAATCTATCCATCTGACAAAGGGCTAATATCCAGAATCTACAAGGAACTTAAACAAATTTACCAGAAAAAAAAAAACAAACCCATCCAAAAGTGGGCGAAGGATGTGAACAGAGGCTTCTCCAAAGAAGACATTTATGTGACCAACAAACATATGAAAAAAAGCTTATCATCACTGCTCATTAGAGAAATGCAAATCAAAACCACAATGAGACACCATCTCACACCAGTTAGAATGGCGATCATTAAAAAGTCAGGAAACAACAGATATTGGAGAGGATGTGGAGAAATAGAAATGCTTTTACACTGTTAGCGGGAGTGAAAAATTAGTTCAATCACTGTGGAAACCAGTGTGGTTATCCCTCAAGGATCTAGAACCAGAAATACCATTTGACCCAGCAATCCCATTATTGGATTTACAAACTATTATTACAAAGGATTATAAATCATTCTACTATAAAGACACATGCACACGTATGTTTATTACAGCACTATTCACAATAACAAAGACTTGGAACAAACTCAAATGCCCATCAACAATAGACTGGATTAAGAAAATGTGGCATATATATATGCCATGGAATACTATGCAGCCATAAAAAAGGATGAGTTCGTGTCCTTTCCTGGGACATGGATGAAGCTGGAAACCATTAATCTCAGCAAACTAACACAGGGACAGAAAACCAAACACCACATGTTCTCAGTCATAAGTGGGAGTTGAACATGAGAACACATAGACACAAGGAGGGGAACATCACACACCAAGGCCTGTTGGGGGTTGGGGACTAGTGGAAGGATAGCATTAGGAGAAATAACTAATGTAGATGACAGGTTGATGGGTGCAGCAAACCACTGTGGCACATGTATCTCTATTTAACAAACCTGCACGTTCTGCGCATGTACTCCAGAACTTCAAGGATAATAATTTTTTAAAAAACAATTATTTTAAAAATTATATTTGGGAGGCCAAGGCAGGCAGATCACGAGGTCAGGAGATCGAGACCATCCTGGTTAACATGGTGAAACCCCATCTCTACTAAAAATACAAAAAAAAAAAAAAAAATTAGCTGGGAGTGGTGGTGGGTACCTATAGTTCCAGCTACTCGGGAGGCTGAGGCAGGAGAATGGTGTGAACCCAGGAGGCGGAGCTTGCAGTGAGCAGAGATTGCACCACTGCACTCCAGCCTGGGCCAGAGTAAGACTTCATCTCAAAAAAAAAAAAATAATTAGAAAGCAGTATGGAAAACCTATATATTAATGCCATCATTATTTTCTGTCTTCTACATACATCCTAGTATATAGGCTAAACCATAGTCTGAATATTCAATTTGTTGACTGACCGAGCAACTGTGCAATTAAGATTATTTTTAGAATTTTAGTATTAAGCCATGACTTTTTTGACAATTTTCTTGTATATCACTTCAAAAGGCAAGAAAAATTTTCATTGCACTAAATTGAACTCACAGCTCTCAATCCTCCACTATTCTCTCAACTCTATCATGCTGCATTTGATTGTATTTTAATGCAAATATGCCACTTCATCTACAGGATAAAAGTCAAATTAGAGAACAATTCAGACACATCAGAGTGTAAACTTGCCTTAGTAAATGAGTTAAAGTTGTATTTCTTTTGATATATAAAGCTAAGTGATTTGATGTTAAGAAAGTTGCCCTAATGACAGCAATTATGGATAGCCATCATTTGACAGTAAATCTTCCACATGGTATTCTCATATTCTTGGGGCCAAATTCTTCCTTAATTACACACCCATTTTCATGAGAGCCAGGCTGCAGCCAGCCAGAGATATAGGGGCTTAGTACAAGGGGAAGTGTTTTATTATCTTCATTATTTCAGTTACTAAGTAATAAAAAGTGAAGAAAATGTATATAATTTTCTTGCCCCCAAATTTAGCATAATATATTAAAAACCCCACCAAATAGAAAGCAAGAAAATGGCATCCTAGGGTCACAGCAGATTATTTTTTCCAAACTTTCTTAATATTATGATATTTCTTTACAATTAGAAGTTGTAATGAAAAGAAGATGTAATTATCTCACCTCTTTTCCCTGTTTAATCAGGCTCTTGTCTTTGCTATCTTTCAAACCACACCAGCCTAGGATATTCCATCAAAATTCTCCTTTCTCCTTTCTTTTCCCATGTGTTCAGCAATGAACTGTTGTTCAGGTTGTCTAAGTTGCACTTAAAGATTACATAATTGTCCTTCTTACTGAAATGTCTGTTAAGCAGATTTCACACAGACTACCCAGGAAGGGAGAGGTACACCTACATATTTTTTCCATTTATTTTACTTACTTTGAAGTTTTTCCATGTCTAACGTTATAGGGATAAAACTAAGGCTGTAATATGCTAAATTCTTTTAATCTGTAGTGAGAGATTTAATTCATCTTCTGAAAATGCTCAACTTGCTTCCAGACAGTAATTTTTGTTCTTATAGTAGCTGACTAAATTTTTTTTTTTTAAAGAGACTTGTAGAAAGAAATAAAAATAAAAAGATGCCTGTCTGGATGTACTTTATTTAAATAAATTGAGTTTTTTGTTCAATATTTAATACAGGGGTATAGTATAGTATGAATTCATTAACTCACTAGGGCTTTTTATATTATATATACTCTTAGTCACTTTTTTCTGATCTCTTTTTAATTTTTTTAAAATATTGCTACGATATTTTTTCTTGTTTGCCTTCTTTGATTTTGCATGAACTTCTATTCTGCCTAAACTTGAGTCTTTTTCAAACCTACATCTCTTCATTCTGTCCTAGTTTTCAATACAATTTTTGACACAATATTCCATGATTTGTTTTTAAAATTTTTATGTTTCCACACTTATCTCTCCTGCCTTCCTCAGTAGGTCCCCAATGTTCCAAAATTAATCATTTATACCAGTGTATTTTAGCTGAATTATCTCTTTTATGCAGTTCTTTTAATAAGATTTTATAATTGTAGTTCGTGCTGTTCATGAATTGTAGTTCATGTAGTTATCTGCTGTTAATTAAGCAGATACCTCAAAGAGTGGTTTTGAACTTTAAGCTGACTCAAATATGTAATATTCTTGACCAAAAATTTGGTAGGGTATCAATCAGGATTCAACTAGAGAAGCAGAACTAGCAAGAGATAGATTAAATAGGTAAATGTATTACAAGGAATTGTCCTACAAAAATGTGGAGACCGGCTAAGCAAGCCCTAAATTCTGTAGGCAAGCAGGCAGGAAGGTAAGATCATGGGCAGGGTAGAACCTCACAAACTGAAGCTTGGAGTCCTCAGGCAGTTACTCAAGAAGGGACATTTACCAGCAAGGGGATCCCAGGACCATCAGCTGGAGCTTGGAGTCCAGATTCAGGAAAGCTCTAGCCCTCTTTCAAAGGGCTTCACTTTATTTGAATAACTGGTAATAAGGAAGCCATGAGAGATGGGATAAATGTAGGAAAATAAAAATCAAAAAATGAATTATGGATACCTAAAATTCTAATGAGAGATGGGCAGAATGAACTGATAAGTTTCAGACAGGCCCATCCTTTGGATTAATTGAAGGCAACTGATTAGGAGTTTTAAATTACACCTGGAAAATCCCCTCATAGAATGGCTTCTATCTCCCTTCTATCCTCCAGCTTTTCTGAGAGAATCTCTCTCTTAGTCCATACTCCCTGGAAACACACCAGGAAGGTAATTCTGAGGACTATAGTTTAGCCTAGCCAAGTGGACATATCACAAAGTCTTCGGTCCGTTGAAATGAGGTTTGACCAGACATAGTTTTGTAGCTCACTGAGAGTATCAGATGCGCTGTGATTTATTCCTGACAAGGAAGTGCTCTGATAGAGTGATAAAAAATGACCAATTGTTGATCATAACTAATATTTATTAAATAAACACTTTGTGCCAGATATTGTTTTACACTTTAGGTATAGTAATGCAATCATCACGACCTTATGAAGTAAGAGACTATTATTATCCCCATTTTCAAAAGGAGACCTTGAGGCACACACAGGTTAAGTAACTTGCCCCAGCTCATGAGGTTTGTAAGTGACAGAGCTAGTTTTGAATTGGGGGAATCTAGCTCCAGAGTCCATAATGTTACCACTATGCTATCCTCAAGCATCAAAAAAATCCCACATTTTTAGATTTTGTCACAAAAAATTATAAATGTCCTAACTCAGCTCTAATTCTTGGCACTTTCATGCTTATTCAGCTTATTTCTTAGATAATAAGAACCTCTGTTAGGATAAGAGTTCATCTTTACTTTTCCACTAACCCTTCTACTTTTCTTCTCTAACTATGGACTCTGAAATTTTGTCACCTCTCTGGGCACAGTTAGCCCATTTAGTTAGGAAAATGCTTCCTCAAAGAGCAGGAAAAGCCTGTAACATCTCCAGTCTCCGAGGACGTGTACAGCTCCTACTCCCGTGAGTTCCCGGCAGGGTGTAGAACACTTTCTATTATACACAGTCCATTCTAACAGAGCCAGATTCAAACATGCAATGAAGGGTGAAGGAGGCATCAATAAACTGAAGGTTTTTAGTGGAACCACTTACTGTAAGTGTGACAGACTTGGATGGGGTGGGTGACAGTGTAAAGTACTCTGAAAAATCACTGCCTTCCACTGTTTTATCTCACTCACATTGAAGTTATTCCTGCAAATGAAAGTACGTGGTAAGGCCAAGGATTTCCTTCCATAGGGCTTGTAGCTATTAAGGAATTGAAAAATGGGGGTGTCATTAGGCAGGGACTTAAAGGAGAGGGAAAAATCAGTCCAATCACTGTATATCATATTACCAGGATATACAAAGATTACTCTAATCCTCAGCACATCAGTTAACAACCAACCTGTCTTTTTCTGTATTTTTTTTCATAGAAGCAATATTCACAGTTGATGTCTGAATTCTTAGACAGTAAAGAGCTTGCCATAAAACAGGAAATGTTAGGGGCTTCTTATGGAATAATGGAAAAATGGAAATTAGTGTCAAAATGATGTCATGGCTTCAAAACATTGTTGGTACAAGTGCCTGACAGGCATCCTTGACACAATCTGTAATGACACAGTAAGAAAGCAAAAATAATGTGACAATGACTCTCTATAGGACTCATGAAGGATGACTGGCTGAGTGCTGCACTCCATATGCTGATCCCAAGTCGAAGATGCATTTCCTCTCTGAGACATCAATATTTATGAGATTTATTGATTATCTTGTCATGTTTAAAATATGTGCTTAACAGTATATTTAAGGGTCAATTGGAGTCACAGGGACACGTTTGAGAGAGCAGCATCACCTATAAGCAGGACACGAGAGACATTGTAACATTCTTTGTCAATTCTTACTAGCTCAAGCAAAATCTCTCTAAGAAAATAAATCAGTACAAATTTAAAATAATTCTCTGAGAGAAGACAAAGACAGCAAGTCAAGAAGGTTTCACAGGTAAGGTTTACTAAAAATATTCAAAAAGTTGACAATAATATCTATCTTATATAAACTCTTGCAATAATTCTCTTATTTAAGCAAATTATTAGTGTATGATTTGAGAATGTCCTGGCTTATTGCCAGATTATTCACTGCATGAACCATAAAATCATTTAATTTTAGAACTAGAAGAAACTGTAACAGTCATTGAGCTCAGCACCTTAGAAACAAAGGTGATTCTCAGTATCACAGAACTTGTTAGCTGTAGAACTGGTGCCTGTACTTCTAATAACTAGGAAGAGTCATTCTCTGTATGCCAGGTTAAATCAATTCAAACTGCATTTGGCTGCAAGTACTGTATCATGCATCAAGAGATCTGGCAATAGGCAGTACTAGATTGGTGTTCAGATCATCAGTACCATTGAGGATCCAAGCCCCTACTAGCTTTCCCATACTTAGCATGTGGCTTCACATCTTGTGATACAAACATAGCAGCTGCACTTTTAGATACCATGTCTGTGTCCTGGCAAAAATAAGGAAGAAGGGAAATGGGCTGAAGTAACAGATGTCCACTCCTTGGCCGGTCTCAGTCACATGGCCATCTCTAGTTACAAGTGAAAATTTTTAACTTTTACAGCTTCATTAGAGAGACAGCAAAGCAGAGGAGATTGAAAATGGAGGTTGGGTCAGCCGATATATAATGTCTCCCTTTCTAGCTGCTATGGACTGAATTGTGCCCCTCCCCAAATTCGTATGTTAAATTCCTAAACCCCCACGGGACTGTATTGGAGACAGGGCTTTTAAGGAGGTAAGGTTAAATTAGGTAAGGTAAATTAGGGTGGAGCCCTGACCTGATAAAACTAGTGCCCATAAGAGGAAGAGACACCTGAGTTTTCTGTTCTCTCTCTCTCTCTCCCAGCCCCCTTCCATGTGAGGATACAGCAAGAAGATAGACATCTACAAGCTAGGAAAAGAGGTCATCACCAAAAACCAAAGTCTGTTGGAACCTTGATCTTGGAATTCCTAGTCCTTAAGACTATGAGAAGATAATTTTCTATTCTTTAAGCAATCCAGTCTATGGTATTCAGTTGTGGCAGCCAGGGCTAATATACTAGCATACACAGAGACAGGCATTCACTCATTCATTCAGTGAAAATTCAGCAAACACCTACGATGTTGTAATCACTGAGAATACATGCATGGAATTGAAATGAACATGACCCAGGCCTGTCTAGTTGGCAGGTAGCAGGACACATCATCAACAACAGCAATAGTGCAATAATTGTCCTCATAGGTAATTACAGATTGTTATTGGAATACAAAGGGAAGTAAACAGAAGCTTTACTGAACAACCCAGCAGCATGGCTTCAAGGAGGGTTTCTAAGAGTGACCTCTGAACATCAGGCTACTTACTTAACCTTTCTAAACTTCAACTGTGAAAATGGGGATAAAAATCAAATCAACCACATATATCTGTTGTGTCAATTTAATGAAATAAACCATGTAAATGAGGTAATGAGATATACCACAATGCCTGACATTTTTGAAGCAAGCAATAAAAAAAATTATAATCACATTCAATAAATCAGGGGTCAGCAAGCTGCTTCTGCAAAGGGCCTGATAGTAAATAGTATAGGCTTTGCAGGTCATATCGTCTCTGTTGCAACTAATTAACACTTCCATTGTAGTGTGAAATCGGCCATAGACAATGTATAAATGAATTAGCATGCTGTGTTCCAACAAAACTTTATTTACAAAAGTGGGTGATCAGCCAGAATTGGAGCATATTATCACAGATGTATAACTGCAAATAATTTTAGGCATTATTTTGAGAGATCTCTTTGTACCGGCATTAGAAATGTACCCTGGTTTTAAAGTTAGAAAAAATGTATAGTCATATGAATATTTTAGGCAGACACATGGACAACATGTGTGGCCACTCGATCCTTCAAATGTTTTCTCTTCTAGATTTATGTGTAGTTGCAAAGACTTAGCAGCCAACAACTACGTTAAGTGAGTCTGGCTTTCTTCCAGTGAAATTTTCATGTTTTCACTCATACAATAAAGCTTAGTCTCTGCCTCAAAGGCTCAAGAACTAGAAAAGTGAGGGTGGGACACGGGATTTTTTTTTAAGTGTAATTTTCATTTAAGTTTATTTATACTGAATGCTAGGCACTATGTTAGGCGCTAGGAAAACCGAGAGTTCAGACATAACCTTAAGCCCTCAAGGAGCCTCCCGCCTTTCGTGGGTTTGGAGGGTTAGAGTGATTGTTCTCTAGTAAGACAGCAAATGTGTTGTCTCGTTTCTTGAGAAATTATTGAAACTTTCTCAGGAGTACCTGGATTAAAGTAGTAACAATTTCACTACTCTCTTCAACGGCCAAGGTTGAAGGAGGCTTTTAGTGGTGGGCTATAATTTCATCATAATTCAAATGTTGCCTGTTCAATTTTCTATCTCATAACTCCACAGTCCTTTTCCTTCAATTAGCAAAATAAATCATCGGAGATCCAAAGCTGACAACTAGGAATCTCCAACTTGTACAATCCATCTCTTTTTTTTCCCGGAGGAAACCTTGACATTCTCTTCTCACAAGTTTTAAGCTTCTTTCCCTCAACACCTTTCCACAGTTTTTTTTTTTTTTTTTTTTTTTTTTCTTTTAAGACTAAAGAATTGTGGACAGAGTAAAACTGTGGGGAGAGACCTCGAGGTAGAATATTATCATCTTGGGAGCCAAGTAGCTAGGGATTTGCCTTGCTTTCTTTTATATAGAAATAAAACACCAGCACTAAGCTCATGTTCACGAGCAGCCCAGATGCTCAGGCTCTTTTTTCTTTTGATGTATATTTGTGTATGAAAGCTTCATTTTCTTTGTTCCAGTGATTGAGGGAGTTTGGTTCTTTCAGTATAAAGAATCTACTTTCATTTCCTTTATTGAAATGGATATTTATCCCATAGAGAATTGTCCATATTTGTCTGTGGGTCCTCTTTTCTTTATTCACGTAGCTCCTGCTTGTATCTTTCTCTTTTTTTTCTTCTTTTCTTTACCAGGCGTCCACATGGCATGCTTCCAATTGTGTTTATCCACTCTAGCTAATTGACAGTCACGTAAGTGCAAGTAATGTGAGGTATTATTGTGAGAGATTTCTGTTTGCCTCTTTAATTAAGCAGTTGTTCACAGGTGCATACAGTTACAACAAAATTAATTGATAGCTTTATATCACACATCTTGAGCCCACTGCTATTTGATGTTTTCGAACACAACTATTAGATTTGTCTTATCTTGTATATAGGGAGTATTTCTCATTTTGTTCCAACAGAGGTTAGGACAGGTTACTCTAAATACAAGAAAAATCTATCAAAGCAGCAAAGATAATTTTGCTAAGAAGGAAACAAAGTGAAATGTTTATTTATGGAACATTTTGTCACCACCAAGAAGTACAGTGAGACACTCTTTATATTTCTGTAGGCACTGCAAGTTTCCTGAGTGTCAAAAATCATTGCTACCCAAACCAAATAGCTTCCTGTGAGGGCCAAGTGTTTATCTTTCAATGATACCGAGAAGCGATACACACTTACAGCAGGCAAGTGGCATTTCCTGGGATTAAGTTTTATTAATAGTCATTATTCACTTTTTTCTTTATTTTTGTCTGAGTACCAACAAAGCACCGCACCTTTCCCAAATCATAGAGGGCTTCCCCACAAGGAGAAAGAGGAACAGATGTACTGTGATTAGGTCTTCTGCTTGCTAGAAAGAGCAGGAGGATGGAGATGGAAGGCATCTCAATCTCACAGTCTCCTACTTGGGCAGCCTGCTACCTGGGCAGCCTGCTAGAGGGATTACAATGTAACATTTGAGCGAGACTTCCTGAATTTGAGCCCTGCCTTATTATTTATTACCTGGGTGTGCTGGGCAAGTTACTTAACTTCTCTGTTCCCCGATTTACTCACAGGTGAATGGAGATATCTAAGTAAGCACCTCATAGAAATGTTGTCACAATTAAATGAGTGAATGCAGCAAAGTCTTGGAATGACAAATGCAGAATAAATGAAAGGTATTCTTTGTAGTAGACCATGTGATGTAAGCAGTTTATTTAAACTTTTTCAGTTTTATTTTTTTACTGTAACTTTTGGATATGAATACTAATTGATTTGTTACTTGTATAAAATATTCCAGACATATTAATAATTTAATTATTACTCTAAATACTCCCGAACTTTCGGACTTAGCTATATAATCTGTTTACAAGAATACACCACCAACCAAATAATAGTGTTCATTTCTAGTCATGTATATTATTTTATTATTTCAAAACCCCCATCTGATTCCCTGCCTGTGGTTACCTCAGAACTCTAATACAGCAGGGGGCAAAAACAGGGGAAACAAAGGACTCACTGTGAATGTAGAGTGGGTGACTCTCTATCCTGAAAGGTTTAGTAGCCCCAAAGGCCCTGTTTACCACCAAATTACTTGTCCTACTGTCATTAATAGAAATTTGAACACTTTTATGACAAAATCCAGAGAAGATCAAATTTTAAAATATATTTAACGCTTAGGAGACATTAGCACATGAGCTAGTGCCACATTTGGATAGATTGTATTATCACATTAGCAGATCACTTAACAAGAGCAGAGGGTTGAGTGAATATGATGTTGAAAATGAAGAACTAGATTAGGGACAGAGGGGATTTGTTTATTAGGCCCATAAAATGGTGAAGTGTTTAACTTTGACCACTGTGGCTAGGTGAGTGTCCAGTAGCAGTTTTGACTGGGAGGGTAGCTACCTGGTGTGTGTATGTCCAGAAGTGAATATAGACAAAAATCAGCATAAAATCGTATTTGAGATGGGAGCACAAAAGATCATACTAGGACAATAAATCTGTCATCAGCTCTAAGGAATAAATTTAGGGTCTGAGTAGAAGATGAAATCTAAAAGGTCAGGAGCTAGACAAACTCAGGAGTGGAGTTAGAGGTAAGGAATGGGGCAAGAACAGGGCAAGAAGACATAGAACTTGGGCTGAAACCAAGCTGGGATGATGCACAGAGCTTCCTTTTACTGGTCCTGTCTACAGGAGGGGTCTAGCTGAGTAAAAGGCACTGGATAGATGCACATGCAAGGGATATCAATATTTTGCTTTTGTAAATTTTTCAATCAGCACAATTTGAATTTTTCTTCCTTGGTTTGGATTCTAGATGTATAAATTTCTGGGAGAGAATGAGAAGCTTAAGAGAACTGATGAAGGTAACAGATATGTCCATATACCTGCAAGCACAGATTAAGTAGGAAATGGAATGTTGGATATGCCAATTTCAATGTCTTTGCAGCCAGTCAAGACCTGAGGTGATGGCTATAGGAACCAGGTCCTGATACGATTTGGACTGAGATCAGTTAGTTCTATACGGACTTTCTAGCTTTATCATCTAAAGTCTGCATAAATGTGGGATTATGCACACACAGGCACTAACCTTTCTGACTCCCCTTCTCACTCTGACATGCTCTTCCTCACCCGTACCTACACCAATCTTTTCACTGTTTCCTATGGAAATCCGCTATGTTCTAAATATCTTTTCTCAAAATATTTTTGCCCTTTTACAGCAAATTTGCCCATGCCATTAACTGTGAGTGTTACAACTCTCTCATTTTTCTTATATGGGCTTCCAGGCACCCAGTGATGATCTTCAAACACTGATACAGTTAACCAAGTGTGCTCCCTTCTACTCTACCTGCTGTTATCATCTTAAGCAGCTTCTAGATTCCTGAATAATAAAACTAATGCAGTAGCTTGTGTCACTTGACCCTCTAAAGAACTTCAGCTCCACTCTTTGCTACTAACCAAATTCTATAATCGCCTTTCACAATCTAACCACAGAAGAAATGGCTCTATTTCTGAAATCCTGAACGTTTCTGTTTATTTAATATATAGCTATGAAAATATTTTATTTGAAATTTATATTACGTATCTATTATCACATTACTACAACACATGACACGGAATAGGATAAAAAAAGAGATGAGGAAATTGAATAAAAAAGTAAATGAGGCCGAGCACGGTGGCTCATGCCTGTAATCCCACCACTTTGGGAGGCCGAGGTGGGCAGATCACCTGAGGTCAGGAGTTCGAGACCAGCCTGACCAACACGGAGAAACTCCATCTCTACTTAAAATGCAAAATTAGCCAAGTGTGGTGGCGCGTGCCTGTAATCCCAACTACTCAGGAGGCTGAGGCAAGAGAATCGCTTGAACCTAGGAGGCAGAAGTTGCAGTGAGCCGAGATCGCACCATTGCACTCCAGCCTGGGCAACAAGAGCAAAACTCCATCTCAAATAAATAAACAGATAAATAAATAAATAAATAAAGCCAGAAGTAAGGTTAGTACACAAGCATGTATACCAAAAATTCTAGTTAATAGTTGTAAGCTGTTTCCCAAAAAAAGAAATTGGATCACAGTTCCTGTAAGGGAGAGACAATTTTTGTAAGGGAAATAGTGTTATGAGATCTCCTTTATGCTTGATAAAAGTGAAAATGCCCTCAATTATCCCTAGGGATAGCCCTGCTAATGATTGCTGTTTCTTATTATGTTTTTTATTATGTCCCCTAATGATGTCAATGCCATTCTCCTGAAAAAATGTGGTAAAAGCAATCTTTATTATCACAAAACAATATGTTATAAATATGCAGCTGGCCTGACCCCAGAATGAAATTAAGAATACCTAGAATAATCTGTGGATCATATCTCTTTATAAATATTGTTTCTTGAAATGAATCCTTGGGAAGATTTGGACACCAGAGAGTTCAAGGTTAAAACTGTTTGACAAAAAGAGTAAAATTCGATGTTGCAATTTTAAAGTGGAGTTATGTGCCTGACACTTGATGAACACAGAATAGGCATAAAATACATTTTTGAAAACTGGCCATGTCACCTTTGCTTGGAAGTGGGCCAAAGGAATGACTGAGAGAAGGGTTGAGATTTTTCACAAAAATAACTCTGCCTCTGCTTCAAAAATTAGACATACAGCCCAGATTAATTTCAAGGTGGTGGTTACCAATACTCATTCTACTCCACACCATAGACATAAAATATCTCACAAAAATATCTATAAAACATATCTCATTTTAAGCAACGTAACTCCTGGTGACTCTTCAAGATAGATTAATTGGCCAGATATATTCATAGATGACTGAATGATTTGACCTGTTACGTGGAAGTATTGGATAGAAGCCAATTACAGTTAGAGGACATCTGCCAAAACTTATGATTTGAGTTTTGAATAGTGGATCTTATGCCACTATTTCTGACAATAATTAAAAGACAGGATCAATTATGTGTTGAGGTCATTTCTAGTACATGACAATCAAGCCATTTCATCAACAAAGAAAAAAATACTTTTTTCTCCTATTTTCAACATTAGGGTGGTATGTAGATATCTCATCCAAAAACAGCTTCAAATGATTAAAATATAAAGAACAGATGTTGGCAAAAATGTGGAGAAAAGGGAACGATTATACAACGTTAGTGGGAATGTAAATTAATACAACCTCTATGGAAAACAGTATGGAGATTCCTTAAAGAACTAAAATTAGAATTACCAATCCCTCCAGCAATCCCACTACAGGGTATCTACCACAAAATGCAGGTCTCAAAAAGACATCTGCATTTGTATGTTTATCACAGCATTATTCACAACAGCAAAGTCATGGAATCAATGTAAGTGTCCATCATATATATATATATATATATATATATATATAAATTAAAAAATATATATAATGGAATACTACTCAGCTATAAGAAAGAATAAAATTGACTTTTGCAGCAACATGATGGGACTGCATGCCATTATCCTAAGTAAAATGACTCAGAAACAGAAAGTCAAAAACCATATGTTCTCACTTATAATTGGGAGCTAAACAACAGGTACACACAGACATACAGAGTGAAATAATAGACATCGGAGACTCCCAGAGGTAGGAGAGTGAGAGGCGGTTAAGGGATGAAATACTACCTATTGGGTACCGTATACGCTATTCAAATGATGGGTGCACGAAAAGGCCAGACTTCACCATTATGCAATATATCCATGTAATATAGTTGCACTTGTACCCCTAAATCTGTTTTTTTAAAAAAGAGTGGGATCTAAAAGACATTGATGTGTTTATTTCATTTGAAATCATTTTTTGTCTTTTTTTTTTTTTTTTTTTTGAGACAGAGTCTTGCTCTGTCGCCCAGGCTGGAGTGCAGTGGTACAATCTCAGCTCACTGCAACCTCTGCCTCCCACATTCAAGCAATTCTCATGCCTCAGCCACTCAAATAGCTGGAATTACAGGCATGTGCCACCAAGCCCAGCTAATTTTTGTATTTTTAGTAGAGACGGGGTTTCACCATGTTGGCCAGGTTGGTCTTGAACTCCTGACCACAAGTGATCCACCCACCTTGGCCTCCCAAATTGCTGGTATTACAAGCTGAAATCATTTTTCTTATCTTTCAAGAGATTATACCTATAAACATTGTCACTTGAATGGTATTAGGATGGAAATTCTGTATGAACAACAATAAATAGTTCCTATATTATGAGGTTCTGCAGCTTAGTTAGTTCACTGACTTAAAGACTAAGGAAAGGTCCATAAAAGCTGCAAACATTCCTAGGTCATCCCAGATCTCTACAGCCAAGGCTACAAAAACTCTCCGTGTTATTACCACTGTATGCTACCACTGTGTGCACTTATAGCATACAGTGCCTCTGACACATATTAGGTGCTCAGTCTTTCCATGTTGCATAAAAAAGGGCTCTGTGATAAATTGTGGATTACAGAACCTGAAGTTCATTTATTCTTGTGCAGAATATTATCTGGAAAACTAAATTGTTACTTATCAGAGAGAATACTAGAACAAAATTTAAATAAATGTAATGCAAGCCTTTTTCAGTTTCAGAAAGATAGTATATGATAGTTCTTTAAAATATAGGCAAGATTATATATACATTAGGCTCATCTACATAAGGTATTACCCACAGAGTACAGATAAGTAGATAAAGTGTTAAGGATGAGAACTCATCAGTGAGTATGTGTCTTAAAAAATTCTAAAGACAGGACTTCACCAAGAAATTTTTAAACTTAGATTTTTACATTAGATGTCCTATATAAACAATGTGCTCAATTAAAAAACAACCTGAGTCTAAAAGATAAAAGAAACATGTATTATTATGCCAAGAACACTAGAGATTTTATTTCTGAGAATTCAATAGATATTTAACTTCCTCAGCTACATTCTCCGGAGTTATGAGCAATGAAACCCCAGAATCTGTGTCATTCCTCAGCTAAATGGCCAAATCTAATTCTTCTAATTCCTCTAACAAAGATTTATTGTACTCAAGTTTGGGAGATAAAATCAGAAGTTTCTTTGTACAACTTAAATTTTGCTAAGATTTTTATTGCTTCTTTTTTGTATAAATTATGGATTTGTTTTTACTTCCCTAACCAATCTTCTAACTGAGAAACTACATTACACTGGAATCATGCGAAGACATTCTAAAGGGTACCCAGGTGAACATAGTTTTAAGGGAATCAATTTCCAGATCATCAACTTCCATATATAATTTTTTCTCCAATTGATTTGCCTGAAAATAAGCCCATAAAGAAGGGCAAGTTTCTCTTTTCCATCTCCCCTTTCATCATGCCCTTTAGCTAGCTTCACAAAAGCAGGCATACTCTCACTGGTCTTGTTTCTTACTAAGGTGCATTGCCCCCAGGTGCAAAACCCTCCAGGAAGGCAAGCAAATGGACAATTGGGAACACTGAATCTGTATGTGCTTCCAGAAAGAAAATAGCCTTTTAAAAAATAGATATACATTATTTTCCATATTTATGGGGTACATGTGAGTATTTGTTACATGCATAGAAATGACTTTAATGAATGTTAAGGTGAAGTCTTTCAAAGACAGGTAAATTCCTATTCTTGGCTTTGAACAAAATTGAAGAATTTTGTGAAATAGTTGAAAAATCTTTCAAAACATTTATTGATGGTGGCCACTGTGTGATTATTTTTTCATATTTCAAAAACATTGAGTAACATTGTCAAGGCCAGTTTCCAAGATGTAAAATCTATACAGTTGCACAGCTCCCTGTGTTCAGAAGGACTCCATGCTTGGTGTAATGCTCTGCTTTAATGTCTTGTGAGTTTTAATAATTTTCTCTTCAAACTTGTGTTTTGTAAGAGAAGTCAGATGGACAGGGGAGCATGTGAATGAGCAGAGGACAGACGTGTTTGATATGGAAGTCCCATTCCTTGTCAACCCATTTTTAGATATTTCATACATTTTCATGCAGTACTCCATCAGTGCCAAATCCTCGTGGGGCAAGACTCAAACACATCCAAGGTAAGCGTGTTACATGTACAATTGAATAAATGGGAGTACTGACATCGCCAGAAGATCACATTTTCCATTTAAATCTGAATATGCTTCAAAAGTAGAAAGAAGGGCAAATGACTTTCCAACAAACACAAATGACTAAGAACTCTGTATTCTTTCTTATTCACGTTTCTTTTATGTATTCATCAACTATGTATGCTGAAAATGATGACTCTGAAAGAACGAGAAACAGAGCAACCCATAGTTCCCTTTCCTTTCAATCCTTCCTTACTCATCAGTAAACTAAAGGTAGAAAATATGTACATATCAAAACAAAACAGTGAAACAAAAAATAGTTCAGTTAGTTCTATGGAACTTCTACACTATATTGGTAAGAATAAAATACCTATGTCTTAATGAGCTACAAAACACAAAATATATAATTGTGGTGACCCAGAATACAAGTCAAATGTTTCTATATTTGTATTTAAAACTATCATTGCAATGCCCACAAGAGAAAGCAGGAAAGATCTAAAATTGACACCCTAACATCACAATTAAAAGAACTAGAGAAGCAAGAGCAAACACATTCAAAAGCTAGCAGAAGGCAAGAAATAACTAAGATCAGAGCAGAACTGAAGGAGATAGAGACACAAAAAACCCTTCAAAAAATCAATGAATCCAGGAGCTGGTTTTTCAAAAAGATCAACAAAATTGATAGATCGCTAAAAAGACTAATAAAGAAGCAAAGAAATAAGAATCAAATAGATACAATAAAAAATTATAAAGGGGATATCACCACCGATCCCACAGAAATACAAACTACCATCAGAGAATACAATAACACCTCTATGCAAATAAACTAGAAAATCTAGAAGAAATGGATAAATTCCTGGACACATACACCCTCCCAAGACTAAACCAGGAAGAAGTTGAATCCCTGAATAGACCAATAACAGGCTCTGAAATTTAGGCAATAATTAATAGCCTACCAACTAAAAAAAGTCCAGGACCAGACAGATTCACAGCCGAATTCTACCATAGGTACGAAGGAGGAGCTGGTACCATTCCTTCTGAAACTATTCCAATCAATAGAAAAAGAGGGACTCCTCCCTAACTCATTTTATGAAGCCAACATCATCCTGATACCAAAGCCTGGCAGAGACACAACAAAAAAAAAAAGAGAATTTTAGATCAGTATCCCTGATGAACATCGATGCAAAAATCCTCAATAAAATACTGGCAAACCGAATACAGCAGCACATCAAAAAGCTTGTCCACCAGGATCAAGTGGGCTTCATCCCTGGGATGCAAGGCTGGTTCAACATACACAAATCAATAAACGTAATCTAGCATATAAACAGAACCAAAGACAAAAGCCACATGATTATCTCAATAGATGCAGAAAAGGCCTTTGACAAAATTCAACAGCCCTTCATGCTAAAAACTCTCATTAAATTAGGTATTGATGGGATGTATCTCAAAATAATAAGAGCTATTTATGACAAACCCACAGCCAATATCATACAGAATGGGAAAAAAACTGGAAGCATTCCCTTTGAAAACTGAGACAAGACAGGGATGCCCTCTCTCACCACTCCTATTCAACATAGTGTTGGAAGTTCTGGCCAGGACAATCAGGGAGGAGAAGGAAATAAAGGGTATTCAATTAGGAAAAGAGGAAGTCAAATTGTCCCTGTTTGCAGATGACATGATTGTATATTTAGAAAAACCCATCGTCTCAGCCCAAAATCTCCTTAAGCTGATTAGCAACTTCAGCAAAGTCTCAGGATACAAAATCAATGTGCGAAAATCACAAGCATTCTTATACACCAATAACAGACAAACAGAGAGCCAAATCATGAGTGAACTCCCATTCACAATTGCTTCAAAGAGAATAAAATACCTAGGAATCCAACTTACAAGGGATGTGAAGGACCTCTTCCAGGAGAACTACAAACGACTGCTCAATGAAATAAAGAGGACACAAACAAATGGAAGCACATTCCATGCTCATGGATAGGAAGAATCAATATTGTGAAAATGGCCATACTGCCCAAGGTAATTTATAGTTCCATGCCATCCCCATGAAGCTACCAATGACTTTCTTCACAGAATTGGAAAAAAACTACTTTAAAATTCGTATGGAACTAAAAAAGAGCCCACATTGCCAAGTCAATCCTAAGCCAAAAGAACAAAGCTGGAGGCATCATGCTACCTGACTTCAAACTATACTACAAGGCTACAGTAACCAAAACAGCATGGTACTGGTACCAAAACAGAGATATAGACCAATGGAACAGAACAGAGCCCTCAGAAATAATGCCTCATATCTACAACCATCTGATCTTTGACAAACCTGACAAAAACAAGCAATGGGGAAAGGATTCTCTATTTAATAAATGGTGCTGGGAAAACTGGCTAGCCATATGTAGAAAGCTGAAACTGGATCGCTTCCTTACACCTTATACAAAAATTAATTCAAGATGGATTAAAGACTTACATGTTAGACCTAAAACCATAAAAACCCTAGAAGAAAACCTAGGCAATACCATTCAGGACATAGGCATAGGCAAGGACTTCATGTCTAAAACACCAAAAGCAATGGCAACAAAAGCCAAAATTGACAAATGGGATCTAATTAAACTAAAGAGCTTCTGCACAGCAAAAGAAACTACCATCAGAGTGAACAGGCAACCTACAGAATGGGAGAAAATTTTTGCAACCTACTCATCTGACAAAGGGCTAATATCCAGAATCTACAAAGAACTCAAATAAATTTACAAGAAAAAAACAACACCATCAAAAAGTGGACGAAGGATATGAACAGACGCTTCTCAAAAGAAGACATTTATGCAGCCAAAAGACACATGAAAAGATGCTCATCATCACTGGCCATCAGAGAAATGCAAATCAAAACCACAGTGAGATACCATCTCACACCAGTTAGAATGGCGATCATTCAAAAGTCAGGAAACAACAGGTGCTGGAGAGGATGTGGAGAAATAGGAACACTTTTACACTGTTGGTGGGACTGTAAACTGGTTCGACCATTGTGGAAGACAGTGTGGTGATTCCTCAAGGATCTAGAACTAGAAATACCATTTGACTGAGCCATCCCATTACATGGTATATACCCAAAGGATTATAAATCATGCTGCTATAAAGACACATGCACACATATGTTTATTGTGGCACTATTTACAATAACAAAGACTTGGAACCAACCCAAATGTCCATCAATGATAGACTGGATTAAGAAAATGTGGTACAAATACACCATGGAATCCTATGCAGCCATAAAAAAGGATGCGTTCATGTCCTTTGTAGGGACATGGATGAAGCTGGAAACCATCATTCTCAGCAAACTATCACAAGGACAAAAAACCAAACAGCCCATGTTCTTACTCATAGGTGGGAATTGACCAATGAGAACAGTTGGACACAGGAAGGGGAACATCACACACCGGGGCCTGTCATGGGGTGGGGGGAGGGGGGAGGAATAGCATTAGGAGATATACCTAATGTAAATGACGAGTTAATAGGTGCAGCACTCCAATATGGCTCATGTATACATATGTAACAAACCTGCACATTGTGCACGTGTACCCTGGACCTTAAAGTATAATAAAAAAAAGAAAAAAAAAACTGTCATTGCACAAAACAAAGATGAATGGTAAAATTTATGCTAATACTTTGGAATTTTAATTTTTCATTATGTAGAATGACATCAAGTAGCGAATAAAAACCATCACGGTAAGTCAAGAGGGAGACTGGAATAAACAAAACAGCGTCACATTTTAACATCCTTAACATCACTCTTTTCCGCCTTCTGACCCAGGTACCCACATTATCACTTTGTGCTAGGCCTGAAAAATTATTTAGATGGTCCTCATCATTAGTATAACAAAATATCCATTTCCACATGCTTAGATATGATGCTTTGAGAAATCAGACTTATTATTCTATTGCTATAACTTAAGGAATCTTTAAAGACTTTCAGTTAATAAAATTGTCTTTATTTTAACCTCACAAAGTAGGTATTTCTTTTTTGGATTAAAGTATGGTACCATATAGCATAGATGTACCTGTGTCTGTATAGATACAGACAGAGAGGCATAGATGGATATTTGAAGGCTAAATTGGTTCTCCCTCCTCTATATAGATGCTCCCTTATAAAACTAAAAAACAGAATTTCCAATGCTGATTACTTCAATATTAATGTCATACCATGCCTTGTAGCTGAATTCAAGATACATGTATATAAATATGATGTAATATACAAAATATAATATGTGTGTGTGTGTGTATATATATAGAGACAAACAGAGAGCTGTAGATAGATATTTGAAGGCTAGATTCTTTCTCCCCTCTATTGCAGATGCTCCATCATAAAATTAAGAAGAAGGATGTCTAATAATCATGAGGTTATTTCACTAGGAGTGTCATGTCATGAATTCCTTCCCATGACTTCCTCCCTCTCTCCCCGGTTCTCTCGCGGGCCTCCTGGCATTGTCTTGCTTCCCATTTGCCACACACGTTCATCTCATCAGCCCGGTATTGTTCTGAGTGGCATCTCAATTCTGAATCCCTGAAGAGAACCATGTGGAGATCCACAGGTATGGGGACTCTGCTTTTCCAACAAGGTTTCTGTGCATTTGGGCTCCCCTTCCCCCTTTTTAAACTGACTTTTACCATATCTGCCATCAAGTGGTAGGATCTGAAACTACAACACGACATGAGAAGTCACCTTGGACATGTGTATGACACACATGTAGAGTCCATGTTAGGTGTTGTCAATTATTGATAGATGATAAATGGAATGCAATCTAGAATGCTGAAAGAATGGTGACAAAATACCAAATTTTGGCTGTTAGAATAAAAAAAAACACTATTGCACTATGTGTTAACACTTCTTTTCTAAAAAGGGTGTTTTACATAAACATTTCTGTTATTTCACTTGCATTTCATGGGTCTAGTATATCTTAGCTAGTGATCAGTCTCAATCAGGATTTTAATTTTCCAAAAGATGTAATTGCAATAGAAAACATGAACAGGGAGTTACCTTTGTGAATAGAAGTGCAAGCATAAGTATAATTCAAATTTTCTGATAACTCTTTTCCTTTAGATACTAGTCAATTTTGTATCCTTAGATAACCTATAAATGATAAACATATGTTTAAAAAAGAATCCAAAGAAGAGTTAGTACAGAATCCTGCTGTACTTTAAGCTAAAAAAGAAATATCTGTCTATTTTGTCAGGTTAAAATAGGGACAATTTTATTAACTGAGTTTTGAAAGATTACTTTAGGTTATGTCAATTGTATAATAAGATGGAATTCTCAAAGCTTCCTACCTATGCACCTGGTTGTGAAGATAATACATTATCTAATCTGTCTCTCCACAAACACGTAAGTTCCTATTTTGCTGGTAGAAGGTCAATCTAATGACATTTCAAGAAGTTTAATAGGGAGTACAGTCATTTAGTATATAGTATGATACAATAGCAGATCACTTAACCTTATTTCTAAAGACAATTTCTTTTTATTTTTAAAATTTTTGTAGTATATATTTAAGGTATACAATTTGATGCTTTGATACATGTATACATCGTGAAATGATCACCACAATCAAGCTAATAAACATGTCCATCACCTTACAGGATACGTGTGTGTGTGTGTGTGTGGTGAGAAGACTTAGAGTCTACCCTTTTTGCAAATTTCAGGTATAAAACACAGTATTGTTACAGATAGTTACCATGCCATACGTTAGATCTGCAGAGCTTATTCATCTTGCATAACTGAAATTTGGTACCCTTTCACCAACAGCTCCCCATGCCCCACACCCTTGTAACTACGATTCTACTCTCTGCCTCTATGAGTTGACATCTAACTGTAATTTGGAGCTTCAGTTTTATCTGTGAAATGGGAATGATGCTTGTCTGATTCCCATAGCCCTACTCAATATTAGATGAACTTCCATTCTGCACCAGGCTGCATGCTGGCAGTGCATTGACGAACATGACAGGTGTGGTCCCTTGTCTCACCCAAATACCCTAACTGTAGGGGTCTGGACAAACTGTTGCCTGCTATGCTGTTGTGAGGAAGAAATGAAATAATGGATGTGAACACACTTTACAACCTATAGAGCATTACACACATGAGAATGCTCAGTATTTGGGAATTAATTATGAAAAAAATATCCTAGCTGAGTGTAAGGAAGAGAGGAAGGGGGGCAGTTATTACCAATGGGGAAAATGGCTTCAAGTCCTGAATCAAATTGACTGAACTGTTTCCTGTCAACCTGTTTGTGAGGATTATGTCATCAATGTTCATATCCTAGATTGCTGTGGCTATAACTTTCTTCCTAAAATAAGACCTTCTAGAATGGGACAATGACCAAAACATGAAGAAAAAGAAACAGTGCAAAAATAATCTGTTTTATTATCATGACTGAATCCAAAAGAGGCAGAAGAAACACAGCTGTACTTTCTTGGCCTTTATTTCTTTAGTTTTTCTTGGTTCTTCATTAGCTACTTCTCAGGTCTCAGAGCCAAGTAGTTTTGAATTCAACTGCTCAGCTCGCATCTCCTGGAGAACCCTCTAAATGTTCTCTTTTTTCCCCTTTTTCATTTGATGTAATATATTTTCTGTTTTGGTCATAATGGTGAATTGTCTTCTCTAATAAACAATGTTATATCTGATCAACATCTTTTAAAAGTTTAATATTTAAGATATCTTCAAGGAAGAATTCCTTCTAGAAGTTCAGATTCCTGCTACTTATTTATTGGCAAATGGCCTTTAGTCTGAGGCTGATATAGTTTGGCTGTGTCCTCACCAAAATCTCATCTTGAATTGTAGCTTCCATAATTCCCACATGTCATGGGAGGGACCTGGTGGGAGGTAACTGAATCATGGGGGCGGGTCTTTCCCATGCTGTTCTGGTGACAGTGAATAAATCTCACGAGATCTGATGGTTTTATAAAGGGGAGTTCCCCTACACAAGCTCTCTTGCCTGCTGCCATGTAAGATGTGATTTTGCCTCTCATTCGCCTTCTGCCATGATTGTGAGGCCTCCCCAGCCATGTGGAACTGTAAGTCAATTAAACCTCTTTTTAAAATAAATTACCCAGTCTCGAGTATGTCTTTATTAGTAGCATGAGAACAGACTAACACAGAGGATCACTTTCCTCTTCTGTGTAATAGGAGCACTAATACCTTTTCAAAAGGCTGTTGTGAGGAATAATGGTAAAATATATTTTGTGAATAGTAAAGAGCCATGTAAATCCAAGTTACTGTCACTCCCCAGATGCGCTCTCCTCTGCCTGTGAACACTTCCAACTAGTCTGTCATCCTTTGTTCACTTGACCAACAGCTGTAGACCTTTCCAAACCCTGAGGTCAGGTGCTTTGAAAACCATCCTTAATTAGGGCTAGAATTTATGCCCATTGTTTCCTACTTTGCTGAGAAAATTGAAGCAATAAGAGGAAAACTTCTTTAGGTTTAACCACATTGACCATACACCAGCATCTGCACCCAGGTTCTCTGCTTCCTGCTCGATACCACAAATAGAACTATCTGTGTTTCCCTGTACAGCCCCATCACTTCTGCCTATGACCCACCTCTTCTCCCACTGTCTAGAACAACACTCTCTATCCTCTGTCTCTCCTCTTTATCATCGGTGTTTCATTCTCTACTTGGGTTATTCTGATTGTAAATAAACATTCTGATGTAATTTCTCTTATTCTAAAATTATACCCTTTACTTGATCATCCCTACCCCTAGACAGCCCTTTTTCTGCTTCCCTTTTAGGCAAAATTATTTGGAAAATGTTGTCTGTTTTTATTTTATCTGAGCTCTCTCCTCCCATTCTTAAACTTACTCCAAGTGAAACTGATCTGGTGAAAGTCCTTATTGCTAAACCAAGTGGCCATTCCTCAACCCCTCATCTCACTCAACTGTTAGCAGTCTTTGAAACAATTGATCCCTCTTCCTTGATTTACTTTCTTTTATTGGCTTTCTATACACTTAGCTGACTTTCCTTCCACTCTTCTGATCCCTTGCCTTCTCACCCTTTTCTGCTGGTTCGTTTCCTTCCCCAGACTTCTTAACTGTGGACGACAGATATTTGGACTCATCTCCTTTTCATCTACGCACACTCTTGCTATCTCCAGTCTCATGGCTTTAAATACCACCTATATGTCACAGACTTCCACTTTTCTGTTTTCTTTCTACCCAAGATTCTTTCCAACTCTTTCCAAACTGATAAGTCCAACTGCCTCCTTCACATTTCCACTACTTCATATAATAAAGACTTCTCTCGCACCACATGTCCAATTCTGAACTCTTGATTGCCTCCTGCCCCAAATCTATTCCTTCAGCAACCTAATCAGTCTTAGGAGATGGCAACTCCATTCTTCTAGCTGTTCACGGCAAAAACCTTGGAGTTATCTTTACCTTAATTTTCTCACTCATGCCTTACCTCCAATAAATCAGGAAATCCTTTTCAGTCTATCTTCAAAATATTTCTAGAATGTAATCACTTTTCAGCACCTCCACTACTGCCATCATGATTTGAGTTGACATCATTTTTCACCTGATTTGCTGTAATAATCTCATTTCTTTTATCCTTTGTTATAGACTGAAGTGTGTCCCCACCGAATTCATGTGTTGAAGCCCTAACTCCCCAAAGTGACTGTCTTTGAGAGACAGGACCTTTAAGGAGGTGATTTGTTAAACAAAGTCATAAGGAAAGGGACATAATCCAGCAGGACTGGTTTCCCTATACAAAGAGGAAGAGACACCAAAAGTGAGCACACATGAAAAACACCATGAGAAGACACAGAAAGAATGTGGCTGCCTGGAGGCCAAGGAGAGAGGCCTCACCAGACACTGACTCTGTTGGCGTCTTTTTCTTGGACTTCTAGCCTCCAGAACTTTGAAAAAATAAATTTCTGATCTTTAAGCCACCCAGTCTATGGTATTCTGTTTTGACAGCTCTAGCAGACTAGCACACCTTTGATCTCCTCCAGTGAATTGCCAGTAAGAAGTCAGGGTGATCCTATAAATGTGAGTCAGATCATGTCAATCTTGTGCTCACAACCCTGCCTTGGCTCCCCATTTCTTACGAAGTCCAGATTCCTTACAACGGCCCATCAGGCCTTATATGATCTGGCATCCCAGCTCCTCTCATAGCTCTTCTCTGATTTTGCTTACTCTGTTCTAGCCACATTAGATTCCTTGCAGTTCCTCAGACATGCCAAGCAGAATCCCAAAAGGAACATTATACTTACTGTTCCTTCTGGCTGGTTCACTTCCCTCCCAGGTAAAGCTAACTTGTCACCTGCTTCAATCATTCCTCCAGTATCACTTTCTCAATGAAGCCTACCCCACCAACCACTTTCACAGCCATCCTCCCCCATCCACTTTACCTTCAGCTACTTTCTTTTCCTTTTTATCATTGCACTTTTCCCCTTATAACATGTGATATAACTAATGTATTTCTTATGTTTGTTGTTTATGGACTATTCCATTCTGTTAGAATATAAAAATGATGTGGGGCAGAATCTGTTTCGTTCACTGCTGTATACTAAGGATGGATCTGTTACAACAACACATCTGGTATATTACATGGACTTTAACATCTGTTGTCAACCACACAATTGTTAATTCCTTTAAGGACTGAGTTTTTCACCTCTATCTCCATGAATAAATGATGGACTAAAACAAGAAAGATGGGGAAATGGATGTTGATTGCTAATTACATTTCTACTCTTCGTTTTATTCACTATTTAGTTGCTTCTAAAGCAGTTTGAGGATTATATTAACACAGTCTTGAAAAACTAAAATTCACACATAATCAAACAACACAGTAGGACATGTTTGTTAAGACAAAAGAAACACAACATTGAAAATACTTGGGCATTTTTCATGCTTATAAGACACTAGATATATGTTTAAATTTTTTTCATCAATATTAATAGTATAATTCACTATGTATAGATGAAATTTTACACAAGATAATCATTAATTTTTACAGATATCATCTCATAATGACTCTAGAAAATTTTGTTTCCATTGTTGTTGAAAAGAATTTTATAAAGAAAAAGTATTATGCTATATGTCAAGTTAGCTTTCGATTAAGGTTAATATTACTGAAATAACTACATCTGCTTTGCTCTCACTGTGATGTTTATCACCTAATAAAAATGCTAAAGTTACCAAGGAAAGATGTTTAATTTGTTCTCACTGCTCAGTTGTATGTTGCATCCTATTTTGTAGTAAATGGCATAATGTCCCAAGTGGGCTGCCATACTGTCAGATACATTATTTATACATAACATTACTGGTTAATCAATGAACAACAAATGCAGTAGCCTTTTCCTTTCCTCTTTATTTTTAAAGTGATAGCAAGATGAAATATGTAGAGAAGTATTATCATTTTTCTGATATTAAATAATTTTTGATGATAAAAGTGAAGTGTGCAAGTATGAACATAATAATTAAACTGCATGCCCTAATGCATTCCAATGAAGAAGAACAATTAACTAGTCAAATCTAAATACAATTGCTTTCTCTTTTCCAGTAAAACATGGAGAATGCTCCTTTTATAATAGGTTGCAAACTACTAAATAAATAAGGTTTTTCCCCAAAGGGATGTATAAAACTCATCTTCGAAAAAATCAACTAAAAGGCATTAATAGTCCATTTAGAATCATAATTTCTGTATCAAACTGTGTGACATGACAGCAAACAAAGGAGTAATTGGTATACATAGATAAAACATTTCCTTTAAAATCTTACTGATGGTTTGGCAATGAATCAAAATGTGTTCAACCTCATTTCATATAAAAACAAAACTTTCTCTATAGTGCCTTCCACACTTGCATTTTGCAATCAATAAGGCAACAAAATTTCTATAAATTTGCCTTTTGTTCAGATATATTCCTATTCTCCCAGAAATAGTATTATGAAGTTAAAGGTTTTTTTTTTTTTTTTTTTTTTTTTTTTGAGACGGAGTCTCGCTCTGTCGCCCAGGCTGGATGCAGTGGCGAAGTTAAAGGTTTTTAGTGGGAAAAGTTATTATATAATTGGTTGTTTTGCTCTAAAAAATATATTTGTGGGAGGATATGAAATGAATAGCAAAAATGTAAATAATATTCTAAAAGTAGTAACAAAAGTTTATTTGAGCAGAGAAAATGACATTGTAGTGTTTGAGCTGTATAAAAGCAAACATGTAAACATATATCCAGCTGAATTCTCAGAACAGGTAACTTTCTTATCTGATACGAACCTTGAATTTTTCAGTTCCCAAGGGGAAGCCATATACCTCAGCAGTACATTTGAAAAAAAAAAGAGACAGACATAAATATATTATCACTGATAACCAGCATTCATAGAGTCCCACTATGTGCACAGCACTGAAGCTGTATATGTACATCCAGTTAAAAGTGGAGCTCAAAATCTCCTGATTTACTTAGGTATAATTCCCAAATGCATAAACATATTTTCCCTGTGAGAATTATAATAGCATTTAGAAGTCCATATTAAAAAAAGAAAGATGGTTTGTTTTTACTTTAGCTTATTCTGTTGTGTTTTATTAATAGAAGTTTTAGATCAATACCAAATATTCTACTCAGTTCCAGTGATTGAATATGAATACATTATGTGCACACAAAAATAGTGATAATCTAAATTGATACAATAGTTCATTTTGCATTAGTGTCCTGGATGGGACAATGTTAAGAAGCAATTTAAATGAAATTCATTTAAATGTCAGCTCTCATGCTTGCGATTTTTCTATAATTGGTTATTTAATTAAAATAATTCTCATAGTCATTAATTTAGACTAAAACTTGCTGTGCACTGACATGTTTTAATTACATGGTATTAACAAAATTGATATGCTTTAAAAAAGCATGGTTAAATTTTAAACAAGAATAAATTAGAAATCTCATAGATCATCCTACTTAGTGTATTTATGAGAAAGTCGGTCATTTTAAATGCTTATTACAAACAAAGTCACACCATTATTGTGTACACGTTGCAATTTACACCCCATATCTTTTCCAAAGATTTGATGTACCTACAGGGCTCTTATTCTTGAATATCTTTAACAATGTATGAAGTAAACTAAATCTTAACAAAAAACCACAAAATGATCTATAGAATAAATGAAAACTTAATGCTTATGTGACATAGAAGCTCATGGAAACTTTAGATAAGTCATATAATTTTATACATAAGGAGATAACATCTAAATATATATTAAAAGATTAAAAAAGAAATGATTTTGTTATAACCATTTTGTGATCCTCCTTGCAGGGACAAAATATATAGGAGTTTCGGTTCAGCCTTCATAAAAATTAGTTTTCACATTACATTTGTGAGGTTACATTTGTGACCAGCCACATTCTCATTTCAATCTTTGTCAAAGGACTAGATAAATATTTTACCCTTTTCAAATCGCAATTACAATCTTTGTCAGGAGTATGAGAAATCAGAATTTTAGTGTTTTGTATGAATTAGAGGACTTCTATATTGCTTTGACCTTTTTAATATTCTGTAATTTAATTGGATGGACAGTCTACTTTTAACCAGGCTTGCCAGTCTTCCTATTTAATAAACTTACTGACACAAAGTACTATTTTAAATGGCTGCTTCTCCTTTGTTCCCTGAGTAGAAGCTTCTGGACTGGTTAAAACATCGCTTCTACCAACTAATATTTCTCCATTTTCTTTTAGTCAGTAAAGATTTAACAATTCATATATGGCCAGCTGGGTTTTATTACTTCATTTCTTTTCTGGATGTGTGATAGTTTCAGAATCAGGTTTCTAGTCCAATTTCTTCACCCTTGTTGAGCTTTAAATTAGTCTAGGACCATGAATAAAGAAGTCCACTGGAAAACTCTGAGATGCCTCTTTCCAACCTTGTTCTGAGGACTTTTTAAAATGCGAAATACAAAAGGAGACACAGTTGCTTATTCCTTATTTCAGCCTATGTCTATGTGTTTTTTAAATGAATGAAATTATGCATAAAACATTGGAATTAACTTTTTTTTTATTATACTCTAAGTTCTGGGGTACATGTGCAGAATGTCCAGGTTTCTTACATAGGTCTACAGGTGCCATGGTGGTTTGCTGCACCCATCAACCCGTCATCTACATTAGGAATTTCTCCTAAAGCTCTCCCTCCTCTAGCCCCCAACCCCCCCGACAGGCCCCGGTGTATGATGTTTCCCTCCCTGTGTTCATGTGTTCTCATTGTTCTACTCCCACTTATGAGTGAGAACATGCAGTGTTTGGTTTTCTGTTCTTGTGTTAGTTTGCTAACAATGATGGTTTCTAGCTTCATCCTGGATAAAGAAAATGTGGCACATATACACTATGGAATACTATGCAGTCTATATGTTTTTAGACACTGGCCTCAACAGGGTACATCTGTCATTTTGGATCACATTCTCTGTCGGGCTGGACAAGACATTGGTGGTCTTGAAGACAGAGGAAGAAAAGAAAACAGCGATCACTCACTATTTGGGGTTTTTATAACAAGATCTCTTTTGAATCATCTAAGTAGGTGAAAACTAGTTTACAGACTCATTTGGATTCCCCCCATCGTTTTTACTTTCTCATTTTCTGTTTCTTTCTCATTCTAAAAGTCATAAAACTCCATATTATAAGTGGGTTTTTAAGAACGGAAGAAAAAAGGATCATCTTGGTTTTTATTACATTTTCAAAATTAGAAAGATGGGAGTAGATATATTTTTTCTTCCCCATATTTTCCTACATTAATTGTGAAGTGAATTGATTCAGTCTTCAGTATGATAGGGGAAAAAAATAAATAAACATCCTGAGAAGAAGCTGTTAATTCTTTGATGTATATTTGAATAGTGTCTCACATACAGTAGTTGCTCAATAAATATCCGTTGAAAGAGTAAATGACTGGATGATAGTAAGTACACCATCTCAATTAGGTCTATATACATAGATGGGAGAATATAATTACTTCTGAAAGACAGAAATTAGCAGATGTAGAGAGGAGCTTACAAGAACTTCATCTCTGTAAATCTATTTTCCCAAGAAAGCCTGATTCACAGAGGAGACACTGATCCAGGTGTGCCGACTGACTGCTCAAACCTTTTATCCTCAGGTTTTTTCTGGTTCCCTGGCACTGCTATTAACATGTAAAATATATCCCTAATTAATGTGTTTTGTAATTTGAGATTTTTAGCACATCTGGATCTCTTAGAGCTTGGCATACAGATTATTTCAGTGGTTCCTTACCCTAAAATTTGCAATATGTTCATTTCAAGTGAGGATCAGGAATGAGATGAATTTTTATCTTCCCAAACTCTCTTGAAGGCCAGAATTCATGAGAGGCAGTGATTTGAATCCTGGCTCTGAAACCTCTGAATTCTAAGGCTTTTAGCAAATTATTCTTGGAAGCATCTTCATCTTAAAAATTGTTATCTCTGTAATAATACCTACCCTGTAGGGTCAATCATTGCTTACTATTATTATCCTGATATTTTCCATTTCTTTACTAAAATTCATTTTGCAATCACAATCCTAATGTCTTCTCTTTGACTCCCTCTGAAAGCAAAGAAACCTAGTGGACCTGGCTATCTAATTGACACACACACTGTTCCAGAACAAGTCCATACATGCCTGATGGTACAGTCATGGTTGGTGGGAGACTGACCCATGTGAGCCATATTTAAACACATCATCTGGAAATCTCCCTATGCATAGGAGACAATATATATATCTTCAAACTGAAACATTTCCTTTAAATTGTGTAAGTCCATGCTTTTGACTGGGTAGTGGTGGTGAGCAAGTCTAGTGATATTGATACACTATTGAGAATCATTCAGAAGATCATGACATCATTATAGAATCTGAATATCAGGGTCAGGCTACGTGGCATTAAAAATATAAATGGTAAACTTTAGAGCACACCAAAACTCAACAGTATCTGCATGAGTATTTTAGGGAAACCAATGAAACAAGTTTTTTCTCTCGAGTCTAGGAATTTACACGTAACAGGCACACAGGATTTAGCCAGATGTTTAGAAGTATTGTTGAAAGGATAACAAAAAAAGTATCCATTCTTATTCAACTTTTTGGTGGTAAAAATATACCCTAGGTTTTTTTTAAAAAAAAAGTTGATGTTTCAGTTCCATATTTCCTTATACAATAGGTGTACACTTACTGATAAAGTGTTTAGTAAATTCAGTGTAACTTGCTGTGCATAAACTTTGTACAGTTGGTACAATATAAATAATTTCTCCCAATTTATCTTTCTAATAAAATATTTTAATATGTTTACTTTTCATAAAGTACATGAGATGATTAAATTTAGTGGTGGGTTCATATGAAATAGGGCTGAGCCGTGCTATGGATCAGCAATGGACTGCCATCTTACCCATATATCCAAGGGCCAACAATTTTTATCTTCTCATTCAGTGTTCTTTTACCTACATTTCCTCTTTGCTTTTATGAATGTGGGCAGCAGAGGAGAGAGGCAATTATACTGACCAGGATGAGAGAGTGCTCATCCTGAGCGATAGCGTTCCCAACTACTAAAGCATTCTCTCATTCTGATCACCATCACCATCTCATGTCCTGATCACCATTGAGAGTGTGCCACAGTCAGCATCGTTACATCCATAAAATTCATGGATGCATGTTAAATAGCTTAAATGCAACGTCTCCCATAACTAATTTTTTAAAAAAATAACAGTGGATAACCATAAAACAGATGGCTTCTGGAGGTGGACCCAAATGACAAACAATCTAATGAAAAAATGGGCAAAGGATGAAAACAGATGATTCACAGGAAATATTTCAATTCATAATAAACACAGAAAAGATGCTCAATGTCACTAGTGGTCTGAAAAATCAAAAGTAAAATATTAAAACAACAGCTTTTGATTCATCAGACTAGCAATTTTTTTTTTTTTTTTTTCGAGACAGAGTCTTGCTCTGGAGTACAATGGCGTGATCTCAGCTCACAACAATCTCCACCTCCCGGGTTCAAGCGATTCTCTTGCCTCAGCCTCCCCAGTAGCTGGGACTACAGGTATGCACCACTATGCCTGGCTAATCTTCCTATTTTTAGTAGAGATGAGGTTTCTCCATGTTGGCCAGGCTGGTCTTGAACTCCTGACCTCAATTGATCCATCCACCTCGGCCTCCCAGATTGTTGGGATTACATACATAAGCCATGGTGCCCAGCCCCAGACTAGCAAAAATTTAAAAATATAAATGATACTCAGTTTGGGTGAGGACATGGGAAAATAGGCCCTCTCCTGGGAGAGGCCTTTATTATTATTGGCACAACAGACAGAAATTTTAAAATGTTTATAGATTTTGATCTAACAATGTAAACTTTAGAGAGCTATGCAACAGAAAAATATTGACCTATATGCATAAACTGCATGTACAAGCTGTCCATTGAAACACTTTTAGCAATTTTATAGCCTCACAAATATTGAGAGGACCTCATTTTTGGAAGCCTATTATGTCTCTACAATATTGTGAGAAAAACAGCACACTGAACAGATTAAATAATTAAATTTGGGTTCCTAATCAAAATAAATAAATTAATTTATTAATTTATTTTTGAGACAGAATCTTGCTCTTGTCACCCAGGCTGGAGTGTAATGGTGCAAACTCGGCTCACTGCAACCTCTGCCTCCCAGGTTCAAGCAATTCTCCTACCTCAGCCTCCCAGGTAGCTGAGATTATAGGCACCCGCCACCACACCCAGCTAATTTTTGTATTTTTAGTAGAGACAGGGTTTCACCATGTTGGCCAGGCTGGTCTCGAACTCCTGACCTCAGGTGATCCACCCGCTTTGGCCTCCCAAAGTGCTAGGATTAGAGGCCTGAGCCACTGCATCCTACCAGTTCCTACTTTTAAAATTGAAATATATAAAGACCACAAATTGGACGCAGTGTATACTGCTCCGGTGATGGGTGTACCAAAATCTCACAAATCACCACTGATTTGTACTGACTAAGTTAGTCACGTAACCAAACACTACCTGTTCCCCAATAACCTATGGAAATACAAAAATTTAATTAATTAAATAAATAGAATGACTTGGGGAAAATATCATTGAGATATATAAGGAGTGTCATATATATGAATTTTGTTAAAAATTTTATTCTAATTTTTATTTTTTGAGACAGTCTCACTCTGTCACCCAGGCCGGAGTGCAGTAGCGTCATCACAGCTCACTGCAGCCTTGACCTCCTGGGTTCAAGTGATCCTCCCACCTCAGTCTCCTGAGTAGCTGGTGCATGTGCCACCATGCCTGGCTAATTAAAAAACTTTTTTTTGTAGAAACAAAGTCCCACTATATTGACCAGGCTGGATTTTTTTTTTTTAAGATTTTTATCTTAAAAATTCTTTGCTCATTAAGCATTTATTTGCTAACTTCCAGGTGGCAAAAATTATGGTGTTTAAAATTATTTCTGAGACATCTGGAAATTTTCATGTAAGTTCTATAAATGTAGTTTTACTTCTTCATTCCTCAGTTGTAACTAGTAAAAATATTTGCCAATGTTGTCAATCAAACTTCCACAACAGTGAGAAGATGACATTTCCTCCTCTTTCCAGGAAGGACAGGAAGGAATTAGTCAGAAAATAGGCTATTTATTTAAAAAAGATATATTATATACCTATAGAGTGTCTGGATGCTCATTTATATCCCAGGGATATTCGGATGAAAACATAGTCCCTGTCTTCACAGTATAGGCACACAAATAATTGCATACCTAAATAGTACGAACAGCATCACTCCTTAGGTATAAAAAGAATCTCACTTCATCTTTTCTTTTTTCATGTTAAAACTTCCTGGTTCCCTATTCGCACAAAATATTCGCAATGCTTAGTCTCTCCTGGGGCCTCCAATCCCATCCATCTGTAAACAGGCCAAGAACAAGTAAGAGCTCCTTCAGCCCTAAAGTGCCGGTCCTGTTTCTATATAATTGCCTCTTGGAGAGAGGATTGGAGGACCTGCTCAGCTCCCAGGTGAATCCCCTATTGTTGGCTGTCATCAATTCTTTCTCCACCCCATGTATCATTGTTGAACACTGGACACTCAGCCTGGCTTGGAGTCATACTCATCAACTGTAATTAAGATACAACTGTGGCAATGCCAGCTCTTCTAGCAAGACAGAGTTTTTCAGGGTAAAGGAAATTAGGGGACGTCTCTGCAGTGTGGCTCCTAGGTTGTAGCTGTACTTGGCCCTGTGGTGAACCATTTAACACCTGCTGCTAGGCTGCACATAGGTGGTTCATTGAGGGAACCTGCTACTACCCACTAATGTTAAGGAGAGCAGCCGGTGTTTCTTACCGTAACGCCTAGGAACTGCGTGGCTCCTCATACTCCTTCTTTTTTAGATTCTTTCAGTGGGCCATCTCCAGCAGGCACCAGTCCGTCCTCTTTCTCTTTGACTCAGATCCTCACTGATTTTCTGTTATACAATGATTGGCACTTTCTCCCCCTAGGGAACTACATGAGTAGGTTACATATGTAACAGTGAAAAGGAATAGAAGTAGAGAGCTGCAGCGCAGCCATCATTTCCGGGCTGACTAACCCATTCCCAGCCCACATGGGACGAACTGCCTCTGGGTAGAGGCTGCTGCTGAGGGTGTCCCACACCGTGTACAGGAGTGTAGGAGTCTGAAGAATTGTGGTCTCAAAGCTTTGAGAAGTGTTTTATTGTTCTAATAGTCAGAGATTTGAATTCACATTTGGTGTGCATTTTTCCTTTGTTGAGGGGAACCACTTAGGTGAAATTTTCAGTTACTCAAAATAAAAAGCGTTTGAAGAAACGATGACTGCGGATTTTCTTAGTTCAGTTAAAGACTGATTTTCTAGTTCAAGGATGCTCTTAAACTGAGACCACAGACATACTTCATTTCTACCAATTAAGTGAATTCAGGTTTTACTGCTATCTCCTGCCACCCTTAGGCCTAGGGGGAGGACAGAGAGGGATACATGTGCTTGTGTCTATGTGTGTGTTTGCTGTGAGGCTACAATTAGGCACTGGGTCTGGTTATCTGGACTGGGGAGTGAAGAAAGATCCTCCAGGCATATCACTAAAGACAAAGATCAGAGTGTATATTCTAATATGTCAGGCTGTCTCAGGGAGAGGTCCAGAAGGGATTTTAGATGGTTACCTGCATGTCACTGAAACAAAATTGAAACAGTGCATTGTAACTCAGTTGCGGTATTCCTTTGATAACCTAGGGCTTATACATTTTAGCTAATTTGTCAGACAATTTGATAACCAAAGGGAGAAGACTTCACTTAGGGTTGCCAGATCTAGCAGAGAAAATATAGAATACCCAGGCATATTTGAATTGCAGATAAACAAAAAATGATTTTAGTATAATTATGTCTAAAATATCACATGGGTTATAGCCTAAAAAACTATTCATTGGTTATCTGAAATTTAAATTTAACTGGGTGTTCTCTATGTCTATCTAGCAAACCCAGTCTCATTAGATAGTAATATTTTCCTTAAATTCAAGTCCCTCCACAGAGGAATTTTCATGGTATTGGAAATGCAGTAGTTGGGCTCACTCAACACTCACTTCCAATCATTTTTTTCTCCTGACTCTCTTACTTTTAGAGTCTGGAAAGGTAAGCACTCAATTTTCTTGGACACTTTTTAGCAGGAGTAGGCAAAGGACTCAAAGACTGCCAATGAGTCTTAATCAGAAGTCTTCTAGGCAGACCCCCCTCTGAAATAAAAAGGTAGCCCTTCTCAGGAAAAAGCATTTTTGTCCTTTCTACCCTTTTCTTGCCTGTTATCCAAAAGCAGTGAGCCGAGATTGTGCCACTGCACTCCAGCCTGGGTGACAGAGTTAGACTCTGTTTCAAAAATAAATAAATAAACAAATAATTTAAAAAGCAAAAGCAATGACAGGAAGTGCAGCGTTCCTCATGCAATCACCAGGTGACATGCGTAAGGACAAAGGTCTACACATTGATGGAGAGATCTTGGGTTCCAGATGATCAGTAAGTCACTCTACCTGCACTAAACTACCAATCTCCAGACTTCTTGTTATTGGACAGAAAATAACTCATCACTTATAGGTATTATATTTGAGTTTTTCGTTAATTGTAGATGACTTATCCCTACTGATACCTCTCAAAACTCCCACCAATATAGAGCTATTTAGTTTTACATAACTAAAAAAAATCAAATTTTAGAAAGACGGAGTGGTATCATAGGTAAAGTAATTTACTCTTATAAAGATGCTTTGGGAATGAGGAGAAAAAACAATAAAAGAAATGTGATGTCCTGATCACATTTTTTAGAAGACTTCGTTTGTGCTTCTATGGTAGAGGGATGAAAACAGAAGTTTTTATGAGAAACTTGGTAAGACCATAAGAAAAGACCATCAGAAACAATAACACTGCGTGAGAAACTTTGTCAAATTGTGGACATCAACAGAGCTACTTCTGGGTCAAGTGACGATGGATTATGGACAGAGTTAGAGAAGAGGCAGTTCTTGGCACCTTTGCAAAATCATACACTTCTTCTTGGCACTCAAAGTCAGTAGTTTGGGGAATGTCTAGAGGCAGCCTCTCTGGCATAAGCATTGACCTGCTCAACATTGGCACCACCAGCAGGGGCAGAAGGAGGATCTTGCTTCAAGCAACTAAAAACATACAAGAACCAGAATAAAAGAACAGATGAATATGAGTGAGGCTGACAGACTGGCTTGTTAGCATGTAGGAAATTACTTTTCGAGGCTTCCAGTAATACCTGGGGGACATTTTGAAGTGGTCTGAAGTTCAGTTATTTCACAGGCGAAGGAACTTGATCGATCGTGTTTGGTATTATAAATTCATGGGTATTTTGGCATAGCCTTTTGGTGGGGCAATATTCCTGTTGACCTAGGATTTTCAGAATTTAGATATGCTCCTCAAAGGCTGAGATGTATGTGTGCTGTGTGTCTACATTCTTTGAATAATTTTCCAAGTTGTATCATAATCATTAGCTGGAATGTCTCCTTTTCCTATTGCTTTGCTTCAGGTGCTGGTTGTTATGCATCTGAGTTTTTAGAAAAGTTTCCTAATTGATCTTTATGCTTCTCTTCTTAACTTTCTCAAACTCAAATTGCCCTCTGCTACCAGAACATATCAGTTCCATATGTAAAAACTTTCAATTATTTCTTTTTTGTCTATAAGGTCCAAGTCAAATAATTTTCATAACATGTTTGCTGCTTTTACAAGCAGATCTTCCAACATTCCCTAATGTGTACTTTTGTACTCCATGCATGTAAACAACTCCCTGAACACTCTATGTCCTTTCTTCCATGGGCATATTCTCTACTTATTGAAGGGGATACCATTTTTCTCTTCACCTGTTTCACTTACTTCTACCAAATCTTCAAGCACATTCCCAAAATGACTTTCTTTATGAAGCTTCCTCTGGGACCCATGAGGGAAAATTAGTTATTACTCAGTGCTGTCTCCCATAATAATATGCGTGCATCCCCATACTGAGCTCCTCACTTAGTATTGTAATTATTTGATTCCATTGTCTCTTCCATTATAGCTTGAGTTTCTTGAAGGCAGTTAATCTGATGACCTGTCTTTAAGACCAAATTCTAAATAGTAGGTGTTTAATAACTTTAATTATGTATATCAATGACTCATACTTTTAAAAATGAACTCCTCACCAAGTTCTGTTATTTCTACAGGCCAAGTATTTCTCAACATGCTTGGTTTCTCACCATGCCAACCACCATTACTATAGATTAGAACATCACCAGCTAGCTTCAGGATTATTTCCATGGTCAGTATTTTTATTTTTCTTCCATCAGAAGTATTTTAAAAGGGGAAGTTATATGGACAGATTTGTGGTTTCAGAAAAATAATCCTGGAAGCTAGGTAGAAATTGGATGGTGGCTGGTGAAGAATGGAGAAAGCAAACCAGTCCAATTTTCACAAAGCTGCCAGAGTCATTTTTCTAAAACCCACAGTTCTGCTCACATAAGTTTCCTTATTAAAACACTTCCTATGGAAAGTAATAAGCTAAGCATGTGCTTCAACATATTTTTTCTGTCCCAGTTGTCTGCTGAGGTTACTAAGTTCACACAGAAAGGGAAAAGTTAGTTTTACAACAGGAACCCAGTGTGGGGTTTTAGCTAAGTTTGGCGTTTTCACTGAGTCAGTGGAGGTGATCCAGGTAGAACACAATGGTCCCTTGCCTGCTGCCCCATCCCTTCTCAGGACATCAGAGGAGGAAAACAGACTCCTCCATCATCAGGTACACTGAGTAAGATACCTATATACAAGTTATTATTTTTTGAGCCAATGGCTAGGACCAGTAACCATTTAGCAGTCAGTCTTGCTCAAGGAGAGGCAGCTTACTGAGCTGAACTGATCCAAATCAGGGCAGTTGGTAGAATCCCTAGCCCCTACATCCTGCATGCCCTGGGAACAGCCTGCAAATCACTGGACTTTCCTCAGTTGAGGGACTCAAACTACTGAGATGATTTCACCTCCTATATTGGAACTGGAAGCTCTCCCAGGCCACTTCCCTCGGCAACCACCTACTTCAATGTAGGGAACCCAGCCTTCCAACTTACTCATCTCCAATATCCTTGGATAGAAAACTTTCTTTTTTTTGTGAGCTATCTGACAGTGACCAATGGTCAGAAAACCCTACAGCAGATCTCTACTGCACAGGGAATTAAAGATGCTCCACTGCTAACAGCACTGTGAGCCATTATTAGAGTTATCACTATTTTGGCACTATGTATCGAGCATTGGCTAAGTGTTCCATATAGTTAATTATCACGATTCCATGACTTTACTGTTATTATTATCTTGATTTTATGGCTGAGGAAACAGAAGTACGCTATCCAGGTAGGGAGTAAAGAGCTGGAATTTAAACCCAGGCAGACTTACCAAATGCGCTGTACAATCTTTTTTTTTTTCTTTTTCTTTTTTTTTTTTTTTGAACCCACCTCCAGGATTCAAGTGCTTCTCTTGCCTCAGCCTCCCAAGTAGCTGTGATTACAGGTGCCCTCCACCACGCCCAGCTAATTTTTGTATTTTTCGTAGAGATGAGGTTTTGCCATGTTGGCCAGGCTGGTCTCAAACTCCTGACCTCAGGTGATCCGCCCACCTCAGACTCCCAAAGTGCTGGGATTACAGGCTGTACAATCTTTCTGCTGGCAATTGCTTGCCTGTATTTATTACTATGATCATACAGTGAAGACTCACTTGATATGTAACAGAAGTCAGAAAGTGCAAGAGGGGATTGATTGGCACAGATAGATCAAGGGTCTCCCACTGACATTGTAATGGAGGAGGTAGAAGAGAACTTGAAATGTCTCTTGTTCAATCTCAGTGGTAATTGAAAGATAATGGCATTAAAAATTTTATTGATTGGATCCAGGCTGACTCACAAAAGAAAACCAAGGAATAGAAATAAAGGACTTTGCAGAATCGAAAACACAAAAATAAATCTGAGAAAAATGAGGAAATAATGGAATGGGTATGGCTTCAATCAGAATTACTGATCTTAAATCCAACTTCAGAAATTATACTTGAGAGTGGAGTAAAAGAGTATTGAATTTCAAATTATGAGATGAAAGATAAGACATAGACAATAGATACATGAGACGAGAAAGAAAGAAGGTTTGAGCAGAAAATTATTTTCTGCACTGAAAGACCATGTGATACTTTTGCAATAAAAGGTTCAATAACAGTAGGCAATATTTTTAAAAATCATATTTTTAAAAATCTTTAAGGAAGTATTCTAGCCAAATGAAAACTGTATTGTGATAAAAATTTTAAGACAGAAGAAAACAAATTAATTAGAAAGCCTATGGATTAATGAAATATTTATTTTATTTATTTAATGTTTAATTTCTATAGGTTTTGGGGGAACAAGTGGTGTTTAGTTATATGAGTAATTTCTTTAGTGATGATTTTTGAGAATTTGGTGCATCCATCACCCAAGCAATATGCACTAAACCCAATTTGTATGTAGTCTTTTATCACTCACCCCTCTTCCATCCTTTCCCCAGTGTCCCCAGAGTCCATTCTATCATTCTTATGCCTTTGCATCCTCATAGCTTAGTTCCTAATTGTGAGTGAGAACAAAGATGTTTGGTTTTCCATTCCTGACTTAGTTCACTTAGAATAGTCTCCAGTCCCATCCAGGTTGCTGCAAATGCCATTAATTTGTTCCTTTTCATGGCTGAGTAGTATTCCATCATATATGTATACCACAATTTCTTTAAACTCTGAAAAAAATAATTGACACTTTGTAGAAGGTATAATGTATAGTTATGAAAAGAATCTTGAAGTAGAAATACATAATGGAAGCAGAATTAGCAAACATCTGCTTCTAAAGTTTTTAACATAGGTCAGTGTAATGCAAGAGGAATATAAGTGTGCAAAATTCTTCTCCTAAGGGAAGTGAAGACCTGATTATTTAATTTATAATACTAATAAGTAAATATTAAGTTCAAATAAATTACTAAGCCACTCTTCTGCATGTACTGTTTCCTCTGCTTGAATGCTCTTGCTAAGTGTATCTACATGGTCCATCCTCTTATGTCTCAGTCTGCTCGGATTTATTTTCATCAGAAGGATCTTTCCTGCTCCCCCGTTTAAAATAGCATTTCTCATCACCCTTAGTGATTTCTTTACTGTCCTCCAACGATGCACATAATAGAATGTAAGTTCCCTGAAGGCAAGACTATTGGTTTTCTTCACTGCCCTATCCCCAATGCTTAGAAGAGTACCTAAACACATATTAGACTCTTTATAAACATGAATGAACAATATATAAAGTGCTCCTATAAATCAATAAGAACAATCTCCCCAGTCCCACAAAATGAACACCACCATGAAAAGGCCACTCAATAAATACGTGAAAATATGGTTATCTTAACTAATTATTCAAAAATGTAAGCTAAGCCAATGAAAGATATTTTTATAGAACTGTGGCAAAGATTTTAAAGATTGGTAATATTCTGTGTTAACAAGATGTGGAGGATGTAAAATATAAATTTGTAAGGTCAATTTTTTATGGGCTACCAATGTTCTTTTGATCTTGAAAATCTACTCAGGAATATTACCTATTAAAATTATTGTACAATTCTGTAAATGTATAATTTTTTAAAAGTTTGCCACATTTTTATTAAGGTAAAAAATAAACTACGCTTATCTCATTTTGTATATGGGGATAAAATACAGGCAATAATATATAGTTCAAGATAGGCTTTTTTGTGGTACATAGGAAGAAAAACCTTGCCTCTGATTATCTCTGGAAGGTGAAGTTGCATGATAATTTGTTTCCTGTTTTTTAGGTAATTTTGTTATGTTTGAAATCTGACAATAATATCTAACATTCTATAATCAGTAGGAAAATATAAAAGGTATAACTATACTATTTAAAAGAATTTGTGAACGAGTTTTCTCAGCTCTAAAGTCTTCTCCACAGAGGGTCTATTAGTCTTTTTGTAATTTTTAAAATCCTCCTGAGTTCGATGTGTTGGTATTTCTTTCAGGTTGTTTCATTTTATGTTCGTAAGTGGGACTACTCTGCAGATTTTCTTTTTTCTTGTGCTAGTTTGAGTTAATACAGCTATATTGGTCTCATAAAATCAGCTCTTATCCAATCATGCCCCGTGCTGTGCTCGACATATGATCCAATGGCTTGAAATCCGTTTGTGAAAAGCGTCATCTTTTTTCATGCCTCTGTGGCTGTTCATGATCTTTTCTCTGCCCGGCAGGCTCTTTGCTGTCTTCTTTCCTTTTAAGTTTCAAATTATCTTGTGAGACACAGGTTAAATGTCTTCTCTTGTATGAAGTCTTCTCTACCTTCCCCCAGGAGGTTTCTTTTTCCTCTGATCCTCATTATATAAATAATGTTATCACCAATAGCATTCATCACATTGTAGTGTAATTATTTTCCTGCATGTTTGTCTCCCTGGTCTAAAGAGAGACTCTCTCATTCATATTTGTGTGTCTAGCCCCTGGGTGCAATGTCTGGTTCATCACAGCTTCTCAATCTCAACAGATATCATTTGAATAATACAAAGATACCCAGGATCACCTGAGAGTTTATGAGTTAAAAGTAAAAGTTCACTATTTCCTTGCTCATACCTTGAATGATTATTTAATTTTCCAGACTGATAAGGTCAGCGGTTACTGTATTATAACGAAGAGTGTCATCTCTCTTCAGCCCTCCTGTGCCAAGAGACCCAAAGAGATTTTCCTGTTCCTGATGGGACATGTTAAAATGTCCTTCACCTTTCACTTCTTCCTTGCTACATTCACTCTTGCTGTTCCTGGCTATTTATTCCTCTAGTTGCCCTTTTCTGTAGGCAAAACACTTCATGATTCTAGGTTTCCAAATTCAATCTCACTGTGCATGTCTCCACTTGTTCCTCAAAAGCAAACCCTACTCATATTCAATCAAGAAGCAATAAATATATAAGGCACAATGTGTATCATGGAAATTGTCATAATTAATATGGGATCTGAGAAAGATCCTAGTTTTCCCTATTGAATGTTTTTGTTTCTTAACACCATCATTGATTTTTACTGATTGACTTTTTTTTTTTTTTTTTTTTTGTTGCATTTCTGTACCATTTGTCACATTCTTGGCTTCATCTTTCCACATTTCAACCAGAAAAGTAGGATTCCTAGCCTGAACCTGAACTGAAATGCAAATATATCTGGGCTCTTCAGAAGTACCTTTGTTGCTTATGTGTCTACTAAATAAGAATAAAGAGTAGTTTTGTTACTCATCTAAGGAAAATTACTCATCTAAAGAAAATTTCCTGTAGAGGAAAACATAATGTGGGATTGAATATTTTTGTACAGACAAACCTAGGGATTAACCTGTCATCTGGAGAGAAAAATATTTGGCAGAAGAAAATGTTTTTATATGGATCTATGTGAGACACAAGGGCAACATAAAAGCTGCTTTGCACCTGGGATACCACACAGCGTGGTGTGGGCAGCAGGGGCCTCTGGAAGTGAAGCACCTCTTTGGCACCTCCTGTGTTTGCTGCATTGAGAGTGCCAGGAGCCAGCACCCTTGGCATAAACATTACCTCCAAACATCTTTATATTTATTAGTTAAAAGATGATGCTTAGGACAGCCATAAGAAGTACTATATGATCCAGCAATACCAGTTCTGGGTTTATATCCAAGGGAAATAAAATCACTGTTTGAAGAGCTATCCATACTCTCATGTTCATTTCAACATTAGTCACAATAGCCAAGATATGGAAACAAACTATCCTTTTTATATACATATATGTACATACATATATTATATATATATATATATCCTATTATATATATACATACCACATTTTCTTTATCCATTCAAATGTCAGTGGAAACATAGATTTAAAATGTGATTTGTGTGTGTATATATATAAATATTATTTTGTGTATACATATACGTGTGTGTGTATGTATACACAAAATAATATTATTCACCCTTACAAAAGAAGGACATTCTGCCATTTGCAACAACATAGATGAACATGGCGGACATTATGCCAAGTGAAATAAGCCAGAAAGCATGAATGTCATATCTCATGCAGAAAGACAAATGCTGCATGATCTCACTTCTGTAGGAAATCTGAAAAACAAGTTGAACTCAATAACAAAGAGTAGTATGGTGGTTTACCAGACGCTGGGTGTTGTAGGAAAAGGGAAGATATTGGTCAAAGGATGTAAACCCTCAGTTATAAGATGAATAAGTACTGGAGCCCTAATGTACAGCAGGATGATTGCAGTTAATAATCATGTCTTGTACACTTGAAATTTGCTGAAAGAGTAAATCTCAAATGTTCTCACCACACATACACAAAAATGTTAATGATGTAAGGTGGTAGATACATTAATCAGCTTGGTTGTGGTAATTATTTCACAATAATTACACATTATCACATCATATTGTGCACCCTAAATATATGCAATTATCATTTGTCAATCTTACCTCAATAAAGCTGGAAAAAATAATGCCTATTCATTGTGAAAATAATACAAAATACAAAAAAGCATAAGAAAATAGCAGTCCCTCACAATTCCATGACACAGATATAGCTAAATACTGATGTCATTATTTTAGTTTTATATATAGATTTTGTTTACCTTTCCATTGAATATTACAGAACCACTTTTTCAAGATTTACTCCAAACCTTACCCTCTTTATAAAGTTTTTCCTTAGTATCTCCCTACCTCTGCCCCATGACTATAACTATCTTGTCCTTCAATTGCTCTCAGTACATTCTTCTATCAAAAAATACATAATAATTTAGTTAACCTACTGGTATACATGTATGTCTTCCTTTTATATATTGGAAGCACTTCCAATACAAATACATAGACCAGTGTCTGGTTCATATTAAAATTTTATTAAATTAGTTGAATACATGAATAAATAATCTTAATTATTTTAATCACAAGATAAGTATCTCTTTGTAAATACTATATTAATAGCCTGATGATATTCTATGGGTGTAACATAAGTAAATTATTGTTCTTTATTGTTGGAATACTGGTATTATATAAAATTATTATTATAAATAACATTGGCAGGATATATTTCTGTGTGAAAGTTTACATTTTACTACCAGTACATGAGGAATTACTGGATTAAAAGGCATAAATATTATCCATGACAGAATTGTTATTCAAAAATTCTGTATAAATTTATATGTCCAGCAATGCATGAGCTTCAATTTTGCCTCATCCTGGCCAACACTGAGTTTTATGTATTTAAATGGCTATGCAAGATGTTTTTCTTTACACATATGCATGTTAATTTAATTAAAATGTAATATATATAACATATTTATATATTATTTAATCACATACACATATGTAGTAAGAAAAACCAATGTGTCACTTAAAATTTCATTTTAGACTGCATTTTTGAGCCACCAAATCTTACAAACTAATTTTCTTTTACAAATCATATCAAGTTTGAAGGTGGCATCATTGAGCACAATCAAATCATAGATGTGCATGTGTATTAGTCAGTTCTCACGCTGCTAATAAAGGCATACCTGAGACTAAATAATTTATAAAGGAAAGAGGTTTAATTGACTCACAGTTCCACATGGCTGGGAGGCCTCACAGTCACGGCAGAAGGCAAAGGAAGAGCAAAGTCACATCTTGCATAATGTTAGGCAAAAGAGCTTGTGCAGGGGAATTATCATGTATGAAACCATCAGATCTCGTGAGACTTATTCACTGCCAGGAGAACATTATGGGTGAAACTACTCCCATGATTCAATTATCCCCACCTGGCCCTGCCCTTGACATATGGGGATTATTACAATTCAAGGTGAGATTTGGGTGGGGACACAGCCAAACCACAACAGTATGTGTGTGTGTGTTCGTATAAATCATACTATAAAGAATATTGTTGAATTCCTGATATGTACGAATATGAACATTGTTACTAACTAGATAAAGCCAAAGTACAATTGTGTTATATATTGTAATCCAATGGACATGACACCTATTTCTTTCTTGCTTCTCTCTAGGCTGTGCAGTGAACTACAAAGTACAACTGCCCTTACTTCTATAATATATTTACCTGTGTTTGGTCATTTTGTTTTTCTCAAGTCTGCTTTGGTTAAGTTATTATGATTTGATGGCTCTTTAGAGTTTCTGAAGCATATTTCCTCCCTTTTGTTTAGAGAATATTCATTTTTTTCTTCCTGTTTGATTACCGTGGCGGAACTGTTGTATTTGGAAAAGCAATGGTTTAAATTTAATTTTGTTTTATTTTAGTTAGCAAAAATAAAACAATTCCAACATAACATTGGGCCTTAGTCTTTTTATTAAAAGTTGTGGATTGTCATTAACTGACAAATATTCTGCTACCAAGATCTTGCAAGTATTATATTTGTTGTCTGATGCCAAACATCCTCTTTAAATGCTAATGAACAAAGTATGGCATGCATTCTGTTCTTGATAGATTATGCCTATACCTTCTGTGGTCAACAGAAGGGGAATTCCCGGCCCATATGATTTCCATTCTGGCATACTCATCTCCTTAGTACTTACAAGTCAGTTAGCATTTAGATGTTTTACTCTATCTTATTCTTAGATTGAACACAACAGCCACAGCTTAGCTGCTTCCACTAAACCTGAAGAAGCAATTATGAGAGGCAATTTTTCCCTTACATTCCCCCACCCAACCCAAGTGAATACATGAAACATTCAATTTTACATCTAAACGTCTTTTTGCTAAACCTAAGTAATCGCACTACAGAAAGCCTTGAACACACTGACTAGTTTGGCCTTTCCTCCACAGGCATTTTGAAGCCATCAAAGAGTTTCCAGATAATGACAAAACGTGATTTGATGAAAGATTTGGCAGAAAGGAGGATAGTGAAGAGCATGATGCAAAAGCAATTGCTAGGCTTTTGCAATAGTCCTGGCCTGTACTAGAATAGTATGATATTGACACATTAACAAGGAAAAGGCTTGGGGAAGGTGTAATGAGGCAACAGAGTGGCCCATAGGCTTCAAGGCCAACCTATTTTGAGTTTGAGTCAAGGCTTCACCCCATATAGCTGTGTTGATGTTATGACTAAACCTCTTGAATTCCCTGTTTTATCAAGTTTATCACCTGTCAAATGGTTGTAATGATAGGACTTAAGATTCAAAACTGTTATAAAGATTCCATGAGATAATGAACTAAAACCTGGAACATACTACCTGGCTAGCATGTAGTATGTGTTGAAAATGTGTATTTGTTTTCTGTTGCAGGATAACAAATTACTACTAATTTAGCAGCTAACCAACAACACACTTAAAAAAAAATCTTACTGTGTTTTTACATCAGAAGTACACGTCCAGCTGCACAAGACTTCTGTGCAAGCTGTCAGCCAGACTGCATTCCTTCCTGGGACTCAGGATCCTCCTCCAAGCTCACTCGGTTGTTGGCAGATTCAGTTCCTTGCATTGTAAAATTGAAGCCCCCATTTTTTTTTTATGACTGTCAGTAGGGGCCACTCAGCCACTAGGAGCCATCCACAGTTCTTTGACAAGTGGCCCTTTCACAGGTCCTCTGTCATCACAGCAGCTTACTTCCTCAAGGATGGCAGAGGGACAGAGTCATATATAATGTGAGGTAATGAAGGGAATGACTCTCTGATTGCCTTTGGCACATTCAGTGGATTGGAAGCAAGTTCTAGGGCTTGCAGTTCCACGTGGAAGAGGAGTGGATTATACAAGGGTGTAGGCCACTGGCGTCATCTTAGAGTTCTCTGTATCTCAACATATGTGTTAGCTCTTGTGTTAGTCAAATATTCTTTTTGTTACAAGACACAGAAACTCAACTGGAACTAGGTTAAGCAAAGTAACATTTCAAAAGGGAAGATTCAGTGGAAGTTTTCTGGGATTGCTCACAGAATCCAAGAATGGGCTGCAGGTATCAGGGTAGCATTAATGACTTTGGGAATCTGAATGAGGAGTCACTGTATCTCAGGAGACATGACGTCGTGATGCATCAGGAGATTCAGTTTCCTCATGTGCTGGCTTTTTCTGTTGGATTTACCCTCTTAAGCTTCTCCCTGAAACCTGGGAATATCCTGCTTAAAAGCTCATAACCTTGAACCCTCTCTGTGAGGTGACAGATTTCCTCCCAGAACCTCCAGAAGAGACATGTTTCAAAAGGACTATCACTGGCTTGTGGTAGATCACGTGAATACTCAAAGACCAATAACTCTGGCCAGGTAGATGGGGTATCATGATTGACTTAGCCAAGGGAGCATATCCTCCCTTGTGTTTGGAGGGAAATACATCAATTCCCAGAAAGTGGTGAGGCTAGAAACAGAGCAAGGCAGATAAAACCTTGATAAGAGTGATTTTCCCCCAATAAAATCTCATGAGTATTTTAAAACAAAAGTTGTGTTAAGCACTCATATAACTACTTCCTAAATTCAATAAATATACATTATTTTGCCATGTTTGCTTTACCATATGTCTGTCAATACATTTTGTTTTTTATCCATTTCAAATATGTTGCAGATGTCAGGATACACCACCCTAAACTCTTCAGTATGGTTATCATTAATTAGAGTCCGGTAGATTGAACTTGAAGTTAAAGGTCAAAGCATAAGTAGTCTATTGGATAAACCTAAAAGTATAAGCTTTACTAGATAATTATTTCTAATTAACTTGGTTACCATTTTCCTAAATCTAGGTGACAAGAGATAATGGCTTTCTTCGACATTTTATGAAAATGGAGAATTTGGTCGTGCATGCCTGTAGTTCCAGCTACTCAGGAGGATGAGACAGGAGAATTGCTTGAGCCCGGGAGGCAGAGGTCGCAGCGAGCTGAGAGCGCGCCACTGTACTCCAGCCTAGGTGACAGAGCAAGACCCTGTCTCAAAAAACAAAACAAAACAAAAAAGGGAAATGGAGAATTTATTTGAATACAACTAATCTGTTCAAATAATGTTAGGAACAAAGGGATGAACAATATAGTAAACTCTCACTATTCACTGAAGTTATAGTACTGTTCACTAATTTCTCCAAGTTAGAACGCTTAGAGTCATATCTGTCTCCCTCACCCCTATTATCCAATGGTTAATGGCCAGCCAGCTTCTTTCTATACACATCTGCCTACTTCCCTACTGTCTTCCTCTTTTCCAACTCTGTTGCTTTCTAATTCTCACCTTGCTCTGACAATAACTTCAAAAATTTTCTCCCTGATTTGGGTAACTCCTTTCAATAAATTAATCTTTACAATGCCACTGGAATTATCCCTCTAAATACAGATCTGGTTTTGTGATTCCCTAAAACTTGATACTTCTCTTTTTCCTGTAGAAGAAAATCCAATATGTGGACATGGTGGACAAAGTTTACTAAAAACTGGGTATTCTGTAAGTGTTGTTGCCAATATCCTAAATAACTGTAGAGAATATTTGTGCCATTTACATTTTGACTGGATGGATTGGATGCTTCAAATATCTGTTGATCTAGATTGTTTCTAATTAACAAATGTCCTGAGTTGGCCCTGAGGTGCTCTGGCACAGGCTGATGTCACCACACATCTTTGAGTGTTGTTATGGAATGATGCTCACATGGGCAAAGAATAAACATTTATTGTGTTAAGTCACTTCAGTGGGATTTGTTTGTTACAGGATTTAACATACTATAGATGGTACTTGGTGCCAAAGGGCAATATGACTATTCGGCCTGCAATATTTTTATGAAATGTGCCCAAGACTCACATTGGGATTGAAGGTGTTTCATAGGGGTCCTGTACTATTTGATCCGGAACAGTAAAAAGGCCAGTCGATCAACAAATAATAATAGGAAATTTATCCCTATTGGAATTCTATTCCCTTCCACCTATAGATAGTAAATAAGCCATTGTAAAATATTACACAAAAGAAGGAATAATTCTTTTATTAAGCTTAATTCTGTACTTATACGCTGGAATGCCCTAATTGAGAGAGGGTCTATTAAATTCTCACTATTTGATAGCTTACATTTTATTTAGCTACAAGTAAATGCATTGAATTTTAACCAAGTAACAGGCCTACTTCACAATTTTAAAACGAATTCTGAATTTTGCATCAAATGGAAACTTGAATTAGCATAGGTTTAATGATACATTGTTTTTGGTTTTTATAAGCCACATATTTTTACTTTTCAATGTTTTTGGTTTACATGAGCATTGTATTTATAGACTTACTTTTAAACAAAGTTAAAATCCACTACATGGTGAAGATTATTTATAATATGTACAATTTCTAAAGCATTTTAGTAGAATTTTGGTAATTTGTAATATCACTTAGGTATCGAAAATAGACTATTTATATGTAATAGAAAATTTTTATATGCCTCCAAAGAATCTGTTATTATAAAAGCTTTCCCAAGATTCTAATTATCTATCTTTCCAAATACACTATACAATAAAATCCAATTTTCATAATTTCAACTGAAAAAATATAGCACTTTATTAGTAAAATTGAAATGCATTATAAGTTCACCAATGAGAGAAAGAACTTATAAAAATGCATGCATAATTTTAAAAAATCAATTGATATAGATTTCTCTGACAATCAAAGGTGTAGTATGAATACTTTATTGTCTAAACCTGAAGATGTTGCAACCACTGTTTCCAAGGATGCACCACGTTGTCGTGGAAACTGTGTGGGTTTCAAGTCAGAAAAACCCTGGCCTTGCAACTAAAGAACTTATGAACTTGGGCAAGTTATTTACCCCTCTTAAGCCTGTTTCTATACTAAAAACTGAGTTCATCATCCCTACGGGATAAGGCTACTAAGAACATTAAAGTTTCCAATGTGTCTAAAATACCTCACACATTCGTTAGCTTATAGAACAAAAGTATTAATTTCCTGCCTTGGGTTTCCTCTAAAGAAATTAAGGGCAGAAGATATTTATCTTGTAAAGGCACTAATGACTGATCATATACCCAGGCAAAATAAATGTACATTTAGAATTTGGTGCATATGGAAGTCAAACACAAACTCTAGAATGTGGTTTAGCCCCAATAAGTGTGAAAATGCAAAGAAGCTAGAATGACAGAAACATGGTTTCCAGACCTACATCTCTACCAGTTAGATTTGTGACTGTCAGAAAATGAGTGCATTTCACAGGCTCTCAGCTTTTTAAACTATAAAATGATAAAATGAAGGTGCTGAGAACGAGGATCCTCTTCTAGCACTAAAAATTTTATTTTTCCTTTTTGTTATAAGAAAGTTCTGGAAGATTTGGGTACTGGAAAAGTTTGAATTTTTTTTTTCTTAGAGAATGATAGCCTCATATTTTTCTTTTCATGCTTTCTCTTTCAATAGGCTTTTTACTCCAGCATGAACTAAATCATATACAATGCTCCATCTCACCTCACAAATTTCCTCCCCGTTTGCTCTTCAGGCTCTTTAATTGAATTCCCGATATCTCAAATTCTCTAAAGCATTGCTTTTCCAAATACTTCTACAATGATCACTGCAAAACTGTATTTTCAAGACAATAGTACACCTTCTGTATGTTTCATCAATCCATTCCTCTCTATGGAGTTGTTCTCTACAGTTGGCTTGTTAACGTAGACCAAGTATAAACTTTTAAGACACAAACCCCTTTATAGGACTCTATATGTATATTGGAAGAAGCAGAGTATTGGATGGTAATAAGTGCATTTATAAGCATTATTTCTATAGTGAAAAAAAGGTTAATTTGAAAGTCACTTCTCCATTCAAGAAGAACAATTTTCTCTAGTCTTCTGACTATTTATAGAAAGACCTTTACATGTGCAAACTAATTAATAAATGGGATCAATTTCAAGGTATTTTTTCTGGTTCATCACCACTTAATCATTCAATTTAAAAAACATTTTAAAGGCCAAGTCTAAAATAGATTTGCACCCACGCCCCCAGTGTGAATTTTTCATTCTTTACAACATGCAGTAGGTACTGTATAATGACCTTTTCTCTGTTTGGAACAGGGATTAGAATAATACATTTGACCCTTTAAAGTCACCTGGGAGAGATGTTAGTCTCCATGTTCAATAAACTGAAATATGTCTCAAGTGTCCCAAGGTTAAGGCCATGACTTTAAACTATTTAACACAGAGTATCATACTGATTCACTTAGACTCTCAGACTTTTAAAAAAAATTATTCAGCTGAATTATATACACTTTATCAGAACAATTTCTTTTCTTCATACAATTAAAGCAAATATTTTACATTGCAAATAAAGCAAGTTAACCTAGATGCATTGTGCATTATAATAAAATTTATAGCTGCATAAATAGCAGTGTAAACTTACAGAAAGACTAGTAATTATAGTGCCATTGATGGTCTTTGTTGCTTTAATTCTGAGGCAGCCAGAATGATTAAACTGAATCTTAATCGACTTCTCCATTAAAAATGCTGGCAGAGGAGCTCCTTTAACCTTTCCCATTGATTGAACACAACAATCACCATTCAATTATAATGCAAAAGGACATTTGTTATAATGTAGAAAAGATGCATGAGCCATTTCCTTTTACTCAAGACAATCAATGAGATGACTCCTACTTCTGCAAAGGTGAGAATGCTCTACCTGGGAGTCTGATAAAGTCAAAACTAAACAGAAAACGGTGCATCGTGCAGAGGAGCAGGACCATACAGAAGAAACTAATCTGGAACAGATTCATTAAGAAGAAATGTATTTTATACTACTATTTACTCTAGCCACATTTATCCTTGATATGTTGTTTTTCTTCCTAGGGTTTCAAAGCACTTGCATTATCATGATCAAAAGTTTAATGGTGAATTAATGAGGATGGTTACTTGGCCTTTTATATGTGTTCTCAGTGCATGCTTAATCAGACAAATCAAGGCAATAGAGGTAATTGAAGTAACTGAATTTTAGACTAGGAAGTAGTCTTCAAGATTAACTGATTTACCTAAGGTCAGACAGCTAATTGTAACTAACCCTGACTAGGATCCGGGTCCATTAATGCCCCATTCAACATGTGCTGATTTGTCACCTATGAAGTGTATTTCACTTTTAGTTATGCTTTTTACCTGATTCTATGCTTGTATGGAATGCTCAGGTTCTGTACTTACATCATATGACCTACAACAAAAAACAGACTATACAAGTATAGCTATGTTGCTCTGCATACATAGTGGTGGTATATTAAATATGGCCATGGATTCTTTGCTATTCCTCCTACTGAGAAGTGGAGTATAATACTCCTCCCCTTGAATTTAGACTAACTTAGTGCTATAGTATTGTGGCAGGCCATGTCTCACTAACACAAGCCTCCATTACAACTGTCCCAGCACTAACTGAGTAGCTAGGTTAAACGTTAAAACCTGATTGAGCCAGTGCCCTATACAATGGCTGGAATGTAACAAAGAGCCCACAGAGAGTTTTGTCTAGGCTTTTCCTGGGCCTTGAAGCATGACAATATAATGAAGGAATTCTTAATAGAACCCATTTAGGATTAAACAAGTTTTACTGGGGGTCTGAAGAAACTCCCCAGGCCTCCACAAACAAGTTTATTGGGGTGTAAAGAAACTCCCAAACCTTTATGATTTAGCAGGAGACAAGGTAAGGGTAATCATCCCAGCACCTAGACCCATTTAGATGAAATAAACTTACTGAGGCTCCAGCAGAAGATCTTCAGGGCTCAGACCTTAGTTATAGATGAAAAGAAGTTAATCACCAATGTCTTTAGATGAATGCATACTTGCATGCAAACATATAGCTTAGAAGATATATAAGCTCTGGAAAACTTTGTAATTTTGAGTTGGTCTGCTGGTAATTTACAGGTCTTCTCCCTGTAACTGGTTACAGAAATTAAAACTCTCTTCCTCCCCAGTTCATCTGCATCATGTTATTGGGCCACAAGAAATAGCAGCCCGATCCTCAGTTTGGTCTGGGAACAGTATGAATGTTTGTCCCCTACAAACCTCATGTTGAAATATGGTCCCTGGTGTTGGAGGTGTGGCCTAATGGAAGGTGTGTCATGGGATAGGATCCCTCACGAACGACTTGGTGCTGGTCCTCATAGTAATACGAGAGTTCTTGCTCTATTAGTTTCCATGACAGCAGGTTGTTTAAAAGAGCCTGGCAACTCCTCCATCTCTCTCTTGCTTCCTCTCCTACCAGGTGATTTCTGCAGAGGCTTAATAGCTCTTCTTCTGTCATGAGTATATGCAGTCTGAAGCCCATGCTGGTGCCTTGCTTCTTCTACAGTCTGTAGAACTCTAAGCCAAATTAGTTTATTTTTCTTATAAATTATCCAGCCTCAGGTATTCCTTTATAGGAACACTAAGACATTTAGTGACTTGAGCAGTAAAATGTGGTGGAAGTGACATTTTGGGACTTCAGATGCTGCCATATTAAGCCTTGCAATTTTTGCCCATGATTCTTGGAATGCTTGATCTTTGCAAGGCTAACATTTTTAGATTACCCTGTTATAAGGAAGATGAAGACATCCACATGGAAGAGCTGTGAGGAGATAGAGAACCCAAACATCTCTACTGTTCAGCTATCCCAGGCCAGGAAACAGAAAAGTAAGTAAAGAAGGCATCTTGGACATGCCAGGCCAGCAGGCATGATGTGGAGAACCACCAAGGAAAGCAACTGACATCCTGTAGACCCGAGACATATAATCTAGCCAAACCATGACAACTGACCGGATGTCCTTACAGATCTCCTCAGCTTGACAAAACTTCAGACAGCTTTCTTTCTAACTATAGAGCCACTGGCTCCTTTCTTAGAACATTTACTTTAAATTGCTTGCAATTGTTGGCTGTCTGCCCTTTTGAGATGTAAATTTCCCAGTCTCTTGCCAGTTTTACAACCCAGGAATGCCTTTCTCAAGGCCTGGCAGAAGCCATTTTTAAAAAATTGAATCATCAAGAAAGATAGCTCCCATCTCCTACTTTCTATCACAGGGCAGGAGCCTAACTTAGCAAATACAGATGGCCTAATCACATTGACCAACCTCTACTCTAATGTCCTCCATTACTTTTACACTAGCTTATGCAAGCATTTAAACTCTCTGGCTTTTTTGTTTCCATGGAGTTGAGTTAAACCTCTCTCCCCTATTGCAATAATCTTGAACAAAGTCTTTCTTGCCATATTAACTCTGTGTGGTGTGATTTTTATTTTTATTTTTATTTATTTTTATTTATTTATTTTTTTTGAGATGGAGTCTTGCTCTGTCACCCAGACTGGAGTGCAGTGGCATGATCTCGGCTCACTGCAAGCTCCACCTCCTGGGTTCACACCATTCTCCTGCCTCAGCCTCCTGAGTAGCTGGGACTACAGGCACCTGCTACCACGCCTGGCTAATTTTTTTGTGTTTTTAGTAGAGACGGGGTTTCACCATGTTAGCCAGGATGGTCTCGATCTCCTGACCTCATGATCCGCCTGCCTCGGCCTCCCAAAGTGCTGGGATTACAGGCGTGAGCCACGGCGCCCAGCCGTGGTTTTTATTTTGACACAACCAGCCCAGCTATATATATGTTTCTCTCCATCTGAGACCCCACTCATCTAGAAGTAGGAATAAATCACTCTTGTGGTGTCTGCCCCAATTCCTGACTCACAAAATCATCAGCATGATAAGATAGGTATAGTTTTATGCCCCTAAGTTTTGGTATAGCTTGTTATGCACAGTAGATAACTGGAAACTCTCTATTTCTCAGTCTCTCTCTCTCTCTCTGTCTCTCTCTCTCTCTCTATATATATATATATACACATATACACACAGTAAGTCTTCACTTAATGTCACTGATCTTAATGTCATTGACAGATTCTTGGAAACAGCAACTTTAAACAAAATGATATACATCAGATGCTTGAATAATGTTTTCATGTATGTCATTTTGTTATAACATTGATGAGAAAAAAACTGGTTTCTAATCAACATCAACATCATTTTGCTTCAAGTCACAGTTTCTAAGAACCTACTGAAATGTTAAGTGAGGATTTATATAGAAATATAAATACATACATATGTATATCTACATTTATCTCATATCTATATAATGTATTGACACAATCTATATTGATATATCATGTAGATGTCATTCATAAGCATACATTTCTAAATGCATTCAGTGGGGGCTAGAAGCATAAAATTCATGTTACTAATTTACTTTGGAGCATACACTGGAGGTTCAGTGCATTTGGTTACTTAGGAGAACGTGTACATCTTTACCTTAACTACACTGAATATGTGTCAGATCACTAAAACTAAAACCTTATTAGATGCATAATTATTTTGTAGGCACCTAAGCAACTGTTCACATGTAGCCAGCCCCAAATTCCCAGAACCCTCTTTCAAAAGTGAGCTTGAATGTACAACTATTAGAAATAAGTATTTTTAAAAGTAAATAAGACTATTTGAAATAGTCTATTAAAATAATAAAAGAGAATAAAAGTAAGACAAAAAAGCAATATTTTCTCTGTAAATGACCTAAATTTGAAATGACAATCTTTTTAAAGTAAGAGCAAACAAGTTTCAAATTTTAGGCTCAAAAGAGTAAATAATTTTTCAAAGTTCTAATGATACTTTCAAGAAAGGCATAATTCATTAGATTAAAATCATTTTGCTGCATTTCCAAGTTAACATGTACACTTTCGTGGAAAAAAAAAACATCATTTCTAAGTGAAGGAAAACTTAGAATATCTCTAAAACTGGCTTGACTTGACTACAGTGACCAGTTACTTCTGAGAAACTTGTTATGCATGGAGTCAGTTTTAATATTTGTGTTTGTCAACCAAGCCCTTTCAAGGGCATTTCCGGAGGTCTCCTTAATGTCTAGCTCCACTATACTACTTGTGATGGGAAAAAACTTTCACAATCTATAATTTGTGTGTAAGGTCAACGTATTTCTTCTCAGGACATTTTTGCTAAATCTTCTTCCTTGTTATAGAAAATTAAAACGTTTATGTATAAACCTCTAAAGTGTGTGTTTTATTGACTTATTTTTCATCTACTACATGGTTATATTCTACCTTATTAATAATTTTCCAGGTCATAAAATAAAAGCTGCTGTTTTATACTATTTTTTGAAAATATATTGCCAATAGTATATATACTTCACATATGTGTTCTGGGGAAGCAAGTGCCATAAAATGAATACCCCAGTCCTGTTATCATGGTGGGCCACTAGTATAGCAGCTCTGAAATGGCTGGGATTATTAAAATGAATGTTTGAAGAAGGAACACAGAGCAGATTAAGTACTTGGGTTGACTCAGGGTAGATTTGGAACTTCTCAAGGCAGGTTCTGCACATAAAGACTTCAAGGCAGTATTCTGGCAAGTGGGAGATGAATTGATAAATTCTTCTCTTGGGCTGAAGGATTTACCCCCACGCTTAGGAAACAGGGGAAGCTTTGTCTCATAAATATGTTTTGATTGTATCACTTGTTGAGCAGAAAGCTTTGATGGGTGATTGCCTCAAGAATTTAAGTTCTTCCAAAGTCAACCTACTTGCATCACTTTTCACTGATTATGACTGTGAAGAAATGGATAGGTTCTTTAGTGGTAGCATTGTGCCCTTGGACCCTCTCTGTTACTTAGTTTTATAATATGTCCTAGAATTTATACATTCTGGTTATGCCAACTTACCATGTGCCTTTCTTTATACTGACAGAATGACAGCAGTAATAGGGGAAAGGATTTAGATCAGTGTTTAAACAACTTTTTGATTATCGAGTTAAACAATTGTTTTAAAAATGTATTGGAATTTCTTTTGCTGAAAGGGTTTGTTTGGGTTAACTCTTTCCTAAGGGAGTTTAAGTGACTCAAAGAACATATATTTCAGCATTTGCCATAGGCACATAAAAATAAATCCCAGCCAGACCAAAGACAGAGTGTACTTTGGATTCCAAGTGACTATCTTGGTCACCAGGAAGCTGGCCTTAGAGTTTAAGAATATGATTCCTAGAACTTGCTGACAACTTGAAAATAATCTTTTTAGAAAGAACTTATATTTCAAATGTATTTGTAAATATACATTTTAAAATAAGTGATCACTTTTGCATTTTGTTTGGTTTTGATTAATTATTGTCATTTTCCCTGAATTCAAACTTCCTTATATGTAGGTTTAGTTTCTTGATACATTAGGTATATTTGGAAGCTGTGATGTCTTAGATCTAAGAGAGTATTGATAAAGTTAACTTTGTACATTTACACATTCATTTATTAAATTAATATTTAGTCAGGAAGGGCTAGGTCCAAGAATAGCAATGAATCATCAGTTGAAACAGAGTAGGGCACAAAAGGAATAAATGATATGGAGAGGAAAATAAAACAAAAACCTCTACCAGAGATCGGAAACTTTCCTTAGGGAAAGTAACTTAGGAAACGAGTAAGTGATTCATAAGAATGAAGTGGAGAAGTTTGCTAAGTGAATTCCTAGATTGGGGATAGTGAGGGTGAATGTTGGGGATGATAAAAAGTCTTATTCTGTAAAATGAATTAAGAAGGTTTACATATTTTTCTATTCTACAAAAACTTTTATACACAAAATTTTTTCTTGAAAAATTTAAAGAACTTGCCCATCTGTAAATCTGAGCTGAAATTTTAAAAGCACAAATCAGAGGAAGTGGCCAGACCTACTGGAGCAGAGTTTCTTGGAAGAAACGCAGGGAGAAGCAGCATTTAGGCCCCCTTTGCCCAGTATATTCTAGGTTAGCACCAGAAATACATATGGGTCAGAGACAACCTTAGGCAACAGGGCCCTTATATTATTTGATTAAGGAAGTTTTGCCCTGCCCCTTGCATGATCAAGAGCTGGTGTATGGAAACAGGCCAGGCAGGAACCTTTCCTGGATCCCATCCTGCCAGCTCAGCATTTGGGTTTGGGGAAGAGGCTAGCCTTTCCCCTGGCTTGATAAGATGCCTGGGATTCTAACCGTGTGTTCACAGTCGTAGGGAGAGGCAAGCTATTGACAGGAGTCACATATTTGTTCGTGATTGTTGTCAGCAATCCCTGCCTGGCATGATGGAGACAGAAGGCTGGATTCTAAGCCTTGCCTTTAGTGAGTTGTGTTATCACAACAACTCTGGGACAAATTCTTCTTTCAAAGGCCAGCCCTCAACAGATCAGTCTTGGACAGCTTAACCTGGGCTCTCAGAATTAATTGGAAAAAACGTTCTGAGGTCAAAAATGCCGGAATGCATTAAAGTGGGATTTTACTACAGAATTTTATAAAGCTCTGATTTGCTCATATGAGGACCAATTTTAAAAGACGGAAGTATAATATTGGGAGTTTCCCAAATTATCTTGGATGTTCACCTAGCACATGTCCTCTTTTGTGGCAATCTCTTGGAATTAGTGTTACTTAAACAAAACTTATGTAATGCCACTTTATATCTATATAGATATTCATGGTTATATTTGTATTTAGGACTATACTAAACTCTTCAGCATTTAAGTGTGTACCTTCTATGTTCCATTTAATGGTTTATGGCTCTTAAGTATTTATCTCTTTCTTTGAGTTGTTGTAAATGGCATTGTATTCTAATTTCAGTGTCCATATATTTGTTGCTAGTATATATAAATGCAACAGAGTTTTATATGTTTACTTTATAAGTTGCTTAACTTACTTATTAGTTCTAAGATATTTTTGGAGATTTCTTGGGAATTTCTAGATGTCATGTGCAAGTAGGAACAGTGTCATCTTTTCCTTTTTGATCTGACTACATTTTCTCCCCCTTATCTTGCTTTATTGCAGTGGCTAGATCATCCAGCAACATACTGAATAAGAGCTGTGAGAGTGAACATCCCTGCCTTGTTATAATTTTTGTTTCAGCTGTTAAACATAATTTAGAAACTCAAGAGAAGGAAGCCTATTGCATTTATTCACAGTTTTCTTTTCCTTCCTAAAGTTCCAAGATTCCATCCTTTATTGTTTTCTTTTGCTTAGAAAATTTCCTTTTGCCATTTTTTAGGGTATGTTTTGAGATGTCAACTTATTTTACTATTATTCATTTATGAGTATCTTGATTTCCCCTTCATTTCTGAAGGATGTATTTTACTAGATACAGGATTCTAGGTCACAGGTTTTTTTTGTTTTGTTTTGTTTCAGTAGTTTAAAAATGTTGTGCCACTTTCTTCTGGATTTGAATGAGAAATTTGCTGTCATTCCAATTGTTTTTCTTCCTTAGATAAAGTATCTCTTTTCTCCTGGAGCTTTTGAGATGTTTTTTATTTTGGGTTTTTCAAAAGTTGTATTAAGCTGTTTCTTGATGTGAATTTCTTTAAGTTTATCTTGTTTTGGGTTCATTCAGTATCTTAAATATGTAGCTTTATGGCTTTTGTCAAACTTAGGAAGTTTTTAGCCACTATTTTTTTCTTCTATTTTTTCAGCCCTGCACTTTTTTTCTCCTATGAAATTCTAAAGACATAAATGTCATATCTTTTGTTAGAGTTCCACAGATTTCTGAGTCGCTGTTCAATTTTTTTCGGTCTATTTTTTTTTCTCTCTTGTTAAGATTGGGTGATATCTACTGTTTAATCTTCAAGTTCACTGATTTCTTTTCCCTATTACCTTCATTCTGCTCTTAAGCCCATCCTTTAAACCATTTGGATCTCTCTCTCAGCTTAGACTTTCTATTTCTTTGTTCAGGCTTTCTATTTTTTCATTTAAGAATGCTCGCAGTTGATTGTTGATGCATATTTATCTTGGCTGTTTAAAAATCTTTGTCAGATAACTCTAAATTTCTATCATCTTGCTCTTGGCATCTATTGTCTTTTTACTCAATTTGAGACTCCCTCGTTTCTTTGTATGATACATAATCTTGTCCTGAAACCTGAGAATTTTCATACTATATTATGAGTCTCTGGATCTTATCTTGACTTTCTGTTACTTCTCTGGCAAGTAAGGGTGAGGTGCTACATCTTTACAGCCAGGTGGAAGTAGAGGTATAGGCTTCCCACCCTCCATTGACACCCAAATGGGAAGCCCCCTCATTATTGTTTTACGTGTGAGTTACAGCTTCCACGTGATCTTTACTGACATCAGTGGATATGACCTCATACCACTGAATGACAATGAAAGTTCTTACTCTCCAGCAGGCCTCCTCCCATATGACTCCCAGGGAGGAGAAGGCTATCTGTTTACTGTTACATGGGGGTGGATCTTCAAGATCCACATGTAGTCTCTACTGACACCATGACTGGGGCCTCATTCCCAGTTAGCAGAAATGAAGTTCCGGAAAGCTGACTTCGTATTCTCTTATACTACCCTGGCTCAGGTATCAGCGTGCCTCATTACTACCTCCTGAGTGTGAAAGTCTAGACTTTTCACTTGGCCTTTGCTGGTGTGGGTGTGAGCTGGCCACAGTTTTCTCTGTGGTGTTTAGCTGGCAGAGAAGTTACGAACGAAATGTTTTCTTTCTAGACTGCCCCTTGCCTTGTACTTTAGCTAGGAAAAGCAGACATTAACTGGGTTTTGTTTTTTTTTTTTTTTCAAAAAAATCTACATCCACCTTTTTTTTTCTGGATTAGTGGCTTTCTCCAAGCCTGGATTATATGAGCAGAAAGAAGACCCAGAAAACGAATCACTATATCATTCCTAGCCATTCCGCCTTCTTACTATATTCCAGAGTCTCTTTAAATTTGTTCTACAAACCGGGTGCAGTGGCTCATGCCTATAATCTCAGCACTTTGGGAGGTCAAGGCAGTGACTCACTTGAGGTCAAGAGATCGAGACCAGCCTGACCAACATGGTGAAACCCCATCTCTACTAAAAATACAAAAATTAGCTGGACGTGGTGGTGCGTGCCTATAGTCCCAGGTACTTGGGAGACTAAGACAACAGAATCACTTGAACCCGGGAGGCAAAGGCTGCAGTGAGCTGAGATTGCACCATTGCACTCCAGCCTGGGTGACAGAATGAGATTCCATCTCAAAAGATAAATAAATACATAAGTAAATAATAAAAAAATTTTAAAAAATTGTTCTACATATAATTTCCAGAGTTTTTAGTTGTGCTTAGCAGAGGAATAGGGAAAATCACATTGACTTCATCTTCCCAGAAGCAGAAATCCAATGATTCCTTTTAATAAAACAATTTTGCAAATTTTTACTTATTATAATTAATATATCATTTTACATTTTTGATAATATTTAATGCTTTATTCTGTATTTCTATACTATTTTAATATTTCTTAGACAATATGTACTATGTTTTCTTTGATTATTTTCTCTAAGTAATGAAAGGTATACTTTTCTAACACTTGCATTAATGTTTAAGAGTGTGTTTTTATAAAAACACCAGTAGAACTAAGTAGGGAAAATATCTAAAAGAGGTATACTAAAGAAGAATTGGTATGACATCACTGCAAGTTCTTAAGGAGAAAATGACTCGGTGGATACCTCAAACCTCCTCAGTGGTTTTGGCTGTATTGCTCTGCCTAGATAATGCCTTTCATGATCCTTGATTAGTATTTGTATTTCTTGATCTATGGTTAGAGTCGCTTATTGGGTCACACAATAAAGAGATAAACCAATAAATTATAAAATGATCTCTATATAAGTGATTAATGATATGAAAAAAATTGAGCTGGTTTGAGGGAGAAAGAAAATACCAGGGAAAGATGACGGAAGGTGGTTAAAATAAACCTGAGGGTTAGAATAAGCATAATAAGGAAGGTGGCATTCAAGCAGACTTGAAGGACTTGAAGGAGGCAAGGGAATAAGTCAAAGGATGTGTTGGAGAAAACCATTCTAAGACTGGGGAATAGCTAGAGCAAAAGCCCTAAGTGGGGAAGATATCTGGCATATTCAAGAAACATCAGCTAGGCCAGCATAATTGGAATATAGTGATTGACGAAGTCATACAAATGACATAAGAGAAGTAATAAAGGGGTCACCGAGACATGTGGGACCCTATATGTCATTGCAGACTGAAGCCATTTCAAGGTTTTGAGCAGAAACATGACATAATTTGACTTATGTTTTAACAGGCTCACTCTGTTTGCTCTGTTAGGATTACACTGGAGGGAATCTATGAGAAAAATAGGAAGACTTATCTGGAGGCAGAGGGTGATGAAATTTCCATTTCCTACCAGTTAGAAATTGCATGCAATTTTGAGGGAAAAGAACTTAAAGTAATTGCTAAAATACAAATGTATGTATTCTTTCACATTTAGAAAATTCTGTATCATTCCATCTAAAGCTGGCCCGGTGGATCCATGTTCATCAGGGAAACAGGGTCTTTCTCACCTTTTGCTTTTCCATAATGATCCAAGATACCTACTGGTACTCACCTATTTATTCCAGGTAGAATAAATTCAGACCTAGAATTGCAAGGCTAAAATAAACAAGAAAAGAAGAACAAAGGGCTCATACGCTCTCCCTAGGAAGTTTTCCTAACATTCCTTTAAGAGTTTCAATGACATTTCATTGATTATTTCTACCTGAAAGGGAGCCTAGGTAACCTGCCCTTTTAGCTGAACAAATTGCTTATGGTTTCGTTTCTAAGGAAAAAAGGGAAAAATGGGTATTGGGAGGCAACTATCCTGCCACATAGTGTGATTTATAATCATGTTAGCACTATCTTTTAGAAATTCTCTATTTACATGGTTTCAAGTTTATAGTTCTGCTACAAATGAAATCCCTAAAGATTATCCTATCTGGAATGCTCTCAAGAGCTCCTTGAAAGTTCTTTCACATTTTAGTAGATGGAAAAATGAGGTTGGGTGCAATGGCTCATACCTATAATCCCAGCACTTTGAGAGGCAGAAGTGGGAGGATCGTTTTGAGCCCAGAAGTTCAACACCTTGGACAACAGTGAGGCCTTATCTCTAAAAAAAAAAAAGCCAAGTATGATGGCACTTACCTGTGGTCCCAGATACCCATGAGCCTGAGGCAGGAGGATTGCTTGAGTCCAAGAGGTCAAAGCTGCAGTAAGCTGTGATCACACCACTGCATTCCAGCCTGGGCAACAGGGCAAGGCCGTTTCTAAAAACAACAACAACAACAAAAACTCTAAAAAGAAAGAAAGAAAGGAAAGAAGGAAGGAAAAATGACACCAGTTCCTCAACACTTCCTGTACTAAAACCCTTTACCAAATAACTCTAAAATGTAACTTTCTAGTGACTGTCCCCTTGGACTCTGAGCAAGACCATGCCAGTTGCCCAGCTTCAAAAACTCTTCTCTTTGGCTCTTCTGTTATAAGAACATGCTCAAGCTAGCCTGCTGAAGGATAAAAGAAACATGGAGCAGAGTCCAGTTACCCCAGTCCTCTGAGAGAAGGCCAGCCTAGATAGGCCAACAGGCTATCTGCAAGTTCTTAAGGAGAAAATGAAACAGTGGATCCCCAAAGAGGTGAACAAGCCCAGCCAAGATCAAGAGATCCAATAACCTAATAGGCTCCCATTTGATCCCAGACACCTGAACAACAGCACTTACTTTTGCTTATCACTGAGCTTTTGAGGTTGTTACTAGGCATTATTGTGGCAATTGATACCTGATATATATGGGGTTGGTATTATTCCCATATTTCCAGTAATGAAACAAATTTATCCTTTGTGAAGTATGTATTTGGTTATACCAATTGGTGAAGTTTGATACATTTGTTCAAGTTTTTATCCCGAAAATAATAATGTACATTTAAATGGATTCTCACACTATACCATACACATCTGTGTATGCACACTTGCTTTCTACATATAATGAAACAGAATTATATTATTCTTTATATAGTTGGGTATCTGTCACATTGTCTGTGTAAATATACACACGTTATCAGTTAAGTTTCTTATAGCCTTTCTTGTGGTCTGTGAAATGGTAGGTTTTCCTTTTCTGCATCTACAAAAATAAAGGTCATCTGAAAAATCCCATGTTATTAAAATTATATATATATACATGAATGATACATGTTCCATATTGGGAACTTCAAAATACATAGTATAATTTAAAGGTAATTGCAAATGAGATTTTTTCAATTCAATATAGCACTATTAGTAACAAAAATTGAATTGCATACATCTGCATAGAAACAGAACAAATTCCTTTAGGATTTTATGAAAAAAAAAATATTGTGGCGGGGAGCTGTTTAGGAAAAACCTGTGTATGATGTGTAAAATGCTGGGCAGCTTTCTTCTTTTGAGTTTTGAAACTTCTGATACTCTTCCTTTTGCTTTTGGGTTCAGTTGGTCATTGAATACCTTTGAAGATAGTTATCTGCAAATTTGACTTTGGGGTATAAATATACGGGAACAATTTGTAACCTGGGAAAGTGGTAGTATGGAAGAGTAATATTTGAACAAGAATTGCTTGAGGAAGAATTTCCTACTTTAGACAGGCATCAATAGCAGATGGTGAGACCTACTGGGAAATAAGTGCAAGTATTGCGAGAGGGAATACTGTATAGCTGCAAATATAAGATCTGATGCAGCAGAAATCTCTCTCTGGAAACTGAAGTTAAATTGCCCATTAATGTTTTATAAACACTTTTTCTAATGGAAGAGCTAAAAATTAATCAGAAAAGAAGAGGTATTTTGGATAGCAAGATTTGTGCAGAAATTTCTCAGGGTTTTCTGGAAGCAATAGGCTATCTCTTTAGATTGTGCAAAATGTGCAATGGGGACAACACAGCTTTTAAATTATTTTTTCGAGTTTAAGTTGACTGTAGCATTGAGTAAAATGTTTGAATGTTACATTAGAAAAAAAAGAAAAAAAAGACAGCAAATGTTTAGAAGAATAGTAATGAAGTTTACTTTTTCTAAATTATTATACACTGTTTAAAAAGTTTTCTATCACGTCATAATTTCATTCTTAATATATGAAAAATAAACTTGTTCAAAAATCAATATTTTTAAAATACACATAAAATTAATTTTAAAATAACATAAAAAGATGCTAATTAACTTTTCACTGAGAATCTAACAATCCAAACACCTTCTCATAGTCACACAAAGATACACATACACAAACACACATATGCCAAATATATAACCATTTTACTTAATTTTTTAATATATTAAGGTTGTTTTTACAATTGGAAGATGTTTGCCATAATTTTATTTAAATGACTGAGTAGGAATTTATTAAGTACCTTATTTTAGGACACAAAATCTAGCTACTACCAATATCCTGAAATACATGTGACTGGCTAACCACCTTATTGAGTAGAACATTTGGTTTAAACACATAAAAAAATTAAATGTTTAAAATAAATCAGAGAGAATATGTTTGATAGCCAATATATAACTGAAGTTATAATCTAACAAATATTTCTCCTTATGATAAAGCATCTGTTATGTACAATCATTTTCTGTGAAACAGAAGAATTCACGTCATGTTTACTGAAACTTGAGATATACAGGAAAAAGGAGGAAGGCAGAGAACCTTTACATATAAAAACAGATACACAAAATTAGCGTAAACATCTAAATATGGGCTGAATCATGATCCCCAAAATTTATATGATGAAGTTGTAACTCCAGTACTTCTGAATGTGACTATATTTGAAGATAAGGTCTTTAAAGAAGTAATTAAGGTTAAATAGGGGTAATTAAGGTGGGTCCTAATCTGATATGGCTAGTGTCCCTGTAAGAAGAGGCGATCAGGACACAGAGGGAAGCATAGGCCGAAGATGGCTCTGTCCAGCCTTGAAGAGAGGTCTCAGGAGAAACCAGCCCTGCTAACCCTTTATCTATGTCAGGCTTCTGGCCTCCAGAATTGTGGGAAAATTAATTTCTGTTGTTGAAATTAATTTCTGTGGTACTTTGATATCATAGCCCAAGAAAACGACACAAATATGTACTATAGAAAAAAAATAAAATTATGTAAACATAAGAAAGCCAGTTCTTTGTTATTGTCATAACAGATGTCTTAGAAAAAGCTATGCTTCCTTTCATGTAATTTTCCAAATGGTGTTATTTTCAGGACACAACCACTGCTGCTATGAAATTTCTCTACATTTTGTTAGTAAATTATTTCTCCTCCATCTTCCTCTCTCCACCCAGGCTCACTCTCTTCTTTCTATGTTGCAGCAAGGATGTCTCATTATCAAAAATGTATGGTATGGTTAAGCCTAAATGAAGGCAAGTACATAAATATGTTAGACTTAAAAATCTTTCCATGTTTCCTAAAACTCTCTCTGAGGAAATTTCTCCTTTCTTAATGAGTCAGTTGTTTTCATTTAACCACTAATTATTCTTTCTAAGCATAAGGGTATATGTGACACAGATGATGACATTTTATGGGAAAATATTTTACTAATAATTGAGAAATATTACATCAGCCAACAATAGCAAACATCCAGGTGAGTATTACTTTATATTTATAGAAAAATTAAAGCATTTGTCTTGAAGTATCATTATTATACCATAAAGACTAATTTTTACTTACATTATTTTTAAAATAAGTCACCAAATACTACTGTATTATAGTATATATACTACTATAATACAGTATATTATAGTATATATACTACTATAATACAGTATATTGTAGTATATATACTACTATAATACAGTAGTATTTGGTGACTTATTTTAAAAATAATGTATATAGTATATATAGTATATACTATAATACAGTAGTATTTGGTGACTTATTTTAAAAATAAGTATATACTATATACTATATAGTATATATATTTTACTAAGGCCTTATAGTCACTAAAAACTGAATTATGTTTTAATTATAATTAAAATTAATTTTATTTATAATTAAAATTAATTTTATTTTAAAAATAAGTATATACTACATACTATATAGTATATATATTTTACTAAGGCCTTATAGTCACTAAAAACTGAATTATGTTTTAATAGAGGTATAATACAGTAGTATTTGGTGACTTATTTTAAAAATAAGTATATACACTATATAGATATATATATGTATATATACTATATAGATATATATATCTATATATACTATATAATATATATAACTATATATACTATATAGTTATATATAACTATACATACTATATAACTCTATATACTATATAGTATAAAGAGATATATAGTATATATAGATATTTATTATATCTATATACTATATATCGTATATATACATATAGTATATAGAGATATACTATATATACTATATTTATATATACTATATATATTGTGTGTGTGTATATATATATACTATATATATATCAATCAAAATATATATACTATATATATATATACTATATATATTTCCCACACTATATTTGTCAAGCATCAGGGTCTTCCTATATTAATTTATTTAGCCAGTACATACTGGCCTGTTGACAATCATCCTCTGACAGGTATAAGGTAGATTTTGTACTGGGTATCTAAGCCTTAGTCCACAGTATAAGATAAACTATTATTCAAACCACTTCCAAAGAAAGACAAGCTTCAGGTGAAATGGGAAACCTGGAAGCTGAATCAGGCTGAATTTTTTATCTTTCCGAAAACTTTTTCACCTAAGAGGTTGTAGGAGTCATAAAATTTCTTGCGACACGCATTTAGGAAGTTCAGGATGCTGATGACGGTACTCTGGAAACATTCACATAAACACAAAATACATGTAAATTGCAGACCATTTTGAAAAGTCAGCACAAAGGTAAAGACTTAAAATTAACCTGAAGATAGATCTACCTGCACTAGGGGAATCCGATAGCAATCAAAGATCTTCATTGATGATTCAGAGCTAAGTTTCTCTCAGATTCTGCTCTCTCAGCAGTATACTGTCAAAACCAGTCAACTAATAAAAGCAGGTCAAAAAAAACAATTATTTGCAGAGCTAACAGGCTCAAAACTGCAATTCTACATCTTCAAGTTCTAGCCCAAGTCAGATGTTGGTTTAACCTTTAGACATATATATATATAAATTCAAAGCATGCCAAAGAATTCTGGAAAGAATTTAAAAATTAAATTGGTGATTGTTCTAAAACAGTATTTAAAAAAAGAAAACAAAAAGGGAGATTATTTAGAAATAGAGAAACTATTGCAGATATAGGAACCTGTTGGGAAAAAAAAAAAAGCTACCAATTCAACTGGGGGAAAATCTTAGTTAAATCAGTTGCTTGGTCTCATATAGACAAAGCAGAGAATTTGTTATTGAATCCAAACTCATTGTTTGATTCTCTGTTTGTACACATGTAGCATGTTACCACTGAGAATATGGATCCAAAGATAAACTACATTGGTTCAAATTTCAGCATTTGCTGGCTACATACTTTTGGAAATTTAGCCTGGGGCTCAGTTTCTTCATTTGCTAAAGGAGAAGCTAATTACACTTCCTCAAAGTCTTGGGGAATTAGATGATCAATCTATGTAATATACTTCACAGAGAGCCTGGTATAAGTAAATACTTAATCAGTGATAATTATTATTATTTAACAATCCAACGAATATTCAATTCATACATGAAGTAGATAATAACAAAATCCTCCAGTGTAAAAATATATCTTAAAAGTAAAAGATGTTTAGGCTTAAGGTATATATTTGGCATTATAAAATGGCTTAAACAGACTTAGGATTTTTCAGGCCTGGCCTCATAATGACAAAATATCCTTCTGAAATGCCTAGATCAAGAATTAAGAAAGTAGTTCTACACCAGGCAAGGTATTTAAAAAAAGACAGAAACATTTTCTATATCACTATTCTTGGAAGAAATAATTTTCATGGCCAATAAAATTAGGTATATTTTCCCCCAGTTTACAAAATGTCTCATAATTTATGTGCTGTTGAAATTCTATGAGTTTTTAATTTTACTGATGGTATACTTTATTCTATAATTAATTGATTCTTTCTCAAATTTTCTCTTCTTTCCACATTGGTCCTGTTCTGTTACTTTGGACATTATATAATTTTTACTCCCTGTTTTCAAAATATTTGAAATACAAAGAAAGAAAAAAAAGAAAACCAGTGTTTTGTTTTCTCATCAGCATACCAACTCTCAGCATTCCCAGCCTGGGGTGTGTGTGTGTGTGTGTGTGTGTGTGTGTGTGTGTAGAAAGACACAGAGAGAGAGAGAATTTAGTGATTTTTAAAAAGCAATAGGAGAACTATCCAATGTTTTTTACTTTAAGAAAAATTTAGAACAGCTGCGGAGGCTGGGATCCCAGGGAAAATGAGGTAAGATTCCAGGTGCTGTCTTTGGCTGCCAGTTCTGTAAAACAGTATTGTATTAAGATAAATAAATAGATAGATAAATAAACACTGCTCTTTTAATTACCAAGGAGGCGGGTTTTGGAAAAGATGTGCCAAGTCACATATGAGTGCCTAGGCAACCCAGATTTTAATTTCCTAATCTGTGTCCGCCTGTGTGGTGGGTTCCTGCCAGAGGCTGCTCAAACTGTCCTGGGCACAATTGCAGCAGGAGAATCTGAGGAACTATAATATAGGATTACCTTGCCCTTTCTTTCTTTCCCTTATTTTCTCTCAAGACTTTTAAGAGCAATTTGGTAAAAATGATGTTTAAAATTAATTTCTTAGCACTATTCATCGAGTCATCTTTATTTCAGCATCATCATTTCTGGGTTTATCAAAACAACTCTGTATTAAAATACAAGGATCCATACTTTTGCAGAGCCCATTTCACTCCGTGAGCAAATCAGCATGTATTTATGGCACGGGTATATAATGGAAAACAAGTCTTTAACATTAAAAAACATGGAAACTGAGGATGCTGAAATCAAATCATCAGGTACACAAGGCCATAGAGGGGGCAAAGTGCTCTTGTCTTTTGTGGCTTCCAGCACAATCCTAGAAATTTTTTTCTGGTTACCATAGGGAGCATGGCTAGGAATCAAGTCATGATATAAAGGAATGCTGGGTGTGAAGACCCAGTTTTAGCTGAACAATCATAAGTTTATGTAGAAAATAATAGATCAAATTTCTCCAGAAACAATGAACTGCCTGAAAGCTGGGGCAGAAAAATAGTGTTGTGGTCAAACAGGCAGGGGCCAGTATAAAGTTAAGGGAGCAAGGGTCGCGCAAGAGCCCCATGGATAAAGATAGAAGCTCCTTGGGAGGACTGGCCATGAGTCGGTGAAGGGAAGGAAAGCAAGGATGCAGAGGAAGGTGATGGTCTCCAAGATTCTAGGACATAGGTGGAAGACTAGCAGTCAGGAAAGCATAGCATCTTAAAAAATAAAGTATTTGGAGATTTTAGAGGAGGGGCTATTTTGAAATTTAATATCTTGGAAATGATTGTGAATTATGATGAAGTCAAGACTATGGGTCTGGCCAGCAACTCCTACTATAGAGTAGAAGTGAGGGGGTTCAAGTTAAGGAGATGAAGGGGAAGTGAGGCCCAGGTGTTGAGTATTTTGTCTATAGAGAAGATGGTGTTGGAGGAAGAAGTGGAGAGAAAGACTGTGACCCAGGCCCTACAACTATGTAAGACATTGCAGACGCATACCAAGATCCTTGTACTTAGCCACAGTGAGGGCCAGGAAAGAACACTGTGAAGGAATCATGTGAACTTTCAGGGATAACGCTAGAGGAATCATGATCAATAACTAGCAGCAACCCTATCAGCTTTCAGACACTTCCTTCTTTGCCTCCCTCTGCCACTGCCCTCTCTCCTAACAGTCTGAAGTGCTTGACAACAGAGTTGATTCATTAAATAAGGTGACACATGAATAAACCTTCTCACCAAAAGGAGTTGTTCAAAAGAAGCTACATTACCTGGCAAGATAGCAACTATCATATTTAGATTGCCTTTTATCCTTCTCATGTTCACTCTCAAATTAGCTGATTTTCAGTTTGGGAAATTCTGAGATCCCAGATTCAAAGGAATGAGATATTGGGGTTTGGCGTGGGAGGGCTACAAAGGTGAAAGCATCAAAAGCTTGGTGGGCATTTATATTAATTTCCTTGGGCTGTCCTAACAAAGTATCACACACTGGGTGGCCTAGAACAACAGTAATGTATTCTCTCACAGCTCTGAAGACTAGAAGTACAAAATCAAGTTGTCAGCAGGGCACAGTCCCTCAGACACTCTGAGCAGAATCCTTCCTTGCCCATTCCTAGCTTCTGGTAGTGGCTATTAATCTGTGGAATTCTTTGTCTTTCAGCTGCTTCACTCCAATCTCTGCCTCTGCTATCACATAGCATTCTTCCTGCCTGTCTCTGTGTCTGCATCCAAGTTCCCCTCTTCGTATAAAGACACTCGTCGTATTGGCTTAGGGGCCTAATATTCTCCTTTATGTCCTCATCTTAACTAATTACATCTCCAACAACCCTATTTTCACATAAGGTCACATTCTTAGGTGCTGGGGCTAGGACTTCACATGTCTTTTTGGGGGACACAATTCAACTCACAACATCTTAGGAGACAATTCAAAAGCTAGACTGGGGAGCCAGGGTAGGGTGTTGGGAAGAGAGAGGGTGTCAACCCATGCCATAGTTCCTGAATAATGGAGCATCACAAATTAACACCCAAAGTTTGGAACTGACAAATGCTACTAAAGCAGTAGGATGCTGAAAGTAGGATTGCTGGGGGGGGAGAGGTGAGTACCATAACCAAAACTCAAGTCAGGTAAAGAGGGGGAAGGGGTAAGAAAACTTCGCATGCATCAACCAGAAATAGGCATATTTTATTTAATTTTAGCAAATACATCAACCTTAGATCACTGAGTGTCAGGGAATACATATTTGGGTTTAGTCAATTGTGATATTCATTGATTGATCAGTAAGTATTTTTGCTTGTTAATCTTTAGGTGTTAGTCAAGTGACACAGCCTGGTGGTTAAGGACAGGCTCTAGGGCCAGGTTGCTTGGCTTGGAAAACTATCCCATTCCCTATCAGCTGTGAGACCTTAGGTAGATTACATAACTTTCTTATGCCTCAGTTTCCTTATCTATAAAATAAGTACCTATTTCATAGGGTCACTGTGAAGACTAAATGAGCCAATCTGTTCTGTGTCTGGCACATAGAAAGTGTTCAAAATATAATAATTATATTTTGTGTTAATTTGTGGAGCATCTCATTTTTAAAATAAAATTCTTGAGTTAAATATAAACACAAAGAATATAAATTACTGAGTTTTATTTTGGCTTAAAGTCTCTTTTGTTTAATTTTTAATGTAGTATGTCTTTTTTTTCTTAATGGGAAAATATTGTTTGCATAGGTTTGAAAGAAATTACTAAATTATTTTATTATATAGCTTCTTCATCTGAAACTAGAATATAGCACTTATTAAAATATAATTGTTAATTAACTCTTTTGCATACTTAAAAAGCTGTGTTTTTTATATCATTTAAGTATTGTGGGTGATGAAAATAGTAGTAATTAGATAATATTGTTCACTTAGTAAGGCTGCCCTACCAAGCACATTCTATACATTTTTGTCATTTCATCTATAAATAGCCCCATTAAGCAAGCATAAGAAAGCATTTTTTTCTCTTTCTTTTAAATGAGATCAGTGAAGCACAGAGTGGTTAGGTAATTTGTCCAAGGTAACACAGCTATAAAATAGTTCACTGAGAATGCAAACCATATTTATCTGATAATAAAGTCTGAGCTCTTAATTAATTTGTTTCCTCTAAGCCCAGTTTCTGGGCTCTATTTTAATATATAGAGATTTTTTTAAAGATAAAATACGTAGTAATAAAATTATTTTTAAAATATATCCTTTCATAATTTAATAACCAGATAACCAGAGGGCTAAAATATGTTTTGTACGCATAATTCATTTCTAGTATTTCTAGAAATGGCATTAAATAAAATTACTAGTTCCTCAGTAATGTTTGATCGTTTTCTAAAAAGTTATTTCCTTTCAGAAACATCAAAAAAAAGTAAACAGCAATGCAAAACTCTATTCCTATTTTCTTACTAAGTAGAGCCTTTAGAAAAAGTTTCAAACTTTTCTTTGCAAACTTTTCACTTTTGCAGTGTTTTCTATCTCAATAACAATGAAGCAACACCCTTGAACCCCTCTGTCACCTCTTCACTGCTATGGATTTGTTTAGAATTGCTCTCTAACTCTGTCTCTAAGCATACACTGATTAAAATGTTCTAATTAAACGTATGACTACTATAGAAAAATTATTGAGCAATTCTTCAGGGTGAAAATGCTTAGTGTTGGAAGCCTAATTCTACTGTTCATGTTCATACTGAGCAATATTTTCTAAAAGGTTCACTTCTGTGTTGTGTAATATTGGATGTAGTCCCAACAGCTAGAAGGTATTGTTTCTAAAACAAGGCCAAGCAAGCATAAAAGTTTGTATGATGATACAGATTTGATTAGCTCTTAAGCAAAACAAGTTCAGCCAGGCTGGTTTGAGCAGTCATTCTACACTGAATCCTATAACTTTCTACCACTGCCATCCTTCTGAGAGTGGGCTTTTGTTATATTCTAAAACCATTTTTAAAAGGAAGGGGTGACGTGGTTCTGTAGGTCATAGTATCTGGCAGCCTGCACTCAGAAAAACTGTAGAGACACTGGGATGGGAGCCAAGTTACTTAGAATTGTAATACAGCTCATAAGAGATGAAAAGGAATTTCACTAAGGCACCAATATTACCATTTCTGAGGAAGAATGGGGTCGTGTTTCCTAATTGATGAAACACTCCACCAAGGAGAAAACGTCACTGCTCCCTTTTGAAAGTCTCTCATTGCCTGGTGCAACATTCCTTCTAGCAGCTGTTGGCAGTGCAAAAACCTGGAAGGACCATCTTGGGCCAACCTGGAGAATTAATTAATGTTATCGCCCCTAATCAAGGAGCAGGCTTTCAACAAGCCAGGCATCCATATGACCTACAGAAGTGGCCCATTTAAAACCTGCTCCACTTATTCACAAAAGCAGAAGTACATGAAATTAGCTTAGTCCAGTGCATCTCAAACTTTAATGGATATATGAATTACCTGGGGGATCTTTTTAAAATGCAGATTCTGATTCAGTGGTTCTGCGGTTGAGGCCCGAGTTCTGAACTTCTATTAATCGTCTGAGTGATGTGAGGTTGATACCATCTGTCAATGGACTTAGCCCAGCATTAGTCTCTTTCGTTATTATTTTTTAGGCAAGACCACAATTTTGCCACACTGGCCAGATGAAAGCCCACCTTGATTTAAAGGAAATTGTTTATAGATTGAACCACTTTCACTAACAATTCAATTCAAATTCAACAAACATTTACTGAGAACTAACTTCTTTCTTACAGTTCAACTGAATCTTCCCTGAAACAACTTACAGCTATTTTCCCTGGCTTTCACACAACAGCTTTGTATTCTTTAATATAACTACCTTTGTATTCTATGATAACAACCTTTGTTTAATTTGCAGTCCTTTTGAGTTTTAGAGTTCTACAGTGTGTAGAAAAGTGGACAAGCTTCTTTCACATTAGACATTTTTTGCTATGCGCAAGAATTACCTTAAAAACTCGTGAAAGTGATCTCTGCTTCCAGGATCCCTCAGAAGCAAGTACAGTTTGTAGCAAATTGTACAAATGAATGAAAATAAGATATTTGGGGGGCTCATTATGCAAGGCAAAGGTTCTCATTCTGGAGGAAGTAAGCCAGAATTACTTCAGGAGCCTAATCCAAAAACATACACACTCACCTCTTCTCTCCTTTCTTCCACCCATCCTTCAACAGATTCTGATGGACAACAGGCTTTTCCCAACATTCATTGTCTCTCAATGCACCCCCCCAGTGAGACCTATGGGTTTAGAATCTAATCACTCAGGCAACATCCTCTTGACTTGTGTGGCGAGTTGAAGGATGGCCCCCAAAAGACATGTCCACCCAGAACCAGCAAATGTGATTCTTTTCCTTATGTAGAAAAAGAGTCTTTGTAGATATCACTAAGTTAAGAATTTCAAGACGGAATCATCCTGGATTGTCTGGGTGGGACATAAATCCAATAACAAATACCCTTATAAGAGACAGAAAAGGAGAGACCCAGACACAGAGGAGAAGGTCATGAGAAGATGCAGCAGAGATTGGAATGATGCAGACATAACGATGCCACAGCCACCAGAAGTTGGAAACACAAGGATGTGTTTCCCCCAGGAGCCTCCAAAGGGAGTGTGGTCCTGTTGGCACATCCCGGCCAGAAGCCCGGCCTTCAGAGCTGTGCCAGAATGAGTTTCTGTTGTTTTACACTGGCCAGTTTGTGATATCTTGTTATAATAGTTTCTATTAATGTTTAAATTAATTTTATTTATTTTTCATTATTATGGGTACATAACACATATATTAGTGGCTTATATGTGATGTTTTGATACAGGTATGCAATGTGTAATGATCAAATTAGGGTAATCGGGCTATCTTTCCTCTCAAGCATTTATCATTTCCTTAAGACAGAGCTTTAATTATTATTTTCCTTTTTTTTTTTAAATGAAGCAGGGTCTTACTATGTTGCTCAGGTTGATCTTGAATGCCTGAGCTCAAGTGATGCTCCCATCTTGACCTCCCAAAGTGCTGGGATTACAGGTGTGAGCCACTGCACTCGGCCTAATTATTATTCTCTTTTAGCCAAGGGATTCTATTCATATAGCTCTGGCTTGAGGAGCGTGCAAGTCACCTGGGAACATAATTTCTTTGTACAACACCAGAAAGGCTATTGAACCACTTTTACTCATCACTCTCAAGAATTCAGAGGACAGTAGAGTAAACCAAATGCAGATATTTTTGAATGTGTGTTAAGTATTCTTTGAGTGTAGGCACACAAATGAAAGTGAGAGGACAATTTGGTCAGCTGATACCTTCGTCTGTGAGAAAGATGATCAGGAGTGGGTAATGCAGATGGAAAGAATGGACAATGTGAGAGAGATTTTGGTGGAAAACCAGCAGGAATTAGTGATAGATGCAGCATGGGGGGTACTACCTTCAGGAAGAGAGAAGTGTTAACAATGACTCCAAGTTCTGTCCTGCCTTAAGCAATTGTGTAAACAGTGTACCATGCTATTTATTCAGATAAAAAGCAATTGAAGACTAAGAAAAGGAAAAGTTTTGTGACCCAGGCTTGAAAAATTCAGAAATTCAGGTACATTTGCAATATCTATGGAGTGAGATCAACTTGAGAGTTACACAGATGCTCAGAGGAGAGAACTAATATATACATTTAGAAATTACCAGTGAGTAGTAGTACTTGAACAAAAGGGACAGTAGAATGTTGACATGGAAGAATGTAAAGAATAATAAAAGAAGGCCCAAAATGATCCTGCAGGAGCTGCAAGTAGAGAAGAATGATGAGCTTTTAAGGATGACTGAAAATGAGCTGCCAGAAAAAAAAAGAAATACTGGGAAAGACTGTTGTCCTGGAAACAGAATGAAGATAATATTTTAGGGAGGAAAATATGAAAAGCAGTGTCCAGTGCTGTTGAGAAAAACCAACACCAAACATACAAAACAAAACTCAATTTGTACCATGAAGTATCAAGACTCATGGATGAGATATGTCTGATAGCTCTATAACTGACAGTGAGGGAGTACTTTTAGGGTAGAATAAAGGCATTTTCAGACATTCATGTTCTCAAAATATCAACCTTCTTTGCAGCTTTTATGCAGGAAGCTGTGATATATCTGTCAAAATGGGAGAGTAAAACAAGGAGAGAGGAAGATATTCAGGATGCAAGAACTTCAACACTGGACAGAGATAAAGAGACAAGCAGGGGACGGGGATCCAGGATGACAATGGCCTGGCAATGTAGTAACCAATTCATCCAGACAGGAGCAGATCATAGACGTCCTGCAGAGACGTCTCCAACAAGATAAAGTAGATAATGTACCAGATGCATCTGAAGAATTGAGAAAAATTCAGGCAGCAGGTAAAGAGTTTGGCGAAATTAATGATGAATACATAGAGAATGAAGCAAACTAAAAATAAGTAGTTATCAGCTCCAGAGAAAAACTATGCAAGAATATTTATCTAATCCAAATTATGACATGACTATATTGGGAGAATGCGGGGAGACAGGGTTGGAAAGTTGTACATGAGAAGAGAAAGTGGAAGATGAAAGAAAGTCAATGAATGACTAAAACTGAAAGCTAACAGAAATGAAAAAATATTATTTAGTGACACTGTTGTGGATGCAATATAACCAGCTAAAAACAATGAAAATGGTTGCCTTTGAGGTGAAGAAAATGGAGATGGGGGAATGGGTGCTTTGTCTCTCTCTCTAACAAATATTGTAGAATTCTTTGGATCCTTAGGTCCCTTGATCAAAATTGTTTTAAGAGGTAGAGAAAGAAAATTTTTAAATGTCTCTTGAGAAGTTAGTTAATAGGTATAAAAATATAGTGAGTTATATAGTTAGTTAACAGGTATATATAGTTACTTAATAGGTATAAAAAATATATCTAGGAAGGAATAAATTCTGCTTTTCAATAGTAAAGGAAATTATAGTGTAAAATAACTTATTGTATATTTTAAAATAGCTAGAAGAATTGGAATGTTCCCAACCCAAAGATAAATATTTGAGGTGAGGAATATCACAATTACTCTGAATTGATCATTACACATCATATACATGTATCGAAATATTACATGTGCCCCCCGCAAAACAAGTATAACTATATCAATAAAAAATAGAAAATAAAAAAGACCTGTCTATTGAATTGAAAACAAGTAACTTTTCGATGCAAGCATTAGATTGCAGTTAAGGCACAGAAGCCTTTTAAAGATGAATGTGGTGGGTAATATGCTCACAGGATGCCATTTTAAATCGCTCCCCAGAGAGAGAGAAAACCTTGTTCCTCTAAGTGTGGCCTTAGAGCACTTATCTTAGAATCTACTCAAGTGTTTACTAATATTTAGCTTCCTGGACTCAATACCATTTTTATGAATCAGAATGCAGGTTGGTTGAGTATTCTTTACCCCAAATTTTTGGGACCAGCAGTGTTTTGGATTGTAGATTTTTTTTTTTCAGATTTGGAAATAGTTGCTGATATTAAGCATGCCTAATCTGAATATCTGAAATTAAATTATGCAGGTGCTCAAAAAGTTTCAGTTTCTGGAGAATTTAGGATTTTGGATTTTCAGATTAGGGATGCTCAACGTGAATTTAGAGGAGATACACTTCAAAGAAACTTTCTGGATAATTCGTTTGCCTATTAAAGTTTGAGAAGCACAGACTTAGGGCAATGATTCTTAACCAAGTGGTCTCATCCAAGTGACTCAAGAGCATTCTAAAGATATCCATCGCCTCTCCTGCCACGCGCATAGCAATCCCAATGCAGTAGGTCAGAATTGGTTCCCAATGTAAACGCATTGCCTTGAAAAAGTTCACTGACACTTCTAATGCTCATTCCTGGATAAGGTCTTCTGTGGAGGAATTCCAGGGCTGTCAGCCTCTGTCTTTTCACCACATCCTTTTTGGAGACCAGACTGCAAAGAGCTGTGGCCATACCTTTAAAAGTCTGCAGCAGACAATTCTCTGTAGTAAAAAGTCAATCAGCCTCGTTGTCTCTGATCCTTTACTTATGTAGGCAAACTTGTATCAACTATTTTAACTTACGTTGCTTCATTAAATTACTGCCACTTCATTAAGAACTCTAATGTCCACAGATGCCTTTTAAGTTGGAGCTGGATACTATATTTCAGTAAGTGTTGGGACTATGGAAATAATCATTTTGTAGCTCTTACACACAAAAAAACTTAAGATATACATTTACTCCCAACCTGGAATTTTGGATATATTATTCTGTAAAAATCAACATCCACATCTTGTCATTTAAAAATATGCCAAGTAAATGAAAAAATTATTAAAGTATTCTTTCTCATTTTAAGTAATTTAAATATGCAATTGGGCTTCTATAATGAGGCGTGTATTATAATGATAATGTTATAATATTGTTATAATAAAAATAGCCATCGTGGTATTCATAGATCTCAAATTATCTTACCAAAAATGTAATTTATAGTAGAAATCATAAGTAACTGACATTCCCAGATAATTAATATAATATTATAGTATCTCTAAGACCCATGTTTCTAATCTAAAGTAATATGGTTCACAAAAACACCCAGTTAACAAACATACTGATGAGTGATTAAGAGATCCTCTATTAAACTAGGAGTGCCATTTTAGTAGAAGAGGCTGACTAGCTGGAGAATACTCACACTCCACTGGGGCATCAACCCGTAAGGAAGACGTCCCCAGGAAGCCCCTTTCATCTGCTGAGGCTTATCCCAGAGGATCATTGGTAGTTCTAACATGTTGTGAGAGGGAGACGGATACAAATCCCATCAGCTAGGATCCACTTACATTATTCAAAGCTTAATATTTATAATAAATTCATATGGCCCTGAGATTATTGACTTTTGAGGAATAAGATTTTCATAATTTAAGGAGTCATGCAGGTTTTCTGCATTAAATGTAGCCTTACAAGTGGTTTTACATGAGAAGTTAAAAAGTATCAACTAACAAAGGCAGTAAAAGACTGACACATCCATATTCTCATAATGTATGCCTGGAAGGAATCATCATATATTAACATTTTAAGGTTAAAAGTAACAGTTATAGTTCTAAGCCAAAACAAACTTTTCATATTCAGTTTAGATAACAACACACGATCTTCATGTATTATTTTGTATTATAGTTGGGAAATTTGTGAAAAACATACTTTTAATTTCTCCTTCTCCTGCCACCATGTTAGGGCTTCTGGGTCCATTAACTATGTACCCAGAGCTTCTCTGGACCTTTCCAAACTGGGCATTGGTAGTGTCCCAAAAAGTCATTATGGAAATTGAACTGTTTCCCCTACCCATACAGAGCAGCCCTTGAGAACTTAGAGAAAGCTCCAGATTGTCAAACATTGCTTTTCTTCTGCCAGACCTTGTGGTCTATGTTTTTGTTCTGCTCTGTTTCATCAGAGCATCAGAGAGATGCAGAATAGGTGAGAACATAGGTATCTTCTTTGTGTGACTCTCCGTCACACACGGTCACTTGGGAGACCTGTACAACCCTAAGGGGTTATGAAAATAACCCCTTAATCTATAACTGGTGGGCAGAAACCAGCACTTGGGGCCCTGCTTTCTCTGTCACTGACTCTGTCAATCCTTGTCCCAACTCTCCCTCAAGGCTACTGAGGTCTCACAAATGCCTCTGGAATCCCCTACTTCCTTCAGCCCAAGGGAATAAAAAAGTTTATATACTACCAAGCATAAAATGAACCCTAAAAGAAACTACCTACCAAATAATCAATGTAGAATATTTGCTCAATGTAGAATGGGTACTCCATATAAATTCAGCCTGATCAAAGCATATTTACAAGTAGAGTTTATTAAATATAGAATATAATCCTGAATATCAATAATAGAAAATTTTACTTACTTAGATCCTTTTCAAAATGTCTCTGCATATAAGCATTTGTCATGAAATATTTTATAAATAAGTTAAATGGCTGAATATATGTACTTTTCATATTCTCATAGCTTTGTAATATTTGATTACAATGCTGGATATAAAAGAAATGCATACAAAATGCAATCAGAATCCAGAAGATTGAGTAGTTAAATCTGGATCTGAAGGAAATGCCATTTATGTTAGAGTCTGAATGATGAATAGAGCATCAAAAGAGGAGGGCTCGGGGTGGGCTGGCTCAGAATTCCAGGTAGAGGGAACAATAAGTGTAAAGGTACACATGGCATATTAAGATGGTTTAACTCTGGGTTTTCCCCAAACTAGTTAAGGATTTGCTGCAGATAGTTTATTTGCAAGGGAATCACATGGAACAGGAGGAGAAGAAAATGAAGTGTAACAGCAGGAAAGAGGAAACACTAATCCAAAGTTGTATTCCTTGGATGATGAGAAATAACTTAATGGATATGATGTAACTGTTTGGGTGATGGATACCGTAAAAGCCTCGACTTGACCACTATGAAATCTATGCATGTAACAAAATTGGGTTTGTACCCCATACGTTTATATACATTTAAAAATGAAACAAAGATATCTTCCTGAGCAAGTTGCCACTGTGAACTGGGATTTAAGCTCCTGGGAAACCCTCAGAGGAGCATGTCAACTGTATTTTAGAGTGATCTGCTCAGGACATGAAACAGGAGTCTATTTGCTGGCTCTGCTTCCAGGGGGTCAAAGCTTTCCCCAGATATGTTAACTCATTTGTGCTTGAAGGTTCCAGCAGGTGTAGAATGGCTGAACAGATTCCTGCCAGTGTTTCAAGTGCTGTTGGCAGAGAAGCCCTGGGTGGGAGATAAGAAACATATTGTGCAGTGGAGTTGAGATATCAGAGTACATCTTAGCACAAATGGTTGTTTCAGTAAAGGCTGGAGTAAAATGTTAGATCAAAAGTATGTGAGGCTGAGTAGAATATGTGTTGGTATATAAGGGAAGAATCAAGTTGTCTGATATAACTGAAGTGCATATTGTAGTATAGAGAGAACACTGGGGCACAAAACTTACAGAGAAAATCTTAAAAGTTAGGTTGTGGATATATCATGAAGGAAAAAAGAATGCTTTGTAAAAATGTTGTTCTTCATCCTGTAGTCAATGAAGAATAATCAAAGTTTTTAAGATAGAAGAGTAACCCAATTATATTTGTAGTTTAATGAGAGAATGCTGGTGCCAGTAGTTATTTATTTCACAAAGGTATTGAACTTTCCTTTGTACCAAGCACTATGCTAAGTCATGGACATACTGCAAAGAACAAAATGAAAAAGGTGATCTTGCCTTCACAAGTCCCTTACAACCTATTGAGGAATATTTCTACAAGCTACTGTAATAAATCAAGGTATGTTTTTGGAAGAAGGTATAGGTGATATTGGAGCACATAACAGGGGTCCTTGGACAAAGGTAGGAGGTTCAGAGAAGGTATTTAAGAACTGACACTGACCTAATACTGAAATGCGAATGGAAGCTAAGTGAGGAAGAAAGGGGAAGAACGGCCCAAACAGAGCGACTGGCATTCCAGATGGAACAGAGGGAAATATGCATAATGCATCCAAGGAACCAAAGGGATTCAGTATGGCTGGCAATCATGGACGTGAGTAGGGGTGCTGAGAGATGCCTGGAGAAGTGGAGAAGAACTTGCCTCTTCAGCAATGTAGAAAATGCAGATTAGAATAGTCAAGAATCACTGAACCAAATGAACAAAAATGTTGTGAAGCACCCTTGTCCTTTAGCACAAATAAGTTAACTTTTATTTAGATCTAACCTATACTTCCCAAGCCACACTTTCAACAAATTTACTTTTGGCAGACAGAATGGAGTCTGTCAGGTTTCCCGGTTCAGAACTCACCACAGCACTCCATGTTGGACACTTATGACACCACCTCACAGCATGCAATGGATCATTGCATCAGATCCTTGAAAATAATGCTGATGTTATTACTATAACAGCAATAATTAAAACCACTTTGATCTGTCATGCTTTTGTTTCATCCTTCTTTCAAGTCATACAAGAAGCAGGCTTTACCTGGCTTGTTTTATGTTTGTTTCACATTTGACCATCTTTGCCATGTATCTATGAATAGACTACAGCTGCTCCTCTCTTGGTGACTGTGGATGTTTTGCTGTCTACTCCCACATTTTTGGAGGGAAGATTAAATATGACACACAGCTCTGAGGCAGGAAATGCCTGTCTGCTACATTTTGGGAAAATTAGGGATGAACGAAGGGTCATGTGGAATAACAGATGATTTGCTTTGCATCACTTGTAGTTTACAAGGGCAAACGCAATGCTCCAGGAATGTGTAAAATGTATATTATGCTAAACTTGAGGTCATCCTCTCACTTGTCAGAACATAACTTCTAGTCCTAAATTCCAAAACTTTAGAGGCCTGTGAAATACTTGGACAGTTTCCAAAGGAGAGCAATGAAAGTGATAAAAGATTTGAAGGCTAATACCTTTGAGGGAAAGCTAAAAGAACAAGAATTATTTCTCTTCCAAATGAGAAGTCAGAGATAATTTAACAATCTTCAAGTATATGGAATGCTTTATATGTAGAGCAATGGTGTCCAAATTCAGGTAAGTTTGAGCCATGAGGTCTGGGTACAAAAAAAGGAACCCTGGCAGGGAGGGTTGTTGTGTGTTGACACCGGGTATTTGGCTGCAGAAACCTCTTCTTCAGAGGCCCAGAAGACTAGACATTATCTAGCAGTGAGGTGTCATGTACTGTCTGCAGGAACACTGGGGTAAAATAAATGACTTCTAAGAATTTAAATTCAGTAGTTTTCGGGGTTTTTAAAAGGTCTTCCATTTGAGGGGACACCGAGGGCAAATAAATTATTGGCCAAGATTTTATTCTTACATCTCACACTTTCTTGAAATGGTAGCACATCCTGATCATTACTGGTAATAGCTACAACCAGAGTTCCAGAAGCTTCTATCATGTTACCAGTTTAGAACTCTTTCTCATATATAATACTTTTAAAAATATTTCTATTCCTGTATTCCTCGGTTCATCTCTATTCCACTTATCTCTCTACAATCTGATAAGGTACTATTGTACAGAGCCATCTCGGTCTTTAGTCCTCAAAACTGAGGATGATAAATATATAGTATAATACTTGAGTTGAAATAAACATTATTCCATTACAGAAGCAAAATCTATGCATAGACACCTGCATATTTTTGGAAGTATAGGAAGTTATAAGTTTATGACAGACAGCAGCATAACATTCCATTTACAATCTTTTTAGAAAGGTGGATGATAACAGAAGCTAGGACAATACAGTAAAATACTATGTCTGCAATAAAAAGTCAGACTTCACTCTCCTGAAATGGGTTCATGCAGATCACTATATCTCTGTTTACGGGGAATTTTAAGATAGTCACAAAACAAAACCGGCAAGCATGAAGGAATAATTCATTTAACAGCTGTTCAGTAAGGTCAAAAACACAGAAACTACTGAAGGTTACAAAAGTATAGCTAGAACTCTTGGGAGTTTAGCTCTATTACAACAGTGATTTTAAAATCGTCTTCTAGTTGTACCTCACCTGATATTAGAAGGCTTATTATTGGGTATCAGATTTTAGGAGCTCAAGATCAATTCTGTCATTTGACTTACCACCCCATGCCATCATGACTGAGGAGAGTTAATAAATAAAAGCATAGATGCCTCTGATGCTTAGTTCAGAAGAGAAACAAACATGGATCAATAGGGACAATCTGACACAAATATCCCGATTTCTGCCCAGACATCAGCAATAGGGAGGCTATTGCACACAATCCTGAAAAGTCTATCTCCAAATGCACTATTGACAAAAAAGCTGGACATAATAAGAAATTAAATGAAGCTGAATAAATACCCATACTGAGGACTAAACATCAAAACTACATTTGGTGAAAAGTAACCGAAAGAAAAAAAAACAAGGTCAAAAGGCCATCATACGAAACATTGCTATTTTTTGTGGTTCATGGCTTCAAACTGAAATATAAACTCAGTCCAAAGCCAGATTTGTTTCTTCTGTGCTATTTAATTTGAATAGATTTCTTTCTACTTTTGTATTTAAAGGGCTTTGCCTGTCTTCCATTTCTTCTAATATTTTAAATTATACTTAAAAAATTTCTCAATGAAATCCACATTTCGTGAAATAATAGAAAATAGGTATAATTTTGCAATTAAAGTCATCTCAGGGAAACTGCAGTGTAGTTTTTTCTTTTTTTTTTCAATTCTGTTTAAGAGCATAGACTGATTAGAATAGTGATTACCATAAATCAACATCCTGCAGCCATAAACATAATGTTTATCAAGGTGACTTTTCAAGTTCCTGATTTGTTAACCTCATCTTAAGTTTCATAGATTCTGTGTTTTCTCTAGCTGTTCAGCATTACCTCAATATTCCAAAAGCCTCAGTAACTTCATACTGTTAATACTACATTTGATTACATTTGCTTTAAAAAAGATAAAGTTGTGCTCAGACTGTGAAAACTACTTCTCATTTGCACAAATGCAGCAAAGCACAGCCCTTTGCATGTCCTGCTTACAATTTGGAACTTTCCTGTATTACAGCCCCACCAACCTATGGTAAAACAAAAGCAAGAGTTGAATGAAATTAACCAAGCTTTGACAGGAGAATTTTTTTAAATTTCTCAGATAAAACAATTCACAAAATTTCAAATATTTGTAAAATGTCCTCTCAGAATAAAAAAAAAATCTTAATATAAGTATGAAGAATTTGAAACACTTTTACATTTGACAAATTTCTTAATCCTAAGAAATTGATAGTTCAATTAGCATCCCCATTTTAGGAATAGGATAATCAAGATTCTGAAAAATAATGCAACTTGTTTAAAGTCAATGGCAGTACCAGACCTAAAACCTTAGTCTCTGGTGTTGAGCTCACAAAGCTTGACTACTGAACCAAAAACACATACAGGTTTAGAGAAAACTCTCAACTCATGTGCGTGTCCTGTCACAAAGATGCATTGGCAAGGAATCACATTTTTTTTCCTTTCAAAACATTGTGAAGAGAATTTGGTTTTCTCGAAAAATCCTCAGTGGCCCTGTATTAGTCCTTTTTCGCACTTCTGTAAAGAACTTCCCAAAACTCGGTAATTTATAAAGGAAACAGCCGGCCGGGCGCGATGGCTCACGTCTGTAATCCTAGCACTTTGGGAGGCCAAGGCGGGCGGATCACAAGGTCAGGAGATCGAGACCATACTGGCTAACACGGTGAAACCCCGTCTCCACTAAAAATACAAAACGAAAATTAGCCGGGCGTGGTGTCGGGTGCCTGTAGTCCCAGCTACTCGGGAGGCTGAGGCAGAAGAATGGCGTGAACCCGGGAGGCAGAGCTTGCAGTGAGCTGAGATCGCGCCACTGCACTCCAGCCTGGGCGACAGAGTGAGACTCCGTCTCAGAAAAAAAAAAAAGGAAAGAGCCTTGTGCTCCACCTATGTTGCTGCAAAAGACATAATTTCATTCTTTTTTATGGCTGTGTGTATTCCACGGTGTATACCTATATCACATTTTCCTTATTCAGTCCACCATTGATGGGCCTTTAGTTTGATCCCATGTCTTTGCTATCATGATTAGTGCTGTGATGGTAGGACAATTTATACTTCTTTGGGTATATACCCAGTAATGGGACTGCCGGGTTGAATGGTAGTTCTAAGTTTTTTGAGAAACCTCCCAGCTGCTTTCCACAATGGCAGAACTAATTTATATTCTCACCAACAGTGGTAAGTGATCCTTTTTCTTTGCAACCTCACCAGAATCTGTTATTTTTTGGCTTTTTAACAACAGCCATTTTGACTGGTATAAGATGGCATCTCACTGTGATTTTGATTTGCATTTCTCTGATTAGTGATGTTGAGCGTTTTTCATATTCTTGTTGGCTGCGTGTCATATAATTTAATCATAATTTTTCTATGTTCCATGGCAAGTATTTCTGAAGGGGGTTCTTTAACTGCCTTTTTTTTCCCTATTCATTTTCATCTTTTTGCCCTTATCATTGATTAGATTTTGTATTATTTTCTCACAACATCATTCAGCTTTGAGTGAGATGAGTTTTTTCTCACCCCATTATGTCAAATGAAGTTTGTGTTGGAGATTGAGAGTAGTCAGGGCCATGCTCCAAATACTTTAGCACTTCTCCTAATGACATAGGATTGTGCGTGTGAACAAGTTCCTTTTGCTTTTTCTTCTCCTAAGCAATCAAGTTCAGTAGCTATACTGTTAACTACAATGTCAAGCCTCTTGACTCTGGCCTGTCTCAGAGAGCTTCCTACCAACAAAGGACAAGTCTGTTTGGTTCTTCTATTAGATCCACCCCTTTGTTTATCCTTAATACCAGACTGAGTCTTGGGAAGCAAGTAGGACCAGCTCAAGACCCATTTCCTATTTTTCCAAATAATATAATGCCATTTTTCCCTCTCAGAACAGGCTACTGTTTCGAAGAACTGTGCCTGTTGTATTTGTCCAAGATCTGCAGCCATAACATCATTTCTTAGCATGTGGCTGCACTTCTGTTTGACCCTTTTTTACTGGGCAGCCATTCCATATACATGGTGGCTCAGGTTACAAAGGTCTACTTGTGTTAAATATTGAGAGTGTTTTTTTTTTCCTTTCTGTTTCTCATCATACTTACTGTTTTGGGGTTATTACCAAGGGGCAATGGGAGCAGTACTGTTTTTATGCCACTATTATTTAAAATCCAGTAATGAAGACTGGTCTCTTATTTTTGTTTTGTTTCAAATTTTATTTAATCTTTATGTTTTCAGGAAAAGCCACAAAGATAAGAAAGCTGAGAAACTACATTCAAAGAAATTACCCATAGCCATGAGGTAGCACATACAGGACAAGAATTCTCTTGTTCTACTTTTTAAATTCAAAGAGCTTGCCACTATATCATACTTCGACATAGTTTTAATGGTGGATTTGACCTTATTTCCCAGAAAATAAACATAAAATCTGGACTTTCAATGCACTAAGAACCTCACATTTAATTTCATGCTTGAAAATACAGTTTCTATGAGATTTTGAAAGTTTGAAATAATAAATTTTTCTCCAGTGATTCCTTCTCTCATATTCTACTTACCCTCAGAAGTAGATTCAGATAAAGGGTAACTCATATGAAAAAATTTGAACTATTACTATATTTTTAAAAATCTATTTTATTGGAAGATAATTTATTTCTAGATCATCTATACAGTGGCATTTATGAACACCTGACTTGTTAAAACTATTAAGTTAGAGTGGTATGTCACTTTCATAGTACTCTATATGCTGCTGTCTTTTTATCTTTTTGGTGAATACAAGAAATAGAATACAGACTCAGATGCCCACAGTTTGACAGACTCAGATATGTAACAACTTCTGACACCAATAAAAAATCTAAAAATATATTGCCTCAAGATTAACATTAACTGAACTTGAAAAAAAACTAATAAAGACATTCATGAAAAATGTTTCTGTTCACTGATTTGCATTTTCAGACAAAAAGCTACTGAAGGATGAATATGCCTATACTGCTGTGTTTAGTGAGACCTAGACTTTCCAGTAGGAATGTACACACATATGTGTCACTAAAGTCAGTACAAATAAAGACTGTGTGGTAAAAATTAACCCAGTTAAACCTTGCAGACAGTTGGAGAGTTAGGGCAAACACATTGTAAATAGATTTCTTCCTTTAACATGTTCTAACTTTTCTCTCCCTGTTACCTAGGCTGCCAGGGGTGGGTGGGCAAGTATCTTTTAGCTTCTGAAAACTCCTTTGTTTGGAAGCAGAGAGAATAGTGGTTTGGCCTGGTATAATTGTTTTGTTGGTTGGCACAGAGTTTTAATTATTCTGTGATACATCACAAGATATATTGATCACACAGTAACTACATTGTTCTTCCTCTGGGGTCCTTTCTTGTCGACCCTAGTTTTCGCTTAGGACTGGATGTTTCAGCTTCTCTATGAATCTTTTATCTGCCCTTTGTGTGTCTTTTTCTTGTTAATGTTTTTCTTAATAGATTCTAACAGTGACTACAAAGAATATAAGGGTGCTCATACACATATTAAAAATAAAAATAAAGAATAAATTTCTTTGAAGAGGGTCGGTACTGACATAAAGAGAAAACAAATACCCTATAGATACATTGTCCACATTACATGTATTTCAACTCTGTCTGCAACTAAGTGGTGACATGGAAAGTTTTCTATTGAAGATCTTTCTGACCTGCCCTTTGATGGTAGATATAATGTTAGATATGATGTTAGCTATGTAGATTACAAATGAAAATGAATATACCTAATTCAAATAGAATGTAAATTGGATAGCTAAAGGTTAAACCCATAAGCAGTAACAATCATCACATCTTTATTATTTACTATGTGCAAAACATGTTGTCCACTGTTGTGAGCAGTAGGAATGTAAGAAAATGGGCATTCAGCTCTCAGGAATTTTTTTTTTTTTTTTTTTTTTTTTGAGACGGAGTGTCACTCCGTCGCCCAGGCCGGAGTGCACTGGCGCGATCTCAGCTCACTGCAAGCTCCGCCTCCCGGGTTCACGCCATTCTCCTGCCTCAGCCTCCCGAGCAGCTGGGACTACAGGTGCCTGCCACCACGCCCGGCTAGTTTTTTATATTGTTAGTAGAGACGGGGTTTCACTGTGTTAGCCAGGATCGTCTCGATCTCCTGACCCTGTGATCTGCCCTCCTCGGTCTCCCAGAGTGCTGGGATTACAGGTGTGAGCCACCGCGCTCGGCCTCAGGAATTTTTTAATGCATTTCTTGAGATGACATGGAAATGAAAATATAGACTAAGCCAGAAATAAAAGATTTTTATAAACACTGAATGATTATTCTAAGACTAGTAAATTCAGAAGGATAACATCAAGTCAGGGTCTAAAAGATCTCATGTGAGAGTGGTTGGGGTTAACTAAGTCTTGAGAGGTAGATAGAAATTGGATAAGTAAAGAAAAAGAGTAGAGATTTTTAGAGTGAAAGAATGTATGAATAGATTTGGAGGTAGGGGAGCCCTGAAAAGTTATTTAGTTGGAGAAGGTAGTTCATATGGGTGAGTTATAGAAAAAAAAAAAACTTAGGAAAACTAGAGCCATTCTCACAATCTTAGTGCAAAAGAAGATCTCAAGGATTATCTTTTTTAATACTTAACTCTTGCCCAAGATCATACTTTTAAAAATGAATTTATATAAAGACGTTTCATTCTTGTGATTTTTATATAATTGATGATTTTATTAGCTCTCCCATTTTATATTCTATCTTACTTCTATTTGTACTTATTTTCTTCTCAGTGCTGGACAGAACTCTATACTTCATATGAGTCAAAAGGAGCTAATTAATGCTGTGGTGAAAAGACAATGTCCCAAGTGTCAAAGGTTACATACACCAAAAACAGATTCACCATTCAAAGGAGAACAAATGTACAACGTGAGCTGACTGGAGACTCTGCTCCACATGATTACTCAGAGATCCATGATAACTGAGGCAACCTTATCATTCACTACACTATCTGGAGCATTTGGTTTTCTAGGTTGCTTAAGCAAGGGAAGATCTAGCTGTGGGGTCACAGACTGGCTCCTTATGCTTTGGTCCATCACTTCCCCACATCCTATTGTTGAGAACACACGCCCCTCCAAGCTGCAGAGAGGTAACACATAGGGGAATAGATGGAAGGTTTAGTGAGTTCCATTGTCTCTGCCACACAGAGAGGTATGGGGGAGACACATCTACGGAAGGCATATCCCAAAATTTTCCATACCATTTGTTTCTTAAGATACCTCCCTTCCTCAAAACATAAACTTGCAGATTTTATTTTCTAGCTTTTTAATTGTTGTGTGGGTATCTTCTTTGAACCATCTCCAATTGCTCCCTACTCTATCCACAAATAGCAATTAAAATTTAAGTTAGTTCCTAAGAAATGCAAGAAAAAGCCAGATATAATTATATGTATTATCTCTGTGTACATTTTTCATTTCTTGACTTATCTATAACCAAAGGTAATTTCAGACTAACTCTCTCCATTACATCTCTGATTGCTCTCTTCTGAACTCATCCTGCTTTATTGCACTTCTGAGATTTTGCTCCAACTCTTTTACCATCTAGGCCTACTTCCTTTCACCATCTAGGCCTACTTCCTTTCACCATGTCAGAAAACATATTATTTCTTTTTTTTTTTTTTTGAGATGGAGTCTCGCTCTAGAAAACATATTATTTCTTATACGTCTTCAGCCAAATTCACCCTCTCCAAAAGGCTTCCTCGGTTTCTCCCAATAAAAATTAATCCCTCCCCTTCCAAACTACCAGAGTGCAATTTTTTGAACATCTAATGTCTTGCCTGGAGCACTTTGAATTCACATCTCTATAAAGCATGCAAAACAACTTTGCCCTTCAGACATTAGCAATGTCTGAAGAAAATGTTGATTGTCAAAATTTGCAGGGAGGATCAGGACTGCTGCTGGCATCTAGTGAATAGAAACAGGGATGCTATAAAATATCCTTCAATGCTTAGAACAGACCCCACACACAAGACTTATCCAGCCTCAAATGTCAATAATGTCAAGGTTGAGAAGCCCTGCTATAGGGTATGAATGCTAGAGTGAGAATCTTTTTCCCATCTTCCCTTCCCTCAGAGTGTCAACCATAATGCTCTGCAGACAGTAATATATTCAATATTTGGTAACTATCAGCCCTGAAAACTGTCTAAAAGAGTCAACAGGCAGTATTATTAGAAGAGGTAAATTACATTTTAATAATGTCCATAGTTGAGTCTTCTAATGCTTGCCCACGGTTTCCTCCGTTTCAGGCTTACGGGGGCATTATAATTCCCCATTCCCTTTGTGGTTGAGTATGACTTGTTACTTCCAGCCATTATGTTATAGGTAGAGGTGACTTGAGTCATTTTTGAGTGAGAGCATTTAATTGCTGGTGGCAGACCCTCTGGCTCCTTCTTCTTCCTGCTGCTATCAGACTGCATCCATAGTAGGTTCCCCACAAACATGGGGAAGATATGTAACGTGAGCAACAGTTTGTTGCTTCACCAAAATTCTACATGTGTGCTGTCTCTTCAGCATTATAGGCATGTGAATACTTTTAAAAGTCTCCTGTTAGACTCTGCTCACTGCTAAAATGCTAACTTATCTCAGTATGATTTCTCTAATGACTTAAACATTATCATTGCAGCTTGTCTTCTTTGTGTTGACCCACCATTCCTTCACATGAAGCTGTTCCTTGGATTTTTTTTTTTTTTTCTTTTTAAGACGGAGTCTTACTTTGTCACCAGGCTGGAGTGCAGTAGTATGATCTTGTCTCACTGCAACCTCCACCTCCCGGGTTCAAGCGGTTCTCCTGCCTCAGCCTCCCGAGTAGCTGGGATTACAGGCATGCATCACCACGCCCAGCTAATTTTTGTATTCTTAGTAGAGACAGGGTCTCACCATGTTGGCCAGGACGGTCTCGATCTCTTGACCTCGTGATGCGTCCACCTCGGCCTCCCAAAGAGCTGGGATTACAGGCGTGAGCCACTACGCCCAGCCTCTTTGGATTTATTTTGCTGATAAATCAACACTTTTTAAAAAAGCCAACAGATTATGAAAGCTTTCTTAATCAGTCTTCGTTCTGCTTTTGAATTTTTAGTTTACGACTTTTGCACATAGGGCTGTAATATTATTGACTTTACCCATCTACATGTAGTTTATGTTTTTAATTGTGCTATATGTATTTCAACTTCCAACATTAAATTAATTCTGTTTGCTTCTGTTGGTTCATAAAATATATTCTGTTAACATGAAAACACTCGTGGGACATGGAAATACCATAAAATAATAGAAAGAGCACTAGATTGGGGGAGTGAGATAGCACATAAAGCTTTGTACCTAAAAGTAGAAAAACTGGGCCTCCGTGTAACTCTCCCCACTTATTGCTATAAGGTAGATGAAGTCTATACATGCACTCTGTAAACTCTTATGCACTATGCAAAGGGGAGTTATTATTAATGTGCTGACAAGGCTCTTGGCTCTATTTCTGTTGCCACTGAACTGCACAACCATCAATAAGTAAGTTGAGTTCTTGGTTTGCAGTTTCCTTACTCGTGCACTGCATTGTGCTATAGTTGGTTTTTGTTCCTTTTTCCAGGTATGAAAAGTCCAGGTTGCTATACACATTTGTGCTTAAACTTAAATGCTTTACAAAAATCCCACTCTTTTAGAAAAAAATATAAATTATTATCTCATTTTTCAAATTATTTAAGCATCCTGGAGATATGCAATTTCTATAAATACTCCCCATTTTTACTACTTTATATAACAAACAGTCATGACTCACTGTATGTTTTCAATAAATGTTGAGATGAATAACTATTTACCATAATATTAAATCATTAATCAAAAATAATGATTTTAATATAGATTTAATAGGTTTAAATACTAGTAGTAATAATAGTAATGGTTTTTGGCTAGGCAGTATTTCATGGGGATTATATTTATTATTTTATTTAATTTCACAACAATGATACAAGGTTGATAAAAATACTGATAAAGTGAAAATGAAGAACATCTTATTTTTTAGATTGGGATATATTATCTCTTTCTTCATTTTAAATTTCCCAATGCATTTTTTATCACTCTGTGGAATCAGTGTACAAACTATAATCTGAAAGAAATTGGTGGTATTTTTACAGTACGTGAACACAACCATCTGATTTATAGTTCAATCTGTTAATGCACTCTGTTATTAGGCCACCTGGCAGTTTTATGCATCGTGAATTTAAAGAGGAGCTCAATGTAACATAAGCTTTACAAGCTGGGGAAATATTATTGAAATGAAACATGAATGAGGACCATTTAAACAATAAAATAATGTGCACAGACTATATATTTTTTAGTTTTAGCTAATACGTGCCGTAGGTATAAATTCTGAAATAAGTTGAGGTTCTTATGAGACTATAAAAAAGAAATTAAAAATGAACTTATTATTTACTATTGTTAATCATGTAGCATTCATGTGCTTATAGAGAAACAAAAATACAGCCACAAACTACCTCTGAAAAATTAAGATCGCATATCAACTACATTTTCTTTTAGTACTCACAGAAGTGTACTTGGGGAAATGCTGTCAGAATGAAAAACCAGAATTGGGAGATGAAAGAAAAAACTGTAACTTATTGACCATCTCTTTTATGACTCTCAATTTTATTATCATTTAAAGAATTTGATCCACCACTGTTGAAGTACAAAATAAGGCCTTTACAAAGATAATCCTAGAAAATATGTCATTGAGATTAAGCTGTGGCATAACAGTGAATCTGTATTATACTGGAAAAAAGTATGTCTTCTGAAATGTGATGATATTCATCCTATATTGTTCTAAATGATCTAGTCGTAGCTCATGTCATTTATGAAAAGTGTTATGTTTTAAGTAAGCTACATTCTTCATAGTGATCCAGAAAATTTGGGCTAGGTCTAGTCAATTTTACATCATTATTGTAGTCCTCTTTAATTACATTTATGAATTAGGAGATTTAAGATGGTTTTTATTTTTATTCAGACTTGAAATTACAATCAAACTTCATTATCTGCACCAGGCTTTCAAAGGGATCTTATGTGATTCATAACTATATAATTTCAAAACATATTTTTCAGGATATATTTGCTTAAAGATACATGCAAACAACTTAAGGGAAACTGTATTTTTGTTTATATAAATATACCTATTTTCTCTCATTTTTAGAACTAGAAAAATGTGAAAGATTAATAAAAATGTTATGAGCTCTATATTTTGAATAAGACATTCGTCAAATGGAAAATCCTACTATGTACTCACAAAAATTGAAGAAAAATTACAAGACTTATGGAAAACAATGGCTTTTCAAATAGCTATTTCTTTACACTTCATGAGGAAGTATCAAAACTGCTCTCATCGTCTCAATATTATTCAAACACTTAACTGTCAAGTGAAAAAAATGAATTACACTTTCTTATACATTGGAAAACAAAAACAAATGTCTGAAATATATCCAGCAACTGATAGGTTATTATGCTTATAACCTTAACATTTACTTAGTCCTTAGATATTTGGATTCCATACCTTGATGCTGATGTTTCTGTTTAATCTGCTAGTTTTAATACTTCCATTTAGAAATTTTGATGTTACGATGTCCAAACTTATGGAAAAAGAAAATTATTAAAATAAATGATCATTTAACAAATAAATTCCCTTAAGTACTAATGACAGTATATTATTTGGATTAATTTTTTGAGAATTGGTATTTGGATACTTAATTTGCCACTTACAGAGGTGACTGTGCGTTTTTTTTTGTTTGTTTGTTTGTTTGTTTGTTTTTTTGCCAGTCTGATGTACCCTGAAGACTTTGGTTTGGGAACTTGAGGAGGTCACAGGATAGGATAAAATTCATTTTACTGAAGTATACTGGTTATGAAAATTGCTTGTTCCAGTGAGCGATTTCACTACTTCATTTACAGCGTAAGTGCTCACTGTGTTCCCACTGGCTGGGATCTGACCCTTATATTTCTCATTTTCCTTCTGAAATGTGGGTCAGCTGTGTTGTCAGATTCCTCTTCTCCTGTAAAACATTTTATTTTTAAATATTTGACACTGGAGCCTTCTAAAAGAACAGGTTAAAAAAAATGTCCTGCTGGATGGCATTTATGACTCAGAGAAGTATCATTGCCACTGACCTCACAACTCTTCTTAAATAGTCAGAGAAGGGCAACAAAATTGTCAATTAGGCTTCCAGGGAACAGCATTCAGCCCAACTCAACTCGTGCTTGGCAGCATAATCATGCAGATCTTGCTTCTGCACGAGAAGCCTTTCAAGCCTATAATAACGAGGGTTCAACAAATTTGAACTTCCTCTCTCAACAGCAGATTTAGAAGCTGTTGATTTGTTATACATTTACTAAAGAGTTTTGTAGCATTGACATGCAGCATTTAAATTTATCTCAGATATTCAACCTAATTCTTTGATTCACAAATTAGAGGTCAGACTTCTAGAAACCTTAAAGAATATTGCTGCACACACACACACACACACATAACTTCCCTCTGTATATTTTTATATATATATATATATATGTAAAATTTCTCTTCATCTTTCTCTTTTATTTCTCCCTGATGTTGCATTTTATGCCCTTATGTTTTGGAGGCAGTATTGAGCCAAGGAGGATTTGTCAGTATTCAATAACTTGTTCCTAAGAAAAACTGATACTCTTCTTATTCACAAACCACAAATTTTAGAATTTGCTATTCAATATACTTACCAATAAGAATAAGAATAAAAGGAATTTCAATTATAATTTGCTCTTTATATTTTCCTAGCCACAAGATTTTTATGATTTAAATAAATACGAATTACTCTGAGGCTAGGGAGGAATGTAATAAAAGGAAAATACGATTAATGTAACATTCGAAGTTGAAAATATATACTATGGTAGAAAGAAATAGTCAATAAGAGATACTCCTTTTATCTGCCAAGTCACCATCCTAAAACTGGACTGCAACACTTCAGCTAGTAAGGTGATAGCCACCTAAAATATTTCCCTTCACGGAGAAATGATATTTGGTCTTACCTAATAAACCTGACCCATTTGTTTCATTTGTAAGTGAACTGTTTTTAAAAAACCAGGCCTAGACCTGTTTCTCAAAGGGAGAGACAAAAAGAGAGATGGGACCAAGGCCAGTGGTGCTTGCTGGGTTTATGAGAGGAGAATTATTTCTCCTTCATGGAAAGAAAGCCAGTTGTAATAATCCTACCTAAACACAAACAATAGAGGCTCACTGGAGTATCTGCCAGCAGCTGAATTAAGAAATCAAAAGAATAACAACAGCTGGGCTGGGTCCTGTATTGGTCACCTATTGCTTTATTAAGTTCCCAGCCAGAATGGATCTCTTCTGTCTTTCAGTGTGATATATACCCACAAAATCCCAACCACGCTTTTACATTAGAGTCTAAATTCCTTAGCCAATTAGTGTTATGATTTTATCACAGCAGTTGTTTGAAGCTAAATTGCAGTAGTTATTATCCATGATGGGTCCTGCTCCCTGAGGTTAGTTGCTCAGGTTGAACAAACCATGAAAAACACCTCCAAGAATATTCATGCTGGAAAATAACCACAATGTTACAATGTTGATGTTTTATCAAATAGACTGCTAGGGCCAGACTTAGCCCAAAATGTCCCTATAGCCCAACTTAGTAATAGTTAAATAAATTCACAAGAACAGCATACATTTAGAAAAGAGGACGAAGGGCTTGGCCATCTGTTCAAAAGACCTCATGAAACTCTTGACAGAGATCGTGCAACAAATCTGCTGTCAGGTTCAGGCACAGAGAACATACATTGGAATCAACGCCTTAGTTTTTACACACACTAAAAATCTACTGTGGTGATACGTTTATATATTTCTGAACACTTAAGCTCCCCATCTTTTTTACTTTTAAGTTCAAAGCTACATGTGCAGGTTTGTTACATAGGTAAACTTGTGTCACGGGGGTTTGTTATACAGATTATTTCATTACCCAGGTATTAAGCCTAGTGCCCCTTAGTTATTTTTCCTGGTCCTCTCCCTCCTCCCTCCCTCCACCCAACGATAGGCCCCAGTGTCTGTTGTTCCTTTCTATGTGTCCATATGTTCTCTCTCTCTAAGCTCCGCTTATAAGTGAGGACATGTGGTATTTGGTTTTCTGTTTCTGTGTTAGTTTGCTAAGTCTCATGGCCTCCAGCTCCATCCATGTCCCTGCAAAGGACATGATCTCATTCTTTTTTATGGCTGTACAGTAATCCATGGTGTATATGTACCACATTTTCTTTACCCTTTTTGAAAAGGTTAAAGCTATATTGGAGTGGTTAGCAACCTGATAGAAATTGTTCAATCTTCCCACATGTACATGCTATGTCCAGATATGCACGGTCATACATAAATTGACTGGTTTTGCCACATTGTATATTGGCCATTACAATGAAAGAAGATAAAGGACAACCTGGACAGATTTCCTGTTAGCTGATTCTAAACTGTCTGCAAATATTTTAAAAATTCAGTTTACAAGAATTACCATGATCGTAATCTTGTCACTTGTTTTTCATTTTCTCTTTCGTTCCCTGAGGTCTGTGACTCAGCACAAAGTACCTAGACTCCTACCCACCATAAACGTATTGACTTGGAGTAATTGTTTGTACACATCTCTCACGTTTACTCCTTGATCAAGAAATTTCCTTGGGGTTTAGGGATTCCCTGAGTAGTATCTAGCTATATGAGGTAGAAATGTTGTCACCAATAGTTCTGAGTCAGTGTATTTTTAACTTGTGTGAGAGTTTTAGCTGAGTCACTTGCCCTGGGGAAGAGACAAGAAAATGAAAAGCAAAGAGAAGGATAATAATAGTGGGAATTCTTACAAGCACTGGAAAAAAAAAGAATTTTGGATTATTTAGAGGAGATATAATGAAACTAGCCCTTCATTCTTTCATGCTTTAGTATAATGTGTGTACAGGTGTGGTATCCATCTTTCAGGCTTGTAAACATTTTAGCACATGCTGTTTGCATAATATATCAGCACTATAAGAAAAATGTAAACTTCTGCCTTTTAGAAGGTGGCAGACTAAAGAAGCAACATTCAGAGCCAGTTCTAATTTTTACTGTCACTGTGTGCCCGGCATTACGTTGGCTGTTGTCATGTATGTCATTTCACTTATCCCTTACAATGACCTTTTGATATCTGATTATCATGCTCCCACTTTTCAAAAGAGGAAACAGTACTACTCTAATTTGGATTTGATTTTTCCCAGGCAGTGGTGCCCTTCATTGAAGCTCAACATGTTACGTTGTCAAGACTGCAAAAATATAAAACACTTTATCTGAAAATTAGGAAAACTATACAAAAAAATAAGAAAACTTCACTTTTAGTAAAGGAGCCAAAGCACAGACATAATTCTTCTCTTCATTCACAGCAAAGTCTGCCTACCTGCAAATAAAGAAATTCATAAATAGAAAAGCAATATTCATTCTTCATCTCCTCTTCCTCCACTTTAAGATACTATGTTCATTCTCCTATGCATGCAGCAGTCCCTCAATCAAGGATTAATAAGAGAGGAATCTAATTGAGAGATTCACAAATGCCAATATTCAAACTGAAGATAAACCTGCCTATCAGACTGGGAGTGCAGCAGCTGGAGGGAGAGAGGTTATACTGTAAAGCTCCGTTCCTTCTTGCTCTATCTTGTCTACACTTGTGCTGGGAAAGCTTGGCTCAGACCTCTAAGGCACAGGTGTCTTTATCTTTCTTTACATAAAAATAGCAACCAAAAGCAACTTTATTTTCTTCAGAACTTGCTTCTTACCATCCATCACCATGTGTTTGCTGTGACCTAGATTAGGAAAGGCAAGATCTTTAGTCGGCTTAGCTTGGCACATTTACCTTGGAGGAGGCTGAAATATCCTCAGCTATTCTAGAGACTTGATTTGCCTAGGTAATTCCAGGCTCTATAGGAGGACAAATAAAGTGGTATTGGTAGCAGTTGCCAAGGAGCCTAAACACCTGTGATTGAAAAACTGCTAGACTGAAGTAATATGAGATGGCAGTAGCTCCCCAGAAGACACACCTAAGGACCGAAAATGGAGTCTAAAGGAAAGGAGAGGTACAGGAGATTCCAGGCCTGCCCCAGGACAGGCAAAGAGGACTGGCTAGGAAGGTGATGTATGGGCTCTTACAGCGTTTGCTTCCCAAACACAGCTCTAGGGGATCTGAATAAAATCCTTGAAAGAGTCATTCCTTGAAAGAACAGAATAAAATTACATCATCAAGAGATTTTAGTGCACAGATTTTATGAACTACCTTGCACCATCCTGGATGAGTTATGATGTCCAGCTACAAAGGGTGTGACCAGATATATGGCAGAACAGAAGGTTATCAGAGATGATCCAAATACCATTTTCCTGAGATGGTTGCCCAGAAAAACATACACTGCAGCCAGTGCTGGAGCTGCTAGTGAGAGCCCTACTGGATGCCATCAACTCCAAGACATATGGCTAACAGTGGGCCACAAGAGGAGAGCCCAGCCTAGAATGCTGCATTGCTCAGAACTCCCTAGGAGATCCTAAGCCCCACCCCTCAAGCATGAAAATAAAGGAAAATCTTGAATCCTTTCAAGGGAAATTCCAGGCACCTAGCTAGCTCTGAAAAGTAAATGAGTTACTTGATAAGCAAGAAGGTAATGGTAGCATGAAACAATGGCCAAGGAAGTTAGAATCATGGGAAGTTTAGTTTCCCTATAGAAACTAAAGATAACATCTTAGCATATGTCCCTGAGTTGTTTTTCAGAAACCCACACCCTCAACTAACAGACCTGCTGGCATGTGGGCCTAAGATAAGGGCGATAAAAGAAAAACTTCAGCCGAATTAAATTTAAAGGAGTTTAATTGAGCAATGAATGATTTGCGAATTGGGCAGCCCCTAGAATCACAGCAGATTTACAGAGACTCCAGTGCAGCCACGTGGTGGAAGAAGATTTATAGACAAAAAAAGGGAAATGACCTACAGCAATGAGAAGTGAGGTACAGAACAACTAGACTGGTTATAGCTCAGCCTTTGCCTTATTTGAACACAGTTTGAACACTCAGCAGTGTATGAGTGGTTGAAGTGAGGCTGCTAGGATTGGCCAAGTCTCAGCTACTGTTACAGGCACACATTACTAAGTTAAGTTTTCAGTCTTGCCTGCCTATTAGCTAGGCTGCAGTTGACTCACAAGGACTCAAATATAGAAGGAAGGAGTCCTTCTCCGTACTTACACATAGATGTATGGAGTACTTCTCAGGCCATATTTAGTTCGGGTTAACAAGGGAAAACTAAGGACTGAACTCTGACCACTATTCTTTGTTCTAAATTTCTTCCTGAGGGGCCTGGAGGAGGTCATACCCATGAGCCAGAGCTAAGGTTCTTTTCATCTGACCCCAAATTTTTAGACAAAACTTTCCCTCCTTAACCAATTGCAAATAAGAAAATCTTTGAACTCACCTATGACCTGTGGACTCCTACCTTGAGACGTCTTGCCCTTTTAGGTCAAACCAATGGATAGTCTGTAGGTATTGATTCATGACTTTGCCTACAACCTCTGCCGCCCAGCCTTTCAAAACCCCTACCTGTAAGCCATGAGGGAGGTCAGGTCCTAAGTATTAGCTGTCCGATTTTCCTTGCTTGTTGCCCTGCAATAAATGCTTCACTTTCTCTTGCTGCAATCCTGATGTCAGTGTTTGGTTTTGCTGTGCCAGGTGGGTGAACCTAAGTTCAGTTCAGTAACACCTATCATTCCACCATGTGTCACCCTGTAGGATCAAGTGATTTGACCACTACTATCCACTTGATATCTTTCGGAGGGTAGAGACAGCTTACTGTTTATCATATTCTTTCTCAGGGGAGAGAAGAATAATTATCGTTCAGATTCTGGAACAAACTCCAACCAATTAAGGATAGTTCTAGCATTGAATCGAATCTGGAGGATTGGCCCAGGGGAAAAATGGTATTACTAACACGTCTAACTAAAGATTTGTTTTAATGTAATTTTAAAATCTTTTTTCTTCAAATCTTGACTCTTTGGTTTATCTCTATTAATTGGTAACACCAACTACTATATGAAATAGGATGATTCTGTCTTACTTTCTCAGCCAATATGGTGTTTGAATCATAGTCTGAATGTTATATAAGAGGTAGGTATATTACAAAATTGTCTAATTCTATTTGTCTAATTGTCTGTTCAAGTCTAATGAATCATTTATTCAATTAACATTCACAATTGAAAAGAAAAAGAACCACTGTGGAAAAAATGAAAAAAAATTGATGGGGGAAGCTAAATAATAACATCAATACATTTGTTGGTTTTCTTTTTTCATTTTCCTATTAAATGCAATGCCCTCCAAGACTTTCATACAAAAGAAAGAAAGTGAATATTGAATCAGGGGAATTTTTAAATTATGTAAAATTTCTGCCTATAATAGTCATGTGTGGGGAAAGGTATATTATAAAACTTTTTTAAAAGGTTATTATGATTATTATTCTTGGAAACCATGTGCTATAGAAAAGTTAAATTTGTCATTCTCAGAAGCCAGTTCCACCTGCAGGAGGATTTGCATTGTAATTTTTTTTTTATTATTTTTTAGCAAAAGATATTGTGCCAGGACTCTAGCTGCTCTGGACATTTTCCTAGAATTTGAGGTTCGAAGTTGGAAGAGATGGAGGAAGCAGTTTACAAACAGTCATGACACTCTGAACCACCAATGGCAAATCAGAACAAACAGAAATGAATACTGCATGCTAGAAGGATTGTTGATTTGTTCTTGCCTGATACTCACAGTCCTGGGGACAGTTAAGGGGATGTTCCCGTAAGGTGCTTGTATTGGTTTGAACTCTGAGAGCGCGCCAACAGACAACACCAGGCAGTGTGGAGCAACATGCTGTTTTAATGAGCGCCTGGGTGCAGGCAGGCTAAGGCCTAAAATGGCATCAGCAGCAAGTGAGGATGGGGCAAAGATTTTATAGTCTGTAAACAGGAAGTGTCCTAGTCTGATGTAACTGCTACGTTGTACCCGGATGGCCTCTTTCACGATCTTTAGGGGCACGTGTCTTCTGGCCTGCTCTCTTTCTGCTTCTGCTATCTTGCTGGCATACACTGCTGAGGCAAGCTGCCTTGCGATTTGGGGCTGGGCCTGGGAAGGGAGGAGTTACTCATCCCCTTAAGCTTTCAGGCCCCCGGGGAGAATATCTTACAGTTACCAGTCTATAAAAGAGACTTCAATAAAGTTCAAAGACACTAACTAGTTTGAGAACAGCAAGACGTTCAGTTCCAGCATAGGACTAGTAGGAAGTAGCTAGGTTATAAAGCTTTAGAAGTTCAAGAATAAACACAATGAGAGGCTTCAGTAGCTATGAAGACAAGTTTGGCAGACCTGAAGAAAAACCTTGAAAACCCAAATAACCTTGACTTGACATTTCCATAGCTGCAATGGTGAGCCAGCATAAGCATCTGAGCATTCCTTATGATGCATTAACTAATACTCTCTTCCTTTATTCACATACGGAAAGTCTTTCTTCCTATGTTAGGTGCAGGAGACACTGCCCAACACCCAGGTTTGTTTCTGAAAACCCTCGGGGTAGGATCATTTCCGGTTCAAATACTTCTGGGATCAAAAAAAAAATGTTATTGCACTGTGGCTGAGAGTGACTCTATGAAAGTCTTTGTAAATGTTTGCACAAACACTAAAATGTTTATACAAATAAAGTAATATTAGAGACTACTGTATATTTCATTTCTTGCTCGTGAGAAATAGTCTAGCTTCTGCCTTCCCAGAAGTTTAAATAAAATGCTTATAAATTATTTTGCTTTATTTCATGAAGTTGGATTCTCACAGATTTTTTTTTCTACTCTGGTCTCCAAACCAAACTTTAATGCCTTCCTAGTTTTAAGATTCAGAAGTGTTGACTGCTGCCTCCAAATCCCGGAAATGCAAAGTAATTTGGATGCTTGAGATTTAACAAAGCTTTGGGTAACCTCTGTTTAACTTTCCTGATATGCTGAAAGATATTTCTCAAATTCTCTCTCTAAAAAGACTCCCCTAACAGCTCAAGCCCCTTCTGCAAACAGTTCAGCTCTAGGAATACATTAAAAGGCCCAGTTTTTTAGTTTCCTTTAGTTTTCTTTATATGTCCTAAGGCAAAATCTTTAACCATTTCCTTTGAGGTGGGGCTTACTGTTCTTCTTTTACTCTTCCTAGTACTCACTTCCATGTCTCTCTATCATCAATAGAAGAAATTCAAAAGTTTCATATACTGGAGATACAATTCTCATTGCTGAGTAAACGATTTGCTGGGTTCAACAGAATTTGCTTAAGAGAAACTCAGAGCTTTGAAAAGTTTGCTCTAATAGCAGAGTCACATCTTACTCAGAGACTGAGATCCAAAATTATCACACACAATAAATATTGCCTGTAGTCTAAATTAACTTCGAAATCTCTTAAGTTCTCCAAAAGAGAGAATATTGTACATTTCATAGTGTGTCTATCATATCTAGCTCTGGAACACTGCTGGACACCAAGTGAGTCAGTTGGCTAACATTTGGGCCCCACGTTGAAATGAAAGCACAGAGAATTGAAATTGTTCAAGATCAATGTCTTTACAATATGGGATCTATCCTGATTCTAGAGAATAAGTTAGTGATGGGTACTCCTGCTTAGAGATTTAGATTCCTTTGTAGACTACAGCAAGATACAATGGAAACTATGGCAAATCTAAGAACTTTCTTTGGAAGGTTAAATGAAGCTCTAGGCTCAGAAGTTGACCCGAGCAATTCAACCTCAGTGTTCACTGACTCAACATCACTTCAATGACATTCCAATCGAATTTTCCCTATGGTGAAGAAAATTCAGAATAGTATTTCAGTAATATTCACAAAGATAACTTAAAATCTCCATAATTCAGGTAAAAATAATTTATTAGATATTTTAAGTGGTTTATTTTTCAAATGACAATTTTTAAAAATTGCTTTCCAGTAAAAAGTAAGACTCTTATTGTACTGAACAAGCTATAAATATCCTGTCTTTTTCTTTCTCTAAATTATAATTTCCATTTGTTTAACATCTAATTTAGTTCTATAAATATCCAATACCATTTTGATATTTGCTCAAATGTGCCAAGTACTGACCTCTTTACCAAATTAGGTCTGTGATCAAATCAGGGAAAAAATAATACACTTAAATTCTGAATGCTATTTGTCTAGCAAGGCTAAGCAGTTAATCTTTAAATACACTAAACCTTTCTAGAATCTATGGCTATTGGTGGACTTGACAATTAAATCACTTAAAACCATTTATTTCAAAAACATCTTTAAAACAATTTACTGAAAATTAAACCAAACGATTTATTCTACAGTTTCAAATTATAATTTCATTAGTTGCTTATATAACTATTGATGGTAATCAGATAAGAATGTTTACATTAACAATTTGTTTTCAGAAAACTGTTTAGAAAGTTTATCACAAAAATACTTCTAAAGATACAAAAATCCTTTTAAAAATTATTAATCTGAGACAAGTTATTGTAAAAGTTTTAGATAATATACATAGTTGAAAAAACTCATCTCTCAGAAATAACCTCTATTAATATACTGATGTATATCCTTTCATGTTTTTTTAAGAATGTTTAACAATTTGTTTTCAGAAAACTGTTTAGAAAGTTTATCACAAAAATACTTCTAAAACTACAAAAAGCCTTTTAAAAATTATTAATCTGAGACAAGTTACTGTAAAAGTTTTAGATAATATACATAGTTGAAAAAACTCATCTCTCAGAAATAACCTCTATTAATATCCTGATGTATATCCTTTCATGTTTTTTTCAACACATAAACACAAATATACTTATTAACAGACCCTCCCAAAACTGAGCTCAGTTAATAAATACAATTTTGTAACCTGCTTTGGTCCATTTAGACATTTATCACATATTCATTATAATTTTCAGTATTTGGTATTTTAATTGTATTGATCATAAGTTACATACAGATGTTTCTCTAATACATATTGAGTTTGTTTTTCCTAAAAGTTTTTTCTTTTTTTATTTCAATAGAAAAAACAAAAGATATTTGCCAATGAACAAATAACCTGGATGCTCAAAGGGTGAGTTGAGTTTAGACATGTGATATGTTTTTCTTAACTATTCAATAAAGTTTATATTCAGTTTCGGATCAATTACATTTCAGAGGATCTATAAGTTCAGAGACTCTCCTAGATGTTTGCATGTATAATTTCCTCTAATGTATAACTCTATTATCCCCAGCTTTACACTGTAACACTGAAATTCAGTGTAGTTATCTAATTTTTCTGTAGAATTAACATTTACTAGTAGCAACTCAGAGTGTGTTACAAGGCACATTTCAGCTTTCAAAGTGTTTTTTCCACTGATTTTATATTATTTAACCAGTTTTCTTAAAATGCATATAAAAACTAATAATAGTGTTATTTTTATTGACTACCAACTACAAACTTTGAGGTAAATATTAGTTTTATTTGCTTTAATTTGCAGACGATAACCCTGAGGTTGAGGGATACCAAGTACCTTGTCCACAATTCAGCAACAATGGGACAGGTGTGATACAAACCTCTTGTTCCATCTTGTTCTCTTTCTGCTTGATCATTGCACCACTGGGAGAAGTGAAACTCGGGCTGAGTCTACAAGGGGCACCCAAAATAACCATAGTGTGTTTATGTTCATTGAAAATCATAAAGTTTGTGTAGGAAATAGTTTTCCAGAATGACTACCTATATAGAGTAAACAAATCAGATACATTTTATATCTCTCATTCATTTTCTGCTATGAAACATGAATTATATGGCACACTAATAGAAGTAAGTCCTTTACAGAATTCTGTACTGACCATTTTTCTGATTTTTCTCACAATTGGCACATAAATCTGGCCTCCAAAAAAAACATGGAAATCACCTAATCTCCAGGTGTCTGGGATTTCACGGTTTATGTTATTTGTGATTTTATGAAGATACCAAACAAATCCACCATATTCTGAAATTATCATATAGTTGTTCTACATTATTATATTCATCAGACTAAGAAGGATACATGTTGAGCCCTGATAATCACCGTTGATTTCTTCTCATGAAGGGAAGTGATAGCCCTTTTTGGTATGTCCAAGGGAATTGTTCAATGCAGAGACTGGATTGTCTTCTTGGTCCCCACTGATTCTCCTCCCTCCCAGGTTTGTCTGTTCTGAGATGTCCACCTCTAGCATTACAGCCTAACTTGCAGTCACATAGTCCTTAATCTTTGCCTTTTCATTCTGCTAATGATTGTGCAATATGTTGCTTTCTATGCCTTTCTGTACTCAGCATTTGCCGTCTCTCTATCAGTAGCTGGATTCTTTCTGCTCCACCAGCATGCTCCCAGGCCTAGGGAAAACTGGACTGTGTGATTCAAAGCCTATTTGCAAGGAAGACTCTTTCCCCTTTGCAGTTCAAATCTCAAACTTATCTCCATGCAAGCAGCCCTGATACTTTCTGATTTACCATTCTTAAGGCCATAAGAGCTCTAGTATTATAATAGATTACTTCATAATTATCTTTTATTTATTTCTAAGAAATGGAAATAAAATTAATGACAGTTTTTCCTAGTGCCTTACCTTGATTTGTTTTGATTATGTATTATAGGCACACACAGCAAGCTTCTCTATTATAATACCCAACACCTAATATGTATCTGTCTCCCTAGCAAGGCTGGGCTTCTTGTGGCTCATTCATATTTATGCCCCCAGAAGCAAGCCCGATGCCTGACACACAGTGGTCAGGAAAAGTCTGATGAACATATGAGTGAATGAATGAATCAATGACGTCCCTTTGTGCTACTATGAAGTTAATTTCATTAAAATAGTGGCTTTACATTGCTATTAAAGCAAATAAAATTTTAGTTACCCTAGCTTTTTAGAATTGATTTCCACACATTCTAGAAATTTTGTTCTTATATTTTATAATATTCTACAGTAGAATTAATGTAAAACTGTAAATATGAAGCAGAAGAAAAGCCAAGTTCATAAAAGAATTCAGCAATATATAGTTAAAAACAGACATGGTTCCCTTCAGCAAGCTTTCCTGTTCAAATCATTTCAGTAAATAAATATTTAACAAGCAATAAGACTGATGTTTATATTTACATGGCAGTCAATTTATGTTGTACAAAAGCTAAATTCCCCATCCCCAATAATACTTTTTATTCTTTGACATTAGTCTACAACAAATGGCACAATTGTGCTAAAAAGAAAGAAAAAATCCCATAATGAAAACCATCCACTATGCCAAATATGTCATTACATTTTTTTTCCCGTTCAGCTGCCAGATGTATTGCATTATATTATCAAATTGATAGATCTAGTGTTATTTCTACATTTACCATTTTACAACAACAAATAGAAATATAAGGAAGCTTTGGTAACAAATCTTGCTTAATATGTATGTGAAGTAGACAGTTTGTCTAAGAGAAAAATATAACTGATGACAGATTTCATTTCAGTCTGCTAGTGCTTATTAAGATGTCTACAAACAAAAAGCCATATCTGGGTACATCTCTTTCTGCAAACAAAGGAAAGTTTTAATTGCTTTAATCAGCATTTGCATTGTCTTTGTGGTGACATAGAAAAACAATTCAGGTCTCATCAGGAAATATCTTCCAGGGGAGAATTCTTCAGCTTAGACTTTAAGTGAACCTAATAACATATTTCCTATAATTCTTGAATAAAGCTTAACAATGTAATACTGTGCTGACTTCTATTTAAATTATTCCTAAGCCATTAATAGAAAGCCTGGTGCTGTTTTTTGCTATGTCCTTATTAGGAATATCATTTTCAGATATAAAAATGGTTCCCATAAAATGAAAAAGTAGACTGAGCAATCAACCTCAAGTGTCAGTATTACAATTTTTTTCATCAACAATATCTTAAACCTAAAGAAGTCTTTGCTTTGAAGGTAGTCTTTTCAATTTAGTTTCTCAAATATGTATTACATCCCTACTAGGTGAAAGATACTGTTATAAACTAAAAAAAAAAAATGTTAAAAAGAATAAGAGAACTCTACCACATTTAAATAAATCTGCAGCCTGAGGTATTTGACTGGGAGCATTTTCAAAACTCCTGGGACTGCAATGTGGTGTGTAAAAAAAAAAAAAAAAAGGCCATTTACTAAATACAAATGTTTCTGCAACCTTCAATAAGGCAAAAGATCCTTCAATTTATGTCCCAGTATCTCATATATATATCACTTGCATTCTGTAAATATTGCAATGACTCCATTCAGGAAAAAAATGTTCTCATTAATGGACAGATAGTGTAAAATGTGGTATGGAATGGAAAGTGGGCTTCAAAATTGGGAAAAGCAAAGTACAAAGCCTTCTTTAGTCGATCTCGTTGGAGTTGTCTAAGCTTAAGCAAGTTATTTTTCATATCTCTGGGCCTCAGTTCACTCATTTCTAAAATGAGGATTCATTTGTTTTTGAATCTAAAAAAAATCGTGGAGCCTCTCCTGTGGCCCAGGTACTGTGGTAGCATGAGTGACACACAGGCCTTGTCTTCATGAAGTTTACCACCCAACATGCTAATGTGTATTAATCCAAAAATCACATCGACAAACAGAGTTACTGTAGTGTGTCAGAGGCTACACAAGGGAAACTTACAGTTCTTTGGGGGCCTATGTCTTGAGAAAGTGCAGTTGATATTGAAAGTGGAATCGACTTATTCAAGTGTGTATTCCTATAAGAAAGACCTGGAGGGATGGTTTGCAGGAAGACGTTTGCATGCATTGAAATTGACTTTGCTTTACATTTCTTTTTCTCTTTCTTGGATGTAATAAGTTTGCTGCCAGAGGATGAAGTCCCAAGTCATGACGATACTCTTCCTCAGGAGACTGTGTGACTTTGGGCAAATTACTTAATTTCTGTGTGCCTCAATTCACTCAGTTCCTAAATAAGAACTTATGTCATAGACCTATTTGGATTAAACAAGTTAATATTTGTAGGGTTCTTAGAATGGTACCCAGCATATAAGTACTGTTGTTGTTGTTGCTGTCAGCTGGTACTCATGGCATGTCCCATGAGACAAACTGTTGCAAAAACAAAAACAGAAATAGAAAACTTTAAACACTCATGCCTTATATTTTAACAAAGAAGATAAAAAGTTAATTCAAGGTACCCTTTGCTGGACGTTAGAGAAGACGATGCTTTTTTTTTCAAGGCTCTTTCTTCCTTTTTCTTCCCCACCCTGGGCTGGGGATGCCCTGATTTCCTGTCAATAGGTAGACATGGGGGTAGACTATGGTCATGAGGGAAAGCAAAATTGCTTGCAGCAAACTTGATTTTTCTCCTGGAGTCATGCTATAACTTCCTGCCTAGAAACTCCACAAGTATTGAGCACAAGGATAATTAAGAAAAGACCTTCACTTTCAAGGAGCCTACACCCTAGCTGGTGAGGAAAACAAGACAACAAAAGCACACATTTCAACAGAATAGCATTTATAAAATAATCCACATGATTATCTGCTCCGTGAATATAAAAATCAGGGCTTATGTATCTTTATGTCCCCCAGAGCCTGATAATAATGCTCCATCAATGTTTGCTGGATTGAGCTGAATACATTAACAAGCACAAACAAATAAGAGTTTGAGCAAGTAATTGCCCAAAGAACGTCACACCTAGGAGTGATCACAGTGGAACTCTGGGGTCCCCATCAGAACCCTTGTAGGTGTGGGGGAGCCCCCAGCTTTCTTTTGTGAGCTCCTAATGAGCCAATCACCTTGGAATCACTGAGGAGCAATAAAGCCAAATGGTATATACCAGGTACCCTTAGGCAGTCAAGAGAGTCTACCTAATATTTAAGACATGTAGTCGTGAAATGTTTCTTTCTTCTAATAACATGCCCTAGTTTGAAAGACTTGTTTTCTGTGAATGATTTTATAAGTAATTTTATTTATAATTAAATCAATGCTAACTACCCACAACTTCATGTCTTCATTTATTCCTACAAAATTAAACGTTTTCCTAAATGAAAATATTAGCATGCCAGTCTTTGTGGTATCTGGATATGGGATAGAGCTGTGTAACATGGCACCTACCAATTTGGAGCAGAGAGTTCCCTTGTCCATCAAAGGGAAGTAAAATTCTGGTGCTGGGCCAGGCACTGTGGCTCACGCCTTTAATCCCAGAACTTTGGGAGGCTGAGGCGGGCAGATCATGAGGTCAAGAGATCAAGACCATCCTGGCCAACATGGTGAAACCCCGTCTCTACTAAAAATACAAAAACTAGCTGGGCGTGCTGGTGCGCACCTGTAGTCCCAGCTACTTGGAAGGCTGAAGCAGGAGAATCGCTTGAACCTGAGACATGGAGGTTGCAGTGAGCTGAGACTGCGCCATTGCACTCCAGCCTGGCGACAGAGTAAGATTCTGTTTCAAAAAAAAAAAAAAATTCTGGTGCTGGTGCATTGGACAAGGGCTCTAGGTTAGAAAAGAAAATTCTTTCTGTCTTTTGGATCCTGCTGTTCCTTACTTGGCCCTTTTTGTCTAAAAAGGATAAAAATAGACATTTTTCAGTTTATCCAATCTGCCAGAAGCAAAGGTGACCACTCCAATCTCCTGTTCTAAGATTAAAAATATTCAATATATTGAGGATATAGGTTATAATGCAAAAGAAACATTGGTAGTTTTCAGGCAGGTGTTCTCTCTAGTTATCTCCAGTTGTTCTGACTCTCCTACAGCCTTGTTTCTCAAAGTGCAGTCCTTGAACCAGCTGCATCAGCATCACATAGGAACTTAATGGAAATACAGAATTTCAGGTCTCATCTCAGACCTAGTGAATCTGAGTCTGCATTTCAGCAAGAACCCAGATGACGTGCATGCACATTACAGTTTGAGAAGCACTGTCCTAGGACAAACTTTTGGAGCCTCGATTGGGTAAAATGTCCCTGGACCCAGCTAGACTGAAGTGTGGTTGATTTGTTGGTCATATGACATCAGATGGCTACCCCTGACCAGACGTGTTCCAAGGAATCTTTTATGTGTTTAGTGACAGAAAGCTTATTCCACTCAATGGATTTTTAAAACAATTACTGGATAACTCTCCCTTATAAAAAAGAGAGAGGAAAATGAAGTCCAATGAACTCCAAATGAAGTATTGATTTGGAGTTATTACAGAATATCACACGCAAGCAAGGGAAGGCAGAGATGTCTGGCATGCTTCTCTGTTGGGTGGGCACCATTGGAGGGGTAAAGGAGTAGAGTTTACAGAAACATGGAAAGGCAAGTTTTTACTTTTGTAAATATTTGCCAACTAGGAAGTCACAGAAGCCTGGAGGAGGTATGTGTTGGATGGATATTATCATCAGTCAGGAGAGTTATGCTGTGTTTGTTTTGTGATGTTTTCAAAATAGTCTGCTGTATTATGGTAATGGAATTCTATGTACATTAAGCTGTTGAGAAACTTTATATAAAATATTTTTTATCAGCTCTTGAACAAAACTTTATTCTCTCCTATAGGGCTATTGTCTGTTGCACACCTTTTGCCTATTATCAGTCACAAAGTATCAGTACTGAATTATTCTGTCAAGTGTGAATCTAGGAACTTTACACCTGCCAATTCAGACTGATTTTCAACACTGTGTGAAAATGCCAAAGATTGGCTTGTCAGTCTCTGTTGCTCAATGGTTTGTAGAGGTTTTCTTTGAAGAGTTATTTTTATATGGTTCAGTACATCACAATATCCCAGACAATAATTATCCTACATGCCAGGTAAAAATAGAGTAAATAGATTGAAAGGGCTTCTTTAGTTGGTAATTATATGTGAATGTGTTGGGGAAAAAGTTATCATCTCACTTTTGTCTGATTTATTCAAGCCCCAGTTGTAAATAAATGCAATTTTTGTACCTATGTAAAACTGCAGCATTTATGACTGGGTAATGTAACTATACTTTAATAATGGAGTGGCTCCTCTTGTTACGGCAATGGAACGGAGATAAAGTCATGCTAACAGGTGAATAAATATCTGTGGCAGAAGTAGTCCAACTTCTTTCCCAAGCTCAGGAAAGCTCTCTTAAAATTAAAATGAAGCTTTTGGAGGTTTGCGGTAAATTGCCACCTCTTTCTTTGGATACATTCTTCCTCCTTATTTTGAACAACGGTCAACAACACCTGGAGGTAATAACTAATCTCTTTGGTCGATGACCTCTGCCAGCAGGCCTGAGCCAAAAACCTGGTTTCCTGATAGGTCTGGAACCAGCCTCAAGGTTCATTGTTCATTTCTTGCTCAAGCAATGCCAGAAGCATTAGGCTCCAGTTCCAGGCAATAATAATAGTAGCTAACACGTTGTGAGTGCTTCTTGTGTCCACTGACTCATGTAATCGGCCATAAAAAACCTATGTGTCATGCACTGTTCTCAGCACTGTACAAATATTAGCTTATTCAATTTTTATAATAAAATGATGTCCATTTTACTGATGAGGAGACAGGTACAGAGAGTTAACAAACTTGCCCCAGGTCACACAACAGTAACAACAAAGCCAGGATACAGGCCCAGGCAACCTGGCTTCCTAACTGTATTAGGCACTACACAGAGTAATGCTAAAGCTTCAGTTCCTGCCCCACACCACACATTGTATCTCATTTAATCTTCACAGTAACCAAATGAAATAGGTTGTGTTAATCATAATCCCCTCCTATGGTTTGCATAGTGTTCCCTCCAAAACTCATGTTGAAATTTAATTGCCAATGTAATAGCATTGGGAGGCGGGGCCTTTAAGAGATGATTAGGCTACGAGGGCTTTGCCTACATGGGTGGTTTAATGCCAGGCTGAGTTCATTTCTTGGTTCCTCTACTTACTTGCTGTGTAACCTTGAGTAAGTTTTATAAACCTCTCTGGACCTCAGTTTCTCTATATTTAAAATGGAAATCATGTCATTAACTGTGTCATACGGTTGCAGCAAATATGAAATAAGTACTTGGTACATTGTTAGCACTGAATAGCAGCAGTAGGCTGTTAATATTTTATTATGAAGACCAAAATAGTTTTCACAGCTGTTCTAAAATAGGACTTAACTAAGAAAATAAATTTGAAGTAGAAAATTACTACATGCATGAAATCTTTTTAGTTTATAAGTGCTTTAAACTGAGAAAGGAGTAATGATGACCAACAAAAATAATTTGTATATCAGGCTACAGAGGTCACAAAAATTCTTTACATATATCATCACATTAGAGAGTTATAATAACAGATTGGCATATATGGAATTATAGAGGTTAAGTGCTGGGATTGAAACCACACAGAGTGTAAGTGGAAAATGCACTGAGAGTTTCTGAATACCAAACCTAGTGCTTTTCACTTCATTACTCTGGTGGTAAACAAATCTTTTAAAGCTTAACATGTGCAGGATTTGAGGAGTCTTTGAAAGATGTAATTTGTCTCCATAAGTATCCTCAACAATTCTGCTTTGACTCACAGGTTGTGTTCTTTCTTGTGTTTTTGAATAAAAGGCTGCTACTGATGCTTAAGTCATAGGGAGCTCATGATGCTAGATTTCTGGGGGCCGTTGTTACAAAGTCACTCAGGGTGGGCCAAAGAGTTGATTGGTTCAGGAAGCCTGGGAGTGAGGCAAGGACTGACTCTGTCAGGACTCACCATAGTTCAGAAAAACATTACAAAGATTATAATCTAATATTGTTCTCTTGCTGGAATATTATTGAACCTCATGTCATACTAGAGGGTTACAATACAACTTCAGGGTTATTGACAAGAAAAGTCCAAGAAACTGTACAGTTAAGAGGAAGCTAAGTAGATACAGTGACTAAATGTCAGGTGGTATTCTGCATGGAATCCTGGAACAGAAAAAAAGGAGATTAGGAAAAAACTAGTGAAATTCTAATAAAAAGTCAGGTTTAGTTAATAGTAACACAACAATGTTGGCTCCTTAGTTTTGACAAGTGCACTATGGTCATGAAAGATGTTAACATCAGGAGAAATTGGGTGAGGGGTATATGGGAATGCTCTGTACTATGTTTGCAACTGTTCTGTAAATATAAAATTATTCTAAAGTAATAATGTTATTAAAACCAAAAGAGGAGCTCAGTGGCACGTGCCTGAAGTCCCAGGTACTCGAGAGACTGAGGCAGAGGATCGCTTTATGTGATTTTTCATGTCTTGATATGTCTCAAATCTAGAGGGCTACAAAAAGATAACAAATTTAAAGAAATAAACATTTGGCACAAATAAACTATTGTTTTCAAGACGTAGGGGAAGGATGCAGTATTCTAACCATTTCTTTTAAATGTGGACCATGAAGCTTAGGAAACTGACTCGGGAACAATTCATCTTCTTTGAGAGTCTGTGTGGCTGACCCAGGTGCCTCGAATCTATTCCAGGATGGCTGCATTCTCAAGAATTTTCCAGCATGGAGCCAGCCCAGTGTGCATGTTTTGATGGAATTATGTACAATCCTGGTGGTAACAATTGAATAGCCTCTTGAATGACACAGAATGAACCTCACTGCAAGGAGCAAATGTTATCCAATTGATGCAATAATGTGAGAAATAAGCTTCTTTCCAACTTAGTAACAATTGCCACATTTTATTCTTCATCTTTGATTTTACCAGGGTACATGTACAGGATGTGCAGGCTTGTTACATAGGTAAACGTGCCATGGTGGTTTGCTACACAGATCAACCCATCACCCAGGTATTAAGCTCAGCATCCATTAGCTATTCTTCCTGATGCTCTCCCTACCTCCGTCACCCACCATGGGCCCCAGTGTGTGTTGTTACCACTAGGTGTCCATGTGTTCTCATTGTTCACCTCCCACTTATAAGTGAGAACATGTGACATTTGGTTTCCTGTTCCTGCCATAGTTTGCTGAGGATAACAGCTTCCAGCTCCATCCATGTCCCCGCAAAGGACATGATCTTGTTCCCTTTTATGGCTGCACTGTACTCCATAGTGTATATGTACCACAGTTTCTATATCCAGCCTACCATTGATGGGCATTTGGGTTGACTCTATGTCTTGTCTATTGTGAATAGTGCTGCCATGTATGTATGCATGCATGTATCTTTATAATAACATGATTTATATTCCTTTGGGTATATATTCAGTAATAGAATTGCTTGGTCAAATGATGTTTCTGTTTCTACATCTTTGAGGAATCGCCACACTGTCTTCCACAATGGTTGAACTAATTTACATTCTACAACCTTGCCAGCGTCTGTTGTTTCTTGATGTTTTAATAATCACCATTCTGACTGGCATGGGATGGTATCTCACTGTGGTTTTACTTGCATTTCTCTAATGATCAGTGATATTGACCTTTTTTTCATGTTTTTTGGCCACATGAATGTCTTCTTTTGAGAAGTGTCTGTTCATGTCCTTTGCCCACTTTTTAATGGGGTTGTTCTCTTCTGGCAAATTTGTTTAAGTTCCCTCTGGATATTAGACCTTTGTCAGATGGATAGATTGCAAAAATTTTCTCCCATTCCGTAAGTTGTCTGTTCACTCTAAAGAGAGTTTCTTTTGCCATACAGAAGCTCTTTAGTTTAATTAGATCCCATTCATCAGTTTTTGCTTTTGTTGCTATTGCTTTTGGCGTTTTCATCATGAAATCTTTATCCGTGCGTATTGCTATATTCCCACATTTTATTCTACCTTTTCCTTTTCATGGTGTCTCAATGTTGCCTCTCAATACTAATTCAAAATGAACTTTAGATATGTGTTAATCTGCTTGCACCCATTAAAGAAAATGCACAACTATGAATTGCATCTTCTGGCATGATTCATTAGCTTATTTAAGTAGGAAGAAATTCAGTGTGTAACTTGTGATACCCATTTGGGGTAAAGCTAAAGTCATCATCATGATTTCTTTCTCTACCACATCAATTCCTTGAGCATTTCAATCCCCTCAACCTCTTTCCAAATACTCTGAGTCCTCAGGGAATGTTTTATGTGATTTTTACTTCCCACTGCTAGATAGCAGTGGTCGTTTTCCTCTTCTGCTTCTTTCTAGTGGGTGACATCTCCTTTCTCAGCTGATGCTTTCTCAAAGCACCCTGATGTTGCTCATGCTGGTAGCAAGACTATCCGTCACATCTGGATCAAGACGGCCTTAGATGTTGCTGGGTACTTTCACTTTTAATTTCTCAGAGAGATTTTACTCAAACTCTTCCTTAGGTGTTTACTTGCTCTTAGATTATAGATGTAGCTTCCTAGTCCTTCATGAAGTGTACAGTGCTGTAATCAGACTCTCTCCTTTCCTAACACCTGATTCCACTGCCCCATTTCTTCCTTTAGTCTAACTCCCATCTTTGGCTTCCCTGGGCCACACTGGAAAAAATGAATTGCCTTGGGCCACACATAAAATACACTAACACTAACAATAGCTGATGAGCTACAAAAATGCAAAAAAATCTCGTAATGTTTTATGAAAGTTTATGAATTGTTTTGGGCCACATTCAAAGCTGTCCTGGGTTACTTGCAGCCTGCAATCCATGGGTTGGATATGCTTGGTCTAAGTATTTTCCAAGTATGCCCTTCATTTACATGGACTCTGTTTAAGCATTTATTTACTTATCTGCAAATGAGGGTAATAAGCTTATTCCCCAAAGGTGGGAGAACGGTAGGAGATGAGGGGTGAGAAATTACCCATTGGGCCCCACGTACACCATTTGGGTGATGAGTACACTAAAGACCCAGACTTTACCATTATACAACATATAATATATCCATGTAACAGAACTGCACCTGTATCACCAAATCTATAAACATAATTTTGAAAAACCCCATTCTCAAAAGGATTTTGAAAGAATTAAATAATATAATGTATATGTCACCTGACCCTATTCCTTGTTGAAATAAATGAGATAATATTAACTTCACTAATATTTCAGATATGCCAGATTGGCTTGAATCTTAAGGTGAACACCATTTATGCTCCAGATTTCTGTCTTACTATCTAAAGAGGCCAACTTTCCATAACACTGGTAATGCAACAGTCATAATGAAAATGCATTTCCTTATTATATAAGGGCTGCCTATGAAATCCCAGTACATTTCTCACAGCCAGATTAAACATTTTATTGCCTTTATTTTCCATCAAGTATGCAAATTCTTTTTAGCAGGTTTCATTTTTGATTTAAAATCATTTTTCATGAAAAACTAAATCATTTACGGCCATATGGTCTCATGACAATCCATAGTTAAGAAAAAGCTCAGTAAATTTTATACAGGAATGCCTCTTTGATGTTCTTTCAAGTGAAAGAAACATACTTTCTAGGTATAGAGTGAGATGCTTTAAGAAAGAACTCTTAAATGTCGATAAACATGTAGTGTGGGTGCTTGCCAAAGATAAAAGATATATGTCAATACCATGCTCTTCCTTTTACAGAAAAAGAAGATACGGTTTGCTTCCTAGCAGTAGGAGTCAAAACAATTCCCATATGCTATTTTCTATATGGAAGTGAAAAAAAAGAAAAAAGACATGTTAGGGAAGATGCATGATGATGTGAGAATCGATAGCACTAAACATGTGTCTGTTGGTATTCTGTGCTGACATGTTCCACATGGTTTCTCTCCTGGATGCAAGGAGTTCAGGCAAAATTGTAGGAACTGCCAATAATAAAAACAGTTGTCATTTAGTGAGAATCTACTATGTACCAGGTATTTGTAATATGAGATGTGTATTCGTTAATTCATTTAAGCCTTACAGTGATATCCAAAAAACATGTTAACATTCCTTTGTACGGAAAAGGAAACCAAGGGTCAGGAAGGAAAAGCAACCTTCCCAAGGGCTGATAGTTCATAAATGACAATGCTAGGATCTGAGCTCAGGTGTGCCTGATTTCAAAGCTGGGGTCTGAGCTCAGGTGTGCCTGACTTCCTGCAATTCCATGATGCCTTTCAGTAAATAAATAATTAAATAAATGATAACCCGAGCTGTTAGAAATTTTTCATTCTGGTTAACTCCCACCTGGAACACACAACCAATCATAAGGCTAGTACCAAGCAGTGAGGAAGCAATGTGGGGTGGTCATAAGGAACAACTGTATGGGGAGCCACCAAGGCTGGGTTCAAATCCCAGGACCACTGTTGGTTAACTAACTGTGTGACTTTGAGAAATGTCACACAGTTAAAATAAGTGTTTAATCTGCCTAAACACTTACTTTCTTCTCTGAAAATGAGGATAATAACCCTATTCTTAAAAGTCTTTTTAAATAATTGGATGATGTAATGCATATGTCTCCTGATCCTGATCCTGATCCTATTCCTTGCTGAAATAAAAGAGATAATATGATACATTTATGGCCACTGGAGCCCACCTGCCTGGCCTGGTCTCCCCTCACTTTCCTCTCACCTTATTTCTGAGGGCCAACCCCACGTCTGTCTCATGTCATGTTCTTGCCATGGACCCATGTCATCGCTTCCTCTTCCTTCTCTCCCTGAGAGGACTCTACTCCCAGACCCGGCCCTCCTCAGCTAAAGGCTTCCCTGATCTTTCAAGCTACACTATGGTTTGTGATAGAGTTGGGAAGTAAATTGTTTTCTTCTCAGTTTGGGCCCATACTTTGTTATGTGTGCCTCTGAAAAAGGCTTTTTTGTTGTTGTTGTTGTTCCTTGCCAAGAACAAAACTTCTCCCATAAACATTACTTCTTCACTTATTGGTTCTAAACCATCTCTTCTCTGACCCACAAAACCAGTTTCTCCTGCTAGCAGAAGACAGATGCCAAGCCTTCCTCACCCATTGTCCATTTCCTCCTTCTTGCTTCCTATCTTTCTACTAACTCTGTCCTTCTGTCTTCAGCCAAAATATAAAAGTCCACGTGTCCTTGTATACTTAGTTACTTAAAGAGATACATAGGAGGGTCATGAGCTCATGCATTTTGCCAAAGTCTATACTCTCACTCCCAGTTTGTCTCAACTCAGTCTGATGAGAAAATTTCACAGCACAGTGTCTGTTATATGGCAACTATTCAGTAAGTGCTATCTGCCTTCTGTAATCCTAGTATTATGTGATATTTAAAATAATGCAATCTTGGACCTCAAGGGGTGGCAGTTGAAGACAGTGTCAAGAACATAAGACAAAAAAAAAAAATAAATACTATAAATGCCTTGTTGTTAAATACGCAAATATCATGATGTAGCAACAGGCCAAATGTTTACTGAAAGCAAAGATTAGACAATAAAATTCCACATTAATAGACAAAGAAAGTTTTCCTCCATCTTTTTATTTGGGGAATATATTTATGGGTCAGTTTAGATTCCAAGGTCTGATTTAATGAAGGTATTCAAAGTTTTATCCATTCCTGGAAAAGGTCTAAGGACTAGTAAAGACTAACAAAAATTCTGAATGAAGTATAATCAATCAAAAAATGGGAACAGACAGAAAAACGTGAGGAATAGAAAAGCTGGGTTACCTCTGCTTGAAATTTACGCCAAAGACAGCCTAGAAGCAGAGTGTTCTGGCCTGGGGGCCTCACAGAAGTTATGGAAGACATATAAGGGGGAGAAATTGTCATCAAGATGAGGGTAAAAAGCAATCTGATTGGAAAACAGCATTATATCCTAAATTGAGAGTAAGGATATATGAGAAGTAGAGAATCTTATTACTAAATGAAAATATTTTAAAAATGCATTTTCACAAAATGCCAATGTAATGTCGCCATCCATCTTTGTACATCTAAAATCTCTCATTACTCTCTAAATCCCTACTATGGCCTTTAAGACCCTGCATGGTCTGGCACCTACCTAACTCTATGGCCTAGAAACAACATTTCTTCTTGCTTCCTGGAAAATGTCATCTCCTTAAGTCAGAGCCTTTATTTGTGCTGCTTCTTTACACCAAAATATCGCTCCTGGTCTTGACAGTATTGTTAACTTGCTGGGCAACCTCGGGCAAGCCACCTCCAGTCTCTGAGCCACAGTGTCTTCATCGTTATTAGAGAGAATCGGGTGAGGGCATCTCTAACTTCCTCTCCTGATCAAACATTTTTGAGTCTATGAATATTCAGGAGAATGTTATTAGCATAATACCAGGCTCAGGGAAAAGGGAAGGTAATTGACATTTATTACGAGGCTAGTGTAACACTTCGTTTTGACCTAGTAAGAAAAAGCATGCTTTGTTTATGGAATTTCCCCAATCGCAGATACTGTAAGGGAGGAAAAGTAAGCATCATAAGAGGTAAAAGTAGATCTAAAAATGTTACCTTTAAAATATTCCTTATTAAAAATATGTAAGTCAATAAAGAAACCATTTCTAATATAACTGCTAACACTACAGTCATTATCCTTGCCTGTAGTTTGACAAATTGACCCTTTCCTTAAATATTTCTATAACCCTATGTGTTTACTCTGCGTGCCTTCTGAAGATCATGCTAAACTTCTCAAATTCTTTGGTCCTCCTGTTCCACTGAGTAAAAGATCCTAATTATTTTCAGCTGATTTTCACATATCTGTCTTAAGTCTATATTTTATTATTTTTCTCCCATTCAGAGATTTCCCAACTTCCTCAATAATGTCAATTCTCAGAAATGTGGCTTGTGGATGTGAGAAAGGACAGACTCTTGGAAAGAAAGAAGAGAAAAGAGAGCTTACAGAGTCAGCCAGCAGGGAAAGCCATCCCCACAAAGGGGCCAGTCATCACAACTCTAGGTTCATAGAGGTTATGGAAGCATAGTGAAATATGAGGCAGTTAAGATTGAGGGACTTAGTCCAACACAGTGGCTCATACCTGTAATCCCAGCACTTTGGGAGGCCAAGGTGGGTGGATAGCTTGAACACAGGAGTTCGAGACCAGCCTGGTCAACATGCTGAAACCCCATATCTTCAAAAAAAATACAAAAATTAGCTGGGTTTGGAGGCATGTACCTACAGTTCCTGCTACTCCAGGGGCTAAGGTGGGAGGATCACTTGAGCCCAAGAGGTTGAGGCTGAAGTTAGCCATCATCACGCCACTGTACTCCAGCCTGGGCAACAGAGTGAGACCCTGTCTCAAAAAAAAAAAAAAAAAAAAGAAAGAAAGAAAGAAAGAAAGAAAGAAAGAAAGAAAGAAAGAAAGAAAGAAAGAAAGAAAAAAAAAAGATTGAGGGACTCACTGATCTGGGAGGAACAGACCAAGGTTAATTCATTCAGATGTGTAGGCAGATGAGACGCCCTGTTCAAAGTCAGGAGCTGAATGGGTGGTGGAAAACCAGGGCTTCCCCTCAAATTGGGGAAAGAGACACCAGAAATGGAGTGGAGGAAAAAATGTAGGAACATTAGCTAAATGGAGCAAAAATGGGAAACTGAGACTGAAACAGAAGATGTGGACCCTCTCTCAAAACAAATCGAAGTCACAAGTTCTTCTGTATTTCCTGTCCCCACAGAGATTTTTGTCAGTCTTTCCTTTCCAGCTTTTATACATATTATAACAAATGTAAACTAAAGATACAAACTGTTAATATAAAATAAATTATTTCATTCCATTATTTTTGCCAAATATTTTCTTTAAAAATAATTAGTATACATTAATATATGTATCATTTATTGATACATTTATTGTTTAATGTAGCCATAATATAGAAATGATAATAGCTCTATTAAAATTGTTTAAACTCAGCATTAATTCTGACTTTGAAGTCAGAAGTATTGAGTGCAAATTGAGGGACTCTAAAAACAATATGGGGATCTTCAAGGACATATGCAAACATGAATTCATGTATAAGGGTGTTGGGGAAATCAGGCTGTCATTATGGTGACAAGAATCATAAAACCTGTCCATCCTCTCATAGTATTTAATCTAGGGCAGCTTTTTTTTTTCTGATTTGATAATCCTGGCTTATTCGGTGTAGGATAAAAGAAATAACAATAAATAGGAACACATTGTATTCCTACTGAAAAAAAGATTCTAGCGAGGTTGGTGCATTTTAAAATCCTAGGTTCTGGACACCTACAATAGGATCCCAGTTCACCATGCAAAAGTGAATTTGGCAATTGACTCATGTTGGCAAATCAATTAGAATGAAGTGTTGCTCAAAATCACTTCTGACTGTTGTTCCTTTTGTGACTGAGGTGTGTAAAATGTATCTGTGCTTTAATGGCATAGAATTTGGGGGTATTAGTTCATTGCCAGTATCTACTTCAGAATAAAGAGGTTCTTCGAGAAAAATTATGAGCCCTTTCCAGACATACACTGCTATACCACCTAAAGTGAACTTCCCATTTCCTGAGCAACGATACCTGTGAAATTCTTAAATTTTCAAAGCATTATCTAATTTGCTACTTGTACAGTTGGTACGTAAGAGATGTGCACCTTTATTTGATCAATAGCTCAGAAGATGGGCACTTCAGGCCCCGATGAGCAAATTCAGTTTTAATTTGACTGTGACAAACCATTTATGAAAAGCTCAGTGGAAGTGCTGATTTTTGAGAGGAAAGCAGTGTCCATAAAGTGGCTAGGGAGGGTGGAAGCATAGTAAAGCATTGGAGAATCACCGTGAGTGCTTTTGCAAATTCTACATTGATTGCTAGAAATTGCATATTCAGGATGACTCCATTCCTCTCAACCTCGCCCCTTGTCATTCTATCACCCCAGATCACACTAGCCCTAACTCCCAGGTTGCGAATCCTATCTTCAATACTTATATTACTGATAGAAGAAAATCCTGTTCTTCAGGTTTACTGAGGCCATTAAAGGCTAAAAACATTGGAAATATTGCAGTCTCCATTGACATTAGTTCAAAATTAAAATACTTCTAATAGTCTAAATAAAAATGAAACTGTTCAGAATAACAGAATTTATACGTATGCAGAAGGTAAAACAGTATCTTTCCAGGTTTCTCTACTCTATTCACCTCTTTCTCCCATGCTTTGCCTAATTTGCCACTGGGTGGGACAGAAAAGATTTGAGGACCATTGGTCTAAATGATGTTAAGTTTCTTTTCCTCCAAAGTTCTCTAAATGCTATTACTGACCTAGGTGAGGGCATCTGAAAGTAATATACCTGGATTATATTATCTTATTTTCTAGAAAAATGCCTTCACTGAATTATGATTTAATTTTATGCCCTCAGCTTTTACAAAAGGTCATTTTTGAAGAATAGTCATTCATCTATTTGGAGAGCCATTCTATATCTTTTGAAAAAGCTAGTGGAAGAGTTTGAACATCATGTAACCCAAAGTCTCTTATTGGAGCATTCATGTGACAAATCTTTCCTATAGCTTAGTGACAGGGAATTTTTTTTTTTTTCTAGTTAAGTTTGTATTCTGCTTTTGGGGGAATATTTAAAACTACATAATTCAAAGTGTTTTCCCTTTTACTTGGTTGTTTAAAAGTGTGAAATTAGTTTAGTTCTTTGTTGTTATAACTAGTTCACCATCTTTTTCCCAAAGGAAAAGTGTTTCTCTGATCTCAGGATAAACCATAATTCTGCCTGCCCTAAACAATGGTGTGGTTTTTCATCTAAAAGACACTGAATCTTACCCATAATGGTTTCCTCTTCACATTACCTACAAGAAAGCTCGAAGCAATTTTGTGCTTCATCTCCAGTAAGTGTGTAAGTTTATTGGGGTGCATTTTGTTGCTAATCTCTGTTAGATCTACCTTACTGCCTCAGTCTTTGCCATTAAATTGTCCGTATTTTAGGGCTAATGTAGATTATCTGACTATATTGTTAATGACTACATATGCCAGTTTTAACATCTCCCCATCTTCTATTCTGGTTAAAGAAGATTAATAAATAAATGAATAAATAAATAATTTTGAATGACTATTCAAGATTTTTATTACATTTCTTCTTCTTACAACTATTCCAGAAATTGCCATTTTTTCTTTCTTTTATTATTTCAAAATATATGATTTCTTTCTATAGGCATGGTATAATGATAATTTAAAATACTGAAGTAAAAATAATAATATCAAAGATGATGGGACTAAAATTATAAAGGAGTAAGGCAAAGATTTTGGTTTGGTAGGTAGGCTAAGATAAAATGATTAAAGCATCTGGCTCAAGCTAGAGAGAAACTGTGGGGCAAAAAAGGAGGCCACACAAAGCATGACTAATTTGTACTGATGAGAAATTCTCTCAATTCTCCCTTCCTCCTGATTTTTCTGTCTTGTTTTCCGATAAAATTCCTTTGTTGAAATCTCCACATTTACTATTCCATTTCCTCTTTCTTAAACACTCTACTCAGTATTAAAAATACTCTCAAATATGGACATACTCAGGTCTAAATCACAAACATGTAGATAATGCAAATAAAACTCCATGGAAGCTACACAGATAAATTCTGATTCCTCATTGAAATACGTACCTTGGTACAACAGTGATGATAGAACACCTAGCCAAGCCAAACTCATTTTACTCTTAAGATGGTAGTCTCAAAATCACACGTGGGGAAGTGAGTACAGGCATAAAGCTCACAGAACCCAAATGTAGCAAGGATATATTTTAGTGTGGACCTGAACAAATTAATAAGAAGTGTTAACGAGAACCTGTGAAGATGGTGGAGGGGGAGAGAAAGATGCAGCTATTAGGATTTGTGAGTATAACCAATGAGATGATTTGATAGGGCTAAATATTTCATAGATTGTGTTGATAATTTATAGCTTCCTTGAGAAACATTATATTGGCCTTTCCTTCTGTATTTGGGAGGTGTGTGTGAGTGTGTGTGTGTGTGTGTGTATCTGTGGCCCTCAATGTGAGAAGGAGGAAATGATGACTTTTTTTACCCCCAGAGGATATTTGGCAACGTCTAGAGACTTTTTTTGTTGATACAACTTGGAGTAGGTGTCCTATGGACATCTAGTTGTAGAGGCCAGGGATCCTGCTAAAATCCTGTAATGCACAGACAGCCTCCATAGCAAAGAATTATCTGGCCTCCAGTGTCAATAGTGCTAAGGCTGAGAAACCCTGCTGTACACGAGCCCTGTATTCCTATTTCTGCACTCATTTAATACTTGATTGTGCAGCTCACTCTGTACACAACACCTGGTGCAATGAAAAGCACATATTTGTATAAAATATATTCTGACCCATTCAAAAAGCTCACCGTGGAATACGGCATATTATACAAAACAGTTATAATTTGAAGTTGAAAATGTTAAGTACAATTAGGGTGATTTGTTAAAAGCGCTATATGGATACAGATAGGAGGAGAGATCATTCATTCTCACTTGGCAGAGATAAGGGAAATCTTCAGTCACGGAGTGAGTGACATTTGAATAAGATTTTAAAGCTGCTGAAGCTATGGCCACATTATATAAGTATGTGACTACACAAAAATATATACACTTTCAAACACATAAACATGCTTAAAATACCAAGTTTCTTTCATTCACATCACATTGGGAAGATAATACCTCTGCACAGAATTTATTTCCCTGTTATTTTTGTTGTTTAAGAGAACATATGCATGGAGCTGTCCTATATTATCTGTTACACTGTCACGGAATTTGCTACTACTCCTTGGCCCAAGAGACTTTTACTGACGATCTTGAACTACATTCAGAAGCATTTGAAATCCACCTGACCAAAATGTGATTTTGCACTTCCTTGTTAAACCAGATCAGCCAGAGAATGCATCCCTACTTTTAAATCAGCCGCAGCAGTTCCATTGAGACAACAAAGTCTACACACAGGTGGCCTGGTTTATGCACCATTTTCCTGCAAATTTGATCTTCATGAGATACAAAGAGTATATTTTAACTTTTATTTGGGGGAACTGAATAACCTGAATGTTTGCCTGCAATGGCATGCTTAAGAAAATATGGTCAAGAAATTTTGGGATCCTTACTAGATAAAAATAGAATCTGTGTACTTTGAAATTAGCAAGATTCAAATGGAATAACGAGCCATAGGGCTTCCACACTGAGATTCATCCACGAGACTACAGTAAATTAAAATTCGTGGGGAAGTGAATCAAGAAGTCTTTATTTTGTTGGAGACTTTTAATCATTCTAGGATACAAGCCATCTTTCTAAAAGTATGTATTTGAATAATCTCAGAAGCTACTGAAAACATAATAAAGAACATTTTTTCACTGATGCTGAAGTACTAAATATCTCCTCGAATCATAGCATTTATCCATTTTATAAATATGGGCAGACACTATGAGCTATAACTCAAATATACATTGGTTAAAAAAAAGGTTAAACTGTACATATTTAATGTCTTATAAGATTGCATGTGTTCCTTGTTTTATGAACCACATTGTTCAATATCATACAAGCTGCACTTTAATCCCAATAAAAATTTTTTTAAGTGGAAATGACATTAGGACTTTAAGTGAAACAGCAGACCTGGCTCCCCCACGCTGCCACGTCAGCTGTTTCTAACTTGCCGATACAGATCTGCACTGCCTGTCGCAACTTAGGTCAGAACCAGTGTTTGGTTTGCTACCTCAGAGAAGTAATAACTCTTACAACTGCCTAGCTAGATAAATATCTGATTAACGAAAAGTCTAAATGAATCTGAAGATGGTTTGTCCACCCACACATGTAAAACTGTTGATGACTCCAGGCTTCCTGCAAGGTTTGAAGAAGACGGGAAAATTAATGTAGGCCATGGAGAAAGGCAGAAGGCCCCAGCAAACTGAGTTTCAAACTGTCGAACTTTTCAGCTGTGTGTTTTTTATATGTTAAATATGGTTCAGAAGATTAAAGTCTTCATTTTAGGCAAAGAAAGGAAATAATGTTTCCTGTCCCATTTGCCAAGCTAAGTGAACAACTGTTCCTGCACAATTAGAATTGTTAATTGATTTGAAAACATAGGGCTTTGAAGGTGGAAAACTGCTGACATTATTTCAATGAGGAAATGCACTCCTGAGAGAGAGTACTGCAGTACAATTTCTCTCCTTGTGTTGTTGAATATACATCTATAAAAACACTGTGAATCATGCAGTAAAAACTGCTGTGCTGATATCATAAATCTCTGATAATAAAAATTTCATTGTTGAAACAATAAAATAGACTTTTATTATAACACAGAGTATCCACCTAAACATTGTCCTTTTAGCTTCTTCGAGTTAAATGTATGCACAGTTTTACAGTCTATAAACAGATCTGGAATAAAAGTTAATAAATGTCAAAATTTGCATTTCAAAAAATTCTTGCTGCATTTTAGGGAAGATCAATCTATGAACCTTTCAACATTATGTCAAATGAAATGCTAATTGTACCTTTAGGAATTTCAGAGACAGTGACAAGAAACTAAATGCTCTGTTCCTTTGCATCAGCAAGTCGAGGATAATTGTATATCTACTCTTGTGAACTTCGAAGAAAAAAAAACTAAGAAAAAAGGGTTTTCTATTCTTTAACTCAGGAGGGTAAACTCCTTCAGCCACCCTCCATCAATCTACCTTCAAATAAAGTGTGTTAACATGTTGACAGTGGACAAATCACACAGTGCTGCATTTATTCATTTTATAATAGGTTTGTCAAATGAGCTTCAGTTAAAGAGATTTAAGAGTAAGAAAAATTTTCAGCCAGAAATAACCGACTTATTCCATTCAAATTGATGTAAGGTTTAAAGGTGTACTTCTTAAAAGCCTAATCTTTATTAAAACGCACAATTTTTGAAGGGTAAGTCACAAAAATAAATACCAGAAGCCCCAAAAGTGCTTTTATTTTCCCTACCCTTAAGATAAAATCCTAATACATCCCTTCTCTTTTCTGTAATAAATCTTAGCACTGTATCTCTAAGAGATACAAATTATCCTCTATACTGTCTTGCAAGTGTGAGTATGGATTGAACCAATGAGCAATGTTATCTAGAAAATAGCACTTAGTGTAAGGTTTGTACCATTTTTTTGAACATTATCCTATTTGTGGCACTGCCTTCATTTCAGAGGCAGGCTGCTGAAATATTTGGCACACCTACCCAGCAGTGAAAAACGAAGGTCTGTGCAATTGAGAGACAGCTCATGTTGTTAACCTGCAGCGTTTGGTCACCTATCACCACTTTAAAAGTAAAATAGGCATTTTCACCTTCTTCAAATACCATTATAGATAGTGTTGAGTCAAAAGCAAAGATTGCTCCCCTCCACATTTCTGGATCTTCCTATTGATATGTATTAGGAATATAAGGCAAAACCACTTCAAGCGTTTAAAAGACTTCATTTACAAAGTATATTACACAGGGCCATTTTCAGGCTCATATCGGACAGCCGATTTGTAATCCTGCTGCTCCTACGAAAGAAAAACTCTCGAGCATTCTTAAAGAACAGTCACAATTTGGTTTAATAAATCCTGCGTTTTGGAAAATTCAGATGGAAACAATCCGTATTTCTCGCTTGCTTGGATGACACTATTTTGTACAAACTTTAAGTTGCCTAAAAATATGTATATTTTAGGTCCTAATTTTACTCTCCAGATTTTTTCACTTAATTGAGGAAGATATTTTATCTTTTAATCCTGGTAATTCTTAACAACAGTTGGTATTCTCTACAAATCATAAAAATGAAAATATATTTAACAAAAACATGTAAATAAATTAGCAGAAGCATTTATAAGCATCATCACGAAACAAAAGCTTCAATTTACTTCACATGTCGACATTTTCAATACAGTGAGCAACTCTGTGATCGTTTATTACTAGTATTCTTTTGCACACGTGATTTGTGCAATTGGCTATGGATTCTATTTAATTTATAGGTACAAAACAGTACATATTTAGGGGTAATGAAACAATAAGGAATAAAACAGCATATACCTGCTTTAAAAAAGCTTACTATATAAGAAGGATTCCTAGGTGTATATATTATGAACAATTGGTCCAGTATAAGAAAACAGTAACATAACATTTTACACACGTAATGTTTTCCAGAAATTTCCCAACTCTCTCTAATATGTACAATTCCCAAAATAAATGCAGAGCTAGTAGCTGTTCTGAGGAATCTTTGAGCAAATTTTTCAATACCAGCTTTGTTATTAATCATCCTAATTTTCTTCATGTTGTATTACATTGGGGAAAAACAGTTGTACAATGAACAAGTATACTACTAAACAAAATGCTCATCTTTTTCTTAAGAGTCAAAACGGAAGGCTAATAAAGACCATTTAAAATAAAAGGGCCCATTACTCCTCAGTTTTATATAAGCTTACACGCTTTCATTGTGCAGAGTGTGTTATTAATTTAACATGCCAGATTCATAGGTTTCTGCAATATCAGGTTTGATGTATTCATTATCGGCACTCAGTACATTAATTCACGCTGAAGTCCGGTAAATCAAAATTATACCATCTGGCTTCCTGTTCTTAATGATGAATTTGATGTAGGGGTGATTAAGATTGTTAGGCTTTTGAATTTTAATGTAAAAATTAGGGGATTAAAAAGGCATTTAGAAATGACCAATAGTTAGAATAAACTTACTGACAGGATCTAATTTGTGTACTTGCTAGTAAAGCTCCATTTTAATTAGCAGCCACAGTCTTTCAGCACAAGCTCAAAGAGACAGAAGTTTAGTGATTAAGAAGATGAAGCTGTTAAATTGATAAATTGACCTTGAAATACTTGTAACTGTGGGGGATGGCCCAGTAACTCAAATTGTTAGTGTGTTGCATTGCCACACGGGGAACTGAGTCCAAGAGTGACCCCAGACACTGAATTTTGCTTTTTTATTCTCTTCTTCCTCCTCCTCCTTCTTCTCTCTTTTTTAGTGGGCATGCACCATCCTCATCTTACAGGTAGGGGCTGGAAAGCAGAGAGAAACAAATACAAAACTCTGCAGACCTATTAGTTGGCACTACAGTAGGAAGGTGAAGATTCCATCACTGTTTCAGAGCTCCTCGACAGGTGAATTTGAATAGTATGTCTAAACTTGAAACCATTGTATTGGTCCTCTTGGTTTCCTGCTACAGTGATGCTATGCACACGCAGTGAGGTGTCTGGGAGGAAGACACTCGAGGAGTGATTCACTCAGGAAATCTAGGGCACAGCCACCAAGAGTCCCCCTCTTTCACCATATTTCAAAAGAGGAGCGCCTGAAATGGAAGATTTCTAAATATCCTCAACATAGAGATGTATATAACACACAGTCATTGCACTCAAATTTGACATGAGACTTCTTTTAATTGAAAGACCAATCTGACATGGATGTTCCTTTGACAGTTAAAATTACCTCTGATTTTAACAAAAGCACTTGAAATGTTACACCGAACTCATTACACCTTTTCTGCATAAAGAAGTTTAATAGTTAAAACAAGTTAAGACAGAATAGAATCTTAATGTACAATATTATTAGAATAACATAAAGAAACATCCTCATTTTTTCTAAGACATAAAGATAAAAGTGCAAAGAGCCATACAATAGAAAAGTAAGGTTCAAAATAGAATTATTTCCTGAGAAGGAAAAAAAATTGACTACCTTGTGTGGTCTCATAAAATGAGATGCTTTAGTTCCTGTGAAATTAATAAAGGTAGTCACTAATGCACTAAAATAAAATACAGTCAGAATGACTTACATCAGAAAACAAGTACATCTGTATATATCAACAATTTGAAGGATTCTGATTGCTGGCAAGTCAAGGAATATTTTAAATCTTATATTTTAGAGGAAATCGAATCTTGACTAACCACTGCAATTTATGTCATTTTAAATAAGATATATTTGAATAAGTATATTTTTCATGCCCTAAAAAGACTGATGTCTTCTTTTATAAGCTCATCCTGTGACACAGTTGAGTAGGTAGGTATATTGATTTTTTTTTCTTTTTCTGATGGCAATGAAGTGTAAATGGAAAATATCAGACTTGGCAATCACTTAAACCATGTGAAAATTTCAGAGTGAAGGCTATTAGAGTCACTTTGTGATCTCCCCAGATGACCAGAGGGAGGGGGGAGGGAAAAAAAAACATTTCTACATTTCTTCAGATCCTTTGTGTGACAGCTAAGGAGAATAACATTCTTTCTAATATGCCAGTTTTTGTCTCTAGTTGAGAATAACCTCAGTGCTTTCTTATGTCACTGGCTGAGAGAAGATGAAAGACCCAGCCTTGTGTAAATGGCTTTGTCTAACCATCAGTCTTTAGCTCTGCATGGCAGCTGTACTATTGACATTAGCTTGTGCACTGGGTGAAATTGAAGTGAGTTAAATGTGACCTTGGCTTAGTTGTTGAAGTAGAAATGAACTCTACTGGGAGTGAAAAAAAATAAGACCAGTTTCTCTAACTTCATTTTTTCTTTAATGAGTTTAACAGCACTCTTAGGATTTGATACATTTTATAAAAACGCTTTATTTCCTTTTCTATTATATACTGGGTAATCAGCATTTAGTAAGGTTAGCTTGCCCTTTTGTTATGAAATCCTTGTCTTAGGTATTTATATGCTATACTCTTTTTTAAATGGCACACTCATTTTCCCTTTTCTCCCCTTATTAGTCATAACCACATAAATATGAACTGAAAGTTTTCAGGTATATATGTCCAGTGACTTCTATAATAAATACTAGACCACTGAAACATTTTTAAATGCTCAGTGTTTCTGATGACACTGCATTGTCTTGTCCACCAGGTTACATGTGCACTCACTAAACAACCTGCTGGTAAATCAGCAGTGAATATGTGAGACCTGAAGGTAGACAGGCTAGGCTGCAACACTTCTAACACTGCAGCTCCTTTGTTTTTCAAAAACAGCAGGAGATGGTGTTTGCATCACAGGGAAAACAGCATCAATTATATTTTCTGATGGAGACAATTCAGGAAGTCTTTGGAGTTTCATTTCTATTTTGAACATTCCTAATGCATACATACATGTATACGCATAAATATATTAATTTTATGTTTATATGCATATGTATTTATGTGTATATATGTGTGTGTATAAGTGAGTGTGATATATGTACATATTATTTTAGCTTGTAATGATACATGAGCCACATCTCAGACATTTCAAGTTCAGTTATTGTCATGAAATTTATCAAAGATGCTCATGATGGGAGTTTTAATTAGCCTATCTAATCAAACTTGAGCCAGCACAATCTATTCTTGTATTTTCCCATTCGTATTTCACTAATACTGCATTTCTATCACTGGCCTATAGTGATATCACTGTTGGGTATACATGGAGCCTACACATTCAGCTTCTGTTTTTAATCATCTCTATACTCCAAACTTTTTCTTTTTTTTTAATTTTTGTTTTATTATACTTTAAGTTTTAGGGTATGTGTGTGCAACGTGCAGGTTTGTTACATATGTATACATGTGCCATGTTGGTGTGCTGCATCCATTAACTCGTCATTTAACATTAGGCATATCTTCTAATGCTATCCCTCCCTCTTCCCCCCACCCCACAACAGGCCCCAGTGTGTGATGTTCCCCTTCCTGTGTCCATGTGTTCTCATTGTTCAGTTCCCACCTATGAGTGAGAACATGTGGTGTTTGGTTTTTTGCCCTTGCGATAGTTTGCTGAGAATGATGGTTTGCAGGTTCATCTGTGTCCCTACAAAGGACATGAGCTCATCATTTTTTATGGCTGCATAGTATTCAATGGTGTATATGTGCCACATTTTCTTAATCCATTCTATTCATTGATGGACATTTGGGTTGGTTCCAAGTCTTTGCTATTGTAACTAGTGCTGCAACAAACATACGTGTGCATGTGTCTTTATAGCAGCATGTTTTATAATCCTTTGGGTATATACCCAGTAATGGGATGGCTGGGCTAATTCAAGATGGATTAAAGACTTAAATGTTAGACCTAAAACTATAAAAACCCTAGAAGAAAACCTAGGCAATACCATTCAGGACATAGGCATGGGCAAGGACTTCATGTCTAAAACACCAAAAGCAATGGCAACAAAAGCCAAAATTGACAAATGGGATCTAATTAAACTAAAGAGCTTCTGCACAGCAAAAGAAACTACCATCAGAGTGAACAGGCAACCTACAGAATGGGAGAAAATTTTTGCAATCTACTTATCTGACAAAGGGCTAATATCCAGAATCTACAATGAACACAAACAAATTTACAAGAAAAAAACAAACAACCCCATCAAAAAGTGGGCGAACGATATGAACAGACACTTCTCAAAAGAAGACATTTATGCAGCCAAAAGACACATGAAAAAATGCTCATCATCACTGGCCATCAGAGAAATGCAAATCAAAACCAAAATGAGATACTATCTCACACCAGTTAGAATGGCGATCATTAAAAAGTCAGGAAACAACAGGTGCTGGAGAGGATGTGGAGAAATAGGAACACTTTTACACTGTTAGTGGGACTGTAAACTAGTTCAACCATTCTGGAAGTCAAGGTGGCGATTCCTCAGGGATATAGAACTAGAAATACCATTTTTTTTTCTTTCCCTCTGTTTTTGGTGAAATAATATCTTCCCAAAGATATCCACATTCAAATCCTTGGAACCTGCCAATAAGTTACCTTATGTAGCAAAGGGACTTTGCAGTTGTGATTAAGGTAAGGATCTTGAGATGAGGAAGTTATACCTGATGACCTGGCCGTGTCCAATGTAATCACAATGGTTCTTATAAGAGGGGGACAGGGAGGCCAAAGTCAGAGAGGGAGATGTAACAATAGAAGCAAGGTTGAAGTGGTGCAGGGCCATGAGCCAAGGAATGCTGGCAACCTCTAGAAGCTGGAAAAGGCCAGGAGGGAAACAAATTGTCCCCCAGAGCCTCTAGAAGGAACACAGCCTGCCAACCTAATTTTAGACTTCTGATGTCTAGAACTGTAAGATAATAAATTTGTGTTGTTTCAAATCACTACATTTGTGGTAATTTGTTACAACAACAAAAAACTAATACATTGATGAACATATATTTCAGTTATTTGTGCACAGCAATATACACTGACATAGTTGCTAATCATTTAAGTCATTTGTTTAGTAATTACTGTTTTCTTACCTTTTCACATTCATGCTCAAGTAACTATAGAATTTGTAGTTATCCTATTTAGGAATGGTTCAATGGTAAATTTCAAAAAATTTCAAACAAGAAATCATCACAGTCTTTAGAAATAGATGACAAATTGGAAAGCCTGTCAGCAACTCTGCACATACCTAGCCATAAAAAGAAAATGTCATGACCATCTGCAGAAGAAGGTCAAAATAGTGTGAACAGAGAAGTGGGAAAACAACGCCACTGTGGATAGCTGGCCAGATACCACTCCTTCTAGAGCACAGGGTCAGAACTGTTTATGGTGACGCCTTTTAGGCAAATCGAAGAAGGGATGGGGCCAGGAGGTTTGTGATAGACCAAACCTGATACTGCTCACTCAGACAGGGGTTTCTCAGGGGTTGGGCAACAGAAAAGATTACCAAAGCTTTTAAGGCTAGAACTAGAGACAGTTGCTATATTTATGCTTGTGCATGTATTTGCTTATAGAGTATATCATGAATTTGGAGAAAAAGCTAACTAGGTCGGAGGTGAAGCACTCCACCTTCAGGCCGTGCCTTGTATCTGGTCAGAGACGGGCTCAATGGGCTATGCTCTTACCTCCCCATCTCTGCTGAAAGTGCACGCTCAGTGAGGTGCATTAGAACCCCCGAGTCCCCCACAGGGAGGACCATTACTGGTCCAAGGCCTGTTAGGAACTGGGCCACACAGCAGGAGGTGAGCAGGAGCCAGCTAGCATGACCGCCTGAGCTCTGCCTCCTGTCACATCAGTGCGAACCCTATTGTGAACTGGGCATGGGAGGGGTCGAGGTTGCTGCTCCTTATGGGACTCTAGTGTCTGATGATCTGGGGTGGAATAGTTTCGTCAAGCGCTCCCCCGCAACCCCCGACCCTGCATTAGCACAAGAGACCGAGCAGGGACTTTGGATTTTTAAAGCAGACACACCACAGAGGAAACCCCAAAACTGTTTGAATGTTTCCCAATTTCTCTGAACCTCACTTTTCTGCCAAACAGGGCTACTAATGCCATCTTCATAGGATTCTTATGGGGGTTAAAAGAAATAAGCTAAGAAAAGTATCTAACAAAGGCAGGCATGCAGAAGTTGCTCAGTAAATATGAGTTTCTTTCATTTATCTTATGTTTCAGTGAAAGGAGAGAGCTATGATCATTTTGAATTTTCAGGTGTCCTGAAGTTAACTATTCTTTCATACACACATTATTGGGGGTTCTCCTTGACTTTTCACAGCCTTATTTCATCTTGCTTCCTCCTTCATCATCATCATCCTTGTGTACTTAGCATTCTGAAGACCTAATAAAGATATTCACACCCTTCAATTCTCTTCTTGAATCAGTAGAACAGAATCACATGTATAATATTCTCAATTACCCTTCTCCAATTCCATTTACAGAGAAAAGAGAAAATATTTATTTGATATTTACTTCATGCCAAGCACAGTGCCATGCATTTTCAAATATACTGAAATATCATTTATCTGTTATATATGTAAGCCAGTTGAGTTTTTAATATATATATACATATATGTGTATAAAATCTGAATATTTAAAGTGGCAGATAAATATATTACTCCATTATGTGACAAGATCATACAGTTTTTGGTATCTTCATATAATCTTATTGGTTGTTCTACAGGTAATAAAGTAAACAAATCTGTAAAATGAAAACTTTTTGGAAAATTAATTATAAGTTGATTGTAAAATGGTTTTAGGAAAGAGAATACATTATTAGAGTGCCAAGATATCAAAGACATGAATTTAAAAGAGAACCACATATAATTCCTATAATCTTTTCAACATTAGGCTGACATAATTTGGATGCTCATTTATCATGTAGATGGTAGGAGTGAAAAAAAATTTTAACTGCTGTTCTACATACATATAATGTGCAATGATTTTTCAGCTGGTCAGGGTCCACCCCTGGAGTGTGTTCAGGGATGTACAGGGGGCATCAGAGTAACTCAAGGGCGTTTCAAATTGTACTCACTCTCATCCAGATTTTGCTAAATTCCCTCAAGGCAAGAAATATCTGCTCACATTTAGTTGAAGGAGTACACTGGAATATCCAGGGGAATCACATTGCACCCTACCCCAACAGAAATGGTTAAATGTCGTCTTGGAAAAGTATGTATCCTTCTGGTGTTGAGAATAATTTCCCTGAAGTGAGTCATTCCTGATGCAATTTGTTGGCATCCTGCTGGTGTGCTGGTGGGGAAAGCTGGCTTGGTAGCAACTTTGGTTCTTAAGCCATCTTAAATTTTTTAAATTGCTGTAAATTGCTGACAAAATCATTATGAGTGTAAGGGAAAAAAATGTGTCCCCTTAAGATCCAGAGAGTAATATGTAACATAATTCCATTACAGAACTATGTATTACAAATATATAAATGCAATTTTCTAAGCACCAAGTAGTGATTAAAAAAAACCCACACACAATGTAACAGAGATTAAACTTCAGCAACATCCTGGAGCCACATGAAAGCTATGGTACATTAGATTTATTAGTTTTACTCCACCTTGATGAGAGAGTATCACCTACTGCTTTTGAAATAACAAGACTCACTAACTTGCCTAGTTCATAGAGCTTTAGATAAGGTGGCAGAGAGTAGACATTGGTCCTAAGAAGATGTACTTTATTATACTGTCTTTTAGAAGTTAAAGACATCCAGGAGAATCTGGGGTATATAAAGTGCTAGGGAACAGGCTCCGGGAGAAAGCTCCACCATCAAATAGCAGTTAAAAGAGAATGAAGAGCAATCGTAGGTGGACATCTGTGCAAATCTAGCAAGGGGTGAGTGAGCAGCAAATGGGCACAGAAAAGACAAACTGGAAGGATCATCACATGGAAATCCAGGGATGCTGAAGTCAGCTCAAAGGAGATGGTCCAGTTCTGGAGCAGACTGCCGGATTTCAACCCCAATGCGACAGCAGCTTGGCCAACTCGCCCCCTCTAGGACTCCCTTCCTTATGTTCTTCATGCACAAAACAATGATAATCAGGCACCCACATCAGAGAAGAAATAACTTAATACGTGCCTGGCACATACTAAACATGTAGTAAATAGCATTTCTTGCTGCTATTAAGTCAATCTGCCTTTCAAGGGAAGAAATATCTGCTCTGAGTACACCAGGCACAGAAAGGCCTCCACTGCCTTTAGTAAGGCTGGGTGGGAGGAATTTTGGTACAAGGTCTAAGAATAGAGCAAACACTCTAAACTAAAAACTGGGGTGTGGCTTTAGAGTATAAAAGGCAACAAGTTCGACGTGAAGCTGGGTCAGCTGAACAACCAAATTGTGGCTTCCTTCCTGGGAAGGTGAGAAGTCTCAGGACCTGGGGGTGAACTTTTCCTGTTCAGAAAGTCAAGTTGTCCCAAATGTAAGACAGGCTGGCTGCAGGAGTGGAAGGTTTGAGAACAGGACAGTGAAGTGATCGAAGTATAAAACTCTAGGATATTTCTCTCAAAAGATCTTGGAAAATAACTGGAAATTTTGCTCACCTGTATAACTTTTACCAAATCTCAGTACGTGTTAGTGTTAGAGAAATAATGCTGTGTTTCTTGCTATGGGTCACATTTTCCACAAAAGTAAAAATTGGTTTTTGTGGAAAGGGAACAAGCCCCCAGCCAAACCTAGATGAGTCATCCGGCTGTCTGGGTGGCTGTGGTTACAGCACGGCAAAGACACTGTCACACTCTGGATCTCAAGTGAATAGAGGTCTCATTGAAATGTGGAGGGTTTAGCTGGGAAACAAGTCAAAGGGTTGCCCAGATGGGCAGCCATTACAACAATAACCACAGGCTTCTCCCTACCCACTTGTGCTCACTTATTTTAATCTATTTTTTATTTTTCTTTATATTTCCTTTCCAGTTCAAATACACTATAAAATTTTGTTTTTTGTTTTTGCCTATCTTCTCCCACTGGAATAATATACATATCAACAGAGCTGGGATCTTTGTCATTCTGTTCACACATGTATGTGTCAAGCACATAGAATAATGCCTGGCTCAGAGCAGGCACTCAGTAAGTATGGGTGGCCTGGCTGATGGAGAAAGTGGATTGAGAGTGTAAATGATTTTTTGTATATTTTTTTCTTCAGCTTCAGAGTTTTCCTCTAACTCTAGAGCCCCTTCCAGCTCTGATCTTGTCTATTTAAAGTATAAATTTTGAATTAATCTCAGACTAACAGAAAGTTGTGAAAGTAGTACAAAGAATAACTACACAGCCTTCATCCATAATTCCCAAATGTTAGCATATTAACAAGTTGGGCTTATTCTCTCTCTTTCTCTCTCACTCAGCACCCCTACAACACATTAGCTTTAACAACACTTTAGAGCAAGTTGCAAACACTCTTTAGCCCTAAATATTTCTGAGCCTATTTCCTAAAATTAAGACTATAACCACAGCACAATTATGAAAATAATGAATATAGATACAATATGATTTCTAATATACCAATCTCATTCCAATTTTACCAGTTGCCCCACTAATGAACTACATAGCATTTATTTTTTCATTTCTCCGATTAGGATCTAGCCCAAGATTATATACTTCATATAATTGTCATAGCTGTTTAGTCTCTTTGGGTCTGGAGCAGTCTATCAGAAATTATTTATTGTTCACATCTTTAACATTTTAGCATTTTAGCATTTTTGAAGCATGTAGTTATCTTGTAGAGTGTCTGCCACTTTGGGTGTGCCTGCTGTACACTCCTGAGGAGATTCAAGTTATGCATTTCTGGCAAGAATGTCTTAAAAGTGATACTGTGTCCTGCTCATTGCATCATAGCAAAAGACATAGAAGTCCTTTTGTCTCCCTACTAGTGACGTTAACATGATTACTTAGTTAAAGGGTTATCTACCATGTCCCACCACTAAAAGGTTCTTGTCTTTCACTGGGTAATTTGTAAGTACCTTGAGGGGAGATACTGGGAGACTCTGTAAATATCCTTTTCCTCATAATACTTTCACTCATTTTTTGGAGAGTTTTCATTCTATATATGTGCATTTTCTTTTTTTTTTTTAATTTTATTATTATTATACTTTATGTTTTAGGGTACATGTGCACAATGTGCAGGTTTGTTACATATGTATACATGTGCCATGTTGGTGTGCTGCACCCATTAACTCGTCATTTAGCATTAGGTATATCTCCTAATGCTGTCCCTCCCCACTATCCCACCCCACAACAGTCCCAGGTGTGTGATGTTCCCCTTCCTGTGTCCATGTGTTCTCATTGTTCAATTCCCACCTATGAGTGAGAACATGTGGTGTTTGGTTTTTTGTCCTTGCGGTAGTTTGCTGAGAATGATGGTTTCCAGTTTCATCCATGTCCCTACAAAGGACATGAGCTCATCATTTTTTATGGCTGCATAGTATTCCATGGTGTATATGTGCCACATTTTCTTAATCCAGTCTATCGTTGTTGGACATTTGGGTTGGTTCCAAGTCTTTGCTATATGTGCATTTTCTGTGAACATTCTAACAGACAGCTGGTTTCTGGACATCTGGACTTAGTGATCTAAGAATAAATTGTCAGTTGACTCACCACTTATATAAATCTACTCAAATTTGCCTTCTTCCCTTGCCCACCCTCTTAAGGTTATGGGTGGAAAAACTGGATTACATCAAGAATAAAGTGACATGTATAAGGGTGAGAATTTTAGGTCCAGCAGATGCAAATAATTTTGTTTGGACAAAGCTATTCCTTTTATTCATGGATAAATATTAAATAAAATTCTTAATTTAAATAATGACATAGAAAAGAGATAATGGAGACAATGGTGCAGAAAAGAGATGAATCAATCCAAAGAGTTTAAATTACATTTCCAGGCTTTCCTTTCGCTTATTATTGCCCCAATAGGGCAGTCTAAGAAGGAAACTATCATTTTGCACAAGGGAAAAACCACAGATGTATGGGCTGTGTAGTAGAAAACCATTTACCAATCAAATATTGAAAGATATGAAGAAATCACTGTCGAGAGTAACAACCTGGAGTTCTCATAGTAGTAACTGCATAGACAAATCTAATCACATTATTTATTTGTTCACTTTTAATTAAAAAAATAAAATTTATATTTAAGCTGCCCATTATCAGCCAGACACTGAGCTAAATTAGGCAAAACTTAAAGTCTGTGGCTTACTGATTTGAGCTCTCTCCCTCCAGATTTTTGTATAGTTGCTGTTTCATTATTTTGGATCTGTAACTTACCATAGATAGGCAAGATATTTCTCTGTGCCTTGGTTTCTTCATAATTAAAATGGGTATATTAACAATAGTATCCACGTCATAAGGTTGGAGTGAGGAATTAATGAGTTCATGTATATAATGTTCTTAGAACAGTGCCTAGAACAGAGTAAATGTGGTATAGTTTAGCTAGTGTAATTATTGTTAATGCATGAGGGTCACCAAAGCCACCTACAAGATTTAATCTCACTAGGAGGACTAACAGGACTCAACATATAATCAGACTCACAGCTGTGATTTATTACACTGAAAGGACAAAGCAAAATCAGTAATGAGAAGGGCACTTGGGTTAAAAGCCAGAGGAAACCAGACACAAAATTCCGAGAGTCCTCTTCCAGCAGAGTGACATAGGATCTATTTAACTCCGCCAGGGATGAGTTGTGATGACACTTGTGAAGCACTGCCTCCCAGGGAAGCTAATTAGAGACTCAGGCCCAGGGTTTTTTATGGGGGGTGATCACATGGGTACTTTCTGCCTAGCATGTACCAAAATTGCAGATTCCCAGAAGGAAAGCAGGTATTGAACATAAGCCATATTGGTTTTTGTTTTGTTGTGTTTCTGAGATGAAGTCTTGGCTGTGTTACCCAGGCTGGAGTGCAGTGGTGCAGTCTTGGCTCACTGCAACCTCTGCCTCCCAGGTTCAAGCAATTCTCATGCCTCAACCTCCTGAGTAGTTGGGACTACAGGCGCATGCCACCACTCCCAGCTAATTTTGTTTTTCTGTTGTATTTTCAGTAAAGATGGGGTTTCACCATGTTGGCCAGGCTGGTCTCGAACTCCTGACCTCAAACAATCTGCCTGCCTCAGCTTCCCAAAGTGCTGGAATTACAGGCATGAGCCATGGCGCCTGGCCTGAACATAAGCCATATTGTTTGCACAAACCATTTAGGTACAGTGAGCCACTTGTATCAGTTAAGGTATTAAAACTCCCCTGAAATTCAAGTTTCTAGGTGCCAGCAAGGATCAACCTTGTAAACAGGCCTTTCTAAGGATAACAGAGCTGTTATGTTAGTTCTTTTCAGTGTAGTTATATTTTACTATCATGCTGCTCTCCATAAGTATTCTTGCTAAACACTTGCCTGGTCACTTCCCAGTAGAAAAGTAATGTGCCTTAGAAGCATAAATCAAATTGGTTGATATGTGCCAAAATCAGTAGCATGGTACCAGGTGTTACTTCCAGACGAGAACTTCATGCAAAGTATTTTCCACGTGGAATAGAACCAAGGCAATGTAATGATTACCTTCTGCAACAACAGTATAAGACACCTTTAGGAACAAAATAAGCTAGACTTATGAGCAGCCTGAATTTAACTTCTCAGTTTCTTGCTTTTACATATTCAATTTTCCAGTTACACCTTCCACACCCAATTTAAAAGCAGGCTCAACTTAAAAATCTGAACAGCTAATTGTCAAGTGTGTTCAGACTAGAAAGATAAGGGCTCAAGCAATCCTCTGACCTTGGCGTCTCGAAGTACTGGGATTACAGGTATGAGTCACCATTCCTGACACTTCATTATTAATATTTATTAATTTCAATAAATTTTGCTCTGGGAAAGAAAGATACTAAAAATCATTTCTTTAACCTGAGAATTAGGCTAAAATTAGTATGGTCAATATATATTTGTGATAGATGTCAAAGGCAAGGCTGACAAAGATTGTGATTTTTTTTTCCATTAAAATATATTTTTGAAGTAAAAATTCTTCCACTATCAACTCTTCTTTCCTTATTTTATTCAAAAGTACTGGAATAGTCAGTTGGTTTCTGACCTGTAACAGACCTGGATAGTGCCACCAAGATAAAATCAGAGCTCTTAAATCACTGACTTCAAATTTTATTGGAAAAGTCATTTAACAATTACTAAATCATTATACAGTGTTTAAAACAGAAGCTCCAAAACATCTCACACAGCATTAAAGGTGTAACAAAGTATCCTGGCTGGACAGAATTTTTGCCATGTAGGTTAAGAAATCACAAGATGCCTGGAAAGCCCAGGGTAAGGCTGAGAGCATTGATGTATGGATAGTAATTAGGTCTGAAGAAAATGTAGAGCCTAGTGAAACAAGTTATTGCGTCTATTCTGGTACAGGAATGAACAGCTGCTTATTATGCAACAAAAGATTATGCTTACTACAAAGTAATGCTTAATAGACTATATTTCTTGAATTTACCAACATACACCTGAGCTAGATTTGAGTAAACTAATACTTTAAAAAAAGACATGTAGTAACACATAGTAAGGTATTGAACCATTGGGCATTACACCTTGAATTCCTTTCTAATTATGGTAGCAAAGCTTTCAAAGGAGATGAAAAATAATACATCTGAAGTTAATTGGAATCATTGCCAGGAAAAAGAAGAATGCAAATGATGATTTTGCACTCTGGACAATATTATCTCTAAGGTCCATTTCATCTCTAAATTTCTATGAAATGCTGATTTTAAAAATCTAGAATAACTAAACTTATCACATTGGGATATTATGATGGGAAATCTCTTTCGGAAAGTATGTAAGAGCCTATTGCGGAAGTCATGGAATCCAAGGGAGGTGTTTTTAAGAGAAAATCATCAAGATCACCGCTTTCTAAGATTTTCCATTGTTATTTTTATCAGTAAAGATTTTGTTATTTGCTTGTCTCTAGTCCTCACATCCGTTGTTAATGGGTTATTTTGGAATCGAAGTATTTTTTAATCAAAAAGCACTCTCTTTTGATAGCTACTTTTCAAAAATAAAGTGAAAAAACATACACCTCTTTATATTATCTTTTTTAAAATCTCATTTCCTAATCTATCAGCTGAGGAGAAACACCATGGAAGCTACTCCTCAACTATGAAGTTCCACCAACATTTTTCATGATTCTTTGCATGTTTCATGATGTTCAGTCTTCAAGGATGTCCTCAAGACCAATTTAAATAAATGAAATTAACTGTAGCATATTCCAGACTGACTAAGGGTCACTGTTGTTTTAAAATACCACTACTGTTGAAAAGGGAATTGAGGGAAAAAGATTCAGAATGTTGAAATCCAATGTCAATAATAACAAAAAAAGGAAATTCAGCTAAGATAGCTCCCTGTCTGTTAAATTAATAAACTTCTTATATCTGCTACCCAGGATATATCCTAGTCAGTCATAGCCAGCTAATTCTCATCAGGTATTTATGACCACATAGATAATACATTCATAGAAGACATTATCTTCGACATCATGAGGAATTACCCAATAATACATTTAAACTGTCTTTCCAGATTGGTTATGGAATTTTATATGCTCTATGTCTTCATTCCTCCAATAGTTAGCTCAGTATCATGTATCCTGGAAAATAATAGTGATATGAATAATTTTCTCAGATAAGACAAGAAATCTTTGTTGTTGCTATGTCCCTGAGTCATAAGGCAAGGGACAAAGCAATATAAAGTTTTGAAAATAACACATACATCTCTTTCTTATATAACACAGCCATCAAGACTGATTCAATAACCTCAAATTTTATCATTAATACTACTTCATTGACTTCAGGATAAAGTTTGAAACTTTGTAGCACCTCATTCACAGGTTAGTTGTGAATGACGAGAAAGCCAGTTTTTCTGGTGATACCTTTCTCCTGCCTTCTCATATGTCTACGTGTAGCTGTTCAATCACAAACAATGTGATTTGAAATTTTCACAGAAACGAACGAGTGTCATCTTTGTGGGTTGAAACAAGTTTAGAATATATCTGTAAAAGTATATAATTTGTTTAAAATAGGTTCTAAATGAAGGGACAAAGGGGCAGCACTCTATTTAAGAGTTGCATTTACACAAAGTGAGAGATAAATGGATAAATATGAACGTTCCCTCTGAAAATCACCCCACAGTAAATATAAGGTGGGGCCTGGGCAGGAAGAAGGAAGACTTCCCTCACTCTCTGGTATTTGATCACTAACATAAAATTACTTACAGCCCCACCACAAAGAAAAAAAAATCTGAGATCTAAGTTATCTGCATTAGATTTTTAAAATCTTTTTTAAAAAATAGGTGCTATTTTCACTTCCCATCTAGTACTTATTATATAGTACAGTGAATATTTTCAAAGCTAGAAATTTCCCAAAGGCTTTTTAATTTTATCATGTATTTTGTTTTCAATAGCTTGAAAAAAGAGTTGAACAACTGCATACCCTGAGCTTTCTAGTCCTACAAACCAACAATCTTGGACACATTCTTAATCCATTTCCATTTACTTCCCTGCATTACTGAAGGAAAAAGTTCATCTCTTCTTTAACAAGGCAGATGCCTCCATCTTATATTCTACATGCTTCCCCCACTTGTTTGGGTATTTTTCACCATTAATTATTCTCCCTCTGTCTTTTATTTTTCAACTGTTTAGTTACGTCGAATCATAATCCTTAGTATATAAACATATTTTCTTCACAAAGGAAAAAAAAAAAAAGCAACTAAACCTACCTGACATCTCTAGAACACAGCTCCCAAAAACAGCAGAATACACATTCATCTCAAACACGCGTGAAATATTATGCAGAATAGACCACATGGTGGCCACAAAATAAGTCTCAATAAATAAAAAAGACTGAAATCATACAAGGTATCCTCTCCTATCACAGTGGGATGAAGCTAGAAAGCAATAGCAGAAGGAAAACCAATACATGGAAATTAACCAAAATTCCTAAGGAATACATGGATCAAAGAAGAAAATACACGGATAATTAGAGAATATTTTGAGATCACTGAAAATAAAAACATGACATACAAACTTTCCCCTTAAGATCAGGAATAACACAAGGATATCCACTCTGGCCACTTCTATTCAACACTGTACTAGAGGTTCAAATAGGGTGAGTAGGCAATAAAAACCAACAAAGACATCCATTTTGGAAAAAAATCAGTGGTATTCACTCATTAGTGATTCTTTATGTTTGTTTTGTTTTCACTCATCATGTTTGACTGGTATGGTGATATTTATAGATGTCATGATTCGCTTTCACTGCAATACAATAAAAATAAATATTTATTTCTCCATTTTAGTGTTGGCCAGCATTATTGTTTCTAATTATTTGTTATTACAGACAATAATGCCACGAATATTCCCATACATATAACCTGTGTAAAGGATTTGTTAGTGTTTTTAGGTAAGAGTCAAATTGCTGAGTCACAGGATATATATATAACCAACCTTAGTTGGCAATAGAAAACTAGTTTTCAAAATTGGTTAAAGTAATTTACATTTATATTAGCCGTGTGTTATGAGAAGCTGGTGTTGTCATGATTTATGCCAATCAGAAGGATATAAAATGGCACCATTTTGTGATTTTAATTTGCACTTTCCCTTTTTCCTAATGAGCTTGGGTATCGTTTTTTCATATTTGAGATCTATTCATGTTTCTTCTTCTGTGGGAAGTCTATTTGTGTTTTTATTGAAAATAATATCATTTACTTATTTTTTTCTTATTAATGCATAGGTATTTCTACATATTCATTATACTAATATTTTGCCAATTATATTTGTCATAAATATTGTTTTCCAACATTTGACTTATGTCTTATGTCTGAAAGAAATACTCATTTTCAGGTGTCTTTAGCTTATAATTTTAAACATTTTAATATATTCAAATAGATCTTTATTCTATTTCGCTTTTTTCCTGACTTAAGGAATCATTCATTACAGTTCATGAAGATATTTTCTTATAAAAGTTTTAAAGTTTTTGCATTTCACACTGAGTACTAGTCCATCTGGAACTTATTGCTATTTATGATATCAAATAGAGATTTCATTTTTTCACACAAATAACCTATTATTATCTAAACATTATTGAATAGTGCAGTCTTTCCCAACTGATTGATAGAGTTCTTATACACTTTTTGGGGACTTTTAATCTTGTTCTATTAATCTCTTTGTACATCCCTTCACCATTATCACACTTTTAAATTTGCTATAGATTTAATATATTTCTTATTTCCACCAGTACCCAGTTCTTCTTTAAGAGAATTTTGCTTTTTGACCTTGTATAAATGATTTATATGTAGGTTGAAGTTTTCTAGTAGACTATCCTATCATCAGTGGACAATGACTGCCTGTTTCTTCTTTTGTAATTATTTTCCTCTATGTTCCCCCCTTCTTATTGGTTGTGTTTGTGCCCTAGGGCTGCCATGACAAATTGCTGTAAACTTGGTAGTTTAAAACAATAGAAATGTATTCTCTCACAGGCTGCGAGGCCAGAAGTCCAAAATTGAGATATCAGAAAATCAATGCTCTCTCCAAAGGCTCTAGGAGAGAATCCTTCCTTGCATTTTCCAGCTTAGTGGCTCCTGGCGTTCATTGGCTTGTGACAGTCTAATTCCAATCTCTTTTTCTCCTGTGTCCAAATCTCCTTCTTTTTTCTCTAATAAACACATCAGTCATTAGATTTAAGGTCAACCCCAAATTTTGGGTAATTTCATCCAACATCCTTGACTAATTACATCTGCAAAGACCATATTTTCAAATAATGTCATATTCTAAAGATCCAGTTAGAGATGAACTTTGGGAGGACACTATTCATCCTGATACGTAGGTGTTGCTAGGACCACCATCATAACGCTGAGTAGACATCCTTATTACTGACTTCAGAATGAAACATTTTAACATTTTGACATCAAATATGATATTTTGCTGTAGCTGTTGCAGGTCCTCTTTATCAACACATGGACATTTTCTTTTCCTCCTACCTTGCTGAAGTGTTTTTTTAAATCAATATGCTTATTAAATTATATCAGATAGTTTTTTGAATCTATTGAGAAGATATGTTTTTCTCCTTTAATCTATTTCTTAGTAAATTACAATAATCAATTGTCTAATATTGAACAGAAAATGCATTCCTGTAATAAATCCAACTTAATTATGGTATGCTAAAATAAAAATGAATTTGGCACTGAATCTTATTTTCCAAAAAAGTATTATTTTTTTCTGAAATTTTTGGTAAAGCTGAATGGCCTTGATTCTTTTTTTGAAACTATGTTAAAATGCTGATTCAGAATTTTAATAATGATAATTGGATCATCTATATAATATTATTTAGCTACCTTCTAAAATTAATCTTTTTATTAGGAATTCGAACATTTGGCTTAGTTGATCCTCTGTTGTAGGCCTCCTTTTTAGTTCAGTAGTAGCTATGTATATTTTTCTATTTCTGTTTTCTACTTCCTTTGAATTTAGTTTTTCTGTCAACTTATATAGTTCTTGTATAACATTAGCTCTTAAGCTTGTAAATTTCCCTCTAAATATATCTTAGCAATGTCCCACAATTTGATAAGTAATTATTTATGGCTTAGTTTTTGGAACCTTATTTCTACTAAAATAGCTTTTTAACTTGTGAGTTACTTAAAATTTTGTTACAAATATGCTCATATATTTGTTATTGTTTTGTAATTAATTGTATTTACGTTGGAGAATGAGAGACTCTTGTAATTTTATTTTTAAATTTTGCCCTAATATCTATTTTGCCCAACAATAATAAAATTGCACCAGCTCTCTTTTGGTTAGTTTTTGCCTGATGATTTGCCTGTAAGCCTTTTCCTTTCAGCTTTTCTGAGTTTTTTGTTTTGTTTTGTTTTAGTTGTGTCTTTTACAAACAGTATATACTTAAACTGTGTATTATTAATACAATCAGATAATCCTACCTTTTAGAGAGCATAGCTGTTGACACAGACACTGAACTTATTTTGTGCTTTCCCTGTAACCCACATTGTCTACGTATGTTTTTCTTCCGTCCTCTTGCTTTCTTTTGGACTGATTAATATTACTATTCTTGCCTCCCTTTCCCAATTTTCCACAATTTCTCCCTGCCCTGTTTTGGAATTTATGCACTTATTTCCTATTCTTTTAATAGTTATTCCAGAAAAAAATTTAATATATATATATGTAACTTATACTTCAAAGAAAAGCAATATGTTTGCATTCAACACAAAGTAATGCTTTATTTTTGATGAATACCGTTACAACATAAAGATAATTTTGTCCAGGATTTCAATTCTGTCTTGATTTTTTTTTAGAGGTGGAGTCTCACTATGTTGCCCAGGCTAGAGTGCAATGGCTATTCTCAGGTATCACCATAGTACACTATACTTTCACACTTTCGCACTGAAGGGATCCCAAGTAGCTGGGACTACAGGTTTCTGCCTTGAATTTTTTAACCACACAAATTAGGTATGATCGTTATTCTTTTATAAAGTCCCATGTTTATGTACTATTTTCTACTACACAGTAGTGTTAATTTTCTCCAAGTCTTCTCTATTAGGTTTATTGTCTTTTTTCTTGATGTACATCCTGTAGAAATATTATCAGTGAGAAATTATTGGTAATAAGCTCTTACAGTTTGTCTTAAAATATTTTTAGTTTGTTCAGGTCTTTTTTTTTTTTTTTTGAGACGGAGTCTCACTGTCGCCCAGGCTGGAGTGCAGTGGTGCAATCTCGACTCACCGCAAGCTCCGCCTCCCGGGTTCACGCCATTCTCCTGCCTCAGCCTCCTGAGTAGCTGGGACTACAGGCGCCTGCCACCGCACCTGGCTAATTTTTTGTATTTTTAGTAGAGACGGGGTTTCACCCTGGTCTCGATCTCCTGACATCGTGATTGTTCATGTCTTAAAAGATAGTTCATTGAATGTACAATTCCAGTTTCTCAGCTAATTTATCTGAGTGCATCGAAGTTAATATTGCCCTGTCTTCTTCCTTCCACTGGTGCTGTTGAAGAGTTAACTAATAGTTATTATCTGTAAGTTGCGTTTTCTTTCTCTGATGGTGTCAAGGTCTTCTCTTTATTTTGATGGTCTTCGTTTTTTCTATAATGAGTCTAGGTTTGAATTTGTTTTTATATACACCATTTGGGGTTCCTTGTGAATCCTGTATCTGAGGATCGTTGTCTTTCATCAATTCTGGATAATTTCTAGACATCATCTTTTAAAATATTGCCTCTCTGCCATTTTCTACATTACCTCCTCCTGCCACATATAAAATACATTGCATATACCATATATATGCAATTAATATACTTTTGTACCCTGGACACCTTTTCATTTATACAAGATATTTTACATGTTTTTCTTTGATATAAAATATTTTACATATTTATGAAGTACATGTGAGTATTTGTTACATGCGTAGAATGTATAATAATCAATGATCAAGTCAGGGTATTTGGGAGTATCTATCACCTTGAGTATTTATCATTTATGTATGTCATTGACCCTTCACGTCCTTTCATCTAACTACTTTAAAATATACAATATTGGTAACTATAGCCACTTTACTCTGCTATTGCAAATTAGGGCTTATTTTTCTATTCAACTCTGTTTGTACCACTAATCAACCTCTTTTTATCATCGCCTTCCAACCACACACCCTTCCGAACCTCTGGTAACTGTCATTCTATTCTCTACCTCCATGAGATCAATTCTTTTCAGCTTTCACAGATGAGTGAGAACATGTGACATCTGTCTTTCTGTATCTGGCTTATTTCACTTAACATAATGACCTCCAGTTCCATCCATGTTGCTGCAAAAGACATGGTTTCATTCTTTTTATGTCTGAATAATATTCTTTGTGTGTGTGTGTGTGTGTGTGTGTATGTGTGTCATTTGTTTACACATTCATCTGTCAATGGACACTTAGTTTGATTCCATATATTTGCTATTTGCAGCAATAAATATGCCAGTAAGGTATCTCATACACAGATTTCTTTTCCTTTGGATAAAAACCCAATAGAAGAATTAATGGGTCCTGTGGTAGTTGTATTTTTAGTTTTTTGAGGAACTTCCAAAATGTTTTCCAGCATGGTTGTACTAATTTACATTCCCACCAACAGTGTATAAGAATTCCCTTTTCTCTGCACCTTCACTGGCATCTGTTATTTTTTGATTTTTAATAATAGACATCTACTGAGATAAGATGGTGTCTTATTTTAGTTTTATTACTTCCCTGATCCACAATGATGTTGAGCATTTTTTCACCTCCTGACCACTTGTATGCTTTCTTTTGAGAAATGCTTATTCATGTCTTTAGGCAATTTTTAATGGGATGATGCTGCTGCTTATTATTTACTGTTGAGTTATTGGAGATCCTGGTGTATATTCCAGATGTTGTTCCCCTGTTGGATGAATGGTTTGCAAATATTTTCTCTCATTCAACAAGTTGTTTTTTCACTCTGTTGATTATTTCCTTTGAGGTACAGAAGCTTTTTAGTTTAATGTAGTCCCATTTGTCTCTTTTTATTACAGTTGTCTGTATTTTTGAGGTGTTAGCCATGAAATCTTTACCTAGACTGATATTTTAAAATGTTTTGTTTCTGTTTTATTCCAGGAGTTTTGTACTTTCAGGTCTTACATTTAAGTTTTCAATCCATTTTGAGTTTAATTTTTGTATGTGGGAAGAGATGGAGTCCAGTTTCATTGTTTTGCATATGAATGTCCAATATTCTCGGCACCATTTATCGAAAGGGGTATCCTTTCCCCAGTGTATGTTCTTGGCACCTTTATCAAAAATCAATTTGCTGTAAATAAATGGATTCATTTCTAAGTTCTCTATTCTGTTCCATTATTCTTTTTGTCTGTTTTTACACCAACACCATGATGTTGTGGTTACCGTGGTCTTATAGTATATTTTGAAGTCAGGCATTGTGATGCTGCCAGCATGATGCATTTCTTCTTTTGGCTCAGGATTGCTTTGGCTATTTGGCTTTTTTTTTTTTTTTTGGTTCCACATTAATTTTAGGATTTTTTTTCTATTTTCTGTGAAGAATGTCATTGATATTTTGATAGAGATTGCATTGAATGTATAAATTGCTTTGGGAAGTATAGTTACTTTAACAATATCATGTTGATTATAATTATTCCAGTCCATGAACATGGGATGTCTTTCTATTTGTTTCTGTCCTCTTCAGTTTCTTTTATCAGTGTTTAGTAATTTTCCTTGTATAGATCTTTCACTTTTTTGGTTAAGTTTATTCCCAGGTATTTTTTTGTAACTATTGTAAATGAGATTGCTTCTTGATTTCTATCTTGGATAGCTCATTATTAATTTACAAAAATATTCATGAGTTTTGTATGGTGATTTTGTATCCTGCAACTTTATTGTATTTATTTATCAAATATAGAAGGTTTTTGGTGGATAATTTAAGTTTTTCTAGGTATGAGATCACATCATCAACAAAGAGGGACAATTTGACTTCTTCTTTTCCAATCTGGATACCTTTCATTTCTTTCTTTTGGCTGATTGCTCTGTCTGGGACTTTCAGTAATATGTTGAGTAGGAGTAGCGAAAGTGGGCACCCTTGTCTTGTTCCAGATCTTAGAGAAACAGCTTTCAGTTTCTTCTCATTCAATGATGTAAGCTGTGGGTTTGTTACAAATGCCTTCATTATCTTATGATAAATTCCTTCTATTCCTAGTTTATTGAGAATTTTTATTATGAAGGGATATTAAATTTTGTTAAATGCCTTTTCTGTTTCTATTGAGATGATTATACAGTTTTTATACTTCATTCTGGTGATTAGATGTATCATGTTGATTGACCTGCATTTGTTGAAGCATCCTTGCATCCCTGGTATCAACCTCACTTGGTTATGGTGTATTATCTTTTTGATGTGCTGTTGGATTCCGTTTGCTAATATTTTGTTGAGGATTTCAAATCTAGGTTTATCAGGGATATTGGCCTGTAGTTTTCTTTTTTATGTTGCATCCTTGTCTGGTTTTAGTATCCATGTAATTATGGCCTCATAAAATGAGTAAGGAAGAAGTCACTCCTCTTTAAATTTTTAGAATAGTTTCAGAATTGGCATTTGTTCTTATTTATATGTTTGGTATAATTAGGTTGTAAATCCATCCAGTCCTTGTTTTTTTCTTTGTTGGGAGACTTTTGTTACTGATTCAATCTCACTACTCACTTTTGGTCTATTCAAATTTTTTATTTTTTCCTTGATTCAATCTTGGTAGGTAACATGTTTCCAACATTTTATCAATTTCCTCTAGACTTTCCAGTTTGTAAGCATATCGTTACTCATAATAGTCTCATTCTTTTTTATTCTTTTTTTCTTTATTTTTGTCTGACTAGATTACTTTAAAAGATTTGTCTTCAAGTTCTGGGATTATTGCTTCTGCTTGATCTAGTCTGTTGCTGAAGGCTTTAAATGTATTTTGAATTTCATTCGATGAATTAACAGCAGATTTCTGCTTGTCTCTTTTTTAAAATAGCTACCTCTTTGTTGAAGTTTTCATTCATATACTGAATAGTTTTTGTAGTTCCTCTGTATTGTTTTCCGGAATTCTTTTGCATCTCACTGAGTTTCTTTAAATCAGTATTTTGAATTTTTCATCTAGAATTTCATGAATTTCTTTTTGTAACTATTCAGATCTGTTGCTGGAGGATTATTGTGTCCTTTAGGAGGTATCCTATTTCCTTGCTTTTTCCTGTTTCCTGTATCCTTATATTTGTATCTGTGCATCTGATATAAAGTCACTTCTTCCAATTTTTTGAAATTGCTTCCATGGGGAGGACATTTTCCTGAAGTTGTATAGATGTCTTTTGTTAGATAGGGCACTTTGGCTTTAACTTTGGGTGCATGCAGTAGTATAATCTCTGTGTAATTTCTTCAGCTATAAGCAGTGTCAGTAGTGTCTGTGATTTCCTCAGTCGCTTAGGGTGAGTTATTAGTAGAGGCTATGGTGGTTTTTCTGAGGACTGGGATGCCATGTGAGCCAAACTTGGGGCCCCTGTGCTGACAGAAGTGAGTTAAGCATGCCTATCCTGGGGACCCAGGGAAGAGTACACTGGCACAAGTGTTGGCGTGTCTCAGAGGGACAATTCTTGGGCCTCTAGGTGGCTTGCTCAGAGCAGGTAGTGATAACAGTGCGCCAGGTATGTGAGCAGGTTCTCCGGTCTCTGGGCAGTGGGTGTGATGTGAGTGAAGGTAGTAGCAGCCATGGAGCAACCCACTGGAACTCAATCAGACAATGCTGGTGTTGACGGTGGCTGCAATAGGTTGGTCAGGCAGGTCCCCTGGACTGCTCATAGGATGTATGGGTGGCTGCTAGCTGTGTTCATATCCATAGGTCCCACCAGCCTAACCCTATAGGGGGAGGTGCCCACAGTGTACAGGTGCCAACAGTGCTGGGGAAAGTAGGGCGATCCTCCAGTACCTGATGGCATGCTCCAGTACTTGGGGGATGGACCCTGGCAGGTGGACTTGTCCTCAGGCTGCTCAGTAGTGCACTCAGGTACTGGCTGTTGTAGGCAGGGGTGGGGTGATCCCCAAGCTTCCAGCGGAATGCCCATCCATCACAGTGACAGTTGTGCTGTGGGACTGCTACTGGGGAGGACAGGATCACTGTCAGTGGGAGCAGAGTAGGCAGACAGCTATGGGATGCACAGTTTCCTCATGCCTTATTCCCACAGCAGGGACCTACAGCAGTAGCAGTGGAATTTTTCCTAGAAGTGCATGAAAGTGCTGGCTTCCCCTCTCCTTCTTTGGCCTGGAAGTCAGTGGCAACATCAACCCTGGCCCCAGGGCAGGATGCAGACCTTTGGAGGTTGGACTCTCAGAATGGTGCTGGCTGGGCACCTGCCACTGGGAAGGTGGGGTCACTTTCAGTGGGAGCAGGGTAGGTAGGTGGCTGAGGGAATGTGGCTTGCTTGCTTGCTCCTCAGCACTCCCAGGGGCCCACAGCAGCAGTGACAGGATTTGTCCTTGGAAGGCATGAAGGTGCCCATCCTTTCTCTCCCTCCTTGGAAGGAGTGGCAGCGTTGCCATCAGGGCAGGATGCAGTCCTTTGGGGTCTTCGCTCTCAGAACGGCAACAAACTGCAGTTGCTCGGGGCTCAGAGGCCTGTGGGGTCCAGTGTGAGTTCCCTCTCTGTAGAAATTCCTCTGTATAATCTCTAGGCAGCTTCCTATGTTAGTCTCATAGCCCTTGTGGTTCAAGGGACGTTCATGTAGCTAGGTTTGCAAAAATCTGTGGCAGGAATGTGGAGCCCTAAGGGTCTTCACTTACCCTTTCTCCACATCTGGGAGCTTCTCCAGGCTGCCAGTCATTCCCAGATGAGTACACTGCCTCGCATTTCTCTCCTTTGCTTTCGGTTCTTTCCGTGATTTTTCTATTGAATCCCAGTGCTCCCTCTTAGGCAATCTATTCCAAGGGTGCATATCTACTTGTTACCTTGGTTCCTCTCCGTGGAGGAAGAGCCTATTAGCTCTATGTAGTCAGTCATCTTGATCAGCTGTCCTAAAATAGCCTGTTTATTTTGTCTCAGTCTGGTGTTCCCAGAAGGCTGAAGTTGAAACAAAGATTTGCTTGCAGCTAAAGTGACTCGGTAAAGTGATTCCAAGAAATAGAAGTAGGTTATCAAGAAAAGAGAAAAAAAAAAAGTAAATATCAGGTTGTTCTTTCAAGCTGGTCAGTATTATGCAAAACTGGAGTATAATTCCAGACTCCACCAGGACTACATTAGGAGGTGTGTAGAATAAACTTTACAGTCATTTGTTTGAGGAATTGTATAAGAGAACATTAATCCACTAGTTCCTATTTCTTCTTTTTTCAAGGCATGTTAATTCCATGTATTTCCAGTTTGGGTATGAAAGAGTGTTAGGCGAGTGGAAGCTATTAAGAGACGTAGCCTATGCTGTTATGTCCAGGGAAAGTCTCCAAACCTGATAATATTACCGTTCTGTCAATAGGTTTATTTCAGACAAGACTGGGATGGTCAATGAAAGAGACTGACCAACATTCACTGACAAGTCACCTGGTCAGCTGGCTAGCTGCTAATTTTCTCTGCAGTAGAGTCTTTCTGGTGGGTATTAACATGAAACCCAGAGATCTGCACCCTTTGTACCCACTCATGTGGGTTCATCCTCATACCTCTTTCTCAAACTCCCATGTCTTCAATCTTCTAGTGTTGTTCCTTCCAAACCTCTGCTCATCAGTCAAGCATCTGCCACTGTCCAGGAGTCCACTTTTATCTGTAACTCAGGCTATGTTTTCTTCATATAAAGCAAATTTCCAAATGCACTATTTACTGTTCTTTCTACTGGGGGGATTCATTTTCACCACTGTCCTTCAGGTACCATGGGATAGGGACACAGTAACACTGCAGTCAACTGACAGGCCACTGACACAGGTGTCAACATATCAGACCAATTCACTTTTTAACCAAGACTGAGTTTTTCACTCTCTGTCAGTTGGTCATGTGGAATACCTCCCCTACTCACATGAAGATATAGGTGTACAATGAAGGAGAGTCACTGATACAGCAGAAGTGGGTAACAGGAGTCTGGTCGCCACTTAGTCCATCTTATTTGTGCTCTTTGGAACTTCTTGGTCCTAATCTTGAAGGCACAAATCATCTCATTGCACGATGGGTAGTTACTGCACTCAGCTGACTTTAGGACTTACAAAACCCAGTTCATGTCAGGTCACTTTGGTGAAATAATCAGTTGGTATCTGTATTAGTTCATTTTCACACTGCTGATAAAGATATACCCAAGACTGGGTAATTTATAAAGGAAAGAGGCTTAATTGATTCACAGTTCCACATGGCTGGGGAGGCCTCACAATAATGGTGGAAGGCAATGAGGAGCAAAGTTATGTCTTACCTGGATGGCAGCAGTCAAGAGAGCTTGTGTAGGGAAACTCCCCTTTATAAAACCATCAGATCCCATGAGACTTATTCACTATCACAAGAACAGCATGGGAAAGACCCACCCCCATGATTCAATTATCTCCCACTGGGTACCTCCCACAACACTTGGGACTTGTGGGAGCTACAGTTCAATATGAGATTTGGGTGGGGACACAGCCAATATCCACCCAACCTCATAATCAGTTTCTCAGAGTAGGAACAATAATATTCAAGAAGCTGCTTTCAAATAGTGAGCAGTTCTCTGCTATAGAGAACATTTATTTTCTTCAGAAATGGAGGGGTCTGTTCTGTGACTCTTCTATTGGAACTTGCTGAAGATTCCAAACACAACATTTCCCACCACAGATATTCCTAGCACTGCTATATTTGCTCTATTATGTGACCAAAGCAGCAGGACAGCTTGCAGTCCAACCTGGTCCTGCTGCAGTTCTCTCTTGCTTTTGGCCTTATTCAAAATTAACTGTCTTTCAATTACTCAATAAATAAGCCAGCACAATACTCCCAAAGACAATGCCTCTAATATCTAAACAGGAGTTTGTATCTCGTCTCTAAAATCCAAACAGATTCACCAAGGACTGTATGGGTAAAAGTTTCAACAACCTGTTCTTCACTTGGAAGGAATTTCCTGACAAATTCCTAAAAACTTCACTGATGTGACAGACCCTGAATCCAGGTGGCACACATATGTCTTATTAGGCCATTCAGAGTATACATCCATTCCTGAACACCAGGTATGATTAGTGTGGTATTAATATAGTGAATAAGTACAGTGTTCTGATGTCTGTCAATATGAACAAGATTTTTTAAGCTACATTTTGGGAGCGAATAGGAGAGTTAACAACCTTCCAGGTGGACAGTGAATACATGTTACTACTGCTCCCACATAAAAACAGAGTGCCTTTGAGCCTCATTATGAATAAGGATTAAAAAGAACACTTTTGCCATATCTAATCTATGGACCAATTGCCAGAAAATGAGTAACATTATGATGTATTTTTCTTGTGATATTGTTTCAAATATATTAGGGATCAGAGGAGGTTGTAATTTTAGGATTTTCACTTGGCCCTTCTTAGCATAATGGCTCTTAATGCAGAGGACAGGGACCAAATGTCAATTTCTCCAAACTACAAAGTATATCCTTTCCAAGTATCCAGTGGGGGCCAGAGAAATAGTTCCCAGGTGGCTTCACAGGTCCATTGGCCCAATGTGAAATCAACTTGAGCCAATCTCCATTTATCATTTGACCTCCACATTCCTTCACTCTGGACAGGGGACCAGGATGGTCTTTGGAGTCTCCTAGTATACATATCAGCTGAAAACCTTTTTCTCCAGTGTTTAGTTAATATGGTATATGACCACAGGTCTATTCAGGGAAGATTGGGAGACTATTTTTCATGTATAGTTGTAGCAATATGCCATGTTTTCCACTCAAGGGGACCCAATCTCCACTTCTGTCAAGACTGAGTTGAAAACTAGCTCATGCCTAAAACTGATGAAGGGCCCTGATTTTCCATTGTAGCAGCTGATGTCACCCTTCACTTTGCCAGCTCTCAATTTTTGCTGGTTAAGCCAGTCAAATAACACCCCACTTGACTGCCCATCTATGTAACCCCTAAGAATACAACAGGCTATTGTCTATCACCACAGGTTCCTGCTGTACAAGTCATTCATCTGCCACTTTGGTCTTGCTGGCATTAATATTATTATATCCACCTTGCCTCTGTTGGTTACCTGTCACAACCTGACCTCTGAATTTTCAACCATTATTCCTATAATTACCAAGGAACCCAACATTATGACACCACGTTACTCTTAATTCAAGCATGTAGAGGATAGCTACCACCTAGTTTCTCAAAGAAACATTCCCTTAACATTACATTACTTATTAACTTATTGAATTAGTGAAGTAAATCTTTTGTACCTTCTCAAGGAACACAAGTGATGGGAATTCTGATTTCATGTAATAAATCCTTTTTATGATGAACATGTCCCTGAGACTTCTGACTCCTTCTCAACAGTTTGCCAAGGCATCTCCTGTATTTATTCTTTTTTTTTCATGCTGCTCCATTTATTTTTATTATATTTTAAGTTCTAGGGTACATGTGCACACCGTGCAGGTTAGTTACGTATGTATATATGTGCCATGTTGGTGTGCTGCACCCATTAACTCATCATTGACATTGTATGCTAATACAAAATTTAGCATAAATTTTACCATTCATCTTTGTTTTGTGCAATGACAGTTTTTTTTTTCTTTTTTTATTATACTTTAAGTTCTAGGGTACATGTGCACAATGTGCAGGTTTGTTATATATGTATACATGTGCCATGTTGGTGTGCTGCACCCATTAACTCGTCATTTACATTAGGTATATCTCCTAAAGCTATCCTTCCCCACTCCCCCCACCCCATGACAGGCCCCGGTGTGTGATGTTCCCCTTCCTGTGTCCAAGTGTTCTCATTGTTCAATTCCCACCTATGAATGAGAACATGCAGTGTTTGGTTTTTTGTCCCTGTGATAGTTTGCTGAGAATGAACTAAATTTTTTGCTTGTGTTTTATTGGACATGTAAATTGTGTGACTTTCAGTTCCATTCCTATTGTGTAAGCTTGGCATTTTTTTTTTCTTTGCTGAGAGGCAAGTTAAGATAGATAAGTATTATTACCATCTCCTATTATGGACAGATTGTTTTCTAGTTGCCCACTATAAGTGTCACTTTGGGAATGCCAACTTTTAGGAACTCTTCATTTTGTCTTCCCTCCCTCTTTCACTGACGTTTTGCCTCCTAACCCTATAACAGGTTGGCCCCTTAGCCCAGCCTCTAAAATGCTGAGGAATGGCTGACTCCCTTAAGGTCAAAACAGGCTCCACTACTCAATTACCTCTCCAGATTCATGCTTTTTCACAATATCTGTAACAACTATTTCTTTGACTTTGTTAATACCTCAGTTATATTTTAAAAATATTTAAAAAATATTTTCAGTGAGTTTTCTCTGAATATTTAATGTACCATATTGCCAAAATACAAGTCTCTAGAACTTGTACTCCTTCATATGAATATCTCGTACAGAGATTTAAAACTCATGTCTAAAACTACCTCATTCCTTTGCTCAACAAACCTGCTCCACTACCTGTATTATCTTCATCAATGTTAACCCCACCTACTTAGTCACACATGAATTTTAGAAGCTATTATATTGCTTTCTTTCCATCATACTACCACATTAATTTTTACCACTTACCTATCTTGAGCTTCCCACACTCTACTTTACACTAGCATGCCATCACTCTTTTAATTCAGCTTCCTTAATATTTATCTCCTGGACTATTAACATAATCTAATAAATAGCCAACATATTTTCATTTACTTTCTAAACTGTTCTCCAGGTTGTTGTCATAGTGATATTTCTAGCACTTAATCTAGCCATGACACACACTTGTAATATCTTCATCCACATTCTTCCTACAGAATACTGTCCACACAACTTAAAATGATCTATGAAGTAATTTCTCACATAGCTTCTGGACTTGTATACCACTACTTTTCGGTCTCTGCTCTTCGCCGTGCCTGCAATGCCCTTCTCACACCCCTTTATATACCTTAAGTACTGTCAATCATCCTTTCAGTCCTCCCTCTATGGTTTTAATAAGTATCCCTTTCTCCGGGCTCTCATGACAGTCTTGGCATAGCTCTATTTTAGTGCTTTTCACCATGTGGTGAAAATTTAGTCATTTGTCTGCCTCCACCACTAGGCTACAAGCGCATTTATATTTTGTACCCCTAGCATGCAGCAGAAGCGGTGGATTCTGGTATATTCAATTAATATTTGTTAAATAAATACATAAATGAGTGAATGAATAGGCTTTATATTTCCTCTGAGATCTAATGCTAAACAAGGTTGGAGGTGGTTACTGTTGAAAAGGAGGAAATAAATATTACATTTATCTAAAACAAAAGATAGATGAAAAACACTAAAAGTATATCTTTATATCCCATACATTTCATTTTTATTTAATTTTGTTTCTACATATTTTCAGTCTTTCATTTAATTTTATCATATTAGATTTTCATTTTAAAAAGACTATCAGATGATAGCATTTGTTTCTTGAAAATTATCTAGTGTATTTTTTCCAGAAATTACAATTTATACTACCTAATAGAAACACTCTTTGAGTAGAAGATTTTCATATTAATGTAAGTTTAAATTGTTTTACATGAAACAGTGGCAAGCAATAATGTTCTAGTGTTACTTTAATGTATCACAACACTAAATTTTTCTCTCTGATTTCACAAGGCAACTTACAATTATATAAAAAGGAATATTTAAAATGATTTTTGTATTAAAATAATGTCAAATGTTTTTATTTTATAATAAGGATAATGAGATTAAGCAATAATAAAAATATATGGGATACTAAACCTGGTGTATAGGTTCAGAAGAATAAAGAAGATAAAGGGAGGTGGAATTCACACACTATAGTACATAGCATTACTACAGAAATAAACAGAAGATAAAGATACCAGTGGATATAAAGTAAACGATGGGAATAAGCTCACCACATGACCTTAAAGGATATAATTAAATCTCTCACAAAGGTTGTTGCTTTATATGTAAAATCTATTGTAAATATAGGTAAGATATAATGCATACACACATATATACACATATGTATTTAATATGCCAGTCAACATTATGAAACACATTCTTTCACAATATAGTACTGCTAAAGCTTCACTAAGGAATGCGTGTAGGATAAGACCCCTCCCACCTTAGCAGTTCCTAACTTCCTTTTGTTGCTTTTTGTTTTCCAAAGCATTTTTAATCTTCCAACGTATGATACAATATACTCATGTGCTTTCATTATTACTCTCTCCTCAATGTAGAATTTATGTGCCAAGAGCTTACAAAGTAAATGTTCAATTAGTATTTGTTGAATAAATGCATATTTTCATTTCACTTGGTTAGTCTTGGATCTATGCTTACTATGTGCCTATATTACTCTCTTGCCTTAACATTGCCTATCATTCTATTAAATTGAGAACAGTAAAACAAATTTTGTATGTAAAAGTAAAATATAAAATATATTGTACATATACATATATACACAATTACTTATGTATAAAATATATATAATTTTATAAGTATATTCGGTATTACCAAATACTTAATTGTTTTCTAATTACCTAAAGTGAAATGAACAAAATTCATCTGTCGTATTTTTAAATAAAAAGAAGTAATGACTATAGCAAAAGCAGATGACTTGGCCAGGTATTTGTAGGGTTCTAATGAAATCACCACTTACTTTAAAAGAGCAGGATGAAAGGCCTCACACAACACCCTCCATTTAGGAAACTTATTGAAATTGATATCCATTTACTTGGAGGAATCACATTAACTATATTATAAAAGGGATCACAGAATTATGTTAAGAATTATTTCCAACTGCTTACTCTTAATTGATTCTATATTAGAAATGGAAAATAAAGAGGACAGAAACACCAACCAACATTTTACCAATTAGACTATACTACCCAAGAGAAAATTAAAAACACTCATTTCTTTTATGTTTCTTATCCATTATAAGTAGTATTAGCATTCAGACATTCAAAACCAGCAATCAGTCAAATAATTCTTTATATTTAAAATGAGAAATAGGGCTTTTTGAAAGCTCTTATAACAAATCAAAAATACCAACTAAATTCTTGCCAACAAAATATTAATTTTTAAATGTTTGGGAAAATATTCCCCACCTGCTTTTCTAAAAATGCTACTACCTCATGGAAAATTAGTGTTTTGTAAGGTGTTAGTCAACTTTTAAACATATATATTTTGATCAAATAATTCAGAAAATTTCAGATGAAGCATATTTAAATAAATCAGTTACAGAATTTTTCACATCTTATCACAAATTTACTTGCTGTAATTGCCCTGACTACACACACACAGACACAAAGCACACACACACACACACACACACGCTCATGTGTGTGCACATGCCAGGATCACTTAAGGTACACTTGTGTTTCAAGAACCGCAGCATCAGAATAAACATCATCAAAATCACACACTGTTTCATTATTATTATTTCTATGGAACTCTGGCTTAAGCCAAGGAAAGTTTTTTAGGATGACAAATATTAAAGTGCAGTAGTTTGCACAGTGTATTATCATTATTTTGAGAACTAGACTAAAATAATGGAATTTGAATTATAGTAGAAAAAATTTTAAGTGGTTATAATGAAAAATTACTGAAAGTCATTGTTTGCAATTGGTATCAACAGGGCTTATACAGATTTTTTAAATAGGACTTCTAAAACTTTTGTTTCAGGGGTACATGTGTATCTATAAACTGCAGGGATTTACTGTACATACTATTTTGTCACACAGACAAAAAAACATAGTACCCAACTGACAGTTTTTTTGAGCCTCACCCTCCTACCACCCTCCATCCTCAAGTAGGACCTGGTGTCTACTGTTCACTTGTGTCCATGTGTACTCAGTGTTTAGCTCCCACATACAAGGGAGAACATGAGGTGTTTGATCTTCTGTTCCTGCATTAGTTTGCTTAGGATAATGGTCCCCAGCTTCATCCATGTTACAGCAAAGGATATTATTTCATTCTTTTATATGTCTGCATAGTATTCCATGGCATATATGTACCACACTTTCTTTACCTGTTCTACCATTGTTGGGCATCTAGGTTGATCTGCTATTGTGAATAGTGCTGTGATGAACATACTCATGCATGTGTCTTTATCATAGAATGATTCATATTCCTTTGAGTATATACCTAATAGTGGGATTGCTGGGCTGAATGAGTTGTTTTAAGTTCTTTGGGAAATTTCCAAACTGCTTCCTATTCTACAGTGGCTTAACTAATTTATATTTCCACCAGAAGTGTGTAAGTATTCTTTTTTCTCCGCAGCTTCATCAACATCTATTTTTTGACTTTTTAATACCAGCTATTCTGACTGGTATGAGATGATATCTCATTGTAGTTTTGATTTGCATTCCTCTAATGATTAGTGACACTAAACATTGTTTCATATGCTGTTGGCCACATTTATGTCTTCTTTCAAGAAATGTCTGTTCATGTTCTTTGCCCACTTTTTAACGGGGTTGTTTATTTTTTGCTTGTTAATTTAAGTTCCTTATAGATTCTGGATATTAGTCCTTTGTCAGATGCATAGTTTGCAAATATTTTTTCACATTCTGTGGGCTGTATACTTACTCTGTTGAAGTTTCTTTTGCTGAGCAAGAAGCCCTTTAGTTTAATTAGGTCCAATTTGTCAATTTTTGTTTTTGTTGCAATTGCTTTTGGTGTCTTCATTATAAAATCTTTGCCAGGGCCTATGACTAGAATGGTATTTCATAGGTTTTCTTCAGAGGTTTGTTTTAGGTTTTACATTTAAGTAAACCTAGTTTTAGGTTTTACATTTAAGTCTTTAATCTTCAATCTTGATTTTTGTATATGGTATAAGGAAGAGGTCCAGTTTAAATCTGCATATGGCTAGTTATCCCAGTACCATTTACTGAATAGGGAGTCCTTTCCCCGTGGCTTATTTTCATCAACTTTGTTGAAGACCAAATGGTTGTAGTGTGTGGCTTTATTTCTGAGTTCTCTCTTCTCTTCCACTAGTCTGTGTTTATTTTTGTAACAGTACCATGCTGCTTTGGTTACTGAAGCCTTATAGTATATTAATAGTGTGAAGTGAGGCAATGTGATGCCTCCAGCTTTGTTCTTTTTGCTTAGGTTTGCTTTGGTTATTCAGGCTCTAAAATAAGACTTTGAAGGTGTAAGTGATGATAATACTGACTTTTGGCTATTCCTTAGAGAAAAGGGAAATTTTCTATATGGATGGATGACACACTCATATTGTGGCTAAGGGCTTGTACAAGAAAGCTGTTTTCAGCAATGTATATAACGGTAAAAAACTGGAAACTTCATATTTTAATCACTGTAAAAATGGAGATATACATGACCAAATTTTAACATAATGGAATATTATACAGCATAGCTAAATTTTTCACCATTAGGAAAGCTCACATATAAAATGAGCAAACAGTTGTTTTACATTTGCTATTGTGAATAGTGCTGTGATGAACATACTCATGCGTGTTTCATTCACCATCTATGAATATATGCAACATACATTCACCATATATGAACATACATAATATAATGATTTTATTATAGTTTTAAAGCATGCAAAATATATATGGCATTATTTTGCATGCTTTAAAACTATAATAAAATCATTATATTATGTATGTTCATATATGGTGAATATATATTGCATATATTCATAGATGGTGAATGAAATCTTTGCCCTGGCAAAGATTTTATATATGCAAAATACATATGGCATTATTTTGCATGCTTTAAAACTATATATGCAATATATAATGGATATATGATATACATTATTAATTGTAAAAACATATAAACCCCAAATTCGGGATGATGGATACCTGTTGGAAGGGAGGGAAATGCAATTAGGGAAGAATAAACCAAGGGCCTCAATTATATTTGTAGTATTTTATTTCTTATGTTGTGTGGTGGTTAATGAACTCAGATGTTCATTAAATAAATATACAATCATCTTTTTATTTTGTCTGAAATATGCAAAATTTAATAAAATATAAAGGCTGCTTGGTGATGCTTGTCTTAGGGAAGAGGAATACAATGAAAAACTTTCAATGATATGGTATATCCAATATTTTGATGAAATTAAAACAATTGATTTTCATTAAGCTAATAATTCCTTTTTTAACAACAAAAAAGAATATTTCATTCTTCACTTATCATGTGCCCTCAGTTCTCTCTGCTTGGGGTTTCATTTCCACTACTATATTGAAACTATCTCTATCAAGGTCATTAACTTGTGTAAATTTATGGTCAGTACTTTGCTTTTACATGAGTTAACATTCCAACAGCATTCAAGACACTCATGTCTTTGAAACATTTTGAACCCTGTCTTCTCTGTAATTCAACTAGTATTCATCTTGCCACAATGGCCAATCCTTCTTCTTTACTGGTTCCCCATGCTCTAAACTGCTCTGGAGTTCACACATGACCTCCATTTGGCCAAATTCAATAGTTAGTTCGGTTCTAATCTGTAATAGTTAATTTTATGTGTCAACTTGTCTGGGCAATGATGCAATGTCCCAATACATGATTAAGTATTATTTTGGGATGTTTCTGCTGGAAGAAATTAGCATTTGAATCTCCTAACTACATAAAGCAATTTGCTCACCCCCAATGTGGATAGGCATCGGTGAATATTGAGTGCCTGGATATTTTTTTAAAGGGCAAAGAAAGGAAGAATTGTTTCTTTCTGCTTTACTGCTTGAGTTGAGACACTGATCTTCTGTCCGTGGACTGGGACTTACACTAATGGCCTTCAGAATCAGCCTAGAACTACATCTCCAGTTTTTCTAGGTCTCCAGTTTGCATATAACACAGCATGATACTTCTCAGCCTCCATAATCTCATAAGCCAATTTCTTATAAGTCTCTTTTTATATGTCTATGTCTATACCTATTTATATCTATATCTATATATTTTGGTTCCATTTCTCTGGAGAAACCTTACTTTATCAAATAACTTTATTTGATTGATCAGTAACACCATATTGAATCACTACCTTCTCCTCCAAGTAATTTTTCACTTGGCTTTCAAGATAACATGCATTTATGGTTTTTCCTCCTGCCTTATTGCCAGGTTCTTCTTATCATTCCACACTGGCTTCTCTTCATCTCCCTAATATCCCAGACTATGCGCTCATTTCTTTATCTACACTCCCTCTCAAGGTGTCCTAACCAATCTCATGGTTTTATATGCCATCTGTAAGCTGATGACTCCATACTCTATGCTGATGATTCTCAAATCTACATCTCCAATTGTGACTTCCCAAAGACTAATATATACTATTGCCTATACGACATTTCCACTTTGACATCTAGCAACTCTATTCAATTAAAGGGACCTACACTGAATGTTTTACTTTAGTGACCGAAATGGAATTGTCTCCCTCAACCTCTGTACAGCTTTTCTCAGATATCATCCCTATCTCCACATATGTGGCCACTATCTGCCCATACCTCAGGCCAGCCATTTGTAGGCATCTTTGATTCCCCTTTTTTCTTTCAAATTTCACTTCTCATTTAATGGCAAGTCCTTTCAGTTCTGCTTCCAAAAAATATTCTGAATCTGACTGCCTTTTACAAACTCTACTGCCTCAGCTCCAATTCAAGTCACCACAATTATCCCTTGAATAACTGAGAGACAGCATTGTAAAAGCCTCTCACTTTTCACTCTTCAATTTTACAGAGAAACGCCAATGTTAACTGTCTAAATCATGAACCAAACACATCTCTCCTGTATTTAACATCATCTAATAAATCCTTATTATATTTAGAATAAAATCACAATGCTTTACCATGACCTTAGGCCCTACATGATCTGGCTCCTAACTCACCACATAGTTCTACACTTGTATTACTCCATTCTCATGCTGCTAAAAGGACATACCTGAGACTGGATAATTTATGAAAGAAAGAGGTTTCATTGACTCAGTTCCACATGGCTGGGGAGGCCTCAGGAAACTTACGATCATGGCAGAAGCAGAAGCAAACACGTCCTTACTCACAAGGTGGCAAGAGAGAGAAGAATGAGAGCCAATAAAGGGGGAAGCCCCTTATAAAACCATCAGATCTCATGAGAGCTTATTCATTGTTACAAGAATAACATGGGGGAAACCACCCCTATTATTCAATTACCTCCCACCAGATCCCTCCCACAACACGTGGGGATTATGAGAACTACAAATCAGGATGAGATTTGGGTGGGGACACAGCCAAACCATATCAACACTCAACCCACAAGAGCTTTTTTTCTGTCCTTTTAAACCTCTAAGCTTGTTTCCTTCTCAGTCCCTTTGCCCTGCTCCTCCTCAGGTCCATCCTATTCTCTCACTCAGATCTTTACGTGGCTATCTTCTTTCACCAGTCAAATTTCATTTTCAAGGTCTCCTCCTCAGAATAGTCTACTATGAGCCCCCAACTACATAATCTCCCATTGCTTTACATCACATTAACATCTTTTATTTTCAGATGAAATAGATTTTCATCTGAAATTATCTTTTTTGTACATTCTTTGCTTATTTCTTACACTAGAATATAATCTCTTCGAGGGGAAGGACTTTTCAGTTTCACTTACCAATGAATCTTCATTACCTAGAAAAGTGCATGGCACAAAACACATGCTTAACACATATTTGTTTTTTCTTTTCCAAATTTTAAGATTCACGGGGTACATGTGCAGGTTTGTTATGCGTGTGTGATGCTGAGGTGGCTCAACAAATATTTGTTGACTGACTGACTGAACATTCTCACAAGTTACCAGGTGAGTAAATCATTTAATCTCATTTACTTTTGGGTTATTTTCTTTACTTTTAGTAGTCATGTATTGGTCCTAGGGGCTTAACAGATATTAACAGAGTCTTTCAGCCTTCAGTATATACTGGTGTGGTAGCCAGACTACAAGATGGTCTCTAATGATTCTCACCTTCTGCAGTTTATAACTTTGTAGAATACTCCCCTACATTGTATCAGAGATGTTCTATGTGACCAACAGAACATGGCAGAAGCGACATTGTGTGACCTCTAAGGCAAATCACAAAAGCCACTTTCACCTTGGATCACTCATTCTGTGGAAAGCCAGCCATCATGCCATGAAAATCCTTGAGCAGCCTCTATGGAGAGGTCCATGTGTTAAGGAACTGAAGAGCCTCTGGCCAACAGCCAGCAACAATTTATATCCATATGAATAAGCCATCTTAAAAGCAGATCTTCCAGCTCCCATCAAGTCTTCATATGACTGCAACTCTGTACAACATCTTGGCTGAAACTTCATAGGAGACCCAGGGCCAGAACCTCCCAATGAAGGTCCTTGTTAATTCTTAATTAACAGATATTATATGAGACAAGTGTTTATTGCTGTTTTATGCAGGTAAGCTTGGAGGTTATTATAATACAGCAATAGGTAACTAATAGGATTGGTCTCCACTGATATTTTCATTTCCAAGTCCCCAAATGTATTTGAAGGTGAGAAATAATATGTGAATAACCACCTTATGCTGCGTCCATGCCTTTCACCCCGTTTGGCTTACTGCTCTGTCTTAAAATGTTAGGTCACTCTTTCCTGCAACCCCTGTACCTCAGTGAACCTAGGATATCACAATTAAGAGACAAGAAAAGAGGGTCTTCTCGGTGTCTAATAACTTTGCTTTCAGCTCTGTAACACAATGCTGCTCAGCCATAATTTAAAAGGTTGGCTAGTTTTTTGGGAATGAAAAAAGAAAAAATCACATATTCAAAAGAATCTGCATATGTAAAATGGAAATAAGAATAGTATTCACTTTATAGATGCTTAGAAAGGAACAAATGAGAGAGTGCACATAAAGCTGTTAGCATAATGACTGTTCCATGGTTAGTGCTAAACAAATATTGGCTATTTTTATTGACTTTTATTTTACCTGGCTCCTTTTTTTATTTGAATAGGCTTTTAATTCACTAAAATAGATTAGTGAAAATAGTATATTATAAACTCCTAACACTACACAATAGCTAATGATTTATATGAGAGAAATGTTTTTTAAAACCTGTTATCATAAATTGAGAATAGACTTTTCAATACATATGTATTCAGAGAAAAAAAAATTAAACTGAAAATTAACCAAGGGCTATGTTATCTAAATTATAATAAGAGATTGTCATCTTAACACATTGAAAACTAGAGAGGGATGAGCAAGAGACTAAAAATGTAGTAAGAAAGTAAAAGCAGCAAGAGATTGACTTGAATGTCATTATCTTATTGCCTTTTGGAACTAAAAATGTATTGTTTCTCATATAAAGCAAAGCACTGAAAACTATTTGGCAGCAAGGTTATTATTTCACATATAATTACATCTCGTACGGAGGTACATTGGCAGACATGTGGTGGCTAAATTGTCCATTTTCAACTGGAAAAAAGAAATGCAGTTCTTTTTCCACTTACATTAGTCAAGAAGATAGCCGCCCACAGGAAGACATAAAGACTTATTTGACACTAGATCTATAACCAATAATTTTAGTTATCACTTGAAATTAGTGAGAATTTTGAAATAGGCTTAAGAATTTTTGAAGAGCAATTTGGCACCACAGTGTAACAGCAGATGAAATGCAAAAGTTAAAAAAATTAAATAAATAAATAAATAAGAAAGAAAGAAAGAAAAGTGAAGAGAAAATGCGATTTTCATGTTTTGACTGTGTTTAGATTTAGGAGTTTCTAAAATAGGATTTCTGTTAGGCAGATAATCTCTGAAAACGCAGATGTACTAATTTACCATTTTTGAAAATAAATTAAGCATTTGATTAAATTATCTTCTATATAAACATATTAGATAAATCTTGAGTCAATGAATATAATAAAACATTATCCAGGGTGCCAACAACTAAGAGGATTATTTATAAAAGTCAGACAACTAAATTCTAACCCTCTCAGCTGCCTATTCTGAATATTTATTAAGTCATCAGAAGAGTCCTGGTAATTACAATTTTAGATGAGTATGGTCTGCAGATATGTGTAATATCGATATAATACCAAATGTTTATATACTTGAAAAATTGGAGAAAATGTTACCATCTGAATTCCTCTTAGGGATAACTCATAGCTCTATGAAATAAATACTTATGTTAACCAAGGTATGGAGTGTAATGTTCCTAAGTATATTCAAGTTATAAAAATGTGCCAAATAGGGTGGCTATAGTCAATAAAGGTACATTTTAAAATAATTGAGCGTAATTGGACTGTTTGTAACTCAAAGGATAAATGCTTGAGGGGGTGAATACCCCATTCTCCATGATGTGCTTATTTCACATTGCATGTCTGTATCAAAACATCTCATGTACCCCATAAATATATACACATACTTTGTAGTCACAAAAATTTTAAAAATAATAATAATAAAGTACAAATGTGCCTATAAGTTGCTATGTATGCAATATGGAGAAGAGAGGAATTTTTCCCCTTTTGAGGCTGAGAGAAAAGACATAGAGATGATGGGAACAGAGACTGGAACTAAGGAGAGGGGAAGGTGGCTCAGTAAAGTCAAACATACAAAATGCTGAGTGTGCATATGTGTGTGTGCATGCACATGAATTGTTAAAATATTTTATTTTCAAAGATAAGAGAGCATGCAGCAGAAAGGATTTCAAGGACATAAGCCCTCAAGAAGTCTCAGGAATCATGGAGAAGGATCAGTTTGGATATTCTCAGGTCCTAAAACTGAGAGTTTGGGGTAAATTTGCTTTGCTCTTCAATGAACAGAGAGATACTAGTCAACTACACTGTGCCTGTTGCTTGGTAAATTGTTCCTTCCTTTACACTTATGATCTTCCATCATTAAGTAAACAATGTTTGTATTAGTTGGGCCTCTGAACTCACCTTTTTTGAATTCTATGAGTTTTCACTGTATAATTGATGTCATAATTATATAGTAAACCACTGAAAGGAACTTTTAAAATATAATAGACTTTGGGGAAGAAAATGAAAGTGTAGGCAAAAAGCAAGTAAAGATAAGAAGGATAAGAGAATACAGAGTGAGCATGTTGAATAAATTCACTCTAATTTTGTGCTTGCTCTCCTATGAGATTACCTTTTCCTCCGAAAATCTTCAAATTCCCAACTGTTCACATTTTCGTGATCACTTTTATTCAGAGTTCTGATTTCTGCTGACCTGTCTTGCCTTTCACAGTTTGCATACACTATTCACAAACCTGGCTGTGAAAGAATCCCTTTTCGGGATTCTGGGCAGGTGAGTATATATGTGTAAAGCATATAAGTACAGAAAATTTTACTGAAGGTTTGGGGTAATATGAGAATAAAATTTCAGAACCACACAGCAAATGTCTTACCATAAAATATTAATACAACATCCTTGATCACCAAGAATTTTCACCACCTGTGCTTTCATTAGCCATCCTGACCCTTGCTCAGAGGGCCTTTCTCTTCATCCTCTGTACCTTATCACCTACTTTGCTCTTTCTCCCTTAAGTTAATCTCCGTTTCTTACATGGAGAAGCCTATCTTTTTGTTTCAGAATCTCTCTGTATTAATCCATTCTCACACTGCTATAAAGAACTGCCCGTGGCTGGGTGCAGTGGCTCACACCTGTAATCCCAGCACTTTGGGAGGCCCAGGTGGGCGGATCATCTGAGATCAGGAGTTCGAAAGTAGCCTGGCCAACATGGTGAAACCCTATCTCTACTAAAAATACAAAAATTAGCCAGGCGTGGTGGTGCGTGCCCGTGATCCCAGCTACTCAGGAGGCTGAGGCAAGGGAATCACTTAAACCCTGTGGGGCGGAGGTTGCAGTGAGCTGAGATCGCGCCACAGCACTCCAGCCTGGGTGACTGAGTGAGACTCCATCTCAAAACAAAAAACAAAAGACATAAAACAAAAACAAAACGGATAAGAACTGCCTGCGACTGGGTAATTTATAAAGAAAAGAGGTTTAATTGACTCACAGTTCAGCATGGCTGGGGAGGCCTCCATTCAAAGTTTAAAATATGTAATATAGCATTTTTATGATTGATAGCATTTTTTAACTTAGAAGAAAAATATGGTTTATTATATCATAAAAAGCAAACAGAAACATACAAATTGCCAGATTTTATCCTTACTCTATTTTTTTATTTTTAGTTATTATAAGTACATAATAGTTGTGTATAATTATTGATGTTTTAATGCCTTTTTCCTGATCTGAGAAATGAAATTCAATGGTAATATGCAATATATCTCTTAGGGGGTTACTTTATATATCAAAATAAATATATATACATATGAAATTATTTTGAAAACTAAGAAGTTTCCTACAAACATTTGGCAGTATTACTAATCGTTTCCTCACTGTAAATAAGGCTGGTATAGAGAGTACTTAAGCATTTTGTGAGAAGGTCTGCATATATATATACATACAGAGAGAGAAAGAAAAAGGAGAAAAAGAGAGAGAGAGGTCAGTTGAATCGGGTATACAAATGAATAAATCTGTAAATTATGATGCTGTGCATATTAGGGTAATTCTCATGCCAATCAAATAATATATTTCTTTACTCCTCACCCTGCAAAAGCATCTCTTTAGTATCGTAGCATTTTACTTCTGAGATGAAATTTTATCAGCTTAACATATTTTTTTCTTTAATTCTCCCTTGTTATGTCTTGCTAGATGCCCGAAAAGAACAAAGCTGGAACACTAAAGGCCCATCATGACATTTATCTAGGTCTCTGGGATAAAAGGAAAGTTGGGGGTGGAGCCCGTCTACAATTAATCATGGATGGTGATGTCTTTATTGGCTACTGACCTTGCAATGAGTTGCATGAGTTATAAGAAGGTTCTCTGTTACTCCAATCCCTATTTTCTTGAAGGAGGATATAAATCACTTGAGCCTCATGAATTTCTCATATTTACAAAGTATACTTCCAAATTTTCCACAGAGGATGCAGTGTAACCACTTATTTTTCCAATTTAAAAAAAAATAATTTTTCAGCTTGTTCAGATGTCACATAAGGAGGCTAATGATTGAGATGATCTGGCTGAGAGTGACCCGAGGATCCAAGGTGGATGTCAGCACGAAGCCTAGAGAGAAGCAGATAGTTTCCATCATCCTTATTTTGAGGTTGTTTGCATTACTTCTTCTCTAACCTTATGCTCGAAGCAACAATCATGGTAGATTGCCTTATTCTGTTCCATTAAGAACTGAAGCATGTAATAAATCAAATTCCATAGTGACATATCTTGCTTCAGTGGCATGATAAGTTGGTTTTTGGCTGAAATTCACATGAAGAATATCTGAATTTTGTAAAGATACTTCTCCACATCCCCTTGAAACTTAAACTTAAAATTTAAGTATTATATGGTACCTGGAAAAATTAATGAAAAAAAAGAAGAGAGGGGGAGTGCATCCTTCAGAAATAGCCAAAGATTTCAGTGGGCAAATACCACAGTATAAATTTTAAATAAATTTTTCTTTCTATATATAATTATACATATATTCAGCCTTGCTTTTAAAGACTCTCCTTATTAAATGTAGATGTCCAAAACCACTGCACAGTAACACACTACACTCTACCATGTAGAAAAATATAACTTTACTGAGATAGAATTTTTCTTAAAAAAATTCTAGTTTTGTCTCATTAAGTCTAGGAAAAACCTATGCTGACAAAGATGACCTATTAGAGAACTGCTAACCAAATTTCAAAATTTTAAGCTGCAAAAAGGAATCTAGTTACAGACTAACATAAGAGTCATATGTTGAAATATATAGTATTAAAATATTTGGACATTAAGGAGATATTTCTCAATATTTACCCTCAACGATTGCTATTTTGACATATCCAGAGGCACAAGAGTGTATAGCATATCATTTCTGCTCCTAATGGTTCATTTACCCATGGGCAAGATAAAGACACTTGTAAATACAACTAGGATTCAAGGCAGGCTAAGAAGAGTGCATTATGATTGGAATAAACCATGATTTAGTAATTGAGAGCATACCCTTTTATTTTAATAATAATACATTTTCATGATATATAAAACATCTGGCCCTGGTTTTAAAGAGGAGTGGTAATTGGATATGCAGAGACTGTGAGACTTGCCAGGTAGTAATGACAGCAGGAACAAACCACAGAGAAAGCAGAAGTAATAGTAATATCTGATATCTAAGCTATGCTTACTGTATGCTGGGCACCACTATAAGCATTTACATGAGTTCATTCATTTTATTTTCACAAAAGCCCTAGGAGCTGGAACTATTATTTTCATCTCCGTTCAATAGATGAGCAACTGGAGCACGGAGTGTGTAAGTAATTTGCCTAAGTGAGTGAGTGTTGAGTTTGGTATTCAAATTCAGTCTGATTCACATCCAGGCTATTTTCAGCGTTCAGCGGACCAATCAGAATTTGAGAAACTAAAGGGATAAAACCAAAAAATACATATTGTAGGGGATCTCAGACAAAGAGGAGTCACTGATTGTTTCTGAGCTGAGAAATGACTAAAGTCTTCAGAAAGACACCTGATATCAACATGTATATTAGACTTGGAAGATAAGCGTTGTAATCAAATGGGCTGCATAAGAAGCTATTGCAATAATCTAAGACATAGAAATGGGAAGGTCCAATTGCGAAGAAAAAAATGCTAGAATGCATTCCAATCTTTTTTTCTCAGTTGAAAATGATATTTACCTCCCTCTACCACTCCTGGATTATGTAGACTATTTAGTCTTACTTTCTTAGTGAGTTAAGTTGCTTTCTCAGAGGAAATTATAAACCTATGGAGATTATTACTTAATTCCATAAAATGAATAATACTACAGCCATGCATGCCTAGTGCCCTGAAGGAATTAACACATCTTTGAAGAACTAACTGACCTGTATGCAATAAAATCAAAACTTACTAACACATAAACCTTCTGGGTAAATATTTTGTCCAATATTTTTAGATTGCTTACATTTTTAAAATTTCACAAGAACAATTTATTATTGATTGATACCCAGTAAATATGACATTTTAATGGCAATGGATATTATATTTTTTCTTTACTATAAAAATTAAAGTCCTAATGATTTCTGTGAAATTCTTTCTCTAACATGATGTTTAAAAGGGATTCTTCTCTAACTAAAAAGTTTTTACGTAAATTTTCTTTTAAATTTTTTTCTGCATTTTAAAAAGAAAGCAGGATTTCACTTGGTTTGTTTCAGTGCCATCTGTGTTATCAACAAAGAAAAGCTAGCACAAGCTTAAAACAATGTAAGGGAAAAACTATGTAAAATTAAGCTAAAACTGTCAAAATGAGGCTGCTAAATTTCACAGAGATCAAATTCCAGTACACTGAAAATGTTTCTTGGGGATGCCTAGAATTTCTCACCTCATTAGGTGTGAAAAAACATAAATTGAGCCCTGGTTTAATTTTTTTTCAAAATTTTGTCTATGAAGAGAACAGTTGGGGAAACAAAGCTCTCCATAGTTTTCGGTCTTGTATTTGGAGGAGTGAGGAAAATGATTGAAGGCTGCACCCTTTATAAATTCTGGGCACTTGCTCAGTGATTGTTTTTGAATCTTCAAGTCATTTATGAAATAATTAATTCAGTCCCACATTTCCATTTTTTTCTAGAACACAAAATAAGCACTCTCTTTATAAAAGAAAATGGAGGGAGATTGAGAGTCAAAATATCTGGTCAAGTATAATATGCCAAGACCAATTCCAAGGTCCAAAACTCATGTTTTCTGAGTCAAACTATTCAGCTCTAGATACTGCATTTCTTAAAAGTCCCCATGTCTAAATTTCAGGAATACCTGTCTGCCTGCCAGACATCTAGGTGGGATTTAGCTCTACGTGCATATTAATACATTCAATTTATAAAAGTTGAAAACTCTGACTCATTGCCCATCAAGTTAAATCATAAATTCAAGATTTTTAAGTACTTAATCTGTACCATGTAATGAGATTTATATTACAAATCGAAAAAGGAAGCATCCTTACGATACAGTCCAAAATAAAACTACCTAGCATAAGTGTGAATGTGTGCCTCCAAACTGTTTATTTTCTACACATTTTCCCCCAGTGTCTATAAATAGAACAGCTTTTATTATCCCTTAATCCTGTACCACAAAAATATGACTGTCCTGCAAGGCATGTAAAATTCTACATCATGCCACTAAAATTGGGCATCTTTTTATAATAATGTTTAAGAGCATTCTGTATTCTCTACAGTTTAACTCAAATATTTCTCTTTTCTTACCAGAAAAGTAGAGACCACTGAACACACACCCACATTTGATACATAAAACAGTCATACATTTCCATGGCAACTTGTACTTTTTACTGCTAAAAGTGAAACATAGTTCAAAAGTGAGTAATACAAAAGGTCATTTCATCTTCCAATATCCAAAATATTTTTACACTCTACTTCCTACACACTCTCACCCTCAAAAGAAAAGGACTTGGAAGATTGGAATAATAAAGAGTAATTATAATAGAGTTTAATGAAGTTTGAAACTATGGTATTTTATATTAGCAAATGTGTTATAATTAACTCTGGTAAATGATACCAAAATGAATATTTTAGCCTTCATGATTCCAGGCAAAAACCTGGAGGGAGAAATCATTGTAATCATACTATCTTTTATAAAATAAAGGGGAGGAATAAATCTCTGTTATTACACTAAAACACAGTTTCTAATGTATTTTGTTGGGGGTAGGGGGAACCTGCCAAGGAGGGGCTATCTCAGTAACAGTGTTTATAGAGAAATGGTAACTTCCAGCCAATGAGGTTAATGCTGATAGATAATGTCCTACGGATATTTTAGAAGACAGTATTGATCCATTGTCTGCTTACTTAACTAGAGGATAATAGGCTGGTTTCACTGGGAGGTTGAAATACTTAGAATTTGTATCTTTTTTCTAAATAAAAGGAATCGACTTTTATTAACTGGAGAACAGAATAAGACGAAAAAGGATGGAGGATGACACACGTTTATTGCCACCCTGGCAACTAACAATGAGAATTTAAAACTTAGTACATTATTGATAACATACTAGAATTTGCAAAAGAGTACAAAAGACATCTTGTCCTCTCTGAGCTTATACTATGCATAAGGAAGTACAAAACCAAGACTATAGAATACTTATGATGTATTTCATCCTCATGAATGGGAGCCGTTTCCCAATGTCAGTTAAGCAAATGTTCCTACCTCCGTTAGGATTCTCAGATGGAAGGGGTTTACGAAACCTGGGATCTTAATGAACAGGGCAAGAACAGTAACATTTAATTTTCATTTCACAGGTCTAATAGAAAAATGCAATGTTGAGACCAGAAACTGGAAACACATCATGTCTTTTTTTTTTGCTTGCTCTAAAACTGTGTGTGTGTGTGTGTGTGTGTGTGTGTGTTGAATATGCCCTTTATCAGAAATATTCATCTTCTTCTTGATATTTTGAGGCTCTTCCTCCACAAGATATTTTTGTGCAAGGGAAATTGTCATTTAAACATACAATGTAGTACTTTTCTGTTTAGGCAAGTAGAGTTTAAGTACATTTTCTTAAAGCATCTCAGTAAATGTTGACTGACAAAATACCACAAGTAAGGACATCTTGCCTCAATTTTTTTGGTTTGGACCTACACACACATCCTGTTGAGATGTCTTTGATTCCCCTACTTATCTAATTGATAGCTTACCAGGCCTCTCCACTCAATTCTATCTGCAGATTAACAAGGCCTCCCTGTGCTTGGAGAAACAGTGAATAAGACAGTGAGTTTTAGCAGCAAAAGGCATAGGACTCCTTCCTTGGGTTTATATGTGTATGAGTTTGATGGGCAGCCAGTTATGAGGGCACCTCCTATAAATCCAGTCACCATTTTCCCATTTCACCCACAACACTTTCATGGCAAATTGCCAAGTACACTCTATGACACTTTATCTCCCAATCTAGCAAAACTATCACGAAGGAAATGGGATTAGCATAGTTTTTTAATTCACACTGACTGCTACTGTCACTTCCTTTGTTCACTATCCTAGAATACTAGGGACTATAGATTTGCAAATTAAAAAACATATCATTTTCTTTTTCTAAAATTACAACAATTTTTTGTCTATAATCTTCTAACTTCTTATTCTCTTAAAGATCGTTGACAGTAACATTGAGAACACTTCTAAAATTTCTTTAGACCTCAGAAAATAATGGTGCTTACCTGAAACCAGAACAGATGATGCAAGAATGCAGAAACATTTCACCCTCAAAGTGCTACCACCAGAAGCTCTGTCATATTATACGGCAAGGCTTTCTCTCAAGCCCATCTAATAAGTTTATGACTTAAAACCTATTACAGGAAAGATATGTAATCACTGCCCTCCTGGAGCTCTCCTCTCTGCTCGATTCAGCTTCTTTCTCTTTCTCTCTTTCATGTCTGTGGAGGACGGTCATAATAAGTCATGTTGGCATGCCTCATAACCCTAAGGTTAATTTGCAGACACAGAAACAGAATTGCTTCCAGGTGTACGAGCCTGGACAATTCCTAGTTGAACATGTTAACATGTCTCAGGAAAGAAAATACAAAACATGAAAGTGGGAGTAAGTTGGCAGCCTCAGTTGTTGAGGAAAAGGAGTGACAGAGATGAACGTTAGTCCCACCCACCTAGGAGCTGCCCAGAGCACAGAAAAATTTCACCACTTGGACTTAATCACCATGGTTCCTTTGGGATTATCATCCATACAGGTGTCTCAGCTAAAAAAATTTAAGACCAACTTGTCATTGGTTTTTATTTCATACCCATCAGAACAAATTTTGATATTCCTTTCCAAATAGTTTCTCTATTGAGAGAAGTACATTTTGGTAATCTCTATCTATCTATCTATCGACCTATCGATCTGTTTATTTCCAGGTTGAGCTATTTCACCAAATCAAGTTCTCAGTATTGAGTATTTAACCTATACCATGCACAGGTCTAAATGTTAGATCTGAATTAGTTAAATCCTCACAGCAATCCTATGAAGTAGTTACAGCCACATCTTTTTGGCCCTTCCTGTTAATATTTTGAAAACCCAAACATCACTCTTTTAAGCAGAAAGTTCAGTCTCTTCTTTGCAGCCTCCTTGGTCTCTGACTGTCCAATCATCCTGAGCCACATTGGGCCTAAAGCAGCCAACCCATTTGCTAAACTCCTCAACAAAAAGGAGATGGAGAATCTGTTCAGTTCACTACTGTTGCTATTTCCACATGCACCATTGTTAAAAACTGTTCTTGGACAGTCTACCAGATACTCTTCCATGACTGCTCTGGGCCTCAAGCTATGCCAAGTTTACATTCATATATGCAGTCGTTTTCCTGTAAGCACAATATAATGCCAGGCGTTCTTAGTCCTAATGAACCCCAGCCCCACCACACAGGTATAGGTTCACCCTCCTTCTCAGTACTTAGAAGTTTGGATTATGCGTAGGTCACTAGATTAAACGTCCCTTTTGAAGCTATTGATGTCTTCTCCTACCTACAGCTTGAATCTTAGCCACCCAAGTCCACCTTAATGGATTTTCCTAGCTTTTAACCCCAGAGATCAGCAATTTGAGGGTTCAATCTCTTATTCTCCAAAAGGTTCTTGTACACCACTTGCAGTTTTTTTCCTTCCCCATATTTAACATATCAAGTGGTGTTCTGTAGGGCTTTCCTTATGGTACAGAAGATTCTGCTACCCTTTTCTCCTAAAGGACTAAATGGGATCTTTATATAACCAGGAGGCCACATAGTGCCACTTCGGTGAAAAAGATAGATGATTTCGTAAGTCTTTCTCAACCAAAAATATCTGAGGTTATTTATTTTTATGTAAACTTGTAATACTTATATATAATTCATTATGTTTAAGTAATTAATGTACTTATTTCAATTTTCCCCTAAGAAATGGATCTGTTTTTTGTGCACTACTATGAATGACATATACCAAGATGAGAGAATAAAAATAGAATCATATGAATTTAGGAGAAGGTGCCACTATGCATCCTCCTGCCATACTAAGCTAACCCCTTAAAATATGCTGGACTCTCTCTGCCCTCAAGCTTTTATATATACTATCCATCTTGTCTCAGATGCTGTTCCACTCTCTGCCTTTGGCTGATTCACTCTCCCTTACTCCAAAGGTCTTAGTTGGTATCACCTCCTTCCCTGAAGGCAGGGAATATCTATTTGTTTTTCACTGTTGGGTTGCTACTGCTTAGCATGTTATCCAGCACAGGGTAGTGCTCAATAAACAACGTTGAGTTAATTAATATTATGCAATGATGGCAAGCAGATTTGCCCAAGTGACCCCAGCTGTGTCTACCCAAAAATCCAATTCTCTCCTCTCCCTCAAAACTAGTTTTCCCTCTACACTTCTCTTACAATAGATACCATATTCTCCCTATCACTCTGAATCGAAACCTTCTAATCACCTTTGACATATCTCTTCCCTTCATCTACTCCAGTTACTTAAAAGTGTCTGATTTTTATAATGTCTTCCGGAGTCTTTTTCTCCATTCTGACTATGCCGTTATGCCCCTATGATCTAATATATGAATTACTGCTATTATTTCTCTTAAAATAATCACCCAGATTTCAGACTCCACCAACATTTCAAATGATCCTAAACATTACTGCTACATTCATTTCCCTAAAATACCATCTTCATTATATCACTCATTTGTTTACTAAATCAGAAACAAATGTCCTTATCTTTTTAAAGGACCTTTGTAATGGTACCCATGCTAATCTCCAAATCACTTTCCATTTACACCATCTACTTTAGTCAAAGAAAACTCCTTACTGTCCCAAAAGATAGAACATCTAGTATCACTTCTTAGTTCACGGCTACCCCATATTGTCATATACATATAATATATAACATGTCATCAAGGTTATGTTCAAGACCCAGTGCCTACATGAAGACATCTGTCTCTAAACGCTGGGTTATCTCAACACCCTTACTAAAAAAGAAAAAAATCATTTTGCACAATTCTCCTGTATTTCATTATAAATTGTTCTTTAGGTTTTACTAATTATTATAAGTAAACTGGTGGTCACTTTCATATAAGTATCTTTATGATTTCTTTTTAATCCCCCAAGTCACTAAAACAATATTGCACACAGTAAGTATTCTATAGATTCTTGGAGAATGACTGTATTCATTGACTCAGTAAATACTCATTGAGTAAACAGACACTGGGGATAAAGCAGAAAATAAAACAGAGCTCATAGTCTAATGGTGGATATTGAAAACACAAAAGGAAACAAATTTAAAAAACCATAATTTCAGGTAGCAGTGTGTGGGCTACATATCAATAATATCCTATTTACATTAAATCACACTATGTTGCAAGTACAAATAAGAGCCTCTTGGAGTCATACATTGTACTTGACAATTCTCGCTTCCTCTTACCACTAACCCAAAATCAGCTGTCACTTTTACTGCTTTTTAGGCATGAACTAGGTCCTTATTTGTGCAAATAAATATTGGTGAGACTTAACGTCTTTAAGCCAGAATAGAACTGAAATATTATTTTTAAGAATTAATTATAATTGAACATATGCCAAAAGTACATAAAGAAAAAAAAAATTCTGGCATGCTACACTGCCAGAATAGAAATAGATTTTGGACTCAATTCAGTTTCTAGTAAATTAATGCTCAAAAGCACACAAGAGCAAATGTGCACACATTTGTAATCTCAGCAAAGAGGCCAGGGTACACATGGATCTTAGAATTTCATCTTTCCCTGGTGTCCAGAGGGTAATCTCATCCATGGTCTCTATACAATGTTTACCAACCTCTCTGTGACGCTTCCTGAAGTCCATCTTTTACAGGACTCTGCATACATGAATTAAGAATGCAGTTTTATTGCTATTCCTAGTAAGGGACACATTTTACCCCTTCTATATGGTAAAAATGAGTCACAGTGCATTGAGCTGATTGGTTTCCATAAGGATCTGCAATGTGATACTCATTGAACTATTTACGTTTATTAGAAGAATAACAGTTGTGTATACACATTCATCACATCTTATCAGGTTATGCCTGTCTGCCAGGCCTGGTGTTCAGCTCTGAGTATGCTGAAATGAAATGGTATAATTCCTGTTTGTGAAAAGGTTACAGACTAGTGGAGATGACAAAACCCACAAATGATTGACAATGATGTTGACTGATATGTGCAGTACTAGAAATGTAAATAATTTCACTTTGAAGGAATTATAGAGCTGAAAAAAACTTTAATATTATTGACTCTACCCAAGTGAGAGAACGGAGGTTCCCGTATCATTTGCTCCTAAAGGACAACTGGAACCCAGGTCCCTTAATGTCAGGAGGATGATCACTTCACTACTATTTTCTAGTTCAGCCATTTGCTAAAAGGTTGATTTTGTTTTCTAAAAATGGGTGGTTTGCACAATCAATCAATGAATTAGTTTAAACATATAAAATAAGATTTAAAGTGTTTTCAAATAGTAACAAATTATTTGGGATTAATATCTCACAAACTGATGATAGATATTGTTACATGTGACATTCATCACACTATTTGTTAGTCCTGTCTAATTTCCTGGTTCCTTCCACTATTGTGGGCTAGGCAATTTACTAAATTAACTTCAGGGTTTAGTTCATACTGAACCATTGCCAAATCCTGTGACAGAGGGATAGATATAGGAGTGGCTGTATATAAGATTGCTGTTGGATTAAATGTATTATTGTTCTTTGGTCTTAAAAATAGCATGCTCATCTGGTCAATTTTCTCACCCAAATATCCAAGATTCTTATCATATGAGTTTTATATCCTTAGTCTTTCTGAATATATAGAATACATTTGTATTTTTTTCCTTTATAATTGTTTGTATTATCCAAAACTGTGTGTCTATACGAGTAGTTCTGATATAAGAGTATGAGTGTTTTCAGAATCTATCTTTACAAACTCAATAGGACTTTCTGTTATGTTTATGAGAAAGCCAAGACTAAATTGAGCCATTTTCAAATAACTATTGTAATATCACATTAGATTTATTAAAGTGATTTTGCTAATGCTTCTTTTCAGAAAACAAGCTTTCTGATCCCTCTTATGCTTTTATTAATGAAGACGAGTTTAATATGATTGTTTCAGATTTTAGCTACTTATGCAGTTCTAAACTATATGCAAGGCTTCAAAAGAGCCACACAAAAATAAAGCATATGTATAAGTAGCAATTATATCAGAAAGAACACAAAACTATTTTAAAGCAAAGGAGGAATGTTACTTATTCAAAAAATATAAAATATTTCTTAACCAATGCTAGAGATTTTTAAATTTACAAAGAAATAAGACTTCAAAAACAATGATATGTTCCAAAGCATGTTTTAAAAAATATGCTAACCTACAGAAATTAGTTTAATATCCTCTTAATTCCAATCAAACATCTTTTCTTCTTGTGAAATATCCAGATAATTGGGGTAATTTAAAAGAACTTTTTTAATTACCTGAGAAATTGCCTCAATCTTTCATCACAATCTTCTATTTCATTTTGCAGATTAAATAGCCTTTCATAAAAATAGAACTATTTCCCCTTATCTCTACTTTTGGGTCATTGTAAGCTCCCTGTGGAGTTGTAAGATTAAAGGTGTCTAGATGTGTAAGGAGATCCCAACTTTTAAATAAATCTGATTTCCAGATATTTCCTGTTTTAATCAGGTAATTACCATATCAAACCTTCACGATTTCTGTTTCCCCAAGCCATGAAAAAATGGAGTCCTGAATAGTTTCCATGGTAACTTCTACATGTCATCTTTATATTGTTTCAGTAAACTAAAGTTTTCTTAAACACAATTAGCAAGAATATTAGTAAAACATATTTCTTACTCTTTTGAATTCCAAGTTAAAATGTCTCAATTTATGAAATTTTTAAAACACTTGCTTTCAACATCTACTTTCTGTTCACTGAGACAGAACAGCAGTCATTTTTAAGCCACAGGCACATCTATAACTATATAAGCCTTACAATTATAAGCCTATTCTTTGGAAAGTAATATTTGAAGAGTAACAAAAATCATAGTTTATCTGACCTGCATATAAAACCATTCAAGTATACTACATTTATCATATTAAAAATGCATCATTAAAATTTAAAAGCAGGTGCAGTTGCTCAATAAGCTAATGGTATAGTCTGAAGACTCCACTCAAGATTGTATTGTTGAATTCCCAGTTGGATAAAGGAGAAACAGAAAAACCGAGGGAGGGAATTTGAATGACCTTGCACCAAGGTGGTAGGGCCCTAAGATCCTCTGCTGTGGGCTGTGGTTGAGCTCCACACTGAGGCTCTTTAATGCACTGCATTCTGACGGCTGAGAATGAAAGTGTCCTTCTTAACAGATGAACTTGAAATCGCCTCACCTCAGAGCCGAAACGTCTGTGAGTCTCTACACGCATGTGAATGTGAGCGCATATCTGTGTTTATGCAGTGAATTTATGGGCTGTTTGCCTGCGTGCACCAATGACTCAATGCTTGTCAGAGAACACATTGTAGAAAATGGCATAAAGAAATTTAATGAGAAAAAAACTAATGGAGGAAAATTTAACCTTTCTAAGAGTCGTGTCAATCTATAAACTATTAAATGATCACCTTTATTACTGGTTGGTTTATTCACCTCACATCATCTTAGGAAGAGCTAGACAAGATTCCTGAAATCTATTAATTAGTTTCCCCTAGCAAATATTAACTCAGTAAAATCCTATTCTTTCATTAAATATGTTTAGAATTTTAAACTGAAATATCTAAATCTGTATACCTATTTCTTGATTAGATAAATCTAACTTGTATAACCTCTTCTTTAAAAATATAATTCAATTTCCATAATTATTTTCAAACAAAATGTGCACATCTAAAGTTACTATAGTTAACATATCTACTCACTGGTAACAAGAACAATACAAAATAACAATAAATATAATCTTCACCTAAAATCTTTTACAGAGAGATACCCACAGAGTAAAAATTAAAGAGAGAGAGAGAAAGGAAAAATAGCAATTGCCTTCTCACTTTTTGGGACATTTTTTCTAAAGTGGTAGTTGTGATGTAAAATAGCTTGTATATCTGTACAGGGTCTTGTGGAATGGCATTTTCTGTGATGGACATCTTAAATATTTTATAGGAAAAATGCATTATTCCCCTGTCTGTAATATAAATACCATGGTATAGAAATCCAATCTGTAAACTAAAAAGAAATACGTCTACTTACATATTTTTTTGCAGTAATAGAATCCCCTTGCTTTCAACAACTATCCTCAATTATCAAAAATAAGAAAACCACATCGAAATAGCTGTTAAATTCCTATATTAGTCAAATCATCAGAAATATTATTTCTCACTTTTAGATAATCAGTTTATGTTTTGAATCTAGAACACTAAAGAAGTCTTTCAGGGCAAAGGCATTTAAAAAAATCTCATCATTTAAAGTAATGTTTATTACTAAATAAATAGTAGTAAAGAAATATTCATTACTTAAATAAATTACTCATTATTTAAAGTAATCTTTCCATTTTTCCTAGATTCTAATTTTTCCTAGATTTCCTAACACTGGTTCTGAGATGTTTTAGTTTTTAGTGATTTTAGAAACTGTCTCTTCCTTCTCATCTATCATATTTTCTTGATCTTTTCACAATTACCTTCCTCTGGTTTTCTCTGTAAGCAACTATTTGCTTGTATATATAAGCTGATCTACTACCCTGTGAGATAATTTACAGTTCTTGTGAAATATCTTATCAATGTGCATTCTTTTTTAATGTAATCAATTTAAGAGATACGCAGCTTGAAATATAATCTTCAGTAGATGTACTTTCTATTAAATATTAGCAACTCTTGCCTTCTAACACTGAATACCTCAACATTGCCCGTTACACCATTTTCATTTCACCTAACTTTGTCTCCACCTATACATGCATTTCAAATAACAAGCTGTTCCCCTGTTTACTCTCTCAAAAAACCATATAGATTTCATAAAATGTGGATAGTTTTATAAAAGAAGGAAATGTACCACAGAATATGAAGAGTTAGGTTAATTGTTTTGTTCCAATGAGACATTTTTGCCAGTTATTGTACTTTGTTAGTAAGGGTTAAGTTCTCAAAGACTCACAATAATTGACTACTATTAATATTACTTGGGCAGATTATTTAACCAAGATGACAAAATTTTCACTGAAAACAGATGGGCTGAATGAACTAAGCATCCATTCATTTACTTATTTATTTTGTTTGTTAGTTTCATAAACTATCATTTAGCATTTTCTTTGTGCCTGCCACTACAAGGTACTTATTTTCATACATGATCTCTTTGGGTAACAGAAGCCTGGAAATTCTCAGCTGGGATTTTGAAGAGATTATTTAGTCTCTAAATTGTTAGAGACTATTTACAGAGGTATAAGCAAAGTTGAGAAAAGCCAACAATGATTTTTCCAGCCTCCAAGATAAAAAAGAGTAAGAATTCAGAAAGTCATGAATCTCACTACTAGGCTTGGAGGGGCAAAAGGAAAAGCTTTATAACCAGAGTCTGGTTAGATGTGTAGCCATGGTGGCCTGGGGAAGGAATGCTTCTAATCAGGAGCTGTAGTCTTTCAGGCTTGAAGCCACAGCAGCAGGAAGTTAGGAAGCAGCAGGAGACAAACTACCTGAACATTCCTCTCCTGCTCACCACCTCCCGTCCATGCTTCTTATTGGCTGAACTCAGTGGGAAGCCAGAGAGAAGGGAGCCTAAGTGATGTCATTCACAGTCAGCCTTCAAGGGCAGAGGGCAGGGCACAGTAAGGCAGAGAACTGAGGGAAGGAGTTGGCAACCGAGAATAGCCACCATGGTGCTGAAGATAGAACACGAGTAATAAAAGGGGCTCACAGATTAATCAGGTAGTTAGATATGTAAGTTAATACAGGCAAATAATTCCAATACTGTGAGAGAGTGCTATATTAGAAGAAATTTCTTAGTAATACCCAAGGCAGGCAGGAATTCATTTCCATTGACTGGGTCCATGTGAGCTTTACAGAGAATCAGAACAGCCAGAACTAGAAACACACTGAGCTGAGTTCTCTTCATAGGTGCAGCAAATGAATGAGCTGCAGTGCTATATCTTGAGGATGAAATTATGGATAGTCAAATTCAAAAATTTTAAAAGTAGTAAAAGCCTACACTTTGTGCCCTTTAAAAATACATCTTTATTTCTTCAATCAAAAATATTCAAAGCATTTCTACATGTGTCTAGTATCTAGCTAGGTACTATGCTAGATTCCCACAATGTCTAATGTCTAGTTAAAGATATCAGCAGATTGAAGATATGAAGGATGCTTTGGGAGCACAGAGTATTGACACCGAATCTACTACTCAGGTGTCAGAGATATTGTCTCTCAGGATGGGATGATAAATTGAGACCCAAGGGATGACTAGAAATTATTCAGTTGAAGAAAGAGGGAAAGATTTCCAGGAAAAAGCATCTGCAAAGGTATGGAGATGAGAGAGAGCATGAGAAACGAAAAGGATTTCAGTTTGAGGGAACATAGGGCATCCACAGGAGATGTGAGCATTTTGGAGGCACTTAAGATCCCTCCAGCAGTGAGAGAGGGAGTGGATCAGAGTGGTGTAGGACTGGATACTTGGAGGCAAATTAGAACATAATTGCATTACAGCAGATGATGTCTGATGATGACTCAAACTAAGGCAGTTGGGCTTATGTAATGTAGCACAGAAAAAGATGTGGCTGACGTCACAAAAACAGAAACACAGGATAGAGTCATGTAAGAGGAACAGGATGCAGAAAATGAGAACTCTAGGGAGAGACTGTCTCTGGTTTGCTTAACTGAGAGAAAAGCAATACCATTAACCAACATATGAAATAAGGAACAAGTTTGTCAGAAAAGAAAATTGCATCCCTTTATAATATAAGGGGCATTTGTGAGACATGCAGTGCAAAGTGTCTTGGAATGCAGGATAAATGTAGAAATGAATAGCAGATAAGCTGGGCTGAAGCACCTGTTTGATGAGAGGGGACGAAATCCCTGAAGGAGAGCATATTGCATAACAAGTCAAGGGAGTCAAGGATAGAGCCCTGGAGAATACCAGTATCGAAGGAAGAAGAAAGGGAGCCAGACACAAAGCAAGACAAAATAGTTACAATCAGAGATAGGAGGAGAGTCAGGGGAAATTATTCTTACTGCCACTAAGCAAGAACAGGATTTCAAATAAGGACAGAGAGACATCGTTAAACACCAGGGATGACTTCAGAAAAGAGCCTATGATGTTGGGAGCTTGGAGGGGTTCCTGAAGTGTGAACATGTTAGTAGCATAAGACATCTTGCCATAAGCCAAAAAAATGAACAGAGAACAATTTCCCCATTCTCTCTTGCACCAGATAAAACCAAAAATGAATAAAACACACACAAAAAACTGTCTTTAGTAAATGTAAGAAATAGCCACAACGCCCGCCCACGAATTCTGTGAAACAGCTCGAAATGACAGAGAAATATGGGTGAAATCAATGGAGGTGACCCCCATTTGTATAGATCCCATGTAGCACCAGATTTCTCCCATGTGCAGCCCTGCTCCTTATTGGAAAAAAGAAGCTCCAAGTCATGGGCAAGCTTGAAGGGGTTCCCTGAATCTGATTCTATACCTCAGAGCAGCAGAGACACCCAGACAGAAGGAAATTTATGGACACACAAGAATATAGGGTGTGATTATAGCAAAGTGGTGAAGGGGGCCAGTGGCAAAGGGGTTTGCAGCTGCTGATCACGATCAACTGAAAGTAATGATTGACCTTCAAATATCCAAGGCCACACAGGGCTGTGCATACCCAAGTTAAAGAGCAAAGTAGATGCAGGGAAAAAAATTGTTCAGAGATATGGTACCTAAGCTGAAGGTACCTGCTCATTTCTTCAATTCCTCAAGCTCATTCCTCTCCTCCCTCATTCAAAATTCTGTAAAATACTCGGCTTTAAAAAGTTTCCTTCACTCAAACATGAGTCATCATTATAAGAGAAACAGCAAAGTGATTCATGCCTGTAATCCCAGCACTTTGGGAGGCTGAGGCAGGAGGATTGCTTGAGTCCAAGAGTTCAAGACCAGCTTTGGCAACATAGGGAGATCACATCTCTACAACAAATAAAAAAATTAGCTGGGTGTGATGGTGCTACACCTATCCAGCTACTCTGGAGGCTGAGGTGGGAGGATCACTTGAGCCCAGGAGATCGAGGCTGCAGTGAGCCTTGATTGCACCACTACACTCCAGCCTGGACAACAGAGTAAGACCCCAACAAAAAAGAAGAAAGCAAGAAAGCAAAATAAAAGAAAAGATAAGAAAGGACCAGCATGGAACTAAGCAAAATTAATTCACTGAACCACCCATACAAGCAAGCAGAGAGAGAGAGAAGACATTACACACCAGTCAATAATATAAGCCAGAAAGCAAAAGGACAATTCAAACAGACCTAAGTTATTTCCATAAAGTTAAATAAGCAGCAATATGTAGTGCTTTGACACTCATCCAGACTGCATAGTTTCCATTCTAGTTTTGCAGTTTATTGGCTGGATAACCTGGAAGATTGCTTTCATTTCTATGTTTCAATTTTCTCATTGGCAAAACGAGGAAGACAATAATAGATTCTTAAGAAGTAAATGATTTGATAAAAGTAAAGTGCTTGGCGCAGTAGCCAGTAAATATTATGTCCAATGTAAATGTAAGCACATATTATTATTATTATTCTCCTCTTTAAAATAAAAGCTCAAAATAAAAATAAGGATTAAAAAGCCATTATATGACAACAGAAGATTGAAATTGGGGTAACTGAATTTAGAAAAGAAATAGTAAAAACAAACCCAAAGTAAATAAATCATTGCAGAAACTATAAGCTGACATGGCAAGTATATAAATATTGGAAATATGTGAGGTTGACAATTTCTGGCATTAGAAAGCATTTTAAAATATCAAATAATTAAATTTTTCAATTTGTTAAATGCAAAGGCATTTTAAGTTTTTTCTTGTTATATGTATTTATGAAAAAAGTGTATGTTTCAGACACTTTTACATTTCTTCAAATTATTACTTTAAATGCACACTTTGAGGCTTTTCAATGTTAATAAGCTCTTTTTCTCAACCTCCCTCAGTTAAATGAAGGAAGAGAAGAGCCAAGTCATAATCAATCAGTGAAGACACTAAATCATCATATTTTTAGGTCAAAGATTTCTCTTTTTCATTCATGGCAGCTTATTAATATATTTAATTTTTACTTCACTTTTTAGTATAGATTTAAGACATAAACAAAATTTGTAGCTCCCATCTTAACATCAATGTTTCTAATTAGAAAAAAAGGCACTTCTAAGATTCTTTTTTTAAAAAACGTGCCTTTTGTCTGGAGAAACATCATTAGTCCTGGCCATTACCTCCCTTGAATAAAATTTATTTATTATTCTTAAACCATCTCACAAAGGAATGTCATGTATTTTATTGATAATATCTTATTTTGAGTTTTGTTTGAAAGGTTTATCTGTTAATTAGTAAAATAAGATAATAAAAATAAGAGAAATGGTTATTTTTGCCTAGTCTTTATCTCATTTAAATGTCTATCTTTATTTCACATGCATATTTGAATTTTTAGAACGTTATTTTATTTATACTTTTCTATAATGTTGTATAGTTAGTCTTAGATTCATATCTGAGTTTAACCAACAATTTGAAAAGACTGATAAGGTAGTTTCAATTCATTAAAAAATGTGATGTTCTTGCTTTTAAGCAGTCTTACTTTAAAAATGTGATTAATGGAAAACCATATATAACAAAAACCTTAATTCTGGAAATAGATCATGGCTGTTATTTTTTTTTTTTTTTGAGACGGAGTCTCGCTTTCACCCAGGCTGGAGTGCAGTGGTGCGATCTCGGCTCACTGCAGGCTCCGCCCCCCGGGGTTCACGCCATTCTCCTGCCTCAGCCTCCCACGTAGCTGGGACTACAGGCGCCCGCCACCTCGCCCGACTAATTTTTTGTATTTTTTAGTAGAGACGGGGTTTCACCGTGTTAGCCATGATGGTCTTGATCTCCTGACCTCGTGATCCGCCCGCCTCGGCCTCCCAAAGTGCTGGGATTACAGGCGTGACCCACCGCGCCCGGCCATGGCTGTTATTTTCAAATAATGTGACATACTCTGCTTTTAATGTCTCTGTGTGTGAGGGTGAGTGTGTATGTGCTTTTGATATAAAAAAACTGGGACTCTGACAATGTGATTATTGACAAAAATATCTTTGTAAAACCTTGCACATTTTTTAGTACCCAAAAGAGATTTCATTGTTTATTTATGAATTATCGTAGGCAGCACATAAGTTAAACATGTTACCTGATTTTCAATGTAATTAAGTAAAAGTAAGGAGACAAAGCACATAAAACTCTTAAACATCAAATGAGCCAGTGAGCAACACTGAGATAAATAATGTCTATGAGGGTAAATACACTTGGGCATAGCTAGTAGCTATACAAGTCAACAGCATCAGTCATCAGTGAAGACTTTCTGGAGGAAGCGGAGCTATGTGAATGAAAGAAAGGGAAAACACTCCTAGATACCTTTTTCTTTTCTAGCTGGTATTTAAAATCAATGTGCATGGGTGAGATCACCCAGACAGGGTGTGAATTGAGAAGAGTGAATTGGAAAGCAAAAAGAATCAATGAAACAACCTAGGTGAGACACATTTTTTAAAAAATGAACAAATAAAGTAAAGAAACTAAGAGGAGTAACCAACAAAACAGGGCACGGATCAGATAAAAGCAGCGCCTTGAAGGAAAAGTACTGAAGTGAAAAAGCACTTGGAGCAAAGTGAAAACAGATATTTGAAAAAGAGCAAGTGTTCAACTTATCAACGCAGGGAGGGGAACATCACGCACTGGTGCCTGTCGGGGGTTGGGAGCTAGGGGAGGGATAGCATTAGGAGAAATACCTAATGTAGATGACGGGTTGATGGGTGCAGCAAACCACCATGGCACGGGTATACCTATGTAACAAACCTGCACGTTGTGCACATGTACCCCAGAACTTAAAGTATAATAAAAAAAAAAAAAGAATAAAAAAGAAAAGAGGCAAGTGTTCAACTCATCAATGCTACAAAGTTCAAGAACAGAAGTGTGCCTACTGTTGGATAATTAGGAGTTCATTGGTGACCTTTTCCAAAGGAAAGAGGAATTGGAGGTATCTGTAACCATATTTCAGTGTGATTAGCATTGATAAGTGTTGGTGATTAAAAGTAGAGAGATACAGTTAATATAGACTAGTTTTTCTAAAATTTGGCTGTGAATGAAAGGGAGTATCTGTGTAGGAGGACAGGTCACATACCCCTGGAGTAAATAGGGTAATAATAATGATAACAAAGAACGGTTTTGACCATCATCTAACTCTTTTCAATATTTCAGGAAGTCCCTGACTTTGTCTCATCTGCAATTAAAACTCTAGCTCCTGAGTACCATGGAGTCCAGTCTTGCCTCCAGCATGTGTGTGAATGTAGTTCTCCTGGTTTTGATGGCACGTGATTTCTCTCCTGCTTTGGCTGCTTTTGCTGTTGCTGCCATGTGCCGTTCCCAATTTCTTTCATTTCAAATACATGTTAATTCCATCATAAGCTAGGTCACTGAATCTTCTCTTTCCTCTCTTCCAGTATGTGTTGCCTTCTTCCACCTTTTTAATTTCTGCTTTAACAGTGTCTCTCTGAAGTAGAAAAAAAACATCTTTTCTTTGCATTGTTCTGTCTCTACTGCATGGACAGAGTAGTTGGGATTTTTTTTCCTCTGACACTTGTTATCGTTATTGTATTATTCATGTTATGTTATTTTAACATCCTCTCTTCTCAGGCCTTGAGGAGAAGATGTTGAAGTAAATAACGGAACCACAGGATAGTCAGCAACACACACTCTGCACCACTATGGGTGGAGCAGCTTAACTTAGACAAGCAAGTTAGAAATCATCTACAGCCTTTGGAGTGCAGAATGAGAAGCAGATTGGAAATGACTGGATACGGATGCATTGAGAACATTTATGCATTTCTTGGGTTTTGTTAAACAAGTGTATGTTACGTGCCTATTGCTTTGGGAAGAAAATTAGGAAGAATGGATTTTCTCGGTAAATCCCCTGCAGCACCTAACACGTTGTAGTAGACAGGCACTCAATACATGTTTGAGACTAATTTACTCTAAAGATCCAGATATGATATTGACTGAATGGTCAAATTAAATATATAATTAAATATCCAGCCAATTTAAAGTTACACCAAGTAAATCAAGGTATACAAGTCCCAAAAACTTCATAAGAATTATAGAATTATGATAAATAGATACAATTTTATCTATCAATTAAAAAACTTTTTAAAGAATTTCAGATCAACATTTGATAGGCTAAGACATTCTTAGTTTATTTTCATTAAAATACTGAAGAAAATTTAATTAATTTTTAAAATAAATGTGAAATTAAATGTTTACTTTTCAAAACTTTTTGTCATTATTCACTAAAGAAAATTAACCGTGTCGTTATTTCTCATTAGTGGCCCATTTATGTAATGTGACTGGTTGACTTTTCATTTGTAATCATTGAAAATAATAATGAGTTAAAATTCTTTTAAGCACCAAATGCTTATAGCTATATGGGAAATCATTTACAGAATCTGCTTTATCTAATTCTTTTTAAATAAAACATTAAATAAATATTATTCAGTAGTTTCTTCCTAAAACCATTTTAGATTCATTTTATTTTATTATTATTATACTTTAAGTTTTAGGGTACATGTGCACAACGTGCAGGTTACATACGTATACATGTGCCATGTTGGTGTGCTGCACCCATTAACTCATCATTTAGCATTAGGTATATCTCCTAATGCAATCCCACCCCTTCCCCCCACCCCATGGGTGATGTTCCCCTTCCTGTGTCCAAGCGTTCTCATTGTTCAATTCCGACTTGTGAGTGAGAACATGTGGTGTATGGTTTTTTGTCCCTGTGATAGTTTGCTGACAGTGATCGTTTCCAGCTTCATCCATGTCCCTACAAAGGACATGAACTCATCAATTTTTATGGCTGCATAGTATTCCATGGTATATATGTGCCACATTTTCTTGATCCAGTCTGTCATTGTTGGACATTTGGCTTAGTTCCAAGTCTTTGCTATAGTGAATAGTGCTGCAATAAACATAAGTGTGCATGTGTCTTTATAGCAGTATGATTTATAATCCTTTGGGTAAATACCCAGTAATGGGATGGCTGGGTCAAATGGTATTTCTAGTTCTAGATGCCTGAGGAATCGCCACACTGACTTCCACAATGGTTGAACTAGTTGACAGTCCAACCAACAGTGTAAAAGTGTTCCTATTTCTCCACATCCTCTCCAGCACCTGTTGTTTCCTGACTTTTTCATGATCGTCATTCTAACCGGTGTGAGATGGTATCTCATTGTGGTTTTGATTTGCATTTCTCTGATGGCCAGTGATGATGAGCATTTTTTCTTGTGTTTTTTAGCTGCATAAATGTCTTCTTTCGAGAAGTGTCCGTTCATATCCTTCGCCCACTTTCTGATGGGGTTGTTTTTTTCTCATAAATTTGTTTAAGTTCATTGTAGATTCTGGATATTAGCCCTTTGTCAGATGAGTAGATTGCAAAAATTTTCTCCCATTCTGTAGGTTGCCTGTTCACTCTGATGGTAGTTTCTTTTGCTGTGCAGAAGCTCTTTAGTTTAATTAGATCCCATTTGTCAATTTTGGCTTTTGTTGCCATTGCTTTTGGTGTTTTAGACATGAAGTCCTTGCCCATGCCTATGTCCTGAATGGTATTGCCTAGGTTTTCCTCTAGGGTTTTTATAGTTTTAAGTCTAACATTTAAGTCTTTAATCCATCTTGAATTAATTTTTGTATAAGGTGTAAGGAAGTGATCCAGTTTCAGCTTTCTGCATATGGCTAGCCAGTTTTCCCAGCACCATTTATTAAATAGGGAATCCTTTCCCCATTGCTTGTTTTTGTCAGGTTTGTCAAAGATCAGATGGTTGTAGATATGCGGCATTATTTCTGAGGGCTCTCTTCTGTTGCACTGATCTATATCTGTTTTGGTACCAGTACCATGCTGTTTTGGTTACTGTAGCCTTGTAGTATAGTTTGAAGTCAGGTAGCGTGATGCCTCCAGCTTTGTTCTTTTGGCTTAGGATTGACCTGGCAATGCAGGCTCTTTTTTGGTTCCATATGAACTTTAAAGTAGCTTTTTCCAATTCTGTGAAGAAAGTCATTGATAGCTTGATGGGGATGGCATTCATTTTCACGATATTGATTCTTCCTATGCCTGAGCATGGCATGTTCTTCCATTTGTTTGTATCCTCTTTTATTTCATTGAGCAGTGGTTTGTAGTTCTCCTTGAAGAGGTCCTTCACATACCTTGTAAGTTGGATTCCTAGGCATTTTATTCTCTTTGAAGCAATTGTGAATGGGAGTTCACTCATGATTTGGCTCTCTGTCTGTTATTGGTGTATAAGAATGCTTGTGATTTTTGTACATTGATTTTGTATCCTGAGACTTTGCTGAAGTTGCCTATCAGCTTAAGGAGATTTGGGGCTAAACAATGGGGTTTTCTAGATATACAATCATGTCATCTGCAAACAGAGACAATTTGACTTCCTCTTTTCCTAACTGAATGCCCTTTATTTCCTTCTCCTGCCTGATTGCCCTTGGCCAGAACTTCCAACACTATGTTGAATAGGAGTGGTGAGAGAAGACATCCCTGTCTTGTCTCAGTTTTCAAAGGGAATGCTTCCAGTTTTTGTCCATTCAGTATGATATTGGCTGCGGGTTTGTCATAGATAGCTCTTATTATTTTGAGATACATCCCATCAATACCTAATTTATTGAGAGTTTTTAGCATGAAGCGTTGTTGAATTTTGTCAAAGGTCTTTTCTGCATCTACTGAGATAATCATGTGGTTTTTGTCTTTGGTTCTGTTTATATGCTGGATTATGTTTATTGATTTTCATATGTTGAACCAGCCTTGCATCCCAGGGATGAAACCCACTTGATCATGGTGGATAAGCTTTTTGATGTGCTGCTGGATTCGGTTTGCCAGTATTTTATTGAGGATTTTTGCATCAATGTTCCTCAAGGATATTGGTCTACAATTCTCTTTTTTTGTTGTGTCTCTGCCAGGCTTTGGTATCAGGATGATGCTGTCTTCATAAAATGAGTTAGGGAGGATTCCCTCTTTTTCTGTTGATGGAATAGTTTCAGAAGGAATGGTACCGGCTCCTCCTTGTACCTCTGGTAGAATTCGGCTGTGAATCCATCAGGTCCTGGACTTTTTTTGGTTGGTAAGCTATTAATTATTGCCTCAATTTCAGAGCCTGTTATTGGTCTATTCAGAGATTCAACTTCATCCTGGTTTAGTCTTGGGAGGGTGTATGTGTCAAGGAATTTATCCATTTCTTCTAGATTTTCTAGTTTATTGGCATAGAGGTGTTTATAGTATTCTGTGATGGCAGGTTGTATTTCTGTGGGATCGGTGGTGATATCCCCTTTGTCATTTTTTATTGCATCTATTTGATTCTTCTCTCTTTTCTTCTTTATTAGTCTTGCTAGCGGTCTATCAATTGTGTTGATCTTTTCAAAAAACCAGCTCCTGGATTCATTGATTTTTTGAAGGGTTTTTTGTGTCTCTATTTCCTTCATTTCTGCTCTGATCTTAGTTATTTCTAGCCTTCTGCTAGCTTTTGAATGTGTTTGCTCTTGCTTCTCTAGTTCTTTTAATTGTGATGTTAGGGTGTCAATTTTAGATCTTTCCTGCTTTCTCTTGTGGGCATTTAGTGCTATAAATTTCCTCTACACACTGCTTTGAATGTGTCCCAGAGATTCCGGTATGTTGTGTCTTTTTTCTCATTGGTTTCAAAGAAACCAACATCTTTATTTCTGCCTTCATTTTGTTATGTACCCAGTAGTCATTCAGGAGCAGGTTGTTCAGTTTCCATGTAGGTGAGCAGTTTTGAATGAGTTTCTCAATCCTGAGTTCTAGTTTGATTGCACTGTGGTCTGAGAGACAGTTTGTTATAATTTCTGTTCTTTTACATTTGCTAAGGAGAGCTTTACTTCCAACTATGTGGTCAATTTTGGAGTAGTTGTGGTGTGGTGCTGAAGAGAATGTATATTCTGTTGATTTGGGATGGAGAGTTCTGTAGATGTCTATTAGGTCTGCTTGGTGCAGAGCTGAGTTCAATTCCTGGATATCATTTTTAACTTTCTGTCTCATTGATCTGTCTAATGTTGACAGTGGGGTGTTAAAGTCTCCCATTATTATTGTGTGGGAGTCTAAGTCTCTTTGTAGGTCACTCAGGACTTGCTTTATGAATCTGGGTGTTCCTGTATTGGCTGCATATATATTTAGGATGGTTAGCTCTTCTAGTTTAATTGATCCCTTTACCATTATGTAATGGCCTTCTTTGTCTCTTTTGATCTTTGTTGGTTTAAAGTCTGTTTTATCTGAGACTAGGATTGCAACCACTGCCTTTTTTAATTTTCCATTTACTTGGTAGATCTTCCTCCATCCCTTTATTTTGAGCCTATATGTGTCTCTGCACGTGAGATGGGTTTCCTGAATACAGCACACTGATGGATCTTGACTCTATCCAATTTGCCAGTCTGTGTCTTTTAGTTGGAGCATTTAGCCCATTTACATTTAAGGTTAATATTGTTATGTGTGAATTTGGTCCTGTCATTATGATGTTAGCTGGTGATTTTGCTCGTTAGTTGATGCAGTTTCTTCCTAGCCTTGATGGTCTTTACAATTTGGCATGTTTTTGCAGTGGCTGGTACTGGTTGTTCCTTTCCATGTTTAGTGCTTCCTTCAGGAGCTCTTTTAGGGCAGGGCTGGTGATGACAAAATCTCTCAGCATTTGCTTGTCTGTAAAGTATTTTATTTCTCCTTCACTTATGAAGCTTAGTTTGGCTGGATATGAAATTCTGGGTTGAAAATTCTTTTCTTTAAGAATGTTGAATATTGGCCCCCAGTCTCTTCTGGCTTGTAGAGTTTCTGCTGAGAGATCCGCTGTTAGTCTGATGGGCTTCCCTTTGTGGGTAACCCGACCTTTCTCTTTGGCTGCCCTTAACATTTTTTCCTTCATTTCAACTTTGGTGAATCTGACAATTATGTGTCTTGGAGTTGCTCTTCTCGAGGAGTATCTTTGTGGCGTTCTCTGTATTTCCTGAATCTGAATGTTGGCCTGCCTTGCTAGATTGGAGAAGTTCTCCTGGATAACATCCTGCAGGTGTTTTCCAACTTCGTTCCATTCTCCCCGTCCCTTTCAGGTACACCAATCAGATGTAGATGTGGTCTTTTCACATAGTCCCATATTTCTTGGAGGATTTGTTCATTTCTTTTTATTCTTTTTTCTCTAAACTTCTCTTCTGGCTTCATTTCATTCATTTCGCCTTCCATCGCTGATACCCTTTCTTCCAGTTGATCGCATCGGCTACTGAGGCTTGTGCAGTCATCGCGTAGTTCTCGTGCCATGGTTTTCAGCTCCATCAGGTCCTTTAAGGACTTCTCTGCATTGGTTATTCTAGTTAGCCATTCATCTAATTTTTTTTCAAGGTTTTTAACTTCTTTGCCATTGGTTCGAACTTCCTCTTTTAGCTGGGAGTAGTTTGATCTTCTGAAGCCTTCTTCTCGCAACTCGTCAAAGTCATTCTCCGTCCAGCTTTGTTCCATTGCTGGTGAGGAGCTGTGTTCCTTTGGAGGAAGAGAGGCGCTCTGCTTTTTAGAGTTTCCAGTTTTTCTGCTCTGTTTTTTCCCCATCTTTGTGGTTTTATCTACCTTAAGTCTTTGATGATGGTGACGTATAGATGGGTTTTTGGTGTGGATGTCCTTTCTTTTGTTTGTTAGTTTTCCTTCTAACAGACAGGACCCTCAGCTGCAAGTCTGTTGGAGTTTGCTGGAGGTCCACTCCAGACCCTGTTTGCCTGGGTATCATCAGCGGTGGCTGCAGAACAGCGGATATTGGTGAACCGCAAATGCTGCTGCCTAATTGTTCCTCTGGAAGTTTTGTCTCAGATGAGTACCCGGCTGTGTGAGGTGTCAGTCTGCCCCTACTGGGGGGTGCCTCCCAGCTAAGCTACTCAGGGGTCAGGGACCCACTTGAGGAGGCAGTCTGCCCATTCTCAGATCTCAAGCTGCGTGCCAGGAGAACGACTACTCTCTTCAAAGCTCTCAGACAGGGACATTTAAGTCTGCAGAGGTTACTGCCACCTTTTGTTTGTCTGTGCCCTGCCCCCAGAGGTGGAGCCTACAGAGGCAGGCAGGCCTCCTTGAGCTGTGGTGGGCTCCACCCAGTTTGAGCTTCCCTGCCGCTTTGTTTACCTACTCAAGCCTCTGCAATGGCGGGCGCCCCTCCCCCAGCCTCGCTGCCACCTTGCAGTTTGATCTCAGACTGCTGTGCTAGCAATGAGTGAGGCTCTGTGGGCGTAGGACCCTCCGAGCCAGGTGTGGGATATAATTTCCTGGTGTGCCATTTGTTAAGCCCATTGGAAAAGCACAGTATTAGGGTGGAAGTGACCCGGTTTTTCAGGTGCCATCTGTCACCCCTTTCTTTGACTAGGAAAGGGAATTCCCTGACCCCTTGCACTTCCCGGGTGAGGCGATGCCTTTGGCTCACGCACGGTGTGCTGCACCCACCGTCCTGCACCCACTGTCCAGCACTCCCCAGTGAGATGAACCTGGTACCTCAGTTGGAAATGCAGAAATCACCTGTCTTCTGCGTCGCTCATGCTGGGAGCTATAGACTGGAGCTGTTCCTATTTGGCCATCTTGGCTCCACCCCTATATTCTTATAAAATTATTATCCAGATGATTTATTCTTTGCTGATTAAAAATGAAGAAGACCATAAGTTTATTGTTAATTTATGTCTACAACATGAAAGTGAATAAATCAAATGTAAATTCCATATTATAAGCAAATGCATTTGATTTATATAATCTAGCAAATTTACCAAGGAAATGTAAGGGTTTGCTGTACACATGATATAAAATTTGTATTATAAACCAACGTACTATCTGAAACACACACACAAAAACATGTTTGCGGTCTCCAAACCATTTCATCCTACAAGTATACGTAAATAGCTTTATAGTATGGGGAAAGCATTGAAATTTCTTGAATGGAAGTTATTCATTTCAATACACAAAACCAAACTAAATCTCATCCCCTATAAAACCTTCAAACCTAGAATCCCGAATGTTCTTCTAGGCTAATATCTTGCTTGAAATTCAAGTCCTACCTGGATGCATATATCCTCTGGATTGGACAGTGTCCTTGTCTTCCTGGCATGACAGGAAGTCCAATGGTCTCAACATTTTATCTTAGTTTTCATACTTTCTCCTCTCTGTGTATTAATTTTGTTAGTATTAACTTTAGGAGTAGAGGTGATAATTCATTTATTTTAGATGACTTTTAGTTTATTTGTAGAAAGCAATTTCATATTCTATAAAAATTAAAAGATTATGATTATAAGACTTTTAGTCAAGAACAAGATTTATTGTTGGGAGACACTGAAATTATATTACATAACTTTACAATCATCCAGCCAAAGGATAGATTAGTTTCATAGGTAACTATGTAAATAATACTTTTTAATTTTCCTATTATTAGTATAGCTTTATATTTAGAAGAATTAGTGAACAAAATAATTATCCATCTTGAGTACAGAGATTTTCTAACTGTCCTACATAAAATCTTTAGAAAAAAAAAATCAAAGCTTTGTAGAACAAATGAATTTATTGAGAAATTAATTGGGCCATGTTTCTAGTTTTAAAAATCAAGTTACATTTTAGTAAGTCCATGAAAACTTTTACCAAAAAAATCCATAATTAGGATGAATATACCAGTAAAACTGGATCCCTATATTTTTTGGAAATATTTTCTGTTCTTATCAAGGATGCTTAATAGATATTATAGAGAAATAACAAGAAAAATTGGTAACAAAATAATGGCAAAATATTTAATATGCTTTTATATAGATTAGAAGTATTACTTATTTGTCAGTGACACAAGTTCTTTGTGCACTAGATTTGGCTTGGAAGGTTCAATTTCCAAAGATTTCATGTTAAGAAATGTTTCTGATGATACAAATACTAAATTTATAATAAATACATACAAGAAGGTATGCTTCGTATCCCAACTGGATAATATTGCACTCATCAATTTTTGTCTGATTTTTAAAATTTCTCTTTAATATCTTCATCATAAAAGTAGAGGTAAATTAAGTGAGAAGTTGTAGGAGAATTTTGCAACACTGTAAAACACTTCTACATTTTTTTCTGTGTTTTTCAAATGGAATCACAGTGTCATTCTTGTGCCCTCTAATTAAGTAAATACATCATAGTTGTTTTTTAGTGAGTTTCTTGAGGCTGAGACTTAGAATGCTCATTTCACATCTAAAGATCAAGGTTATGTCTTACAAAAAACAAGGCTGTTGAAAAGAAGGAAAGGAGGGACAAAAGGAGGGAAGAAAGACGTTCTTATTTCTTGCCAAAATACGTCTTTTTTCTTACATGGCTACATAGAGTGTTTTAATTTTCTTCCCTCAAATTTATACTCTCACGTGATTTCTATAGAAGTCCTCAGAGTAGCGTCTTCCTAACAATTTCCTCCACTATCACATGCCCTGAAAATGTGATGTCTGGAATACTTCCCACTACCACATACATAAATGTAGAAAATAAATAACTCACTATATTCACATAGAGTGCAACAATTCGTAAATATTTATTCAGAGAGTGAGGGGAACTTTAAAATAAGAATATAGGCTTTGAGGCCGGGCACAGTGGCTCAAGCCTGTAATCCCAGCACTTTGGGAGGCCGAGGTGGGTGGATCACGAGGTCAGGAGATCAAGACCATCCTGGCTAACACGGTGAAACTCCGTCTCCACTAAAAAAAAAAAAAAAAAAAAAAAAAAAAAAAAAAAAAAAAAAAAAAAAAAATACAAAAAATTAGCCAGGCGTGGTGGCAGGTGCCTGTAGTTCCAGCTAATAGGGAGGCTTAGGCAGGAGAATGGCATGAACCCAGGAGATGGAGCTTTCGATAAGCCGAGATTGCGCCACTGCACTCCAGCCTGGGTGACGGAGCCAGACTCTGTCTCAAAAAAAAAAAAAAAAAGTCACAAATTACTGGCCGGACACTGTGGCTCACGCCTGTAATCCCAGCACTTTGGGAGGGTGAGGTGGGCAGATCACAAGGTCAGGAGATCGAGACCATCCTGGCTAACACGGTGAAACCCCATCTCTACTAAAAATACAAAAAATTAGCCGGGTGTGGTGGCGGGTGCCTGGGGTCCCAGCTACTCAGGAGGCTGAGGCAGGAGAATGGGATGAACCCGGGAGCGGAGGTTGCAGTGAGCCAAGATCGCACCACTGCACTCCAGCCTGGGCGACAGGGCAAGACTCCGATTCAAAAAAAAAAAAAAAAAAAAAAAAGGAATATGGGCTTTGAAATTCAGGTCAATATGAGTTGTGTCCTGGAATCCCTACTTAATTCCTGAACGATTGTGACCAAGTTTATCATTTCCAACACGCTAGTGTGGCAGCATCTATGTCCTCTTGGTTTAATTCTTGTTTTAAGAACATTATAAAGCCTGGTTCTAAGTAACCATTTGATGACTATATAAACGTATAGAGGCACCCCAAGGATATAATCCAAGTAACAAAACAATAGGTGTAGTAACAGATACAACTAAAATTCTATGATCAATATTTCTAAATGAAGAATCAGAGATTTCTGAGAAGGAACAGCATTCCACAGTTGATAAGACTGTGGATTATGAAGGACCCTGAATGATAGATAAGGAGGCTGACTGCTTTCTTAAGCAATTTAGTGTAATTTTTAGGTTATTGCCTTCATTTCTACTTTATCTGTGATTTTACCAGGTGCACAAAACCAGCGAGCTGGAGTACTGGACAAGGAAAGTGAGGCAAAGAAGCAGAGAGGTGCAATATGAAGATGCATTTCAGGCCAGCTGAAACTGACGGATTGCTCGATTTTTGTAGGAACTTTCTCCAAGAACCAACAGAACTACAAGTCAGGCCAGTTGTGTCTAGGAGAAGGAGCGGAGCAAGGTTAATCTACTTCTCCCATGAATCAAATGGATGTCTGAGGCTCACTGATTCTCTTGAAGTTCCAAGTTTGGCTTGCAACCCTGAACAAGATGAGCCACATCCTTCACCTCCACATCAACAGGGAAGCCAGAGCAGTAAGAAAAGGAGTGCTTTCCTGGCTTTGAAATTATCCATGAGATGTTTTGCTGAGATGGTGTAACCATGAGGTTGATGCAGCAAGAACTGCTGCAGGGAGTGGCTAGGCAGTCGCCTTGCTCCTTGTTTGAACTCTTTAGGAAATGAGAATCTGACTTATGGGATTAAGCTGCTGATATTTAGAGGTTGTTTGCCATTGTAGCATAGACTAGTTTAATCCTGACTAATACAGAATTTACACAGGGAATGGAGTGTTATGATAACATAAAGTCAAAATATATGGCATTGGCTTAGCAATTGGGTTGGGGCAGTAAGGGAACGGATATTGGAACATAGAAAGATGGTAATCCATTCTTTGCAGAGGCAAAATATTTGGTAAGATTGTTGCCTGCTATGATTTGTGAAGCAGCATGTGTGTTTAATGAACTTGCCACGTCAGGGTGAGACGTCAGAGAATAGACCGTTTACAGCGTTCTTTTTGTGCAAATGGCTGTATTTGGCATTATATTAAAAGAAGATGTGCATTCAGGAAAAAAAATTCTAGATTGAAAACAGATATGAAAGATAATGAAGCAATTCTGAAAATGCGGATAGTTACAGTTTTAGAATTGATGACTTTTGCACAACAAAACCAGATTAAAACCCAATTTTGTGACAAAGATCAGACTAAGGAGATGGCCCTTACGTCTACTGTTAAGACCCCTTAACAGTTTAAAGTGACTCAGAAAAAAGGCAGGTTGAGCTATACATTTCCTTTAGAAGCTGGATAACCTCAAAGGGGGCTTCTTTAAATTGAGAGGGAAGTTAGGAGCTGCGAAAGCAGAGTAACGTAACACATCTAGGAGCTATTTGAAAAATAAATGCTTGTAGGTGTACTTACTGCCATATGGAACTCGTTGAAATCAGTTTTTTGAGAGAGCTGGACTTCCCAAGAAACTCTGAGCCTGGACTACAAAGTCTGTGACTGTTAACAGATTTAGGTGCCTCTTTGTCTCCAACCTTTCTTGAGCAGGAGGTTGCCTGAGAAATCTCTTAAGCTATCAGGTAGAGTGTATTACCCAAATACCATTTCTGACATGGCCTTAGAGGATAATAGGAAAGAAAGAAACCCCTGCAGGGTGGAGGCAGGAGCCAGAGAGAAAATTGGAAAAAAGGCCATCACCTCAATAAAGCAGAATTGTTTCTTAATCAAGGGACACCCTTACCAACACCCAAGTAGGGATCCTCACAAAATCTTGCCCAGATAGATTTGAAACTTGCTAGAGACTAGAGACTGCTGTTTGTCTCCTACTCTTTTCTTTCCAAATAGAAATGCTGAATGCAGTTTTCCTGCCCTGTATGGTCATTGTATGTTGTGTAAATTTGTGTGGTGGAGGGTGGGGAAGGGACAGACAATTTGTCATATTGTTCTCATCACAAGTATGTCAGCCAGAGATGCCAAACTTCAATCTCAACAATGTGACAAGATTAAGTTTAAGAATAGAATCTTGGGTAAGAAATTAAATGCTACAGATTAGCTCAATAGCACTTACATAAAAGTATAGTCTCGGCTACCTTGTCTTCAAAATTCTCTAAGGTCATCAATGCCCTTCTAATTTCTAAATCTAATCATCTATGCAACACCATTCAACTAAAATGTCTTCACTTTCCTTTATGTGCTAAGTATTCTCCTAGACAGTGTAGATGATAAAAATAAAAATACTCAAAGTCGGCCACTTGCGGTGGCTCAAGCCTGTAGTCCCAGCACTTTGGGAGGCTGAGGTGGGTGGATCCTGAGGTCAGGAGTTCGAGACCAGCCTGCACAACATGGTAAAACCCCATCTCTACTAAAAATACAAAAATTAGCTGGGGGTGGTGGCAGGTGCCTGTAATCCCACCTGCTCTGGAGGCTGAGGCAGGAGAATCACTTGAGCCCAGGAGGCGGAGGTTGCAGTGAGCTAAGATCGCACCATTGCACACCAGCCTGGGTGACAGAGCGAGACTCTGACCTCAAAAAAAAAAAAAAAAAAAAAAATACCCAAAGTCCTTGGACTCCTGAAACTAACATTCTTATGGGAAAGAGACAGACCACAAGCAAACTTTAACAACCTTATTATAATAAGAATACAGTTTGTAAAAACAGTACACCCAAATGTATGCATATATGAATGGATTGATTCAGCTATATGAAAGAATCTATTAGTCCTATGAAAATAAATTAAGTAGGTTAAGAGGGCAGGAGAGACAAGGGGGTTAAGGAAATATTTCTTTGAGGCTATGATTTACCACATTTAACACATGATAGCTATCTTAACTGTAACTTTGAAGTTTATGACATGACACTTATCTCTTATTTTTTTAATGGAGATTATTTCTCAGGAATTTCCATAAAATGAAGATAGTCTCTACCTCTGTTTTTCCTTAGCATGCTCTACTTACAAAATATTGATGAGCTTCTGTTTATCTCCTTTTCTCTCTCCACCTACTCTTTCTGGGCAATTAAATCATTCATTCATTCATTCATTCATTCATATATTCCACAAATATTTTTGAATGGCTACTATATGCCAGGCACTGTGTTTGGCTCTGGGGAAGGATTATTTGCTGTTATGGTATTTATAATTGAGCAGAAGATGTGGCTATCAAATAAATGATTACATGAATAATTATTTAATTATGATTGTGAGAGATGTAAAAGAAAAAGTAGAGGCTGCTCTGAGAGTGTGTTAAGGACACCTAGAGAGGATGGGGTAGTTGAGTTTTCTAGACAGAACAACCTTTGCAAAAACCCTGTGGCAGAGAAGAGACACTCCTGGGCCAGGCACTCTTTAAAGGCAAGAACTATTTGACCCAGCAATCCCATTACTGGGTATATACCCAAAGGACTATAAATCATGCTGCTATAAAGACACATGCACACATATGTTTATTGCGGCACTATTCACAATAGCAAAGACTTGGAACCAACCCAAATGTCCAACAACGATAGACTGGATTAAGAAAATGTGGTACATATACACCATGGAATACTATGCAGCCATAAAAAATGATGAGTTCATGTCCTTTGTAGGGACATGGATGAAACTGGAAACCATCACTCTCAGCAAACTATCACAAGGACAAAAAACCAAACACCGCATGTTCTCACTCATAGGTGGGAATTGAACAATGAGAACACATGGACACAGAAAGGGGAACATCACACTCTGGGGACTGTTGTGGGGTGGGGGGAGGGGGGAGGGACAGCATTAGGAGATATACCTAGTGCTAAATGACGAGTTAATGGGTGCAGCACACCAACATGGCACATGGATACATATGTAACAAACCTGCACATTGTGCACGTGTACCCTAAAACTTAAAGTATAATAATAATAATAATAATTATAAAACATAAAATAAATAAATAAAGGCAAGAACTGAGGATGCCCCTAATTCCTACTTGCATCTCCAGCACTTACAAAAAAAATTTGGAACAGAATCAACACTCAACACATTTTTCTTAAGCAAATACTTTCAATAATTAGTGAAGGGGAAAAGTAAAGCCAGTGAGAAATCTATTGGAACAATTGTGAAATTAGCAAAGAGTACATACAGTAAAATTTATATAACATGACTTGCTAATGATAATCTGTTAATTCTTTTGTTAGGGGAAAAATATTATTTAAAGACAAGTGTTAACTTTATGAGTAACCCATGTGCTATACAGAACTAAACTAATTCTCAAATTCAAATTAAATTCTCAAGGCTTATAAAAGAAATTATTTTTTCTGGCTATCTGAAATGAATGTATGTTAAAAAGAAATATGGGCTGGGTTTACTTATGTAGTACTTCTAATATAAAGTTGGGATTTATAGCCTACACTAATTATATAAGCTATAAAACAATAGTTCTGTGCTCTGGCTTTAAAATTCACTTCTACTCCATAGTAGCAAGAGTTTCTTGTTGTTGTTGGTTCTATTTTTTGTTAAATACATAAAGAGAAAGAATGAATTTGAGATTCCCAAATTTTCCCAATCTGAGACTTACTTACTACTTTACACTATGTAGTGCAATTTCATTTCAAAAATTTTTAAATACATTCCTTGGTTAATCCTAATCTGGGGACACATATTATAGTTATTTATATCTTGTGTTAAAGCTGAGTGTATTATAGATTCCAGCAGAGTTGTATGGGTGCCAGGGTAAATCACGATGGCAATTCTATCTTCTAAATAGCACTCTGAGTTCTCCAACTCCTGCCATTCCCATTACCCTATCCTTCAAGGCTCCGAGATCTCTGGGAAAGTGCCCTAATGGATCCTGCAATTAGTTTTGTTGTCTCAATAATTGGAGTGACTATTTTTTGATACATACAGCTATTCCTCCTGATGGAAGCTGGGAACAATTCACTCTGTATTAAAGAGAAATAGGAAAAGGAATAATATTGAAGTGAGTTAAGAAATGAAAGTAAAAGAAATAGAGGTAACGAGTGTAGACTGAATTTTCAACAAATTTGGCCAGGAAGGGAAAGAAAATGAGAGATTAAGGGAACCAAGGAACCAAGAGAAAAATGTGCTACTTGTGTCTTAGAAGAGGATCTTAGAAGGGTCTAAAGGAAAGGGAGAGAAGGCATAGATGAAGGCCTTAGTCTAGGAGAATGGATAGTTAGGCTGAATATTTATCCTGCTGTTAGATGAGAGAAGGGAGAGAAGAGGTAGATGATATGGAGTCAGCGGAAATTTGAAAAATGACAACATAAGGAAGAACATATTGGATGGCTTTTTACTTTCCCATTTATCTCCTAGTTAGGAGATAAGATTATCTACAAAAAAAAATGAAAATTAAAATATATGACCTCTATGACAAAGCAGGTGTTAAAATCTCACTACCTTTATTCTATAAACTGAAGAAAATACATTATTTTGTTGTAAGGCCAATATCAAACAACGTCCCAGTAAACCTAAGCCAAAATGAGCAAAAACCATCAACATAATTCAATTAAAGATGAATTATATGCCAATGCAATCCCATAGAAAAATAATCATTATAGAAGGCAAGGTCATGGTCAAAGACTTTTGAGTTTAAATTGAAACTTTGCCTAGATCAAATGTGGGACACTCATAAGGTCATTTAAGATAATTTTTAGTGATTATAATAATAGTTAATATATTTTAAAATCTCATTTTGGGATAAGATTTTTCTTTTGAAAATATAAAATTATTAATATTTCTTTGATCCAAAAAAATCAAACAACAAATTCTGTATAATGGTGATAATAATAGGTGGTAATAGTATTGTTTAAATTTGCACAAATCATTAGAAAAACCTGATTAAAAGGCCAGTTTAGCATATGGTCATATTTCACATCATAACTGAAATATTATAATTCTATTGCTTTTTCTTTCTATGAAAGGTAGCTCCTTCAGGATTATCCTAATGAATAATAAAACTGACTTGATTTTACCCACTACAGTCAACTTTTCTGATTAAAGATTAATAATAACTGTATGCACAATTATTTTTTCTTACCCAGACAAAAGTAGCATTCTAACATCATACTTGTATTTTTTAGTTTTATTGGGGTAAAAAGGTACTCTGAACATACAGAAAAGCTATAATAAAAAGAAAAAAAAGCCACTATTAAAAAAACTTTTTATAACATGTAGACCTCAGTAAATCATGTTTTAGAAGAAACAGTACCATTGCCATTTTATATTATAGTACAGTGGATTTCAACTTAGAACTAGATTCTTTTTAAATAAAAAAGTACAGTACCAATACAAGAATATCTTAGTTAAGTAAAAAATGACAATCCATTTTTTTTAACTGTAGGAGTTCAGGCTTGTATAAATGTTTCTCAACACATTTACAGGAATACTGTCCTTTGACAAAGGTCTAAAAATGCATGTGAAAGCCAAACATAATAACATTGTTATTCTGCTACTTATTAACAGAACAACACATCCTATAACAATTAGATATGAATATTGCAAACTGAATTTAATATTAAGCTGTCTTTGAAATGCCACTTTGCAGCAGATTTTCAAATGCTTAAAGCACAGCAGGAGGTTAACTCCATCTTCAAATATTAAATCAAAACCCTTTTTTAACCTGAGAAATCTTACTGAAAGCAAGGGCTCCTTTTCAAGAGAGAATTATTCAACTCAAAGAAGAGAAAACTAAGCCTCCCAAGTATTGTTGGCACATGGTCTGTTTCTACAATGAAATGAAAAGATAGAAAGATTAGAGAGACAGGATAGATAGATAGATAAAAACAATAGTCATCATTCTTCTGAATTGGTCTCAATAAACATGTTTGCATACACTCTTGTGACTAAAGCCCAATTTTTGTCTGAAAATGATAATTAAGTACTTCATCATTTAACTTTTGCCATGTTTAAATATTATCTCTCATCTACATAAGACCATTGAAAGTCTTATATTTCCTGTATTTATTAAAGATGCCCAACATTTATTGGCTTCATGGTCCTTCATAAGATGTTACAAATGCATTTAAGCTCAGTATAAAGATACCTGGAAAGTAATTTTCTATTGACATATTTATTTACTTCCTATCCATCCATCTAACTAGTTTCTACCTATCTACGTATCCATCAGTTATAAACTTTCTTACACTTGCAGAGCGATGTTATTTCAGCCAAGGAGACAATATTCTATCCTCAAGCTCATCACATGTACTCGAGGAGTCTGTCTTCAATCATATCGTACCTATGTCAAAGGCAATCTGCCCTAATGCTGACTGGCAGCCTAATGTGGGTAGTGTGGTACTCCACATTCATTAATTCCCTTGTGGAGCTGGCATCGTCTTAATACCTACGGCTCCAAACACCAAGAAGCTTGAAATAACTATGCTATTTGCATAATATAAAAATTCAATAAAAAGTCAGAATAAACATATTGTGAAATATTACTAAGTGTCTTCTATTAAAAGAATCATACTTAACTCATTTGAGTTTAGGGAGAAATGCTAATATAATGATACTATTTTCTTTCCTCTGGTTTTGCTGATCCTCAAGTTTATTTTTTTCCAGCAGACAAATGCCAAGTATGAGGCCAATAGGAGAAATTATTTTTTAAGTAGATGTTTATTTCCAAGAATTTATAATAAGATGATCAGTTTTATTTTTTAAAGCCAAAGAGTTCAGTGATAGATAGTTACAGCTCACCCCTAACTTATCAAATATAGACAGGCAGATTCACTCTCTACACACGGTTATTTGCTTTCTCTATTTTATAGGCAGTGCCACTCTCTTTAAAATTGAGTCTATAAATAATATATAAGTGCGAATCTATCAGGTGGTGCTTGTTTACTTGTATAATACTAATAATTCAAGATTTATGTCTTGTGTTTTAACTGGATCTGATTAAATCATAAGCCTACTGAATATAATTCTTCAATTCTATACATCTGTGCTGAAAAAAAATTAAATCTATAGAAACTAAACAGATTTACTTGTTGAACTAAAATGCCATAGTATAAATGTAAAAGTGGTTTCAGAGAATGACAGGCGTAATTCCCAATCTTAGCAAGACCAATGATCAACTGTGTAACATCAGTCAGTTTTCTCTATCTTTAAGAGATCCCAATTTCCTTGTCTCTGAAACTGAAATATTATTCATATCTAAGTCATGGGATAGAGCTAAATATTAAATTTGATAATATTTTAATATAAAATTGAGAGGAATTTTTCATACGTCCTGGGATTGGCCATTCCTCCTCAAAGTTCACATAGATAAGGCACTAAAAGTCCTGATTTCTTTAACAAATCCACCAAGGCTGAGAAAAGAGCAGTACAGATTCTACCACTACCAGCAGCCATCCAACCCAACTTCATTGGCTATGTAAGAAGACACTGAAGAGGAGAAATGAGTCATCTTCTGCATTGTAAAAAGTGTAGTGTTTGAGATGAGGAGCTTTATTCAACCCTTCCTCTGGGGGAGAAAGAGAGGGTAAAACCCACCAAGTCACTTTGGAGAGGACGTCAAGAAAAATCACTCATAGAGACAAGGCTTTCAACAAAAATGGGAGCTCTTAGGCTGATGTGCGCTGAGTGGAAAATCTGCTGCCTCCTTCTGGTGCTGTAATTACTATGGACCTTAGGAAAGTGTGATAATGTCCCTTCAAGTTTGGAAGATGTAATAATTGTAGACACTGGTTTCTGCTTAATATCTGGATTTAAAGACGTTGTCAGGCTATAAAGTGAAAAGCGACTGTGGTATGTCATATGTGGAAAAAAAATCAGGTCCACCTCTGGACCCAATTCAGTACTTTCCAATTCAGTACTTTGAAAAAGCATAAAAAGAGCGTACCACGGTTTCTCTTTCTCCACCCCAAACCACACAAAGGTCAGAGTAAGAGGAAGGACTTGTGGGGCTGCTCAGAGGGATCCTAGTTCAGACAAATCTTTAGTTGGGGCATGGGTTGGTGGCTTAGTCTTCTGGCAGGATGAAAAGGAAGATCAGTTAATTGTCTTTTCTGAATAGTTCTGCAAATGTGGGGTGGGAGTGGTAAGGGAATACCACCCAACAAACAATGGACCACATCAGCAGAACCCACTGGAAGAAATGAGAAGAAGCCTTGGTATAAAACCAGAGGATTTAGCAACAAATATTCAAAACTTTTACCTGATAAGCAGTAATGCACTGCAAAATTTTAAATGATAAAGGCAGGAAATTGAGAGGAAAAAAAGTGCAGGAAAACTAACACTAGGGTTACTTTAATAACTTCCTGGTGGACACTCTCACACCAACTTATATGACAACCATGTACCAAACAAATCTTTCTTAAATGTGAATGTGTCATGTGTGTACGTCTGATTTGACTACTCAGAAAACTAGAGACTACTAGTGCCTCAATTCTTAAGGAGAAATATATTCTATTATTCTATTATTATTATTACTACTACTGCTATTTGATGCCCACTATAGACCAGGCATTTGGATAAGTGCTTTATGTATATTATACTATTTTTTATTATGCCCATTTTTTAAAGATAAGAAAATAAACACTTGGAGAAGATATGAAAGTTGTCTAAGATTGCAGTTATTAAGTGTAGACACAAAAATCAAACTTTGCTGACTCTAAAAATCTATGCCCTTAACCACTATGTGTCCTAACTTCCACTTTTTCTCATTAATGCTCCAAAATAAATATTTCTCAGGATCAGGGTAGCTTTATTATGTGACGACCTTATCATCTTTCTGCATGCTCTTTCCTCTACCTGAAATGTCCTTCCTATTCCTTTATTACTATATACATCTTCACCAATATTCAGACCTCATCTTAAGATCTGTTGGTCTTTTAAGAGTACATACAAGCACAAAAATTGTATGTAGAGGGTGGGGTGGTGTCTATGCACATATAAATATATGTGGAAAAATATAGTTGACTGGCTCTACAAAAATACAACATTTTCAATTGTTTACTTTCACATTGAATTGCATTTTCCATCATCCTAATTTCTTTTTCTGCTTTACTATCTTCTTATACATAATTTTGAAATTTCCAACAATCTCTGATATTCACTAACACCTTTCTGATTGATTGATTTGAGGGATGCATTCTTCCCTTTGCAGATTTCTTTCATAGGCTCCCCACTATTCAGACTATTCAGAAAATTTTATAGACAATGTTATAATTTATGGAAAAGAAGATCATCCTGTAACAAGAAACCAAATAGATTTTTAACTACTTAATTAAGACAATCTATAAACAAAACAAAACACAATGCCAAGATAACCTTTGTAGTTAAGTTTCTAGCAATTACTTTTTCCCACTAGTGGCAGTGGTATAATACATAAGAAATAATTCCCTTGTTTCACTTTTTAAGTATTCTTTACTCCTGAATTGACTCACTATCCAAGGTACCCAAATATGATTAAGTATATTGTCAATCAATTTTCATTCTTAATCTGTCCTGATTTTTTCACCATTTTGAAATGAACCGAACAATTTATGGTGGAGCATTCAGGAGTTAAAATACCTGTATTCAAGTCCTGCTCCCTTCATGTTCCAACATTGCCCAGCTGTGTGATATTTGGTCAATTTCTCCTCCACTTGTTTTCCTTAACTCAAAAACAAGAATACTCCTGTTTAACTCATTTAAACTGTTAGGAGGTTTACTAAAGTCGCATAAATTTATTAAGTTGTTCAGTTCATGTGTAAGAGCTAACCTTTTATTGAATCCAAAATGTGAAAATGCCCCTAGTTCTCAGACATTTTCATCGATTTACTCATTAAATATATTCTTTAGTTGTTATTGTTTTTGAGACAGGGTCTCATTCTGTCGCTCAGGCTGGATTGCAGTAGTACAATCATGGCTTGCTGCAGCCTTGACTTCCCCAGGCTCAGGTGATCCTCCCACCTCAGCCTCTCAACAGGCACATGCCACCACGCCTGGCTAATTTTTGAATTTTTTTTTTTTTTTGGTAGAGATGTAGTTTCACCATGTTGCCCAGGCTGTTTAAATATATTCTTGTTGGTAACCACTAAATTTATCCTTTCATTCCTTAAGCTTTACATCATAGGATGTTGGAATCACACAACAGAAATGTAGCCCAACTAACACTTTTCAGTGGTCACAAGGTGCAAAGCACTGTACAAACACCTATTATGGATAATCTCATTTAATCTTCACAATAATTCTATGAAAGAAGAAATGACAGAGGCTAATAGTAAACCACAAAAATTTACATCCCCTTCTTTCCAATCAAATGTCCTCTCTCAGCTAGATGGTATTTCCTAGACTCTCTTGCAGTTAGATACTGCCATGTGCTGAAGTTCTTGCAAAGGGACTTTGAGCAGAAGTAATGTATGCAACCTTGGGTCTGAGGGTATAGAATTTGCAACCTTCACAATATATTTTCCTTTTATTCTTACAGGAATTCAGACATTGAAGCTACCCAACTTCTACCATGCCTATAACATGATCACCCTAGGAAGTGGCAGAGTAACCTGAGGGAAGAAGCCTGGATACCTGAATGACTATATGAAGCACAGTTGCCTTAATACCCTCGATCACTCACTACAGAACTCTATAATAAAGTATATTTTTAAGCCATTATATTTTGGTAGCTTTTTAATCCCAGTAACTTAGCCTACCCTAATAATACAAGCAGTATTATCCCCTTTTACAGATGTAGAAACCAAGGCTCATCGAGTTTACGGAAATTACCTAAGGTTCCAAAGACAGCAATTGTTTGAGTTCAGATTGAAAACTTAGCTAAACTACACTATTTTCCTCTGGTATCTCTATTCACTGAGAATGACTACTCAATATTTGATTGTGTCAAGTCCTGCATATTTGGGAGGTAGAGGGTATGCTTTGTTTTTCTAAATGTTATGCCTCAACATTATATTTGAAGTTTAGATATTTGAAAGAGGGAAAAGGAAATCTTCAAGCAGAGTATATAAAGTGAAATTTTAAGGCAGAAATGGTAATTATAACATAAGAATTAAAATTTACTGAGCGCCACTATGAATCAAGTACCTTACCCGTGTTATGAATATCCATTAATAGTATCCATTTTATGGTACAAAAGAAAAACCTGAGTCTCAAAGAGGTTCCACACACCTTCACATGTACAACAAGAGGCTGAGAAGAGTTTCAAATCCAAAACAACTTGGTTCCAAAGCTTATGATTTTTCTACCATACAATGGTGCCTCTCAAGGTACAGGAAGATCTATGTACTTGAGTGTGTGTGTGTGTGTGTGTGTGTCCCACTAATATGGATGTTACAAGAATAATAATATACTTTGAATCCAGATCCAAAGTTTACATTCATTTATCCTTACTTTACTATCTCGGGAAATTCAGCCAGATATTGGGCAAAATTCACCCCCAATATTTCATGTAGGTTCTTTTCTATTTTCCCTAAGTGTCGGTCAGTCTGAGAAACAAAGGGACAGAGTACAAAAGAGAGAAATTTTAAAGCTGGGTGTCCGGGGGAGACATCACATGTCTGCAGGTTCCATGATGCCCCCTGAGCCATAAAACCAGCAAGTTTTTATTAGTGATTTTCAAAGGGGAGGGAGTGTATGAATAGGGTGTGGGTCACAGAGATCACATGCTTCACAAGGTAATAAGATATCACAAGGCAAATGGAGGCAGGGCGAGATCACAGGAACACAGGACCGGGGAGAAATTAAAATTGCTAGTGAAGTTTTGGGCATGCATTGTCACTGATAACATCTTATCAGGAGACAGGGTTTGAGAGCAGACAACCAGTCTGACCAAAATTTATTAGGTGGGAATTTCCTCGTCCTAATAAGCCTGGGAGCACTATGGGAGACTGGGGCTTATTTCATCCCTACAGCTCGACCATAAAAGAAGGCCGCCCCCCGAAGCGGCCATTTCAGAGGCCTACCCTCAGGGACACATTCTCTTTCTCAGGGATGTTCCTTGCTGAGGAAAAGAATTCAGCGATATTTCTCCCATTTTCTTTTGAAAGAAGAGAAATACGGCTCTGTTCCACCCGGCTCACCAGTGGTCAGAGTTTAAGGTTATCTCTCTTGTTCCCTGAACATTGCTGTTATCCTGTTCTTTTTTCAAGGTGCCCAGATTTCATATTGTTCAAACACACATGCTCTACAAACAATTTGTGCAGTTAACGCAATCATCACAGGGTCCTGAGGTGACATACATCCTCCTCAGCTTACAAAGATGATGGGATTAAGAGATTAAAGTAAAGACAGGCATAGGAAATCACAAGAGTATTGATTGGGGAAGTGATAAGTGTCCATGAAATCTTCACAATTTATGTTCAGAGATTGCAGTAAAGACAGGCGTAAGAAATTATAAAAGTATTAATTTGGGGAACTAATAAATGTCCATGAAATCTTCACAATCCATGTTCTTCTGCCATAGCTTCAGCTGGTCCCTCCATTCGGGGTTCCTGACTTCCTGCAACACTTTACCTTTTGCTTTAAAGAATTCTCTCAGTGCATGGACTGGTATGTGTTATATCTTGAAAGCAGAAACTGTAAGAGAGATCTAATCCTACAACTGTATGTCTAATTTGTGAGGTTATGTTAACGCTTGTGCCTAATTACACAATAAAAAAATTACAGATTGAGAGTAAACAATAAAAATGCATTTTTTGCCACTTCCTGAGTAGCTAGAATGTATAAATTACACAGTATAGAAGTGGAACAAACCAAACATCAAAAAACACAATTCTAAATATCTGCAACAATGTGTATGACTAGTACATAAATATTTGTGTTTCTTTTTGACAGACCAAGATGCATTCATGCAGCCCCATTTTCTGGACTCTGGGGAATAGAAAGCAAACATGTCTACTTGAATGGATTGGGTTGACCCTACAGTTAACAAAAGGCAACAAAACTCAGACACGAAATTCACAGGCAACATCTGTAAAAGCAAAACAAAAACAGTGCAGCTCTTAATTACCCATACATGTAAGTCTGCCTTTCCAGTGCAGGTTGTTAAGACAATTTTGCGAAGAGTTTAAGAGGACATGTTGGAATCATCCTTTCTGACTGCATTCTGGCTCTGGCATTGCCTCACTAGAGGACCACGGGCAAGTTATTTAACTTTTCTCAACTTCTTCATTTGTATAATGAGGTTGTTTTGAAAATTCAATAAGATGATATTGATACAGAACCCAGAACAGTACTTAGTAAACACTAAATAAATATTAGTTATTTTTCATACCACTTACTGTGCTCCAAGTAATCTTTCCTGGTATATGGCCTCTCTATTTCTTCTAAGTCAGCTTGGGCACAGATAAAGTCTTAACAAAGAAACATCTTATATTTAGATTTTCCTTTATTATTTAAATTGAGAAATATTTAAATTACCCCTTGTGACCTCCCATTTAAGCAAAGTTATGAGCTCTTTAAAAAGTGAACTTTTTCTCTCTTAAAGTAGTATTTCCATTATTCTGGAGGAGATATTTTCTATTCTAGTCATAAATGACATCAGAAGAGACTTTGGAAGGGGGATACCGTGGTATTGAAAAATTTCTTAGACCACACTTTATACTCTGATTAAATTTGAAATGAGCCAGGGCTGCTCATTTACAAGCAACAGTGAAAAACAAAATGCATTCTGTCAGTGTGGCAGTCAGACAATCTCTTGATGCTGAATTTATCAGGCCTCTAGATCTAATTGTCAATACACAAGAAGTGCAAAGGACAAAGGAACATCTCAAACTACACCATGGAGATGCAATCTGCAAAATCCAGAGAGAGAAAGATGCTACAGGATACACAGCCTGATTTCTTCAACAAATAAATTATAAGTCAAAGAATGAGATAGGGAGAGGTATAGGTTAAAAGCTACTTAAGACCCATGTCTATCATTCAAAATGTGTACACTTTATTTGAATTCTAGTTAAAATAAACATATTGCCAAAAATATGACATTATGAGAGAAATACAAATTTGAATACATTCTGGATATTTGACAGTATTAAGATATTTTCAAAGATACGATAATGATAATGTGTTTATATTAAAACAAAGAATCCTTTTAATTTAGTGCTACAATATGTATGAATTTGTATGAATGTGAAATTTGTTTAAACATAGTAGGAATGAGGAGGAAAATCAGTCAGGTGTAGATAAAACAAGATTGGCCATGAGTTAATAATCATTAAAAGTGAGTGGTGAGTACATAAGGGCTCATAATATAATTCTATTTAATTTTGCATATATTTACAAGTTTCCATACTAAAAGTTTAAAAGTTAGGAATAACTTCTGATCTCATAACGACGCAACAAATGAATATGTAAAAAAAATATTTTAAATTTAGAAGATTGTCTAGTTTCATCAATTACAGTTTCAAAGCATATTTGAGGGTGGAAAATCTAAAACATTCAATGCTGACTTTTTATAGGCTAAAATTCTAGTGTGTCATATTTTTCTGATTTTCCTCCAATATTCCTGGGTGGCAATTTTGGAATAGTATTGGGAGAGAGAATTTTTCTATAGCTCTCTGGATGTTACTGATACATATTTAGCAAAAGAAACTATCTATGTATAATATAGTTAGGTGTCCAAATGTACCAGAGTACATTTTGTATATTACTTTTCTATTTTGTTTCAACAATATACTCAATGGATATGTTGAAAATGCACTCCAGAACAAAAAAAGTTATTTGATAATTTTCAATAATTTTAAATTGTCAATTACTAGCATTTTTGCTGGAGAAAAAGATAAGAAGTGAGATTTGATGGAACTCATCCAAAAATGTTTTCTGTAAAAAAAATCAATCTTGTAGTATAATTTTAAATATCTGAGACTAAATTCATAGAAAGGAAAAGTTGAAGAATGCCATATCTTATTTAATTTATTGCTCAAAATGCAAAGCTTTGTGGAAGGCTAAGAGTAAACACTGTCATTTTATGGAAGATTTTAACTTTGTTTCTAATCAATTAAGATTTGAGAAAAATTTGTCCTTATTATTCAGACACATATAAATCTTATTTTAAAAATAGTATTAACTAGTTTCTTATTGTTGCTCTAACAAATTACCCCAAACCTAGTGGATTAAAACAACATATTAATTACCTTACTTTTCAGGTCAGAAGTCTGAAATGGGTTTCACTGGACTAAAATGCAGGCATCAGCAAGCCTGTGCTCTTTGCTGGGGCTCTGGGGAACAAGCTGATTTCCTGCCTTTTCCAGCTTATGTTGCTGCCTGTTTTCCTTGGTTTGTGGCCCCCTTATATTTTCAAAGCCAACAATGGCCAAATGAATCTTCTTCACCTTGCATCACATTGACACTAACTCTGTTACCTCTCGCTCTGTTTATGGCTTTTACAATTACATTGAATCCACAAGATAGTTGAGGATGATCTTCCTATTTTAAAATCAGCTGATTAGCAGGCTTAAATTTATTACACCTCAATTCCTCTTTGCCACATAACCTAACTTATTCACAGTTACAGGAATAAAGATGTGGACACAGACATCTTTGTGAGGGGCATTATTCTGCCTATAACATAGCCCAACTAAACTATAATTAGGAAGGCTTCATTTCATAAATACTTATTTTTCACATATTTTTACATTTCTATTTTATTGGTAGGAAAATATGGCTGCTTAGAATTAGTAGTGATGCTTAGTTCTTTCAAGTGACTCAAATAAAAGGCTATAAAAGCCATTTTGAATGCATATTCAAACCCTGAAGAAATGTTTACTGATGTATTCAAGTGACATCTATAGTTTCAAAACATTGAACAAAGTACAGCGGACTAAGGAATACCCTTAACTCAGCAGCATTTGTTTATGACTTAGGCATAATGTGTGATGCAGTTTCTGGGCTGTGTGATTTACCCAAACATCTGAAAGAAAGACATAACATTGCCAGAAGCCTATTCTGAGGTGTCAAAGCAGATTCAGGTCTTTGCATCAATGGCTGACAATCTTGGATCTTTTGCTGAAGAGGCTGTCAGAGCTTTTCAGAACCTGCTCTTTTAACAAAATTCACAACACAAAATAAAATGTCTTAAAAGAAGCCATGGAGAAATTCCCATTAGTCCTTAAGATAAAATAACCAAAATTATACATTAGAGAATCCTTTAAGAATATTATTTTTTCTAAGATAAATGTATGCAAAATCATAAACTATATCAGAGATTAACATGTCTTCCGAAAACCATTTTGATACTGAAACCAAGAAGGGTACAGTTGCACTCCAGCCCACTTTCTTATTTGGATAATCATAGTATCCTATATCATTTGGATTTTTAGATTTAAGTCATAATAATTGCTTTCTGAAAGACACTTCTTACATGAACTTAATGATCAGCCCCTAAAGTAGTTGCATTTCAATGGTAGCCTCTGCAGATCGTTTGGTGAAGTATAGTATAGAAACACATTATGTTTAGCTAAACTCATATTAAACATTCAATATATGAGTAAGATACAAAGTAGCCTGATGGATTTTAAACTAAATTTAGAAGCCTAATTTAACATCAGAAGTCCTCTTCACAGTAAAGTCTAAATCATCCGTTGGAGTGTTCCAAGGTCTGTTTATTTTTTCTGTTTTCTTTCGGGGAAATCTATTTCATACTAAGAAAATGCGCTTCTTTGTGTGTAGCCATGCTAGCTATTGATTAAAGATAATTTAAGAAAAGTGTCATTCAATGTAATGGATACATTCGAACTAATTCAACCTTTTGCCTCCCTAGTTCTCTGAATGGTACCACAATTCTTTCAGTTTCTGAGGTGCAAAACGTCACCTGTCTCCCACTTTCCCATCTCATCTTCCCATCTAATCTCCAGATGTAACAATAATAAAAATAATGATGATCACTGTCATCTATATTCAATACATAAAGTTATACATCCTCTTCAGGGCTTACAATATATCAAAATGAATATGAAATATTTCAATAAGCAACTTGGCTAAGGCCATATACCTAGTATGTATCGTACTTAAAATTCAAATGCATGAGGTCTGTTTTGTTCAAAGTATAAGCCAGTTCCACTGAGCAATGACGCCTCTACTCCACCAAGTCATATTAGTCATTTTTCTGAAGCTGCCTGTATTGGTTCCTTCCTTTCCAGTCTCATTGCTTCACTCCTTTGTCCAGGCCTTCATCACCTCTTATTTAGACTCTTGCAATTGCTTCTCAACTTGTTTCTACATTTCCAATATTTCATTCCTTAAAAGTAAATCATGTCCATTCCCTGCTCAAAGCCTCTAATGGTGCCACATAGCCTAGAGGTGGGTTTCCAACAGGCTGATCACAGACTTTCACCAGATGGATCATGAAACCACACTGCCACATTCTTTGCCACTTCCTCCTCTTCAATGTTGTGATTCACACATTTGAAATGCACAGAGAGGGCTGCCACACCAGTCACTTTCTTGCATTTCAAATGCCCCAGATTAAAGAGAATATGAATGACTAGGAGCTTTCAACATGTCCCTCTTCACTGCCACATCCCATTCATTAGGGGGAGCTGGCTAGAAACCACACAAATTGAAATACCAAAGCCTGCCTACAAATTCCTAATTCTTCCCTTGATCCTTGTGGTTTTCTGACAGAATGTCCCTTTTATCAAAATATCTGTTACCTTCTCAATTTCTCTCCTGAACAAATACTCAAAATACCAGACTGCCCAATTTGAAACGCATGCTCACAAAATTCCAGAGATGTCAGTCTATTAGATGTAATGCAAACTCCCTACGCTGTATTCAAAGTTCTTCATAATTTGACCCATCTCCCATTTAGTCTTATTTCCACTACTTTTCAACGTTCACCCTGACTCCAGCCATCTCTGGCTACTCTTTCATGATCCTACAGTCATCCATATACATTCATACTATTATACATGCATTCAAAGCATTTCTCCTACCTAGTTACCTGCATTGTTATTTATTTACCTGAATATCAATTTTCTCTACTCAACTAACTGTATAGAGAACTAGGACTTCCAGGCAACAGTGAGGTATTGGCCCAAATAACCTCTTTAATCTAATGCTGAGAACATTGCTCAGAATGATCATCCCCTACTGAGAACTCTTTGTCCATAAACTTGATGACACAGTTTCAGGATTACGGGGCTTGAAAAACTAGAGAAAATTTCATCCAGTCCTCTCACTTTTCATTCAACTAACATATAAAATCCCTTACATTGGTATCCATGTATGTTTTGTGTATTTTGTGTGTTTGTGTGCTTTATATCTTAAACTAGATCCCTCCCTTGAGGGAGGAAACATGTTTCATGTGTCTTTGTGCTTCCTAATGGTAGATATTTATTTGATACATATTTACTGGATGACAAATTCAAGATGACTAAAGTGACTAAACATTACCAGAATTTATGTAAAGTATAATCTCATTTAAGAGGGTATTGTATTCAAAATTAAGTGTGGAAATGGCCAAGGGGGAAAAAAACACATAAAAATAAATTCCACATTTTCTCCAAAAAAATAAAAAAGAAATCTGGGCACAGGAAATAGACTAGAGAAAATACATGAATAAAGGGTAAAAAATCAAAAATTTCTCATTTGGCTATTTTTTTCTAATGACTTTCGGTAAGACCACAGAATAACATACAAATAAAACAGTAAGATGGCTTCAGAAAAAGTCCAAGTATAGTACAGGATCTGCAAACACAAATTTTTAAAAATATAGTTATCTATAATTTTCACTAAATGGCTTATTTTAAACAAATAGCTGCTATTCTAAGGTGAATTAATTAGGAACTATATTTGTTGTCTTTGGATGTACAATTGCAATCAAGTCATGTGTAAAGTTTATTAAAGCTTGATGATTTTTTCAACAGTGCTTCAGGCTCTGTATTCAATCCAAATACACATATACCAAAAATATCTATCTCTATTTCAAGTTTTAAGTCTCAAAAGGGTATAATTGTGCTTTAATTACTCAAAGGTTTGTTAAATAAACACTAAAGAGTTTGATTGCCAAATGTATTATCTTAGAAAGAAAAAGAGACTGATACGTTAAAGACAGAGTTCCTAATATTAAAAATCAACATATAACTATATGCCTACCATCACTGGATTTTAAGTATGGTCTGTGGGGTAGGAGCTTCCCTTCCTGTAAGCCAGGCTGTGGGGAATTCAGAAAAGTGAATTGTGCTTGGGACAGAGGGACAAAGAAAAGAGTTGTCCAGCTCTCCTGAGGCCAGGGGAATAACTGCTATTGCAGCCACCAATGAATAGGCTATGATTTTTGGCTGGGTGATCTTTTGAGTCATTACCACTTCCTCTATCTGAACAACAGTTAGACTCTCATGCTCAGTGTTCCTTTTTGTTCAAACATTCTACATGCCAAAAAACAAGGCCAGGTAGGCCAATATTGCTTGATCTGAGGAGTTTTAATAGAGTGACTCTATTACATAATATTCCAAAGACACTTTCAAAAGTTTTTAAAAATCAAATGTGGCATATGTACACCATGGAATACTATGCAGCCATGAAAAAGGATGAGTTCATGTCCTTTGCAGGGACATGGATGAAGCTGGAAACCATCATTCTCAGCAAACTAACACAGGAACAGAAAACCAACCCCCACATGTTCTCGCTCATAAGTGGGAGTTGAACAATGAGAACACATGGACACAGGGAGGGGAACATCATGCACTGGGGCCTGTAGGGGCATGGGGGGGCTAGGGGAGGGAGAGCATTAGGAGAAATACCTAATTTAGTTGACGGGTTGATGGGTGCAGCAAACTGCCATGGCACGTGTATAGCTATGTAACAAACCTGCACGTTCTGCACATGTATCTCAGAACTTAAAGTATAATAATAAAAAGTTAGAAGTCTTTATTTGTGACATTGTGTTTTCAAAATAAAACGTTAATCTACCTGCAAAAAAAAGAAAAAATATCAAATGGGATCATTCTTATGGCAAAAAGGATACATGTGTGGAATTTTTATTTTTAACAGACTGCCATATTTGAAAATTCCAATCTCTCATCTGTATTTGCTCTACCTGGTATTGTGCTAGTGAATAGAGATACATGGATGGACAAAACATGGTTTCTTCCATTAGACTCATAGCCTAGTTGGAGAAAACAGTTAAGAACACAAATTACAATAAAACATAGTGGTAGAGGAACACTCAGGATTCTATGGGAACTGAAATCGGGTGTGCTTCGTAACTGAGATTTTGGAAGGCTTGCACAAGGCAAAGGGTCACTTGGAGCAAATCTCAACAGATGAACAAAAAAACGGGGCAGGGAGGTGGAGATAAAGGGAAAGGATAGGCTTCTAAGAGGCAGATATCAATACATGCAAAGTATAGTAAACACCATAGTGTATATTGCAACAGACAGGAATTTACTCACAACTATAGAACACACAAAAAATGTAAGTTTTAGAATTTTTTAAATGAATTTTCTTTTGCTCTGGACACGTCCTTTCTTCCCTATCACTTTCACTGGAGAGTAGAAAGAATACTGAAGTTCTAAATAAGCCCCCGCTGCCTTGACATAAACTGGGTCTCTTTGGAGAAGCTTGTATATTTCAAGGTTTCTTCACCCTTCTTGGTCTTTGTTTCTCCTCTGGTAGCCTCCAGATGGCACAAGGAAAGCTCATGTAATTTCATCGTGGAAGGAAGGGGTGTCCTGCCTCTGTGTGGTCCTTCTCTACAGGCTTTTACTGATCTCCACTTGAGATGTCATTTTATTGACTGATATCTGGATGTCATCCAGCTGCAATAACTTGTGGGAATTCTTTTTGTATGGACTAGTGTGTGTGTAAGTGTGGCTCCTGGAGAAAGCAGCTGTTCCTCCCATCAGCCCCCCAACATGGCTTAGCCCCCTGAAACTCAACTCTGTCTTCATTTGGCCAATGATTCTGGAGAATCTGCCTTTGCACCGCCACATGGTGGCTTTCTCTTGGCTGACACACTCAGATACTCTCTGAGACTCCCATAGCATCCCATGACAACCTCTGAATCTCTTTCATGACATTTGCAGGCCATGAGAAATAAAGGATGTCAGGATCTCTCACACTCTCTACCTCGCCCTGCCACAATTTCTGCTCGGATTCAGGTCCACATATTGGTACAAGGACTGAATCAGATAACTTGAAATTTTCTCAGTGTATGATCTTGAAGTCCACAGGAACTAGCCCTGGAGTTACTTCAAAACATTCTCATTGTTTAACAGACTTCACTGGAGTGGGCGGAGTGGTCAGGAAACAAGACATTCCTGGAAAATTGATTGTCCTGGCTCTCTGTCTCTCTCTCCTAGATAAAAAGAAGACTCTCTATACCCTTCCTGTTAAAGAAGGATTTCCTTTGTATTACATTTATTATTTTCTTTATATTCTCTCATCTTTGCCTTAAGAGAAAAAAGACTGCAGGAAAAAAAAAGATGTTTGCTGAGAAGGGAAAATGTATTAGGAAATATTTCAAAACATATTTTCCTAATTAAACATATTTGGGGAATTACATGTGGTTTGCGTAGTGGCCATTTAATTCCTAAAGGCACAGATCCCTGAATTTGGAAATAATGTACCTGGGCTTTTTCAGCTGATACTACAAATGGGAAAACAGCTTTACCAGTGACATATTTTCTCGATTTAGGAAGGTGGGTTCGTGGTTCAGAACAAGAGCTCTGAAGCCACATTATCTGGGCTCAAAGTTCATATCCACCACCTATTTATTGTGTACGCTTGGGAAATTTACATTACTTCTTTTTATGCTTTAGTTTCCTCATCTGTAAAAGAGCAAAAACAATAGTTCCTACTTTGGATAACTGTTGTGAAAATTTATTAATTGTGTATATTAAAAAAAAGAGTGGCTGGCATGAAGAAAAAAACTAAAAAATGCTGGCTTTATTAACATTCATGAAAATTAAACTTATTATTTTCTAATCTGGTGAGAAAAATCCATCTTGACCCATGGTGAATATGCATATATATAATTAATCCTTTACCACTAAAGTTAATCTTTGAAATTTTAGCCATTTTTCAACCTACAGAATGGGAGAAAATTTTTGCAACCTACTTATCTGACAAAGGGCTAATATCCAGAATCTACAATGAACTCAAACAAATTTACAAGAAAAAAACAACCCCATCAAAAAGTGGGCAAAGGACATGAACAGACACTTCTCAAAAGAAGACATTTATGCAGCCAAAAAACTCATGAAAAAATGCTCATCATCACTGGCCATCAGAGAAATGCAAATCAAAACCACAGTGAGATACCATCTCACACCAGTTAGAATGGCGATCATTCAAAAGTCAGGAAACAACAGGTGCTGGAGAGGATGTGGAGAAATAGGAACACTTTTACACTGTTGGTGGGACTGTAAACTAGTTCAACCATTGTGGAAGTCAGTGTGGCAATTCCTCAGGGATCTAGAACTAGAAATACCATTTGACCCAGCCATCCCATTACTGAGTATATACCCAAAGGATTATAAATCATGCTGCTATAAAGGCACATGCACACGTATGTTTATTGCGGCACTATTCACAACAGCAAAGACTTGGAACCAACCCAAATGTCCAACAACGATAGACTGGATTAAGAAAATGTGGCACATATACACCATGGAATACTATGCAGCCATAAAAAAGGATGAGTTCATGTCCTTTGTAGGGACATGGATGAAACTGGAAAACATCATTCTCAGTAAACTATCTCAAGGACAAAAAACCAAACACCTCTTGTTCTCACTCATAGGTGGGAATTGAACAATGAGAACTCATGGACACAGGAAGGGGAACATCACACTCTGGGGACAGTTGTGGGTTGGGGGGAGGGGGGAGGGACAGCATTAGGAGATATACCTAATGCTAAATGACGAGTTAATGGGTGCGGCAAAACAACATGGCACATGGATACATATGTAACAAACCTGCACATTGTGCACATGTACCCTAAAACCTAAAGTATAATAATAAAAAATTTAAAAAAAATTAAAAGAAAGAAATTTTAGCCATTTTTCTTTTAGCAGAATAGAAACAGATAAACACCATGTTAAATCTTATCACTATTTAGGCATGCAATCTAGAAAAACATGGCTGAGTTAAGTCTGTTACATTTTAGATAATCACCATATATGCCTATTTACCTAAAAGGCAGCAGCCACACGATGCTTTCATTTTCTCTTTATTCCATTTGAAAATAAATTATTTCCTTGATATGTATTCATGACTTTTGTTAGAGTTCATGGAAACCTTGAGGTCAAGCCAAGGCAAAATTTGGCCTTAAGCGAAACTAAGCAAGATACCATGACAATTTGTTGTCTCTTAATCATATAGGACAACTTCAACAAGTATCATTATTGAGTAGCTTGATCCCTAGATGCTACTATAACTGTTGAGGCATCTTGAAGTTATCCTGCAAATTATATTTTAATGAAGATCTGAGTATGACTTGATTTGTCCATGATTATACTTTAATTTCTCTTCACTACTCCATTTGATGCATGGATTTGATTTTTAAGTTAGCCAATATTTTTTTCATCAACAAAGTATAAGAAATTCTTTTTGACAACTCTTTTTTAGGCATGCTGATCTCTGAAAAATCTAGAAATTCATTTAATGAAATGTCAATTTGGAAGGAAATGAAAAAACTTAAGAGCCATTCAAAAATGAACAAGGAAAAAATGTGGTAATAAACCCCTATGATGTTTACTATTTTAAAGGAAGACAAAAAAAGTGACATAATTTACCTTAAAATGTTTAACGTAAATAGTGAATGATAAATGCCAATACAAAAAGTTAAAATAAATATTGCATACCGAAGATATTTTGAAGTTAGAAAAACAGACAAGATACCTGCATTATCTTTAACAGAATTCAGCAAACTAGAGTACTCCAACTATAAACAATAAAAGGCATTAAAATATGTGAAGCTAAACTTTAAACTTGTAATTGCTGGAAAAATCTACATTATTTCTGAAGAATGGATGATTTGCTGAATAAAAGATTTACTAGAAAGAAGTAGCCTCATGCACACTTAAAGATATTTAAGCGTGATAAAGTTCTTTTATTCTCCCAAAGAGTAAGGAAATTCTCAGATTTGACATAGCAGGTTTAGAGTAGATTGTGAATAAAATGAACTTTCTTGTCTCTGAATCTTTTTCTTTTATATTTTGTAAGTGCCATCATAAGCCTTTGGGAAAGCTTTGTTTTTGCTAACATGAATACTGGAAATTGCTGTGTATATAAATGGCATAAAGATAATAGTTCCCGTTCTTGAGCAACAGATCACTCTTTCTTACTAATAAAATTGATCAATGCATTAGAAGTTACAATATATAGCTCTACATTCAGTAGAAATAATCACACATAAGTGTTTTTGAATGACTGGATGAAGAAAAGAACAATTACAGGTTGTAAAATGTAGTACCAAAATACAGATTCTTGTATTTGAATCAGAAAAAGAAGGTAATTAAAATAAATGAAGCAACTTATTTAAATACTTATAAGCAACTTTCAAAAATTGGGACTCTAGAAATAAAAAATACTCTTGGATACTTCCATTTCACCATCAAAAGGCTGTCACTAACATCCTATTTAATGAAACAGAATGGGCCAAAGGAATACTTGTTTGAACAGTAACTTAAGACAAAATTTTGATGAATTTCTTAGTGTCTATGATATACTGAGAATTTGCCTATAACTTCCAAGTGGTCTGGGCACTCATTAAAACATGAGACCATCAGAGTTTACTGAACTGGTATTTTATCTTCCCCTTCTCCATCTATGGCTCTACCGTTGTTGTAGTCCTACTCCCCAAAAGTAGTTAGAATGCAGTATATAAATGAATGCTCTAATAAGACATCTTACATTAGTTACAATTTTCACTTCCAACTGCCCATGTATTTGCCTTGTTTATTCCTCTGTAACTTTATGTATTGTTTTCAAACCCCCAACAAACATATAGCAATATACCTGTCAGTCATAAACTTTCTTCTAACAGCAGCCAGTCTTATATATCAAGTATGTCCCATGCTGTGAACATCTATTTCCAAACAAGGTTAGGACAAGTGAAGGTATAAATATAAATGTGACAATGTCAATTAGAAACAATCTTATAAAAGAAGCTTAGGGGCAAAAAAAGTCTGGATTTTACTTATCTCAAAATCATTCTCTTAAAAATATTATTTTATTAGAAATTGTACAGAAATACTTTATAACCTGAGGAAATATAAGACAAGATTTTAAATTTACAACATATAACAATAATAGCGAATCTCACAAAGCAAAAAAATATTTAGCATCAGTACAACTTTTCAAATGACCAGCTGACAGGAAGGTGTAGATAAAGGCATAGACAAAACAATGAAACCATTTAGTTATGCACATTTATGTGCATTCAAACCAGAAAAAAAGTAAATAAAAGAGCAATGCAATCTGCGGGAATACACATTTTTAACATTTTCTTATAATCTGAAATAATCTACATTACACTCAATTTATGTGGAAAAGTCACTATGTGGTTTCTAAACAGAAATGTACTTGCCTGTTATCCCAAGGTTATCATTTTTTAAGCATGTAAAGATTAAGGTTTTAAAAGTGTTTCTTAAACTCATTTTATTAAAACGGTCAAAAACAATAAGAATTATTTCATTGGCCAATCACTCTAACCTTACCCTGTATATTACAGCTTGGGCTAACCAATCAAAATGCAAAATATTAGCAAGGTCATAGTAGTATAACAAAACATACTACTATATTTCACAGATTACAAAAGACATTAAAATTCTGATACCCCATTCATAAGGAAAAGATTGTAATGAGAATAGAAAATGGCACAACATTAATTCATTGTGTGACAAAGAATATAATGAGAATGGGAAATAGTACAAACATAACTCATTCTTGTTACAGTTTTAAGATTGTAATGTCATGGTTCATATCACATACTTAGCAAGAAGGTGGTAGCCAACGTGTTGCAATATTCAATGGCTATTCTGAATTTAGTGAGAGCATTATTATATGTATCTATATAGATATATAATATTTTAAAACTTTCAATTTTGGGAAGGAGTGTATTTAAAAATTAAATAATGTTGCTAAAAAGTTTCATTTGAAAAGATAGCATGTGTATGATTAAAATGTGAAGAATGTCATAAATCCAGTAGACAAGTGAAAATATGAAACTAAAATGTGCTATTGGATACATTCAAATTAATATTTTAAAATAGAATAAAATATATTGGTAAGCAATTGCCTTAAATCATTTTATAAAGCAATGCATGATTTTATAAAATATGCAACTATTACATTGTAAAGTCAGGGAATGTTTGCAGAGTGGTTGCAACTCTTCACTTGATAATCAGTTCTGCTCTCTGGCTATTCTAAAGAGAACAAATATGCCCCCATAAGAACTGGAGGTAATATTCTAGTAGCTATATAACACTGGGAAAGTAAAGTTGGTATTTTGCAATAAAAATATTATGTTTAATTGCAATATAAATAGTCTAATGAGCACTTGTGGTCAGGAAAATGTTTTTTTAAAGGTCTAAAAAGTTGCTTTTAAGCAATTATAAAAATAACCAGTGACAACTCCATTTCACCAACTTTAAAAATTATCCACACACGTAGAAGGGCGTATTATGGATTATCACAGACATTTCGTGTATGTGTGTATATACTTAAAAATGCATTCCCTTGTCAATTCTACTTTTTAATTACATAAGCAGTGGTTAATATTAAGATTAGATTTAAACTTATTTGCATTCCTTAAATAAATATCCAATAACATGCTGGGATGTGGGGTCAAATTTAATTAACCCAGGATTTTAAAATTGACATAAATTATCTCAAAAATAGATAACCCACACATTTTTAATTGAGTAGTTGGCATGGGAATATTCCACATTCAAACATCTTTAGTTTATGGGGAAACTTGAATACAAAAAGAATTTTTGCGAAATGAATAATTACCTCTGTTAAAAATGTGTTCAATGGAGAAAAAATTGCTACTTCCATTATTAAATCAAAATTTGACCTAAGAACCCGTTTAACACCATATTTACTATCTTTTACAAGATATAGTTAAATAATACTTTTAAAAAAATAGTTTACAAAATTTAAAGTTCTTATAACTTTCAAGATTTCACTGATTATTTGGTACCCTAAAATAATATTTAAAATAATAATCTGTTCTGTAAATTAAGTTTCTGCATGATACCTGATAATAACATGGAAATATAGACAGAGATAGTTTTACTGGATGTTAGTAAGGCTATTATTCATTAATTGGATAGGTTGTAAAACTGTTTCTTAGTGAAACTAACTAGTTTGGGAGGCTAGTATATCTTAATGGATTTTAAAGGAGACTTTAGAATTTAGGAATTACATTGTCCAAAACTAATTATGTATCTAATGGATGAGTAGGATCTCTTTCTCAGCAACTCACTCTATGGCACAAAGAACGCATATCCATATTAATGGCCCCCAAAGATTGTGGTTTTAAAGGAAGTGAAAGAAACCTGAAGAATTCTATGTTGCAAAGTCCTGTCAAAATGATCTCAAAGTCCATACACATTGCAAAAAGTGAGATGATTCCAATATTTAACATGCCCATTTGGAAAAATAAATTATTTGGTCCAAAAATGTTAAATAAAAAAAAAGTGTACTGAGCATAATTACATTGAATGTAAACAACCATGGATTCTCAGGTCAGGGACGCTAAAGGACAATTTTGATGTGTAATTACAATGCCTAAAAACAGACATGCTTTTTGTTTACTAATTTTGAGTGTTTTCAGGTTGCCACAGACAATTGGACAATTGCTTTGTATTGCAAAATTTCCTAAGATTTTAATTCTAGTTTTCTTAATTTTTCCAAATAAAAGTCTCAAGATAAGTTCATTCAATGCAGAAAACAATGTGAGGCTTTCTTAACCATGGAATACTGTACTATAGTTTATGCACATAAACAGTTTTATGTATCTAACATGACTCTGGCTCTTTAACTTTTAACGTACCAATTAAGATGTTCAAACCTCAGATTTAAATAGCTGTCTATGACTGCTGACAGTTGATTTATTTCCTGATAATCATGGGAGCTGCTAAGTAAAAAAACAGAGAAAGCATCTCTAAAAGAACACTGATATTCTGCCTAGCACTTGCTGAATTCTAATTCTGTGATTACAACGGAGAGAAGAGCTAAAATCTGAACACATTGCTCCCTATCTTGAGAATTGTTTTTCATCATCTAACAAACACTTTTGACCATTATAAATATGTCAACCATTGCATAGGATCTGGAATTCAACACTGAACTTGTGATACTGAGATAGAACATATACTTCAAGTATTTAAAATTTCAGCTAGGATATAAAGGTGATAGTGCTGATAAATCAATTTTTCATAAGAAAGTAAAATGTATTCATTCTCTGTCATAGGCACAATAATGGCCTTCCAAAGATGTCCATATCCTAATCTCCAGAACCCACAAATGTCTACCTTACATGGCAAAGGAGACTTTGCAAGTGTGATTAAGTTAAAGGTCTTGAGGTGGGGAGATGATCCTGGATGATCAAGGTGGGATTAATATAATCACAAGGATCCTTAAGAGTAAAAGTGGGAGGCAGCAAAGTCAGAAAGAAATTTGAAGACGCCATGCTTCAGGCTTTGAAGATGGGAAAAGGGGCCGGGAGACAAGAAATACAGGTGGCTGTTAGAAGCTGGAAAAGGGAAGAGAACAAATTATCCTCTAGAACACACCCCTGATGACACCTTAACTTTAACCAAGTAAAACCCATTTCAACGTCTAATCTCCATAAGATAATAAATTTGTGTTACTTTGAGCCACTAAGTTTGTGGCTGTTATAGTAAGAATGGGAACTAATACTACCTCCAATATTTATTTTAAAAGACTTTTTAAGAGAAAGTTTCAACATACATCACTTTAAAACCATGTAAACTGGTAAAATTATATTTTTAACTAAAATCGTACAATAGCAATATCATAACTTACCCTGAAAAAAAGTTTTTGCCATTTATGGTTGAAAAATTCTTACTTAGAGCTCAAAAAGTGCTTTCAAGTTAGATGTATAATTAAATGCCTTTCCTCTGAAAATGTTTCCATTTCTTCTGCAGTACAGTTAATGAAAGACAACACAATAACAGAATAAACCAACTAAGTAACAAAAATTTTATTTTTACTTCTTCTGTAGATGGTTCCTATGATGAAGAAGCCTTACTATCTTACTTATTCATGTGCTGTAATAATCCTTGGCAAATACAACTCATCACCTGATTATACCCTTGGTAAATTTCCTTATTTTGCAGTCTTTATAGAGGAAAGATACCCATCACCATAAATCTTAAATATCTTTGCAAGTACAAGTGAAAATACAAGCCCATATATGTTAACAGCTGTACAATTGCCTCTTGGGATAAATGTATTATAGATGTAGAACAGTCATAATGGCACTCACGATCTCATTTTTCCCATTTCATAGGTTTTATACCTGTGCCATCTGGGCAATACACCTGGATGTGTGACAGGATCCTTACAAGGCCTGGCTTTCTAAATCGCCTTTTCTGGCCCCTGATTTTTGTGGAGTTCTTTTAATTTTTGTTTCACACTAAACCTAAGTGTTTTATATAGATTGTGATGCATATAAACATTAGTATTAGAAGCATATTTTGCTGTGATTTAAAAAAAATGAGATTTAGTTTTATGAGATACAAATCAATGAGATCATGCATTTTCTTTTATTCTCTTCATTAACAAGGAGACTTTGGCCAAGTCATTAACTAATCTCTGCTCATTTCCTCATCTTTCTGAAAACTAAAGAAACAATTGAGATTATTGTTAGGTTTAAATGAGATAAATGCACCTGGAAGGGGATTTTTTTGAAGTGATATTTACATAATTTGTTTTATTGTTTAATTAGAGATATTTATTCAAATGAAATACAATGTAGTTGAATACAAAAAATACTTTTATTTCTTTTACTCCTTTTCAATTTTTCTTTCATTTTTATTCCTCATTGACTGTTTTTTTCCCTCATCCAGCAATTGTATTACTACCATGTCATTATTATACGTATTTTGGGTAGAAAAATTAGAGTAGGTAGAACAGAGGTTAATGTTACTCAAGTCAACATAAATTCACCATAAAATAGTTCCTCATCTATTCTTGTTCCCTTCTTTTGAGAGAGGCAACTCTGTGACTTTCAAAGGTTATCTTGTCTGAAGAAGTGTCTAGTGCGTCCAAATATGATTATTATAACTGTATCCTCATGTCAATGACAAAGTCATTCATTTTAACACAGTTGGTCTGTCCTGTTCTTGCTCTCTTTTATTTGGGTGCTCCTACTCTTCTGTAAAGTCTTTGCCTCTTCTGGTTCCCAGTGTGTTCAAACCTCTTAACATGCAGGGACACCACTTGATTGTCCTCCCAAGCAATCTTCCTAGAAGCATTCTCTTTTCACTCTTTTCCCCAGAATAGCTGCATTAACACATTCTGCTGGAGGAGATTCACTCTTCAAAATTCTAATTGATTAACATAAAAATATGGCTTATGAGTTATGTCAAATCTCATTTCAAGTCTTGGTCCTGGCATGGCATATGACCTAGTTTTTCCCTACTGGAAATGATTTCAATAAAAATGAATCTTCTTTAAGTTCTAGAGATAAGACACAATAATGAGTGGTGAAAAGTAATACTATTAACAAATTATGGTTTTGTTAAATATGTGGAGGGAAGCTGGGCAAATGAAAAGCTGAATCACTATCACTTGTATTGAAGTATAGGTACATATATACACATTTTAAATTCTGCTTTCTAAAAACGTATTCACAGAAACACCACTATATAGCATTTCAAATGTGCATTTTCCGGGTATGATGCTTCTCTGAGGGTCAGTACTGACACCATGGTTTTGCCTCTCTGACCCACTGACTGAGCGTGCAATTGCTGGTCATCCTCTTAGCCATTTGGCAACTGTAACGCCACAAAGGAACCAGACAACTTTTCTCCTCATTATGTGCAGTTAAGTTTATCTTTGCGAGTGTTATTTGTAAGAAAGGCAGCAAGACTGGGAAACAAACCAAAGAAAATAAAGTTAACATAAATGCTTCAAAGGAGACATGTGTTGCTAATGGCTTTTCAGAAACCACAGGGAGTGAGGGAGTAACACTTCCACTCCACTGAGCTGGCTTAATTCTTTCAAACCATGTGAACTATTTGAAGGGCTTTATAGAATTTCACTTCTGAATCAGGACTTTGCTACTTTAAAAGAGGCTGTTACTATTCTAATAGCATGAAAGGCAATAAGAAAACACAAAGAAAAAAATTCAAGACGTAACTTCTGGAAATGCATCTGCCATTTTCATGGTGGTCAGGCACACATCCAGGGCAGCAACCATTCTTCCATGGTGATAAATATAAAAGATGTCTTTGAGGAAAACTATGCATGTAGATGAGGATCACACTAGGACAAAGTCATAATTTTACATATAGCTTAGGATGAAGGTAGTAGTTCAAATTTTCCTCCTTTTAAATGGATACCCATCATCCAAATAAGTTCTACAAATCATTTCTAAGCAAGGCGGAGAGGGAAAATTACTTTTACTCAACATTTAGCGTTATTACAGTATCTTTAATTTAGGTGAGGTCAGTTAATGGGACCAATAAATGTGAATCTTTTGTGTGTGGTGTGTATACTTCATATAAATTACATGAAATTTCCTGTTTATCAGCAAGAGTATTTGTACCCATTTTATAAAATATGTATAAGGACATCAGATGAGATGAAATGAAGAAGTCAGAAGACTTGGGTTCTAAAGATTGCTGAATGAATGTACCTGCCATGAACCAATGGTGTTACTTTTGAGTTATTAAATTCCCCTTGCCTGGATATTTTCATCTGTGAGACAGGTGTTTTTAATTCAGTTACCTATAGCCACACTTCCACCTCCATTGTTCTATGGCTTCTATAATAAAGTTACCCTTTAATATTGAAGTTGAATTCAGAGCTGCAAGAAATAAGTTTAGGGAAAAAGATTTTTCAAGACCTTCAGCTAGAACAAATAAGCCAGAAACCTTTGCATGAGTTGGTCCTAGCCCTCTTTTGGTTCCATGGACTCAGGAATCTGTCCTGACACCTCAGCTACCATGCCCAGCTCTGCTGCTATTGTCTGTGTTAACATAATTAGTCAGGTAGCTTTTAATAACAGTTAATATTGTTTCTGTTATTTTTCTCTGTTATTATTTTTTGAGACATTTATTATTTGGACAAAAATTGCAATTTATTTCTAACATAGATGGTTAACTTTAAGAATTCTCAGCAGCTAGCCAGTCTACCACCCCCAAACAACTTTATTTAAAAGAAGAAAAGGATTATGGAATGGTCAGGTTACTTTGTTTATAAGTAACAATTGTCTTCTTGAATTTATACATAATCAAAGATTCTCAATTCATTTAAAAGCAAACAATTGAGCTGAAAGCAATTTAATTGTTATAGACCCAGATGCAGGATCCATTAAAGGGATTTGCTACTAAGAGAGATCGGCAGCAGAAAGGTACAGGTTTTAATGTCATGAGTTGACGTGGGAATGTTTAAAACTTTGAAGGTAGTTCTTTGAATAATCTCATCCATAACTAGTAAGGCTTCACTGAATATCGATTTTGACTTCCAGGCCATTAATTGTCAGCATTCTGTTCTAAGATAAAAAGTTAAATCTAGTAATGGTTATTTTATTTTACATTTGCTTTAAAAAAATGGTATATCTGAAGTTCAACCGAATATGAACTTTTATGGAGTGCTTGGAATTTCCTTCCAGTGCAATGATATTAATGGCATCCTGGGCTCTGTTAAATGAAAGACAACTGAGGAAATTAGCGAGGTATTTATTTCTATGAGTTGTGAAAGCTCAGTTTTCTAACCTAGAAAATGCTTTCATAGTGGTGTGGTGGTGTGGATCGTTAAGAGTATTTATTTTGTGATTTTAATTGAGCTTTCCAGGTCATGCCTACTGAATTTTGGATCTTCCCCCCAGCCATTCATCTTTTGATCTTATGGTTTATATTATCTTCAGAAACTTTCAGTAAAGTCGATGCTGATTTTTTCACTTAGATAAGCTTATTCTTTCCTTTTAATAAAGCAAAGGAATTTCTCCAAAATCAAAGAGTTAAAAAATGTTGGGAACATTTAAAAAGTGAATTTAGTCTAAGAGGTCATGTATATACTAATGGTGACTAACAAAATTGAACACACAATAGAATATCTAGTTTAGGAGTAGATATTCAGTTTCACATTATATATAAAGAGGAGTTTTAGAGCTGAAATTCTATTTTAAAGCGATACTAGAGGACAGTAATTTTTAAATAGAAAGAGCAGGGGGAAAGTGCATCCTTCCCAGAGAAGTAGATCAAAAGAGGAGAAGAATTTTTCAGGCTTCACTCACCCTGCCTTTACCTGCCTACAATGCTAACATACTTCTCCTTGGGCACCTCCCACCACCCATCTCAAAGTACCATCATTGTTACTAATAGGAGTCTGTGCTGACCTCAAGTGTGATGATGTAGAAGAAAAGTTGAAACCATTGCACTTTGGCGTGCATTGTACACTTAAAGGACCCAAGTACTAGATGCAAAATCTAAATGAATTACTGGGAGATGTGAAGGAACTTTTTTTTTCTCTGAAATATGCTTTTTTTTCCCCTAATTTCGAAAGACCAGTGGGTATAAGATGTATTTCCAGTCCCTGTTAACTCTATCAGAAAAAGAAGAGTGAAAGAGTGAGGAAAAAGAGAACTGACCCTTGGTCTCAGCCTCGTGGACTCAGTGGGTCCAAGGTGAACTGGAAGGCAAATGCCCTGTCTGAGGAGGGGCAACTGCTGCCCGTTTTCTCCTGATGGTTTACCAGGAAGATATGTGGGCTCTGGATTGCCAGATCTAGGTTTTTTTTTTTTTTTTTTCAGAAGATGTTTTTAATGTGTATTTTTATATGAAATCTCACACGTTTCAAATACTGACTACTAATATGGAAAATGTTTTAACAGTGTGCAACAAGCAAAGCCCAATTGCAGGTTACACATTTGGAACTTCTGATCTGTAATTTTATTTTATCTTGTTTTATTGGGAACGGATATATATATATATATATATATATATATATATATATATATATGCAGGGAGGGGAGATGAAAATTATTTCAACTCAATATTATTATAATATCTTCAACTTAGGTGAATTCAGTTAATGGGGCAGTAAGTTGAATCTTTTGTTTGCTGTACTTACAACTTAGGTAAATTACATTCAAGTTCCTTGTTTATCAGCAAGAGCATTTGCACCCATTTTATACAATATTGGTAAAATCATATGTGGTAAAATGAAGGAGGAGACTTGGTTTCTAAAGATTTGCTGAGTGAATAAATATATATCTGTACCTAATAAAACTATAACATATACATACCTATACTTAATATATACACACACAAACACACACATATATATATACACATAGATAAAACACATATATCTTAGCAATTTTCAAAAATCAAGGCTCAAGACCAAGGAAGAATGGCATACAAGACAGACAAACTCAGAGTTTAAAAGAAAAATAATCTGGATTGTGGGTTAACTCAGATGACTCACAATTTTCTGTGCCCCAGTTTCCTCTCCTGTAAAGAAAATAGGCAGATTAAATGTCCTCTAAGCTATATTCTACCCAGAAAGTTCTATAATTTTAACATCCATGAGGAGTTCACCAAAATAATTTAGAAATGCATGAGTTTAAATGTGCATGTTTTCACATGTCTGGATTTATAAGCATAGAAGTAGTTAAAGGTGTAATTAATTAATAACAGCTATTGGCCCAAAGTATTCTATTTTTTTTTTCATTTGTAGTAGCCAATGGTCTACATCATTTAGGCCCACATTCTTACCTATTATACTATATTGCATTGCCTACTCAAGTGTCTATGGAAAGAACAGTTATAGAGCTACTTACCTACAGAATACATCACTCCAGAAAACAAACCAAGAATTATTTTAGAAAAATTGTACTCTTAATTCAAAATTTCGCATTAAATAACTACAATATTTAAACATTCATTTTGTTTACTATTGTTTTAATATACAATGTTTATGCTGCTTTAGAACAATTACCCGGCAATTCCACTGAAATCCCATTTCCAGCTAACACGTGGTTCTGTTTTCTCTTTCAGTGCAGAAAAGCAGAGAAGTAGAATTGTTATACTTCCATTCAGATATAAGAGATTAGATGTGTATTTTCACTGTTTTATTTTAAAAAATGAATAATTTATGATGAGTATATTTAGGTATCACTATTTTGTCTAATCTAATGACTCCCAAGGTTATATGTACATCAAAATCACCAAGGTGCTGTTAAAAATATGGACCTCAACCTTAGAGATTCTGATTTCTGGTTCAAGATAGGGGAGGTGCTATTGTAATCTAATAACTTTATTTACAGATAAGGAATTGTTTACACAGGTAAGTTCAATGGTTTTAAGATAGGAATTTATCTTTCATTTTTTGACTTGAGTGGATTGTAACTGGACAAACTGAAAGCAACATTTTTGGACCTGGACTAGCCACAAATGCAAATCTTGATGCAGACTTCTTTCTAGTTGCATTCATTTTTAAATGTAAAAAAATCAATTATTTCTAATGACATCTGATTTTAAATATTAAATGTGACCTAATCAAAATTGACAAATAAATAAGAACAATATGTTAAGTAATTGTTACGGCCACAATATGTCCTCCCAAGGTTTAAATGTTACAACCCTAACCTCCCAGTATCTCAGAATGGGACTGTGTTTGGAGACAGGGCCTTAAAGAAGTGATAAAGTAAAAATGATGCTGTTACAATGAGTCCTAATGTAATCTGACTGGTGCCCTTATAAGAAGGGGACATTTAGGATGGGCACACTGGCTTACACCTGTAATCTGAACACTTGGGGAGGCCAAGGCAAGAGGATTACTTGAACCCAGGAGTTGAAGACCAACCTGGGCATCATAGTGAAAACCTGTCTCTACAAAAAATAAAAAATTAGCTGGGTGCAGTGGCGTGTGACTGTAGACCCAGCTACTTAGGAGGCTAAATAAAGCATGAGGATTCCTTGAGCCGTGGAGTTCAAGATTGCAGTGAGCCATGATGGTGCCACTTTGCTCCAGCATGAGAGACAGAGCAAGACCCTGTCTGGGGAAAAAAAAAAAAAAAAGAGAAATTTGGCCACAGAAGAGACACCAGGGACATAATGATGTAAGGACACAGTGGCCATCTGCAAGCCATGGAGAGGCCTCAGGAAAAAACAGTACTGCTGACACCTTGATCTTGGATTTCCAGCCCCCAAACAAACCTGGGAGAAAATAAGTTTCTGTTGTTGAAGCCACCCAGTCTGTGATATGTTGTTATGGCAGCCCTAGCAAAGTAATAGTAATTTTAGGTAAAATAAACAATAGATACATATATAAATTGTCTTCTCTGTTTATCACAGTTTTCCCAGACCTCTGTAAGTATATTTTCCAAAGAAATGATGTTGAAATGGAAGCTGTGTCATTAAGGACTTAATATTGAATGAAACATAAAACTGACAAGTTGTATATAACACAGGGAAAAAAATATCATTATAAACAGGGATGGGGTGGGGTAGGTGGATGATGTGAATAAGATTTTGGGGCTCAGGATCCAGGTGAGGCCAGAAACAACTCATGTGAAGATGTTCAGCCAATTTGTTTTTACTGAAGGGCATGAATTTTTTTACCCATATACTTATCCTCTGAAGCACTGAATTTAACTTCTAGAGTAATTTGAAATAGTAGCATCATTATAAAAGCAGTAGAACTCTGGAGGTGAAAGAGAGGCTACAGGTAACTGAATTAAAAACGTTTGTCTCGCAGAGGAAAATATCTAGGACAATCGAATCAAATGACTCAGAGTAACATCATCAGTTCATGGCAGATGCATTTATTCAGCAAATCTTCAGAATCCAGGTCTCCTGACTCCTTCTTAATTTTAAAACATATGGATTCTTATAAATATTTTGTAAAATGGGTGCAAATGCCCTTGATGGTAAAAGGAAGCTTCTCTGTAATTTACATAAAGTATAAGAAGCGCCACACATAAGACATTCAAACTTACTGTCCCATTAACTGATTTCATTTATGTTAACAATACTAACTGTAATAACACTAAAAATTGAATAATTTGCTTCCTTCCTGAAAAATATAAGTTCCATTGCACCTGAGGTCATCTTGCTGAGAAACACCCTGGATGAAAGACATCCTTGGGGGCCCTCACCCTGGGCCAACCTGCCTACCAGTTGCACCCACTTGAGTGAGCATGGACAAGACCAGCAAAAAAACCCCAGTCAATCAACCAATAGAATAATGAGGAACAATAAATTGTTGTTTTAACCCTTTAAGTTTTGAATTAGTTTGTTAGGAAAAGGCTAAATGAAACAACACTTTTTAAGGAAATCATTTAATTAATACTCTCATAGAGATAGTAATAGTTATTGTGATCATTAAATAATAAAAATGTGTTGTGAAAAAAGAATGATCAGAACAGAAGAAAAAGTTCCTAGAACTTATGAATAGCCAAAATGCAATATTCAAAAAAAGTCTTGGAGGATACAATTATCCACTCATAGAACTAAAAACACATCCATATGGAAAATTGGAAAGAAAAGATAATAAAATGAGACGATCTGGAGGCCCAACAATTGATTTTTTAAAAGTGTTCTAGAAAATGAAGTCAGAAGAGAGGCTACCGAGGAGAATCACAGAAAACGTTTCTAATATGGAAGAACACACTTTTCTGGATTGAAAAGGGCCACACAATCAAATTTAAAAAAAGGAAGAAAAAAAAAGCCCCCATGCAAAGGCTACTGCCACGTTTCCTAAAAGCCCCCAGAAAGAATACAAAAGGGTCATATATGCAGGATTATTAATCAAAATCATTTGACTTCTCAATAGTTCTTCTGGATGCTGAGGACTTTGGAGCAATACCTTCAAAATGTGGAGGGAAAATTATTTTCAAAAAATAAAACTATATCCACTAAAACTATCAAATGTGAAAGTAGAATAAACATAATTTTAATATACAATGTCAAGAAGTAGTCCTTTGCTGCTTCTGTTAGGCAGTTGCTGGAAGGTATTCATTAGCAAAATAAATGAGAAACCTACCAAGGGGGAAACCATGGGATTGAGGATACAGGAGCTCCTATACAAGAGAGCAGCAAAGAGAAGTCTCAGGACACCAGCCATGCACAGCTTGGAGTTGGAGGGCAGAGAGTTGCAGGAGGAAGACGTCCAGGGGAAAAAATGAAATGATAGAAATTATTTGAGTTGTCTGAGCATATGGAGAAAGTATGAATAAGTCTTTAACAGATTTGCTGGAGTATGTAGAAAAAAATAGCAAACGATCCATAAAAATCCAAGCAAATTTTTAAAAATGATATTCTGCAAGAAAAAATAATAAAAAGTAAAAAGAAAATTAATCATAGACTTTAGTTCCACAAAGATTTTCCCAGCATGAGCTTCAAATGATTATATAGTAACAGTTTGAGTTTTTCAGTCTTTGGGGGAAGGAGTTACTTAGTAGAGAATATAAATTCCATGAGGGAAGGATTCTTCTGCTTCGTGGATGGATCCCTAGTGCATAGACCTGCAACTTAGTGGTGCTTCATAAAATTTGAATGAATGAATATCTGGGTCTCCAAATACAGAAGGCTTTTCCTCTTCAGACCAACAAACTTTCTAACTGCTTTCAAAATGGACTACACCATTATCTAGCAGAACTTTCTTAGATTACTTGGAAATATCTGTGCAGTTACGGTACTCTCTACAAACAGGGAAGTTATTTTTATTAAGCAGATCCAACTTGCTATGCTTTTGGAGTGATTTGTTTGCCTTTTTTACTTACTCTGTTTGCTTAGCAGTTATTCAATTTAGCAAATATTTATGTATTTACCGAACACCCACTATATGCCAGGCACTATGCTATGGCCTGAAGATATAGAGTGGGGGAAACAAAAAACCCAAAAGATGCTCTTCCTGTCATCACGGGGTGAAATGTTAATAGTGAGAAAAACAGCCATTAAACAAATAATTAAAGCTGGAATGAGTGTTATGAAAGAAATTACAGAAGACAATGAGAGATGTAATAGTGAGAGTGGGTGGGTACAGACATATCTTTAATCTGAAACCTAAACTATAATAACCTTATCCTGCAATGTTATTGAACATTTACTCTGTAATGGTCTACAGAAAGAAAACTAGAAGATGCTCACAAGTTTGCACTGCCAGTAAGTTGTATAGTTGTAACACAAACCCAGTTAATCTGTTTTTAGAATCCATAATCAACTACTATGCTATGTTGCATTTCTGGAATAATCTGCATGAAGACAGCTAGCATTTATGGTGCACTTATTATATTCAGGTGTTATATGAAGTGCCTTATAGAGATCATCTTATTTAGTTCTCACAAAACCCTAATAGGTAATTTTTATTGTCATAAATTGAAAAGCATGGATACAATATTTTGTAGCATTTCCTATCAAGAGGTAGAGTCAGTTTCTCCACTTCTTAATCTGGGGTGGCCTTGTGACTTTTGACCACAGATGTGTCAGTGAAGCCATATTACAGATGCTGGCCTCAGCCAGTCCACCAACTGACTGCAACTGCCTGAGTGAGCCCAGGAAAAACCAGCAGAAGAATCATCCAACTAACCCATGGAATCATGAGAAACAAGTCAATGTTTAAGCCACTAAGTTCTGAAGCATATTGTGATGCAGCAATAGGTAGCTGTTACAACTATTTGTATCCCCAGTTAGAGGGCTTAAAGTATCTTGTTTAGAGTGACAAAGCTGATAGCTGATTTCCAATTCGAGCCCACATTGCATTGCTGGAGTTCAGGCTAGGAGGTAGAGGAGTGGGGAAAGAAGAGATCATGGAGAGTTTCAGACAGCAAAGAAAACATCACATTTTCTCAAATGTAAGAACTAAAACAAACAAGCAAGGAGGTGTCAACTTGGTAAAGGAAACCCAGGTGAGGCCAGCAGGGGTCTGACCACCACCTTTGGAGTCTTGCAGGCATCTGGCACTCACCTTTCCATTCTGATAATGGTGGTTTACAAACATCTCTGCAAATTTGTTAACACTTCTCCTTCCATCTCTCCAAAAGAAAGGAGAGTCTCATTTCTCTCCCCTGGATTATGGGCTGGTCTCAGAGACTTGTTTCTAGGTGGCAGGATGTAGCAAAAGTGAATGTTATGGACCATATGTTTGTGTGCCCCTAACCCCAATTCATGTGTTGAAGCCCTAACCCCCTAGTGTGATAGTAGTAAGAAGTCAAGCTTTTAGTGGATAATTAGGTTAAGATCATGAGAACCCCCAAGAAGGATGATTGCCCTTATAAGGAGAAGAGGAGGCGCCAGTGCTTTATCTCTCACCATCTGAGCATATAGTAAGAATGCAACCATTGGCAAACCAGGATGAGGGCTCCGCTCCCACCAGCACCCAACCATGCAGGTGCCCTGATCTCAGACTTCTAGCCTCCAGAATTGTAAGGGATAAATATATGTGGTTTCAGTCACTCCATCAGTGGTATTTTGTTATGGCAGCCTGAGCTGCTTAAGATAGCGAAGCCATGAGATGTCCAGGGCTCGGCCATAAAGGCCATTTAGCTTCTTCCTGGCTCCCTCTTTCACTCTCAAAGTACATTCCCTAGGACCGTGAAGCTAATGTGAAAGAAGTCTGGCTACCCTGAAGCCACCATGCTGGTGGGACCCGTGGAGAAAACACATAGAGACAGAGAATAAGGCCTGAGGGGCCACAGCTATTCCAGCCCCCAGCTTTTTGAGCCTTTCCAGCCCAAATGTCAAACTTAAAATGCAGTAAGCCATCACATAGTTCTGAAGAACCATGGTGGTCTCCAGGTGGCCTTGGAATGACCCATTTCTTCCCCTGTTCTTGCTTGTAGTTCTCAACAATAAGTGTAGAGTGTGCTGGAAATGCAACATACTGTGATAAGGAGGAAATAGACGGAATAGCCCAGGCCCTGTTCCAGCCTCTCCTAGAGAGAGGATGTCCTGCCATACGTTAGCCCAGCACGTTATGTTATTGCCCTAGGGTATAAAACCCAGGGCAGGCCGCTTTTCTGGTTCCCTCAGCTGCAGTGCAAGTGGGACATTCACAGACAAGATTCCATCCACCCTGGGTGGCTTTCCTGAGCCTCAGGGAACTGGACCACTCTGAGTCTAGGCTGCGGTCACTTGCTGCTTATCTATAAGTCATAAACCCATGTGACTTACGTGTGAGAGTGCTCTGTCTCACCAAATAAGCGGGAAGAGTGAAGCCCAGAATGCACTAGGCTAAAGTTATAATCTGTGCACAGTAAACCTGCAAAGCAATTCCAACCCTGAGCCTTAGTGCTGCCCACTTTGTGCCCTACCCGAATTTCATACCCATAGGCAAAATTAATGTGATTTGGGGTGGTTTGCTATGCAGCAATTGACAACCAACTTTGTGATTGTGTTTGATCTCTGTAGCCCTCCTCTTCCTTCTAATTTGTTACTTCAAGGAAACCAGTTAAGATTTTGTGTAAAGAGAGTGAAAATACACTGAGAATCTACTTGGAGTGGCCTCCTGTGAAGGAAGCGTGTGACATCTCTTTCTAGATTTTTCAGTGTGAATTTATATTTTCTAGACATGATTGTGCTTGCTTCCCTGTTTGATTTTGTGTTGGTTTCTCTTTTCAGAAGCATATCACTGAGTTCTAGATAGTTAGAGGGCAATATTTCATAATATTTTCTTTTCTACACCATTTTTCACAGGCTGCACTTCTGTTATTTAACTAAAAAGGGAAAATAATTGCTAATACCAATTCTTCTCTAAAAACAATCTGGTAATAGGAATAATTTCCTAAATGTAAAGCCCACAAAGTAGATAATTTTCGCCACTTTTGATTTTTGGAACAAAGATTCCACAATGGGGCTACAAATGCTGAGAGCGCTGAAATCCTCGCTTTTATTCAATTAAGCAGCTTTAAGGACCCAGTTAAAACATGAAAACAGACTCAGAAAAAATAACTTTCCTGTGAGACTCAAGCTCTCAACAGCAGAGTCATTCACTTTTTATGATCGTTATAATTATTAGTAGTGATGGTGATAACAATATATCATTTATATAGAGCTTTAGAATTGCACAAAGCTTTCCTACCATCATTTATTAGCTAATCTTCAGAACACTCTTCAGTAATAAGTCAATATTTCTGCCTCCATTTAACAGATAGGAAATTGAGGCACAATGTGCTTGAATCACTTGTCTAAAATCAGTTCCTGGCCTGAGTGAAAGACTCCACAACGTTACTGAAGGCAGCATCCTGCCAGACCAGCCTGCATTTCACTCAACAAATCTCTCTAACTGCTTCTAATAGAAATGACTAAGAGCTTGAGTTTTGAAACAGATTCTCTGATGTTTTAGGAAACAATTTAAGAATAGTCCTCCAAAATGAAAATTCTTCTCAATTGAAAGTATAATTTGAGGATAAAAATAAATGTGCAAGTTAAACTTTTAACTGTATCAGGAACATTCTTAATTAAGCCTTTCAAGGTTAATGCCAGAACTCTTGAAAATAATGGGTGAATTGAATTATGTACCTGAAATGTTTCAAGTGTAACCTGGAGAGGACATGATATTATCCTTCTGAGTGAATTTTAGGGATGGCTCAGCTCTCAACAATGTCTCATGTATGGCTAAATAATACATAACATTTAATAACCTAAGTAGGAATTGTCAAATTCAATAGAAAATGTTACTGCATTTTTCAGGCTTATACCAGATGCAGATTTTATCATCTCTATTGTTAGAGATAATAGTGATGCCTAAGTCTTACTAACCTGGTACTGTGGCTATAATCCTAACTATTCATTTCTCTATAGATCTTGTAGTTCTTTATACTGAAGATTCTACCTCTACTTTCTCTACTTCTCTCCCATGCCTTACCACTCTATCAATGAAGCACAATCAGTGTCTAGCTGGAGTAAACCACCTCAATTTTACCCATTGCAAACTGATATTTTGTTCTCAAACAGTAAAACAAACTAGGATATCTTAGTACACCCTTGCAAAACTCGTTGAAACTTGGCATTTGTGCTTTTAGCACAAATATGACAACCAAGAACCCATTCTCCTGGCCTCCACTTAGAGATGCCCATCACCCAGCACCCATTTCATGTCAGGTCCTGCCAATTGTGCCTTGTGGCTGACACATTAGCCCACACACACACAACCATGGCACAGTCTCTATGAAATCAGAAGACTTTTTTTTTTTTTTCTGGCTTCCTCATCCTCCAAGCAAGAATTCAAATGTCAATCACCTTTAGTTAGATTGCATAAAGTAGCATCATAAAAATGGTAACCAATCCAATTGCAAATCACTTGATGAATCTTCTTTGAAGAGTTGCCAATAATGCTAATCATCAAATGGTTGAATCCCGCTTTGTAAAGATGCGTTTGTGAAGAACAGCAATCTCTGTGACTTTGACAAAGGAACTGCTGACTTGCATCACTGTTTGTCTTTTGATGTGAAAGAGCAAATCGATTTATAGAGCCTTTGCTTGCAGATGTAGGATATGATTAGTATGCAGAAAGACCTTTCCACAGTGTCATTTGTTTATTTAGCTGCCTCTGCACTCCGCTCTGATTGTGTATACCTAATTAACGTATACAAAGCTAAAAGAAATAAAACCATGGGTCCACAATCACAGGCATGTCGCCTGTCACCATGGGGTGGGGGACACTACAATTGTATTACCTGTATACCAAATAAAGCATGTTGATATGTGAAACAACAATGAAAATGTAAGAATTTTTCTCATCAAAGTTCTTCTTGGCTATTTATAAACTCAGATAGGCGGGAATGAACCTGTTTAAACAGGAAAGGGATGTACTTTCTTTTCTGTCTTTGTATTTGAATTTTTATTCAAAGCAGTTGTTGAGTCTTTATGAAAAGTACTTGTGATTTCTTCCAGAGGTCAAAGTACTTTGTAAAACATCCTGTGAGACCTGAATCATCCCGTTCTTCAAGGCCTCACTGTTCAGATGCTTGGAAATTTTAGCTGAGAATGAGTTTAAAGTGAAAAGCAAAGACGCTAGAGACCTTCATGTCAATAATGAATGATCAATAGAAGTCACACACTTGAAAATTGACATTCAGTCAGCAGTTCCCTGTTATTCACGCACATTTCACATTGTCTATTCAGGTTCTGCAAGAAGCACTGGTAGCAAAATGGCAAAGCTGTTAAATCTCTAGACTACCAAATAATGAAATCCAGAGTGACATCTAGTGACATCTCATATTAGAAGCACTCGTTTTGCATCTTGTAAACCCTAGCCACATTATCTGGCACCATCAATAAGCTAGCCTTTGCAGATAGGGACCAGCACTTTCTATGTAGTCACCAATGAAATGCTAAAATTATTTGCTTAAATACTGGTTGCCTCCAATGTTTGCCTGACACAAATATCACTTATTTTCCATCACCAAACTATGAAAACTTCAATCATTGACTCCAAGTTTAAGTGGCTTTTTGAATTTCTCCTGAGCTCTTCCATCGATGGCAGGCAAGCTTTTCACTAGTTCTCACATTGCTCTGTCTCTGCTTTAATATGAACAGCATGCCAGGCCCATTGCCTTAAATCATGCCAGGGAGCTGCCAGAATAGTTCAAACCTCTCCAAGAGCAGAAGCCAAGGGAGCTGTTATCTTATTGCTGAAACCCAGAACATGCCCTTCCACTTAAATCACTGGTGTCATGGTCTCATTTGCAATGAAATTTCTTTAATTTTTTTTTTCTAGTGTATAAGGGAATTTTTCTTTTCCTGGGGGGTGGGGCAGGGAAAAGAGTTGTTCTAAATATTGTAACCATTTTAGGAAAAGAGAAAAACTTTAAATGGAAGGGGTAAAATTAATATAGTGTTAAACATGAAACACTCAGTAAATCTGATTTTCATGGTCTTTGGGCATTTAACAATGACTTTTTAACCTGATGTGCATTTACTATGACTTTTTAACCTGATGGAAACCTCAACTGGAGTATAACAAAGGGATGTTCCATAAATTCTCAATACAATGAATATGTCTGTTTTTTAAGTAGGTCTCTTTTTAATATAACTGTTTTCTATTTCAAAGGCTCCTCCTCAAATGGGAGATGAAGGGTATGTCACACATGAAATAAAATAAATTCTCAGAAGGAAGGTGCAATGGTCTGTGGGTAAGAGACATGTTTCCTGCTAAAGCAGTAATTAAAAACAAAATGATATAAATCCATCTTGCGGTTCCATGGCAACAACAAAAAAGAATTAAGCAGTATTCCCTCCTAGATATTATAAAAACTGGTTGATATGAAGACTATGATGGCATTAAAATCAAATTTCTCTAGGATTTCAGGTGTAAGTTTTATGCATTAATTCATACATGCCACGGTGGTAGGCAGGTGCTAATGGTAAAAGCTAGAACAAGAGAGTCAAGGTCCTGTCTTTAAGCTACAAATTAAGATATCAATTCCTGCCAGGACTCGGGCTCACAGAGAGAAAAACTATCTAGACTGATTAATGAGCCTCAATTTACCTTTCTGTTGACTTTATTTTGGCAATTGTCTCCACTTTGAATTTACAAAATTGTTCTTTACTTCATCGAATCAGTTTCATTTCATTCAACCCCTCTACCCTCACCTTTATAACATGAATAAACAGAGCCCTGAGAATTTAAACACTTTCCCCCATGGTGGCAGTTTTAACATACATCAGATCTGAATGAAAATTTAGGCTTCCTGATTTCCATTAATTTTTTTCCCACTGTATCACCTGGCTTCATGTTAACACACTGTAAGGCCAGGCAGAAAGCATAATAATTAATGTCAGAAATAAAACAGTAAACAATTTCACAATTTTGTTAATCTGTTAATTTTTCACTTTTCTCTACATTCTATTTGGAGTTAATTTACAGATAAAGCACATATTTTAGGCAACTCATAACTCCTCTAATTTGAGGAAGGCAACATTTTGTAGGAGGAAAACAGTGACATAAGAAAAAAAGAATATTTGCAGTTTTATTCTTATTTTGGTAATTATTGGAGAGATTTTGAATCACTCTTTTTATCTGTTAAAAAAAATTTCATACCATGATTTCTAACCTGTCTCTTAGTTCTAAAAATTTTACTCTAGATATGTACATTTACCTTTTAACACCTAATCCACATATCTTAGAATATAATTCTGTCATTATCCAGTACAAAATATTGTTTTCTCACATAATTACATAATGAGTTCAAGTTATATACATCTGTAAATACATGATATGGTTTGGTTGTGTCCCCACCCAAAATCTCATCTTGAATTGTAATCCCCATAATCCTCATGTGTCAAAGGAGAGACCAGGTGGAAATAACTGAATCATGGGGGTGGTTTTCCACATGCTGTTCTCATGACAGTGAATGAGTTCTCATGAGATCTGATGGTTTCGTAAGTGTTTGGCAGTTCTTCCTTCATTCATTCTCCTTCCTGCCACCTTGTGAAGAAGGTGCCTTACTCCTGCTTTGCCTTCTGCCACGACTGTAAGTTTCCTGAGGCCTCCCTAGCCATGCTGAACCGTGAGTCAGTTAAACCTCTTTCCTTTATAAATTTCCCAGTCTCAGGCAGTTCTTTATAGCAGTGTGAAAACTAATATAATACAGTAGCAGGAATATTTTATTAGTTAATTTGAGTAAATAGAAACTACTCATCAATTATCAAAAACCTTTCTATATTTAAAAAATGAGCAGCAAATCCCCTTTTCCTAAACATAAATACCAAGAGCAAATCCTAGATAGTGTAGAGGATGAACAGTGTCTTTCCTTCTCATCTGAGGTTCTTGGCTGAGGTCCCTATAACAAAAGACAGATTAACAAGATAAAGGCATATGAATGTATTTAATATAAGTTTTATAAGGAAATGAAGACCTGAAGAAACGTGTAAACCAATGTATTTTTTATGCCAGATTTAATAAAGAAATTGATAGTCCATGGAGAAGTATGACTGGACAAAGGGGCTATGATCTAATGGTAAAAAGCTAGGGAAAACAGCAAATTGTGTTTGTTCAGATTTTTCCCTATCTTCAGAGATAAGGATGTTCCTTTATAGGCATAGGTAGGTGCCTCTCGAATGAGGGTCTTATGATCAGTTTCAGGGAAAGGCCAGAAAAAAAATATTTCCTAGGTTTTATAACCTGCTTCAAGGAAAAAGGGAGAAAGGGGAGAGTGGCCTTCCTGCTTCTGCTGTTTTCTGACATGCCATGGTGCCATATTTTCTAGTAACATGTCCCAAACACCATCAGTAGAAAAGAAAGGTATTTCTCCTTCATCTTGTATCTTGCCAATTTATTTTACCTCCTTCTTGGCAAAATAATCTACACAGGTTCTTCTCTAATTTTTATACTCTCTTTTAACATTTGGATATTTTATGCCATTGCTATTTTTCATTATTTTTAAAGGTAAACTTATAGAATAGTAGTATCACTAAACTGTCTTTTTCATCTTTACATCTCCATAGCTCATAAGACTGCCTGCTCTTATACATGGTATTTTTCAATAATGTGTTTTTGTTTATTTGTTTGTTTTTTGAAACAGACTGTTGCTCTGTCACCTAGGCTGGAGTAGATTGGCGTGATCTAGACTCACTGCAACCTCCGCCTCCTGGGTTCAAGCGACTCTCCTGTCTCAGCCTTCTGAATAGCTGGGATTATAGGCATATACAATTACGCCCAGCTAATTTTTGTATTTTTAGTAGAGACTGGGTTTCACCACCTTGGCCATGCTGGTCTTTAACTCCTGACCTCAGGTGATCTGCCCACCTCAGCCTTCCAAAGTTCTGGGATTACAGGTGTGAGCAACTGAGCCCAGTCCAATAATGTGTTTTAATGACAACTGCACGCACACAAATTAGGGCCAGAAGGAAACTTAGAGATTACTAATTCAGCTGTCTCATTTTAAGGCCATATAGTCACTGAGTCCCACAGAGATTCGATGACTTGCCCAATGTTACCTAACCAGTCAATAAAAGGAATTAGATGCCTCCTGACTGATAATCCATATTAGTTTTTCCTCTTCAAAGATATGTTGGAAATATTCTGTGCAGGTGGTGTTTGCTTACATTTCCTACAATTAATTCCTGTACACATCTCTCATATAATCAAAACCAAAACCACATGTTCTGCCATTTATAATTAATAGGTTTGTCCGTGCTACTTTATCAAACTCGGAACATTGCACGTGTGGTAGGCTGAATAACAGACCCAAAATATAGCTAGGTTCTAAAACTCAGAACCTGTGAATGTTACATATGTGGCAAAAGAAACTTAGGAGACAGAATTAAGTATCTTGAGATGGGGGAAGTTATCATGGATTATCTGAGTGGGTCTTAAATGTGAGTCCGTGTGGTTACCACAAGGCAAAAGGAGATTTGATACCAAAAAGAAAGTAATGTTAGGATTGAAGAAAGATGCTACACTGCTAGCACTGGAGATGATGGAAGGGGCCAGGAGCCAAGGAATGCAAGCAATGAGGCTCTAGATGCTGGAAAAGACAGGAAAATGGATTGTCCTACAGCCTCTAGAAGGAGTACAGCCCTACAGACACCTTGGTTTCAGTCCAGTGAAACTGATTTCAGACTTCTGACTTTCTGAAATAAGAGAGTAAATGTGTGCTGTTTTAAGCCACTGTTTGTAATAATTTGTTACAACAGCAAATAGAAACAAATATATTAGACATGGTATTGGTTGGGATTTAAGAGTCCTGGCTTGAACTCACTGACTTGCATCATCTCTCTAGATGTTAATTCTACAAATGCCTGTGACTCTCAGATGCATCATGAAATTTCTCAGTACCATACTTTCACTCAAGCTCAGAGAGCCATCTCAATTTGAGATAACACTGCTCTGCTAGATACCCAGATAGAGTCATAGGCACAGTTCATGTTACCCTATAAAAACCTTGGCATAAAATTTTAAAAGTTGCCCTCTAGGAAAATAAATTAGAAAAAAAAATGGAGCCTTTACAGGAAGAATAAAGTCCCTCCCTATTCCAGACAGCATGGTGCTGAAAGGGGCCCAAGCTTAGACTAGTGGAACATTGACCAAATTTTATTTCCTCTTGATGCCCAGACCTTTATTCAGTGCACACCTTATGCCAGGAACCTCCCTAGTGCCCAGCTCCTAAGAAAGAGGGAAGGAGGGAGGAGGAGAGAGAGAAAGAGAGCAAGGGAGGGACAGAGGCAGGGAGGGAGGGAGGGATGGAGGCAGGGGAGAGAGAGAGAAGCTCAGCTCAACACAGCCTCCCACGGAAATAGACAATCTCACTGTCCCACTCCCTCTTCCAACAGGTACAAATCCTCTGTGGAACAGAACAGAGACCTCAGAAATAACACCACACATCTACAACCGTCTGATCTTTGACAAAACTGACAAAAACAAGCAACGGGGAAAGGATCCCCTGTTTAATAAATGGTGCTGGGACAACTGGCTAGCCATACGTAGAAAGCTGAAGTTGGATCCCTTCCTTACACCTGATACAAAAATTAACTCAAGAAGGATTAAAGACTTAAATGTAAGACCTAAAACCATAAAAACCCTAGAAGAAAACCTAGGCAATACCACTCGTAACATAGGCATGGGCAAAGACTTCATGACTAAAGCACCAAAAGCAAGACAACAAAAGCCAAAATAGACAAATGGGATCTAATTAAATTAAAGAGCTTCTGCACAGCACAAGAAGCTATCATCAGAGTAAACAGGCAATCTACAGAATGGGAGAAAATTTTTGCAATCTCTCCATCTGGCAAAGGGCTAATATCCAGAATCTACAAAGAACTTAAATAAATTTACAAGAAAAAAACAACCCCATCAAAAAGTAGGCAAAGGATATGAAAAGACACTTCTCAAATGAAGACATTTATGCAGCCAACAAACATAGGAACAAATGCTCATCATCACTGGCCATTAGAGAAATGCAAATCAAAACCACAATGAGACAGTATCTCACGACAGTTAGAATGGCAATCATTAAAAAATCAGGAAACAACAGATGCTGGAGAGGATGTGGAGAAATAGGAACACTTTTACACTGTTGATGGGAGTGTAAATTAGTTCAACCATTGTGGAAGACAGTGTGGTGATTCCTCAAGGATCTAGAACTAGAAATACTATTGTATTCAGCAATCCCATTACTAGGTATATACACAAAGGATTATAAATCATGCTACTATAAAGACACATGCATATGTATGTTTATTGTAGTGCTATTCGCAATAGCAAAGGCTTGGAACCAACTCAAATGTCCATCAATAATAGACTGGATAAAGAAAATATGCCACATATACACCATGGAATACTATGCAGCCATAAAAAAACGATGAGTTCATTTCATTTGCAGGGACATGACTGAAGCTGGAAACCATTATTCTCAGCAAGCTATCACAAGGACAGAAAACCAAACACCATGTGCTCTCACTCATAACTGGGAGTTGAACAATAAGAACACATGGACACAGGGAGGGGAACATCACACACCAGGGCCTGTCGAGGGGTGGCGGGCTGTTGGAGGGATAGCATTAGGAGAAATACCTAATGTAAATGATGAGCTGATGGGTGCAGCAAACCAACATGGCACATGTATACCTATGTAACAAACCTGCACATTGTGCACATGTACCCCAGAACTTATAAGAAAAAAAAAAAGAATTGTCAGCTTTTTTTACACTAAATTACTACAGGCCTTGAAGGAACAAAAAATAGTGTGCATCATGGAAATGCTGTAATTACAATGTCATCAAAGTGACTTTTTAGATAATTCTTGGTTAAACGTAAATATGGTACATATTCACTGAGATGTCTACTCTCGTATTTGAAGGTCATAATTACAAAAAATAAACTAGTTAATAAGGACCATTTAAATTTTAAAATAAAGAAAAAATGCATATGACCATTAAGATAGAAATTGCATCTATTCACTGTACAATTAAGCTATTATGCTGGTTAGTTTGTTTTTCTAGGGTTGATTATGAAGTTTCCTCCAATTTTCTGAATATTCTCCTTTATTGAAGTTTTATAAGAAGTTTTCTGAATTGCCTTTATCAGAAAATTAATACTGACGAGAAATTACTATAATCACCAAATGTTAGCCACTGTATCGTATTGTATACACAGGACAATCCTTACTCCATAGTTAATACTATGGTAAAAATCTTGGGGATTTTTATTTTAAAGTGACACCTCTTCATTATAGAAAATTTAGAATATATATACAAGCAAAAGAAGGAAACTAGGACAACCTGTAATTCTACAACCACAGATATCCTCTGAAAACAATTTTTAAATTTCACTATAATAAAATATAAGTCATATAATGTGTATAAAACTTATATTTATAGTTTAATAAATAGATACAAATACTCATATAACCATTCCCAGGTCAAAAAATCATACATCATTTTTGCCCCAGAAGTCCTCTGTTTCTCTTTCTAATCATAACCTTCATCCTCTTTCTCCAAGGTAACTGTTATCTTGACATGCGTCATCCTTACTTCTGACTTCCCTTTGCTTTTATCATCCATATATCATCCCTAAATGCTATAGTTTAGTTTTGCCTGTTTTTCAAGTCCTTATAAATGGAATCACACTATTTATTCTTGTGTTTCTTTCTTGCTTTATTTAATATTATATATTTGTAATATTCTTTCACATTGCTGTGTATAGCTATAATTTATTTATTTTTAGTTGTATTATAGTATCCCATTGTGGACCGTACCATAATTTACTTGTCCATTCTACTGATAACAAACATTGTTGCATATGCCTTCAGGCTTACTTTATCAAAAGAGCATCATGCTATTTTATAACCTGCTTTTTGTAATTAATGTTCATAAATATCATTCCACTCCTTTGAATATTCTTTCACTATATAAATTGAGTGGCTTTATATCCCATTTAGACCACATTACAAAATTAAATTGTATATTTAGTTATTTCTAATGTTTTGTAATTATGAACAGTATTTTAAGTGCCATCTTTGTACAAAAACAGCTATGTACATCCGTGATTACTTTGTTATAGTACTTTTTTATAATTGGAATATTTTCCTTAGGATATATTCCTAGAGTTAAAGGATATCAACATTTTTAAGAATATTCACTTTTGACAAATGCCTACCTAGAAAATTTGTCTTTTTATTTTCTCAGTAGAACACCACAAACTACCTATTTTTTTCTGCATTCTTGCCAGCAATATATATTATCTATTTTTATAACCTTCACAAAATTAATAAAGGAAACTGGCCTGTATTATTTGAATTTGCATTCTGTTGACTGCTGAAAGATTAAATATTTCTTTAACTTTAATAGCCATTTGTTACCAAACACTGTCTTTTAACCTACAGATGGGTCATGGGTCATTTTTTTGCAAGACCATCACTTATACATTAATTAATGAATAACAACTCTTTAAAAGTTGTCTTTTCCAGGCCATATTTGTCATTTACATCACTCCAGGCACTAATGAAACTTCATCAAATACTGAGAAAAAGCTGTATTAGTCTGTTCTCATGCTGCTAATAAAGACATACCCAAGAATGGGTAATTTATAAAGGAAAGAGGTTTAATTGACTCACAGTTCCACATGGCTGGGGAGTCCTCACAATCATGACAGAAGGCAAAAGAGGAGCAAAGTCACATATTACATAGCAGCAGGCAAAGAGAGCATGTCCAGGGGAACTGCGCCTTATAAAACCATCAGATCTCATAAGATTTATTCACCATCACAAGAATAGCACAGAAAAGACCTGCCCCGTGATTCAGTTACCTCCCACTGAGTCCCTCCCACGACATGTGGGAATTGTGAGAACTACATATGAGACTTGGGTGGGGACACAGCCAAACCATATCAAAAGCTAAGGCAGCCTTCTGTAGAAAAAAAAATGCCTCTAGAAATCTTGTTGTTATCTATCAAGTTAGGGAGAAAACCTTTCCACTTGGTCAAAATGATGCCATATTGATCATCATCGTGGCCCTGTTGGATCAGCCTGTGTGACCTATATTGTGGCAGTAATCCCCGATGGCCTACTTGTTTAGTTCATAACAAAGAGTAGCTCTCATATTTAAAAAGAGAAAACAATAAGTATAGACATAACACTACTCAAACTACACCTTGTTTTGGGAGTCTCGCCTAGTTCTTCAGGGATGGAAAAAATTGAATTATGAGAAGGCTGACAGACTTCAATGGCTAATCTCCCATATTTTTGTTTTAAAATATCCCTCTACCATGTAGCATTATTTCAGAGTGATCTTCTGCTCAAGATAATCAGTTAAGTTGGGGGCAATTGAATGAATTAATGTCCACAAATTCCATAAACGAAATTAAAGCAAGTACATACAATACCAAGAACAATAGCATTTGGCAATTCATGTGTTATTAAAAATAGGCACAGACCTGTGAATTGAAAAAACTTGTCATAGAACTAAGAATACTCCAAGAAATTTTGATTTCTTCAAAATATTTCCTCACTATCAAAAAAGTTGTTTTCTTATACTAATTTACATGAGATTTTGCACAGGGCTTCCTGGCCACATTTCCTGGAAAAGTTGATCCCTCTGATAGTGTCGACTATGTGATCTGCCAAATACTATCCTATTGTATATTCTTTTCAATATTACAAATAACTTTATACCAACAGGTAATCTTTCCAAGAAAACAGTGCCCGTGTAGTGAAAGAAAAATATTGTTTTCCATAAAAGACATCATTAATTGGCCATTAATTTATTCCAATATTTGGAACACCATGTGAGAATTATTTTTAAATTAGTTTGAAAACACAGGAGCATGGCTTCAATTCCACTTGCAATTTACCAGCACCTCCTCTACACCTAATTTAAAAAGCAAAATTTCTTGTAGTTACATTTCAGGGTTTGTTCAATTTTAACTGCCCAATGTGGAAGCTAAAGGGGTCTTCTAAAAACCAAAACTGGCAGAAGAGATGAAAAACATTTTCTGGCTACCAGAGATGATCCCTACTGGGGGAGAGAGCATACAATTTATCATCCAAACCAGAACCATTTTTAGAATAAAAGGGAGGACTAGTATTATTAATTTACCAGGACAACAGGTATAAATCTGAACTGTCCCAGATAAGCCTGGGCATATGATCTCCCTATCCATACTTGACCTTCGATGAGGTCAATATTTACAGGATTAATGCAGAAGCTTTAGAAAATGACACAGCAAGTTCTGACCTAATATTTACCTTCATTTGGAAACTTCTATTAAAATAACGTAGATTTTGTGGGGGAGGACTGGCCCTTTATCTCAATCAGGACATACCTACAGGACATTGGAAATTACATAATAAGAGAGAAAAACTGTGAAGACATTATAGTTGGAGGGATCAGGGGTTGGTAACTTGAATGGGATTTGTCATTGTGTCTGATCAATAGAGAAATTACTTTCTTACTTAGCACATGAACTTAAAACTCTTCCCCTAGCTGCATCAGAAGAGATAGCACAAAGAACAAAAAGTGAAGTTGCATTAAAGAGAAAGAAAGCTGCCTTCCCTGATTTCAAAGAAAATCAGACAGGCATCACACTTTAGCATTACTATGGCATATTAACATATGAAAATCAATCTGTCTAATATACTACATTAATGAAATAAAGGATATAAATAAAGGATAAAATCATAATCATTCCAAAAGATGCAGAAAATACATTTAACAAAATCTAATAGCGTTTTATAATAAAGAATAGTCAATAAACTAGAAATACAGGAGAACATTCTCAACCTGAAAAAGGACACTAAGGAAAAACCCACAGCTAACATACTTACAAGAGAAAGCTTTCCCTCTAAGATCAAGAACAAAACAAAGATGCCCACTTTCACCACCTGTACTCAATACTGTTCTGTGTGCTTTAGCTGTACCCACTGGGCAAGAAAAAAAAATAAAAGGCATCTCGGTTGGAACAAAAGAGGTGAAATCATCTCATAATTCTAGCAAGCACACATACACACTATTAGAACTAATAAATGAGTTCGGCAATGTTACAGGATAAAAGATTAATATCCAAAAATCAATTATATTTCTATGCACTGGAAATAAAAAATTCAAAAATGAAATGAAGACAAAGATTCCACTTACAATGGAATAAAATACAAACAAATTAAACAAAGGAGGCACAAGGTACACACACTGAAAACTACAAAACATCAGTGAAAGAAATCAAAGACCTAAGTAAATTAAAACATCATTTGTTCATGAGTTGGAAAACTTAATGTTGTTAAGATTCCATAAATTGATCTATCCTATTCAATTCAGTCGCTATCAAAATCCCCACTTCTATTTTGCATAAATTGAAAATTTGCTCTCAAAATGAATTTGGAAATTTAAAGAACCAGAACAGCAAAAGCAATCTTGAAAAAAAAATAAAGTTGGAAGACTCACATTTCCTGATTTCAAATTTTGCAACAAATCTACAGTACTTAAGACAGTGTAGTATTGGCATAGAATAGACATGTAAATCAATAGAATTGAATTGGGAATTAAGATATAGACTCATAGTTTTGTGATATATAAATTACAACAAAAGTGCCACGACAATTCACTAGAGAAAGAATAGTCTTTCCAACAAATAATGCTGAGATAACTGGATATTCACGTGCAAAAGAAAAAACTGAACTCTTACCTCACAGCATATACAAAATTTAACTCAAAATGGATCAAAGAACTTAATGTAAGAGCTAAAACTATAAAAGTCTCAGAAGAAATCACAAGCATAAATCTTAATGAACTTGGATTTGGCAATGGTTTCTTAGATATGACACCAAAAGCACTAGCAACCAAAAAAAATAAGCTGGACAGAAGAAAAATTTAAAACCATTGTACTTCAAAGGAAACTAGCAAAAATTGAAAAAAGAACTCACAAATGAATAAAATATTTGCATATCGCATGTCCGAAAAAGGACTGGTATCCAGAATGTACAAAGAGCTCTCACATCTTGTCTTAATCAATTTGTGCTGCTATACTAAAATATCACAAACTGGATCATTTATTAGGTTGGTGCAAAACTCATCACAGTTTTTGACATTAAAAGTAATAGCAAAAACTGCAATTACTTTTGGACCAACCTTTTTTATTAGGAGCAGGAATGTATTTTTTTTTTAACAGTTCTGTAGGCTGAAAGTCCAAGATCAAGCACTGATAGGTTTGTTGTCTGTTGAGGATCTGGTCTCTGCTTCCAAAATGGTGCCTTGAATGCTGCATCCTCCAGAGGGGATGAACACTGTGTCCTCACAAGGCAGAAGGCGAAAGAGCAAAAAGGGATGAACTTTCTCCAAAAAGCCCTTTTATAAGGGCATCTATTTTCATTCACAAGGGAGAAGTTCTCATGGCCTAATCACCTCTTTAAGGCCCCAACTCTTAATACTATCACATTACCAACACCTGAATTTTGGAGGGGACACATTCAAACTATAACATCTCAACTTAAAAAAAAAAAAAAAAAAGAAAAGAAAAGAAAAAACAACAACAGCATACAACCTAATTTTTAAAATGGGCAAAGGATATTAATACCTCTTTCTCCAAAGACGGTTACAAAACAGCAATAAATACACAGAAATCGTTAGTCATTAGGAGAATGCAATCCATGAGATACCACTTCACACTGGCTAGGATCACTATATCACAAAGTTAGACAAAATACAATGGAAAAATGGGAGCCTTAATGCTTCATCGATGGTGAGAATGTAAAATGGCACAGCCACTTTAGAAACCAGTTTGTTAGTTCCCCAAATCATTAAGCATCAAGTTACCATATGACCCCAAAATTCCACTCCTTAGTATATACCTGAGAAATGAAAATATATGCCCACACAAAAACATGTATACAAATGTTCATAGCAGCATTATTCATAATAGACAAACATGAAAACAACCCAAATGTGTGTCAACAGATAAATGGATTTTTAAAATGTGGTATATCCATGCAATTGAATATTATTCAGCCATGCAAAAGCAGGAAGTATGGATACATGCTGCAACATGGAGGAATCAGGAAAACATTATGCTCAGTAAAGGAAGACAGACACAAAAGGCTACATATTGTATGATTTATATGAAATGTCCAGAATAGGCAAATCCATAGAGCCCAAAAGTATATTGCTTCTTGGGGCCTGAGGCAAGAGGAGACTGGGGGAGATATCCAAATAGTGATAAGATTTCTTTTTGGAATGATGAAGTGTTCTGGAAATAGTAGCAATCGGTGTTCAGCTTTGTGAATACTAAAAACAACCTAATTGTATATTTTAAAATGTTGACTTTCATGATATTTGAATCATATCGTAATTTTTAAAATTTGCTTTCAAAGTCTTAATGAAAATAATTCCTGTGTTTCTGTGTAATGATCAGGACAGGTAAAGAAATAAAACATATTTGGATGTTACCTATGCTCTGATAGAAATCTGTACAAAGTAGTGGGGATAAAGGAGTTGGTCATAGAGAAAGGATTGGAAAATTCTACTTTGTTGTGGGAGGACAGTAATTAAGGTGTTCATAGAGAAGGTGGAACATAAACTGAGTCTTGCCAGGTGAGTAGATGAAGTAGAAAAACAGTATCTTCCAGCAAGAAAGAGTAGTCTAAATAGTCTGGGCATAAATTCAGGGAAGGTAGAGCAATGAGACAAGGAAGGAGAAGTCATAAGACTTCTAAGTAAGTCATGCTAAGGATTTTAGATTTTATTCTGAGGGCAGTTGGGTACCACTGTAGTTAAAACCTACAAAATAAAAATGATTACCTGAGTATTAGAAAGCTCATTTGGCCAGAAATGGGAGCGATATCAACAGAAAGCCAATTGCAGATAGGAGCACCTGTTAGGGTTGTACAGCAATAATTTAGGCAGGAGGTGATGTGGCTTCATACTAAAGCAATGGCTTTAGAGGAGAAAGATTCCAGACAGTACAGCTGTGGAACTGATAGGACAGAGTTGTCAGTTGAATATACATGTGAAGGGCATGGAAGTTTCTGATGGTTTTAGGTGACTGTAATCTTCATATAACCAAGGAAAGAGAGTAGATCCTCAGAAATGTAATATGATCACAAGAAAAATTAACACTGCTATAGCACAATAGTCCTTCATGGTTGAAAGACACTGTGTAGTGAAAACTAAACGGACTCAAAAGAACTAAGACATGCAGACAGTCTGGCATTTCTAGAAGCTTAATTTCTAACAGTAAATGCTATTCTGAAAACACAGAAAAGGGAAACAGGAATAAAGTGGATAATTATATATAAAATAGAAAAATATATATATTTCTATATAATTACATATTTATATGTATTCATATATACTAAACACATAAGTTTAATTTTGGCACTTCCATTCTTTATCTAGCCTCATTCAACCTGACTTTCAGAACAAGAAATAACAAAATGGTAAGCATTACACCAGCGAGAATCCTGATGTCTCATGAAAGTCAAGTCTACAATTTTAACATTAGGCATTTCTAAGATACATAGACCATTTAAAGAGCAGGAATGTAGTTAAATACTTAATCTCACTCTCAGTTCTTCTCACTGCAGTTTTCTGTTTTCAGTTATGCCTTGAAAAAGAGGCACATATAACTGAGATAAGGGAATGTGTATAAAAATCAAAATGTGACCCTTTGTATTATGTGTACTTATGTCTTTCTTTCCTGAATGCTCTTCTAGTTTCTCCAACACACAATTGTCAGAGTCTATATGCTGCTCCATATTCTATTCAGTTATTCTTATATTCATAAGACTCCCTGCAAGACTTTAAATGATGATTTAATATCTAAAATATTGCATTAAGCATAAAGTATTCATTGATGCTTTAAATGAACACCTGTGAATAGATTAAAATAACCACCATGAAAATAAAACCTGACCATAGAGGAGGCATTTAAATTGGTTGCTCTAATTACTGAAAACTGTATCGAAGACAGCAGTAAAAATATCTTAATTTTAGAAATATCAAAATTACATTTTAAGTGATCAGATGATCTGATTAAAACACTTTACAAGGCCAGACGCAGTGGCTCACGCCTATAATTCCAGTACTTTGGGAGGCTGAGGCGGGCAGATCACAAGGTCAGGAGTTTGACACCAGCCTGGCCAACATAGTGAAATTCTGTCTCTACTAAAAATACAAAAAATTAGCCGGGCATGGTGGTGGACGCCTGTAATCTTAGCTACTTGGGAGGCTGAGACAGGAGAATTGCTTGAACCTGGGAGGCAGACGTTGCAGTGAGCCAAGACTGTGCCATTGCATTACAGCCTGGGTGACAGAGCGAGACTCCATCTCAAAAAACAAAAACAAAAAACAACAACAGCAAAAATGCTTTACAGAATACATTAACTTTAATAAAAGTATGGTGAAAGATAGAGTTAAGGAACATTTATTAGTATGTGATAAACTAAGACCTCATCACCATTTCCTGCTCTCAGCTCATTTTTCAAGAGCCAAGAGAGACAAGGTGAGAGAAAGTGAGGGGAAAAGCTGGGAAGATGTCTTAACTTGGATGTAATTTAGCCCTCTTTACATCCTTCCACCTTCATCTATCTCTTTTTTCTCTGTGTACTTTTCAGAAAGGTGGCAAGATAGAGCCCTAAGACAGAGCTCCAGTAAAAATTAAAATGATCCTGAAAAATGATGAAATTAAAGCAGGATGACTGCACTCCTTGACTTATGTAAAGTTTATTCAAACCTGACTTGCTCTCCTTTGAACCTGGTAGTGCATGGATTTCTTAATGATGTGCAAATTAAAAGGACTTTATCAAAGACTCGATAAGCCTGTGGTCAATGCAAAAAGAACTGAAGGAAATTCTATAATAATTTCATGAAAAAAATGCAATATACTGCACCATGTACATCTAGAACAAACAAAAAAACCAGCTGAATAGTTAAAATGATTCCATTTCACCTGAATAATCAAGCTGGCATAATATCAAAATTATGTATCTTCATTTAGCCTCCGTGATATTTAAGCTCCCTTCCTTAGATTAATAATTGGGAAAACAGCTTTTGTTTCTATAGAATTAGATACAAAACCATTATGTTTTGGGGAACATGCCAGTGGATATCTCTCACTGTGGTTCTAGGCAATAATGTAAATAAATTAGGATTATTTGAAATGTGATATTAGAAGAGTGATTTCTCATTTCAATCATATTACCTAGAAATAGTCTCTCCCTAAGACTGGGAGAGAAAGATAAGTGAGTTGATTTCAGAGTCACTTAAGGTCATCAGCAACGTAGATAAAAGTGTTCACCTGGAAATGCATCTAAGTGAAAAGCAAAAATAAGGTAGAATATTCAAGGGCAACACCACAAAACAACTAGAAAAGAATATAGAGAATATAGAGAAGAACACAAAGGAAGATGTTTAGGAAACTCAAAAACTTGGAAGTCAGGTGAGATGAGCATGTGCCACATTTTCTTCCTTGCATTTCAGCAATCCAGAATGTGAACTGTTTGGGGAATGTGCCATTGTGCAAGTCCTACTCACCCAACTTGGCAGGGTGCATTCTCAGCACAGAAAATTACAGAGCATATTTATTTATTCTCCCAATTCTGGAAGCCAGGCTGGAAACAATAACCTATGCTCGGGAAACTAGAGGTTCCCAAGCAGAAATATGGATTGAGAGCAAGTAACACAAATAAGCAGGCAGGGTTTAGGCTTCCTCCCTTAGGACAGTGGCTTGGGCACCCTGTGCTCTGCAGTGGGGACAGCAGCACTGCCCGGCCCACTTTCCTAGTGGCAAGACTTGAGCTAAGGATTGAAATACCCAGTCTCAGTAATTCCTAGCATTTTCTGACTGTTTCTTAAGGCCTGCCATTGACCCTCTGAGCCACTCATATCCTTCCAAAGAATGCCTTCTCTGCTCCTCTGTTAAAAACTAGTTTAGAGTTTTACAACGGTGACAGAGGTCAAACATGAGACACTTCCAGGTGTGGGACCCTATGCAATTGTGCAGGTTGCATGCCCGTGAAGCTGGTCCCACTAGTACATCACAGAAAGAAAGGCGCTCGTTAATAATAATTAGATTGGGTGTCAGGGGTGGGGGAAATCCCTGAAAATGTGAATCTTCAGTGCTTTATCGTGTGTGAGTGGTTGGTAGCCAATGAATGTTACAGTCAGAATCAAGCTATCTAATAAAACTCATTTAAACCTAACTGAATTGCCAGGGCACTAGTAAGGTTTGGCTGAATTTGCTGTGTCTTCAGAAAATAAAGATTTTTCTTCTGTGCACACATCTAATTTGGAATTTTCTTGGGTATGATTTATGAACTTTGAGACAGAAAAATAAAAATTGAGTCAAAGGCATTTTAAAAGGTCCAAGCCTAACTCTACCCATGAGAGAGCCACATGCAGTTGTGCCATTTATTCTGCCACTGAGAGATGGCCATGCATCCACAGCATCGCCACAAAGCTGCTATTGACACTTCGTTCATGGGTGCTCTCCAGGGATAAACCTGTTAGTGCCCAACACACTCGGCCAAAGTACAAGCTAGGCTCAACCAGCCCACCTACTTTTTTAGGGAAAGCTCTCCATTTAGATTCCTACCCTAATAAAACTGTCCAGCCTTGATATGGTCACCATAAATTTTGTGTATGAGCTTGAAATTCCTGAGATTTGGTATATAGAAGAAAAATCTCATAAAATGGATAACAAAGTGAGAAAATTCTGGTACCAATGCCCCAAATCATCTGTCCTGGCAGCATGTCAATCATCATGCCCAGGTGCCACTCACTGACTTGGTGCTACACCAGCTGACCTGTGCAGGCTCAGGAAATGAATGAATGTCTAACAACACGCATATAGTCAAAGTAGCTATTGTTATGCATTCTGTTGTCAAACAAAAGCCTTATGTTTAGCTCCCAGAAATTTTTTGACCAAGTTTCACAATTTTTATGTTAATGAAAAGGATGGGGGAAGGAAATCTGCAGAGATGTCAGTGGCATGTCAAAGGCAGTGGCAGGTCAGAACATCCTTGTAGTGACATGGACAAAGCTTTCTGCCATGCACATAGTCTTTCAACACAGCAACATCTTAGCAGACACATCCGAAGAAACAAGCTCTGCTCTGCAATCAGAAACATTAAAAAAAAAAAAAAGCTGCTCCCTGGCCCACTGGCAGAGCTACTGAGATTTTCAGTTCAGAACAGAAAGATTGTTTAGGTGCCTACTTGGCCTCTTCCTCTGTCTCCTACAACCTCACTGAGTAGATATTGGCTTATTCAAATTAGTACATAATTGAAAGCAGCTGCTACTTCATAGGTGACTGGAAGTCCTAACAGTCTCTGGGAAACATGCAAAATTAACTGAGTTCACATAATTCAATATTCATTTTTTATTATTCATCCTTATTAAATTAATTTTAATTACATAAATAACTATCTTTATGGAATACCTAGTACACATGAGGCATCATAGTACCAAATACCAAATCATTTTCCTGTATTCATTTAATCCTCCCAACATTCTGTGAGCTAAATATTATGACAATAAAAAATGTAAAAACCTGAATGTGGAGAAGATATGTAATTGATCTAAAATCACACTAATGAATGGAAGCGGGAAGATGCAAACCCAGTTATTGATATTCTCAAAGCTGTTTTTTGCTACCTTCAACACGTATGGAATATTTCTTATCTACAAAGCATCATGACAGGAACGGAAAAAAAATTAATGTGAAGAAAGATCCTAAGCTTCCAGGAGCTTTTAATATAGTGAGAAGCAGACAAGAACATCACAGACATATTCAGCTGACTCCTGACAAAGGTCTAAAGACAATTCAACAGAGAAAAAATAGTCTTTTCAACAAATGGTTCTTGAACAACTAGATATCTGTTTGCAAAAATTTTAAAGTAAGCCTCAATCCATATCTCACACTGCATACAAAAGGTAATTCAAAATGGATCATAGACATGAATGTAAAACCTAAAAGTATAAAACCTCTAGGAGAAAACATAGGAAAAACTCTTGTGGCTTGGTTAGACAAAGATTTCTTAGATACAACACCAAGATTTCCGTCTGTAAAAATAAGCAAATTGGTACATTCATCAAAAATTAAACTTCATCAAAATTAAAAACTTCAGCTGTTATTAAAAAAAAAAAAGATAGGGTTAAGGCAATGAAAAGATCAGGCACAGACCAGGAGAAAATACTTGCAAAATACATATCTGACAAATGGCTTGTATCCCAACTATATTTATAAATATATACTCAATAACAAGAAAACAAATAACTCAATAAAAATAAATGGGCAAAATATGTGACAGGCACTTCACAAAAAAAGTTACACAGATATCCAAGAAGCACATGAAAATATGACATTAATCATTAGGCCAAATCAAATTAAAGCCACAATGATACGTCGGTGCATACTTTCTAGAATGGCTAGTTTTATTTTTCTAATGACAGTACTAAAGTATTGAAAAGCAGTTTGGCAGTTTCTTATGAAGTTAAATATATACTTATGATATGACTCAAGAATCTCATTCCTAGGTATTTACTCTAGAGAAATAAAAACTTGTGTTTACACAACACTTGTATGTAAATGTTTTCTATGGATTTATTCATAATCTCCAAAAATTGGAAACAACATTAATCTCCATTAAACTTATGAATGGATAAACAAATTTTGCTATGCCCACAGAGTAGAATTCAGTTTATGAATAAAAGTTAGCAAATCATGGATGAACACAATAACCATACAAATACCAAGAACATTATATTAAGTAAAATTAGCCAGATTTTTTAAACTGTGCAATGTATGATTCCACTTATATGACACTGTAGAACATGAAAAACTAGAAAGACAGAAAGCAGATTAGTGGTTTCCAGGGGTTAGGAATGGGGAAAGATGCTCACTATACACTTTGAGGTTATGGATATATATTCTCTATCTCAGTTTTGATGGTGATTCACAATCCATAGAACTGTATACCAAAAAAGGTGAATTTTGCTGGATATTAATTATATTTGTGAAAACCTGCAATTAAATGTTCAGCATGTCTAAAACTGAGGCCATTCTGTTTCTCACTGAGCTTTGCTCCTCACGGAAAAGCACCATTTCCTATTCACCTGTCTTCAAAGGATGGCTCTTCCTATTGAAATAAAAAATGGATACACAACATACAAAAATATATGGGATACAGCAAAAGCAGTACTAAGAAAGAAGTTTGTAAAATAAACACTTCTTGTATTACAAAACTAGAAAGACTTCAAATAAACAACCTAAAAATGCACTGCAAGGCCTAGAAAAGCAAAGACAAACCAAACCCAAAATTAGTATAAGGAAAGAAATAATACAGATTAGAGCAGAAATAAATAAAATTGAGACTTAAAAGATCAATGAAATAAAAAGTTGGTTTTTTGAAAAGATGAGCCAAATTGATAAACCTTTAGCTGCACTAAGAAAAAAAGAGAGAAGACCCAAATAAATAAAATCAGAGATGAAAAAGGAGACCTAACAACTGAGACCATAGAAATATAAAGAATCCCCAGAGAATATTATTACAAACTATTCATCAACAAATTGGAAAAGCAGGAAATGAATAAATTCCTGGACACATATCACCTACAAAATTGAACCATAAAGAATCAGAAAACATCAATAAATTAATAACAAGTAATGCAACTGAAGCCATAAAAAGTCTCCCATCAAAGAAAAGCCTAGAACCTAATGGTTTTACTGTTGAATTCTATCAAACTTTTAAAGAGGAAATAATACCAATTCTTTTCAAACTATTCCAAAAAATAAAGAAGAGGGAATACTTTCAAATTCATTCTATGAGGACAGCATTACCCTGATACCAACGCCAGACAAGGATACAACTAAGAAAAGAAAACTACAAGCCAATATTATTGATGAGTATAAATGCAAAATTCTTAACAAAATACTAGCAAACCAAATTCAACAACCATTGAGAAGAGCATTCATCATGATCAAGTGGGATTCATCTCTGGAATGCAAGGATGGTCCAACAAATGGGAATCAATAAATGTGATACATCAGATTAACAGAACCAACTAGAGAAACCATATGATTCCTTCAATAGAAGATGAAAAAGCATTTGATAAAATTCAACATCTGTTTATGATAAAAACCTTCATTAAACCGGATACAGAAGGAACATGCATCACAATAATAAAGACCATATATGGCAAATCCACAACTAACATCATACTGAATGGGGAAAAATTGAAGGCCTTTTTTTTCTGAGAGCTGGAACAAGATAATAATCCCCAATTTCACCAATTTTATTAAACATAGCACTGAAAGTCCTGGACAGAAGAATTAGACAAAAGAAAGAAATAAAGGTCATCTTAATTGGAAAGGAAAAGGTCAAATTAGCCTTGCTTGCAGATGACATGATCTTATACTTAGAAAGAAAACATAAAGACTCCACCAAAAACTCTTATAACTGATCAACAAATTTAGGAAAATTGCAAGATACAAAATCAATATATAAAAATCAGTAGCACTTATCTATACCAACAGCAAACAACCTGAAAAATCAAGAAAACAATGCCATTTTCAAGAGCTACAAAGAATATAAAATACCTATGAATATATTTAACCCAGAAAGTAAAAGAGCTTTACCAGGAAAACAGTAAAACACTAATGAAAGAAATTAAACAGGACACACAAAAAATGAAAAGAACATTTCATGCTCATGAATTGAAAGAATCAATATTGCTAAAATGTCCATACTATCCAAAGCAATCTACAGATTCAATGCAATCTCTATCAAAATACCAATGATATTTTTCACAGAAATAGAAGAAATGATCCTAAAATTTGTACGGAACCATAAAAGACCCCAAATAACCAAAACAATCCTGTGCAAAAAAAAAAAAAAAAAGAGCTGGAGGCATCACACTACCTGGATTTCAAAATTCATTCCAAAACTGTAATATTTAAAGCAGCATTGTATTGGCATAAAAAACAGACACATAGACCAATGGAACAGAATAAAGAACCCAGGGATAAATCCATGCATTTACAGCCAAATCATCTTTGACAAAGGCACCTAGAACGTACAGTGAGGAAAGGACAGTATCTTTGATGAGTAGTGCTGCTCCCATGGTGCTAGATAACTATATGCAGCAGAATGAAACTGGATCCATATCTCTCAATATATACAAAAATTAAGTAAAAATAGATAAATGTCTTAAATCTAAGACCCAAAACTCTGAAACTAGAAGAAAACATTAGGGAAGTGCTTCAGAACAGTGGTCTGGGAAAGATTTTTTTTTTTTTTTTTAATATAAGACCTTAAAAGCACAAGCAACAAAATCAAAAATAGACACATGGGATTATGTCAGCTAAAAATGTTCCTGAACAGCAAATGAAAAAATCAACAAAGTGAAGAAACAACCTATAGAATGGGAGAAAATATTTGCATACTACCCATCTTACAAGGGACTAATAACCAGAATATATAAGGAACTCAAACAACTCATTTACAAAAAAAAAAAAAAAATCCACAACAAAAAATCTAATTTAAAAATGGACAAAAGATATGAATAGATGTTTCTCAACAGAAAACATACACATAGCCAACAGGTTTATGAACAGGTGCTCAATATCACTAATCATCACAGATATGCAAATCAAAACTACAATGAGAGGACTGCTCTGCCTATGAGATAGCCATTCTTTATTCATTTACTTTCCTCAAAAAACAAAAACAAAAACAAACAAAACTACGATGACAGACATAATCTCATCCCAGTTAAAATGACTTTTATCCAAAAGACAGGCAATAATGGATGCTGGCAAGAATGTGGAAAAAGGAGAACCCTTATACACTATTGGTGAGAGTATAAATTAGTACAACCACTATGAAGAACAGCATGGAGGTTCCTTAAAGAACTAAAAATAGAGCTACCATACGATCTAACAATTCCACTACTGGGTATATATCCAAAAGAAAGAAAACCAATATATTGAAAAGATATTTGCACTCTCATGTTTATTAAAGCACTATTCACAATAGTCAAAATATGGAATCAACCCAAGTGTGCAACAATAAATGGATAAAGAAAATTTGGTTTATATACACAATGAAATGTTATTCAGCCATAAAAAGAATGACAGTTTGTCATTTATGGCAACATGGATGAACCTGGAGTTAAGTGAAATAAGCCAAGCAAAGACGACAAATATCCTATGTTCTAACTCATATGTTGGAGCTAAAACAGTGGATCTCATGAAAATACAGAGTAGATCTGTGGTTACCAGAGGCTGGGAAGGGTAGAGAGTAGGGGAGTATGAACAGACATTGATTAATGGGTACAGATATATGGTTTTATTTATTTTGTTTTTTTGTTGTTGTTGTTTTTGGAGATAGGGTCTTGCTCTGTTGCTCAGGCTGGAGTGCAGTAGTGCTATCAAGGCTCACTGCAGCCTCAACTCACTGCAGCCTCACTCAGCCTCACTGAGCCCGGGCTCAAGCAATCCTCCCACCTTAGTCTCAACACCAGCCCATAAAAGCAGCCAGGAGGGAGGCCGTGTCCTGCAGAGCCACAGAGGCAGAGCGTCCAAGACCATGGGAAGCCACCTCTTGCATCAGCATGACCCGGAAGCAAGACATGGAGTCAAAGGGGATCATTTGGGAGCTTTAAGATTTGACTGCTCTGCTGGATTTCAGACTTGCATGGGGCCTATAGCCCCTTTGTTTTGGCCAATTTCTCCCATTTGGAATGGCTGTATTTACCCAATGCCTGTACCTGCATTGTATTTAGGAAGTAACTAACTTTCTTTGATTTTTACAGGCTCATAGGCAGAAGGGACTTGCCCTGTCTCAGACGAGATGTTGGACTGTGGACATCTGAGTTAATGCTGAAATGAGTTAAGACTTTGGGGGACTGTTGGAAAGGCATAATTGGTTTTGAAATGTGAGGACATGAGATTTGGGAGGGATCAGGGATGGAATAATATGGTTTTGCTGTGTCCCCACCCAAATCTCATCTGGAATTGTAACTCCCACAATTCCCACGTGTTGTGGGAGGAACCTGGTAAGAGGTGACTGAATCACAGGGGCAGGTTTTTCCTATGCTGTTCTCAGGATAGTAAATGAGTCTCACAAGATTCGGTGGTTTTAAAACTGGAGTTTCCCTGCACAAGCTCTCTTTTTGCCTGCCACCATTTACGTAAGATGTGACTTGCTCCTTCTTGCCTTCTGCCATGATAGTGAGGGCTCCCCAGCCATGTGGAACTGTAAGTCCATTAAACCTCTTTTTCTTCCCAGTCTCAGGTATGTCTTTATCAGCAGTGTGAAAACAGACTAATACAATTGTTCTGTTATGAGTTGCTGTAACCACTTGAGTTGGTTGGCCTCCAGCCAGCAGGTGGAGATTTCAAGATAGCACCAGCTGCAGTAGTAGAAGGGGGATATAAGCTTGCCCTGTGTTGGCCAGGATAAGTATTCAGGTTTCTCAGACGATGGACAGGGCCATAGAGCTCCCGAGAGTTTTTTTCTTTTGTATTTGGCTACCAGGGAAGGTAGAGAAAGACTATCAGGTAGGGGCAGGGTTAGGCAGGTCTCAACTCAGACTCCTTGGACGGGGCTTGCTGCAGCCACTGTGGGGTCTGAGGTAGTGGTTTGCAGGCCAATGGAATTATGTTCCAAGGGGGGATTATGGCTGCCTCTGCTGTGTCATATATATTGCCAGGGAAGTGGGAGAAAGCCGGCAGTGACAGATCTCACTCAGCTCACAGGTGCCAGCAAGGCCAGCCTCACTCCCCGCCATGCCCCACCAACAGCACCAAGTTTACATCTAGGCAGCCAGCACTCAGGGCTGAGATCTTGCCTTAGACTACAAGCCTCCCTGTTGAGAGAGCAAGCAGGGCTTTCCGGCCTTGCCCCTTCCCACCTCCCCACACCACAGGCTCTGGCTTCTGTGCTCCTATCTGCACTCTTCATTAATCTCTCTGGATTCTGCTCAGGAAAATTCGTGCTCAGTTGAAATTATTAAAAAGTTCAGCTAGAAGCTTTCTTTACCCTGTGGCCCCTTCCCAATTCTACTGGCTGCCTTCCTCAAGGACCCCTGTGAGATAAAGCCAGGGATGGTTTCCTGGGCTTCAGCTGGGGACTGGGAGTGCTTACAGGGTACTTCCTGCTGCTTCTTCTGTTTATACTTTGCTCAGCTCCCTATGCCCATTACAGCTCTAAGTAAGGTTAAATCCTTCTCTCATGATCTGGATTTTCAGGTTCCCAGTGGGAATGTGTACTCGGAGGCAGACTTTTCCTCTCACAGTTTGGGAACTCACAGTTTTTCAGCTGTCTCACAGAGTTTGCAGCAGCAAGCCACCTCTTTCAAAGGGTCTGTGAATTTTATTAGTTTTCCTGATATGTTCCTGCAGTGATTATTGGAGCAAAAGTTCACGATATGGGTCTCCACATGCTGTTCCATTCGTCCAAGTAGGAACTGCACATTAGTCCTGTCTCCTATCTGCTATTTTGGCTCATGGCTAATTTTTAATTTTTTCTTTTAGAGATGAGGTCTCACTCTATTGCCCAGGTTTGTCTCAAACTCCTAACCTCCATCAATCTACCTGCCTCAGCCTCCCGAAGTGCTAGGATTACAGGCATGAGCCACTCACCCACAAATACATGATTTTATACAAGAAATAATACATAGTGTTAGGCAGATTAGTAGAGTGACTGTAGTTTACAATATTCTATTATACATTTCAAAATAGAAGAGAATAATTTGAATTTCTTGCATAAAGAAAAGAAATATTTAAGGTGATGGATATCTCAAGTACACCAATTTGATCTTCACAAATTACATGAATGTATTAAATTATCACGCATACCCCAAAACTATGTACCTCTATTATGCATCAATAGAAATATTTTCAAAATTTTAAATGATGGCTCTTTCATCTCTCACACCCAGAATGAAGTCAGTTTTGATGCCCAGTAAATTCTATCTCTTTGTGTTTCTCAGAAATATTCCTTCCTCCCCATTCCTGTTGTCCCTGCTTGCTTTCTTCCTTCAGCATTTTTAGTCTAACTCCTGTCCTGGCCTCATGACAGGTTTTTTTTTTTTTTTTTTCCTGGACTCCCATTCTGCTTCAATCAATTCTATCCTATCCCTTAGCCTGAATGATCTTTATAAAACATTATCCTCATCATGAATATCCTGTGTTCAAAATCTTCACAAGTTTTCTATAGAATAAAGTCCTAACTCTTTCATATTGAATAGAGGTTTGGTCCGGTGTACCTTCTGTCACTCCTGAAAGCATATTTGATGCCCCAGCCATACTGTGACTCAAAACATAGGTCTTGAATGTGCCTCATTTTTTTTTCCTGCTCTGTAACTTTGCAAAGGTTCTGCACTTGTGCCTGAAATGCCTTCTGAAAATCCTGTCTCTGCTCACTTTTTAAGACTTTCCTGACATGTTATTTATTCAGTGGAAACTTCTTTCCTACTGTCCACATCAGGCAGAGAGCTAGATGCTCCTAGTTCTATGCTCCAACAGCAATATGCTTGAACCTTAACAAGGGCACTCACCTCCCTGTCTTGCAATTGTGCATAGATCTGGCTATCCCAATAAATTAAGTGCTGGTTAAATAAACCAGCTACGTATTATACACTTTTGAATCCACAGCAACAAGAGGCATTTGGTAAATATGATTCAGCATATAAACATATAAACATATTACATATGCAGTATCAGAAAAAAAATTCCTGGAGCATTTTGCCCTCCCAACCTACAACTCCTGTTATTTTGGCTCACTATAGACTGCTTTTTGAGAAAAGATCACCTAACACTTTGTTAAAAGAAAAACTTTAGAAAAATTAAATTTAAAAAAGTTTATTTGAGCCAAGAATGATTCACAAATTGGGCAGCACTCAGAACCAGAAGAGGCTCAGGGAGCCCTGCTCTGTAACAGTGAGCAATGATTATTTACAAACAGAACAGGGGACTAAAGGGCACGAATAGCTTGATTGGGATACAGCTAGCCATTTGCCTTGTTTGGACATGGTCTAATCAGTTGGCTGCCGATACCTGGCTGAAACTCCGTTTCTTGGTATTGGCTGAGACTCAGTTGTTTATCAATCCTAAATTATGTTTTAGTTTGTTTATGTATGAAGTTAGGTTGCAGTTCATTAATAAAGGAATTCAAAGAGAGGAGATAGACTTGGGCCTAATTTAACAACACACATCAGCAACGGCACAACACAGTCAAGACAATCCCTGAAGCTATAGAAGAGCAAACATACTAAGACAGGCATAATATATAAAGCAGGTTGGTTGCAGGAAAAATACAAGGAAGATTAGTAAGGCCACAGTCTTATATTTAAGTGTCCCATAAAGATTTTTGTAGGAGGTTAGCATTATTCATAGGTCACTCTTACTGCTATATGAGACCAAACCAGTTTCTGAGCTTGCTATTTGTGGAACTGGTGGACTCTGTGGAGAGATTCTTGTAGCATGCATCTTTATTCATTGTGTCCTGATAAGCATGGGGATTTGCTTCTTTTTGTCCTGAGAGTGGAAGATTATTTCTTTGGTATGTGCTTATATGGCTGTGTATTGAATAGGGGAGCAGAGAGGAGGGACACTGGCGCTTGGAATGCCATGTGAATCTCCGAATCTGCTGTTTGCAGCACTGGTTTTCCCCTAATGGAGAAGATTAAGTGGCAGACACTGAAGGAAACAGAGTCAATAAAGTCGTGGTGTTCCTGTGCACACAGAGCTACTTCCGTGCCCGGGGGCAGCAGTCACCACCAGGAGAGAAGAGGCTGTTTGCCCACCAATTCTACTGCAGACCACAGGGACCAGACAGAACAATATGCACAAAGTCATGGAACTGAGGGTAAAATAAGTGTTCCACAGTCATAGCATGTGGTGTTTGTTTGTGGGAGGGGGGGTGAAATTAATTAGGAAATGTTAATGCACAATAGAGTGGTTTTGCCATACTTTATCCATCTTCATCATTTTCTTTTTTTTTTTTCTTCCCAGGATTAGAGGAATATCTTCTCTATTTTTTGCATTGCTGTTTCTACTTCATTTTCAGTTCATCTACTCTCTTGGTTTCTTCACTGAAAATGAATTAGAAATTACAAAAACTATAGATTATTCATTTTCAACCAAATCGTGGTTTGAAACAAATTCTTGTCCTAGCAGCTTGAATTTTAATCAAAATACATTTTTTTCAAGTTGGAGTCAGTGAAATTCTGTTGCACAAATGGTTTGGTGACTAACAACGACTCACTGGAAGCTCTCCTAGTGGTCCCTGGTGAGGCATGGTGATGCCCAGTAGATACAGGAGCCAAGCAGCATTGGCACTGGCAGAGGGCAGTGGCAGTGATCAATGCACACACATAGAGAGAAAAACAAAACTAAGGAACAGGAGCAGGTTTATTCTTTTCTACTCACAGAAGACCCTCAGGGGATGCCCAAAAATATCTGAGGTAGTCTATATTGAAGAAGGTAATATTCTTATTTTCTTTTTCCCATACCGTATGGTTCATATTTTAGGCAACGTTGGTATATACTCTGTGGGGGCCTTTTTCAGAAAGCAAGAAAAACATGTCATTAAAGGTACTAAAGCCTGAAGTTTTTTTCCTTTCTTCCACAGTCTTTCAGTTTACAATGATGCTTTTTGCTATTTAATGTCATTTTAAGAAAAATAAAATATTTACATTAGTATGAATTTTATTATTCTTCCTTATTCAATGCCAGTTTTAAATGCAAATGTAAGAATTTATAGTAGAATCAGCAGTATTATACAATTTATATTTTATAGTTTATACATGCATAGGTACCTAGTTCTTGCCAGAAAAGAAGCTGTATAAAACTAATCAACTTTTTAAATTTTACTTTGGAATAAATGTACATTCTTTTAAGATGCTCTAACTTCAGTTTATTAGTGAATAAGAAAACACTTGAAAGGAAAAGGAATTATGAGTTGCCCTATCTTTCCCCTTCCTTCTGTGTCATCATTTTCATCATAAGTGTTTGGCTAATGAAGGAAAATAACACATACATAAAAGAAATATGATACAGTTGCTTAGTTGTTCATGTTTGTTAAATTATCAGTGCCTTCACTTTATACTTGAAGCAAGTTTGTTTTGCAAAAGAAAGCAAAGTCCCTCAGAGCTTTCAGCACACCCAGCCTATTCAGCAAGGGTAACAAAAGATCAAAGGAACAGATTAGAACGTTTCCAGAGAAACAGCCAAAAGTCAGAACAACCTAAATGTCCTTCAACTGAAGAAGAGACACACAAATTGTGGTAGTTTCATGCAATGGAATATTACTTGCCAATAAACAGGAACAAACCCCTGATATGTGCATCACAAGCATGAATCTCAAATACGTTATGTTGAGCAAATAAAGCCAGATACATAAAAAAGCAGATACTGTATGAGTACATTTTTTATGAGGTTCTAGAACAGGAAAACTCAAGCTGTGATGATAAATGTTATCACAGATACTGTCTTCTTTGGAGTTAAGGGATGCCTAGACAACCACCTGAGGAAACATTCTGGGATGTTGAAAGTGATCTAGTCTTGACTGGGCTGGAAGCTATGTGGGTGTATCCTTTTATCAAAACTCATCAAACAGTATATTTAGGACCTCTCAGTTTCACTCTGTATAAATAATACCTAGGTTAAAAGTAAGTTACTTTGCATTTCTCTTTCCAAAAATAATCAGTTATCTTGTACCTTTTCTCTCCTAAGCAAATTTTAAAATCAGATAGTCAAATGCCACAAGAATTATGTTGGGATTGGGACTGAAAAAGCATTTAATTTGTGCATTTACTTAGAAGAAAACACATCATTACTATATTAAGTAATCCCCATTATATTTCTTGCTATTAAGGATTTCTTACATTAATTTCATTAAAGTTATCTCTATAGAAAATTCTCACATCGTTATTAGATTTGTTTTTGAATTATTTACTGATTGGCTTATTTTCTTATGTAAACTGATTTCCCCCACTTGATCTTATTGATTCTTAATGGCAAATAAGTTACCAATTTTTTAAAAAAATCTGGCCACCTTATTAAACGATAGTTATTAGTTCTCATAGTTTTTCAGTTGATCTCTGGATTTTCTGCATAGCCAGTTTTAATATCTGCCAACAGTGACAATATTTCCTATTATATATTACTTTATTTTCTTGCACCAGCTAGGATGACTACAATATTAAATAGTGCAGTATTAAATAGCAGTGGTATCTTTGTCGTGTTTATGGGAATATTTTTATTATTTCACTATTAAGATATTTGCTCTGGGTATCAAACAAGCACACATCAGGTTAGGAAATTTCCTTTTATTTCTGGAAAAATTGTTTTTCTTTTTTCATATTGATTTAATTAAATTGACTAATAAATTGTTCTGGTAACTATCAGGATGCTCCTATTTTTCTTATCCCTTCAAAGGTTAGTGTAATTATCTGTATTAGTAAATATGTTAACACTGAAACATATTAAACATATGAATCGCAAAAATAATCTCTACTGTTGATAATGTATTAGTCTTTTAACATGTGGGTAGCTTCCATTTGTTAATATTTTCTTTAGAAATTTTACATTAATCTTTCCACTTTAGGTTGCTATTAGATTTCCATTTTTCTCCTAAAATTATGTCTGGCTTTGATATCAGGGCCATGCATTGGCTCTGGAAAGCTGCCAATTCTTCTCAAATTTTGAAAAGTTGAAATATTGGAAGAAGATTTGGCACAACTTGTCTATAGGATTACCTAGGCATTGTAACTTTGTTAAAGGTCACCTCTTTTTCAATTTCCCTTATGATTACTGGCCTATATAAAGTTTTAATACTCTTTCTCATCAATATAATAGGAAATCTTTCATTTCATATCCATTTTCAAATTTATTGGAATGTAGTTGTAAGGAGTATGATTATGTCTTTTTCTCATTTTTAATAATATTCTTATTGTTTTTCAACTTTTTTTTCCAGAAAGTTTTGCTAATGTTGGTCTAATTTATTTGTCTTTTTGAAGAAATACTTTCTGGTTTTATTCTTCAAGTTTGTGTTTATTTTTTAATCTCACAAAATTCTGGTTTTACCTATATTATATGTTTCCTTCTACTTTTATTTTTTAATTTATTGAACTGAAAGTCTGGTCACATATTATCAGTCTATTTTAATCTAAGGAATATATATTATCAGTCTATTTTAATCTAAGGAATGCATTCTAAGATTACAAATTTTCCCTTGAATACTATTTTTCAGTTTAAATAAGGGTATTCATTTTTGGAATACATATTTTGATTTCTTATTCACCTCAAAATTATTTGGAAGGTTGCATTTAAATTCTCAAGTGATTGGATGGGGGAGTGTTACCACTTTATTATTAATATAGACTTTCATTACTTTGTTGTCACACACAGAATCTGAATTTTTTAATTCAGAACTGCAAAATTTATATTGCCTTGTGATGTAGAATTTGTGGAGAGTTTTTGTGACTGTCATCATGTTTGAATGAATGTGTATTATTCATTTTTATAAACATACTTCTATATGTAAATTAATTATTCAGGTTTTTTTATATTTTCAATCATTTCCTTTTTTGCTTTTTTATCTGTAAATTAAAATATGTGGAGTAAAATCTTTCACAATTACTTTTAATTTGCAAAATTCTCCTTGGGCTTCAAGCAGTTTTTGCTTTTAATATTTCAAAGTTATGTAATGAGGTTAATAAATATTTATGGCTACTTATATATTCTTGGTAGATTTTTAACTCTCATCAACATAAAATATGATTTTCATTTATACCTGTTTTCTTCATTTTGTGTTTGCCCAACATACCTTTTATTCCCTTTCAAATATTCTGCATATTTTAGAAGCAGCTCTTGTAAATATTACGTATTTATTGTTTTTTATTTGCCCTCTCACATTTATCATGTTTAACTACTTCTGACTTCTTTTATTCTGTAGAAATTTGGTGTTTTTTTCTTTTGCAGTTTCTCTCTGGAATGGGTTTTCTTTATTCTATTTTTTAAACTCATTTGTACATTGTGTTGATAGACAATTTTCTATGGATCTCACACATTCCTGCACATTTTATGAACAAGGACAAGCCCTTTATTCCAAGCTATCTTTTAAAGGATGTTCTAAGATGATAGAGATAGTATCTCTCTCCAGAGCCAAGGGCAGCTTTGATTGCCACCTTAGAGGATAGAGATATTGTTTCCCTCTTAAGCAAACCGTAGGCACATTTACTTCCCATTTTAAAACAATCAGGTATCCTAAGCTCATGATTTCTCTTCTGTAATGCAATCAATTGCATGTATTTCTGCAATGTGTCATCTGGTCCCCCTCTTCATGTCACCATCTGAGAATTGGAGCTCAGGTATCCCAGAGCAAATATGCAGACGTTTATTTTACTTGCTTTGAGTAATAAAGTCCTTTGTCTCTCAGCAATGAGTTTTGTGTCTCCTACCAGCATCTATGAAACTGTGGCAGGCCAATTTGTTAGCCTGCAAATAAGGTAACATCTCGGATCCTTCACAGTTCATGACAGCTTGTACCTGCAATTTCTAATCCCCTTTTGGAACATTCCTTAACATGAGATGTGGCTCTTGTCCATAGGGCCACTCTTGTGACTGATGGGGACATCTTGGGTATGTTCTCTTGAGGTTGAATGCCCATTAGCACCACCAAATCTTCTTAGGCTTGCATCAAACGGACTGCAAGAGTATGTGTGAATTTGAAAAGTGTGAACTGGCAGGAATGGGAAAGTTCAGAAACATTAAGAGGGAGACAGCACTGGAGTGGGTAAGGCAGGAGGTGACGATTCCACACAAGAAGCTGAATATATCCTCAGAGCAGCAGTGGCATTGTGGCACACTAAGAGCCCTGGAGCCTGGACACCTTGAAGTCTCTACATTTTCCAAGCTAACCAGGAGTCAGAGGGCTCCAGAAGACAGCAGGGGCCCAAGTCCAGCCCTGGTTTGGTTTCTCATCTTAGGCATGAGCATAATAACTGATTTGGACCTGAATGAAAATCCATGCTGAATTCCAGACCTCCTTTGTGAAAGCTTGTATGACTTGAAAGACCCGTGGTTTATGGTTCTATTAGTAGGCTAATAATAACTTTAAATCTAATAAGAGAGCCTCTGGTGTGAAAAGGGAAGCCTGGGTTCCGCTTACTGTAGAAAACAAAGCAGATAATAGCTGAAGAACAGAAATATAAGCTGAGTATGGGTAAGAAAAAAACAGCTCTAAATTAGTGGTTAAAATTTTTTAAAAGCCAGCCCTATGTCTGTCCATGTGGCACAGACCAAGGCAAGAGTTCCTGAGAGAAAATCACCTGAACCAGCAAATCCTGACTCACTGCTTTTCCTCAGACGTAGATAGCCCACCAAGGTGCTAGTGCCAAACCCAGAGGTCCACACCACAGTCAAAGTATTAAGAGGAGATGCCTGGCACCAGCTCCTGCTGATGCTAAGGGAGACTATCTTGCTTTGAGCTTATGAAAAAGCAGTGACTAGCAAAGACTGGTACCATTAACCAACACTGGATGGGCTGAGCATTCCATGGCTCAGTGGCACTACAGGTGTCCATGTTGATGTGTCCTAAGGCTCTGAAACACACATCCTGCCAAGTATAGACTCTCCCTCTGTGCTTTTTCTGTTCCCTATGCTTATACTGCTACTTGTGTTGGTACTAAACACCCCTGCTAGTTTCTAAGCCTACTAGATTGCATGACAAAAAGCTGAAAGACAGCAAGAATTGGAGCAACTGAACAGATCACTGGTCCAAATACGAGAAATTAAATGAACCTCTCCTCTCTTGCTGCCGTTGGAGATAAATGTTTGAAGCCCTCTTCACTGCAGCAGCTGCTTGCTCTGAGATGTATGAACACAAGTGTCTGCAACCTTTGCCTTTAGAATAGTTGACCAAACCTTGGCTTTGGACACTTTGGGCTGACAAATAGGGGCCAAGAAGGCTGGAAGTAGTGGTAACTACCTGTAATCCCAGCACTTTGGGAGTCAGAGGCAAGAGGATTGCTTGAGACCAGGAGTTCGAGACCAGCCTAAACAACATAGCAAGACTCTGTCTCTACAAAAAAGAAATTACAATAATTTAAAAAAATAAAAAATAAAAGAACAGGGGCCAGGGAATCATGCTAAATTGTTAATGGTGATTGTTAGAAAAGGCAGCCATAGAAATGAAGTGGTAGATTGAGACAGGACATAAACTCTAATTACTTCTTTTTTTCATTACTGTAGCCATCACTATTGGATCTGTGGGGCTGGACCTCATTGCCCACCTGAGAAAATGGTAAGCTCTGGGCCGGATACAATAACTACTCCAAATTTTAAGCTTACTTTTCCTCCATGATGGCTCAAAAAAATCCTCTCTCATTTCATACTTGCCACAGCAGGGGTGAAAGCAGAGATGATGAGGGTGGATGGTGATTGTTTCATACTCTTGGGAGACAGAAGAAGGCACATTTAATGTAAACTTTATTACTGCTATTGAAGCAGGATATTTCCCTCCTTTGTGGGACTCATGACAGGGGTGCCTGGTTTACTCAGCCCACCACTCTCAACTCCTCATGGGAGGGAGTGCAGGAGTAAACAAGGCAAGAACTGGAGTGCACAATCACTGGAATCGGCCAGCCACTTCGATGCTGGTGAGATCAAATTTCACTAGCTCAGACCCTCTGCATTCCACCCCTCATAGGACGGAGCATACAGGTGAGTGGGTACAGAAATCAGGGCAAGTGCTTTTAGGCACTGGCAAGAGCAAACTCTGTGAGGGTCATGCAGCAGTCTCTAGGTGGGGGTGCCTGTGACCCTCGAAGCCCCTAAGGGCAAGTTATAGTGCTCTTTTAGTTCTGCCATCCATGGATGGCTTAAGTGTTAATAGCTCAGTGGGCCCTCTGCCTTTTAGCACAGGGCAGCTGCCCTCCACCGGCAAGGGCAAAGGGCCAGTGTGACAGCATTTTGTATCAGCACTCATGGCTCCTCAGCTCTTGTCTGGCATCCAGGAAAAATGAGGTCTCATGAATGAATTGAAGGATGGTAAATGTCGGGGATTTTATTGTGATGAAAGCAGCTGTCAGCCGTAAGGGGAGCTGAAAAGGGGATGGGGCAGGTAAGTAATCTTCCCCTGAAGTATGGCCATCTCTGGCTGGATTCCTCTCCAAAGTTATGCCATTCAGCTGTCCCTCTGAACTCAGGACACTTCTCTCTGATGTCTAGCTGTAGTCCTGTTTACCAGCTGAGTCTGCGGTTTTTATAGGCACAGAATGGAGTGGGGCGGGACCATGGGTGGTTTAGGAAAAAGGCAACATTCGAATGGAAAAACAGGAATATAAGTTCTCACTTTGGGCCATGGTTTCAGGCTTTTTGGCTTAAGGATGGGATTTTGCCAGGGACCTACCCTTTTCTGCCTAGAATTTCTCTGCCCCCTTTCCCTATCATTATGCCAAAACCTCCCTGCAATATTCAAAATTTCCAATATTTGGATTCATGTATCTATAAATTAAGTTTGAATTTATTTCAGAATAGAAAGGGGACATTTTTCAAAGGCAGTGTATAACCATGATCAGAAATGAGCTGAAAAAAATTCTAAAGAAATTAATCACAAACCAGAGGTACAAATTTCCTCCTTGTTTTTTTTTTCCAGTTGTGTTTAATTGTTTGGGTTTCATTTGCAGGAGAACAGGAGTGCCTCTGCTTCAAACATAGCTGTTTTCCATATTTTTCTCATTTGATATGATCTTGGGAAAAAAATATAGATATCCCTTAAGAGAGACAAACAATTCACGTCATGAAAATGGGCTGTATAAAACTGTAATAAATACATATTCAAAGGCATAAATATATGGCAACACATTGCAGCTAAAAATCAAATATGTGGTAGGATTTCCCTAGGGATAGAAACAGACTGCATCAAAAGCAATTTACCCTTTCCCTAAAGGCCTCAAATGCCCCACATTCTCAATTCACACATGCCTTCTGGACCACTTTTGACATTAAGAATTGGTAATATTTTCATGTGTTCTTGTTTTCAAATCATGGTGTCACTTCTAGGCAGGTGGGTACAAATCCATATCTCTTAGAGTAACAGCTATTGTCTCACTTTCTCTAAATACCCAAGACAGTAATTTACATCTTTCTTCTCAGGATGTACAGAATAGATTTCATCTCCCACTCCAAATGAAGTTTTATCTTTCTGTCCACAGTGACACTCAGAGGAAAGCTAAGATCACTTTGCTTTTCATGTTTTTCTTAAACATAAATCTTATCAATACCTTTTAAAATACAACTCACATAATGAAACAATTCTTTTGGCATAACTCCACGTTACAAATTCTACAATCTTTCAATCAGACACCAAATTCTAGGAAATTGCAGTTTAGGTGAGGGCTAGGGATGAAGAAAGCAAAGGAGAACAAAGACCTTTATACCAATAAGACAAAGGACTTTGGTCTGCAGCCAAGTAGGATCTTGCTGAGGATTCATCCTTTCAGGTGCATTTGCATCACTTCACTTCCTCTGTATCTTGTTTTTTTTCCTGAACACTAAGCTACCCAGACTTCAACTAAGTAAGATAATTACGTGTTGCCTTTCCCACTGTATTCATCCATTCTCACACTGCTGTAAAGAACTACCTGAGACTGGGTAATTTATGAAGAAAAGAGATTTAGTTGGCTCACAGTTTCACACACTGTACAGGAAGCATGGCTGGGAGGCCTCAGCAAACTTACAATCATGGCGGAAGGCAAAGGGGAAACAAACACGTCTTTATGACAGAGCAGGGCAGAGAGAGAGAGAGTACAGAGGGGAAGTGCTACACATTTTCAAACAACCAGATCTCATGAGAACTCTATCACAAGAACACCAAGAGGGAAGTCCACCCCCATGATTCAATCACCTCCAACCTGGCCCCTCTTTCAACACATGGGGATTACAATTCGACATGAGATTTGGGTGGGAACACAGATCCAAACCATATCACCCACTAAGTAATAAAGTCCAAGTTTATGCCTGGCTCAAAAGTTTCACCTCCCTGGCTGGATCATAAGGTTGTACTGAAAAATTGAAAGAAGTAATTTAAGAAATACTCTTAGCACAGTGCCACATAGGGGTTAGTCATTATCAACATTATTGCTATTGTTATTGTTATTATTATCCTATTACTCTCTTGGTTTATAGTGTTTGTTTTCTTAGCTCTTTCTTATTTCTATTATGCACTAACCTTTAAAAATTAACCTAATTTTTTTCTTTTCTTTCAAATTTCCAGTGGAAGGAAGAAATTCTTTTAAAAGATAACCTGATGTTTTGTTGCATATGATCCAAAAAAATTGCCCCATCATTTCAGTTTCTCAATATCTCATCATTCCATGAGAAATCAGCCTTATCTCTTCACATGGGAAATATTCATCAATGTATTCAAATAATGACAGATGGATGAATGCTGCAAACAGCTTAAATTTGATATTAAATGTTTTCCCAAAGAAATGAAGCAGAGAAAAAGTAGTAAAAGTAATCAGTAAGTAGAATAATTGTGCCTAAAAACTTTGTTGCTTAAGTAACAAAAGAAACAAAATTCTACACTTTGTTGAGAAGAATTTCTGTTGAATAAAACTTAATAAGCTAATGGGAAAGTGATCTGAAAGTCAGAAAAAAGTTCACCCCAAAAAGATAGAACGCATTACACTTTACCTATTTGAAGAAAATACCTATGGAATGAATTGAAATACAGTCCACTTAGTCTTTGTGCTGTTATTTAGGAAAGAATCTGAAACAGACGTGGATGCCAGGTGACAATCTTGTGTACTGGTTAATTGCACCACCTTTAAATTCAGAGAGCCATTGATTCTACTAGCTCTCTACTTCTTGTCTCCATCTTGTAATAAGTAAAGTTGGACAGGCTACTTAATTTCTATGTGCCTACACATCCTCATCCATAAGATAATAATAGAATTTACCTTACAAAGCCAATTTGAAAATAAAATGGAATAATGCATATGAGTTGAGGAGAGCAGTGTCTGTCCTATCATAAATAATAAATATTATCTATTGTTATACCCTGGCTCCTTTTCAGTTTTATAAAAATAATTAGATGTTTTAGGAGCATGAAATTACTAGCTTTCCAGCTAAAATGTTCTCAAATCTACAAAATACAGAGCTACATAAACATGAAACCACTTTTGATAGTCAGTCATAAAGACTTAGACTCAGACTTCTCTTTGCTTTTTTTTTTTCTTTAATTGGATCTTGGGTTCGGAGTTGAATTAATCATTATCCTCAGTTCATGACCCACTAAGACCTTACCAGGTCCCTCTCTTGTCTCATTTAATTTTTTATTTTCCCCTTTGTTCTTCATCTCTACTCTCCTTCCTTTCCTAGCTATCCAACACACACACATATGCGCACACAAATATACATTATATATTTATATATATATAAATGTAGGTTTGAAAAGATATATGTTGAGCTTTATGTATGTATGGTTTTTAGTCTACATAGATATTATATTACAGATATTAATCACACACATATATTTTATTCAACATTATACTTACAAAATCTGCTTATTTCTGTGTATACATTCAGTTCATAGTCTCTGACTGCTGCAGTGTTCCATGCATCCATATGTATATCTGGTAGATTTACAAGCTTTGCTTGTATATTTGAAATATTAATTTCAAAATAGATTTAGATTTTGCAAATAGTTTTTTTATGGTCTCGTATCCACATGTTGACCATGTTGTTATCATTTAGCGAAAGATCTTATTTTTATGTAGCCAAACCATCTATTATTTTCCTTTATGGCTTGTGTTTTGGAGTTATTATATAAGCAGTACTCTCTGCACCTCCAGCCAAAGTCACAAAAATATTTTACATTTTCTTTCAATAGCTTTTCAAAATGAGCAAAGACAGGCACTAGTTATAGTAGCAAGAACAGATTTTAGTCAGTGATACTGTTGCAATAGGGAAGAGGATCCAGTGTGAACTGAACTCAACTTTGCCAAAACAGAAGGCTGAAGACTTTTGAAAGGCTAGGGTGTACTAAGAGAAAGGCACTATGGGGTGTGCAGGAGAGTTAGCTCATGGGAGTAGGATATCTGGATTTGTTAGCTTGTGCTTCTCAGGAGGAAAAACACACTTCTCCCATACTTATGATACGATGCAGTGGTGCACCTAGAAGCAACACATCTGTCTTAGTCTATTTTGTGCTACTGTAACAGAATACATGAAACTGGGCAACTTACAAATAATAGAAATTTATACTTTCATAGTTCTAGAGGCTGGGAAGACCAAGATAAAGGCAGCAGCATCTTGTGTGGGCCTTGTTACTGAGTCCTCACATGGCAGAGGGCAGAAGGAAGGTTAAGAGAGAAACTCTGTGTCTTAATAGGCAGAAGAGAAAAAGAGAACAAACCCATTCCCACAAGCCATTTTATAAAATCATTAATCCTTCCATAAGGGTGGAGCCAAGAAAAAAATATATGTTGAGTTTTTATGTATGTATGGGTTTTTTGTTCTGTATGAAATTTAAAGTAGTTTTTTCTAATTCTGTGAAGAAAGTCAATGGTAGCTTGATGGGGATAGTATTGAATCTATAAATTACTCTGGGCAGTATGGCCATTTCCACAATATTGATTCTTCCTATCCATGAACATGGAATGTTTTTCCATTTGTTTGTGTCCTCTCTTATTTCATTGAGCAGTGGTTTGTAGTTCTCCTTGAAGAGGTCCTTCACATCCCTTGTAAGTTGGATTCCTAGGCCTTTTATTCTCTTTGTAGCAATTGTGAATGGGAAATCACTCATGATTTTGCTCTCTATTATTGGTGTATTGGAATACTTATGATTTTTGCATATTGATTTTGTATCCTGAGACTTTGCTAAAGTTGCTTATCAGCTTAAGGAGATTTGGGGCTGAGACAATGGGGTTTTCTAAATATACAATCATGTCACCTGCAAATAGAGACAATTTGACTTCCTCTCTTCCTATCTGAATACCCTTTATTTCTTTCTCTTGCCTGATTGCTCTGACCACAACTTCCAATACTATGTTGAACAGGAGTGGTGAGAGAGGGCATCCTTGTCTTGTGCTGGTTTTCAAAGGGAATGCTTCTAGTTTTTGCCCTGTATGATATTGGCTATGGGTTTGTGATAAACAGCTCTTATTATTTTGAGATACATTCCATCAATACCTAGTTTACTGAGAGTTTTTAGCATGAAGGGGTGTTGAATTTTGTCAAAGGCCTTTTCTGCATCAATTGAGATAATCATGTGGTTTTTGTGACTGGTTCTGTTTATGTGATGGATTACATTTATGATTTGTGTATGTTGAACCAGCCTTGCATCCCAGGGATGAAGCTAACTTGATCATGGTGGATAAGCTTTTAATGTGCTGCTGGATTTGGTTTGCCAGTATTTTATTCAGGATTTTTGCATCGATGTTCTTCAGGGATATTGGCCTGAAATTTTGTTTTTTTGTTGTTGTTGTTGGTCTCTGCCAGGTTTTCACATCAGGATGATGCTGGCCTCATAAAATGAGTTAGGGAGGATTCCCTCTTTTTCTATCATTCAGAATAGTTTCAGAAGGAACGGTACCAGCTTCTCTTTGTACCTCTGGTAGAATCTGGCCGTGAATCCGTCTGGTCCTGGACTTTTTTTAGTGGGTAGGCTATTAATTACTGCCTCAATTTCAGAACTTGCTATTGGTCTATTCAGGGATTTGACTTCTTCCTGGTTTAAACTTGGGAGGGTGTTTGTGTCCAAGAACTTATCCATTTCTTCTAGATTTTCTTTTTCAGATATTTTTACACAGGTTTTTACTTTTCTTGTTTCCTCCAAATCTCATTTATTCTTTTATATTTCCATCTCTTTGTTTCTTTCTCGCGCCTTCTTTAAGAGTTCTTCAATCTGATTTTCTAACTCTTTAGTTTTTTTCTTTTTTTTTTTCTAGACAGGATCTTGATCTGTCACCAGGCTGGAGTGCAGTGGCATGAACGTGGCTCACTGCCAGCTCAACTTGGGCTCAAGTGATCCTCCCACGTGAGCCTCCCGAGTAGCTGGGACCACAGGTGCGCACCACCATGCCCGGCTCATTTTTGTATTTTCTGTAAAGGAAAGGTCTCACTATCCAGAATCTACACATAACTTAAACAAATTTACAAGAAAAAAACAACCCCATCAAAAAGTGGGCTAAGGTTATGAACAGACACTTCTCAAAAGAAGACATTTATGCAGCCAAAAGACACATGAAAAAATGCTCATCATCACTGGCCATCAGAGAAATGCAAATCAAAACCACAATGAGATACCATCTCACACCAGTTAGAATGGCGATCATTAAAAAGTCAGGAAACAACAGGTGCTGGAGAGGATATGGAGAAATAGGAACACTTACACTGTTGGTGGGACTGTAAACTGGTTCAACCATTGTGGAAGACAGTGTGGCGATTCCTTGAGGATCTAGAACTAGAAATACCATTGTACTCAGCAATCCCATTACTGGGCATATACCCAAAGGATTATAAATCATGCTGCTATAAAGACACATGCACACATATGTTTATTGTGGCACTATTCACAATAGCAAAGACTTGGAACCAACCCAAATGTCCATCAATGATAGACTGGATTAAGAAAATATGGTACATATACACCACGAAATACTATGCAGCCACAAAAAAGGATGAGTTCATGTCCTTTCTAGGGACATGGATGAAGCTGGAAACCATGATTCTGAGCAAACTATCACAAGGACAGAAAACCAAACACCGCATTTTCTCACCCATAGGTGGGAACTGAACAATAAGAACACTTGGACACAGGGTGGGGAACATCACACACCAGGGCCTGTCATGGGGTTGGGGGGAGGGATAGCATTAGGAGATATACCTAATGTAAATGACAAGTTAATGGGTGCAGCACACCAACATGGCACATGTATACATATGTAACAAACCTGCATGTTGTGCACATGTACCCTAGAACTTAAAGTATAATAATAAAAATAATAATAAGAAGAAAAGGTCTCACTATGTTGCCCAGGCTGGTCTTGAACTCCTGGGCTCAAGCAATCCACCCACCATGACCTCCCAAACTGCTGGGATAACAGGCATGAGCCATTGCACCCAGCCCAGTTTGTTCTTCTGCTGTGCCACACTGCTATTTTATACCTCTGCTGAGTTATTTCAACTAAAATATTAATATATTCAATTTCTCCAATTGATTTTTCTCTATAGCTGGTTATTCCTGTTTCATACTTCTAATCTCTATTTGGGGGAATATTTACCAGACTAGTTTAAAAATCTTGTCCGTTTTGTCCTTTTATTCTAATTCAACTGGTTTCATTGTTTAATTTGCTCTCTTTTTTCTGTTACAATGCTTGCAACTATCCAGTGTCTATTTTTCTTGGGAGAGTAGTCTGAGTATATCAGCTATTGAAAACCTAGAGAAGGGTCTGTGCCTGTCCTGGTAAGGAAAGGGAGTAGGTACAACAATGTAGACTTCTGTTTTCATTACCACTGGGTGAATCTGAATCTCAAACCTTAGTGAACCTCCCTGTAGCCACACGCTCCTTTCCAGGAGTTGCCTTCCTTAACACAATCTCTTGCCCACAGACAGATGTTTGGAAGGCAGTGGGAGAGGAAAGCTGTTCAGATTCTGGACTACCCCACTGGATCTGATTTTGCCCAGCTCCAGCGTCATCCTGGTGTTACGCCACACCAACACCTCACACTGGCTCTGATGTGCTTCTGCTGTTTTCCACATTACATTAAGGACACAGCACACCACACTCAACCCAGAGCAATGTGTGGTATTGCCAACTGATTTCTATACATTTCCATGAATTTCCTAAAGGTATCTGTGGTAGTGAGAAAAGAGGCTTTTTAATTTTTTAATCTCCATAATCAATAGGATGGCTAATTTTCTATTTTCTTCAGGCTAAATTTAACCTAGTAATTTATGAACATCTTTCCATAAATGTCAGTGTAAGTGATAAAAAGAAAGCAGTGTGCACAGAGTTATCTTCAGAGCAAGTGTAGGGCAATTATAACATGAATACTGCAATAGGGGAAAGGCAGGTTTTCCCTTCACACCTCTGGCTATATATATTTTTTGGCTTTTTTTTTTTTTTTTAGTGGCTTCTCCTTCATCTCAAGAGTTTCCTCTCCTCACTCTATACCTTCTCTTCAGATAGATTTAATCATTGCTTATCTTTTACCTGCTTTCTGTAATATGTTGACTAATGGGTTTCTTAAGCCCAGCACAGTGATCTAAACTCGATCTCATATATACATATACCTATTTAAGACATCTTTGCTGAAGATCTCAAGCAGGACCAGCTTCATGGGCATGCAACTTGTGCAATCACAAGGGACTCATGCTGGCTTCATCTTGAAATTTAAATAACGGCCCTGCAAATGATACAGCCAGTCCTCATCTCAAAATGATGTTAAGTATAACATGCCTACATCAACTTTCTCCCCTAAAACTTCTCCTTTTTCAATGCCCCCCGCCCACCCTAGGTCAATAAAGGACAGCTTTTCATTCAGATTTCCTTGCCAGCACACACGACTAATCCTTCTTGGTCCCTGCCTATTCCTCATATAAGAGACTATCAATCTTCAGGAATTCTGAATTTTTCCTAAGCAACACTATGCATCTGCTTCTTTGCTACCACCTACATCAAATGGGCTTCTTCTATTGTCTAAACTGTAGTAACTCCATACCTCACCTCCTCACCTGTACTTCTAGTGCCCTGTTCCATGCTCCTACATTCTCTTCCCTGTAGGTGCAGTGATCAGTGGTCTTTCAGCACAAAGAGGTATACTCTCTAAAGGGAATATAGAAGACAAAGATCACTGTAAAATGAGATCGTCTGGAATACATACTAGATAGATGAATAAATAAACAACTGTAGCACTTGAAAGGAAGATATCTCTAATTGTGACTGATGAGGGGGAGGGTTCAGGTAAGGGAGGATGTTTATTTTAATATTAGAAGGTTTCAATAAATTCATTTAAAAGATATTTTAAGTATTTTATTTAAACACTTTTTCTTAGGAAAAAACCCAGTGTCTAATCTAGATTCCTAATGGTGATGAATTTTACATGCCAGATACCAACCACTTAAAGTAGGTCTTTCCACCAATCTTTCTCCTACAATTCATTCTTACATTGTTGTAAGATTTTACTTTCTAAAACATAGATTATGCCACTTTCCTGCTTAAATACTCCCACAATGAGTACACGATGAAGTCCACCCTCATTAGAGTAGCATGTATGGCTTTCCACCAATAGATTTCAGCCTCCTTTCCAGCCTCCTCCCAGCTCCTTGTTGGTGCCTCCATTCATTAACCACTGTAGTAACATTCTGTACTAACCACTGCATATTCAAGAAAAATGCCCTGCTCATTTTCATGGCTAACTCTCCATGGGCTGTTCTCTATCCTGGAGTGTCTTTCTTATCTTTATCTATCTGGCAAGCTCCTACTGTCTTTTAAATTTTTTACTTTTGCACCACATTTCTCTCTGCTTCTCTCAGCCATCATCCACCTGAGAAAACAAATTGCTCCTTCAATGATGTTCTATAACATTATACTAATATCTCTATTATAGTATTTACTATATCGCATATTGTCAATTTTAAGATGTGCTTTTTAAAATTTTACATTTTAACATCTCTGAAATCAAGAGGTCTCTTCTAATGGCAAAAGTGTTATTATTTGGTATAATTTTTCAGTGTCAAATAAAATAATGATGCATCTTACAATTGAGGGTGTCTTAGACTAGATGAAATATGGTAATTCTTTATTATGAGTCTTCCTCTCCCTGTAGATTGTGAATGCCCATGTACGGCAATACTCTTGTTCACATAATGCCTAATATATAGGTATCCCATAAATTTAAAATTGTCTGATTGAGAGGGTGGTGCACTAAAGCATAGAAGGTAGAAGAAATACTAAAAAAGAGTATAACTTTTGTGAATTCTGCATAATGTCTGTGGTTTGTAACATGAATTTACTTGCTTTGATATTGTACTATAATTGTGTAAGATGATACCATTGAGAGAAATACAGTTAAGGCTACATAGGATTTCTTGGTATTCTCTTTTGCAATTTCCTGTGAATCCAGAATGATTTTAAAACAAAAGTTTTAATGTAAAAAATTACATATAAACTACACACACACAGAGATACACTATATATAGGATCTAAATATATATAATAAATATATGTATTATATGTGCATGACAATACAAGTTACTAATACACTTTAGCTAGTATTCTACTTCAAGCACTGTTATTAAAAAGAATATGTCCAGGCCGGGCGCAGTGGCTCACGCCTGTAATCCCAGCACTCTGGGAGGCCGAGGCAGGTGGATCACGAGGTCAGGAGATCAAGACCACGGTGAAACCCCATCTCTACTAAAAATACAAAAAATTAGCTGGGCGTGGTGGCGGGCGCCTGTAGTCCCAGCTACTCGGGAGGCTGAGGCAGGAGAATGGCGTGAACCCGGGAGGCGGAGCTTGCAGTGAGCCGAGATCACGCCACTGCACTCCAGCCTGAGCAACAGAATGAGACTCCGTCTCAAAAAAAAAAAAAAAAAAGAATATGTCCTCCACAATGGTACCCCATTGATATTTTAAAACTTGAGATGTAAACATTAACGTTTTAAAACATGCAAAATAAAGTCTATGTACTCATGTATTTGTGGATGAGTTCACATCTATTTCTGCAAAGGCTCGTGTATGTGTGTGTGTAAGTGTGTAAGTGTGTGTACTTTACTCCTAAGGTATACTGAATTTTTAAGATACCTCTCTGAAGTGGCTTTGTATAATTTTGATGATCTTGTTTAATAAGGCATTTAAAAATAAAAAAACAAATCTGAATAAAATATTCACTCTTTAAAGTCTAAGTCAAAGGCTATACACACGGAAGGCTGAAAAATAACCAGCTTTTAAATTCTGTCCTTTCAACAATATAACTGCACTTTCAAATATGCTTTGTTGTTTTCTTTTAATTCACTAAAATTAATCTTATAGATGTAGATGCCAGATTTGCATTAATTAAAACTCTACTGTAGAAGCCAGGCTTAATTGCAATCAAATTTGCTTAATTATGCATGGCGAGAGATTCCCAAACAAGAAAGGTTTTAGTAAGGATTTTGGTTTTTTGCATTGACAAAATAAATTGAAATTGTCATTTTTTGTGTTTTATGTAACACTTGTAAATAATTTGTGGAGCACCTTAAGTCTTCTATGTAAAGCAATGTTATTGCTTAAGTAATTATAACAATCTGCATTTTTCATTGTTAATTGTGGGTGTCAGACTCATTAATTTTAATTTACAGACTGTAATGAAATTAAGAAAATTTTGTGCTGATCTGCTGAAACTTGTCTTACAGGAAGTTGTTTAATACAACTAAAGTTTTTAAGTCAAGCCTCATTTTATAATTTGCACTTTAACCAATACAATCATTTTACAACAGTTTTTCAGGAAAATTTGGCTTCAATACAAAAAGACAAACTATATGAACAATTTTGGCTTAAAACAATTATGTTTCATGTACAGCAATATTTTAAACTATAATTTATATTTAATTTAAAATTATATTTTCTGGTTAAAGAAAATCTGCAAACATTAGGAATATAGTTTCAATTTTATTTTGTCTGTTTTCTATAGGGTATTATGTTGTTGGAGGAAAAAAATGTTCCACAAAGACAGACACAACCAAAAATCAATTTAATCATTCTTAGATCAATAGATTATCAGTGCATTATTTAACACAGTTCAAAGAAAATTATTCATGGTTATTTTGTCTCAGATATCTGTCATATGTCCATAGCTTTAAATACTACATCTGGAATCTCACCTAGTTTTTCAAATGTAATTGAAAACAAAGTAATTCATTTAAAAATTAGTAAAGCATACAATTTAAATAAAGTTAATGACAAGGAACAATGTAAATCTTTTTTATTTTCATGTTAAGACACTGAATTTTGTCCTTGAAGGCTGTTTAAACTTTAACTGGTATAATTATTAATATAATAATATAATGGAAACAGAAAATATCTTTCATGCTTATTTAGTAGCAAGTTAACTTTTAGGGAAATTAGCTAAAGAGTCTTCACCTCAATTATTATGCATCCAATTAAAAATTCTAAAACAATTACTATAATTCTGCTTAAAACCAAGCATGAAACTTTGGTAGTAAAAAACACAATTGTTGAATGTCTTAAGAAGAAAATGACAAAGTGAAGATTATTCCATAATTAAAGCTAACCTTTAATTACTGGTCTTTTAAAATCAAGTTATTCTGAAGAGGTAAAATAAATCATCAAAAGGATCTTGGCAGTGCATCTCTGCATGTAATACTCTCCTACAAGTTATTGGTGGTGGCTCAATTTTTTTTCTCTTTATTAACTCAAGAGACATAATAGAAGCAGAGAATGCTTCGGCAGAATACCAAATACACAAATAAATAGGTACCATGCATCTAAAGGAGTTTTCCCATAATTTACAAACAATAAGAAGATAATGTCGTCCAGTGTTTAACAATTTAATAGATAAAATTTAGAAGAGTAATTTTTCCTCCAAGACTCTCATTTGAGGACTACTTTTGTATTTTATTTGCCCTGATATAAGCCTCAAACTTTGTTAATTTTTTAATTTATTCACAAGAACATTTGATTACTATTCTTTTTTTCTTTTTTTTTTTTTTTTTTTTTTTGAGATGGAGTTTTGCTCTTGTTGCCCAGGCTGGAGTGCAATGGTGTGATCTCGGCTCATCAAGATTCCTGCCTCAGCCTCCCAAGTAGCTGGTATCACAGGCATGTGCCACTCTGCCCAGATAATTTTGTATTTTTAGTAGAGACGGGGTTACTTCATGTTGGTCTGTCTGGTCTCGAACTCCCGACCTCATGTGATCCTCCTGCCTCGGCCTCTCAAGTGCTGGGATTACAGGCATGAGCCACCGCACCCGGCCTTTTTTCATTCTTAATCGTAATCAATTTTCACCAGTCCCTGGCGACCAGGACATCCTATTGCCCCAAATTTTTGTATTATTTTCTGTGCCAGTATTTAGAATAACATCAAAGATTTCCTTTATTTAGATGCATTCATAATACACTGTGAATAAGTGAGATTTCATATTCTTTCATTTTATTAAATCCCAGGTACAGTTATGCAAAAATCCACTTACAATTTGTCCTCCAATGCTCCTTGGTCTGTAGAATAACTTTCTCTCTTAATTATACATTTGTCCTTATTCATGCTTAAATTTTCATTTTTAGTTTACTCTCTCATTAAAAATTCATTTTTCACCCCCTCCATGATCACTCTTTGTTCTGAATTCCTAAGTACTTTTTCCAGCCATATTTTCACCTGTCTGTCACATTTTGTTGCCCATATCCTCTATTCCATTCTCTGTCCCCATTTCATCCTGTCCTCTCTGCCCCTGGTTTCACCCAGAGATGCTATTATGGTGATTGATTTACACAGTGCAGAACATTCCATAGGTATCATATTGCTATACAACATACACATCCCATACAACTATAAATCTAAAAATAACTAGCAAAAGGAGATGTTTAAGTGGAAAGTTAAAAGTGCTAACAGGGTCAACTGGTACAGTCATTGTGTGGATGGTGGTTTCACTACCTTGGAGACAAATGGGCAAGAGCCAGTGGAGCTGGGCACTCATGATGAAATCAGTAATAAATCAGACACAGAGTATAAGCATGAATCAAATTACTATACTCAAAATAAGAGCTAGGCACAGACTTGAAAGGAAAATATGTCATTTCCTTCCCTTTCCTACCATCTCGCTCCCATCCATCTTCTGTCTCTCTTACTTGATGCCTGTCTTTCTCATTCCCATTTCTAAGCTCCCCTTATTCTAGAATTTTCTAAACAAGATTTATATCCTAATCCTGAGACGCTTATTCTTATTAAATACAGTATGATGTGTCAAGACCAGATCTCAGCTCTCTAAAGAATCAGGCTTGTAATGATGAATAAATCTGTATCTCTTAAGAAGTAAAAGCCCGTTCACAATTCAGAAATGAACAGACAAAACATCCCAAAGGTAATTTGTGCAGTCTTCATAGGGACTGTAAAAGACCACTCTATCATTTGCAAGAAGCTGTCCCTCTTTTGCTCTCTTCTTGTTTGTTCCTAGACTCACGTGATTTCAGTTGTTCCTTCAGTGATTCAGTAACCACCCTCCACTCGGGTGTAGCCACAAGTGCCTCCATGTTAAACCACTTGTAAGACATAGGCAGCCCAACCTCAAACAATGCAGTAGAAATATTGATTTGTGGGAAACAATAGCACCAGGCAGAATGAACTGGTTGTTCTCTTAAATGAGTTGCTCATTTAAGGTCAATACTCAGGTTAGTTCCAGAGAAGAAGAGGTAACAATAAGTAGACTTTGCCAACTTTGGAGCTTTTCTTTAAGCACTTAAAATTTTTCTTTTTATTATGAAAAAATAAAGAGAATAGTGAAATGAATCCCATGCACCTGTCACTCAGCTTTACCAATTACATTTTCTCTTTCTCTCAGTGTCCTCCACCATTATTTCATAGACACATCCTGTAGTATGTTTTTACACAGACTCCAAAGCACCTTTAATCAAGTGTTACTTATCTTCTCTTGGGTTTTAAAAACAACCTTTATTTGTCAAATGTCAGTGAAAATTTGCTACAAAGCCATGCAATTTCAATTAATAAAAATTGTCAACTATCTACTATATACAAAAAACTTGGCCACTACAGCAAGAATCTGCAGTTTCACCACTCCTTAAAGACTGCTAACCGACACTCTTCTCATTGCTGCCCACGTCCTCACCTGCACAATGACCTGATACCTCTCCTTTTGAGCCTACTCAGGGTTTGTTAGTGGAAACTAATCTGCAATTCTTGGTTTTCTCTAATTTTAATAACATAGTTATTGCTTATCTACCATCTTTCCTGTCTTCAGAATTTACTTGACATCTCTTCTACTATTACATCCTTTGTACTTTCTTTGCTCTTTATTTGTTCTTATATCTCTTCCGTTCCTTTATTTCACCAAATTTCAATAAATAGGCATGTTCAAAAGCTAATTTTTTATGTCCATATTTTAATGTTTAAGCTATTTTACTTGCAATTGATACTTAAAGTCAACAGCACGTTCTGTGTGATAATGGTAAGATTCTTATTGGCAAAGAGGAGGGGGATAGAAAAATTAAAGAACAGGAATAAGGAAAGCAGTGCCTATAGGTCTATTAGATTCCCTATTCTGTATTTGGTTTTTTTCCTCTATATTAACAAAGCCCTACTCTCCATATTATCTCTGCATTTTTGTTAATACATTGCAATTGGTGAAAAGACGGAGCAAAGAGGAATTGTAACTACTACATATCCCTATGTACTTTTGGCCTTTTCTGGGAAAATGTCATCTACAAAGCATATTATTCTCTTACGCTATTTATAACGAGCATTTTTCTACAATGGAAATATGTAAGGTAGGAATTGTGCGTGGATGATAGAAACAATCCACTGCTTAATGCTGCAGGAGGATAATATCTTGACAGAGCAAGCTGAGAGTGGCCTGTGACTGTATTCAAAGCAGTTGAGACTGTTGAGTGATCTACAGAGATTACCTTTTCTCATATTTTGATCTTGCTATATCCCAATTCATCTATTTACACGCTATAGAAACCAACACTAGTAATTTAAGATTATTTTTTGGCAAGTAAAAATTGTACATATTTACAGCATACAACTTTATGTTTTGTAGAACGGCTAAAACAAGGTATTTAACATCTGCATTACCTCACTCATCTTTTTTTGTGGTGAGAACCCTTAAATTCTACACTCAGCAATTTTCAAGTATACAACCTATTGTTATCAACCATAGTCACCATGACATGTAATAGATCTCTTGAAATTATTTCATCTGTCCAGCTAAAATTTTACGTAGTTCACCCATTTCCCAGCCTCTGGTAACCACCATTTTATTCTGATTCTACGAATTTGACTTTTCTAGTTTCCATATGGTATTTGTCTTTCTGTGCCTGACTTATTTAGTTTAACACAATGTCCTCCAGGTTCTTCCATGTTGCCACAAATGACAGGATTTTCTTTGAAGAGGCTAATAGTATTCCTTTGTATATATACTACATTTTCTTTATCCATTCATCCACTGGTGAACACTTAGGCTGATTTCATATCTTGGCTATTGTGAATAATGCTGCAGTGAACATGGGAGTGAAAATATCTCTTCAATTTACTGATTTCATCTCCTTTGGATATATGCCACATAGTGGTATTACTGGACCATATGGTGGTTCCATTTTTAATATTTTGAGGAATCTTCACACTGTTTTCAAAAATGGCTGTACTAATTTACATTCCCACCAACAGTGTACTGGGGTTCCCTTTGCTCCACATCCTTACCGACACTTATCTTTTGTGTTTTTGATAATAACCATTCTAACAGCTATGAGGTGATATCTCATTGTGGTTTTAAATTGTATTTTCCTGATGATTAGTCATGTTGAGCATTTTTTCATATGCCTGTTGATCACTTATATGTCTTCTTTTGAGAAAAATCTCTTCAGATTATTTGCCCATATTAAAATCTGATCATTTGCCTCCTTACTATTGATTTCTTACGTATTTTGGATATTAACACCTTATCAGATGGTTTGCAAACATATTTTCACATTCCATGGGTTATCTCTTCACTTGATTGTTTCCTTTGCTGTGGAGATTTTTAGTTTTTTATAATTCCATTTGTCTTTTTTTGTTCATATTGGCTGTGCTTTTGGGATCATATCCAGAGAAATTATTGCCCAGACCAATGTCATGGAGCTTTTCTCTATGTTTTATTCAGTAGTTTTATAGTTGCAAGTCTTATGTTTAAGACTTTAATCCACTTTGATTTGATTTTTACATATGGTAGGAGTTGAGGGTCTAATTTCATCCTTCTGCATTTAGATATCCAGTTTTCCCAATACCCTTTATTGAAGACACTGCCCTTTCCCCATCAGGTGTTCTTGGTATCTTTGTGGACAATTATTTGACCATAAATGTTTCAGTTTATTTCTGTACTACAAGGTACGTTTTGAAATCAGATAATGTGATGATCCCAGTTTTGTCTTTTTTACCCAGAATTGCTTTGGCTATTCTGTGTATTTTATGGCTTCACACAAATTTTAGGATTTTTCTATTTCTGTGAAAAATGTCATTGGAATTTTGATAAGGGTTTCTTTGGATCTGTAGATAGCTTTGGATACTATGAACATTTGAACAATATTAATTCTTCCAACCCATGAACAGGAGCCATCTTTCCATTTATTTATGCCTTCTTCAATGTCTTTCATCAATGCTGTATAGTTTTCAACACACAGGTCTTTCACCTCCTTGGTTAAATTTATTCCTAAATATTTTATTTGTAGCCATTGTGAATAGGATTGTTTTCATGGTTTCTTTATCTGATAATTTGTGTTAGTGTATAGAAATGCTATTGATTTACATATGTTGATTTTGTATCCTGCAAATTTACTGAATTTCTTTATTAGTTCTAACAGCTTTCTGGTGAGGTTCTTTAGGGTTCTCTATATATGAGATTACATTGTAAACAGAGACCATTTAACTGTTTCATTTCTGACTTGAATGCCTTATATTTCTTCTTCTTGTCTAATTGTTCTGGCTAGGATTCCCAGTACTATGTTAAATAGTTGTGATGAATGTGGGTATCCTTGTCTTATTTCTGATCTTATCTGACACAAAAAGCTTTCAACTTTTCACTATTGAATATGGTGCTAGTTATGGGCTTTCATAAGGCATTTTTTTGGTTGTTGTTGAAATAAATTCCTTCTATACCTAATTTCTTGAAAGTTTTTCATCATGAAAATGTCTAATTTTGTCAAATGCATTTTCTCCATCAATTGAGATGATCATATGGCTTGTGTACTTCCTCGTATTAATGTGATATATCACATTTCTAAATTTGTAACCATCCTTGCATACCAAAGATACATTTATTTGATCATGGTGAATGATTCTTCTAATGTGCTGTTAAGTTTGGTTTACTAGTATTTTGTTGAAGATTTTTGCATCTCTTCAGATCTATTTATGAAGGATATTGTCCTCTAATTTTCTGATACCCTTGTCTGGCTTTGATTTCAGGGTAATACTAAGCCTTGTGAAATCAGTTTTGGAGTTTTCCCTCTTCTTCAACTTTTTTGAAAGAGTTTGAGAAGGAATATTGTTCTTTAAATGTTTGGTAGAATTCGGCAATGAATCTATCAGGTCCTGGGCTTTTCTTTAATGAAAGACTTTTAACTACTGTTTCAATTTTTTTTACTTGTTATTGATCTGTTCAGGTTTTTATTTCTTCATAATTTAGTCTTGGTAAATTGTATGCATCTAGGAATTTATCCATTTATTCTCAGTTATCCAATTTGTTGGTGTATTTGTTGGTGTATTTTTCTTAGTGGTCTCTTACGGCTCTTTGTAATTCCGTGGTATTAGTTGTAATGCCCCACTTTCAATTATTTTCATTTGAATCTCCGTCTTTTTTTCTAGCTCATCTAGCTATAAGTTTATCAATTTTATTTACCTTTTTCAAAATGCAACTCTTAGTTTTGTTGATCTTTTTTGTTTTTCTAGCCTTTATTTCATTTATTTCTGGTTTGAACTTTACTACTACATCCTTCTACTCAGTTTGGGCTTAGTTTTTTCTTTTTTTAGTTTTTTGAAATGTGATATTAGGTTGTTTATTTGGGTTCTTTCTTCTTTTTTTATGCATGCATGTATTGCTAAAAACTTCTCTGTTAAAACTGCTTTTCCTGCATCCTATAAGTTTTGTTGTCTTTAGATATTTTTTAAATTTTCCTTTTAGTTTCCTTATGAGTATATTGTTTGATTTCCACATATTTGAATTTTCTGAAATTCCTTCCATTATTGATTTCTAGTTTCTTACAGTTGTAGTCAGAAAAGATACTTGATATAATTTCAGTCATTTTGAATTTGTTAAGACGTGTTATAGTCTAATATGGGATCTACCCCGCAGAATGTTCTGTGTGCACTAAATAAGAATGTATATTCTACTGCTGTTAGATGGAATGTTCTGTATATGTCTATTAGGTCCATTTGGTCTAAAACGCAGTTCAAGTCTAGTGTTTCTTTGATTTTCTGTCTGAACGACCTGTCCATTGTTGAAAATGAGCTACTAAAGCCCCCTAATATTACTGTCTTGTAGTTGATCTCTTTCTTCAGATCTATTAGTATTTCCTTTATATATTTAGGTGCTCCAATGTTGAGTGCCTTTATATTTATAATTGTTATAACTTCTTGATGAATTGATCCCTTTATCATTATGTAATGACCTTTTTTGTCTCATGTTACAGATTTTGACTTAATGTCTATTTTATCTGATATATAAATAGAGCAATTCTTGAGGGGGCTAAGAGAGTTTGCAGCCCCTTTCTTGAAATGGCTCAACAAAGGCTGTTTCTTGCAGCAGGGGATTATATAGCTATATCTCCCTCTCTGGAGAGTCCCCTGGCAGAAGTGGCCATCGGTTACCTCAGTGGCAAAATATGCTGGTGTGCTGGTGTCCTCTGTGGAGCAAGTCCCATTGGGAACCATGGTAGTTTTCACCATGTGGCTGTTATCAATAACCTCTGCCTTTCTGTGTTATTAGTAGTCTCTTACATCTCAAGTATTCCAATCTCACCAGCAATCTATTCTGTGTAGGTATTCTCCATTTTGTTGTTGTTGTTGTTGTTTGGTTGTGGTTGTTGTCATTGTTGTTTTATGAGGTTTTTTCACTCCACTGTGTGGACAAAAATTATTTAATGGGCTCCTGAGCCCTCTCAGGGATGTTTTGATTTGTAGATAGCTGTCCCTATATTTGTGTTTTTTTGTGTGTAAAGGGATGAAGGCTGATATATCCTATTTCATCATGTTAGTGAGTTTCTTAGGATTTTTAAAAGGGGAGAATTCATTGAAAAAATAATGGGCAGCTCACAGAAAGAAGTTGAGGCTGGAAAACTAGGCTTAGATATGGGCAGGATAAAGGGCTCCTCTGGGATTCTGGAAGGCAAGAACTACTCACCTTCTCTTCCAACCAACATCGTGGGAATAATGGAACTCTAAAAAGTATCCTTGCTTACATTACTCTGTACAATGGTTCTAGTCTATGAAAGAGTCCTTCTGACTGCATGTTTGCGAGGTAACTGCCCTTGGGTGTATCACTCTGAAGAGAGGAAATATCTGGGTGAAGGGACTTCCCAGGAGTTCTTTGTTGCTCCCTTACTTGCTTGTCCTATGGGAAGGCACAGCACTTTGATTACAATGCCACCAGGACTCCACCTCAGAGACAAGGGTAATCCCCATGATGAAACCTGGATGTTGTAAATAAGGGAGAATGGCTGCTGCAAAACCAAAATAACAAATGATACTCCCTACTCCATTTTAAGTATAAATCTATTAGTAATCATTGCAAGGATGAGAAAACAGCAGACTTTTATGAATAGAATATGCAATCAGTTGGCTTATTATCTCTCTTCTTTCTTTAAGCCTCTTGTCTCACATAACCTTATCTTCATATCCTGCCAGAATATTACTGTCTTGCTTTTCATAAGAGCGAACCTCCCTCTCTGTGCCGTCTCTATGTAGTTCCAACTTTACCTGACGCTCTTCAGTACTCCCTGAAGTATCCTGCAGTTAGAATGTTTGTTCATTATAGTCATCATTGAAAATACGTGACCATGAACAAGCAGTGCTGTAAAGTGGTCTACGTAACATTCTATCACTCTTCATTGTGTTTATTTTTTAATAAAAAGCACAATATTCAAAATTTCAAAGAAAAGATATAGGCTAAATATATGTCCTCCAAACAAGGCATTTCCAAGTGTAAACAGCAATTCGTAATAAAAAAAAGAAACCTCATATTTGTACTATAGATATACTCTCTTATTTTATTGTCAGAACAACCATGCAAGGTTGCTATTATATTGTTCAATGAAGAAATAAAGAAAATGAGGCAGAGAAATTAAGCAACTTGCTCAAGAATGTGCTAAGAGTAAGCAGAACAGTAGGAGTCAACTCTACTGTTTGGAAAGTGAATTTGATGTTTTTTCATCACAGGAGTGAAGAGGCAATGAATGGGAGTGCAATAAGGTGAATGGGGAAGTGGGTATACCAGCGTCACCATTTGAGGTCTTTATTCCAAACTATACACTGTATTCATTCTGTCAGTATTTATTGAGTCCCTATTATGTGCCACTCACTACTCTAAGTATACTAATGGCATAACAATAAACAGACAAATTTCTTCTCTCATAGAGCTTACATTTCAAGGAGAGAAGATGAATGGATACACAAATCAAATATGTATTTGTTTTATATGTATGTATTTCTTACATACATATAAATATGTTACATATTTATATTCATACATATTACATATATAAGAAATCGGCACTTTTACCCCCAGATATGTAATATTTTTAACTTAATGTATTAGGTTAAATGGTGATTATGTGCTATTTAAATAAAAAACAGGAAGGAGGCTGGGGAATGTTTAATTGGTAGATTGGGAGAGGTATGCAATTTTAAATAAAGTGGTCCAAGAAGGCTGCATTGAGAAAGTAGCATTTGAATAATGGCTGAGAAAGGTGAACTGATGAGCCACACAGTTGTCTGGGGAAGAGCATTCTAGGTGGTAGGAACAGCAGGGGCAAAGGCCCTGAGCAGGCACTTGCTAGAGTGTTTGAGTAACAGCAGAGAGGCAGAATCAAAGTGAGTAAGTAGAGAGTATAAGATGAGATCACAAATATCATCAGGGTCTACATGCATAAAGTCCAAAGACACCATTTGACAAATTTTGGCTTCTACTCTGAATAAGATGGGAATACTGGAGGGACTTCAGTAGTAAATAATGCAATTTGACATTTTTAAGGTTCACTCTGGTCGTTGCTGTAAAAATAACTGACTGCAGTGGGGAAAATAATAGAATCAGGGAGAAATTTAGGAGGCTAATGCAGTCATCCAGAAGAAAGAAGGTGGTGTCAAATCAGGACAGAAACAGAGAAGATGTTGAAAAGTGGTCAGATCTTAAATACAATTTAAAGATAATGAATATAGGATTTGCTGTTGGATCAAATGTGGGGTGTGAGAGAAAAGATGTGAAGCATAACTCCATTAAGATCTAGGTATAGCAGATTGCAGGGAAAAATCAAGAGTTTACATTCTGAAAAGTTAAATTTGAGACACTTAGTAGATGTTTTAGTACAGATGTTGCAATGGTAGTTGGACTTCAGTGGAGAGATTAGGTTTTTAACAACACATTTGAAAGGTGTCAGCATGTCAGTAACATCTAAAGCCATGAGCTTGGTAGGATATGGTGGCTCATGCCTATAGTCTCAGCACTTTGGGAAGCTGAGGTGGAAGGATTGCTTGAGCCCAGAGACCACTCAGCAAGATCCCATCTCTACAAAAAACAGTTAAAAAATTAGCTGGGCATGGTGGCACACAGCTGTAATTCTAGTTACTCTGGAGGCTGAGGTGAGAGGATCGCTTGAGCCCGGGAGTTCAAGGTTTCAGTGAGCTATAATTGCACCACTGCACTCCAGCTTGGGCAACAGAACAAGACTCTATGTCTTAAAAATTAAGAAAGAAAGCCATGAACTTGAATGAAATGTCAAGGGGAAAAATGTAGACAGAGAAAAATGAAGTCCAAAGTCTATTTCCTGGGTACTCACAAAGCTAAGAAACTAGAGCCAGAGAAGAAAGAGAAAACCAAGAGCACGTAGAATTCTGGAAACACAGAGAAAGTGTTTCAATGAAGCAAAGTGATCATCTTTATTAAATACTGCTGATAAGTCAAGTAAGATGAAAACTAAAAAAATAACAACATTCCAAAACAATCTGCATATTCAATGCAATCCATAACAAAATTCCAAAGTCATTCTTAACAAAAACATTAATAGAAAAAATAATCCTAAAATTTATGTGAAACTACAAAAGACCCAGAATGGCCAAAGCAATCTTAACCAAAAAGAACAAAGCTAGAGGCATCAACACTATGTGATCTCAAAATATATTACAAAACTATAGTAACTAAAACAACATGATACTGGCATAAAAACAAACATACTAGCCAATGAAATAGGATAGAGAGCCGAGAAAGAAACTCACGTATCTACGGCCAAATGATTTTTGACAAAGATGCCCAGAACACCCAATAGAGAAAGATCACTCTTCACTACATGGTGTTAGGAAAACTAGATATTCATATACAGAAAACTGAAAATGGGCCCTTATCTCACCCTTATACAAGAATCAACTCAAAATAGATAAAGACTTGAATGGAAGACCTGAAACTATAAAACTACTAGAAGAAAACACAGAGGAAAAGCTTTATGACATTGGTCTGGGCGGTGATGTCTTGTGTATGACCACAAAATCACAGGCAACATGAGCAAAAATATACAAACAGAATTACATCAAACTAAACAGCTTCCGCAAGGCAAAGAAAACAATAGAGTGAATAGACAACCCATAGATTAGGGAAAACATTTGCAAATCATGCATCAGCTAAGGGGCTAATATCCAAAACATACAAGGAACTCAAACTACTTAATAAGAAAACAAATCGCTCTATTTAAAAATGGGCAAAAGACTTAAAAATAAGACATCCAATTTCCAAAAGATATCTGAAAAAAATGTTCAACATCTCTAATCAGAGAAATGCAAATCAAAACCACAATAAGCAATCGCCACACACCTATTAGATTGGCCATTATAAAAAAAGATGACAGATAACAAGTGTTGGCAAAGATATGGAGAAAAGGGAACCCTGATATACTGTTGGTGATACTGTAAATTAGTACAGCCATTTAAACAAAACAGTATGAAGGTTTCTCCAAAAATTAAAAATAGCTCCGGCATAACTGTGGACGAAGGCCTCACTTCAAATGACGGGGCTATGAGGTGTCAGTTGCCAGCACTCAGCTACTGGTGAATAAATGCTTCAGTCCTGGAGGACAGGATGTGGCAGCTCATCACAGGAGCCACTGCAATGCATTTGAGGGGAGGCTTCACATATTTTCCTCCTACCTCTACACACACACACACACAAACCCCTAGCTTTGCTTTTGCAATTTTAATGTCCTTGAGGACTAGGAGTTGGAAAAATTACATTCTACTACTGACTCTAAGATTAAGCTGTTTAATTGGGAACAAGTCTCATAACATATCTAGGTCTGTTTTCTTTTTACATGTAAAATTAGGAGACTAGAGATTTTAGATGAAGTAATTATTATTCCTGCTCTCAGGCTTTGGGATGGTTTGAAATCATATGAACTGAGTTTATAAATTAGAAGACTTGTGAGTTTTATAAAGTCTTATAAGAAAACTTGAAAGTGTTCTACCTAACATCTCCTAACATGTTCTCTTTTGGACATAACCTTATTGAGACTGAACATTGACACTTGGTTCCCTGTCAACACTTTATCTTGGTGCTTGTATTAGTTTTTTATGGCTGCTATAACAAATTACTACAAATGTGGTTGCTTAAAAGAACAGAAACTTGGCCAGGCGCTGTGGCTCAATCCCAGCACTTTGGGAGGCCAAAGTGGGTGGATCACAAGGGCAGGAGTTCGAGACCAGCCTGGCCAACATGGTGAAACCACGTCTCTACTAAAAATACAAAAATTAGCCAGGCGTGGTGGCACGTGCCTGTAATCCCAGCTACTCCAGAGGTTGAGACAGGAGAATTGCTTGAACTCAGGAGGCAGGGGTTGCAGTGAGCTGAGATCGCGTGCCATTGCACTCCAGCCTAGGCAACAGAGCAAGACTCCGTCTCAGGAAAAAAAAAAAAAGAACAGAAACTTACTTTCTCACAGTTCTAGAGGCCAGAAGTCTTAAATCACTATCACTGAGCTGAATCAAAATCTCCTCTTCTGTCTGTGTTCAAATCTCCCTCTGACTACATTTTACATGGATACATATGATTGTATTTAGGTATCCATGATTGTGGATAGGATCCACAACAATCTCCCCATCGTGACATCTTTAATCACATCTGCAAAAACTCTCCTTTAATATAAAGTAACATTTATAGATTCCAGAGATCAGGATGAATACATTTTTGTGGAGGTAATTTTTTAATCCAGTGTTCAAAGGGATTGATATCATACTTACTCATTAATAATTTCAGGAGCAACCTGTATTTGTCAAAGCAAACTAGGTATATTGTGATGGTTAATAGTGATTGGACTGAAGGATGCAAAGTATTGTTCCTGGGTATGTCTGTGAGGGTGTTGCCAAAGGAGATTAACATTTGAGTTAGTAGACTGGGAAAGGCAGACCCATCCTCAATCTGGGTGGGCACAATCTAATCGGCTGCAAGCACAGACAGAATGAAAGCAGGCAGAAGAATGTGGAAAGTCTAGACTGGCTTAGTCTTCTGGGCTACATCATTCTACCATGCTGGATGTTTCCTGCCTTCAAACATCAGACTCCAAGTTCAGCTTTGGGACTCGGACTGGCTTCCTTGTCCTCAGCTTGCAGACAGCCTATATGTGGGACCTCACCTTGTGGTCATGTGAGTCAACACTCCTTAATAAACACCCCTTCCTATCTACATCTCTCCTATTAGTTCTGCCCCTCTAGAGGGCCCTGACTAATACAGTCATGCTGTGGCAACAACAACAAGACAGCCTGAAATCTCAGTGGCTTCTCAAATGAGAGTTTCTCTCCCACTCATGTCATCATCCAATGCGTTAGGAGGGTTCTATGTGCCCTCATCCTTCAAGGGCTCAGGTTGCTTTCCATCTTGGGGCTCTGCCCTCCACTTGTTTCTTGGCACCTGTTCCAGTCAGTGGGCAGATGGGGAAGGAGACAGGATTGCACATGTGGGGTCATAAGGAGGACATAAAAGCCTCTGCCACAACATCTTTTGGTACCTTTTCCATCCTTCATGTGGCAGATTGTATTAATGTTCAAAATATTCATTACCTCACCCTGGGATACCCCACCCTTTGACAGTCCTCTTTGGAAGAAGAGTGTACATCTTCACTCCGTGGAATTCAAGTTTGGCCATATAACTTAATTTGGCCAAGGAAAGGTAAACAGAAGCAGCAACTCTGGCCAAAAGACTCTGGCCTTAGCCAGAACTCACTTCTGTGTCCACTACTGCTTTTAACGGAGCCTAAACAATGTCTGATCAAGAAGAGGAGGAGAATACGAATGTTGGGAAACTCCAGCATCCTCTGCTACAACAATTGCCATTGCCATATTTTTGATACCTTTTCCTTTCTCCATGTGGGAGATCACATTATATTCAAAATATTTGCTCTTCCTCCCAAGAGCTCTCTCCCTCCCTTCAACATTCCTCCTTGAGAGAAGACATCCTGACTATATCAAGCATGGCTGTATAGATTGCTTTGGCCAATGAAATAGGAACAGGTAATACAAGTGTTGTTTTAGAAACTAGCACACGGTTGAGCCATCTCTCTTTCCTCTCTGCTATGAGACAGTCTACGTCCCAGTTAAAGTCTGCTCTATGTACCTAGGTCCTAGAATACAAACAGCATGGAGCAGGACTACAGTCAACCCACCATGGACACGTCGTGTGAGTTAGAAATTAATCATTGATGCTGTAAACCACTCAAATTTCGAAGTATTTCGTTAACAGAACAAAAACCAAGAAATACACTTCATCCTTTCTCAGGGTTTGCCAGTGATAAATTCATGAACTGGAGATGAGCTAAACTAAAAAAAATAGAGATTCTCCCACAATTTTCTCAACTCATTCACCCATCTTGGGTTCCTAAATGTGTCACTTTTTCCAAGTGTCTTTTTTTTCTTTTAAAAAATTGTATTGCTTTCTTTGTTTCCATTAGCTATTTCTTCCCTTTCTTTGTCCAAATCACTAAAAGTGTTCTCTGAGCATTTAGGCAGAACTGGAAACTCAAATTTGCAAATTTGAAATTTCATTTTCTGGAATCACTTAAGCATTTTACTATTGTGATTCAATGGTGTGCTGAAGTTAGCTCATATGAGCTTACAGAGTTTATTGTTAATTTTTCAGGAATTTTGTGAGCAGTTGTCAAACACAGCCATTATTAAACATTTTTAAAATTAGATTTAAAACAAAAACAATACTCAAAACTCATCACTCCTTAATAATTTCACTAGATTTTACTATTATCAATTATCTTGAGTTTTTTGTGTATAGTGGTAACAGTATATAATAATAGGCTAGCGGGCATCTTTGAAACTTTGCATCTAGTGATTTCAGGTTGGTGGCTTGAAATCAGATATGATGGGAGCACACCACAGAAATTAGCGTGCTTAACAAATCAGGGCTTTTTGTTTAACTTTTACCAACACCCCATTAAATATAGTTGGCCCTCCATATCCACAGGGTGAGGGTTGGTTCCAGGACCCCTAAGTGTACCAAAATCCACATATGCTCAAGTCTCTTACAGAAAATGGGGTAATGCAGTCACTTTCCATAAACAAGGTTCTGCATCTTCAAATTAAACCAAACATGGAAGGAAAACACATACAGTGGATCCTCCTGGATTCGCCAGGTTGGTTAAATCCATGGATGCAAAACCTGTGGCTATGGAAGGCTGGCTGTATACTCTTAAAAGCTATCTAAATCTCAAGTCTAAAACTAAGTAGGCCTTGAGGAGCTATTTTTAGAGAAATACATCCTCTTAGCTTTCAGAATATACTTTCCACATCTCCAGTAAAAATATTTATGGAATAGCCATTTTCTTATTTTTGTGACTTTTTGGGAACACTCTGATAAAAGAACTAAACAATGGTGAATTACATATATGTCTGTCAGAACTAAGTCACTGCTCAAAAAAAGAGATCAACAGAAAATAAAGGGAGATAAAATTTAGTAGGCTAATAAGATGATTGAATTTTCTAGCAGGGTTAATTCGTGTGTAATAATGAAGAGGATCTGTACTACCAGGGAAGAAACAAGCTTTTATTACATAGGAAAGTGTTTACATTGTGTATACCTATTGCTGTGATTTCAATCTTTGAGAAAAACTAAGGCTTTCTTGAGCTAATCATCTTCTTCATCTTTATATTCTGGCTAATTAGTAATTATAAATTGCCTATTTTAAAACAAGATCTAGGACACAATGAAAATTTTTAAAAAGTTAAATCAATCTGGGCTGAATCCCCAGAAAAATTAAAAATTTAGTTTAACACTCCTGGGATCTCTGTGTATATGTGTATATGTCTATGATTGGGTTTATTAGACAAAACTAATTGAAAAGAAGATATCTGGAAATTAAACCTCAAATAGTATTAGAGATAAGGAAGCATATTTTTAATCAAAGTTCATTGGACCAAAAAAAGTCTATAAAGTAACTTAATCCAAGCTTTTTTTAATTTTAAGCTGTTGAAGTTGCCTGCATTTAAAATTAATACCTAAGGATAGAAAACCTACTCCTTAAACCTGATACTAAGAAATATGCTTATTAATGGAGACAGGGGTAGAAAAAGTTTTAAGGGAGAGAAAATAAAAGTGAAAATGATGAGACAAGCAAAGAGTACAGCAGATGGAGATAGACATTCAAAGCGGGAGAGACAAAGAGTAGGAAAGATTAAAGCATTTAGGACATATTCCAAGGAATATTCTTAGGCTATGGGCATCACAGTGGGCTGTCTCCCTGCCCTTTGGGTAATTGACTAGCCACTATTCTCAGCTGCTTAAGTGTATAAGCTTCTTAAAAGGCCATTTTTGTTTTATTCATAGTGCCTACTATAGTGCCCTGCATGTCAGTGACATCTCATAATTTATCACCTCATTAGTTAATATTTATTCTGGAAACTTCAGAGGCTCAACTTTGAATGGATCAAACAAGAAGAACAAAACCAATCAAAAGGCACACCCTACCATTGATTATCTGTGACCACAGCAGCATATTTATATTAGATATTTGCCAAAAAATCTATATGGGGTGTGTGTGTATGTGTGTGTGTGTGTATCCTGATTCTCATATCATTGCCTCATTCTCATGACTAAGGTCTTAAATCCAATCTCTTAAAATCCAATCCTTCAAATCTTCAGGGGGACCTTTCCAGACCACCTGAGTAACAGTGGTCCCTATAGAAAATATAAAGATAGAATTCTGTTACTAATGTAACATAACTTAAGCCTTGACAACCAAAGTAATTAAGAAAAGCCTCATCCACTGACATTGCTTCTCAGTGCTGTTCTCTCCTTGTGGTCACCAGTCAGGATAGAAAAGCTCCAGAATGAAGAACTGATAAATTACAAGAGGAAGCAGGCTACAAAATTGCCCAGCCTTCTTATGGTTGTTGCTGTGACTTCTCAACCTATTTTAATCTTTCTAAACTCATCTTAATCTTCTAAGATTTTCAGGGCTAAAAGAAGCATCTTGATTTATTCTAGGAGGCACGGATATCCATTAGCAATGGTGAAGAGACCCAAATATTATTTTTTAAAAAATATCTTAATCTCTGCGAGCTTTACTTCCTCATCTGTAAAACGTGAATAATGGTCCCTTGGTCATTAGATTAATAGAGATGACAAATGTGCAGCAGTTAGTCTAGTTCTTGAAATTATCATCCTTAATTCATGGTAGCTATATTGTCAAAATAAAAACATTGCCACTAAGTGTTGCTTAATCCCTTCAAGTTGTCCTTCATATGTGCTTCTTCCATTTTAGATTTATGGCTCTTATCCTACCAAATCCTTTCCTTCCAAGGTCTCGTTTCTTCCAATTGTTCAGCATACGCCTTCCTGGCATGCTGTTTAAGGAAATACTGACACCTACTGCTTCAAGTTCAGGCTCTTCTTCCTCACTTTCAAGATTTTGCTTTCTTAGATCTTTTTGCCCTCAATTTCCTTAGCTACACATTTTGCCAATTATTCCCGGTCACTGAAACATGCTTCTACTAATCTGAACAACCTCGCTCCTCTTCCCTATTCCCCTGAATAGGCCATTCTTAATCTTACTACTATGTTTTTTCCTGTTTTTACACTCCCTCCTAGAAGGCCCTTTAAAGAAAAGGTCTTAATGTTCAAGGCCAGTTAAATTACACATCTCCCAAATGACTCTCTTTTATCTCCCCAAGGTTATTTCCACTACACTTTTCCCTGCCTTCTCTGTACTTTTATTTTGTTGGTACTGTACAGTCTAGAAGCTTATTTTATACCCTCAAGAAAATTATAAATGTTATTAAGGCAAAAATTATATGATTAATTCATTTTGCTGGCCTAGGCACTAAAGTGTTCATTAAAGGTTTGGTTGCCTGAAAACAACAAGCCTAAAATGAAAGCTCTGCATTTATTGAGGATTTACTTTTTGTCTGTCACATGCCTTTATACTTTATCATTGTCCAAAAAAGCTGTTGTGGTACTTATGAATTCTTGCCATTTATAAATGAGGAATCTGTGATTCAGCAATATTAAGTCACATGCCCAGGGCTTTTGCGTCAGTCAGCCATTCAACAACTATTTGCAGAGAGTCTGCCTTTGTCTCATGAATTTCTCAGAACAGTTGATTAGACACATTGATCTTTCTTCTCTCCCTCGAAGGCCCCAGTTCATTCCCATCTCACAGCCCTCACACTTTCGGTTCCTTCTCCTTAAAAGGATCTTCCTCCAATCTTTATATCATTGCCTTATTCTCATGACTAAGGGCTCAAATTCAATCTCTTAAAATCATCCCTCAAATCCTCAGGGAGACCTTTCCAGACCACCTGAGCAACAGTGGTCCCTAATCATTCCCCACCATATCATTCTATTTAATCTGCTTCATAACACGAATGGAGGTCTGAAATTATCTATGATTATTTACTAATTATGAATAAATGTAAACCCCTGCCATCATGAAATTTTGTATATTACATTTAGACTGGACCAATGCAAAAGTTCATTCTCTAACATTAAGGTGTGCTTCTTAAAATTATGAACTAAGTCACAGAAGTGGTTAATAAAATCTATTTTTTCATTAAAAAAACTGCTACTCTTTATTTGTTCTATTTGCCTTTAAGTAACATTTCTTTCCTATTTATAGTCAAAATATAACATGTAATTCTTTAAATTAAAGAAATTATTATGAACCATATTGTATTAGTTTGTTCTCATGTTGCTAATAAAGATATACCTGAGACTGGGTAATTCATAAAGGAAAGAAGTTTAAAGGACTCACAGTTCCATGTGGCTGGGGAGGCCTCACAATCATGGCAGAAGGCAAAGGAAGAGCAAAGGCACATCTTAATGGCAGCAGGCAAGAGAGCATGTGCAGGGAAACTCCCCTTTTTGAAACCATCAAATATCACGAGATCAGCACGGGAAAACCCACCTCCATGATTCAATTACCTCCCACCAGGTCCCTCTCTGGACATGTGGGGATTATTGCAACTCAAGGTGAGATTTGGGTGGGGACACAGAGCCAGACCGTATCACATATGAAATATGGCAAAGAATGGTATAGTATTGGCAATTTTATATGGTTCAACCAAAGAGACTAGCTTTAGATACTGGTAATATCTAGACATCAGTTACAATTTTCTAGACCCCAGATTGCTGTCCTCTGAGTTATCAGACTTGAGGGAAAAAAAATCTCTATAATAATTTACTTTTCTGAACATATGGGAGACACTTTCTACATCATTCAAAATAAAATTCATGTGCTAAAGAGAATTCTGGTTCACCTTTGCTACACTTCAGAGAAATACATGTTGTGAAATAGTTAAACATCAGCTTGATAGCGCAGATAAAAAAGGGAAAACACTTTGAAATAGGCACGGTTAATGGCTCCTTTTTAAAAGCAAAATCTAACTATAGGCACATACACACTGAGACACAGTGCATCCATCAACCTTAGAAAAAGGTTTCTGGTCTAAGTATTGACATGCAGGATAGTGGCAGAGCTTGAGATAATGGAGGAGCTTTATTCCTAGAGTGCTGTTTTTAACTGAAACTTCACTGGTGTGTGCGAGGTTTCTTGAGAGAAAATAACAGATCAAAAATGATTGGATTTCTGTATATTGCAGAAGATTTTCTTTCCTATACAAATTATGTGAAATACTCCTATAGTCACTAGATTTCACTAATTCTAAGCTCAGACAACTCTAGATTATTCACACAGATGATCCAGTTTGTGGGTTATTTGTAGCATTCTTTTTAATTCTTAGTATCTACCTAACAACTGACCCACTTCTGAACTTGCCCTCTTTTCCTGGATAGCCAGGAAAAGCACTTCAAGGAATACTAGCTTAAGTAACTCCAGGTTAAAAAAAATGATAATAAAATCTTTTTAAGTCAAAAGTTATTCCTCACACTTTAAAATATTTTGAAATTCTAGGTCATTTATGACTCTATGTTCCTCCACTAAGGTGTCTTTTACCATTTTTATTTGGAATGTTTAGATTCAAAGTTCCCAATGTTTATTTACTCCCTTCAAAGAAGCATGAATGTACTTAGGAGATCCACTTAGGAGAGGTATCACTGTGTAAGCAGAAAGCCTCCAGGTTTAAATTGCAGTCATAGTGTGCTGAAATAGAACAGTAAACTTCTTCATTCATCAGCTTTATAAAAACAAGAACTAATATCTTTCATAAAAGCAGCTGAACATTGGTAACATTGCCAACAACTAGAATTAAAAAGTAAAATAAAATCTAAAGAAATAAAAAAATATATGTATAAAACTGATGAAACCACAGTTTATTGAATGTTGGGTTTTTCCTCATAACAAATGAGAATGATTGTTTCTGGCTCACAAAATATTTTCAGGTTTAGGTACTACTCGAGCTTGTCCTCAATCGAGGTTTTCATGTATCTGAATTTAAAAAGCCTGGAACTGGCAATTAGTTTTTGCCTAGCTTGACACTAATATAAAAATCTTCCTAAGGAGGATTCTTTGTAGGTTGAATGCTTTGAAAACCCCCTTGGAAACAGGGCCCTGGAACCTAGGACAAAGAGAAATGTATGGAGTTGCTTCCAGGAAACAAGAAGAGAAATGCATTTGTAATGAAGCTTGATGTTTCAGGATGAAGGATGGTGGCAAGGGTAGAGGGACCTGGAAGAAATACACAAGCTTTGTGAATCCATGTGCTACAATATGTGTTACATGTTATGATGGGTTGTATTGTATCCTTCCTAAATTCATATGTTGAAGTCCTAAACCCCAGCACATAAAAATATGGCATTATTTGGAGATAGGGTCTTTATAGGAATAATCAAGTTGAAATGAGGTCATTGTGTGGAAAAGGGGTGTCCCTAATCCAATATAACTGGTGACCTTATATAAAGGAGAATTTGGGATATGAAGACGTGTACAGGCCAATATGTAAATCAAGATGGCCATATGCAAGCCACAAAACAGATCTTTCCCTCATAGCCCTCAGAGGGAATCAACCCTACCAACACCATAATTTCAGACTCCTATCCTCTAGACTGTGAGACAATACATTTCTGTTCTGTTCTCTAAGATATCCAGTTTGTGGCACTTTGTTACACCTGCCCTTGCAAATAATACACACGGCATGGGGATGTTAAACACTGCTCCAGCTGCACAAGATCTTTAGTAAAATCTACCTTACGCATTCACTCTTTCAATGCAACAGAATCATTTATTGAGAATTTAAAAACCCTCTGAATTCCGGACATTGTGAGTATGTGATAAAAAGAAAGAGAATACAAACTGATAGCCAAAAACTGAGTTATTCTAGTTTCTCCTTACCTCATATTGTACCATGATAAAATTCTACAACGGAAACAAAATACTGCAGCTTTTCCCCATCTCTCTTCTTCCTTTCCACATCCTTGTTCCTTTTTTAGTAACTATATATTTATGAAGTAAGGTATTGTAGAGAGAGTCTGGGTCTTAAAATCAGGCAGATGGGTATTTAAATGCCAGCTCTGCCACTGATAAGTTACTTAAATTCTCTGAGGCACAGTTTTATGACGTGTAAAACAGTGACAAAACTTTCTTTAAAAATCACTGTCATTAAATATAAGGAATAGCAAAAGGCTTAAAAACATTTCAAGGGAGCAACCAGCCAAATCCAAAATATAGAATATGCTTCATGGTAAGTGGTCAGGTTTCCTTAACAAAAATAAATGGCACAAAGAGGGTAGAAGGGCACTTAAAGATTAAAGAGAGAGAGACATATCAGCCAGATGCTGAGTGCTATGGTCTGAATATTTGTGTTTCCCCAAAATCCGTATTTTGAAATCCCAAACCCAAGCTGATGCTATTGTATTAGGAGGTGGCAGGGAGGCAGGTAGAAGTAATTAGATTATCTCCTACTAAATGGGATTGGTGTTCTTATAAAAGAGGCCCAGAGAATTGCCTTGCCCCTTCTACCATGTGAAGACACAGCTAGAAGGCACAGCCTATGAGGAAGTTTACCTTCCTCAGACAACGAATATGCTGGCACCTTGATCTTGGACTTTGTGGGCTCCATAACCATGAGAAACAAATGTCTGTTGTTTATAAGTTACCCAGACTAAGGTGGTTTGTTATAGGAGCCTGAGGACAAAGATATCATCTATGTAACTTGTTTAGATCCTGATTTAGGCAAACTCTATTTGGCCATTCTTGCATTGCTATAAAGAAGTATCTGAGACTGGGTAATTTATAAAGAAAAGAGGTTTCATTGGCTCATCATCCTGCAGGCTTTACAGGAAGCATGGTGCTGGCATCTGCTCAGCTTCTAGGGAAGCCTCAGGAAGTTTACAATCGTGGCAGAAGGCAAAGGAGGAGCAGGCACATCACATGGCAAACGCAGGAGCAAGAGAGAAAGAGAGAGAAGGATGGGAGGTATCACACACTTTTAAACAATCAGATCTCATGAGAATTCACTAACTGTCATGAGGACAAACCACATACGAGAAATCTGCCCCCATGATGCATTCATCTCCTACCACGCCCCACCTCCAACACCGGGAATTACATTTCAACATGAGACTTGGGTGGGGACAAATATCCAAACTATAATACAAACCAATTATAAAATAATTTTTAAAAAAATAATTGGGGAGATTTCAATATAAATAGATGGCAGGTAATATTAGTAACCTGTTTCTTTGGTTTGTCATGTGCAATAATGGCATGGTGTCTAATTTTTTCTAAACGTCTTTATACGTTACAGACATATTAAGCACTTATGTGAAATGTCTGAGATTTGCGAAATATACTATAGGAAAAAAAGTGAAAGTATAGCTGTCCCTGAGTCAGAAAGGGGATAACAATTATTGAAGCTGGGTGATGAATATCTGGGAGTTTATATTATTCTCTTTATCTTTGCATATATTTCAAATTTTCCATAACAAAAAATTTTAAAATATTTTAAACATATATAGTAGAAACGTATTAAATGTAACTTTTCTTCCCCTTTGATAAATTTATATATATTTTGGGACCAGTAAATAGCCTTTCATTTCTATTAAAGAGAAAAATTTCCCCCAAAAAAATAACAGTTTTTGTTCAACATGTATTACTGTCACCCACTGAGTAACCAGCATGCCCATCAAAGTTTTTCAAACGCTGTAGCAAAATTTTCTCAAAACAAACTTATATGGGAACATGCAGCCTAAAAATAAGAAAGGTTGTCACCCACATATTAGAAATTTCAAACATTTTCTGCTCTAGATAAGGTAAAACGGAAGGTCTGAGACATGCACACATGGAAGGCTCCTAGTTTCCTCTCTTATGAGAAACATGCCCAGGAAGTAAAGGGAGGGAACTCTAACTAAGTCCTTTGAGCTCCCCACCACTCAGGGGAAGAAAAGATTGTAGTGGGCCACATAGAAACAATAAAAAAGACAAACCACTTTCCAAACTAGGACCTAGCAAAGAATATACTGTATTAGGAAATGAATGAAAAGTCCCTGTGGCTGGTGCCTGAAGTATATGATATTTGAAACTGACAGTTCATTTTATAGCTTTAAAAGTTATACATACTTAGATAGAAAATTTAGAGAGATATACCTGGTTACAAAGAAGAAAGTAAAAGTCACCTATAATTTTATACCCTAGAAATAATCACGAGTAATGTTTTATGGCTGTTACTTTTAGCCCTTTTGTTTACGTATGTAGAGCTAAAATATACGGAATTATTTTCAATGAAATTAAGTTTATACTACAGAAAACATTTATATATTGCAGTTAGCAAGTAATTTTAATGGCTATATAATATTCTATTGTTAAAAATAATGTAGAACAGGGAGTAGAGAATGATGTGAACTTGAGCACATGATTACTTCCCCAATCACCAAGCCCTCCCCCAATTCTAAAATCAATAATTTTAATAACATAAAATGGGAGGACTGCATCAACATTGGGAGCTAGAAAAGAGAGTCATGAAAATGTCAGAAGCACCAAGGAACTTCTGCTAGGTAGATTAAGGAAGACCGACTAAAGATGACTCATCACAGAAAGTTCAAGGTGGAGCTCCAAGGCCTCTCAAACACTCTGGGGCTAAGGAGGCATAGAACATTTCCAGATGAAAATTCTATGAGTAAGCAAAATTCCAGGAAAAATGCCAAGGCAGTGGAGGCAGTGGGACAACGAACAGGTATCATGTGGCAATACCGAATGGAGCATCTCCAGAGAACATTTCTCAATAGCACCGTTGTTCTTGGTAAGTGAATACTTCGCTTTTTCTCCTGCTTCTGTCAAGTAATTGATCATGAATTAGCTTTGAGATTTCTGCTTAAAGGCAGGTGTCCATCTGTATCCAAATAAATCAGGAAACCCCACAACAATTCTCCCTGTTTCCAGGGATAATCTCATGCTTGGTCACAATGCTCACTATTTAAGAGAAGAAATAAGTGGAAAATAGATATAGATAATAGGGCCTGTAAAAGAAATCTTTAACTGGAGTCAACAAGGTCAGAAGCAGAAAACATTTTTATAATATTTAGTGCAGGCAAAGTATTTCAGATACAAGCTGGAAAAAACATTGTTTCTACAAAAATAAAGATGCAAATTGAGACAATAAGTCAAAGGACAGAGATGAAAGAGAACCAACTAATTGGTGAGCAGAAGTGCACAGGAAGGCATGTCAGATCAGGAATGATTTGAAATGAAACAGGTAATAATGGAATGTCAATACTTAATTCATTAAAATTTCTAGTGTTTAATAAGCTCCAGAGAACAAAATGAACTGTGTGAAAGTCAAATACAGAGTTTGGCCTTGAAAAAACCTCCCAGAATACAGTGGAAAAGAAAAGCCAATGACAATTATTAGAGAGAAGATTGAGAACAGACAATCACAACGCTACATACAGGTAATTTATGTTTCTCAAGACCAGTACAAATGAAAAACAATCCATATCCAAAGAGATAACCGACAAAAACACACCTAAACTGAAGAAAATCCTGCATCAAGAATAGAAATAATTTGTCCTGCACTAGAAAAATAGTCATTAGAAAAAAATAATAATTATAAATAGCCTAGTAGAATTATTGAATTTCACACTGACCATAAGCATCTTAGCAACAGTATGTGCATGTGGAGGATAACTGAGTTTTGAGAAGTTGGGATCCAGGATTTAGAGATTTACCAAAGTTTATTCATATGTAATGCAGCAAGACTGTCTCAGATATCAATTACTCGGTAAGTATTCCACCTGAGATCTCACCCCATGAGAAGTAACTACATTTCTCCAGCCAACTAAGAAATGATTCAGAATAATAACCTCAGTAAGAAAGTCACTTATGGAAGGACCACCACTGAGCAACGCATCTTCAGAAATGGTCCGCCTAAGGTCCTCCTTGCTCAGCCTCACAACATCACCACTTCCCAGTTTTCCGTACACTCTCTTTTGCTGCCTCTACCTCCAACTGAACTTTCAATGTTGGAATTCCTTGGGATTTGTTCTCGGTCCTCATGTTTACCTGTTGTCCTATACAATAGCACCCATTCTGATAGCTTGAAAGACCATGTATATACTTATGACTGTCAGTTTATATCTCCAGGAAACTCTAGACTCATCCGTCCAGCTGCTATTTGACATCTCAGCTCAGATATCTCATACGCATCTCAAACTTAACATGTACCAACAAAATTTTCTTCAATGTTGTTCCACTTCATGTAGTCTTCCCTAACTCAGCAAAAAGCAGCACAAAGTGGCTAGACCAGAAGCCTAGGAGATATCCTTTACTCCTCTCCCTCCTTCCTTCAAACCTCCATATTCAATCTACCAACCAAACTTTTCTATTCTATATGAAAAATATACATCTTGAAACTTTCCAGTTCTCTCCCTCTCCAGGGCCATTATTCTAATCCAATCCACTATCATCTGTCACCCTGACTACCCCAACAGCTTCCTAGCTGATCTCCCTACTTCTACCTTAAAGGGCCCTTAACATGTTCTCTATGCAGCTGTCAAAAAAAAAAAAAATATATATATATATATATATATATATATTTTTTTTTTTTTTTTTTTTTTTTTGAGACAAAGTCTCGCTCTGTCGCCCAGGCTGGAGTGCAGTGGCGCAATCTCGGCTCACTGCAAGCTCCGCCTCCCGGGTTCACGCCATTCTCCTGCCTCAGCCTCTCCGAGTAGCTGGGACTACAGGCGCCCGCCACCACGCCCGGCTAATTTTTTTGTATTCAAAAAATATATTTTAAAACTCAAATTGGATAATTTCATTTCCCTGCTTCATATTCTTCAATGGCTTTCATTGCATTACATACAACATTAAAACCCATAAGCAAAGCTTATGTACCCTATAAGATCTGGTACCATCTCTGCTCTACCACAGCTGATGCCTCCCTATGTCTTTGCTCACCAGGCTCCAGCTTCTGCAACTCTGAACATTTCCAGAGCATGCTAGGTTCTGTTCCCACGTTAGGACACATAGATGGAATATGCAGTTTTTGTATCCATTATTCTCTGCCACCCAAGCTCTGCATGGCTGCCTTCTTCTCAGCCACCTCCTCCACTGCCATTTCCTATCCCAATACACTGTTCTTTCCTTCAGTGGCCTTACCACTGAATTGTTTGGATTATTCTGTAATTATTTTGATTATTCATCTTTTCTTTGTTTTCTGCCTGTCTCTGCCATAAAAATAAAAGCTTCCTGAGGACAAAGTCTATGCCTTTTTCACCATTTTATCCCCAGGAATTTAGCACATTGGAGAGGTCAATGCATATATATTAAAATACATTGAATGAATGGATGGATGTTGAAAATGTACTTGCAGACAGAATACTTAGATTTATAGTAAAACAGCTTATAATTCAATAATCCCACTACTACTGGGTACATATGCAGAGGAAATGAGAACAGCATGCCAAAGAGATATCTGTGCTCCCACGTTCATTACAGCATTATTCACAATAGCCAAGATATGAAATTAACCTAAGCCCATCAATGAATGGACAAAGAAAACATTGTGTGTGTGTGTGTGTGTGTGTGTGTGTGTGTGTGTGTATAGTGTGTATAGGTATAGATATATATATATATATAGTGTGTGTGTGTAGGTATATATATACATAGTGTGTACATGTGTGTATTGCATATTTATATACACACATATACACACGTACTATGTATATGTGTGTGAGTATATATATAGATACATATATATATACACACACACACACATATACATATCTACAATGGAAGATTATATACCCTTAAAAAAGAATAAAATCCTGTTATTTGTGACACCATGGATAAATCCAGAGTATATTAAATAAAGTGAAATAAGTCATGCACAGAAAGACAAATACTGCATGATCTCACTCATTAGTGGAATCTTAAAAAACTGAACTGATAGAAGCATAGAATAGTAGTTACCTGGGGCTGGGTAGAGAAGGAGAGTAGGGCGATAATGCTCAAAGGATACAAAATTTCAGTTAGATAGGAGGAATCCGCTGAAGATGTCTCTTGTACACCATTGTGACTATTGTTAGTAACAATGTTTTCTATTCTTGGAAATTGCTGAGAGTAAATTTTAAGTGTTCTCGCCACAAAAACGAAAAGTATGTAAGGTAATGCATACGTTAATTAGCTCAATTTAGCCTTCTACAATGTATACATATATTAAACCATCATATTGTACATGATAAATATGTAGTCAAAATTTTTAATGAAAATAAATTACCAAAGCTGACTCAAACTGCTATCCAATCTAACAACTATGGAATGTAAGAAAGTAGAACTACCGAAGAGCTACCCCTGAAAATGACATGGGGCCCACATTTTTTTAATAGACAAACTTCACTGATTATCCATTTGAAAGACAAATCATTCCTACAGATGCTTTAAAAGATGTTTTCAAAAGCATTAAAGAAATGAAAAATATCACCATTCATTTTACAGTATTAACATTACTGAAGAAAGAAAATTTCAAGGAAAGAAAACTGTAGAGCAAATTCATATAGGACTGAAATACAAAGCATCCTTAAACAAACAAACAAAATGAATCCATAACAGTGTTCTTAAAGGTTAGCAAACACCGTGACCAAATAAAGATCATTTTAAGAATGTAAAGATAGTTTGCTTTTATTGTATAATCATCTCATTAGATACCCAAAAGGTATTTAATAAGATTCTACAAAAATTCAAAATAATAAATTCTGAGTAAAATGAGAATAGGACAACAGTTTCTTTTTTAACTGTTGTTTTAAGTTTAAGGATACATGTGCAGGCTTGTTGCATGGGTAAACTTGTGTCATGGGAATTTGTTGTACAGATTATGTCATCACCCAAATATTAAACCTAGTACCCATTAGTAATTTTTCCTGATCCTCTCCCTCCTCCCACCCTCCACTCTCCAAAAGACCCCAATGTGTATTGTTCTTTTGTAGGTAGGACAACAGTTTCTTACCATGCCTTAAAATCTATCACAAAACAACATTCAGGATCTCGTTGAATGATAGGGAGTAGACTCATCCCTATAAAAATCTGAATACAGGCCAGCACTTTCGGAGGTCTAGGCAGGCAGATTACTTGAGGTCAGGAGTTCGAGACCAATCTGGCCTACATGGGGAAACCCGGTCAAAAAAACAAAAATTAGCTAGGCATGGTGGCTGCGCCTGCAGCCCCAAATACTCGGGAGACTAAGGCACAAAAATTGCTTGAACCTGGGAGATGGAGGTTGCAGTGAGCCAAGATCGTTTCACTGCACCCCAGCCTGAGTGACAGAGCATGGCTGTATCAAAAAAAGAGAATCTGAATACAAGGATGCCTGTTAACATCATTCTGAAAGTACAATCGGTGAAATCATTAAACAGGGAAAAATATTAATATTATAGATGAGGTAGCAAACCTGTTATTATTATCTACCTAGACACCACAAAAGGGAACAAATGAAATTTGACTACAACTATTAGGGAAATTCAAAACTATGACTAGTTACAGAATTAACATAACATGATTCAGTTCCTTTCCTAGATAATAATAACTGTCGAAAATCTAGAAATGGGAAATTATCTCATTCATAATACAACCAAAAATATAAAATGCCTGGCGGAAAATATTAATGATACATGGCATCTTTATAAAGAAAACTACAAAACTTTACAGAGGAACATAAAAGAAGATGTGAATAAATTGAGACATCATGTCTCTGGATATAAAGCCTTAATAGAGATTTTAGTTGTCTCAAAATTAATGTATGAATGTAACAAAATCATATACAATTTAGCATAGTACTTAAATGTACAGTCTTAGGAGACGAGACGTTGGGCAAGTTACTTAACCTCTTAGAAATAGGAAAGAATATCTGTCTGGTAGAATTGCTGCAAAGATTTAGTAAAGCAGTACATACAAAGCCTTTAGCACTGTGTCTGCCCTCTAGTTAGGATTACTAACATTTGCTATTTTAAATTACTATTATTTCACGCTGAGTCAGGGGTTTAAACATTTTCTGTAAAGATGTAGATAGTAAATATTTTAAGCTTTGCAGGCCATATAATCTTTTTCTCATATTTTTCTTTCTTGTTTGATTGTTTAAAACCCTTTAAAAGTGTAAAAACAATTCTTAACTTGGGTCTGTATAAAAAACAGTCCATGGGTCAGATTTGGCCTGTGGGCTGTTTGCTGACCTATGTTCTAACCAAGTAAAAGAAATTTAATATCACTAATAATCAGAGAAATGCAAATTAAATACAAATTATCAGATGGGGAAGGTTTTTCAAATATCATAGTGTTTATAAAGATATGTGGAAATGGGCACTCACACACTATTGGTGAGTTTATGACTGGTAGCCAGTTCTTATGGAGCCATTCTTACATCCTTGAATAAGGATGTTTATCATGAGTTTATTTGTAATGTTGAAAAATCAATAACACTTAAATGTCTAACCACAGAGGATTGGTTAATTAAATTACAGCTCCTCTATACACTAGAATAATATTCAAGTATTAAAAATAATGACAGATCTTATACAACCTTTCTAAATTGGAAAACAAGATTAAAATAGTCTTATCAATAACCCATCATAGAAGAGAGCTGGTGGACGAGTTAGGTTAAGTAACTCCATATTCAGGAAACACATCTGAGGATGATTCAACGTCTCTCAATAAGACTGGGCACCACCTTCAATGGATACAACAGAAGGAAAAACCCAACCTCAAGTAACCATGACAGTCTACCAGGAGCAAGCTCCTTCATTTTTAGGAATGTCTCTTTTCAAAATCTTTTTTAAATGTTGTGGTCCAATGTAATAGATTTTTCAGATTTCCTTGTTATTCTTAAAGACTTCCCAGTCCATCCAAGGCTTCTGAAAAATGTGTAGCATTTATGGAATAGTATTTCTGTTTTCTGGGAAGGATCATCACTTTTTCTATTTTTTTATATACAGTGTACACTCTGAACTTTGGATAAGGTTTTTATTTAAGGCTAGAAAAACTGAAGCATACAAAATTCATCATCACCTACTTTAGTAGCCACCTATTTTAGTAACCTCATTGACTTTGTGGCATGACCTCTTGAGACTACATAGGTTTTCTACTTCTGTAATGTTCCAAAATCTTTATTCCACAATCTGTACCCAGCTGCTCAGATGCCCACACTTTAGAATCTAGCCCACATATTTAAACGTCTAGTGAGTTCATGCCATGGCAGATAAGTAGTGTGTTACTTCTCCAAGGTAACCAATAAGACGTTTAACTGTCAGCCTCCAGGGACAATGACTTACCTGCAGCAGTGTCTTTGTCCAGTAGTTAGGTTTAAGGCAATTTGGCAGGCTGGTTGAGTGGGATAACTAAAAAGCTTTTAATGTGAGGTGCCTATATGGAAAGCTTCATTCCGAGGAAATCTGCACCCAGGTATTGTCAGGGTATTTCCTTCTTTCAGCTCCCAACCTTCGCTAGTTTTGGTTTTAGGTTTTTTGTTTGTTTGTCTTTTCTGAGAGTTCCTGACATCTTTCCCCACCTCCCCACTGCCCAGTGTAACCGAGGAGAAAACAGAGACACCTGGGGAGTTGTTTTGTATTGTTTTGTTTATCTCTACCTATTTAAAGTACTGAATGCAGTGGAGGTTTAGATGAGTACCCCTTATGATTCAAAACATAAAAACTTGATGCTAATGCAAGCATAGAGGTGGAGAAATCCAGGTAGGGTGATGGTAGCTTTACCAAAAAAGAAAGAAAAAAATTAATGTGAAATGAGCAAAAATAAGTGGTCAAGCTACAAGACCTTGGGTATAATTCTTTGATGAGCAATTCTATGCGTGACCCTCAGAGGAAACTTACCTATTTCATGATTTGTTGACAGGCTGGTGTTTGACATTTTGACTAAAGGACCTAGTTACATTGTGAAAAGAGGAAGATACCCTTTAGGTAAGGAATACAAACAAATGTCTTCAACCCAGACATTTTTGAAAGAGCTCAAGAGACTCCCACTAAAGTGCATGAGTACTTTTGAAAAAAGGTATTTTAGAACCTATGAGCTTGCTGTTAAATTATTTTTTCAGACTTATACAGAAAAATACAGTGGATACAATTTGATCATTTAATCCAAGAATTAGAAAAGCACAGCTATTGTAAAGGAAGACTGGAGAAATAAAAAGGCAAGAAGAGTATGAATGAAATGTTTAAGCTTCAACCTATTTTTTTCAAATATATACATCCCTTGAAATTTCTGATCAAAAATAAAGATAACATAGACGGAGATTAATGTTTCTCCTTATCTTTACCATAAGGGATATTCGGAATGTTCTTCCTTCTAAGGTACTGTTTAAGAAAAAAATAGAATATTTGACAGAGATTGAAATCTCCAAGGAGAAAGTTATAAAACATCTTGAGAAAATTCAGCCTCACTAGAACAGAAGGAGTGGATGACATTTAGCAATTAACTCTGAGAAAATAAAAAAATGTGCAATACAAAAATGCTGATAGGTTTTGCATAAAACAGAGTAATCTATTTTGGCCTTGAACAGCTGTTAACAGTTCCTTCAAAGTCACTAACTAGCATTCAGCTGAAAATTCCTTTCTATCATCTATCTGCCTACTATGGAAAAAAAAGGGGGGGAGGGGGGTGGAAAGGTGAGTTTCCTGTTGTACAGAGATTTGTTAAAGGAGAGAAAAAGATTTTATTTTTACTATGCCAAGTTTTAATAAAAGATCTTTGTAGTCATGCCTTTGGAGCTTTCTTCTCCAATGGTAAATTCACTTGCTGGATAATTCTATTCAGTACATAATCCTTTTTTTTTTAATCATCAGGTCCTGCAAGATGAACATCCTGGACATTTATGAATGAGATGCTCTAATGGGCATCTTAAATTCTCTTACTAAATATTTTCTCTCATATAAAAGGAAATTCATTAAAAGTACGTTAGGCATTCTTTTATTAGAATAATGTTGGATGGCTGATATCAAGGAAGGGTTCTACTTTAAATGATTTAAATCTTTGTATTGCTCTTTACAAGCCAAAAGTTATTATCAACAAGCTGAGGGTTCCATTTAATCACAAGTAAATATAGTACAGCAACTACAAATATCTCAAAGAAATGTCAAGCTGAAGACGGGCCAAAAAAAGTTCATGATTGTGAAAAGTTAACATACTCTAAAGAAGGTTTTAAAGTTATTTTGGCAAAAAACATTCTATTGATGAAATAAAAACATTTTTTCAGCATGCGGCTTTGTGAATATTGCTGACAGGGTTAATTACATATTTTAATAATCAAATATGTGCTTGTTGCCTGTAAATATAAATTAAAGCACGTATTTACATGTATAATCAATGTAAATTAATCCTTATTTTCTTCTATGGTTAGATTACCAACTGCATGGAGTTATAGGCCAGGCACGGTGGCTCATACCTGTAATCCCAACACTTTGGGAGGCTGAGTTGGGTGGATCATCTAAGGTCAGAAGTTCAAAACCAGCCTGACCAATATGGTGAAACCGCAGCTCTACTAAAAACACAAAAATTAGCCAGGTGTGGTGGTGCGTTCCTGTAGTCCCAGCTCCTCAGGAGGTTGAGGTGGGAGAATTGCTGGAACCCGGGAGGCTGAGGTTGCAGTGAGCTGAGATTGTGCCACCGCACTCCAGCCTGGACAACAGAGCAAGACTCCATCTCAAAAAAAAAAAAAAAAAGCTTAAAAAGAGTAAATCATGGGCTTTTGTAAGGCATAAAGCTAAAAAAGACTGTTTTAATAAACGATCTATATCAGATCATTCCAGTCTCCAGTCCATGCAATTTCCACCTATTCAAAATTTCCACTCTATTCTCCACCTGGCTATCTTTCAAAACTATCTCAAGTTCACCCTCCAATACACAATGATCTCTCCTGTCTATGAACCAAGGCCACCTAACTTCATAGCACTCATTTGGCAATTAGTCATTTGGCGAAAATATCACCTGTGCTATTTCTTTAATTGGTATTAGTTAATATCTATACCTATCAATCTATCTGTCTATATCTCCCTCTTTCTCTCTTCCCCTCTCTATGTCTCTTCTTTCCTCTCTCTCTCCCTCTGTCTCTCTTCTTTACCTTTTAAACTATGTTTTAAGCTTTATGGGAGCAAGTATCAGATAAAGTAAGATGTATGACCCACTATTTCATTACATATAACACTGTCTTGCATACAGTAAGTGCTTAATAAAAGTTTCTTGATTTAAGAAGTGAGTTTTAAAAATCTACCCCTATAATGGAGGCCTGGCAGGTGTCTGCTAAGACTTAATTAAACTGATGAGCTAAGATTTGAAGGATGGAAAGTGGTAGGTAGCTAGACAGTAGGGTTTAGCAAGGCTTGGCAATCTTTCAGAGGTGTCGTGCCAAATCCTCATTTATCCACTGCCTCCCAAGGTCGGATACATGGCAACTACTTTGGGAGAGGGAAGCATGGCAGATTCTCACAAATAATTCACCTACCTGCCCTAACAGAGCCCACTGTGTTATGAAAAGGTTCTGATGAGTTTCTCAGGAGAGAAATGCCAAGGACATGAAGGACAAAAGTTTCGCAGGCCTTCAATTCATAGAATGACCAGGGAAGAGGAAAAATTTGGACATTTCTTCCTAAACACCTGAGTTCCTTTTACCATTCAAGCACGCGAAAGCCAGAGTCTTAATTATCAGTTAAGAAACACGGTTTTACTTGACAACCAGAAGAGAGAAAGATAAGACACTTGAGGGAAGAAAGAGTTTCTGAGAGAAATTTGGTAGCCCACAAACTTAATTCTTCCTCCATATTTTATCTGTGACATCAAAACCATACCAATAGTATCTTTTTTTCACTTCACCACTACACAATCTATGCATGTAACAAACATACACTTATATCCCATAAATTTATGCAAATAAAAGAATCCTAGATATAAAAAGCAAAAGACATTTTAAAAAGTTTAGAGCAAGTTTTGCCCCCAAAATAGCAAATAGAATAAAGAGAAACAGGATTGGCAGTGGAAAGATAAAATCTTCCAAGAAACCTTTAATTCTTCTTGATTCAGCTCTGGGATATATTTATGCTTTGACATGATGCTCAAAGTTGTAGAAATGGAAAACCTGACTGAAAGATTTACTAGTAATTTAGTCACCAAAGGTACTTAGTCCAGTTAAAAAAAAAAAAAAAACACACCAGTAAAATACAAGAAATTCCTCTATGTTAACCTTCCAGAATACTAAGTAGGTTCTAGTGGAAAATCTTGAATCAAATGCTTGTAAGTTTTAATATAAGCTCAAAATCATTGCAACCCACTCTCATTTTCTGAGAAGGAAGGAAAAGAATCAAAACTATGATTTTGGAAAAATGACAATTGGATGTAGGGATATGTAGAATTATATATAAAAAATTATATAATTTTTGCTCATGACTTCTTTGAAAATAAAAAATGCACTTACCAATATATTTAACATAGAATTACAAAGGATCCAAAGACCCATATTTGTGAAACCCATAAAAGTCCATAAACCTCAGATAAAAAAATCCCTGTTGCAGATGGAAATACCAGCTTCATGGAGGCTCATGGGAAGACCACTGAAATTCTACAGACACATGGTACCTTTCCTAGTCAAAGACCCAGCTGTGATGACATAGTTACTGGAAATGCTTTGAATGCAGTAAATTTACTTTGAGTCAATATAAGTGCAACAGACAGACAAATGCCCCACTCCACCACAAAGATGTCCACATCCTAACCCCTGGAACTTGTTCATATGCTCTTACATGGCAAAGGAGGATTAAGGTTACAGAGAGAATTCAAGTTACTAATCAGCTGAGTTTGAGATAAAGAGATTATCCTGGATTATTTGAGTAGATCAAATGTAATCACAGGATTCTTATAAGTGAAAGATGGAGGCAAGAGAGTCAGCGTCAGAGTGATGCAGTGTGAAAAAGAATGGACTGGCCATTGCTGGCTTTGAAGATGAAAGAATATCACAAGGCAAGGAATGCAGGTGGCCTCCAGAATCTGGGAGAGGTAAGGAAATGAAATCCCCCATCGAGCCTCCAATGAGACTATAGCCCTGCCAACATCTTCACTGTATTAGTCCATTCTTACACTGCTATGAAGGAATACCTGAGACTGGGTAATTCATAAAGGAAGGGGTTCAATTGACTTACTGTTCTGCAGGACTGGGGAGGCCTCAGAAAACTTACAATCATGGCAGAAGAGGAAGCAAACACATCCTTCTTTACATAGCAGCAGGAAGGAGGAGAATGAGTGAAGGAAAGGAAAGCCCCTTATAAAACTATCAGATCTCATGAGAACTCACTCACTATCATGAGAACAGCATGAGGGTAACTGCCCCCATGATTCAATCACCTCCCATCAAGTTCCTCCCACGACACATAAGGATTATGAGAACTATAATGCAAAATGAGATTTGGGTGGGGACACAGCCAAACCACATCATTCACTTAAGCTTAGTGAGATCCATTTCAGACTTCTGCCCTTCAGAATTGTAAGATCATAAATTCGTGCTGTTTTATGCCAATAAGTTTGTGGTAATTTCTTACAGCAGCAAGAGGAAACTAATACGATAGGCAAGAAGAACAGAAGTAGAAAGTTATCCTTTTTCTGCTAGCCTGGCAAGCCAGAGGGATTGATATATCGAGCAGAGCAGCTCAACATTCCAGAACTATAGGAGGTTTTGATCTGAAACCTGTTCCTTATAAAGGAAAAGTACAAAATAAGGCAATAAGGAAATAAATATATCCAAGATAAATTGATAACACTTTGATAAGCACTTATTATGCATTCATGGGCTGCAATTCAAGGAAAAGCATGCAAGATCAATGTAGGTGGATAAGTCCCTCCCTGAGGTCCAGAAAGAAGGCTTGGCCTGAAAGCGTCTTTTTGATGGCTGAAAAGGAAATGCATCTTTAGCTACAGTATTTCACAAATCAGTACATCAACTGATTTTCTACCAAAAAAATAGTTCTATAGGTATGACTATAGATACAATCAGAACAGCCTGTCTTACAAAAGAATGTATTTCTCATAAACTAAGATAAAAATCCTAGAAGTGTTTTCTATATCACTCAGCTCATTTTTCTTCACACATTAGTCTCCGTAACCTTCCTTTATCTTTGCAAAACTCAATTTGACATTGGTACCTACATCAGTAGGTACTAATAAGCAAGCAAAAACATATTTATTTCCCAAAAATCCATAGACAAACATTCAGTGTCAAGGACAGATTTTTTTTTTCCTATAAGTTTGGAGGACCACCTACAACAGCCATGACAGCTGTGCTAATCGAAAAAGCAAACGAGGCCACAAAGGACTGTTCTTTGACCATGTAATCAATTTTCCACTCAATGCATTGTTCATTCTTGGAGACTTTAATGCCAGAATTGATTTTAACAGCCATTATAGGAATACTTAAGTCAAAGGGCTTGCAACCTTTTTTAGCATGACCAATGGAATTTTTAAAATAGATATGTGAATAAATCATTGAGTATGATTCATATGCTCTTTTAAAAAGGTTCTTTGAGTCACTGTCCAGACAGATTCTTTACAAGTAGTCAAGTGGACTAAGTAAAATCCCATACTGAGAAATAGTGCATTAGCTCCATTTATGGTTATAAAATTATGTTTGAAACCATTTTCAAACCATTTGTATATCATTTTTAGCAGCTCCCAGAAAAGCCAATAGATAATCAGGTAGCATATAATAGATGACCACTATTCAACATGAAACCTGAAGGAGTCAAGTAAGCAGTCATGATGACAAAAATGTGACGTCAATTTGTAGTCAAGACAGATATTGAAGACCCCAGAAATGAAGAGAGATAATAAAGAAACAGCTAATTGCTGCTCAAGGTTACTAGGTTAGAAGTTGCTCCACATGAAATAAAATGTTGATAGAATTAATTAAATTACTATACGTATTTCTCAAAACTTCAAAGAACAAGATAAACTAAAATCCTTTGCTTATTCATATATTTTTTGATAAGAGTTACTGGGGCATTCCATGTCTGGAAACAGAAATGCACCTAAAATGAAGTCTAAGCCATAATTAACATAAAGAACAAGCAATCTATTTAAAAAGGATGCAGATTTACAGACATTTAATGTGTGGAAGCTTTTTATAACTGATAGTAGAGCTTTAGTTTGTACTACCATAGTAGATAAATTTCTGATAAACTAGTATCTGTTTAAATCATAACAAAAATGGGATTGCCCAATAAGAAATTGTCCAGAATTTTATAACTAGATTGAGTTTATGTTTGACTGAACTAGTATAGAATCCAAATCACTGGATTGGAAGACTGATAGGTAAATGTCATTATTAGATTCCCCCCTCAATCTTACTATCTTATATTCACCTGCTTCCAAAAGACTTTAGATTCCCCACTCTGCAGCACATCTAGGCTCGAACATTTTCATCATAGGGCATATGCATGGAGTTTAACAAGCAATTATTGTTCATGGAGTGAACAGTGTTGTTACAGTATAACCAGGCATCCATCAGAATTCTCAGCACCATACCTATTCTTAAAGATGTGTCCTACGTGTCATAGGGTGCACTAGTGACACAGATACGACATCCACATTAGCAATCAACATTTATCTAGAGTTCTGCATGCACCGTAAAGCAGAGCTTTAATTCCATTTTAGGTTTTAACTAGGAGCAAAGAAAGTAGGCAAAAGATGATGTCTTTCCTCATCTTTGTTCAGTGTCAACACTGAGCACCATTCATTCATCTTGAAGCTGAATATGCCTTCTTTTCATGTTTCCTCTTCAATAAAAACAAGACAGAAAAGGTTCTCAATATAAAATAATTTCAGTTTAATTCCAGAGAAATGTAGAGTTAAACTCGCTAAAATGTTCATTCTTAACATCCCATGGCAGGGGGATGGACAAAACAGTATATTTATTAACAGTCAATAAAAACTCACACTTTGAATGTAACTAACATCTGATATTCTGAAAGTTACTGATATTAAAGGTGCATTAAAAGTCATTCATAGAAGATAATGAGTGAAAATTTCAGGGAAGGATATAGTTTGAATTTTCTCTTTGAAGATGGAAAGAATAAGTCAGCTTGACTGATAATATGAGATGATTTCACATCAAGAAAAAGATCTATTAAGAGCATGCATTAAAAATGGCATCACACCTCTCCACAGGGCCCTGAATGACACAGGAAGCAACTGCAAACTCAAAACTTTCAGTGCTCTTCAGGGAGTTTATTTGGTAATTTGTAATCTTATTTCTGATTCTGTAAACAAAAGACAGTCAAAAGCTGCCTAATCTTCTTTTGGGACAGTGTGGCCTTCAAAAATCAAACACGCAGACTTCTTATGCAATATTCCCTTTGTACTCTGATTGTCATCTTCCCCCTTAAGGGCAAAGTGTACTTTGACTTCATCTGCAGAATACTAAATATGGATTTAGCCACATACATATTAACATCATTTCTAAAACTACCAGATCACTGACATATCTAAATGGCAATGATGCACATTTCTGCATTGGGTAATCATATATTAGGTGGATTGGGCTGTGTATACCTGTTCTTGTATCACCTTGAAAATGATTTGTAAAAATGATTTGACCTATATTTTAAGAGCCTTAATAAATACTAGACAGTTTAGGGTTATGTGTATGGAGAATATTCAGAGGAGCTATCAACATAGTTCTCAAAAAGTCCTCGTCAGACAGGTGATTAGCACTTAAACGCCTGATTTCTAAATAAAGTTAATTTCTTTTTTCTTTTCTGAGATAAACTCTGGCTCTGTCACCCCAGCTGGAGTGCAGTGGTATGATCACAGCTTGGCTCACTGCAGCTTCAATCCCCTGGGCTGGTGATCCTCCCACCTCAGCTTCCAGAGTAGCTGGGACTATAGACGTGCACAAATACACCCAGCTACGTTTTGTATTTTTTTGTAGAGATAGGGTTCACCATGTTGGACAGACTGATCTCGAACTCCTGGGCTCTAGTGATTCACCTGCCTCGGCCTCCCAAAGTGCTAGGACTATAGGTGTGAGTCTTCACGTCAGACCTAGCCTAAATATATTTAATTTCCAGACTCAAAAATTTTGACAAAATATAATCATTAATGATCTATAAATCAAGTTTAGCTTTCTTAGCCTTTTCAATCAGTAGGTAAATGCCCACGTTGTCTGTCTTCTGACAAGCTTACCTAATTAGAGTGTTCCATGGGTTGATGAGGACAGAAGATAGAATAGTCAAACTACTCTTAAGAAATAGAGCACAATTAAAAACATAACAGCAATTAACACTGACCCTTAATTTATACCTCAAATTTACTCTCCATACTTTCTGCCTTTAAACAGATTCCTACAGATAAAATTACTCCATTACAAACCTAACCTCCTTTGGTTAAAACTTTATGTTCAATAAAAATTGTTTTATGATGCTTTCTATAAGCACTTTCCATATAATGTTTTAATATCACCAGTGTATTAGATGTCCACTATCATCATCACTGTTCTCACTGAAATTGAAGCACAGAGAGGTTCAGTAACTTGCCCACAATCTCACAGCCAGTAAGTGGGAAAGCTGCAATTCAAATCCCATCAATGGAGCTCCTGCGTCCATGCTCTTAACCACAATGCCTTGCTGCCTCAGAAAAATATAATCACATTCTTTCTTATACTGGCCAGTCTTTTCTTGTGCTTTTTCACTCATGGGTATGTAGGTTGTTTAAATATTAGTTAATTTCCAAAGGAGACAGTACTAATTAAGCACCTCGTTCAAATTCCTTCCTCTTATCTCAAAGTACTCTCTGCCACCAAGAACATCACCTCTCTCATTTCTTGCTCAATCAAGCATATCATAAACTTAAGCACATGTGATGTTTGTCCTGTATAAACTTGACTTAAAAAAAAAATTACTGGTATTTAATTCATGAAAGATGAATAGAGACAAAGATATGTACTTTCCTGTCCTTGTAATTTGTGTTTTGGTTTGAGTATACAAAAAAATGAGAGATACTTGTTCCTTTTCTTTTTGGCGATTCTCACCTTGAAATGACCTCCTTTTCTTAATTTTAAATTTTTATCTGGAATTGAGAATTACCTCCTGCAACTTGGATTGAGCACAGCACAGGAGAAAGGAAGATATTCCCCCAAAGCTACCCCACAGCTGTATTATACCATTGTCAATAATGGCCTCTTTATTTCTCTCCTTTCTGATCAGGATTGGCCCATCCTGGCAAGGGGCTAAGAAAAGGGGAAATGGTGAACAGTTAAACAGTCTTAGCTTTGGGCACACACACATGTGGAACAAAGTCAAACGGGTCTCATCTTTAAATCAGCAATGAACAACACTCTATATGGCAAGTAACACAAAAACTCAATTGCTTTAGCAAACTGTTTAGGAAAACAAATGTCTTACAAGTGGAGAAATGCGGATCCTCTGACCATAGCCAGTCACTCCACTTTTTTCCATCCTTCTATTCTCACAATGAACTCTCCCTTTCTTATACTTCATATCTTGTCAAACTTTTCCCCTTTTCTCCTTGTGCTTTTTTCCTCCAGTCCATGAGACAGAAGGTGCACATAAAACGCATGTAGATCACTAGAGCAGGAAATTGACATATGTTTTGTCATAGAAGTTAGTCTTAGTTAACGCATTATTGAAAATATTACTGCAAAGAGCAGAGGAGCCGGGTGTGGCTTCAGGACCCTCAAGGAAGGAAGAGGATGCTCTACTTGCTGGGCCAGAGTCAAGGCAGGTAGAGGGAGCATTTCTCTCAGAGCAGGGGGAGGGACTGATGACAGAGGAATTTATCCATCCAGCCATCTAGGCACACTAATGGTATCTTGCACCATAGCCCTGGGCCACCCAAATAGAACATCAGAAAAGGAGGGCGATCAGACTGAGCTGCTCAGCACTGCTAGATCCCCAAACAGATGCTCAGCTCTGCCTTTAGAGAACAACCTCTTGCACTGCTCAGGACCCAGTGCTCATTTGCTCCAACCAGCAAAATCTGAGCCACACTGATAGAAAAAGAATATGTGATCTTTTATAAAATAATTGACTAAGGTTTGTTAAATTTTTCCAAGAAATATATTAAAAAGGAGTCCAAATTGGTCACATCTACTAAATAGAAGCTTCCAAAAGAAATCAATAAGCAGGACCATATTTTAAAAATTCAATTCCTATTGAGTTTGCGGGCTCTTTTTTGGTTCCATATGAAATTTAAAGTAGTTTTTTCCAATTCTGTGAAAAAAGTCAATGGTAGCTTGATGGGGATCACTTTGCAGCCTCAGTCTTTCAATGTAAAATGTTTTCTCACCATGAACCCCTTTAAAACTATATGCTTGGCGGCCGGGCGCAGTGGCTCACACCTGTAATCCCAGCACTTTGGGAGGCTGAAGCAGGTGGATTGCAAGGTCAGGAGATCGAGACCATCCCGGCTAACACGGTAAAACCCCGTCTCTACTAAAAATACAAAAAAGTTAGCGGGGTGTGGTGGCAGGCGCCTGTAGTCCCAGCTACTCTGGAGGCTGAGGCAGGAGAATGGCGTGAACCCGGGAGGCAGAGCTTGCAGTGAGCCGAGATCGCACCACTGCACTCCAGCCTGGGCGACACAGCGAGACTCCCTCTCAAAAAAAAAAAAACTATATGCTTGGCATGCTAGAGGAATGAAAGAACAGTTCTATTAATGAGCTGCAGGCACAGACGGAATTTTAATAATAAAACATTATGATCCTTAAGTAAAGACTTGTTATAAGAGAAAGTAAAGTATGTTTAACTGTTCCACTGTTTTCTAAAATTAATACATAAGTGATTTTGTTTATGGGATATCCTCTCTGAAATGCCTATAATATTTTGAGCTACTATTGCTTGCTTTTTGCTCCAATATATCCATTTTCTCATACATTAAGTTACTAGACAAAATTTAGTATACTTTTTCTTTTGAGACAGAGTCTCACTCTGTCACCCAGGCTGGAGTGCAGTTTACCTCCTAAATATTCAGGAAAAAATCTTATAACATCTATCCTAACTACTTTATACAATGGAAAGTATATAAAAAGCATTAACAATTAAAAGCATCACAAATTTAAATTATAATCACAATATGAATTCTGATAAATTATATTTGAATATAACATCATAGCTATGAAAATTACAAATTATACAATCTTTCCTCTGAAAATACTATCTTGATTTTATAGAATAGTCAAATTAGGAAGTTATCTAATACCATGGTAGTATTTATTTTCTTCATTATGCTTTTCTAAATTGTTCAACTTTTATAAAAAATAAATGCTTTAATTTTTAAAAATTAACATTACAAAACAACCAAACAAATAAATTCTTTGCAATATGTCTGTTGCCTTCAGGAACTTCAGCAATAAAAATCCAAAATCACATCCAAAAAGGCCACCAGACTTCCATTTCTGACACTATAGTGGACTGGGTCATATTTATTTTTTTCTCATGTATGGTATAGTAACAATAGAAACTTATGTCTCACTTTCATCTTACTAAACTTGACAACAAAATTTCAACCAGATCCCCTGATCTTTAATTGCACAAGTACCTCTTCCTTTTCTATAGTTGCTTATTCTAAACAATAGGCTCTGTTTAACCTTCTCTGATTCTACATTGTAAGAAAGGCCCCAGTTACTCACCACTAATATCATAGAACAGAATCCACGTAAAACGGAATTGGTCTGTGGCTTGCCTCCGTTTCATGTATCTTTACATGTATTTCTCCAACATAAGATTTCCAAAGAAAATGAAATTAGAAATTACCCCAAACTTGTAATTGCTTTACCATTTCCCATTACTCAAATCATCTGAAAATAAATATTTAGCAAAAAATTTTGCTTATAACAAAATGATAAAAACACACACACACACACACACAAAGAAATAGCTATCTATTGATTTCAGTCTTCATTTTGCTTTCTACTTTAATTTTCCATAGGGACCCATTTCCAAATCGCACTCTAAAAAGACAGCAGGAAAATGTAGAGATATCTTTGTCTTAAATGAACAAATGACTAGAGGAATGAACAGTTCTGTTAATGAACTGCAGGCACAGAAAGCATTTTAATAATAAAACATTTTGATCCTTTGCTCCTCTCTTCCTGGCAAATGCTTCTTTAAGTTCATCAATGGATTCTGACTTTCGTACTATGTATACTTATCAAAATTGCAAAGGGATTATTTCTGATGCAGACTGCCATCACATGTCACTATCATTGATGCTAGGGCTTATACAGGTAGTTGGCATCCAGAACAGCTTTCTACCTTTCCACTTCATCAAATCCCCATCATTTTCTAATCACACATGAGAGCATCCTTTTTCCATCTCAACTACTAATTTTTTCCTTCTGCTCATATTTAGTTCCAATATTATTTTAACTGAAATGTTGGCAGTTATAGCACGCATATAAAAAGCTATGCAAATGAAGCATTATTATATAGATAATACATGTGAATAACCTTGCTGTTGCTATGCAGCCAAACCAGATGTGTGTAAGGACACCTCGTCCAAAAAGAACTGGGAATGTCCATGCTGCTTGCTGTTGATGGACATCTCCACTCCAAAGGTTGCCTTTAGCTGTATAAATGAACATTGCTTGATGACAAAAAGGAAGTCATTTTGATGATACACTCAAATATGCAAAAAGGAAGTGCTTGCAATACACCATTGCCCAAACCTCAGAACTCCTGTCTGAGAATGAAAGTATTTAACAGCACTACCAACTGCTTTGTTATTGTGCTAAATCATTCCTGCCACTTTCTAATGAGTCAGTTAAAATTACTTTCATTTTTACCTAGCCAGCAAGTTCTAGCTCTTCTTTGCAAATGAGGCACCAGCTATTTGACCTCATAAGAACAGTATTAGGTGAGTTTTTGAGCAGACAGTTTTCAAGTGTTAATGATAGAAGACCAAGATTTCTGATTGATCCTGAGCTTCATTTAGTGAAAATATATGTTTGTATAGGAATAGGAGGTCTTATCAAAGCTAAATTAAGTATTTCAACATAAATCTGCACTTGCTGTCTCAAAGTGTTAGAAATTCCTATCCCTTGACTTATATGGGTGCCATAAATTTTACTCTTGAAATGTACAGGTACTCTCTTTTTCATACAAATGAGGTCATTATTGATTACCCTAGGAAATGGACTTCAGAGAGTGTTCATTTAAACTCCATTCTCTTAGGAAAGTAATTTTCATAACAATAATAAAAATAAAAATAAATATTTTAAATATAGGGTTATATGTTTCCTCTCATCACTGTTCCTTTCTGAAAGTCTCTTAAGCATGGCCTAATAGCTGGCTGTAGTTTCAAAAAAAAAAGTTAAGATGCCTTAGGTCAAAAAAAATCAATTTTGGAAGTAGCAATATCAATTTCCTTGGCAGAGTTGCTGAAGAGTTTGTATTGACTGTGAATCTAAGTTACTAAGAAAAATTAGTGATATTAGCAAATGGTTATACTATGCAAATCCCTATGATAGAGTAACAATGGATCATTGTTCACAGAAGAGATGTGAAAAACATTTTTGAACAGTCTGAAATGATATGCATTGTCCCTTACTTTGAGATTTTGATTTGAAAATCTTAGATTGACTTAAAATTTATTCAATCTCTTTACCACTACCCTGAATTTCAATCATTTTTCTTCATTTATGAAAGAAGATAAAGAACTTAGACTAATAATTGGAACTAAAATAACATGTTCCTCCTTTTCACTTACGATTTCCCTAACGGCATGCTGATATTGACTCAATCCAGTAAACTTCCTCTGAGGCCCTAATTCTTAGGACCTTTATGTTTAAGGCCCTCAGTTATGGAAAAACTTTGGTCTAATGGAAATAACTTGGCTTAGTACTATAATATATTAATTTACTTGGCCTCATCAGTGCGCCTGCTGATGACAAATCTCTTTTGATGCTGAGTTATCAACCTCCACCAGATGGACATATTTATTATTCTTTATCCTTTCTTGTTGTGCACTCTTCCAAAATTATTTTTATTTACTCTCTGAATTTCCAAAGTTTGTTGTCAACTCCTTCATGAAAGTATTCCTTTATGAATGCAAACATTATCTGGTGACCAGATATCTGGTGACCATTTGAGGATATCCTCTTTAAATCACTTCTAAAATGCCCGTTATTCTCTATTAGACCCCAGTAAATCTGCTCTCTCCCACACAGAGGTTGACGGCAAAGCAAAACTGACCATACTACTTCACTGCCTAAGCTCCTTCAGTGACTGACTCCTCATTACACATCAGGTGGAGCACTGAGCTCGTTACAATAAAATGTAAGGCCATTCAAAACATGACCTTCAATTACTGTTGACTTACATTGTGCAATTATTAGGTCAGTGCAAAAGTAATGGCAGTTTTGCCATTAAAATTGCAAAGCCACTATTACTTTTGCACCAATCTAATATTTCTTTTTGCACTTTAATTTCCATGGCTCACTAATTGTAGGCACTTCAAACTATGAGAACTCCAGGCTGTACCCTACATGCTGTTTTCTATACTTGGAGTGCCATCCCTGAACTCCACCCTCAGCAACCACACCATGATTTTATGATTAACTTATATGGATGATCTTAAATGATTCTATTCAAGGTTTACTGCTATAGACAACTTTAACCAACTGGTCCCCACAAGGCACAGTCACTCACTCCATCCCTTGTAGTCTCACAGGAATGGATACAGACTGCCATTATGTTATTCATAATGTTGACTGCAATTATTAAACATGTCTTTTTCTCATATTTTATTGCATTCTCTATTAAGTCATTTATCTATATTTCTCCAAAAGCTAGCAGTGTTTGGCATGGAATAGGCAGTCAATTGTTGGTAGAGGGTAAAAATCCTGCATGCCAATATCATTTGCAGACTACAAATTCCACTGCCAAGTTATCTTTCCTTGTTCCTTTCTTCCTTCAGTCAACAGGTATGTTATTTGGTAATGAAGAATATTTCTTTCTTCTATAGTTGAGGTATATTTAACCACTTTATACCACTCCTACATCCCTTTTCCCATATCACTAATATTTAATCTATTGGTAACTTTTATGACTTTAAATAATATGCAGATAGCTTTACTTGTTTCATCAGATCAATTTCCTGACTTAATTCAGAGAACAATAAGGATGCCAAACCCTCTTGCTTTACCTGTAATTTCCTTTTCTTCTTTCAATCCCAAATTCAGCCATGCTTGCTTTCCCTTTAATAAGAGTAATGGCATTTATGTTCTGTACTGTAAAGCATAATTATGTTTCTCAGCATTTCTTGTATAAAATGACAATGTTTCATTGTTATGACTGTGTGAAAATTATGTACGGAATAACCACTAGTGTAATATAATTACATTATGCACAGATTTATCATTTTGTTGGGTTTTCCTTAGGTTTTTTCCCGTGAAATTTTTTTCTTGTATTGCATTCCTTTATTGCTTTCTTAAACCATTTCAAAATCTCAAAAAATATTGAATCTCTGAGATTCCCCCTTCATCCCAGAAACTCATCTTCCAGAACCTCCTCCCGAGTCCCGTTCTCATCTAGACTCGCTCTCTAGATCTGCTGCACCAGTGATACCTTGGGTCAATTCTTCCCAATCTCTGGATTCTATTTCTTTCTCTTTTTTGGTTTAAAAGTTCAGAATCTATCCTGAAGTAGCTTCCAAAGAAAGAGAGCTAAATCTTCTCTATCCTTTCAGACATGAAAATATTTATCTTCTAATTTCAAATTTGATGGAGAGATTAGCTGGATATGTAATTGTAGATTAAAATGATTATTTCTCAAACCTTCAAAGATAGTGCTCTATTCATTTCTAGCATCCAATTATACAGATGTGCAGCTGATGCTGTAGGAGAGGAAATACATCTTTTTCTTCCTCCCATTTTAGGTTCATTGGCTGGAGGTCCCTAACAGAAGACATGAACAAGAAAACAGATTAACAAGAAAAGCATAGGAATTCATTTCCATAGAAGTTTATATTACATGGGAACCTTTGAAAAGAAATGAAGACCTGAAGAATCAGTTAAACTTGAGTGTTTTTTATAATAGATTTGCTGAAGAATGGAGAGTGGGTACAAAATATGATAGGGCAAGAGAGTATAATGTAATGGAAACAAACAAGGAAATTTAGCAAGACCTCTTTGTCCAGATTCTTCTTGGCATCTCTGTGTCTTTGGAGATAAGGCTGCTTGTTTCCTCCAGATATAAGGAGGGGACCTCACACATGAAGGTCTTCTGATCTGCTTAAGGGGAAAGTCAGAAAATCCTTTTTGGCTTTATGAATTACTTTATGTGACAAGGGTGGGGAAAGATAAGAGTGACCTTTGTTCTCCTGCAGTTCGCTTAATTCCTCAGTCTAAATTCTTCAACATGCCAAGGTGCCATATTTTGACATGGTGTGTCACCATATTTTGGGGTAGTGTGTCCTGAACTCCATCAAGATTAATCTGGTGTTTGTTGCTTTATTTATATTTGTTTCTTTTTAGAAGCTTTTAGAGTATCCTTGGAGTTCTGAGGACTTCACATTGGTGGTCTAGTTTTTGTTTTGTTTTGCACATTGTGCTGGACATTGATCTTTCCGTTTAAGAAAATTGTCTTCGATTATATCTTTGATGGTGCTACTAGTTGAATGTTGGCCCACATATTGATTCTATAAATGCTTTATCTCTTATTTGGTATCTTTCCCTTTCTGCCATTTTAATCTGCTTCCTGAAAGACTTCCTTGTTCTTAGTTGTCAAGCTTGTATTCAAATTCTAGTTTCTGTAATTTTATTGCATTTCTAAAATGTCTTCACTTAAAGCCACTGGTATGACTAGATAATAATCAAAAATGGATCTAGTTCAATGTTACGATTAGAGTTTAATAAAACACATTTACTATAGCATAAGAAAATTATTCAAACTAAAATAAGGTATAAGTAAAATGACCATCAACCACACTGATTAACTTTTAATTGAATATTACTAAATAGCAATATATCAATGAATTAAAAATAAAATCATAATAGTTTAGCCTTAGAATCTCTATGCAGAAAACACATTGGGAATATATTTCTACTCTCATATTTATTTTTCTCATCTAAGAAATGAAAAGTGAATCTTGCATAGCTCATAACTTAAGGAAAATTTATTTGTTTATATTTATAAGAAATTAGAGATGAAAAACATGTCTTCATCTTTCACTTGAACCACATTGTTGCACAGTTACCCAATATAAAACTTGGCAAAATCTCATATTTACCTAACCAACAACACAGTTTGGATGTTGAACTAGCACTAACTAAGAAAAGGCTTTACAATTCTAGTGACTTTGAAGCTAAAATTTCAAGGTCTCATTATGTAGTTATGTGTATTCAACAATAACAAACCCACCGAAATCTACCTATCTTTCATTGTTTACTTTGTATCTGTTTACAAACTTGCTCTTTCTAAAGATTTTTAAGAATGTGAATCAGAGAAACAACAGGACTTTGAATAGATTATGATTGAAGCCAGGTGTCCAAAAGACGACACTGGGTTTTTTTTAATTATATTCAGTGCAAAGATAGATAATGTGATTCTTATTTGCAGTAGTTCATCTTGGCCTTTAATCATTTGTTTATCTACGAGACTATCGATTGCTGCTCTAGCCAGAACAGTAGTGACACAGGGGTAAGAAGAGAAGCAGTGTAATTCTGTGCTGTTGGCTGTTCCAAGCAATGAAACTATAATTCACAAAGTGATAGATAACAGAAGGTAATTTTATGGTTACTAAGAATGAGTTTGCATTTGTCTGTGTAGTTACTATATAAATTTATAGATGCATTTTGTTTGTATCGCATTTTAAATTTTAGTGGCTGGGCAGGAAGACGATTGAACTAGTAAGAGGAGCATGTTCATGAACTCCTTCTTTAGCAGCCACTTGTAAAGGTGGACTGTAATTCAACATGAAATAGGTTCAGGATGTTCCCACAAACTCATTATAAAGCAAGCTGCTTCGAAGGTATGGTGTTATTAAGTTTGTTTTTTGATTTTCTCTTGCCCTTCCTCCATCATCTTATCTACAGAAAGAGTTTAAAGGCAGGAAAAGTAATTCAGCAAGGACCTACTTTTAGTAGCTGAAATAAAGAAAGTGTTGTTACTACATTTCACTAAGCCATAAATGTAGTTCCAAGAATCAGGGATTTTTTTTTCCATGTCATTGACTGACTTTGTCTTCTGCTATCTGGCCAACGTTTGATAATGAAGCAGTTAATTTATGGACAAAAAATTGTGTATTTTATGTATTTTGGAAGCTGTAGATGACTGTTATAGGGGTCCAACTATAATGATGAATCTCAACTGATTCCAATAATAGCACAGTAAACCCAGCTGAAACATGTCATAGGTTATAAAGGTTTACTTTTTTGTCCTTGTATAGAGCTAGAAAATCATCTTTAATATATACCTTTTTTAATGTCTCGGGAAACTTTGGTCTTATTTACAATAAGAAGTAGGATTAAACCTGGTAAGCACAGTTCCAAGTCTGCATTGAGAGACTCGCTGTCTTACTGGTAGGTCCTTTCCAGTCTGTGAATTGTTTAGGTTAGCCTTATGTATCACAGTGGCTGGCACCCAGTTGATTTTTAACATTATATATATTGAATAGGACTGGACTAAACTTTAAGAAACCTGTTTTATGTAATGTATTGCTTCCTTAGTTCTTACTACTTCCCAGTGCACATTCTTACCTAGTGAACAAACCATTTTCTCCTTCTGAGGTTTTACACCAGCACTAATCATTCTAGCATTTGGTTTCCCCTAGATCTCCCAACCCCTTTTCCAGCACTTGCCATAAAACAGGCTCTAGGTCATTGTTAACGAAACAAAAATAAATGCAAAATAATCTGTAGCCATGAAGTATCAGAAGTCTAAGAAATCAGAGTATTGGAGAATTATAAAACATAAAAGCTGTCTTCACTTGAAGCGTTAAATTCTAATTATTACCCATTTAACTCAGTATTTAAACACTCTGAGTCTAAAAGATTCCCAACTTCAGGAAGCCCTTTGAAAGATCAAATGGGAAAACGACTCCTCATAAAGATCTGAAGAATAAAAGTGATACATAAATGCAAATATTACTTAGAAAATTGTTGTGGGTTAATAAAATTACATTAAATATGTATTTATTGAGTGACTATTATGGCCTTAGCCTGTACTATATTCATTAGGCCATTTTTTAAAAGTGAGGTCACATTTTATGTTTCTAGAGGCTTTTAATGTAGCTATAAGGGAACAATCTGATGATGCATTTAGAACTGAATGACAGGTTAAACAATGATCTAGCCAAATGAGACTAATCACTCTTCTCCAAATATCTCCCATATTTTTCTAGCTCTTCATATTTACTTATGATATTTCCCATGCCTGGATAGGCAATATCATAAGTAATATGATAAAATATTATCATATTATATACCCCTTTCTGCACATTCCAAGGTCTGTTCTTCCTCCCAGTTCATGTCACTCTCTGAAGCCATTCCTAGTTGCACCAGTAAGAACCATGGTGTCCTTTCTCCATGATAGCACCACTCTGTGACCTGTAGGCTGCATTTAGCATTATCTCCTTTGCATCACAGGTTTGTACATTGACTCTTCATGTCTAGATTGAAACTCCTTAGGGACCAAGACTTAGGTGTTTGGAAATGCTAAGCAGCATGTGATACAAAAGAAAGACATAATATTTTTGTCCTTCTCCCTTTGTTCTTTCCTTTACCCCTGCAGTGTTTTAAATTTACTAGCTGTTTTAAACTAATTGCTATTGAATGATAGAATAAGTCATACTAATATTAGGTATGATAGAAATTTGGGAATTCATATGGAAGAACAAGATGGGGTTTGTGAGAACTGAAGATCATTTCATAGAGAAGGTGCAAATTCGACTGGAACTTAAGTAAGAGTAGAGGGCATATAGAGATGACTTGAAGAATAATTAACAGAATTTGTAAATAAAAGCAGGAGGGTATTTGTGCAGAAGACTATGAGGCCAGCATTTGGGTAAGTCATGGGAAATACAGTTGGAGAGGTGAGATAAGATAGACTGCGCCACTGCACTCCAGCCTGGGCGACAGAGCAAGACTCCGTCTCAAAAAAAAAAAAAAAAAAAAAAAAAAAAAAAGATAGATGTTGGAAGATCTGGAACATCTGTGCTTATTCTAGTTGGGCACAGAACTTTGAACTGGGAGGTGATAGAAAGATACTAAAATCTCATGATCAGAGGATAAATAGAAAAATCTGAATTTTAGGAAGCTTAATCTGGTAGCAGAGTACAGAATAGAATAGAAAAGGGATAGGTTGGATGAGACCAGATAAAAGTGTGCTATAGTAATTCAGAATAAAATAGTGGGTTTCCAAGTTACAGTTAAAGCCACATAAATAGAACATTCAAGAGAAAAATGTGAAACATATGCAATAAATGAAATATGAGATAAACATATGAGACTTGGTGACTGTGAATAAAGGGCAATGATTTCTTATTTCAAATTTATTATTATTTATTATTACTATGAAAACATTTTTACAGAACTGACATAGTTTTGCAAAATTCTAATACAGTGAAGACTTTCTGCATCGTTTCCTACAGGTCTTTGTGATTTTGATTACCCCTGAAATGAACCACTTACTTTTGGAAACTTCATTCATCTTCAAAACCACCTCAAATATCTCTTCTCCATGAAGCTTTTCATAATAACTTCAGGTGGAGGCAGTCAAATGTGCTCATTTGTCTATTATGCATATCACATTCTTCCTCATATTAAATTTACTTATTTGCATAATTGGTTCTTTTATGACAATAAAGTTCTTGATAGTCACCTTGAATTATTCCTCACTAAGTAGCTAGCACAAAGTAGGTGTTCAAAAGTCCACAAAGTTGGATCAAAAAGATAAAAAGAATAAACAATGACTGAAGGACGTCTAACCTCAGAGACTGAGAATTCTAAGGTTTGGAATATTCACTGGAATAAATAAAATAAGAAATACTAGTAATTTGGAGTCAGTGAAATTTTGGAAATAGAGCAGTATTATGGGGTTACCTGCAGAGAGTGAATCATTGAAACTGATAATGTCTTAGTGAAGTAAGACCAAACAGAAAAGAAAATAAAAGTGTGGCAACTTTTGGAGAGCACCCATAGCCAATGGGGAGGAAGATGAAGATAAACTGGTAAAAGACATGGGAAAAAGGGAAGTAGAGAGAGACCAGCAAAGGGCTTTGTTCTAGAACCCAGTGAAGGACCGAGCTTTAAAGAGTAGTGGCCAGCAGTCCAATGAAGAGAATTGCCCTTTATGATTTGTATATGCAACCCTGATAAACAAAATAAACAGTACTGAACCTGACTGCAAAGACTCTGACTTACAGCTGCTGTGAAGTTGTGCCCTTGAGAGGAAAAAAAAATCCAGAATACATTACATGTTGGAGTGTTCAAGGAAGGAAACATCTACACAACAGCTGCAAATTATAGAATGTATGCTTCACAACAGTATGTCAATGAAAATAGTTCAAGAAAGGTTATATATAATTTCAGTTCAGTGTACACTAATTTATTTTTTATTCCATTTTTAATGAATTCACATTAGAGAGATTCTTTTGAAGTCATAATGTGTTATTTTTAATAATTTATTTCTGAACTTTAAAAAATTAATAATATTTGCACAGGGCCATTTTATAATCACAATATGGCATTTCAAGGTGTGAATTATGATATAATAACTCATACCTTGTGCGTTTAAACAAGCACTCATCCTGTGGCCTCATTCTTAGCAAAGCAAAAGGTATGAATTATTATGTAATAACTCATGCTTTGTCACATATTATTACTTAATTATGGAAGAAGAGAATTTCAACTAATTTCAGGCTTGAAAAAAATTTAACATCTTATCCTTGGAAGAAAAAGAAGCTCAAATGCTTATTTGACACAATAGAACCACTTTAAGCCTTTCCCATTTGGACCAGGTCCATTCAGACCACTCTAGACTAACTTTTTATAGCATCTTTGTCCTTCTACTTCTTCCTGAGAATCTTAGGAAGTTTCTGACAGAGAAACTGAAAAGCCAATGTAGTCTTCTAGTCTATATTTCACAGAATTATTCATTTAGATCTCCAAAACAAACAGCTGTATTACCTCAAAGAAGTTTCTAAAGTATTATAAAGAAAAGTAAAATCTGAATTCCCTTTCTGGTAAAAATTAACAAAAAAAAGAAGAGGAAAGGAGGGAGGGAGGGAAGGAGGGAGGGAAAGACTAAAGTATAAATTTCTACAAACTATGATGATTTTCTTAGAGTTGTTAACTGAAACAAAAATCCCTCCAAGACAGTATAAAATATACTTTTCCATAAACCATTAGAAAATTGCATATATATTTTCCAGAAAAGGATATAAATATCATCTCAGGGATATATCACCAATAGTAATTATAAAATGAGTTTATCTCAAAATTCAAATGAATAAAGTTATTTATTTAATGCCATCCTTGATCATAGAGGTTTTTCCTGCCTTTATGAAACTTACAATATAGAAAGAAAAAAATGAAAACAGAAAAAAGACTAGATATATTACAAATTAATATATTACAAATAAAATAGCCAACATGCTGAACAAATAGTAGTATAGAGTAGAAGGGCTCTAATCGCTCAGATGTATCATTAAAGGATGATATATTGAAAACGTGGGATTTGTGTGCTAGAGGAATGAGGTGGAAACAGAAAGGATCATGTACACGTACAGAATAAACCACCACGCCACTGACCAACAGACTGCTGACTGGTTGATTGGTCTGTCTCTATTACCACTCATCTATCAATGAATTAATGTTTAACTTTGTTGCATAAGCTTCTTCAGAAGTCATTCTTTCCTCCTACATTACCTATGATCCCCCACACTAATTTACTATTGTTAATAGCATTTTTGCATCTTAGAGTGTTAGGAGTGGTAGATATCAGTGACTTATGGCTTAGAGATCTCCTACATTCAAAACTTTATGGAATCTTCTCAATCACTGTAAGGACTTTTGGTGATACCACTATGGAAAAGGCAGGGCAACTGAGGGAGAAAAACCATGCTTCAAAGCCACATGCTTGCTTGCCTTACCTTGATGTTTTATGCGTAACATCTAAAAAATCTTTGTCTCCTAAGGGATACCTTGGCCTTTCCTACTTTAGTTCTCCTGTGATTGCTACAGAATCTGTCAGTCAGTATACCTCCACAGTATCGAGATGTGGCGAGTGTTTTCAATTACTTTTTAAGATCTCTGATGATACAGTAGTACAGTCTTGTATCAGTCCTTGATCCTTTTCAAGCTGGTTTGAACCCAGTTCATTGTTGTCTTAAGTTTGGCATGTTTATAATGGTATGTCTAGATGGTCATGAATTATGAGAGCACAGTAAGAACCAGGTTATATGTTATTATATCAATTGTTAACCAGTGATTATATCAACTGATTTATAATTAGGGGTAGATGATTTATAATATAGTGCTTGGTTATAAATGGGACTTTAACATTAACCACTTATTTAATGCTTTATGTAGGTTCCATTTTAGTTAGGCTATGTTACATGAATTAGATTTTATATGATTTTTGGTAACACATGTATCCAAGATGAATCAGTATATATGATACATGACTGCCCAAAGTCAATGTCTCTTTTCCTTATATTATGTAATTACTTTATCTAGAATATTTACAAAATGATTCTTAAATTTTTATTTGGACAGAAATTTGAGAAACAATATAATCAATGGGATCATTACTTAAAGTTCCACTGTTAGGCCGGGCGCGGTGGCTCACGCTTGTAATCCCAGCACTTTGGGAGGCCGAGGCGGGCGGATCACGAGGTCAGGAGATCGAGACCACGGTGAAACCCCGTCTCTACTAAAAATACAAAAAATTAGCCGGGCGTGGTGGCGGGCGCCTGTAGTCCCAGCTACTCGGAGAGGCTGAGGAAGGAGAATGGCATGAACCCGGGAGGCGGAGCTTGCAGTGAGCCGAGATTGTGCCACTGCACTCCAGCCTGAGTGACAGAGCAAGACTCCGTCTCAAAAAAAAAAAAAAAAAAAAAAAAAAAAAAAAAAAAAAAGTTCCACTGTTTCTGTGTTTATGAATGCCTTAAAATAAAAGTTTTAAAGAATAATTATTCACTTAATGAGAATAATAAAATAAGATGGTTTTCTTCATAGAATTAGATAAATTCCTAATTAGTTCTCTGATTTGCTGAGGTCTGGATCTCATTTAATATTGCCTGGTTCTGAATGCAATACAGTTTTATATACTTTAAAGAGCTATGATAATGGGCTAAATACCACAGCAATAAGCAATTAAGAAAAAGAATCCTTTTAAAGAAAAATAAGGGGCAGAGCAGTGAAATTTCACCTAAAATGGCAAGCGCTGCAGAGAAAGCAGATTACTAAAATCATATTAAAGTATTATGTATCATATAATAATATTTATTATTGTCATATGCTTCTACCCCCTTAGTTTAGTAAGATACATCACAAAGGTCCCTACTAAGTCTTCTTCAATTCACATACAAGATTAAACCCATGGCTCAACCCACACTCCATAGGAGAATTTTCTCTCTCACAGAGGGTGAAAAGACATTTGCAGTGCAGAGCAAACTCATTTCAATGAATTTGGGGAGGACTATTGCCATAGAGTCCAAAACTGCTTAATCCCAGTGTCTCTCATTCCCATCTGAGAGGACCCTTTGTCTCCAAATTCCTGTATTAGAATATTCTAAATGGTAGTTTATGCGAAGTATCCACAAGCCAGCTAGCTAGCTTCAATACTGAAGGTAAGCTGAAGGAGTGACAAATGTTTGCAACTATCTGGGTACTGCTTGAACATATAAAGAAAACAACTAGCTTGCTCTCAATGCAAAATAAGCAAAATCATAGCTCATATTCTTTTATCTAAGTTTGTCTAGTTTCTTATTTTGTGCTCTTCAGATGTGGGTGTCTATTTTTCTGTTTTTATTATCTAATAGTTTTAACTTCGATTTAATGCTTCTCATAGAAGAAAATATAAATAATTCTTGCCAGAATTCCATCTTCTCTTTCCTACTCCAAAAATAAAACTTGCCAAAGAATTGAATATAAATATGACTCAATTAGCAATAGCCAACACGTTTTGAAATTTTCTCCATAAAACTGGTGACTTTATAAGTGCACATGCCATCTATTCTTTGAAAAAAGCTAAGTCAATTATTTTACAATACAGTAACATATAGTTCTATTTTCTAGCTAAAACTTAGCAGGGTGGTTTGTTATATCCTTATAAATGTCTGACCTTTTAACATGCTGTAAATGCATTCTAAAATGTGTACTAGGTTCTAGTTGTTATGGAGAAGAATTAATGCATTCTATTAAATTTAACTTTTGCTGAAACACTCTTACCTCAGCTAAAGCTCAGAGCTGTAACTAGAGACTAGCTTCTAAGCAAGTAAGGAATAAAATACCAGACTTTCATAATCCATCTTTTGTTCTGGGAAATGCCTATACTTAAATCGGTATGGCGTTAGACAGGGACTTGTGACCGCTAAATATTTAATTACATCAAAGTCCATCCATATTCTATGCTTTGACAACCCCATTACTATATAAGTATTATTTAAACAAGCAGAAACATTTCAATTAAGTATATAAACTGGTCCAGTGATTATGCCCTATCTCTGGACTCAAAAACTTACTATACTTTCCCACAACATATAGAATAAAATGCAAATATCTTAGCCTAACATGTTGTTCCATTACACACACACCCCAAAATCCGTACTCTTCATTTAGCAGTCTTAGTCTTTGGCTCTTTCATACAGTCCCTCTTCCAAGTTAGCCTGCTACTGGTACAATTTATGCAAGTACTCACTTCTTAACTCACATCATCCCTAAGATGTTAAAAAAAATCTGTCCAATATGGGTATAATTTGGATTATGTTCTTATGTTTTCTCTACAGCTTAGTGTCTTGGACATGGCAGGTGCCCAATAAATATTTATGGATTTGAAAGAGACAATAGAAAGTACCTCCATAGACCAGTTACCCTGGACCTCATGCTGTATGTGGTCCCGCATATCATAAACACACATGAGAAATTAAATGTATGTTTAAAATACATAGGTACCTCCAACATTATAGGCTAATTGACTCCGTCTTATCTAATATGGCTAGCACCCCAGAGAAATGCTTCTTTGTGTTGCTTTGCCCAATGTCTTCAAAACAGAAGACAATTGTGTTACAGCGCCATCCCTCAGTGTTTGTAGATTGTGCTGTAACCTGCAGAAGAAGCACTTAGATTCCTGAGATTTAAATTAATTTGAACTCTTCCTCTCAGACAATAGGGATACAACCAACACTCACATTGTAAAGATTATTTCCTAGTAGTGTCCATCAGCCATTTTCTAGTTTCTTTTTGTATTTAAGTTAATGAATTTCATGAATTAGCAGAGTATTTGCAATAGTTGCACATAGCAGCTGAAAAATATTTCACCATATTAAGAAATTCATATTGCCCTTAATTTTATATACATGTAGGTCTAGATGAAACTCACATAAAACATAATAACAATATTATACATTACCTGTTAGATGGTCATTGAACACTAGAATCATTTCATTTGCACAAAAAATTTTAAATTTTTTAAAATAATAAATTGAACATTTTCAGCTGTGTTAAAAAGCTTTGGACTTACTGATATCCCTTAATAACTTGTAGTCTTATTTTTAATGTAGTCAATAATTTTAAATAGCTATAATAAATTTTTAAAAATATATAAAATATGTTTGATTTTTAAATTCTTTTATTTCTGTGAAAATATATTCAAATTTTATACACTTTAATGGTGGTTGCAGTGGAAAAATCCAAAAGGTTTTTCTTTCTGTGGGTTTTTAATATATATAGAAAAACATACATGTATAAAAATTAGCCATAACTCAGTCATTTATTTAAAATTTAAATGAAAACTGGTGTCTACTAAGATTTTAGTGTATATCCTTCCAATTTTCCCAATATATTTTGTGCTTATATAGACATATATGTGTATAGTATGTATACATTTTTGAAGCAAAAATTGAATCATGAAATATACATTCATGTGCAACATATCATATCCAAGTTTCCAAAAGTAAAATTTAGAGGGAGATCTTAAACATCTCTCTTTAATCAGTTTCTTCTCATTGTTATATCCTTCTGCAACTACATCAGAATATAGTGCTTTGATGCTAAATTCTATTCGGTTCCTTTTCTTTCTTTCTGCTATTGACTATAGTCTAGATTTCTTTCTGGAATTGGATTCAATTATTCATATATTTCCAAACCAGTTACTTCCCCTGATCACTCAAGTTGCTTTTTGGAAAGAAACTGACATTAAAAACTGACCTACTTTTGGAGGACAATAATTAGAAGCCCTGATATAATCTAAGAAATAAGAGAATAATTCCTCAGTGGTCACTGACATAGACAAGCAAATTTTCAGTCTTGAATGAAAAGGAATGGTCATTTTCTAATCTAAAACTCTGTCTTAAGTTCAGCCAATGGGTAAACATAGCCACCACACAGAACAGAGGAGGGAAAAATGTCCAAAAAAGCAAATGTCTAAAATTGCCCCACTGTCCCATCTTATTTGCACCATCAGAAGAGAGAATGGGAAGGGTCTGTGGACAAATATTCCCAAAAGGAGGATTTCACCCTCAACTCCCTCCCGGATTTAATCAACTGCATATGTTGTTTATTGCTGCAGCCCCATGAACATTACCACTTAATAAAATTGTTTCACTCTTTGGTTGTCATAAATGCCACATCTATTTAAAGCCATGTTTTATTTAAAGTTTGCTTTATCATCCACAGAAAGGATTATTAAATTGAACAGGTGACGATTTTAGCTAAAATTAAAAATCAATAATATTTGGCTGGGCCTTGGGTGCTAAATTCTAAAACTCCATGTTTTTCACTTTGCCGCAGCTCTATATCTAAGCATCGCTGACGGTTCTTGCTCCGTGTTCACCTATGATTTATGGCTGTTCTAGTAGGTGGGACGAAAGCTTCAAGGCCTCTTGCAGTGTTTAAGTTTCTAATAATCAGAGGAGTTTTCTTTTCTTACTCTTTGAACTGAGACTGCCATTCTCAGTTTTAGAAACTCATTAAAAAATGGAATTTTAAAAAGTTCAGGGCTTAATCTGTTTTCTAAAATAGTTAATATCTGACTTTTAGAAAGAATGTAGTTCTATAAAACATGCCCTAAAATTTCATCTAAAACAAAATCAATTTAAGTCTTTGGATAAGGATTTTTAGCTCTTCCTTATTTCTTCATTACTCTAAGATAATGTGATGAGAAATGAAGTCTTTGAATGCCCTAGAGTGGTTCCAAACAGTAAAATTTTTCTAACAGCAAACTTCTCGTTCATGGAACTATAACTCACTCTTGAAAGCATGGTGTTTCTATTTTCCTATTTAATTTACATAATGTAAATGGTTATAAATAACATTATCAGAATGTTTCATATCAAAGCATGAATGATTATTAATTCCCTAAACACAAAGAAAGTTTGTCATTCAATCATTACAAAAATTATTTTTCATTAGGTTGGCATGTTAGAAACTATTTTAATAGGCATGGTTAAAAATTCTATAAAAGACATCCTCCAAAATGAAATGTGTATGTTTATTATTTTAATTTTTGTGGCTACATAGGTGTATATAGGGCACATGAGATACAGACATGTGATGCATAATAATCACATCATGTAAAATGGGATATCCATCCCCTCAAGCATTTATCCTTTGTGTTAAACCTATCTTTAAAAAAAATTAAAAAAAAAACAACACCATGAAATCTAAATTACTGCTAGCTTAACAACAAAAAAAAATCACCCAATGGCTAATTTGATTTACTAAAGTATGTATACTGCCAGAAGTCTTCCTTAGGAATTAAGGCACAAAAATTCAGTTTCAGTAGCTGTATTACAGTGTAATTATTTATTTTTGTTGTCTAATATTGGTATACATCAATAAAAAAATAAAATAAATTTCACTTCAATTGTATTAGGACATGTTTAATAAAAACACTGATATAAAAGAAATTTGACAAAATCCTTAAGGTGATTCCTCTTTAGTGCTTTCTGTTTTTAAGTTATTCGATCCACACAATGTGAAAAGAAATGAATGAAACCACTACAAACACATTAGAACTGAGAAAAATTATACTATGCAATGTATATTTTAAACATACACTTTTTGATCTATTTTAAAATTTTAAAAATAGGAACAAAGCACTTACTGTTAACAAAATTATACCTCTATATAATGATTTTTATTTACCCAAAATCTTCTATGCTTTTAATCAATTGGCTTGGCATTCAGAATAGAAACTTACCTAATTATTTGTATTTATCTACATTGTAACTGACTATGTAAGCTACCTAGGCAACTCCTAAAAATAATTTCAACAGATATTTTAACTTCTCATAAAATTAATAGTGTAAAAAATTTTGAGGCAATATACTGAGAATTTGGTCTCCCTTCAACACACACTAACAGAAGAACAGAGACTGACTCTCTAAAATATTGAATCCAATACTGAATGAACAGGCAACACCATTTTAATTGTCATTAGTAAGGATTTATATTTAAAATATCAGAAACACTTTAAGACTATTGACTTATACCAAGGGGTGTTTAAAAGCCTCCCTTTATTTTCAAACTTCTATTTGTAGGGAAAGGAAATAACCTTTACTGTATAGTAGGTATAAAAGAAACCAGATGATTCATCTCTGTGAATCTGCTTGTTGAATTTGATGGATCATTCTTAAAAGCGACATTGCTAATCTTCAGGTTTTCTTTTTTAGGTTATTCACAGATCAGTGGGTTTTCCAGCTAATACAGGTCTGATGCTCTTCTGTCTTCACACATGGTATTCATCATATCTTGACAAGAAAAGACCTTCAGTCTACAAATAACCTTCACTGAAGTAAGACATGTAAGTGGGTTTCTTTATGAAAGATAGATTTTATGGCTGAATAAAAAACAACTGTAGTTAAAAAGTGTCATTGCATGGCCTTATTTGAAGATTTTTCCTTAAAGGAACTTTAATGTTTGTTGTTGAAACTACTAAGAGACCAAAAAAGAGAAAAGTATTAAATTACTTTATCATTAACCACAAACGCAACAGGAAGAGTTGATCAGCTCCGTATTTTATCATTCAGAAGCGTTCAGCCTTTAAAATATTTAAGCATCCACATTAGTTCTTGTCAAACTAGCACAAAGCAGTGCATAATATGACCTGTGTGTAAGCGCAGAACAAGATAAGAGGGTACAGTCAGGGTGAAATTTCCACAATGGGATTGCCCTGTGCTATTGATAATAGTTTGGCTTCCTGTTTCCAGACAATTACAAAATGATGTTGAATGTTTTCTTTATATTTTTACTTGGTCATGCTAAGTCTAGTTGGTATTGAACTACAAAGGAAGTAACAATAAATTTGAGGCATCCTACACGCCCTGTATTATTTCATATGGCCAATTAGAAAAAATAAAAGCTCAATCAAATTTTATGGTGTCAGCGTGATAATTTGGGTTCTCATGGTATAAATAACTTTAAAGAAAATATTAAGGACTTTCAAGCTGAGCAAGAATCAAAATAATTTCTCAGTGTAACTAAACATCTGATAGTCTCTTTGCATAGTGCCTGCTGTGTAGTGAATAAAGGAATGGCTGGGAGACAATTTCTTAAACACCCCTTAAAATCTTCCATTGGCCTTATATAAACCAAAGTATATAGAAATATGATTATCAGTGAAATTAATATAGAGTATAGAAAAGCACAAATTTTAACCCTACGGTGTGGGACGAGAAAATACAGGAAAAGTGTGATTTCCAGGAGGGGATTAGAGAGTACTAATGAAAAAAAATCCTTGTAAATCTTAAACCCCTAATTTCAACAGACACTTATTACAAAGCTTTCTGTCCTTCTCTAGTTTTAAATCCAAAAAATGATCCTGGAGAGAAATAAAGTTACTATTAGTGAGATATCAGGAAATTTCACAACAGTAGATATATATATATATATGTACCCCAACTTTTAATTTTGTTATTCATTCCTTCATCCATCCATCCATCCATTCAACAAACATTGAATTCCTGATATGTACAAGTTGCTAGAGAAACAGTAGTCAGCAAGACAGATAAGGGCCCTACCTTCAAGTAGCTTACGTTATGATGTGAGAGAATAACAATGAACAAAAAAATATATAAAATAATTACAGACTGGAATAAGCAATGCATAAAATAAACCAGGTGTTATAATGAAACATACTGGTTAGGACAGGTTTCTCTGAGAAGATATTCAAGCTAAGATGCAGAAGTGGCTAGCTGATTATCTGAAAACTAGGAGCAAGCTGTTTCATGCTGAGGAAACAGCAAGTGCTTGGAAGGCTCTAAAAGGTTAGAAGCCAGTGTAACTGAGGTTTTAATCACCAAGACATAGTCCACAAAATGAAATGGAAGAATCAGCTAGAACAGATCAAGCATTATAGGCCTGCAACGAGTCTGGATTTTGTCCTATAGTCATTAAGAATTTTAAGCAGTCTTTGATAAGATATGGTGAGATTAAATCCAATCCCAAAGCAAAGCACTAATACAAGAGTAGGAGGAAAAAGATTCAAAGGTGAGAAAGGATTTTAAATACACATAAACATTGAATGGCCTAAGCAAAGTTAAAAACAGACCCATATCTTGGAAGCTTTATAAACTATCCTTGTGGCAAATATTGTTGAATTATGGAAAACGAAATAAAACAAAACCTAATGGGCACAGAATGCTAATATATAAAAATGCAGCTTTCAATCATATTTATATATACTGTAAAATAAAAATGCACAAACCTAAGCCTTTTGAGAAGTTTTGTTAAGTTTTAAGATTGCAGCAATAAATAGGGAATCCTTTCCCCATTTCTTGTTTTTGTCAGGTTTGTCAAAGATCAGATAGTTGTAGATATGCGGCATCATTTCTGAGGGCTCTGTTCTGTTCCATTGATCTATGTCTCTGTTGTGGTACCAGTACCATGCTGTTTTGGTTACTGTAGCCTTGTAGTATAGTTTAAAGTCAGGTAGAGTGATGCCTCCAGCTTTGTTCTTTTGGCTTAGGATTAACTTGGCAATGAGGGCTCTTTTTTGGTTCCATATGAACTTTAAAGTAGTTTTTTCCAATTCTTTGAAGAAAGTCATTGGTAGCTTGATGGGGATGGCATTGAATCTATAAATTACCTTGGGCAGTATGGCCATTTTCACGATATTGATTCTTCCAACCCATGAGCATGGAATGTTCTTCCATTTGTTTGTATCCTCTTTGATTTCATTGAGCAGTGGTTTGTAGTTCTCCTTGAAGAGGTCCTTCACATCCCTTGTAAGTTGGATTGCTAGGTATTTTATTCTCTTTGAAGCAACTGTGAATGGGAGTTCACTCATGATTTGGCTCTCTGTTTGTCTGTTATTGGTGTACAAGAATGCTTGTGATTTTTGTATCCTGAGACTTTGCTGAAGTTGCTAATCAGCTTAAGGAGATTTTGGGCTGAGACAATGGGGTTTTCTAGATATACAATCATGTCATCTGCAAACAGGGACAATTTGACTTCCTCTTTTCCTAATTGAATACCCTGGCTAGCCATATGTAGAAAGCTGAAACTGGATCCCTTCCTTACACCTTATACAAAAATTAATTCAAGATGGATTAAAGACTTAAATGTTAGACCTAAAACCATTAAAATCCTACAAGAAAACCTAGGCAATACCATTCAGGACATAGGCGTGGGCAAGGACTTCATGTCTAAAACACCAAAAGCAATGGCAACAAAAGCCAAAATTGACAAATGGGATCTCATTAAACTAAAGAGCTTCTGCACAGCAAAAGAAACTACCATCAGAGTGAACAGGCAACCTACAGAATGGGAGAAAAATTTTGCAACCTACTCATCTGACAAAGGGCTAATATCCAGAATCTACAATGAACTCAAACAAATTTACAAGAAAAAAACAAACAACCCCATCAAAAAGTGGGCAAAGGACATGAACAGACACTTCTCAAGAGAAGACATTTATGCAGCCAAAAAACACATGAAGAAATGCTCCTCATCACTGGCCATCAGAGAAATGCAAATCAAAACCACAGTGAGATACCATCTCACACCAGTTAGAATGGCCATCATTAAAAAATCAGGAAACAACAGGTGCTGGAGAGGATGTGGAGAAATAGGAACACTTTTACACTATTGGTGGGACTGTAAACTAGTTCAACCATTGTGGAAGTCAGTGTGGTGATTCCTCAGGGATCTAGAACTAGAAATACCATTTGACCCAGCCATCCCATTACTGGGTATATACCCAAAGGACTATAAATCATGCTGCTATAAAGACACATGCACACGTGTGTTTATTGCGGCACTATTCACAATAGCAAAGAGTTGGAACCAACCCAAATGTCCAACAACAATAGACTCGATTAAGAAAATGTGGCACATATACACCATGGAATACTATGCATCCATAAAAAATGATGAGTTCGTGTCCTTTGTAGGGACATGGATGAAACTGGAAAACATCATTCTCAGTAAACTATCGCAAGGACAAAAAACCAAACACCACATGTTCTCACTCATAGGTGGGAATTGAACAATGAGAACTCATGGACACAGGAAGGGGAACATCACACTCCGGGGACTGTTGTGGGGTGGGGGGAGGGGGGAGGGACAGCATTAGGAGATATACCGAATGCTAAATGACGAGTTAATGGGTGCAAGAAATCAACATGGCACATGGATACATATGTAACAAACCTGCACATTGTGCACATGTACCCTAAAACCTAAAGTATAATTTAAAAAAAAAAAAAGATTGCAGCAATAATAAAACTATTAAAATTTCACCTTCAAGAGGAGAAAAGTGGATGCTAACACAATATATTGTGTATAGTCTCTTTAATTTGTTTTAAACCATTAATTTTTAAAATCATTGCTTTCAAAAATAATTACTTATTGTTAATATTTTATCCACACTGCAATGTAAGAATAAAATAATTTTTAACCTTTTGAGAAAAGATACTATTTTCCAGACTGGCAACTTAATAAATATTTGGGTGACTATACCTGTCTTCGATATCTAAAGTGAATAATTTAATACAATAATATCGTTCAGTTGTGGAGTAGCATGCAATTGAATTGTAAATTTACAAAAATGCTTATAATAATATCACAGATTAAAACATAAATTGACAGAATTGTGGTAGTATGTTTTTACTGTGCAGAAGGATCTGCTAAAATAACCAGCATTTAGGAAAGTGAATGGAATAATATAAACACTTGAATGTAAAAAATTATTACAGATATGACATTGGATATATTAAAGTATTTTGTGGTAAGCAAATATTAAGGAAATAATGATTGAATCTCTTCCTAAAATAACTTTGCCAATGCAGGATCCAAACTCTCTGATTCTGCTTGCCTGAGCGTTTTGTATTTTGAAGTAAGGAGCTGGATCATACTTAGGTTTTTCTGTACATTAGGAAAAGTGTTAGCACTAAAAAGTCCAGCCCAGGTCCTTCTGTGAAGTCCTAGGGACTGCCAAAAACTCTGGGGTATTCCACATCTACTTTCATTATTCATTCATTCATTCAAAAGTAATTTATCAAACAGTTACTGTCTGCCAAGCACTACCCTAGACACAAGATATATCAGTAAACAAAACCACAAAGGATCCCTGCTCTCAGAGAGCTTGGATTCTATCATGAGGAGATCAATAAATATTAGCCTGATAAATTAGTCATATAGTAGATTAGAAGATGATAAATGCCATAGAAAAAGACAAAGTAGAACAAGGTAAGGGAGATCTAGACATGAGACAGGAAGCAGGTTGCAATTTTAAACAGCATGATCAGTGCACACCTTCTTCAGCAGGTGACTTGTAAGCAGAGGCTTGAAGGAGGTGACGGATTTGCTGGGCATCTGGGAAAAGAGCATTCCAGGCAGGACCCTAGGGAAGACAGGCCTGGTGTTTTGTAAGAAGAGAAGGGGCCAGAGTGACAGGAGCAGCAAGGTAGAAACCAATTTTGTACTCTCCAGTACCCATGAAGGAGAAGCCCTGGAATTTTAGCAAAGGAGCAGCTTACAGCAGCAATATGGGAAGGAAGGAAGGGAGGCAGGGAGGGAGACTTACGTTGAATTTGCATCTTTGTGGCAAGCCTACTGTTTAACCTAGAACTTTTATCAGAAATAAGAATATCAAAGCATTCTAAAGATCACTGTAGTCACACTTCGTGTTTAGAGTTGTCTTTTTTCTTATTATAATCATTCTTTAAAGGTGGTAGTATGTGCCACCTCTCTAGCTACCTCATAGTTCTCAGGCCTGGTTAAAAGTCTTTCTTAGGACTGTACACCTATCTGACAAGCAAATTAGTGGTTATGAAGGAATCAGAATGATAGGGCAGCCCAAGAAACTGCCCAAATGCTGGAACTAAATGTACAGTAATCACTTGGGAAAATGTGGTAAATTCAGAAGAAAATACAAGGTTCTTAAAAAAAAATGTACGTTCAGGTGCACCGAGTTTCAAAATACAACAAACAACTAAGGAGAAACCATAAAAATCAAGTCCTGCATGTAAAATAATCTCTCATCTGTTAGTAGGCAGCACTCCACTGTCTGATTTTTTTAAATGACATTTATCCATTACAGTCAAATCAGAAAAAAATAGTACGATGGTGCTTTAATATTTTTAAACAAAGCAGAAATCTTTTAATAATCTGTTGACTTGAAATACTCCAAAAGAAAGTGGATTAGTTCCACAAAACAAAGTGCTTTCCTCAATACGTGTTTATTGTAATGGAGTCCAGGACCACCACATGCGATTATAGTAAAAGCTCTGCAGTATTTCCATCTGGCAATGAGAACACAAGATGTTGTGTAAACTACCAGAAGGGCTCTATTTCACTGTAATTAAAATTTAGTGTTACACTTAAGCAATAAGGCAACTCCAGGAGATGTGATTATCATGAGATAATGACCTTGGGGTGTTACAAGGCATACAAGGAACCAAATGCCTCCAATCCTCTAGGGGGCAAGATTATTTCTACATAACAATCTCGACCTCCTCTTGCTTACCCACCCCTGCCCCTGAAGCTGTATGATCAGTGAAAGAGGAAAGCTTGGGATTAAGAGCACTAATATGATTTCTGCAATAAGAGGACATCGGGGGACTGGTATATGACAAAGACGGCATTGTGGAATGCTGAAGCAGCAGTTTCAAATGAGTTGTATTGTTTGTGCAATAATTATGCAATGGCTTTAGAATTCTCTGGACACATATAGAACTGTCAGTGATGTCATAGTCATGTAAGTAATCCTCAGCAAGGGCACAGATTTAACCTTTTCCCCCTGTTTTGGTTTCGTGATTTCCATTCCATAATAGCAATAAGATATGACAGGTGGTACATTTCTTGAGGGTTTATTAGTCTTCTTGGGTGGTTGAAGCCATTCAGCCTTTGGCCCGAACCTCTCAAGACATCTGAGATGTATAATAATTTCCCCAAAATGCAATGCCTGTCATGTCTTATTGCTTAATTACTTTGTACTTACCAAGTAATTCTTCTTAAAGTGAATGCAGATAACAGCGCTTACATTACAGTTTATACTACTAGAAACTACTTCTAAATGGGAAAACATGAGACAATTTCTACTGTTATGAATGAGGGAACATTCCATTATATTACTGTTATAAACTGTAAACTAGAGGGCCACTTAAAATTTTGTAAAATATTTATATGTTTTAATAATTTGTTGGAGGGGAAAGTGATGAACTAAAATTAGAGTTAAAATTAGGACATCCTCAATGACAGCTCATGTTGAGGAGATGGGTACCCTAATTATTCAAAGGTATCTCAACTCTCATATATCAAAGAGTTGAAAGGGAGAGCTTAGCTTGTACAATATTTTTAATTTAAAAAGAATGGAAACAAATATTATTAAAGGGAAGCACTGGAACATTGGGAAAAATTATAAAATAGTAATATGGAAAGGATTTGCATATGTAAATATACCTGTGTATATCAAATATACAAAACATAGACATGCTGAAAGGGTAAAAGAGTAAAGATTCAAGGTATTAGGGTTTTTTTATTTTTTCAGGGTAAGGACGAACCTCCTAAATACAAATGAGCCTTATTAGCCATCTACCCGGTTGAAATTTAGAGTTTCATTGCCCCCTATTTCATTTTATAGTATATAGTCATGTCCCAGTAAACACCTTCAACTCTCCACTTAAGAGAGTATAATCTTCACTTCTGTTGAGGCTGGATCTAAGATCTGGTTAGCTTATAAATTTAGAATACCTTGGGGTGAGTCTACATATTCCTGAAACTCAGGAATATCTACACAAAGATTAATTTACAGGGCCAAAAAAGGTATATAAACAAACATGATGTATTTATACAAATCGATGAATAGAAGTTGTACATTAGAACACTCTCTAAATTAATCTCTGTAACTAATCTGGGTAATTTAGGTACACAGCACAATAACATATTTCTTGACAAGGTCTCCATCATGGTGAGTTCTCTCAATGACATGTCCCGAGTCGCCAGGAACTCAGCAGTCATATTATTCAAGGATTCTAGGACGTGAGGCAGGGGAAAGCTGAGCGCTCACTCCAGGTCCAGCCCACTCCAAGACCATGCCTCTGATTCCCTTCTTTGTCAGAGAATCAACTAGGAACTTCAGCTCCCATTTTCTAATTGATCAATCTTTGACCTTAGCTAAAGTCAACTGACCTTTTTGCTCAATCTAGATTCTATATTTGGGGGGGAAAAAAGTACTAATACCAGCTCTAACAACTTCACAGGGTTTTGTGAAGATGTGAAATAGAATAAGGGGAAATGTTTTATAATTCAAGTGCTAGTCATATCCATTTCTGATGTTGCTGTTGTTGCTACTATTGCACTTGATTGAACATTGAGAATGGATGGTGAACACACTTAGGCACAACTTTGGGACAAACATTAAACTAAAGGGATATGGTTGGGGTCAGATAGGGGCCACATTCTTATTTTCTAAAAGTATCAGGTGACAGAATGAAAATATAAATTTTTAAATCATTATGAGTCATAAATCTCCATATCAAACAAACACAAGAAAAATTCTGTTGCAAAATCTCTCTTATGTTGTAAAGCATTCATCACTTCTTGATAGAAGATGTTGCTGATTTTGGCCTCCTCCATGAAAGTCTTCCTTCATTGAAAATGAGATATCCAATCTTTCTTTGCATTATTACCCTGTATCAACCGGAAATCTTTCTGTCAGAATCCTGCTGTTTCTCACCTAAAACATTGTTTTACTATTTCCATTATTGTATTCACCAAACTTGTAGATTCTGTGGTGAGAATGTTTAAATCAATTCTATCTTGGATTATAAACTACAAAGCAAGAAAAGAGCCTGGCAAAGATAATTTTGTTGAAAAATGTTAAGTGTTTTTATTGGCAAGAAAGAAATATTTTTTATTTAAAATTGTACCTGTAAATATCATTGTTTAGGAAGCCTGCATATACTTCACCACAACGTTAAACATGTTTATCCTTCTATATATGCAAGAAAGTCTTTGATTTACATCACAATTTTATTTTTATAGTACGTATAGATAACTTTGCTTCTCTTTCTAATGTATATATTTTTTGCCTAGAACTTTTAGAAGAAACTTAAATTGTAAGTTGTGTTTTTACTTCAAATGTGTTTTTACTTCAAATATTTAAAATGCATTCTGACCATGACGTACAAGAACACAGAGGAAGTCTCTCACAGAGGAACTTCTTTACTTCTCCAACAATGTGTCTGCTCAGATTTTCATAGGTAGATTAGCTAGGCATAATTTGATAATAAATTTTGGTAAAGAGGAAGTCTTTCTTCCATTTATCTCTCCATCTCTCTGTATCTGTATATATATTTTTTCATTACCAATAGAAAGTTTAACTCTCATGAGATAGTTTAAAATTGTTTTCTGTTTTTTTTTTTTGTTTTTTTTTTTTAAGGAAACTGGATTCTTAAATCAGGCCTTCCAAAAGAACATAAAATTAGAATTGCCTGCTAAATGAAGATAATACAGAAAGCAAGCTAGTATAATCCCAGAATTCCCAAATGCTCTTTTCTCAATGATACTTCTATCTACGGTAGTAAGAGTGAAAAATATGGAGTTTTTTGTAAATCAAGTACACACTTGACAGGAACTATTTATTCACCTCTAAGAACTATTTAAACACAGTCTTTTTTGATACCAAGCCAAGGAAAAAAGCCCAACCACTGTCCTACAGATCAAATTTTTATTGTACAGAGGCCAGGTGGTAAATCTGACCTAGAAAAATTAGCAGCCAACACATGCCTGCTACCTGTTCTATCTATCTATCTCTGTCTGTCTGTTTTTCTATGTATCTACTTTATTTTTTAACGCCACCTGTGTGAGCAAAATACTTCTTAGAATGGAACAATTCATTCAGGCAAGGGAGCCACAGTCCCGTGCTCCTTCCACCTTAATCAAGAGTGCTCTATCAACAATCTAACACACAGGTTCAACACTCATCTTGTCCCTGGGGTGAGTATGATCTTCCTTGGTGGTGATAGTGGTGGTGGTGATGTTGCTGTGCAGTTGCATTATTGATCCCGCTGCTTTATTGCTAACCATGACTCTCTAGTTTCTGAAATGACTGTTCTTTCCAAGGTGATAAGTTCTTTCATACAATTTCCAAACAGCTTCATACACATATTCTAGCCCTTTCCTATTTCTGGCTCCCATTTGCTATCCCACATCTAAAATGGTGACAGATAGTGATTACACATTTGTCATGAGATCAGAAATTCTTTAAACATTTCCCAAAAATCCTCATGATAGCTGCTTGAAACTGCATTATATTCCCTGGCACCAGATGGAGTTATTATGAGGATTCTTTTCTTAAAGAGTCCATCTGCACACTGACTCTTTATGGATTGTTCAAATATACTTTGATTTCCTTGATTAAAATTATAAAATGTGGGTGCTTAAACTTGAGAAATATTTTTATATTCTATGGTCTTGTCATTGTCATGCATTCTGCTTAGTGCTAAACCTTTGATGGCCATGATCAAATCTAAAAATGTAAAACTTTTAGGCAGGGGCATTTAGGATACTTAGAAAATCGTTATAGGATTCCTTACATGAGGTACAGGTACATTCCAATGTATCTTTACATTGAAATAGCATCTGACATTTTAAAAATCTAAGTGTGTGTGACCATGTTCACTATTTATGAAAAAAAACAGTGGAAGATTTAAGCCTAATTTCCCCTGGGTGACTGTAGTCTTGCCTTTGTCATCCAGAATTAGATATAAATCTCTTTTTGGCTCTGAGTATGAGAAGTGCTCCCAATGAAAAGATAGCACAGTTCCATAGGACCAAAGTTTTCTCTTCCACATTAGAGATGTTTTCTATGTGGAATAATAGAGCAAGTCAATCATGAGAAGACTCAAGACTACCCTAGCGATGTGTAATTTTCATGGCCTACGGGTGGCCCTTGGTGATTTATATTTGTATTCATAAACAAGTATGGACTAAAAACTTACAGGTGCTTTAGGAATATCAGAGGTGGAAGATTCAATCCTGGCTCTGTAGACATGTATTTTCTTCTTGCATGTTTTTTTTTTCTTTCATGAAATGGTTGACTTAAATCTTAATAGATGGCCTCATTATGAAAACTACAAGATAAATAACAAGAGCCTAAAAAAAGTGAAGTTAAAAAACAGAAATGCTTGGAAAAAGATAAATGCCAGCAAGCAAAAATGGCTCAGATTACAAAATATTTTAAGAGAATTAAAGTGACAGAGTTCCACAAACAAAACATATTATCTGTTATTCAAGGTATTAGTAGAGCAGGGATTGCAAAAATCAATGCACCTCTAAACCCAAGACATTGTCAAACAACTGTTTAATTCTCAAGTCCCATTAAATCACAAATCCAGGTTGGTAATAAATAGAAAATTGGCAGGCTAGGGCCTCATTTCCTTTCACTTCTTCTCTTCAACCTCACAAACTGTGAAAATGTAAAACAGGCAAGCAGTCAGTGAGTGAAACAATTAATATCCCACCACATCCTTACATGATTAGCCTCTTTAAAAAATTGGAAGCAGACTTAAAGGTGATGCAACATCAGAGTATAATTTTAACAAGAATAACTTCAGCTCCTACTATGTGCCAGTCACTTTTTCACTCGTGTCTGCTTCAGCTTGTGGAATTCAGTGGAACCTGCGTCTTTCAAGTCCTCAGCCTCCATCTCAGAAAACTGAGTCAGTCTAAAATGAATCTCTGCTTACATAAATGACTTCCTCTTTTGTCTTGCTGAAGGGAATTTAGCTTATCTGAATCAGCCTGGTGACAAATCCAAAAGTTTCTTGATGAGATCAGATCATATAGTTCCAGTAAATTAGCACATACCAAATACAGTATCTGCTGAATCTTCAGTATTCCAACAGACTCCTATCTATTGTCAGCAATAGAAAATGACCTTCAAGAAGGCTGCTTCAACTAAGGCTCCTGGAGTTTAATTGAGGCTGTGACTAGACCCAAAAGTATTCAATCTTTGCCCAACTACTTTACATGGAGACTCTGTGTCCTCTCTGACTTCATGAATTTATTTATTAACTCTGGAGAAGTTTTAATATACCAAAAAAGAAGTGCAAAAAGACTTCTTTGTGCCAGCATTCTAATGTTCTTTGTGTTACCTCTGCTGCAGCCTAAAATTTAGAACCTTGGGTTGGCAGAGGCTGAATCCTAAGACTGCCCTGTGGCTTCTTCATAGAGCCTGAGCTCTGGGTTCCCATCAACATTATAAAGTTGCTTTCTTGATTCACAGAATTTCATGAAAGTAGAGGCAGAGTACTGAAAACCATATGCAAAACAGTTTAATAAATGTTAATTCATTCAGAGATCATGAAGTGCCTCTGATTTTTGCCTTACATAGTTCTAGCTTATTTCATCTGACCTCGCCATCCTGCATATTTACATAATATATACACACATGCATATACATACACACATATACACATATGTGTATATATAAATATATAAACAATTGGTAAATCTGAGTAGAGGATATATAGAAGTCCTTCATATTTTTGTGTTTTTCTAGAAGTTGCAAATTATATCAAAATTACAAGTTACTCCCCCCAATTAAAAAGTCCCCTAATTAAAATAAAATTGCCAGAAAAAGAGAAAGGAAAAACAGAGAGATATGAAAACTAAATGCAATGCATAACCTTGAATTGAATCCTAGAGCACAGGAAAAACATGCCCTGAAGAACGACAATTGGTGAAAATTGAATAAAGTAGGTATATTTGAAAACAGTATTATAATTGGTGTTAATGTTCTGATCTTAATAACAGTGTTATGGCTATATAAGCGAATGTCCTTGTTCTTACTCTTAGGAAATAATTAGAGGGAAGGTAGTATGATGTCTCTAAGTTATTTTCAAGTAGTTTAGAAACACACATGCACACACACACCCCAACCACCCCACATACATATATATGTATACACACATTCATATACATGTACGTATGTGAGTACATATATATGTATGTGGGGTGTGTATGTATTTCTAAACTATGTGTACGTGGGGTGTGTATGTATTTCTAAACTATATACATACATGTTATATATATATATATATACACACAGAGAGAGAGAGAGAGAGAGAGAGAGAAATGATAAAACAAATGTGGCAAAATGTTTAAAAATGGTGAACTTGGATATAGGGTATACAGGAGGGATTTTGGTGGTGTTTTTTGTTTGCAATTCTTGCAACTTTCCTGTTGACAGTACACCTCCTGCACTGGACCCTTGATCCATGATCCCTTATTCATGATACCTGACCCACTTGAGATCTCGTGGCTGACATGTTTTTTTCATTGAATTTCCGCATGAATTGCTGGTTTATAACTTTGCCTCCCTACTGACACCGACATCTTACATGTAGGTCTCTGGCTCTAGTTCCTACCTCCCCAGCCCCTATCTGGGCCATAATCCTGATTCAATATGCTGTTGGTTCTCAGTCTGAATTCTTTAGACCATTTGATTCAAAATTGCACACCTTTATTCTCAGAGTGAATCTTTATGTTTGGTACCCCTGCTACTTCAAGTGGAATACCTGTGTACATATTTTTATATATGTATGGCTCATTTAAAAAATACATATATGCTTCATTTATATTATCTACCTGTTGAAAAACTATATAACACCAATTGTTTTTGGATTTTCTATTAGGCTTTATAATTTATAAATTCCCATGTTTCTTTTTTCAGATAAAACTTATTTCAATTTTATTACATTACTGAAACCCCCGCAGGATAATGCAATCATATGTATTGACTAACTTTCATAGTTCTGTTGTTTAAAATAAAGCAGAGTTGAATTAAGGCCTAATACAGTTACATAAAAATTACACTGCTTTCTTTTTTTAAAATTTCATTTTAAACAGGCAGCCAAGATATCCAAGGCCAGTTATATAAACAAAAATTTCACTAAGAGAAAGCAAAAAAAGGTACTTCTATCTATAGAAGTTAATAGGATAAGTTTCTAAAATCCAGATTATAATACTGAAGCCTTGCAGAGCAGTTCTTCTCTTAAGAGTATAGATAGGAACAAATTGTTTGGCCCACATGAACAATCTCATTGGTTGTACTTGATAATCTTAGAACATGACTGAAATTAATGTGACAAGTATTATTTTTTCTAATATGAAATGATTCTTCAGAAAAAAATACAAGATAGCCATACTTGTATTTCATATCAATTTCATGTTATACCAGTTTACTTGGATGAAATATTTTTTAAAATCCCCTTTTCTAGTTCCCAGTGTGGATAGGTTTACCGCTTCTCTCTACTGTGTGTCATGCAGTGTTAATGTTTCTACAAAAGGCAAAAATATTAAAATTTCATAGTTGATAAATGGATTTCCAAACTATATAACCTATATTGTTACCCTACATCTTTTTTCTTTGAGATGGAGTCTCGCTCTGTCACCAGGCTGGAGTGCAATGGCACGATCTTTGCTCATTGCAACCTCTGCCTCCTGGGTTCAAGCAATTCTGCCTCAGCCTCCTGAGTAGCTGGGACAACAGCCGTGCACCACCATGCCCAGCTAATTTTTGTATTTTTAGTAGAGACTGGGTTTCACCATGTGGGCCAGGATGGTCTTGATCTCTTGACCTTGTGATCTGCCCACCTCGGCCTCCCAAAGTGCTGGGATTACAGGCGTGAACCACCACACCCAGCCACCCTACATCTTTAAGAAGCATTTTGAGATTGACCCCATCAAAATATCCAGCTTCTTTTCGCATTCCTCTGCTGGTAAAACAAAAAGAAAAAAATAACACTACTGCACAAACGTTTTGTAAGAGTCTATTTTATTTCCCAATTTATTCATCAGGAAATTTCCCTGGATTTAAAAAAATTATCATAATGTTCAAGTATCTCAGTTGTAATATGAATAGTTTTTCAGTGAAATGTGATTTGAACTGTAGAAGTAGAAGAGCAAAACAATGGACGCCTTTAAAGAATACGAGACCTAAATCTCATGGCAATATGTTAGTCAGTGTTTTGTACAGGGAGGTCCCATTGGTTTAATTTGTTTTCTTCTCACTTTACTCTGATCCTACAAGGATGCAAATGGAGTAAAAGTGGAATCAGGCAGAATAATTTTCCCCAGTGAAGACAAATAAACCAGTACAAGAGAAAATAATATGCATGTCAACAGTCAAGACTGTATATGACTCCAGTACGAACAGCAATAAGCACTTGACTCTAGCCTCCACTCTAAAACTTGGGGGCATATGATGAAAAGCTGATGTCAATGATTCCACTTTTGGGGATTCAAATACTGATATTCTTTGACACGTTCTACTCACAAGCAAGAATAAAGATTCAGAATAACAGCCAACTTTGTCCCTGAAGATCTGTGAAGCCCAAACAGCGCTGTAGGAAGCTCCCTCACTGAGTCTTAATCTTAAAACCACTGAAATGTCCTGCCTTACAGGCCAAAGGTCTTGTGTGTTTGCATGTGGGAAACGATGAGCTTGATGAACTACCACCAATATAGTTAAGCTTGGTACAACAGGGCCTTGATCATTCCATCCTAAAAGAAACTGTATAATAAGTTGCAGCAAGGGAAAGAAAAGGAAGTATGAGATGTTCCACAGAGTTCCTCTGTCTTGTTTTCTATCTGGATATATGACAACAATATTTCTATTGAATAATCAGGACACCGTCTTTTAATCATAATTGGATGTTATGGTTGTCTTCCATGCAAGCTGCAGACGACTGCCCCTCCACAAACAGTCACCAAATTATGCCACTTGAATGCCCTAAAATGGAGAGATAGGTGTGGGAAGAGAAAGACACCTCAGCAACAGAGAGCTGAGAAAACAGTGTGAGTTTTATTTAATTCCTACTTAACATTATTTTGCATAGTAAACAAAAGGAATATTTTTGAAAATCCCTTTGGATAATTTCTGCCACCTAAAATTCTGAATATTTTGACTCACTGCCTTATAAAAAGAATCAATTAATTGAATAAGAGAAGGGATTCTCCCCTGATCTTTTCAAGAATCCTTAAAAGGCACATTTCTCACTAAGGATCTTGAAAGTGTATTTCTAGCCAATCCCAGGAGTCACTGCTCAGAGATTTACATTTCACAAATGTAATCAACAGTCTAAGCAGGATATTGATGTTTGGACTGCAGAGCTCTGCTCCCTGCCGCATCACTGCCATCCTGAATACTGCTGTGGAATTGCCACCTATGCGGAGTTTATACAGAGGGTTCTAATGGTACTTCCCAATAGAAACCAAAGCAGACGTGTATCACAGGCCAAGAAGACCCCTTCGACATTGAGACGGTATTCCCTGCATGCTCCAAATTAAAAAGTAGTTTCAAATAAAATATATGACCACAGAGATGTTATGTACAGTCTGAGGCAACTCCCACGACCACCTCCCAAACACAAAACCTCAACCAATTTCTTCGTAGCACTTGCCACTCTCTTGAATTTGTTTCTTTCTCTGTGTATTGCTTTGCTCTTCCATTAGAGGCACACACACCCCATGAGGGCGGAGACTTGGACTTGGTCACTATGGCAGCCACAGCATGAGAGCATGCCTGCTCCACAACTGATGCTCAGAAAACACCTCTTGAACAAATTAATGACAGAATGCTCTTGCCAGTGTGGCCGTTAAACACAGAACACTGCTCCAGAAGATGAGTAGGTAGATTCAGACATTCAAACATCTGCCAGGCGAGTGAACATTACACCTGTGCACCACTTACAGAATTCAGGATGCAGAGCACAGAGTCTATGTGAGGAAGCTTCATCTTAAAAGAAATTTCAGGGCCATTATCAGAGCTCACTCTCCCATAATCTTGATTATTATTTGACAATTCTAGCAGGCCCAGAGAGGAGGCTACACAGCACTGCTGCATTTGCAACAGAGCTCATCTAAATCGTAGGCCTCTGTTGAAGACAGAGATTACACTGGTCAATAAATTGATGAAGATATCTTCCAAAATATTGTTTCACTGTGCCCTTTGCTGAAGTGTTGAAATCACTATGAGCTCTTCAAAATTATGGTGTAAATGTCCCTAGAAGTTGTGCTGGGAATGTACAATATGGCTTTTCATAGGACAAAAAAGAAAAAGAAAACCTTTCAAAAGCTTATCCCCTACCAGGAATTAGGGGGAGGAAAGCATCTTGGAAAAGAATATCCCTCAGTCTTTATGTTTCATCATCATGAAAACACAGTTGTAGACCTATAGACCCTCAGGGAACTTTGTATCTATGAAACTCAGTGTTTACAGAAAAGTCCTAAAATGGCCTTAAAACCTGAATAGCATACCTTTATGAAATCACAGAGGGTCTGATACAACCTAGAGAACAAACAACTTGTAGGCTAAGAAATAGGTTTCTGATCCATAGTACATTTTAGAGTATTCTGAATAGTAATGTTGCATTCCAAGGGTATGATTTACAGTCCTCCCTAAATCTGGTCTCCAGAGCTGACTTAGGCTAATTTCTAGATCCTACTGCATCTACTTAGTTCTTGTTCCCCATATATTTTGAATGCTAAATGCAAAACATGTACACTATTGGTGGCTATATTTTAGGTGAGGAATGCAATTCTTCCCCACAGTGGCAATACAGCATCCTCTCAGTTATAAATATCTTCACTTCAATGAGAAAAGATGATGAAATTCTTTTTGAAGACTCTCAAAGGGCTTGCAGATTTTTAAAAATATTACTGCCACTTTGTTTGGAAGAAATATAGTTTGGTCATAAAACCATCATTTGTGATTGGATTTATGAACATGACACGCATTTGCATGCTGTGCATGAAAACTTTGCACCAAAGAGTGGTTTCAAACAAGGAAACTGTTGCTAGTTAGAATGTTCTCACCTGTATTATCATTAACAAATTTCAAGTTCCCTCAACCTGTTGAAAATAAAGGTAATTCAAATGAATCTTCCTTTGCATGAACAGTCTATCAACTTCAAAATTCCTCATAACTTCATTGAGTTTTTTCCAATTAGAAAGGGAAATTCCTTTTATATATACTCCAAAGTGCTTTTTCTTTTAAAGTCAGATTGGGGAAAAGCATCTTTCTTTTTATGTATTCTATTTGCATCTTGCTAAGCACTTAAGGTCTATCTGTAACTAGCTTAGAACATTTTCTTATCATTGAGCACAGTACTTAAGAGTATGTTCTTTTTAAAAAAAGAGTTGCCTACTAAATCTAATGTATTTTAAGCACCAGAAAGCTATTACTAGATTTTTTAAAAAGAAACTAAGTAACTTACATTAAAGAAGCTTATATTTGAGGAATCACCACACTATTTTCCACAATGGTTGAACTAATATACATTCCCACCAACAGTGTAAAAGTGTTCCTTGTTTCTCCACAGCCTCACCAGCAACTGTTATTTTTTGACTTTTTAATAATAGTCATTCTGATTGGTGTGAGATGGTGCCTCACTTTGGTTTTGATTTGCATTTCTCTATCGATCAGTGACATTGAGCTTTTCTTCATATGATTGTTGGCTGCATGTAGGTCTTTTGAAAAATGTCTGTTCATGTCCTTTGCCCACGTTTTAATGGGTTTGTTTTTTTCTTGTAAATTTGTTTAAGTTCCTTAGGGATGCTAGATGTTAGACCTTTGTCAGATGCATAGTTTGCAAAAGTTTTCTCTCATTCTGTAGGTTGTCTGTTTACTCCATTGATAGTTTCTTTTGTTATGCAGAAGCTCTTTAATATTTCTATACTATAAAGTAGAAGGAAATAAGGATTCAGTAAAGGTACATGTAAGATCTTATGCTAAAAAATGGAAAGGGGTAATTAGGACCTGGAGGATCTGGTAAAGCTTCTTGAGAAGTTGTCATTTGTGTTTGGTTTGAACAATTGGTAGAATTTTTATCATTGGAAAATTAGGGGATTCTGAGGGAAGGGGAAGCCTCTGATTCAATAATTTGGAGACTTCTCTCAAATTCAGCAGCAAGCACAGACTAAAATTTTATGAAAGCAAATGCATTGAACTGATATTGGAGATGTAATATGAATCCCAAGGTGCACTTTCCAATAACAACAGTAAGGCAATCCTCAAAGAATTTGGCGACTATCTAAATTATTTGATGTGAAATAGTTTCCACAGATGAAATCTATATTTTAAATATCCAATATTTCTACACTAAGAGTGTAGAAATTAAGATTCTTTATTTTATTCATTTTTACTATACTCTTAAGAGAAAAAAGAACTCCTCTATGAAGTAAAATGCAAAGTAGAATACATTTGGCAGAATCATCCCGAGCACATGTAAAACAACATCATCACACCAGCTGCTGATTTCATCCCAGTGTTTTATCCTGTCAATAAGAAAATCCTTGATGTGCTATTGAATACACAGTTATCTTGACAGCCATCTTCATGTAATATTCAAGATAGCTTTTACACAGTCTCAGTTATAATATTAGCCTGAGATCTAATGCTTGCTCTTTATTTAAGAGATGATGAACTTGATTTGATGGTTTCTCTGCTGTGAGCCAGTTCAGACTCACAATTCTCCTGCGCAGATTTCACTATCTTTAACTGACCCTAAGTTTAAGATGTTCCTAGCCAAAACCCTATTCTTATCAATTACTGTTCTACACTACTAGTTTTACCCAGATTTAACTCAAGAGCTATTTTCATCAGCTTTCCATCATGTACTGGGCCTGACCTTTGAAATATTGTAGCCACTGCATTGCTATCATCCAAGATAAGAAAGAACTATCTTAAAAGCTCTATCTTGGTTCAAAAGAAAAGAAAAAGTATTCTATGACATTAACTATTTCAAAGCTCTTTTACTATTTATTGCCAATCCACACAAGATTATTGGGATGTAGTTTCCCAGATTGAGAAACATGTTTGAGAAGGAAAGAAGAAAAAAAGAAAAGGGAGAAAGGAGAGGAAGAAATAAAGGAGGAAGGAAGGGAGGAAGGGAAAAAATTGGGCAAACACAAGCCCCTGAAATAAGGTCTGATGATTTCCCCCTTCCCTGGTTTTAAGAAGTATACAAGCTCTATATTCAAGAATTGAATAGTACACTTAATCTATAAGTAATTTCAGATGCTGAGTTCTAGATACAGCATTATAAATAAGATGACAGGGACTTATATTACTGCTGAGAAAACTGCGTTTGATAAACTAAAGATGCCCATGTATATCAGTCATGCTCCTGGTGAGAACAGGTGGCTCACTGCATAATGAGAGGAATATTCAATAAACTATTTACAAAGCTATGGATGACATGTAGGGAAGCCAAAGAGAGAGTACAGTATCTAGAGCTAGTAAGAGTAGAAGGCTATTACTGTCCCCAGGCCTAAAGGAGGTAGAGCAGTCAAAGGAAACAAGAGACAAGGGAGGCTACGAGGACAGGGCCACCTGGCACAGCCATAACCTTAAAGTATGTAGTCACTTCTTGGCAACTCTGCAGGTAGGGAGCCAACCTCACTTTTAACCCTCCCTCTGATGCCCAGCTGGTTTACCCCATTGGTGAAAATCAGTGGGTGATGGAACCAGTGAGCAAAGAAGCTTACTGTTGTATTCCAAATAAGTCCTACCAGCAGCAGAGAGTAGGGATCAGGAAATAGAATGAAGAATAAGTCTAAGAGGACTCACAGCAGAAATCCAGTACATCATATTAGTAATATGGATTAGGCCCAGTACTGCAAATCAAAAATTTGTGAAGAAAGAATAACAGGAAAAAAAACTCCTTATTTCATCTATGAAAACTCTGACCCTAGAGTCTTAAAATGTAGGTAATTTCAAAGATTTTGAGTAGAACATACATACTCCTAAAATTATATATGCATAAGCATATATAACATACATACTCCTAAACATACATACTTCTAAAATTATATATGCATAAGCACACAAGCACACACATGTACACACAAAGAGAGATACAGCAAAATGATCTAGTTATTACAGACTCAAAAAAAATTGATGGGGAGTTGGCAGACCAGTAACCTTGCTGGCTCCATATACAAAAGGTAGTATGCATGACGATACTGTTGGGGTTAGAAGAAAGTGAGTAGTTTTGGGAATTGAGACACAAGGAGAGGTAAGGTAATAAAGAATGGCACAATGGCTTTCTTTCAGGCTTCTTGGACTTATTGTGAGCTATCGTGCAGTTACTCATTTAAGCACACTTCACTCAAACATGAAGAGAAATCGAGCATCTGATATGATTTGGCTGTGTCCCCACCAAAATCTCATCTCAAATTGTAATCCCCATGTGTCAAGGGAGGAACCTGATGAGAGGTGATTGAACTATGGGGGCAGTTTCCCCCATGCTTTTCTCATAACAATGAGATTTCATGAGATTCAAGAACCCACTGATGGGCTCTTCCCCATTCACTCGCATTCTCTTTTTCCTGCCACCTTATGAAGAAGGTACTTGGTTTTCCTTTGCATTCCACCATTATTATAGTTTTCCTGAGGCCTCCCCCACCATGTGGAACTGTGAGTCAATTAAACCTCTTTTCTTTATAAATTATCCAGTCTCACATATTCTTTATAGCAGTGTGAAAACAGACTAATACAAGAAATTGGTATCTTGAAGAGTGGGGCACTGCTATAAAGATAACTGAAAACGTGGAATGACTTTGGAACTCAGTAATGAGGAGAGGTTGGAACAGTTGGAGGGCTCGGAAGAAGACAGGAAAATGTGGGAAAGTTTGGAACTTCCTAGAGACTTGTTGAATGCTTTTGACCAAAATGCTAATAGTGATGTGGACAATGAAGTCCAGGTTGAGATGGTCTTAGATGGAGATGAGGAACTTCTTGAGAACTGGAGCAAAGGTGACTCTTGCCATGCTTTAGCAAAGAGACTGGTGGCATTTTGCCCCTGCCCTAGAGAAGTGTGGAACTTTGAACTTCAGAGAGCTGATTTAGGGTATCTGGCAGAAGAAATTTCTAAGTAGCAAAGCATTCAAGAGGTGATAGAGCATAAACGTTTGGAAATTTTGCAGCCTGACCACGTGGTAAAAAAGAAAAACCCATTTTCTGGGGCGAAACTGAAGCCAGCTGCAGATATTTGCATAAGTAACATCGAATGTTAATCACCAAGACAATGGGGAAAATGTCTCCAGGGCATGTCAGAGAACTTTGTGGCAGCTCCTCCCATCACAGGCCCAGAAGCCTAAGAGGGAAAAATTGTTTTGTGGGCTGGGCCCAGGGCCCTGATGCTCTGTGCACCCTTGGGATATGGCGCCCTGCATCCCAGCTGCTTCAGCTTCAGCTGTGGCTAAAAGGAACCAACATACATCTCAAGCCATTGCTTCAGAGGCTGCAAGCCCCAAGTCTTGGTGGCTTCCATGTGGTGTTGGGCCTGTGGGTACACAGAAGACACGAGTTGAGCTTTGGGAACCTTGGCCTAGGTTTCAGAGGATGTATGGAAACACATGGATGTCCGGGCAGAAGTCTGCTGCAAGGGTTGAGCCATCATGAAAAAAATCTCTGCTAGGTCACTATGGAAGGGAAATGTAGGGTTGGAGACCCCACAGAGTCTGCACTGGGGCACTGCCTAGTGGAGCTGTGAGAAGTAGGCCACTGTCCTCCAGACCCCAGTATGAGAGATCCACCAACAGCCTGCACATGCACCTGGAAAAGTCACAGTCACTCAACACCAGCCCATGAAAGCAGCTGGGGGGTGCTGTACCCTGCAAAGCCACAGGGGCAGAGCTGCCCAAGGTCGTGGGAACCCACCTCTTGCATCAGTGTGCCGTGGACATGAGACATAGAGCCAAAGGACATTAGTTTGGAGCTTTTGATTTAATGACTGGCCCATTGGATTTCAGACTTGCATAGGTCCTGTGGCCCCTTTATTTTGGCCAATTTCTCTCATTTGAAATTAGAGAATTTATCCAATGCCTGTACCCCATTGTATCGTGGAAGTAACTAACTTGTCATTCTCACATGTCAAGGGAGGGACCTGGTGGGAGGTGATTGGACCATGGGGGCAGTTTCCCCCATACTCTTCTCATGATAGTGAGTCAGTGATTTCTCATGAGATCTGATGGTTTTATAAGGGACTCTTCCTTCTTCACTCTCTCTTTTTTTTCTGCCACCTTGTGAAGAAGGTGCTTGTTTCTCCTTTGCCTTCTGCCATAATTTTAAGTTTCCTGAGGCCTCTTCAGCCATGCTGAAGTGTGAGTCAATTAAACCTCTTTCCTTTATAAATTACCCAGTCTCAGGTATTTCTTTATAGCAATGTGAAAATGGACTAATACAATATCTTTATATTTTCTATAACTATCTGATCTCACTCATAAGGTTCCAACATGTTAGGTAGCAGAAGAAGGAGAAAAAGGCTACATTAGGTATACAATTGTCATAGTCCATTTGTGTTGCTATAATAGAATACCAGACTGAGTAATTTATAAATAATAGAGTTTCAGTTAGTTTACAGTTTTAGGGACTGGTAAGTCAATGAGCATGGTGCTAGCATCTGGTGAGGGCCTTCTTGCTGCATCATAACTTGGCAAAGGGCTTCACATGGTGAGGGTAATGGTGTGCTGTTTAGGTCTCTCTTCCTCTTATAAAGCTACAGCCCCATTATAGGGGTCCCACCCTGATAACCTTATCTAATTATAATTACCTCCTAAAAGCCTCACCTCCAAATACCATCAACATATAAATTGGGAGATTGCATTTCCAACACATCAAATTTAGGAGACACATTCAAACCACAGCAATAATCCATTAATTTCTGTCAATCTGTCAATTTGAATTTTTAAAGATAACTTAGCCTTTTTTTAACATAAATATCCAACCATTCTGATTCCTTCTACCACACCCTGCTTTACTCCAAGATGGCAACTGAGGGTAAGCAAAAGTAGAGCCTAAGGGGCCTCTAATGGGGGGAGAAAGGAGGAATCCACATTCAGGTCTTTTCACTTATCCTCCAGCAGTACATCTCAGATGCCTGGTAGCTGGCCCCACTAGCACCTACGGTCAGTTCTCTCACCATTCAGAGACTGGAGTTGTCCCTGTCAATTAGGCCCCAGCTCATCAGCACCTATGGATGCCAAGAAGCCCTGGGAAGTGGCTATGGTTCCCCCTTGGTTCTAGTCCCAAGAGGTCTGCCCCACAGCCCTCAGTCACAGGGCCACTCCATCTCCACTACTATGATTTCCTCTAACTCCCCCAGTCACAAAGGCTGGATTTGGGTCCAGAAGGAGATTAGGATGTATTCATCCACTGCCTCTTCTACCTTGCTCTCCGCTTATTCTTTCCACAATCACCACGACTGGCGAGGACAGCTTTTCTCTAAATAGTAGCCTGAGATCTCCCCAGGGAATAAGTTACTCAAGCTGCAGTAGAGAAGTTCTCAACATGGGGCCTGTAAGCCTTTTTCAGGAGGTCTGCAAGATCAAAACCATTCTCATATACTAAAACGTTACTTTCCTTTTCACTCTCATTCTTTTACACTCATACAGTGCCATTTTCCAGAAGCTACATGATGTGTGATATCTTAAAACACTGAACACAGAAGACATGAGAATCCAGGTGCTTTCTATTAAGCCAGACATTTGCAAAATATTAAGCAGTGCCACTCTTCTAATTTTTTTCTGGTTTCGGAAAATACAGTTTTTTAAAAGAAAAATATTTATGGTAACATGTAATGAGTTTATTATTGATTTTTATTGATATCATTGATATTTTAAAGTCAATTTACAGTCAAGCACCACATAACATTTTAGTCAATGATGGACAGTATATACAACAGTAGTCATATAAGATAATAAAGCCGAAAAATTTCCTATTGCCTAGTGAAATTGTAGCCATCACATTGCAGCACAATGCATCACTCAGGTGTTTACGGTGAAGCTGGTGCAAAAAATCCTACTGTGCTGCCAGTTGTATGAGAGTCCAGCATATACAATTATGTACAGTATGGAATACTAATAGTGATCACAAATGACTAGGTTACCAGTTTATGTATTTACTATGCTGTACTTTTGTTATTATTTCAGGGTATACTCTTTCTACTTACAAAAAGAAAAAAAGAGAAGTTGTAAAACAGCCCCTCAGGCAAGTCCTTCAGTAGGTATTCCAGAAAAAGGCCTTGTTATGGGAGATGACAGCTCCATGTATGTTATTGCCCCTGAAGACCGTCTAGTGGGACAAGATGTGGAAGTGGAAGACAGTGATATTGATGATCCTCACCCAGTGCAGGCCTAGGCTAATGTGTGTGTTTGTGTCTTTGTTTCTGACAAAAAAAAAAAGTTTACAAAGAAAAACAATTGTAAAAGTAGAAAAAAGCTTATAGAATAAGGTTATAAAGAAAATATATTCTTACATCTATACAATGTGTTTTAAGCTAAGTATTATTACAAAAAAGTTAAAAAGTTATAAAATAATGTAAAAGTGTACAAAGTAAAACATTTACAGTGAGCTAAGGTAATTTTATTATTGAAGAACAGTTTTTAAGTAAATTTAGTGTAGCCTAAGTGTACACTGTTTATAATGTCTACAGTAGTGGACAGTAACATTCTAAGCCTTCACATTCACTCACCACTCACCCACTGACTCCCAGAGCAACTTCCAGTGCCACAAGCTCCATTCCTGCTAAATGTCCTACACAAATGTGTCCTTTTTAAAAATCTTTCCTACCATATTTTTACTGTATCTGCTCTATGTTTAGATATATTTAGATACACAATTAATTACCATTGTGTTACAACTGCCTACAGTATTCAGTAGAGTGACATGTTGTACAAGTTTGTAGCCAAAGAACAATGGCTAGACCATATAACCTAGATATGTAATAGGCTAGACCACCTAGGTTTGAGTAAGTTCCTTTGTGATATTCCCACAATGATGAAATCACCTAATGACACATTTCTCAGAATGTAGCCCCATCATTAAGTGACACATGACTGTATATTCAATTATTTTATAACTTCTGAGTTTAAAGTTCTATTAAGTAAATATCAATAACCCACATAAATCAAAAGCTTTTTAAGGTCTCCCATAATTTTTTAAGAGTTAAAAAGCATCTTGAGACCCAAAATTTGAGAACTTCTGTTCCAGTCTCCAGGCCCACTACTTAACATATTTTTTTCAGAAAAGCCTTATTTAGAGACCTCCCTACAAAGCCACAGCCTCACTAAAGAGCTCAAAAAATGAATGCTGACTAAATTCTTCTGTTCCAGGCAGAATCAGGGTTCTCCCTCTCTCGGTTTATACTTGAAGATAAAATGTTCAAATCTTGATGGTAATATGACTCAAAGAGAGGAATTTTTAAAGTTCCAGTTCAGTATCTGCAAGACACTCTCCTACGTGAGAGGTCTAGGGAGACAATAAACCAAGTGTGAGATTCCGGGCTCAGGTGGGGCCCCTTCAGGGACCCAAGAAACATTTGGGGTTTGAGGGGGGAGACATTCTTGTCCACATCAATGTCCCATGTCTTTGAGGGCTCCAGGTGGCACACATGCGGACAGTACATCAGTCTCCCAAGGGCTTCTGGTGTGGGGACTAGTGAGGACTCTTGATGAAGAAGTTCACACAGGAGATGGTGAACAAAACTTATCCTAACACGTGAAGCTACTAGAAGAAATGTAAAAGCATGGGAACTGACATCCTGGGCAAACAGATGGGGGCCAGGCACTGTCAAAAGCCCACTACTAATCTTGATGAAACAACACTTTTACTTGCGGGCTGCTGAGGCCTGAGACATGCATACAAATTATATGCCTATGATCAAGTACTGGTGCACCATAAGTTGTTATAGAAATATAATACAGTCTATATGTTACAGTTGATCAGCCAGCCAAAGAACTTAAGGATAAATTATTCTTGTAAACACAGAATAATTTTTATTTCAAAAATGTTAAGGTAAAAATGATAACAATCAGAATTTGTATTTTTTGAATGCTGGATATTGTTCTAAATGCTTAGAGCGAATCCTCATCTAACTGATAAACTCTGAAATATAGATATTATCATTATCATCCTCATTTTAGACTTGAGGAAACTCAGGAAAGAGGTTTGCCCAAGGCCACACATTAGGAAGTATTAATAAAATATGCTTTTTAAATTTTTTCTCCCCAAATCTACCTTCACAGCAAAAATCAGTCATCCTGTAATGATATACATTTGCATAAAGCTTCAGCATATTTGTAATATAAAATCTCCATTTCTCAACTCTTCATCATAGCCCACCCACCCTGCTCACAGATACCCATCTCAAATGGTCCTGAGAAATGCAATCTGGTTCAATTTGCTAAAGGGGCAAAAATTCCCAATAAGGTTTAGTGATTGCCACAGTTGGAATGTTCTGAAATCAAGGCCATGTTCCTGTCATGGCAAATTAGGTCAGCGTGGTGAGACATGGAACCATGCACAGGATGACGGAATGTAAAAGTACATTATTAGCTGATGTCCTCTCTGTTTTATTTTTCCCCAGTGACATTTAACAAATTGAATGTAAATGTTCAGAAACACACAATGCTCTGTTAGATGGTTTAAAAGACGTACGTGGAAGAAAGAGCAGCATGTGAACTGGCAGACAATATCATAATATGACATTGACTATTGTGTACATTTCAGAAAATGTTATTTTTCTAAGAATGTCTTTTAGAAGTTATCCTTTAAGTTGTCCAATACTTTTTTGCTCAAGCTGTTGTTTTTAAGCACAGCAGAAGTAATTCTGTAAACCTCTAGGTGGTATTATAGAAACATGGATGTTTAAAATATACAACCTTATAATTGGACATGGTGATATTATTCAAAATTAATAAAAGTGTGAATATTTTAAACTACCCTACTGAACACCAGAAAATGATTAACTTCTAATTTTTTAATTTTTTAAAGTTTTTCTTTTTTTTCCCCATAGTCTCAGATGCTAGATTTCTTCAATAGACATCAAGTCAAAGTAAAAAAAAATTGGTCGTCACCTACTATTTTAAGTCTTATATATTTCAGACAATAAGTAAGACACAATGGCAGGATAGTTTGGTGGGTACCAATGTCAGCTCTGTAACCAGATTTTTTGGTTAGAATCTTGACTCTACTACTTACTGGCTGTGTGATCTTGGGCAAGTTACTTAATTTCTCTGTCCCTCTATTCCCCTGTAGTGTGAAATAAGTTTAATAATACCTTACCAGAATTTTTATGAGGAATAAATAAGTTAAACATACAGAAAGTACTTAGGTGACTGCTCAGTACGTAGTAGGTACTCAATAAAAGTTAGCTATTAGTATCATCTTATAAATGCTTGACTTTTACTGCCGTTTTAATCTAAATGTTTTGCAGATAAAACCCAAATGAACCACAACTTCCCGCATCAATGTTAAAGCAAATCAAAACTCAGAGATACATTTAAAAGAAATATAAATCTAAATTCAAAGAGCCTGAAAAAACTTTGGTTTTACTGATGTTTTATTGCAGATACAGAAGTATTCACAGAAAAAATTCTAGCACATGTGCTTTCTGAAATAACGTTTGTGTTTGCCACATACATTTTTAAAAGATCTCTGTGACTATTGTATAGATAAGGGTATCATGAAGGAAGCATTTAAGAGTTGCTGCAGTTGTTCAAAAACGAGATGACGTTGGAATGGACAACAATCATGGAAACAGAGATGCACAAAAATAGAGATGCTTTACTAAATATTTAATAAATGTAATGTGGAGCTGCTTCCCCACAGATACAAATATATAGCTATAGAAAAGAACAAGTCTGCCTGAAGATGTGGAGAAACTGGATCCCTCACACAAAGCAAGTGAGATTATAAAACGCAGCCATTTTGGAAAACAGTTTGGCAGGTCCTCAAAAAATTAAACACAGAGTTTGCATATGACCAGATATTCTATTAATACTCTTAGGCATATACCCAAAATAATTAAAAACATATGTCTACATAAAATAACTTGTACACAAATGTTCATAGCATCATTAATTACATTATCCAAAAAGTAGAAAGAACTCAAATGTCCATCAACTGATGAATGGAAAAATAAAGTGCAGTATATGCATGTCATGAAATAGTATGCAGCCATGAAAAAGAATGAAAAAAATTTTGTGAGACAGGACCTCACTCTGATGCGCAGGCTGGAGTGTAGTGGAGTAATCATGGCTCACTGAAGCCTCAACCTCCCAGGCTCAGGTGATCCTCTCCCCTCAGCCTCCCTAGTAGCTGGGACCACAGACATGCACCACCATGCCCAGCTAATTTTTTGTATTTTTTACAGAGACAGAGTTTTGCAGGTTGCCTAGGCTGGTCTTGAACTCCTGGGCTCAAGTGATCTGCCTGCCTCAGCCTCTCAAAGTGCTGAGATTACAGGCATGAGCCACCTGTAAGCCCTGCCAGGAATAAAATATTGATAAATGCTACAACATGAATGAACCTTACAAACATTATGTTAAATTTTTTTAAAAACAGTCAGATATAACAAGCCACATATTTGATGACATCATTTGTAAGAAATATCCTTAGTAGGTAAATCCAAAGAGACAGAGGGTACATTTGTGGTTGCCAAGATGTGGGAGAAGGAAGAATGGAGAGTAACTGCTAATGGGTACAGGGTTTCTCTTTGGGATGATGAAAATGGTCTGAAATTAGATAGTGGTGATAATAGTATAACTCAGTGAACACACTAAAAAATTTGAATTGTACACTTATAGAAGTAAATTGTACAGTATTTCCCTATATTCCATTGAAGTTGTTACTAAAAAGTACAGAAGAATTCACTTACATTAAAAAGATATCTGAAGAGCTATTTACCTCTTCAAAAATGGATGATTTTTAGAAAAATACTGAGGGTCCCCTTATGAAATTTTGCTTGAGGATAAGGAATTTAAACTTCTGGCAATGTAGACTAACAATATTGGTTATCTTCTGGCAGATGCAGCCTGTAGATAACAGTTATTACTTAGTGATGTGTTACAATGAAATAATTCTCAGATCAACCATAGAAAGGAAGAGTAATTAAAAGTTAGCCAACATCACCAAAAAATAAGGAATTTTTTTCATGGTACTTAAAGCAGAAGTGGACTAGGCTTAAAAATAAAAGATATCCTTATACAATTAGAATGATCACCCAAGGAACAACTGGCACAATGTCTGGTGGACTGAAAGAGGACTGATCTTCTAAGCTTTCTACGTCATCTTTTTAAAAAGCCAATTGGATATGCTTAACCCTCAAGTTGTTTTGTGATCGCTGAAACTTGTATACCCTTGAGCTTTATATGAGAGGAAGAGGCATGGAAATACTCGGAAGTTGAAAACCAAGATTTTCAGCTTTACAAATTGCAGCATTATGACATATTTTTAAATTTATTATGTGTGTAGGTATTTTACTAGATACTTTTCTTAATGCATTTATCACAGCTTAATAAGTTTAGGTACATTGCTATCGAAGGAGGCTCAAATATTCTTGACTTTTTTCATTGTAAAGTCCATAAACACCCGTAAATGCACCAAAGCTCTTGAAATTATACATACGGATTATTAGAGACGAAGAATGATACAGGATCAGATCATTGTTTCAGTTTTATGTCTATCACTTTTAGTCTCTTTCTCATTCTATTGTGAACCAGAGAACTCTCTACAACAGCTCTGAACATTATCAGGATGTTCTCTCCCATCCAAACTGTGAAGGAGGAGATAGGCAAATAACAGAGAAAAAAAATTACACTCTGCTACAGATTTTGTTTTAGGATTATAAAAATTTTTCAGTTAAGTGTACCAGGTTATCAAGGTGGTAATTTCAAACTTGCTCTGAAACATTGAAAATATTGATAAACTTAAAAAATAGGTGTTTGGCTGAAAGAATGAGCTGGAATCAGTCCTAAATACTTTTTGGCAGAAAGAATAGGAACCTGCTTCTTCAAATCTTGTAATGATGCCAAATGTTCTCTCTTTCATCAACTTTTTATTAAAAATGTCCACCTTCCAACTGTAAAATAATAGTAATTAATTAAAGGTAGTACAGCAAATGCTGTATATTTTTTCTAAAATTTCCATGCCAAGTCGACTCAACCTTTATGCTGTAAAAACATATTTATATTTTCTGTAATTAGTTAAATGAATGTATGCTAAGCCAATCATTCTCCTTAGGCCTAAAGTAGGTTTGGGTTTTTTTTTCTCTTAAATGAAGAATGCTTTTCTTTTTCTTCTCTTTGTTTTCTTTTTCAGATGCACCTGTTACATTTTTACCACCAGGCCCAGTTTTATGTCCAAACAATCTTCTTCTAGGCATTTTTGAACATCTGCTATCATATTTGGTCTCCTAATAAAAGAATTATAAGGACCTATGGGTGTCAAGATCACAATTTTGTGGCTTCAAAAATAGGAAATAGGACACAAGTGATCCTGACAGGTAAATTGTCCAAATGCGGCTACCTTGGAGATATGGCACCCAGTGGAAATAGCACTGTGTTTGTATTTAGAAAAACCTGGAGTCAAATCCTAACCACCATGCCCTATCCCCACCCCCATCTCCCTAGTTCTTCTCCCAGTTGTAAAAAGATGTAGACGCTACATACTTGTTTGTTTGGTATTTGTTAGCTCTACTTCCTTTCTATCTGATGACACCTTCATATTGCATGACATTATATACCATGCGCATTTTTTTCTGTTATATGCTAAGCTTTGATAGCAATTGTATTAATGACATAGCTCTATAAAAATTTTAAAGGTTATTATGTAAAGAAATCACTACGGATGAGGAGAGAGCTTTCTGATAAGCTCCAATTTTAAAGAAACATATTCTTTAAAATTGTCAAAGACTAACCAAAAGACTTAAGAAGCATTCATAGGTTCAAGAAGGTTAGGAGGAATAAGCCCACTGCTGAAGACCCTTGGAAACTTAAACTCTTCAATTTTGCTTCTGTCATTGTGAAGAGAAGGATATCAACGCTAAAAACAATTGCTTCTGATGTTAGAGCTCTGTGATTCTATGATTTGTACTCTATCGTTGGTTCCAACACAGTGCCTGCCACATAGCAAACACTCATTGGAATGTAGAATGAATGAATGACCAGGATTAATATTTTCAGAACTGCATGGCTTTAAAAAGATACAAATTTGGGGAAATGTAAGTTACATTAAGGAGATATCAAATACAATTAAAGCTTAGAAAACCAAAGAGGCCTTAGAACAATTATCTCAAAGAAATGACACATTCAAAGAGGAAAGGACAAATTCTAATTGATAGGAAAAATATGATTTTAACATCAGAAGATTCTTTCAAAGGGATCATATACCCACATGTATAATTTTAAGAAAGGTAGGCACAGATAAAATCAAAATAACCCCATCTACCTCTAATTATACCAGAAATATCTCAGTTCCTAAATCTGATTTCTTATGGTCTTATGATTATAGTTACATTTTGCTTTATACTCTTCTCCCCATGAGATACAAGAAATTATATCTATAATTGCATTGTATTGTTGGTATTTAGTGCATCAAGTCTTCAATTTACTGAGTAAACAAGCAAATTAAATGCTAAGCTTCTTTTTTCCAAATAAATATTATTCCATTTACTCCAAATATATCAAAGATGCATTCCCATAGGAAAAACAAAATAGAAAAAAGTTCCCAGAAAGCTGAGTGGAAATTTGTGATGAGGGAGAAGTTAAAGACTACCTTCTCCCCATGACAAAAACCCTGTCCTAAGCCATTAGAAACTTGTAGAACCAGCAGTTCACTCTTCAGGTCACCCAAGCATTCTTAATGCTGCTTTGCATTTCTTTTGGCAACAGGCCACTGCATTTTAACATTTGACATATTCCTTCCCTTTTGCCTAGCCCTGTAAGTCACAGGACATTTTTCTGTGCCTGGAAATCAATTCTGTTCTCCTCCTATTCTATTACTCAGATACGATACTAGGAGTCAGTCAACAATCTCACACTTCTACCCTTCACACTGCAACCTGAAAACTGAAACTACAACTGTAACCACGACTAAAGTTGTACTGCAACCTGAAAGCTATAACTTCCATGTTAATATAAAATAATTCCTATTTTTAAAGTCTATAAATTAATTTTTTTTGCTTTATTTGAAATGAAAAAAATTAAAATAAATTTTATTTATTTTAGAGAAGAATGAATTAAAATACAAATAGTGTAAGAACAACAAATTAGGCTGGGCGCGGTGGCTCACGCCTGTAATCCCAGCACTTTGGGAGGCCGAGACGGGCGGATCACGAGGTCAGGAGATCGAGACCATCCTGGCTAACACGGTGAAACCCTGTCTCTACTAAAAATACAAAAAATTAGCCGGGCGCAGTGGTGGGCGCCTGTAGTCCCAGCTACTCGGGAGGCTGAGGCAGGAGAATGGCGTGAACCCGGGAGGTGGAGCATGCAGTGAGCCGAGGTCACGCCACTGCACTCCAGCCTGGGTGACAGAGCAAGACTCCGTCTCAAAAAAAAAAAAAGAACAACAAATTAAAATAAAAAATCAACCAAGTTTTAGCAGGTTGATATATATTCAGCATTGTGGAAAACTCTCTGAAGATATTTCTGTCTTAATGTTTAGTATTTTAGGAGCTATTGCTCTGTGTAAGGTATGCTAATTGGTGTCATGAGGAAGATAGAAGAAATGTCTCTGCCACATGAAATGTATAATCTAATTGAAGAAACAAAACCATTGAAAGGTTTTTAAGTTGCACGGCATAACAGAATTATATTCTTGGAAGTAGAGGACTTGTTAAATGAATGGGACAGGCAAAAAAAATACTAATTCAGAGTTATAATTAAGAGCACACAGCATCACTTGGGCTGGACTGAATTTGGAAGGCTTCACAAAGAAGAAAGGACTTGCACTGTGACTTGAATGATGGATGGGATTTATGGAGGCAGAGAGAAAGGAGTGCATTTCAGGCCAGCAAAATTGGTTTAAGCAAAAGCATAAAATTAGAAAAGTTCAAGGCAGGTTAGGGCAGAGTTTAGCTGGAGTACAAAGCCAGGGAAGTGAATAGTTAGAGCTGTCTGCAAAGGTTGCAGTGATGGTCAAGGTCTTACACTGTCAAAATAAGCCATTTAGACTTCTGGTAGGCTGTGGGGAGTCACTGAAGTCTTCAAGTAGGAGAATGACAAGATTGAAGGAGTGCTTTATGACCAACTTGTCAGCAATATGAATGATGAATTGGCAAAAAAAGAGACTACAAGTAGGATGAATAATTAAAATTAAAAAGCTTCTATAATAGGAGAAATCGGGAAGATGATAAGAAGCTCAGCAAGAATGTTGGTACCAATAGAAGGAACGATCTGGGAAAGAAATGGAATCAGGAAACATTTGTGTGATGGTGGATTTTGTTTTTGGCATTCTTGAGGAGTTTATTTGGGCAGACCCAGGGTGAGAGGGCCCTGCACCTAGAAGAAGGTGTTGGATCTCTTGGTGGTGGAGTGTAGCTTGTGCTGGCGATGTGCGACCCAGTAGGACAGTGGGAACTTAATCTTGGAGTTATGGAACTGCTTGGTGGGTAGCCAATGGCACTTGCTGGCCAAGACCTCTTCCACCTTCATGATCTGAATCTAGGGGACCCAGGTACAGTGTCGGGCACCCATTTCTTGGTCTTTAGAATGCGGAGGAGACAAGATTACTGCATTCATTAGGTTCTGGGCATTTGGCAAACCTCCTATCAAGTGCCTGCCCAGTGACCTCGCACATCCTGTCAGGCACAGCAATTGCCTGAGGACCCTAACTTGGGTCTGACTTGGGGACCAAGTGGCTGCAGCTGCTGCTCCCAGCAGGAACTTGCCACAAGGGGTATAAAACCTCCAAATTCACTTTAAGGGGCATGACCACAGCTCTCTAAAGGTGATGAGATCCTTCAATAGACATTGTGAAGAAATAATTGACAAACAATGGTGACTGGTAAGATCTAGGAGGCAAAGAACACCCATGACATCAAACTTTAGAACCTGAATGACTAAGACAGCATCTTACATTTGTGTAGCACACTAAAATTAATTTGCAAAACATGTTCATCCTGGAAATAAAGAAATGGAACCTCTGATAGTAAACATTATCCCCTTGGAGGATGATACAAAATGTTCTTTCGACTATCTAGTAGACAATTTAAAGGTGCTACTAGGCTCATGTGCTCCTGCTCAGCTACGGAACATGGCTCCTTATAGTTCCTCATACTTATACTGAATCATCCATTCCTCCTTTGATCAAGCATGGATTGAACTGGGCTGGGTGATGAAGACTGCATGGGGCCCATTCTGGACCATGCAAACCCAGAAATCTGGAATTGAAATCTGGAAGAGTGTCAGCTGCAGGTCCTGGAAGACTCAGGGCTTAGAGAGACATTTTTGGGACTCTATGAAGATGCTATGTAAATATAATAGACTAAAGAGGGTGCAAGAGGAAGAGTAAAGGAGGGAAGAAAGGAGAATGAGGAGGAGGAGGAGGAGGAGGAGGTGGAGGAGGTGGAGGAGAAGAAGAAACTGGCAGATATGCAGAAAAAAAAAATGACAAGACACCACTTAAAACTACAGAGGAGGGAGTATCTGCCTTCGTCTGGCTTACTTGACCAGTTCCCTGCTCCCTAGTGAGATCCAGCAGCTCTTCCTGCCTGTAGTTCATACCAATACTCTATATCCTTCCTCACACGTCTCCTTTTGCTTAACCTAGTTTAAACTGGTATCTATGTCTTGCAACAAAATTATCCCTGGCAAAGAAAAATTCATCCTACTATCTCAAGGTGTCATGAACTGAAAGAGAACAGCCAATGAGAGAAGCTGACTTTAAGAGTAGATAACCAGGGAGAAGGGGTACGGTTTCAAACATATTTATGCATCTAAGTGTGTCATTGGAATTACAGGAGTGAAGCTAGGGCAAAAGTTGCAAATGTTGATTTAGTTCTCAGTAAGTAAAGATGATGGTAGAAATTCTCTTACCAGTGAGCATGGAGTAACAGAAGACAGAGACCCTTGCCAGGAAGGGGAAGAAAATGTGGTAGAAGTTGTCCAAGAGTTTGCCAGATTTCCAGGAAAGATCCTTTAAAATGAGATGCAAAAAGGAGAAAAGCCATGCTTGCCCTGAGCCATTTTCTTTACCAAAGAAACAAAAAACACATCTCTTTTGAAATAAAAGGGCTTATAAAACAAATTTTATGAAAATGAATAGCTTCTTTTAACGAGGGCAAAAATAAGTAAATGTGGGTTAAATTTCAGCTGTTAAAAGTTAAAGCTTAAAATTTTATTTTGACCATAATCTTTCTATGTCAATTTCTGGAAACATCATCACATCTGCAATGGACCAATCTCATCTCTCACAGAAGCTGAAGTTCATCTTTTTCCATGAACTCTTCCCACGCAGTAACAGTAAAGTAGTGCAGTCTATGGTCTTAAACACGAAGAACATTTCAAGACTACCCTAAATAAACACATATATATGTTTGAGATGGGGTGTTACTATGTTGCTCAAACTAGTCTAGAACTCTGGGCTCTAGCAATCCTCCTACCTCAGCCCCCTGAGTAACTGGGATTACCAAATAGACATGTTTTTAATTGAATACTAATGTCTTAATTATACTTTCATGCACTATTTTTAAGTCTTATAATGACAGTTAGGAACAGGTTTGACATGTCATTTGACAGGAATGTTACTGCATCAACAATATTCAGCATGTGCCTGCTATGTGGAGTGGGGCAAGAAAAAAATTAATCAGTTCTAAGAACCTCGAAGCAGGACTGTTTGATACTCAAGGTTCCGAATTTAGCACCATGCTGGAAGTGCATTTGTAGTTTTGATTCTTAAATAATAGTGCAAGAAACTCTCTAAAACTATTATTACACTTTACCTAAAGTCCTGGATCTATCTTTTAAAAAATAATTTGTTTTCAGCAAGTCTCTAAGCACTGTGTGGAATTCAACTAAATCATGTGATTCTGGTCTGCTACATGTATGTTAGGGGAAATGTGTCCTCTTTTAAATACAAATATATTGAACTTTAGCTCAGGAACAGAACGGAAATTTTGTAAATAATGTCAGTGTAGTTCTCTTATTTCAGAGGTTAAAAAAGAAACTGTTTAAACCACAAAATAATCAAAGAGTTAATCTTGTTTTATTATTATAGGAGCAAAACCCACTGGCAACCTTTAACTATGTTAATTTTCAAACTTTCAAGTCCTTACTCAAACCACAAAGCCAGCAAACTAAAGGTAACCAAAGGGGCTGTTTGGTAAAGACAGAAATGAACTATGCCTTTTGAAGTGTTTCCAGGGAAATGTGTTTGGAATATTTAAGTCCCAAGTGAGTTACAAAGGTTATTCATTCACAAGTGAGATAAATTCATCGCTGTCAAATTGTCTGGATTCTCTGTGTGATCACCAGGGCTTCAAATCATTTATTTTTTTCCAGCAAAAGTTCAATATTTTCACAGCTTCAAATTTGATCGTACTTTATAATTTGGAAATAAAGAATTGCTTCTCTTCCAAACCTGCTCACTGAAGCAATAAAAGGCTATGAGTATATTAAAGCATTTTTTTCTCTTCCATTGTATTTTATTTCTTTAGTATAAAGTCAAATGTTTCTAAATTGGATGTTTCTACTAGTGAAATAACTGGATGTAATTAACAAACAGTCCAGTTTTACCAAACATATGGGGTAGGGAACTATTGTAAATATAAATTTTCTATTTGACTGTGCTTTCTGGAATAATTGAAAATAAAATAATAGTTCAAAAGCCTCCCTATATAAGTTTTGCCTTTTTTTCTCTCTCTTTTAAGAACTATCAGAGGTAGTTCAGAAAGAGAGGAAGAATTCTATTTTAATTGCTTGGTAACACTAAAACCAGGAGTTAAAAGGAGGGTAAGAATCCTCAAGAAAGACAACAAGGTCGATAAGATACCTCTTAACAAAATACTTCAGAGGAGACAGGAATGAGCTGTGACTACTGGCCTGGTTAACTTTAGATTCTTTTCAGCTCCAAACATACAGGAGAGGAGACAGCTCCAGGGAACACTAACCAGGCCTGACCTCCTCTGCTCCCAGAGGTAAACAAGGAGCTCGGAGTGCTCTGAGGCAGAGTGATAAAGCCACATACTTATACATACACCTCTTTGGCAAACAAAGCCAAAGAAAGCAGCTTATAAAAACTGCTCTGTAAGTCCAGACATTTCTGACTCTAGTGAGAAGAGAGAATCATTACCACTCACAATGTCTTACTGATGGCCTACTAAGTAGAAAGCAAAATAAGATGTGATCCTTGCCTCAAGCAACATGTAATATCTTGGGGGATGCCAAGCATATATTGAAAAAAAAAAAGCTTAGTTACACTTTATAACAGCAAATGTGAAGTAAAGGGGCACTTGCTGGAGTAACAATAATTGCTGGAGGAATTTGAAATGAGCCAGAAGGAAGGAGAGCACTGAGCTAAGTGGAGAGGAAGGGAAGGAATTGTAGGCAAAGGAAAAGAAGCCATGAAGTTATGCAGGTTGGGTTTGAGAAATTATGAATAGACCAGTTAGGTTGCAGCAGAGGACCCATGCAGAGACATAGTGTGATAGTGGGACAGAAGGTGGGGAAGCAGATAAATGCTAAGTAAGAGAGAAGTTAAAGGGTTTGGGGCATTGTGCAGAGCCCCTGAAAGCCTTTACTAGAAAGATATCATATGTGAAGTTGCATTTGTATTTAATTATTTATATATTTATTTGAAAGAAGGTCTCACTCTGTCACCCAGGCTGGAATGCAGTGGTGCTATCATAGCTCACTGCAGCCTCAAACTCCCAGGCTCAAAGTGATCCTCCTGCCTCAGCCTCCAAGTAGCTGGGACCACAGGCACACACCACCAAGCCCAGCTAATTTTTTTATTTTTTGGTAGAGACGGAGTCTCACTTTGTTACCCAGGATGGGATGTTGTATTTTTGAAACTATTTTTCTGATATTAATCTACAGGATGGAGAGATAAGGAGACCCGTTAGAAGGTTATAATAGACATGAAATGATAATGATTTGGAGTTGAAGTGTGCTATGAGATGAAGGACGAGATGAATGGCTAAAACTTATCAAGTTTTTAGCCACGCTGTTAATGTCAGACACGTTGCTAAGCATTGTAAGATACACGAATATGAAAGAAAGGACTTAAGACTAACAAAAGGTAACAGATAAGGTCAAGTCTAGGATCACTTTCTGAACAATGACATCTTCTGCATACAAGAGAAATATCTTCTTTGATGAATGATGGAATATTTATCCAAATAAATCCAGCATTCAATTAGAGGCTCAATTAAAAGTTCAAGTCATATTCAATTTTCTGTTTGATAATCAAGCAAAATTAGATGTGATCTGAGATATAACAGACATAAATAATCATATATATCTAGTATATATACAAGATTTTGTCCTGTAAAACAATTTACACAAGATTTTTAAAAGACCAAATATTGTTTTTTGATATATTTCCTAACACTGCCCAACATTAGTTCAGGTGTCTCACACTTCACTAATATTTATGATCTTTCATTGTTTATAAATCAAATGATATTTTAATGACTTTAAAGAAGATGACTTTCAAGAGATCCAATTGTGAATCACTCTGTAAACTGAAAGGACTTTTTGTAATAGGGATTTACTTATATTCAGAAATTAAAGTCTTACTATAAGGAAAGATCATCTGTCTGTACAGTCTCTTAAGTTCTTTGCCCAAAAAACTGAGCAAATCTCAATCCAAACAAAAATGAGAAAAAAAAAAGAATGAACCCATTGTGGGCAACTTGAGTCCGATAGATTTATTAGCTCAAGGTTAGTAGAAATAGTATCTTATCTGAAGGCAAGATCACATTTAAAGGTTTGCTTTTAATTTGTAGTTCATGAATATTATAAAATATTTTTAAAACACAATTATTAACTTTTTTTCAGGAAATGAGAATGATTATCACTGGACCCAATTTTAAAATATAATTATGAAAAAATCATACAATAATGCATATGTGATCAAGAGTATCCAAACTAGGTATAGTATAAGATACAGTAGACTTGAACAGTAAAAGTGGGCAGTAAATAACTTATTACTAAAGGAATATGAATAGTGGCATAAGTAGAATATATATATATATATCTTTTTTTTTTTTTGAGATGGAGTTTCACTCTTGTTGCCCAGGCTGGAGTGCAATGGTGCGATCTTGGCTCATTGCAACCTCCGCCTCCCAGGTTCAAACGATTCTCCTGCCTCAGGCTCCCAAGTAGCTGGGATTACAGGCAGGTGCCACCACGTGGTTTTGTGGTTTCGTGGTTTCACAGTGTTGGTCAGGCTGGTCTTGATCTCCTGACCTCAGGCGATCGGCCCACCTCGGCATCCCAAAATGCTGGGATTACAAGCATGAGCCATGGCGCCAGTTCCATGTGACTTCTTTAACTTCTTAAACCTCAGTTCCTTCTCTTTAAACTACACAGATAAAAGGCAACAACTTTTTTTTTTGTTAAAAAAATAAAAAAATAAAGATAATGTATTTAAGCACTTAGTGCAGAATTGGGCCCACAATAATTAATAAATGAGTTATTATTATTATTATTATTATATAGAATTAGTTCACAAGTATCTGTAGTTTCCTATGAAATTACCTGTCAGGAGCAAATTAGCTCCTTCTTATTGAACTTTTAACCTACCCCGTCTGCTATCATAAAATAGTTTGAGGAAGCTTACAATTAAAGATATGTGTTCAATACTGTCGTAAAAATATAGATTTAAAAAATTTCACCTACAGTGTAGGAAATGGAAGTGAGTATGATTACTATATTTGAACCCTTTCTGTGTTTCCTGACTGCAAAAGAAGGAACTAAAAATATTAAGTTGTACAGGTCATATTTTTTAAGATAGTTATTCAGGAAGAACAATCAAAATGTAATATATTTGGATAGCCCTTTCTAAAATGTTTCTCCCTACAACGTTTCATGTGGTTTTCCAAAACTTCTGCGAGTCTGCTGACCAGCTATGACCCCCAATTTTATATATAAGGAAATTAAGGCCCAGAAAGGTCACAGAGCTAAGAAGAAACAGAGCTAACACTTGAATCCAAGTTTGGAGAAAATTATACACACAAAAATTAACATAGCTCTGAGCTCCCTGTAAGTAAAGACAAAAATGGGTGTGGGGTGAGGGCATGCCTCTTGTTATCTGATAAAATATCTAATAAAAGGAAGCCTGCTTTGGGCTAGTAGATACCAGCTTTTTCCTTCCATTAATACTAAGACAAATTAGTAACACAGATATATATTCAAGAGGCTTTCGACCACAAAAGTGAACTGTGATTTTAGTAGAAGTCTAAAACAAATTGTAGACATGTTTATGTTTTTTATATGTCTCTTTATTATATAGCCTAAGGGAGTAATTTTAAATTGGTTCTGTGAAGGAATTATTTTTAAACAGCAGATGGTAGGAGCAATACTTTCTAGGTAAACGCTATTCTATCAAGAAAGATTTATTGAGAGCCTACTATGTGCCAGTATCTATGCTAGATAGTGAGTATACAGAGATGAAAGTTATGATGCCTGCCCTCCAAGGTCTAACAGTCCAGTGGTGACATTCAATTGCGATAAAACACTCTGCTCGTGATGGAGAGCTGTGCAAACGCAGAGGCAGTAGTGAATGACAGACAAGCTAAATGTGCAACATGGCCTCAGAAAGTCAAGGACTTGAAACTTCAGAAGACATTTGCCAAGTGAACAAGAGCGGAACAGGTTTTGCAAACAGAAGAAAGGGCATGTGCAAGGGAACAGAGGCGAGAGGTGTAAGGGGGTGCAAGGGCTTCCTAGAGACTAATGAGTTCAGTGTTCCTTGAACTTTAATAAGACAGAAGGTAGGTGGTGGGAGAGAGGTTGAAGCAACACACAGTGGTCAGATGGGGCTGCTTATGACTTGCAAGGCATGTAGTTTGCTCGTTGAGTAACTGCAGCTCACCAATGTCTATTGCACAGGGAATGGACATGCTCTGATGAGGATCCCAAGTATTATGTCAATTCACTAGATGACCAGTCTGCCAATGTGTTAAATTTTCAGATTTTATCAATTTGCCAAAATCATGTTCCTTTTATCTATTTATAAAGTTTACAGAGGTTTATGACTTGCTAATTGACTTGTTTTCGTTTGGAGTTTATAACAGCATTTCAAAGAATGTGCAGTTTGCATCTGATGCTGGGACACAGACAAATTAGGCAAATTAGGAGCTATGCTAGGGAGAACAGGCCTTTGCCAGGAAAAGAGAGAAGGATGCATGGCCCATGACACCAATCCTGGAGAGGAAGTTTCCTGAGAAGTTGACTTGGGGGAGGTTGAGGCTGAGAAGACTACACAGATTCAGGGCCAGAAAGATTATGGAACCAAGAGAGGACGTTGGGGAGAAGAAATTGGACAAATGGAGGATCAGAGAACAAGGCTAGAATCAGCAAAGGAAAATAAAAGAATAGAGGAGAGAGGACAGGGGTAGGGAAATGTCTGAGGGCCATGGCATCCCACAGCCCCCAGGGACCTACAATCTATACCAAACAACTGAGGTAAACAGCTTTGTGGTAAATGGAATATTTGGCAAATTAGACATTCATGAATTTCATTTCCAGTAAATTCACTTTTGGCTAATTGATTTTTCTCCAAAAGGACAGGTACCAGTATAGAATATTCAAGAACAGGAGATTTCTAAGACTATAAATGGAAAGAGAAAGTAGAGTCAAAAGAGTTTTTGTTTTTCAAGTGGGAAATGAATACATTCATGGGTGAGGAGAAAGAGTTAAAAATCGAACATACCAAAAAGAGAAAGAGGCCAGGGGTGGTGGCTCACACCTGTAATCCCAGGACTTTGGGAGGCAGAAGCAGGCAGATCACTTGAGGTCAAGAGTTCGAGACCAGCCCGGGCAACAGGACAAAACCCCATCTCTACTAAAAATACAGAAATAGCCAAGCATGGTGGTGCATGCCTATAATCCCAGCTACTCAGGAGGCTGAGGCACAAGAATAGCTTTAACTCGGGAGGCAGAGGTTGCAGTGAGCTGAGATTGCACTGCTGCACTCCAGCCTGGGTGACAGAGCAAGACTCTGTCTCGAAACAAAAAAAAAAAAAAAAAAAAAGAGAGAGAGAGAGAATATTTTTGTAGGAAGGTATTCCAGTTATTATTGCTATAGAGCAAACTTTCCCAAAACCTAGTGGCTTAATAAATGATAACATTTATTTTGTTCACAAAGCTATAATTTGGCCAGGGCTTGGCAGTGACAGCTCATCCCTGCTCCACCCAGGGTCAGCTGGAATGGCTCAAAGGTGAGGGACTAAAATTACTGAAGACTCATTCACTCGTGTCTCGCAGTTGATGCTGGCACTTGTCTGAGGGTCTTAGTTTTTTTCCACATGGTTTTCTCCATGTGACCTCTCTGCATGGGCTAGAATGCTTCCACTCCCATTGTGGTTGAGTTGAAAGACAAACATCTAGAAAGAAAGAACCAGGCAGAAGCTAAACACACGCCTTTCTAACCTAGTTTCACCAGTAAAACAATATCACTTCTACTGTATTCACAGGACTATCCAGATTCAAGAAGAGGAAACACAGACGCCATCTGTGATGGTTAATATTACGTATCAACTTGATTGAATTGAAGGATGCTTAAATAGCTGGTAAAGTATTGTTTCTGGGTGTGTCTGTGAGGGCGTTGCCAGAGGAGACTGACATTTGAGTCAGTGGACTGGGAGAGGAAGACACATCCTTGGTATGGGTGGGCACCACCCAATCGGCTGCCAGACCAGCTAAAACAAAGCAGATGGAAGAAGGTGGGATAAGCTTCAAAGCAGATGGAAGAAGGTGGGATAAGTTTTCTGGATTCCATCTTTCTCCCCTGCTGGATGTTTCTTGCCCTTGGACATCAGACTCCAGAGTCTTCGGCCTTTGGACTCTCAGACTAACACTAGTGGTTTGCCAGGGACTCTCAGGCCTTCAGCTACAGATTGAAGCCTACGCTGTCGACTTCTTTACTTTTGAGGCTCTTGGACTCGGAATGAGCCACTGCTGGGTTTCTACCTCCTTAGCTTGCAGATGGCTTATCATGGGACTTCACCTTGTGATCATGTGAGTTAATTCTTAATAAACTCCCATTCACATATACACCTACCCTATTAGTTCTGTGCCTCTGCAGAACCCTAATCCACCATCCTTTAATAGAAGAATATCAATATCATATTATAAAAAGAATACAAGAATACAAAATAATATATATTCCAAATTGTTGTATTCTTTATATATGTACAAAATATATATATTACACATAGATGTATGTGTGTGTATGTATTTCACCATTTTAGACAAATACAATCTGTTACCCACACTCACTGAAGTGGCTTAAAAAAAAATAGCTCCAGAACAGAGATGAAACAGCCTTGCATTGGCAAGAGGATAGTTTTTCTGTTAGGCAGGGGCTAGGCCAGGAATTCAGCTGACTGTGAGCCCATTTAAAGAGAACAAGGAGAACCAGGAAAGCTATGCAAGCCAGGTTTAGGCCTTTCTTTCCCCCCCCCATCTAAGTTTCAGATGGTATCTTAGTCCTGCAATTCTCCTCCTTTACCTTAAATTCAAGTTCGGGAAATTATAATTTGTTGCATTTTGCTGAAAGTTTCCATCACACTTTAAAATATTAATATTTGACCCTGAAGTCTTCCTTTTTATACTATAATTATTAGCAGGTATAAAGGAAGTCCCAGCATAGGTATTTGGAGGATCTAATTTTCACCATTCCATACTCTTCATGGGGAAGAAACAATAAGAGGTCAGAAATTGAGTCAAAAGAACAGAAAATGTAATAGAAGTTTTATTTTAATTCTAGTCTGCCCTGGTCTTTCTCCAGTATCTCCAGTTATCACTATCTGTTGTAGTCTCTCTGAGGTGTGAAATACTTGCCCCATCTTTCCAGAAATGAAGAAGAACCATCCTTAAATAACTGCATATTTAATCATGCCTAATGCTTACCACTAAAGTAATGTCAGAATTTACAAATTGCTCACACGTAGTAACACTGATCTCATTTTCTTTTTCTTTAATGTCTATTGTTCTCACCTTAGAAATCATAAAGAATGTTTTCTAGATTTAATGATTTCTGCAACATCTCATTTATTTCAGAGACATTAGAGTTAGTATCTATTTATTTCTTTATCCCTAGGTCCAAAGGAAATTAAGTGTTGTAAAAAAGGTAGATATAACAAGGAGAAATATTATTTTCTATATCCAATAAGCTCAGAGACAAGAACAACCTTTTCTTAACCTGTTATGGAAGGTCACGGCAAGTAGCCTTGCTAATGGGCAAATTGTTGAACTTTTAGGAAATGTTTAAAAGCACCGAGGTTTGGAGGGTTGAACTTCCAGAGACCATATAGATCTGCTGGCAGAATTTCTCAGGAGAGTGTGAATGTTAAAAGGGGAATTATGGATGTGACAAGCAGAGCACTTAGAGGTTTGATGTTTTCAACCCTTCAGAAAGGGTTTGATGCAATATTTGGCTACTAGAACACCTAGGAAAAGTCTGTACATGATCCTTTTCCATCCTAAGAGGAAAGTTTATTCTACATCAAAAAAGATTAGCAAAATCATTATATCATCTACAAATCTGCTGTGGCTGTCCGTCCCTTTTTTTTCCTGTTACATCAGAGAAAGTATCTCTTCTCAAGATCAATAATCAGTGCCTCTGAATGAGCTCCAGATCCCTTTCTTTCTCATCTTGTTAAATATTATTCATCAGCTATCTTTCTTGTATCTTCAACTTCTCCACCTAGACCAACTCATTCTTACCACAGCACCAATGGGTTCTAATGTTCTCACATCTTTAAAAACATCATTCTCCTTTGACCTCATATCTCCCCATCCTCTTCCGATTGCCATTCCTTTGCTCTCTCCCTGTCATACTTAAACTTCTTGAAAATATTGCCTCCAAACCCTGCATCAAAATTCTTACCTCCTATTCACTCTTCAAACTCCCTGATATTATTTCCATTCCTAAAATCACACTGAAATTAATTTTGCCAAGGAGGGCACAACTTTCACCTTGCAAATCTAATTGACTTCTTCTATCCTCATTCTTAAACTCTCACTAGCAGTCAACAGAACTGGCACTCAATCCTTTTTGAAACGTGGCTGCTAGTACTTCCTAGTGTCTTTAGCCAGCTACTTCTACTCTCCTGACTTCCAAAAGTTGAAGTTCTTCTGGGCACTATGTGGGACATCTTCCTGTATACACTCTTTATTAGGAGATTAAAATTTTCAGTACCATCATTGTGTCAGCAACATCTAAAACCTCCATCTCCAGCTTAGACCATTCTGAGGATCCCAAACTCACATACCGAATGATTTATTTAATATCTCTCCTTCTCCGATTGGATGTCTCATAAACAATCTAAATTTAATGTGCCCCAAACTCAAATTCTATACATTCCCTGCCTCCAAAATGCTCACTTCTTAGTCTTTCCTGTCTCTGAAAATGGCACCATGATCTACTCAGTGTCCACAAACAAGTGTTTGACACTTCCCTCTCTTTCAAACCCACAGCTAGTCTATACTCAAGCCCTGTCTGTTCCAACTACATACGTGTCTTGGATCACTCCATTGCTCTAGATTCTTTTCTAATTGAAAAAGAAATCACAGAAAATGTTGAACACATTCTCTTCTTTTTCCTATGTACTTTGAATTCCTTGGGAGAAGTCCAGTCTATTTTAAATAAATGATGTAAATAAATAAGTTCAATGCAACATATTAACCTTGAAGTTTTGGTTATCAGTGCTTTTCTCTATGGGGAACTCATATGCTGTTTCAAACTTCAAAGCTAGTTTTTGAGAGGAAGATATATTTTCTCATAGAACCCCAAAAGATTTGTATCAGAAATGAAGAAATGATTTCAGTTTTTTAAAGTTTCTTATATGGTGTCTTCAAAAAATAAATCTAGTTTTTTATTCAAAAGATGTCTGAATGTTACTTCATTCTACACAACATAAAATTATATATTACCCTTCACCTCCTGAAACTTTCTGCTAGATAGAATTAAGAGTCATTTACTCATCCCGAAGTAAAAGCAAGCCCTATGGGTCAAATTCCATCCACCTCTTCCCCTATGGAGGGTGAAGAGATTTCCCATCAAAGAAGGAAAGAAGGGAATGAAGGAAGGAAGAAAGGAAGGGGGGAAGAGAAAAGGAGAGGGAAGGAAGAGGAAGGAAGGAAGGGAGGGAGGGAGGAAGGGAGGGAGGGAGGAAGGGAGGGAGGGAGGAAGGGAGGGAGGGGAAAAAGGAAAAAAAGAAAAGTTTTATCTAATTAGCTAACCTCAAAAGCTAATAAGATCTTATTTCTTGTCAGTAAGAAATTTGAGAAATGGGATTTAAAAAGAAATAGCTAAGTTCATCTGCCACCATTAGGCACCTGAAATGAAAATGAAAGATTTGACTAATTTATTCAAGTCAAAAAATAAGGATCGCATTCTGCTTCCAAAGTACCATTGTGCTATGAACTGTACAATTCAAGTTCATTGCATGATGTAGAAGTGATCAGATTGAATTGTCTTCATTGTATGCCCTTAATCATAAAGAGTCTGTGTGCCTTTGAAAGAAGAAGAGTTTAGAATAACAAGAGCATGGAGACTTCTTTTATTTTAATGCATTCAGATGACTGAGTCACAGAAACTTGTTGAAGATATTTATTGAGCTGCTACCTCACATGAAGGACTTTTTGGAATTAATAGGCTCTGAGAGACCCAACTTGTCAGACCCCCAGTGGCTCAGAAGATTGTACATCTTTGTGAATATGACAAGACATCCAAGCACCCTGAACCTGAGACTGCAGGGGAACAAGAAGCATTGCTGATTTTTTCAACGCACGAGTATGCAGACTCCATGTGGACATGTGGACTGAGCAGATGGCAGCTGAGGATGGCACTTGCTTCCCATCCCTGAACATTCAGAGCTCAAAATATCCAAAAATTCTGAACAATTACAGAATTGATGAAAATGACACCATAATTTTAGAAGAGATTCATGGAGTGTAATAAATACAGATCATGCTAATGTTTGTGGTTGTCTAGAGGTAACATCCAAACAAGCAAGTGTCCACTCTATCACAGCATCGTTCAACCCCACAAGAAAAAAATCGGGTGGATTGTGACCACCAAGAAGATAAAGTATCCCTGGAAATGTAACTTAACTGATATTTAAATCCATTTGATCTCTTTGAAATATTTGGCTCTGAAAGTATTTTTCTTGCTGTAGTGAATTCTGCTGGTGTACTAGCCAGACCCCTTGGCAAGGACTGGTATGCTCATCCCCTAGTTGGTGTTGTTGTTGACTATTAATGGCATGGAACTAAAACCTTTCCCAAGTAATTGCCCTCAGCTGAGCAAGAGTTGCCTAACCTAGGAGGCTATGCACCCCCCACCCACACTCCTGGGGACAGATCACAGCTAATAACTTCCTAAGGGCAGAGATGGGCTTGTTTCAAGGAACAATTTAATATCACAATTCATGCCCTGCACAATTCCTCAGGGAATAGGCTAAAGCTAGACTTCATCTAAAACTGCATCTTAGTTTAAGTGCCTTCCACTCCCTATCCCATCCCTCACTCCTTTCCTCCTAAGAAAATAAATAATACCCACAAGAATTTGTCTCAAGACCTGCTTTTAGAAAATATGAACTAAAACAGTTGGTGCTAGGAGTGGTCCTAGGAAACAGTTTTAAGGTTAAGATGCTGAAATTGAATTATTTGCCAGCCAGCTGGACAAAGGGCCCATTACTTGTGGTAGTCAGAGTACTGATGATCCCTGGCAGGTTATAAATAAATTATACTTGTGATGAACTGGGACAGAATATAAGCAAGAGGAAAAACACTGGCTCATGCCACATTTCTGGTGTTTGAGGGGAACAAAGGAAATAATCATTATAAGGGTTGTGGAATTAGGAGGCTATTGCCATAGAAGCTTTGAGAAAGGAAAAGGGCAGGATCGGGGCAATCAATCAGCAATTCAAAGCAAAGTGTTAAAGTGAGAGGACCCCTTTAGAGACATTGAAAGAAACACTCATATGAGATGTCCCAGTGCTAGGGTAAATCCACACATTGTTAAGCTATTGCCTGAAGTTACCTAAACCATCAGGACAATCTACAGGCTATCACGCTGCCCTATTATATTGATGACATCCTGTTATTTATACCTACAAACAAAAAGTGTCAAGTACTTTTTTTTTGTTTTTTGGAGACATTGTCACTCTGTCGCCCAGGCTGGAGTGCAGTGGCGCAATCTCTGCTCACTGAAAGCTCCACCTCCCGGGTTCACGCCATTCTCCTGCCTCAGCCTCCCGAGTAGCTGGGACTACAGGTGCCCGCCACCACGCCTGGCTAATTTTTTGTATTTTTAGTACAGACAGGGTTTCACCGTATTAGCCAGGATGGTCTCGATCTCCTGACCTCGTGATCCACCCGCCTCGGCCTCCCAAAGTGCTGGGATTACAGGTGTGAGCCACCGCGCCCAGCCAAAGTGTCAAGTACTTTGGATACCTTGGTAAAACACACCAGATAGTGGGAGATAAACACAACACGATTCTGAAGGCTGATTCGTTAATGAAATTTTCAGGAGTTTGATGATGTGAGGCATGCCACGACATTTTTTTCTCCTAAAGGGCAAAATTATTGCACCTTGTACCTCATATCTTAATAAAGATACACACTTAGTAGACGTGACTAGACTCTGGAGGGGTGGCATATCAACACTTGAATTAATGTTCTGACCCAGTCATGGGGTCGGGGGAGATACAGAAGGCAGCTACTTTTTGAGTGGGACCCAAATCAAGAAAAGAGTATTAAATCCAATGCAGGCTATGATACAAGCAGCCTGACTATTTGGGCCACATGACCCAGCAGATTCCAGATACTAGAATAATTTGCGCTAGGAAAAGGTACCATGTGGTGTCTGTACCAAGCCCCAAAAGTAGGTTCACATGAAGATTCCTGGAGTTCTAAAGCAAGATGAAATCATTTCCAGCAAAGAACTATACACAACGTATGAAGGAGTTCTTGCCATACTGTCAGGCCTTGGTAAAGAAAAAACATCTGACTACAAGATATCAAATCACCATGTAGCTATAACTACCCAAAATAAGCTGTGTATGTCAAATACAGCAAGTCATGTGGTTGAGTGGGATGAGAAGCACCAGGATCAGGCTCAAGCAGGTTCAAAGGGCATAACTAAGCTGCACAAGGAGATACATAGATCCTTATATCACTCACCACCGTGACAGTGATGCCACTTGTTCAGATCACAGCTATTCTCTCATGGGGAGTTCCTTGTAACTGCTGACAGAGGAAGAAATAATCTGGACTTGATTCACAGGTGAGCCAGCCCAGTACATGGATGCAATCCCAAAATGGATTGCTGCCACAACTACGAAGTGGCTGTGAAAGACGATGGTGAAGGGAAATTCTCCCAGTGGACAGAACTTCAAGTGTGCACCTGATCTTCTACTTTGTGTTGAGAGAAAAGTAACCCAAGATAAAGACATACATAAACTCAATAGCAATGATGAATGGCTTAGCTGGTTCAGCAGAGATCTAGAAGGATCAAGATGAAATATTTGGGACAAGGAGATTTGGGAGGAGCCATGTGGGAGAACTTACAGGAATAGGCTTAAAATGTGAAGAACTTTGTATCATGTACTATTGCACACTAGAGAGCAAATACTGCACAAGAGGCACTAAATAATCAAATGGAAAGGTTATGCAAGGAAAAAAGACAGAAAGAAGAAAAGAACAGTTATGCCTTAGCCAGTTGTTATCAGCCAAACTCCTTTAGCCAACCTAGTATTTGCACAATGGGCTTATGGAGAGACTAGTCATGGTGACAGAGATGGAGGCAATGCACAGATTCTCTTTAATCAAAGCTGATCTAGCTTCTGCTGCTGCTGAATGTCTGATCTGCTAGCGGCAGAGACCAATGTTAGGCTTCTAATACAGTACCACTCCTTCAGGGCACTTCTTTCTGCTCCCTTCATTCTGTTACACTCCTACCCCAAACTAAATGCCCTATGGTATGGATGCTGGTTATTTCAAAACATGCTTTCAACACCTAGAACAAGCTACCTGATGTTTTAAAAGTAATTATTTATCACATATAAGGGAGTTTCAATAAAGCTAGCAGTGGATTTCTTGGCAGAAATGTTACAGGCCAGGAGAGATGATGTATTCAAAGTGCTTAAGAAAAAAAAAGCTGCCAACCCAGAATATTTTACTTGGCAAAGCCATATTTCAGAAATGAAGAAAAAATAAACACTTTCCCAGAAAAACAAAAGCTGAAGGAGTTCATCACTACCAGGCCAGTCTCACAAAAATTGCTAAAAGGAGTTCTTCAAGCTGAAAGAAAAGAATACTAATCAGTAACATGAAAACATATGAAAGTATAAAACTCACCAGTGAAAGTAAATACACAGTCAAATTCAGAATACTCTTATACTGTAGTGGTGACCTATAAATCACTTTTATTTTTACTAGGAAGGTTAAAATACAAAACTGTTAGAAAATAATAATAGCTACAATAAGTTAAGAAATACACAATATAAAAAATATAAATTGTGTTAAAAAATGTGAGGATAAAACTGTGGAGGTTTTTTATATGATCAAAGTTAAGTTGTTATAAATTTAAAATATCCTGTTATAACAATAACATGTTTTATATAAGCTTCATGTTAACCATAAGCAAAAAGCTATAGCAGACACACAAAAGATAAAAAGGAATCAAAACATACCTCCAGAGAAAGTCACCTAATCACAAAGGAAGATAGCAAAAGAGGAAGAAAATAAACAAAGGATGTACAAAACAACCAGAAAACAATTAATAAAATGACAGCAGCATGTCCTTACCTATCAATAATTACCCTGAATGTAAATGGATTAAATTATCCAATGAAAAACACAGAGTGGCTGAATGGCCTTTAAAAAAAAAAAAAAAAAAGGAAAACAAGCCCCAACTATATACTGCCTATGAGAGATTCATTTCAACTTCAAGGACACACAGAGATTGAAAGTAAAAGAATGGAAAGATATCCCACACAAATGAAAACCAAAAGAAAACAGGAATAGCTATACTTATTTTAGATAAAATAGACTTTAAGTCAAAAACTGTAAAACAAGACAAAGAAGGTCATTATATAATGATAAAGGGATCAATTCAGCAAGAGGATATAACAATTGTGAATATATATGCACCCAATATCGGAGCACTTAAATATATAAAGCAAATATTAATAGATCTGAAGAGAGAGGTAGACTGCAATACAATAATAGGAGGGGAATTCAATACTCGTCTTTCAACAATAAACAGATCATCCAGACAGAAAATCAATAAGGAAACATTGGACTTGAACTATACTTTAGACCAAATAGACCTAACAGACATATAGAGAACATTTCATCCAACAGCAGCAGAATTCACATTATTCTCAAGTGTACATAGAACATTCTCCAGAATAGATATGTTAGGCCACAAAACAAGTCTTAACAATTTAAGAAAATTAAAATCATATCAAGTATCTTTTCTGGACACAATGGCATGAAATAAAATTTTAAGGAAAATTCACAAAGAGCTAGAAATAAACACTATACTCCTAAACAACCAATGGGTAGAAATTCAAAAGAAAAATTTTAAATATCTTGAAATAAACAAAAATGGAAATACAACATACCAAACCTTATGGGATACAGCAAAAGCAGTTATTACAGGAAAGTTTCTAGCTCTAAATGCCTACACATCAAAAAAGAAGAAAGATCTCAAATAAACAACCTGATATTACACTTTAAGCAACTAGAAAGAGAACAAACTAAGCCAAAGTTAGTAGAAGGAAGAAAATAATAAAGATTAGAGCAGAAATAAATGAAATACAGGCCAAAAAACATAAGAAAAGATCCACGAAACTGAGTTGGTTTTTTGCAAATATAAAAAAAGTCAATAAACTCCTAACTAGACTAAGAATACAGAAGACTCAAATCAGAAATGAAAGACGAAATATTATACCCCAGAAATACAAAGGATCATAAGAGACCACTATGAATAATTATAGGCCAACGAATTGGATCACCTAGAAAAAAATGGATTAATTTCTACACATACCAAAGCTAAACATGAAGAAATGAAAAATATGAACAGACCAGTAATAAGTGACAAAGACCGAGTCAGAAGTAAAAGTCTCCCATCAAAGATACACTCAGGACCTGATGGCTTCACTGCTCAGTGCTACCAAACATTTAAATAACTAATACCAATCCTCCTCAAACTCTTCTAAGAAATTGAAGAGGAGGGAATACTTCCAAACTCGTTTCATGAGATCAGTATTACCATGATACCAAAGCCAGATAAGGATACCATAAGAAAAGAAAATTATAGGCCAATATCCTTGATGGAAATAGATGCAACAATTCTCAAAAAATACTAAAAGAACATTAAAATAATAACAATATTAAAAGGATCATTCATCATAATTAAGTGGGATTTATCCCTGGATACAAGGATGATGCAACATTTGCAAATCAATGTTATGTACTGTGATACACTACAGTAACAGAAAGAAGGGGAAACGAATATGATTATCTACATAGATGCAAAAAAATGCATTTGTCAACATTTAACATCCTTTCATGAAAAAAATTCTCAAGGTAGTTGGAGAACAAACATACCTCAATACAATAAAGGCCATATATAACAAGCCCACTGCTAACATATACTCAAGGCTGAAAAGTTGCAAGCCTTTCCTCTAAGATCAGGAACTGATATGGTTTTGTTGTGTCCCCACCCAAAATCTCATCTTGAATTGTAATCCCATAATCCCCACGGGTCAAGGGCAGGACCAGGTGGAGATAATCAGATCATAAGGGCAGTTTCCCCCATTCTATTCTTGTGATAGTGAGTGAGTCTCATGAGATCTCATGGTTTTATAAGCATCTGGTATTTCCCCTGTGTGCACTCATTCTCTCTCCTGCTACCCTGTGAAGAGGTGCCTTCTGCCATGATTGTAAGTTTCCAGAGTCCTCCCCAGCCCTGCAAAACTGTGAATCAATTAAACCTCTTTTCTTTATAATTACTCAATCTCAAGTATTTCTTTGTAGCAGCATGAGGATGGACTAATACAGGAACAAAACGAGGATACCCACTCTCACCACATCTATTCAACATAGTATGGGAAGTCATAGGGCAATTAGTCAAGAGAAAGAAAAAAAGGTATCCAAATCAGAAAGAAAGAAGTTAAATTGTCTCTGTTTGTAGACCCCATGATTTTATATATAGAAAACCCTAAAGACTCCACCAAAAAAACAGAATAAATTTAGTAAAGTTTCATAATACAAAATCAACATTAAAAAATCAGTAGCATTTCTATTTACTAACAGTAAACTCTCTGAAAAAGAAACCAAGAAAACAATCCCATTTACAATAGCTATTTATAATAGCTACCAAAAATACTAAATACTTAGAAATAAAATCAATCAAGGAAGTGAAAGATCTGTACACTGAAAACTATAAAACACTGATGAAATAAATTAAAGACACAAATAAATGGAATTATATCCTGTGTTCATGGATTGGAAGAATATTGTTAGAATGTTTATACTACCCAAAGAAATCTACAGATTCAATGTAATCCCTATCAAAATCCCAATGACATGTTTCATATGGACAAAATAATCCTACAATTTGTATGAAAAGATACTAAAAGCCAAAGCAATCTTGAGCAAAAAGGACAAAGCCAGAACCATCACATTATCTGATTTCAAAATCTACCACAAAGCTCTAATAATCAAAACAGCATGGTGCTGGCATAAAAACAGATGCATAGACCAATGGGACTGAATAGATAGTTCAGAATTACATAAATCCATGCATTCAGAATCCATTCATTTTTGATAAACATGCCAAGAACACACAATGGAGAAAGGAAAATTTCTTTAATAAATGCTACTGGGAAAACCAGATATCCACATGCAGAAAAATGAAATTAAACCCTCAGCTTACCCCAAGTACAAAAAGCAACTCAAAATGGATTAAATGCGCAAATATAAGATGTGAAACTGGAAAATGACTGGAAGAAATACAGGGGAAAAGCTCCACAACATTAGTCTGAACAATAATTTTTTTCTACATGACCCCAAAAACACAGGCAACAAAAGCAAAAATAGACAAATAGAATTATATCTAATAAACTTCTGCACAACCAGGGACACAAACAACAGAATGAACAGAAACCCTATAGAATGGGAGAAAATACTTAACTATATACCTAAAATTGGTATTAATATCCAAATACAGAGGGTCCCCAACTTATGATAGCTCGACTTACCATTGTTCAGCTTTACAATGGTGTGAAAGCAATAGGCATTCAGTAAAAAAAAAAAATACTTCTAGTACCCTTACAATCATTCTATTTTTCACTTTCAGTACAGTATTCAATAATTTATGAGATATTCCATATGTTATTATAAAATAGGCTTTGTGTTAAATGACTTTGCCCAACTGTAAGCCAATGTAAGTGTTCTGAGCACGTTTAAGCTAGGCTAGGCTAAGCTGTGGTGTTTGGTAGGTTAGGTGCATTAAATGTATTTTCAACTTAGGACCCAGTGGGTTTACTGGGACGTAACTCCAGTAAGTCAAGGAGCATGTATGTGTAAGGAACTCAAACAATTTAATAGCAAACAAACAAATAGCATGATTAAAAAATGGGCAAAGAACCTGAATAGGCGTTTCTCAAAAGAAGACATACAAGCAGCCAACACATACATGAAAAAATGCTCAACATCTCTATCAGAGAAATGCAAATTAAAATTACAATAAGATATCATCTTTCACTTGCTAGAATGGCTTTATCAAAAGAGGAAAGACAAGTGTTGGTCAGGATATGGAGAAAAAAGAAAACTTGTACATTCTTGATGGAAATGTGAATTCTGATAGCCTTTAAGGAAAAGATTATGGGAAGTCCTCCAAAAATTAATAAAAGAGCTACATTATGATCCAGCAATCTTACTACCAGGTACATATTCAAAGGAGATGAAACAAATATATCAAAGAGATAGTTGTACGCTCATGTTCATTGCAGAATGAGTTACAATAGCCAAGATATGGAATCAACCTAAATGTCCATCAACAAAAAATAAAGAAAATACGGCATATATACAAAATGGAATACTAGTCAGAACACACACAAAAAAAGGAAATCCTAACATTTGTGACAGGATTTTGGATGAACCCAGAGGACATTATGTTAAATGAAATAAGCCAGAAAGACAATTACCATATGATCTCCACTTATGTGTAGAATCTTAAAGGTCAAACTCACAGAAGTAGAGAGTAAAATGGTCGTTACCAGAAGTGAGGGTTCAGGGGATTAGGGAGATGTTGGTCAAAGGATAAAAAATTTCAGTTAAACAAGAGAAATAAGTACAACATTGTGACAATAGTTAATAGCAATGCACTGTATGCTTCAAAAATGCTCAGAGAAGCCAGGTGCAGTGGCTCATGCCTGTAATCCCAGCATTTTGGGAGCCTGAGGCAGGTAGATCACTTGAGGTCAGGAGTTTGAGACCAGCCTGGCCAACATGGTGAAACCCCGTCTCTACTAAAAATACAAAAATTAGCCAGGCGTGGTGGTGTCTGTAATCCCAGCTACTCAAGAGGCTGAGGCAGGAGAATCGCTTGAACCTAGGAGGCAGAGGCCGCAGTGAGCCAAGATGGCACCACTGCACTCCAGCCTGGATGACAGAGCGAGATGCCGTCTCATTAAAAAAAAAAAAAAAAAAAAAAAAAGAAAGAAAGAAAAATGCCCAGAGAGCAGATTTTTTAAGTATTATCACCACAAATAAATATGTGAAGTAATTATTAGCTTGATTTCACCATTCCACAATGTATGCAGATTTCAGAACATCATATGGTGCGCCAAAAATGTGTAACATTTTTATATGTAAATCAAAAAAATAAATATTTGGATAAAGGGGGGAATTAATTAGTATTTTTTTAAATGAATAAATCCATTATATTCCTAGCTGCAGGATTATGTGCTGTGTGTACATGGGAGCAAGAGGAGTTAATATGGGATTTTTTTTCTTTGTTTTCTTGCCTCGAATGTAGTTGTGTCAGATCATGGTTCCTGGTTGCAGCTATCTTGTCACCCGAGGCAACAAGCATTAGGAAAGCAATGCATCTTGCTCAGTATGGCAGGGCAAGAGGGCATGAACAGCCTGGGTCTTTAATAATGTTACTGAACTGCTGCATCTGACCTGAAATCACCTACACCAGAATTCTTTATATGTAAGATAATGATGTTCTTAGTGCTTATGTTACAAGGTTCAAGCTTGAACATTGGATATTCTCTAACTTGTTTCTGAATAAACCCTCTCAAGCTCTTAAGTACAGTACATTATTTATTAGAATTTTAAAACACTTAATTTTTTTTAGAAACCATATCTATAGTAAAAGCATAAAAATACATATGAAAGGGATGCATAATTATTTTGAAATAGTGGCTCCTCTAGGTGGAGGGAAATTATATCAGGGAGAAGTACAAAAGGAGACTTCATCTGTATCTATAATGCATAATTTATTTCCTTTTCTAAAATCTTGAAGTAAATATACCATCCGTCAAAATCTGTCAAGGATGGAGATGGGGCACTTACATTCTTTCTCCTTTTTCTCTGTGTTTGAAATGCTTCAAGATAATAAAATATAATTTTTTTTCAAGGCAAGAGATGACAAGATACTTTCCCAAAGTCAAGACCTTTTTATACTCTCATGGCAGAGAGGTGTCTACCCCTTCACCCATTCCCCTCACCACCCCTCCCTCTTCCTCTGTGTCCGGGTCTTGAGAAGAAGGACAAGGGTAGACTGTAACTAGAGTCATATAGTGATGTCGCTGGAAAGCAGGCAGCCTGCATTCTAAGGACCACATCAAAGAGAGAATCTTGGAGCAATCCATAATCCTTCCCTTTAGCCGAAGTGCTAGGAGCCACAAATTCTCTTTCTCCCTGGACCACCATTATTCACCTAACAGGCCTCTAAATGCTTGATTTAACTATGCAAAAACACTACTAATTATATTCATTTATGTGACTGACTTACCATTTTAATCTAATTGCCATGCAGCAAAATAACTGTTAAAGCATATCATTAAACTACTTTAATAATTATAGAGAGGTTTGCTTGTCCTCCTAGTTCAATCTTAAGCTCTAGGGCAGGAACCTCACCCCCTACCTTTTGTACATTCTTAAATTAGCTGGGAAGGAGAGTGTGGAAATACTGGCAGACTAGCCATCTTGTCAGAATCCTGGGTCTGCTGAACAGCTGAGATTTCTAGCAACAGCTCCATAACCTTCCTTGGGTATTTTCACTATTTTAGTGAGTTCAGGCTGCTGTAACAAATTACCATAGACTGAGTGGTTTAAACAACAAAATTTGTCTCTCGCAGTTTTGAAGCCTGGGAAGTTGAAATCAGGGTGCCAGCAGGGTTGGGTTCTAAGGAGGGCTGACTTCTCCTTGTAAACTCACATGGCAGAAAGAGATCCAACTAGCTCTCTGGGCTCTTCATATGATAGCACTAATCCTATATATGAGGACACCACCCTCATGACCTAATTACCTCCCGAAGGCCCCACCTCTGAATGCCGTCACATGGGGGATTAGATTTCAACATACGAATTCTGGGGGGCACATTCTATCTGTAACTTTCAGCACCCATTCTGCTCACAGTCCAGAACATTCAACATACACTGTCCACACAGCGAGCATTTCTCCTCTACTTCATTCCAATTCTTTCCTCAGGGACTTCCTTTCACATTACTCACATCTGCCACACCAGATCCAACTTTTCCCATTCAACCAATCTCCTCTGAAAACTACCTTATATCCACCTCATCTTTATTCTTTCTACCCACCCCTGGCTCTCCCTCAGGACCTGCCTTCTGTCCCTCTGAGATCACAATTCAGTTGGGAGTCATTATCTAACCTCATTTCTCATCTTGCTCCTCATTTTTGTTTCTTCAAGAGCTTGACCCCTTGGCCAGGTGTGATTGCCCATGTCTATAGCCTAAGCACTTTGAAGACTGAGGCAGGAGGAGCCCCAGGAGTTGGAGACCAGCCTGGGCAAGATAGCAAGATTCCACCTCTACAAAAACATTAAATAATTAATTAATTATTTAACTAAACTAACTTGACTTCTTGAAGTCACAGTGTCTTTCAATGGCTTCTCTCATGAATATCATTCTTCTCCCAATATCTGCCAGATCAAAGAGTGGGAAAGCCAGGTCCAGTGGTGTACACCTGTAGTTCCAGTTACTCAGGAGGCTGAGGCAGGAAGATTGCTTGAGTCAAGGAGTTTGAGTTTAGCCTGGGCAACACAGTGAGACCCCATCTCAAATTAACTAATTATATGTTTTAAAAATCAAGCAATTACCTTAAAATGATAGTGGCTTGAGAAGAGGATACACTGATTACACTGATTTGATCACTGTGTATTATACGTATCAAACCATCACTACATACCTGATATGGTTTGGCTATGTGTCCCCACCCAAATCTCATCTCAAATTGTAATCCTCACGTGTCACAGGAGGGGCCTGGTGGAGGTTAATTGGATCATGGGGATGGTTTTCCCCATGCTGTTCTCATGATAATGAGTTCTCGAGAAATCTGAGGGTTTAAAAATGTTTGACAGTTTCTCCTTTTGCTCTCTTTCTCCTGCCACCATGTAAGATGTGCCTTGCTTCCCCTTCGCCTTCTGCCAAGACTGTAAATTTCCTGAGGCCACCCCACCCATGTGGAACTGTGAATCAATTAAACCTCTGTTGTTTATAAATTATCCAGCCTCCGGGGAGGGGCGCCTGCCATTGCCCAGGCTTGATGAGGTAAACAAAGCAGCCGGGAAGTTCGAACTGGGTGGAGCCCACCACAGCTTAAGGAGGCCTGCCTGCCTCTATAGGCTCCACCTCTGGGGGCAGGGCACAGACAAACAAAAAGACAGCAGTAACCTCTGCAGATTTAAATGTCCCTGTCCAACAGCTTTGAAGAGAGTAGTGGTTCTCCCAGCACACAGCTGGAGATCTGAGAACAGGCAGACTGCCTCCTCAAGTGGGTCCTGCACCCCCAAGCAGCCTAACTGGGAGGCACCCCACAGTAGGGGCAGACTGACACCTCACACGGCTGGGTACTCCTCTGAGACAAAACTTCCAGAGGAACGATCAGACAGCAGCATTTGCAGTTCACCAAGATCAGCTTTTCTACAGCCACCGCTGTTCTGCAGCCACCGCTGCTGATACCCAGGCAAACAGGGTCTGGAGTGGACCTCTAGCAAACTCCAACAGACCTGCAGCTGAGGGTCCTGTCTGGTAGAAGGAAAACTAACAAACAGAAAGGACATCCACACCAAAAACCCATCTATACATCACCATCCTCAAAGACCAAAAGTAGATAAAACCACAAAGATGGGGGAAAAACAGAGCAGAAAAACTGGAAACTCTAAAAAGCAGAGCGCCTCTCCTCCTCCAAAGGAACGCAGTTTCTCACCAGCAATGGAACAAAGCTGGACGGAGAATGACTTTGACGAGTTGAGAGAAGAACTCTTCAGAAGATCAAACTACTCCGAGCTACAGGAGGAAATTCAAACCAATGCCAAAGAAGTTAAAAACTGTGAAAAAAAATTAGACGAATGTTTAACTAAAATAACCAATGCAGAGAAGTCCGTAAAGGAGCTGATGGAGCTGAAAGCCAAGGCTCCAGAACTACATGAAGAATGCAGAAGCCTCAGGAGCTGATGCGATCAACTGGAAGAAAGGGTATCGCTGATGGAAGATGAAATGAATGAAATGAAGTGAGAAGGGAAGTTTAGAGAAAAAAGAATAAAAAGAAATGAACAAAGCCTCCAAGAAATATGGGACTATGTGAAAAGACCAAATCTACGTCTGATTGGTATACCTGAAAGTGATGGGGAGAATGGAACCAAGTTGGAAAACACTCTGCAGGATATTATCCAGGAGAACTCCCCCAATCTAGCAAGGCAGGCCAACATTCAGATTCAGGAAATACAGAGAATGCCACAAAGATACTCCTCAAGAAGAGCAAGTCCAAGACATATAATTGTCAGATTCACCAAAGTTGAAATGAAGGAAAAAATGTTAAGGGCAGCCAGAGAGAAAGGTCGGGTTACCCGCAAAGAGAAGCCCATCAGACTGACAGCTGACCTCTCGGCAGAAACTCTACAAGCCAGAAGAGACTGGGGGCCAATATTCAACATTCTTAAAGAAAAGAATTTTCAACCCAGAATTTCATATCCAGCCAAACTAAGCTTCATAAGTGAAGGAGAAATAAAATACTTTACAGACAAGCAAATGCTGAGAGATTTTTGTCATCACCAGCCCTGCCCTAAAAGAGCTCCTGAAGGAAGCACTAAACATGGAAAGGAACAACCAGTACCAGCCACTGCAAAAACACGCCAAAATGTAAAGACCATCAAGGCTAGGAAGAAACTGCATCAAATAACGAGCAAAATCACCAGCTAACATCATAATGACAGGACCAAATTCACACATAACAATATTAACTTTAAATGTAAATGGGCTAAATGCTCCAATTAAAAGACACAGACTGGCAAATTGGATAAAGAGTCAAGACCCATCAGTGTGCTGTATTCAGGAAACCCATCTCACGTGCAGAGACACACATAGGCTCAAAATAAAGGGATGGAGGAAGATCTATCAAGCAAATGGAAAACAAAAAAAGGCAGGGGTTGCAATCCTAGTCTCTGATAAAACAGACTTTATACCAACAAAGATCAAAAGAGACAAAGAAGGCCATTACATAATAGTAAAGGGATCAATTCAACCAGAAGGGCTAACTATCCTAAATATTTATGCACCCAATACAGGAGCGCCCAGATTCATAAAGCAAGTCCTTAGTGACCTACAAAGAGACTCAGACTTCCACACAATAATAATGGGAGACTTTAACACCCCACTGTCAACATTAGACAGATCAAGGAGACAGAAAGTTAACAAGGATACCCAGGAATTGAACTCAGCTCTGCACCAAGCAGACCTAATAGACATCTACAGAACTCTCCACCCCAAATCAACAGAATATACATTTTTTTTCAACACCACACCACACCTATTCCAAAATTCACCACATAGTTGGAAGTAAAGCACTCCTCACCAAATGTAAAAGAACAGAAATTATAACAAACTGTCTCTCAGACCACAGTGCAATCAAACTAGAACTCAGGATTAAGAAACTCACTCAAAACCGCTCAACTACATGGAAACTGAACAATCTGCTCCTGAACGACTACTGGGTAGTTCTTTCTTTATAGCAGCGTGAAAACAGACTAATACAGTACCCCCTGAATGTGTACAATTACTTGTCAATTTTAAAAAATAATTTTAAAAAAAAGAGTGGTGCAGTAGAGGAAGAGGGAGCAGCCTTCTCATTTACTAAGGTCACTTCTGCAACTACATCGTAGAGCCACCCTCTCTTCTTAATTCTAATGGGTTAACGTCAATTTGTCTGTTCTAAAATTTTCAAGTCACAGTGGGTATTGGTTGCCATTTCCCCCTTGGCCTGTACATCAGATTTGTTTCCTCTGTTCTCCTAAGCTTCTGATTCACATTCTTCCTCTACACTCTATCATCTGGTTTTATACTTAAAAAGTCACCATCCTTAGACTCCTTGACATTTTGAAACTCCTGAATGCCAGATGTTATGTGAAACTCTGGAGAAATAGTAGCAAGCAAGCCTCACATGCCTCCTGCCTTCACAGAGTTCCACGATCTGGTGAAAGTGCCAGATATTTAAACCCATGGATGTGTGCACACAAAATAACAATTCTCTCAACTGTTATGAAGAAAAGTCACAGAGCACTACAAAAGCATGTAAGAGCGAGGCAAAACCTATTGTGTTAGGACAGGGAAGGCTTCTGTGAGCTAACCTGAAGGATGAGTAGGGGTGAGCCAGATGAAAAGGCGAGAGAAAAACATTCTAAGCAGAGACTGCCACTCAGTCCATCCCAGTTTTCCCAACATCTTAACACTGTATAATGACTATGCTGGATTTTCTCCATCCAGGATCCATGGTTAGACATGTTAATATGCCTTCTTTAGCAACCCAGATTCCCTCACCTTTTTCCATACCCACCTGCTCATTCTCAATCATACATTCTAGGTCACTGACACAATTCATTCTGTTACCTTTTGTTCCTAGAATAACTGAACAATACAAAATTGTCATTTTTGTAGGTCAAGGGTTAGCAAATATCACAAATTTCAGAAATAACAGATATTTTATATGGTTTAAACGAATATTTTATTGATAAACTTATAAGCTAGTTGATCATCATTATCATCACTTCTAGCTACAATATCTCCCTTTAAATTTGTATTGTAACCTTACACTGAGTGCATACCCATCTTGGTCATTAAGACTTCCAGGTAAAAAATGTTTGTAACCAAAAATGGTCACCCATATTACTTCATAACCAGTAAATGCTTTATCTTTAACCTATCCCCTTCTATTGCCGCTCAAAAAAATTTATATATCAATTTATTTATATATATATATATATGTTTATATATATATATCAACAAACTGTTTCCTTCTCCTCTGTAGAATAGCACTACAGATAATGATAAACCATTATTCAGTCATTTTTCTGTCACCCTTCTTAATACAGCTACTCTGGAATGGCTCTACAAATACTACACTTGCGGACTCTGCACAAAATGTGCAAAGAGTATACAAGGTAATACAATTTACGTAAGGTTTTCACATACTTTATTGCACTTAACACATTATCCCATGAGTTATGTAACAGATAACGTTGTCTCCAATTCACAGATGGAAAACCTGAGTCTCAGAAATGACAAGGGTTTATTATATAGGCAATTGAGAACTGTAAAGTCAACCTAAGGCTCACTTTCAATTCTAACTGTATGATCTTTCTATGTCTTCTCACCTTCTCTTGGTTTATGTCTTTCAGGGGGATGGGAGGGGCAATTGAAGCAAGTCAGCACACCTTATGAAAGCAAATTCTTTGGCTTTCTTGAATTAGATAGGTAGACTAGGTATGCTAGAATAGACTAGGTAAGCTAGGGCTACTCAGAGCCTCTAGGCATTACACTTGTCCACTGTCACCAGCTGTCATTACCATTGCCCTGACTCCCTGCTCTATTGGTCAACCTCTTACTGCTCTCCATATTCTCCAATGGCTTCTTAACTCTTGGGGGAGTGGGAAGGGAGAAACTTGGAAATGATAAGGCTTACACCCAAATATGGAAGAAAGTGATTGGAGAAAGAACAATATGGAGGGGAGATGAAGAGCACAGTGCAACAGCCAACAGCACACACAGTATTTATGTTCTCTGCTAGGATTTTACCCTCTTACCTCTCCCCCTCCTCTCAGACGTTAAAAAAAAGCTCTCTTGCACATATCTCCCCTTAAAAATGTCAGATGCTTCTGAAACAAACAGCTATATAGCCTGATAATTTCAAAGTCACATGTAAGGAGAAAGGATTGCTATGTCTTCCCTCATATGAATTGGGTCCCCTTACTATGCATTCAACAGCCACCCATACTTGCTCTCCATTTTCAGAGGCCTGGGCATGCTATATCTTTGAGAAAGGGAAGAGAACAAATGCTTAATTAAACAGCTATTATGTGCCAGGTATTGTGCTAGGAATTTTACATAATGATATTTTCTCTGGAAAGTAACAATAAGGAAGGGGAAGAAGAACAGGAGGAGAAGGTGGGGCTCCAGCTGGTGGTATCTGTTCCATCAGGGAAAAAGGAAGGGGAGAATTTGTGTTTTGATTTTTCATTTGTCCAAATACTATGCAGGGATATGATTTTCTAAAGACGAATATAGTGACCAGGTGGAACAAGGGACAAATCTGGGCAGCTGTCTCAGCTGAAGAAAATACCTGTAAATTTGCCACCTCCTTTCACCCTCTCATTCCACCCTTTCTCCCCTCCCTACCTTAAGATGAAATGATCTGGGACAAACTAATTGAGAAAACTAGTAGTGCATGCCTTCGGGAGGTTTTATTAATGGAACCAGACACACTGCTATAACAGAATGTACGACTGCTCTTTTACATTGATCTAATTAGAACATTTACATACTGAATGCCTCCTGGACAATTCCCTACCAATGACACTTACTGTGTGCACCAGGCAAGACTACTCTTTAGGTGAAATTGAACAAAGAAGTCATCAAGTCTCCTTTTTCTCTAGGAAAAATAACATTGTCAAGGTTATTAACAGTCAATAAGCTGTCATAGGCTCAGCATGGATGGGGATATTGGGTTTCCTTGTGCTTATGAAAGATGGGAAAATTCAAAGTTCTTTTCACCCTGACAAGGAAAATACCCAACATGAGGAGAAGCAGCAGCTATATGATTCTGAGCACAGAACAGGAGTAAGAATAGGGTCATGCTGTACTGATTATCTGCTAATAAAATGCAAAAATGTTAGATAATTTCATCAATATCTAGTTAATACTAATATAGTTAATATTTCATGACTGGGTGGTATTTTATAATGATAAATATTTTTATAGATCTTAGCTCTTTTTATTCTCATATCAACTGTATGAAATCAGTGATTGGTTTTACAGATGAGATATGGGAAATGGAACACATGGCCAAAGTCACTCATGGCATTAGAGGCAGAGCAGGCCCAGAACAACTCCCAATTCAAGCTCTCTTTCATATATATATGTGGAAAAAATATTTTCCATGTTTGATGTCTCTACCATTTTTAATACATTCCTCCTACGAACCCTGCCACTCACCCTTCTTCCCCCCGCCAAAAAACAAACAAACAATTTTTTGTAATGTTCTTCATTGTCTGAGCTTCCATGAGGTGGGAGATGGAATCTTTGTATAAATTTAGTACAACATAATATTTACAACACATTGATTGGTGGTTCATAATAGGGGTTATCTGAAAAGGGACCCAAAGAAAAAACACAAATTTTTTCAGAACCCCCATTGCAAAGGGAAATTAAATTGAAAGCCACTATTTAGATACTATCCTGAAGGGAACTGCTTCTATGTCCCAGTTTTAGACAAGATTTCAAGGTTCTATAAAGTTCAGAAATATGGTGATATGAGTAAAAATAGATAGTTGCATAAACTAATACATGCAATGCTAAAAAGGGAAAATAATTATACATTTCTTTGCCTTCTCTCTACATTCTGCTTTATTCTCTTCTTTAGTCCTCATCTCTATTCACAAAAGATAGGAAGCTAACCCACTTAGAATGAGATTAAGTTAAAATTTTTCATAAAATGATTGAAGCACAACCTCGTATCCCTAAACTAAAGAAATATCAAGCATCTTCTCTGAAAAAAAAAAAAAAAAACCCAGCTCACATTCAAAAGAGAGATCACAAGAAAGATATTTCCCTAGTCAAAAGGCATTAGTATGCAAAATATATTAAGTACTGGAATCACATTAAAGAGATGGAAGACCTGATCAAAACAAGGCCGTTTATATTGTTGACCAACAGCTGAACGAACATTGTTTCTGACCATGATGAGCTTTTTATGGATAGTCAATGCTCACAATGTTGGAGAAACAGATCGTTCAGACATAAGCCAGACATTTACGGAGAAGCCATTTATCCCAGATGCTCTTAGTTTCCTATTGAAAATTTTTCACCAGTGGCTCAATAATTATGCTGTTGCATACACTCTGCAAGCTAGACATATGTGTTTCTTTATGAGACCTTGAGGCCTTGTCTGGGCAGCACATTCAGTTGGCCTCCAGCCTAATGACCTAGTTGTAGAGACTGCATTCCACTCATCTCTCCAGCTTTGTTCAGGCTCAAGGAAGTGCAGCTCCTCCTTTCAACCCACAGAGAACCAACAACCATAGAGATGATTAAATTTTCTGTACGATTACATATGTTTATCATATTACAACTCAAATATGCAGGGAAAATGTGACTCCTTTATAACCTACTTCATACTCTTCATGAAGGCTCCAATCAATTAAGTAATGGAGGGAAAATTAAATTTAATATGGATTAAATGTAATCTGAGCCAATAATTGAAAATGTCTCTGTCTCTTAGTTTAAATCAGCCTTTGGAAGATGTTGTTAGATTTTTTCCATGCCTCCTTTGTGGCAGTCCTAAAACAGTGCCCTGGTATATGATGAGAAGTTTATCAAACTTCATGATACTGGTATTAATGGGATTTCTTAGACTTGCACTAGTTCTTGGACATGCAATCGCTCTCTGGAATCCTCTGTGTAATGGCTGGCTTATTCCCATATAGGGCCATACTGTTATACTCCACAACTAATACCTGTAGTTGATGAGCTAGTGGTAGATTTTTTCTGGGGTTGGTCATTGCTTGGTAGCCCATCCTATGGACTTGATCTCTGCTCTACACCCCTATTATTGTTGGTGCCACAGATCCCTTTGAGTCTCTGCCACATTCTCTGTCCATCTCCTGTCCTCCATTGTCCTTCTCAGTCACTGACATGTCAAGCTCCAGGGCTGTCCACCAACCCTCGTCTTATTACTTATGTCACATCATAACAAACAAAGACCCTGGAGTGAAAACCAAAATTTCTGTCTGCCTGAGCCCTCTACTCTGCTGCCTTACAATGTATGGGCTGCCCCATATTGGTGCAAGGGCACCATGCCCAGTATTTATGCATAGTTCAAAAAAAAAAAAAGCAGTTGAGCACAAGCCCCTCTACTCTATTTACATCTTAATCTGGCTAACTCACCTCCTCTCCATTCAGATCTTTGAGACCTCAAAGAAAGAATGTTAAAAGACATAATTCTGATAATTTTCCTCCACTAGCCCACTCATCATCTTCCTACTAGTCCACAGATCTGAAAGATATGGGAGTTGGGTGAGGAAGGGGATCTACTTTATCTACCTAACTGAATAGAACATTCCCTTATGTTGTATGTTTCTCTCTTCCAAAACGATTTCCTCTTTTATTGGACAAAGTACTAACAAGGAAAACTGATTAATTATTAAGGGCAAATAAGAAATTTTATAAAATATACTTTTTGCACAGATTTAGGAGAAATTTCAGAGGCAGAAAAAAAAAAAAGTTCTTTCAGAGACAGTGTTTGACCAAAGGCCATTTGCCTTGTCTTGGAACCTTACTAAACTGCCCCATTTTACAATCGTGTCCTAAGTCTTATTATGCAAGACTGCAACAGCATGTTTTGTTTTCTCTCCTATTTATTTTCTCTCCTAATTATCTATACCCCTCTGCTATAAGCGATTTCTAGATATTAGGCTCAGTGTGAGCTGGTAGAATATCCTATTTTCACAACCTGTTTATTCTAGAAATTGTTTTCAAAGTTTCAAGGACAAAGTGAATACATTTCTTTTTTATAGTTCTCTTTAGTCTTTGGTGTTTGTTTGTTCTGTATTTCACTTGGATAGACTAAGACCTTCATAATGTTGGGAGAGGGAGGAGACTATACAGATTCATTTTGGCTCTGTATAGTCTTTGTTTACTACTACTAACATTCTTACCAAAAGAAGAAATTGACTTAAGTATTTAGCCAACTTTAATAAAACTCATAAAGTTTAAGTAGTCAATTTTAAATGCTTTCATTGAGCAAATTTCCTCTTTTATCTTTCAAGTGGATTTTTCCTTCAAACAAAAGCAGAATTTATAAGCATTTTTTATTTTTACAAGAAAGAATAAGTGATCTCCTTCTCAATGTTCTACTTCAGGGCCCAGTAGCCAGAATCAAACTATCCTTGTGATATGGTTTGGCTGTGTCCTCACCCAACTCTCATCTGTAGTTGTAGTTCCCATAATCCTCACATGTCGTTGGGGGGATCCTGTGGGAAGTAATTGAATCATGAGAGTGGTTACTCCCATGTTGCTGTTCTTGTGAAAGTGAGCTCTCACAAGATCTAATGGTTTTATAATGGGTTTTTCCCCCTTTTGGTTGGCACTTCTCCTTGCTGCTGCCACGTGAAGAAGGATGTGTTTGCCTCCCCTTCTGCCACGATTGTAGGTTTCCTGAGGCCTCCCCAGCCATGCTGAACTGTGAGTCAATTAAACCTCTTTCCTTTATAAATTACCCAGTCTCAAGTATATCTTTATTAGCAGCATGAGATTGGACTAATACACCTTTTCCCTCAAGAAAAAAGTTCATCCTGGCTGGGTGCAGTGGCTCACACCCGTAATCCCAGGACTTTGGGAGGCCGAGGCGGGTCGATCACTTGAGGTCAGGAGTTTGAGACCAGCCTGGCCAAGAGGGCAAAACCCTGTCTCTACTAAAAATACAAAAATTAGCCAGGCGTGGTAGAGGGTGCCTGTAATCCCAGCTATGAGGGAGGCTGAGGCAGAAGAATCACTTGAACCCGGGAGGTGGAGGTTGCAGTGAGCCAAGATTGCACCATGGCACTCTAGCCTGGGCCACACAGCAAGACTCCTTCTCAAAAAAAAAAAAAAAAAAAAAAAAGTTCATCCTTCTCCATCCTCGGCTAGAAAGATAAAGCACTGTTTTCTGTGTGACTTCCACAAATTATCTCCACCAGCACATGGCCTTTACTTTCAGAGATCTTTTTAACAGAGAAATCACGGAAACAATGGATGTGATTTCCATGACTCCTCTGAGTTTGCTGCTCCATCCTGTGCTCTCTCAGAACGGTTGTTGTCTATGCCACTCTTCTGATAGATTAAAAATAGCCAATCGCCTCCCCACCACCAAAAAAAAATCTGCCCCACAGAGGCTATTCAATACAGCTACTTAATAAAGCTAACGTGGACAAGGTTCTGGTCTGAAAGTCCACAGGGTTTGATTGGCATAATTGACTAAAACAGCCTGTGGTGTACCCCTAGCATGACAAACTACCCCAGATCCAAAAGTTGGTATAACATGTCTGAGACCAGCACTTTATAATCTCCATCACATAGTAAGTATTAGTGTTTTCTTGACAAAGAAATAGTACTGCTGGCTAACACGTTTGGCTAACGTGTTAGAGATACCACATAGCAATTTTGTGTTCTTTTAGTGTTAAACAGACTATTAAAAATCATAATGCTTCATATACTTTATATGAAAATACTACTTGTAGTCAAAACAAAACATGCCTTTCATGTCCCAAGCATATATGCAAGCAGTGTACTCTCAAATTTGAATCCCTCTGTTGTCTAAACAGCAAAACTTATGAATAGTGAGAACGTAGCATATATTTAACATATTTAATATTGCATTTTATAAGATGCAATACACAGATTGTCAGCAATTCTAGAGAATAAATACCAAGATAGGGCTAAGATTTCATCAACGGTATGATTTAAAAGAATATTGTTAAGGATTTCAGAATTAAACCTCATTTTCTTGGTAGGTTTCATGTAATACCGGTCCCAAATTTCATTCAGCCATAAAAATCATTGTGAACTAATATGATAGGAAATTAGATGAGCCATAATGTCTACGCAAAATCAGCTGAGTTTAAAATGTAATGGCATATATAAATGTATATATTACAAATATAAATGAAACAGATCACAGGGTAGTCACAAAGTGACAGCTGCTTTAATTCGTAGGAGTTTAGACTTCCAGCCCCTCTGGAAATTATGAAATGAGGAATAACAAAAAAAAACTACCCCCCATTATTATCCAAGCACAAGGGGTATAAGATCATTTATCCTGATGTATGTCACCTTAGAGCACATATTATCCCTATCTCTCAAAGTGTTTTTTCCCCCTTATTTCATCTCTGACATTCATTGTAAATTTAATGATCCACATACGATTTGCTGGTGTCTCAGTCTGGTGTTTTGAATCATGAAACTAGTGCTAAATTTATGGCACTGCAGTACCACTTAGTGAATCATTAAGCAGTACAGTGATTTTAATGATTTGGATCATACTGGACCTCATCACTATATAATGAGGTTCCATTTAGTGTAATTTTTATGTAAAAATTCAATTTGCAAACCAACAACATGAAACTACAACATTTTTTCTAACTTGACATTGTATTTATTTATCACGTATTTCTATTGGGTTCTACTGTTAAGTTCATTAATAGAATACTACTTTATTCTATTTTCTTTTTATCAGCATAATATTTAAATGATCTCAAGAATGGAAGTGACCAGTAACACCTTACCCCATCTTAAACTTTTTCATTGTCAAGTTTACTCAACTCAAAGATCTCAGAAATAATTGTTAACTTTTATGTGGTTTTAATGTCTTTGATACTATGCATTCACTTTACCATTCACAACTAAATTGCTGTATAACCTATCTTTCATTACCAGGACAGATTACAAATGCAGAAAAGAAACAATGGTTTGGGTATGTCTCTCTCGCCTTTTCCATTTGATAAAAGTCATAATTTGACAATTATGCTTTTTCTTCTGAGGAGATAGAACTAAACATTCTAAATGGTATTGAGTTGAAATGCCAACTATAGGTTAGCTATTTCATGTCAAACAATTACTTGATTGGGTGCTTAGTGATAACTTTTCAATTAGCAGAAAGGGAAACTGAGGGTAAGAGAGGTTAAAATATCCTGACCAAGGTTATACAGTTATTATATGATTTCAAGAAACAAATCTATGTCCCTGGACATAACCAATTGCTCTTCCTCAAATTCATTTAAAAATTAAAGAGTAGCACAATAATATATTCATACTATGTCTGTAAAATAAATTTCTGATTTCATGTTTTATATTTCAGTTTCCTCTGCATCATTGATGAGCATGTCTGCATAGTGACCTGATTCACCCTGTATTAAATGATGGCTTTAAAAACTGAGTTCTAACAAGCATAGTAATAATAGTAAGATCATAAGGTACTCTGAAACTGAATTGTTTACAGTCTGCATGGGTAGTAAAGTATAATTTTTAAAACTAGTTCCTTGACCTAAGCACATGTTATTCAAAGGGCTAAGCCCCTAGATGGAGAATGTATTTCTTGCTCATGCTGAATAATACATGTTTTAAAAAAAACTTTAAAAGGATTGAAGAGAAATCAAATACCTATTCTAAATAGACCCATGTTTCCAATAGAAGCAATAAGTTATGTTGTATTTTAAAGTCACAAAGAACGAGGGGGCCCAATCTCCTTAAAATTCACACTTATCTCTTAATTTACTAAGGACTGAAAGAGAAAACATAAAACATTTCCTCATCAAGATTTATTTCTATGCATCAGGAAAACCAGTGTGTCTTATTCCAGTATGTATACTGAGAAGGTTAAAGCATGGAAAGAACTTTTAAAATTACCTCTTCTCAGGCTGGGCCTGGTGGCTCATGCCTGTCATCACAGCACTTTGGGAGGCCAAGGAGGGCAGATAATCTGAGGACAGGTGTTCGAGACCAGCCTGGTCAACATAGTGAAACCCTGTCTCTACTAAAAATACAAAAATTAGTCAGGTGTGGTGGTGCACGCCTGTAGTCCCAACTACTCGGAGACTAAGGCAGGAGAATCACTTGAACCCAGGAGGCAGAGGCTGCAGTGAGCCGAGATTGTGCCACTACACTCCAGCCTAGGTGACAGAGTGAGACTCCATCTCAAAATATAAATAATCTTTTTTCAGATAGATGAGGTCACAAATGCCACAAAAGACACTGACTTCCCAAAGGCTCCCACAGAGCAGATCCTAGCTTGGGCAGTAGCTGTCACATGCCCTCAGGACCCTGACAGCTTAAGGGCTTTTAATCCTCTTTTCCTAAACTCTGTTGTCATTTTTCATCTTGTTTGGGCACCAGCTGTTACTCTGGGAAGGGTTTATACTTGAGTATGAGAATGCGTGTGGATGAGAACAACACGGAAGAAAGGGGTGCATCACGTAGTGAATGGCTGGCCAGCCTGGATTCTTTTATCTCAACTTCTCAGTTTCTTCCTATTTCTAACCCACGTCAAATGTTTAAATTTTACATGAATCACACTAAACTTTTTATAATTAGTAATAATCTCCAGAATAATGACACATGTTACTCTTCTGCATAACAGTTGTACTTACTCCTTTTTAAATAAGAAGTAAAACTATGCAAGTAGTCAAGACGCTTAATTCAAATTTGCCACACTGATATCAAGGCATGAAACATCTCAAAATAGTATGATTCCAGTGTGGTCACTCAAACATCCCAATTGAAATGGGAGGATGTTGAAGAACACACTAACTTGGATGTGGTTCAATGTGGAGTATAACTGGAGCTAAGGCTTGAAAGGCAGATTAGGTTCAGATTGTTGCAGCCAAATAATGTTTTAAAGATGAAGTGTGTAGCTACTATGGGAAAAAATTGAGGAAATCTGGAAAGGGATTTGTACTTAAATCCTTAAATCTCTCCAAATAGATGTCCATTTTGATCACATTTCTTTCCATGGCACCTCCTCTTTCTGCCTCACTTGGTCTGTACAGCTATAGTCTTGGTGCCATGACTGAGATAAGCCTTTTAAAAACATTCTCCTTATTTTACTCTAGGGTCTTCATCAACCACTTGTTTAGGGGTCCCAGAGATATTTAGCAAGCAGAGTCCTTGTGAAGGGTATTTTCCGGTCAAGTGATTAAGTGGTCACTCTGCTACTATCTCAACCTAAGAGAGATGCAGGCTCAGCTGCTGCATCACTGAAATTCCTGTAGAGTTGCAGCCCGAGTACCAAGGGCCCAGCCTCTGAGATGCCCTATGACCCTTCCTACCAAGTCCTGCATCTTGCCAAGGGCCCAAAGAGTATGGGAAATTTCTTTGTAGTAGTCTTAAGGACTCACTCCCTAACCCAGAGGCGGCCACTTCCATCTTTCTTCCTCCAAGTCTTTTTCTCTCTTCTTGTCTCCTCTGGAATATAGACTGTCACATAACATCCTTAAAGAGACTGGGCTTTCAAAAACTAAAGCCAGTGGTAAGTATGGGTTGGATGCCAGAGAGAAGTTGAGCAGTATCTTCAAGAAAATAATGTTTTCTGCTCTGCAAAACAATGACTTTGAGGCAAGGAAGCAAAAAGTTCTGATTACTTTCTTGGCAGAAAAGAGAAGGAAGAAAAGATGAAAATTTGGATTTGTCAATGGATAATCATCCCGCCAAATAGATCAATCACAACAGCATTAACTGAGGATTTACTGACTACAGAGCTCTGTCCTCATCCCTGTGGAGCAGTAACATATAATAATCAAACATTTATTGAGCCCCTACAATGTGCCAGGTACAGTTACAACAGTCCCTGTCATTGAGTCATTCACAGTCAAATTAGGGAACAGTCTGTATTTGTAATACAAGATTGTGCTGGGATAGGGACTGAAGGATTATCTATCATAGCTTAAGTGGCAGAGGGTTAATCTATAAGTACTAAGAAGTCATTGTGGAATCACTGAGTGCTTTCCATAACCCACTGCTGATTGCCCTGGGAAGTGGCAGCAAAATTATACTCACAATGCTACAAATGGAAAATTATTACAGAGGGAAAAGGTGGCAGGAGTAGGGTCTCCAACTGTTCCATTGCAAATTCAGGGCTCTTATGTTAAATCCTCTCACTCTTGATTTATTCAGTTTCACTCTGCTTATGGAAATGCTTATATATGACTCCATTTTCACAAGTCTCAGCAACATCTTGGTGTGACCGGCCCCTTCTGTAATTGCCATTTTTGGAAATTCATCCAAGATTTAAACAAATGTAAGAAATTAGGACCTATATTGCACACTAGAAAGCTTGATAAAAATGCATCCCTTTTAATCCTTCTCAAAAAGTTGATCCCTCGAAAAATCTCAAAACAATAATTTCACTATGTTTCAGTGAATGGATGAGTATTTGACTTCAAATATTTCAAACTTGCAATTATATCCCATTGGGTTGGTCTTTAATGCTTTTGTGAGATGAAGATCAAGGAAAGTGAAATGATATTTAAACCTCGCTAATTAGGCTGCTAAGGGAAGAATCCATTAGGATGAAGAGTAGACCCTCATCACTATGCAATTCTCTCTTTTTTAACCCATGAACTTGGTTTTAAAGACAGGATCCTTCCCTCTCCCTGCCCTTTACCAAAAATTCTAAGTGTTGAAAAGTTCTATAAACATACATAAACTTAGGTTAGCAAGATTTCTTGTTAATTACATAATAGTAAAACCTCCATCTTCAAGTCTTGTGTTCACATTTCACTTCTCTGCATAGCATTTATTATAGCAATTCCTAAACTTCAGGAAGTAAATTTCAGTTATTCTGGGTTTAGGACCAGACCTTTGTCTGATTCCAGTCCCTCGCATGCAGCAAGCTGCAAGGTTAAAGTTCTCTGAACCTAAATAGTCAAACCCCTTTGAAAAAAGAAAAAATTATCTAATTAGTCCAACATATGTAAATAGCGATCAATTGGTATTTTGCAGCAAAAACAATATGTGATGTGTACAGCCTACACAACTAATTATAGTACTGCAGGACAAATGTTTAACACAGGACAGAATCCTCAATTATACAGACTTCATGAAACATGAAACTTTACTTTTTAATTTTTTTTCAAGCTTTCTAAATAAATGATGATTTAGGAAATGATGATTTCGCTATAGGAAAAATATACTTAGCAACAAACCTGAACAGTAATAATTATCCTCGGAATTTTTGTCATCTATGGTAAGGCCCTGATCTAGTTCTGGGTTAATGACAGCATTAAGCAATATGTGCTATGCAGGAGAGCCCCCAAGCCAGGCCCATCCTCAACAACTTTGGAAGTAGGAATGAGGGTCCAGGTACTCCAGGAACTCCAGATTAGGTGGCCTATCTCCTAGCCTCCATATCACTCTTTCAGGACTAAAGAGGGAACCCAGAACTCCAGGGCCCTGTGGCAAGACCCTATCCTTTTGTTTCCTAACACCCAGCATCTCCGCACCTACTGTCTGCCCTGAAACCATCAGGATTGAGTCTCACTTGCCCTTTATCCCTTTTTTTTTTTTTTTTTTTTTTTTTGAGACGGAGTCTTGCTGTCACCAGGCTGGAATACAGTGGCACGATCTTGGCTCACTGCAATCTCCGCCTCCCAGGTTCAAGCGATTCTCCTGCCTCAGCCTCCCGCCTAGCTGGGACTACAGGCCCAACACCACCATGCCCAGCTAATTTTTGTATTTTTAGTAGAGCAGGGTTTCACCATGTTGGCCAGGATGATCTCGATCTCTTGACCTTTTGATCCACCCACCTCGGCCTCACAAAGTGCTGGGATTACAGGCATGAGCAACCACGTCTGGCCCCCTTTATCCCTTTTTACATTGGTCACGTGAAGCCCAGGACTCCCAGCTAGTCTCTCACTCCCTGCACCCTAATTGTCATGTGGCTCCAGAGCAGAGAAGCAACAGAATTCCTACCCACAGCCCCTGGTACACTCTTTCCCCCTTCACTGTATTATTTTCCTACATTGTATTTATCATCAGCTGAAAAACTACATTTATTTTTGCCTTGCTGATTTTTCTCTGGTAGAATGTATGGTGGCTGAGGGCTTACCTGTTTTTTACATCACTGTGTTCCAAGCACTTAAGACAGTTCACAGCAAATAGAAAGTGCTCAATATTGAAAAAATGAATGGATGAATGAATGAAATACAATGTATATATACAATTATATAAATCTAATTCAAACCAAATTATGTTTATCACGCATCTAAATGTGTCAGGCACCTGCCTATGTTACAAGTTAGACATTAGAGATACGGAGATGAATGGACCTGGTGCCTTTATTCTACTAATCCTTGATCCTCCATACCTCATATTTGCATTAAAAAGATAGACAGATAGATGATAGAGATACAGGGGGCTTTGTAGCCATGCCCTAGAAAAAATATTACCAATTTTGAATATCCCATTTATACAGCACTATTAATTCCATCTCCATAATATAAAGTATAAATATGGTGGTCCTTTTCATCATCTATAATTTTTTATATGTAGACGTGTAAATTTATAACATTACAGGCAGTATTTAGTGAGAAATGCATATTTTGCTAGGACTCAGAATCAAATTCTCTCAACTATCAAGTAAAAATAATTTGTTTGAATGGGAAATTTTCAGTGAGGAAAATATTACACCAAAAGACACTGAAAGTCAGAAGAGAAAACAAGGTTGTTAGTAGGCCTTCATGCAATTTATAATAACCTATCTCTATAGGGGTAAAAATGGTCCCATTTCTCATTGTTGGCAATTCTTCTCAATGATCAATATGTCTACCAACATTTTCTTTTTGAAAATACAGTCAAAGTTGTAGCAGAAAATCACAGATGCAATCAAATTCATACTAATGGTTGAAATGCACCATATGCGCTCTGATACCTATGCACAATAGGGTGCAGGTTTAATGACTTTCTTATTGTGCCCCTGTTGTAATTAGGTATTAAAGGACATATGGTATGCTGCCGTTTTAACAGTGAATTTCCTTGTTTTTTATTGTTTTCTATCAGAAGCTTAACAGTCTTTCAGGGTAGTATTAGTAGTGAGAATTAAACCACATGTTGATTTAATTTTTTTAAGCCTTGGAATCTCATCTTGATTAGCCTTATTAGTGTAGTGCCAAAGAAAACATCCAAATCAAATCTATTTTCAGTAAATATGAAGTAAAATACATTTGAATTGGTAAGAAATAAGTGAAAACTCCAATAGAAATGTACACTTAGGATATTATATGTAGAGATTTAGTAACCAAATAGAAACTCATGTGTCCAGAAAGTCGCTAAAGTTTGATGGTTTGGAGATGTTTCAACCTTCTTTCAAAATATTTATGAAAATCATTTTTGATAGGCAACTACTATATAAGAGATTTCTATATGAGTGGTAAAGAATTCAATAAAATCCCAAATATACTCATAACAAAAATCCAACTGAAAACAAAAAAGTCAGCTATGCAAGAGCATTGGAAGCTGTGAGTCATGATGTTTAGTTTAACTTGTTCAAACACAACCTAAGATTTTTCAAAGACCCAAAGGCCATGATTTATGAAAATTTAATACATTTGAAGAAAATCTGGATCAACTCAGAAGTCGATTTTTTATCACTAAAAAAAAATTGAGAGACAATGATGGCAAACTACACTTTCAAGTCATTCAAAAATTTACCTTAAACTTAATTAAATCTTTCTCACATTTTGGCATATATAGTCGGCCATCCATATCCATGGGTTCCACATCTGCGGATCCTACCAACCACAGATCAAAAATAGTTGGGGAAATAAATAATGATTGCATCAGTACTGAACATGTACAACATTTTTTTCTTATTATTCCATAAACAATACAGTATAACAAGTATTTACATAGCATTTATGTTGTATTAGGCATTATAAACCATCTAGAAATGATTTAAAGAATACAGGAGGATATACATAGGTTACATGTAAATATGACACCATTTTATATTAAGGACTTGAGGCTCTAAGAATTTTGGCATTCTCAGAGGGCCCTGGAATGAATCCCCCATGGATGCCAAGGGACAACTGTATACCAACCAAGCACTGAGTAGCTTTAAATGCAAATGGTCCTTAGCATCTAGAAGGAATGATATGGATTCTCAGGAAGAAATTTTTATTGGATGCTACAGCATTCCACTTGGGCTTTACTAGATTTCTGCATTTCAGGTCAGAGAAAGGAGAAAGATCTTATCATGCAAGTTTATATTCTTCAGTCATAAGCATGGCTACATATACTGGTCCCAGTCAGCACCAGGGCACATTACAAGATAGCCAGCCAGGCTTCCAAATGAGCCATGAAGATTAATAAAACACAGTCTCCAGCGGATGTTGGCACCTCTCTGTCAGGCTAGGTAATGAGTACTGTGTTACTGTAAGAGTCAACTGTCACATTATCTCTGGACTAATAAATGAATTCTAAGACAAATAACAATACACAACTAAAATTCAGTCTAAAATAGCTTTTCATTTATTGCAGACTGGTGCATCCCCAAGAGGCTTTCCAGCTGTCGGCACCATAAGCATTGTCACTTTTTATAGGAAGTATTTAATAAGGGCAAAGTCAGTTAGAATTGTTTTTCAAAATTCAAGGTTTAATATTAACAGCAAACTATTATTACTAAGTTTAATTCATATGTATCCAAGTAACTTATAATATGTAGAGAAAATTGTGTTTAACCTGAGTCTACCAAAAATATATTGGGCAAAGTTTGTTTAGGGGAAGTGGTCAGTTCATATTTGGGGGATTTTTAAATTTAAATAAGAATCCATATCTTGTAGTGTAGAGACCTTACTTACATCTGTTAAAATTAACTTCACTTCAGATATGAAATCTCTCTGCAGCCTTTTTTTGTGTATGACATTCTAGAATCCCTAACAGAGGAAAAAGCCTACATAGGGAACAATAAATATGGATATCACATTCATTAACCAATTTCTTCCTATTGTAGTTTGGGTATCCTTGAATTTATTCTGATTAGGAAAGTATATCTCTAGTATAATAACAAGAAATGATTACTGAATAGTTACAAAAAATCAAATTTTGTGATAATAAGTGTGATGACTAAAGTCAGGGTTATGACCTGAAAAAATATTCTATCTAGTTTTTAATTACTGAGAACAGAGGGAGGGAGGGAAGGAAGGAGGGAGGGAGGAAGGGGAAGAGAGAGAGAAGGAGGGAAGGTAGGCAGGTGTAGAGAAGGAAAGGAAGAAGGTAAGGGATTAAAGAAAGTAGGAGAGAAAATAGAAGAAAAAGAAAAAAATATCTAACACGTCCATGTTACTATCATTTATAATAACATAATAAATTGTAATTTGCCTCATGACATCACAGAAAGTAGTTGTCAAACAGATTTGGTGAAGAGATTCATCTATTCACTGATTTCTGTGAGAATTTCAGAACAGGAAAGAAGTACTAAAGCATTAGTATAATATATTAGATCTCTAGTCTATCTAACCCCACATTCTAAACTATAGAGATAGCTTAGGGTTTACATCAGGAAATGCTTATTCCATTTGTCTTTAATTTCTGTCTGTTACTTTTATATTGCAATCTGACTCCAAAAACCTGAGAAATCTTTATCCCTTATGATAGATACAATGTACTCTGTGCTGTATTCGGCACATAACAGGTACTTAAAAATTTGTTCTCTCCCTCCCTTTTACTCTATCTCTTTCATTTCCTCCTTTCTCCCCCAACTAGTCTGTCCTGCACTTTAGAAGATGAACTGTCCGGAAGATGGAGGTGGGTTGTTCTGGAGGTGTAGATTCTACAAGTCTCCCTGCTTTTCCCTGGTCCCCCACAGTTGATATAAGATATTCATAAAGATTTTTTAATGATTAAAGAATTACATTTTTATTCCAATACTGGAATCATTTCATAAAATATTGGTTTGATTTAATGAGTAAATGAGATAAAATTTATGTTAGCTACTACCATTACCATTATATTGTTATTAATATTATTATTAATACATTGATGGGCAAAGAATTTCCTGTGTATTTTTTTAACCTATGTCACTGCTGGATGTGACGGGCTCCCTGGTTTACTTCCTTCCATTTGAAGTAATGCTTCCCTTTCTTTGTTTCCTGTGATTCCCACAGACCTTGCAGAAAAGGGTTCCGAGTAATGTGCAGAATGTCAACAGTAAAAACAAGGGTTAAGCTCTATGTGCCAGACACTTTACATGCATTATTTATTTAATCCTCACAATAGCTTAAAGCTAAGTACCATTATCATCCTGATTTTACAGATGTAAAAACTGAGGCTTAGAAAGTGAAATAACTCAGAGTCATACACTGAGATGTAATAGAGTCAGGGTTCAAACCTAGGCTATCAGACTCCCTGTAAGAACAGTATTCTGCCACCAAAATGAAACCTCCAGCTGGCCCCTCCCTCCTAGGGTGCTCTCTGAGGAACGGATTATGATCAATATTTGACATTCTTTTTGTAAACCAGCTGTCCCCAGAATTCCCAGAGAACCACCTTAACCTTACTCAACCCTCTGTTTAGACTGTCATAGAAATATAGTGGAGCAGCAGCAGTCACACAATTTCATCAGCCTGCTGAGAGAGCTCAAATGAATCATGTGTGTGAACCAACTGGAAGAACCATCTATAAAAGATTTTCCCCTCTTCCACCCAGTTCCTAAGAGACGCATTGTTGTATACGGTATATTAAAGACTTTTCCTCCTTCTGCCCAGCTCTAAGAGATGCACTGCTGTATGTTCCAGGCTCTGAAAGGAAGATTTGCAGGAAATCGCATGTGTCAGGGTACCGAACTACAAATGGCTGAGTCAAAAGCCTGAATTAATTGGAGAGGATGCGGTTAGTTCTCACTAAGCAGGCTCTCATAGGCTGTGTCAGAAAAAACACACTGCCTGTCTTTGTTGTATCTTCTTTGTGTAGGGATGCTCTTCCAGCCGTGTCAGTTGCATGCCAGCTTTGTGGGCCTGAAACTTTTTAAAAATTCACTTAAAAAAAATAAAGAACATGTCCAAGGATAACAAATGAGGAATTTATATCTTCAAAATATGTAGATTTGAGATTTGTTTTGGAAAAAAAACTGCACAAGCTCTACTGAGCATCTGTAATGATGATCTATCTACACATTATATGGCTGGCTATCTTTAGTTTGTTTTTATATCCTGTGGAGTGTGACATCTGTGCAAAAATTATGAACTGACTCATATACATGAGGTGCTTATTTGGAGTTTGAAAAATGGGCCTATTCTTCTACAGTTCAATTATTTATGAAGAAATTAGAAAGAAACTTTAAAATCTTGGAATCTTTTTCTTAATTTATTTGTGTGTTATTACAGTCATCCTGATCAAGCAGAAACTATCTGTAGCAAGGGCGAAGGTTTTTCTAAGTGGGTTAATTATATTTATTTTCATGGCCACCAGCTCCTCATTTGCTTTTTATAAATTACTCAGGGCAAGGGGCTAATCTCTGTGATCGCTCTCAATCTAGAGATAACAGCTCAACCTTTCATTTGAAGTGGATCTTTTCTATTACAACCCTTTTATGAACCACCTGTGAAAGGAAGGAAGGCTATATCCACGTGGAGATATAGATAGATGCATATAAAAATTTATAACTATTCCCTAATCACTCAGACGTGTAGGCTAAGCATCACTTACGATTACTACACAGATACTATTATACAAAGAAGTACATTTATATGGAAAACTAAAGAAAGCTTTATTATAAGAATAAATGCTCACTGATCCTTAACTCTAACTATCCTATTAATGCAACAATAAGGAGGTTCATTCATCTTTGTCAGTCCATACTTAAGCCCCCTTAAGTGTGTCTACAGGCAACTAAGAGAAATTAGATGATTCTCTCTCTTACTTTGCTATCCTGGCATGAAATTCTTCTCCTATCCCCCACCTGCATTTTTGTTCTACTTCAAAATACGTTTTTAATCAGTATTCCAGTACTGGAATGGAAAGATAATCATTTGTTTATTTAAAAAAATCTTCTTTGGGAGGCTGAGGTGGGAAGATCACTTGAAGCCAGGAGTTCCAGACCAGCATGGGCAATGTAGCAAGACCTTGTGTCTACAAAAAAGATTTAAAAATTAGTTGGGCTTGGTGGCACATGCCTGTAGTCCCTAGCTACTCAGTAGGCTGAGGCGGGAGGATCAACTGAGCCCAAGAGTTCAAGGCTGCAATAAGGGGTGATCATGCCACTGTACTTCAGTCTGGATGACAGAGTGAGACCCTGCCTCAAAAAAAAGAAAAAAAAAAAAACTTTCCAAACAGCTTGTTTGTTCAAATGCATTTTGACATCAACCATGGTGAAGGGCAGGATTTGGGGGACAGTTGTAGAATATACATCTCCAGAATTACTGGCTTCCATCTTCTGGCCAATTCATCTTTGAAAGTTGAGTCCAGGGTAGAGTAAGTGAAACAGGAAGCGTAAAAAGTGATAAAGAGAATTGGAGGAAGAAAACTAATTTTCCTTGAGCACCTATTGTTTGCCAGGCACTGTACATAGCCCATTAATTACATTATTGAAAGGGATAAAGAAGGATCTTCCTAGTTTCTCAAGTTTTTGGAGTTTACCTTACAATATGAAAATAGATGGTTGGAAATTTATGAGCTGGAGTCCACTTTTACTTCAGCTTTAGGCATCATCTATATCTGAGACAGACATGCACATCTCAAAGACAGGAACTATGTCCTCCTAGACCTTGTTTGTAGCCGCTGCAGGGGGGCCAAGTCCAAGAGTCTGTTGTATTAAAAGCATTGTTTAGCAGCACCTTCATCCACAAATTGTAATGCTACCATACATCATTTTACTAGTATAGTTTGTTTTTTTACATTCTCAAAAATTCCTTTGTTTTCCAGAGACAGCGTCTCACTCTGTCACCCAGGCTGGAGTGCAGTGGTGCAATTGCAGGTCACTGTAACCTCTAATTCCTGAGCACAAGCAATCCTCCCACCTCAGCCTCTTGAGTAGCTGAGGCTACAGGTGTAAGCCACCATGTCTGGCTAATTTATTTTATTTTTTTGTAGAGACAGGGGTCTTGCTATGTTGCACAAGCTTGTCTCCAACTTCTGGGCTCAAGTAATCCTCCCACCTCGACCTCCCAAGTAGCTGGGATCACAGGCATAAAGCCACCATGTCCAGCTCAAAGATTCCTTTTTTAAAACTATGAAGGAGGTTACACATTTAGTCAGTATTAGACACTGACTTGTCAGTTAATAGTCTAACTAGGATTAGTGGGAGAGGGTAGACCTTTGGAATATGGGACAGAGGTCTGAAAGATGACCTACCAGTGGAATTTAGGGAAAAGAGTCAATGGAAAGAAACGAATTCTGAAAGGAAGTGAGTTACTGCCTGGGGGAAAAAAGCTGGATTGATACATAGTATTGGCTAGCTGTCTACATTTGGCTGAAGTAGTATGTGAAACAATTGTATAAAACACTGAGAAGAAATAAGACCATATCAATTGATATTTTTATGACTTCAATTGGTTGTTCTTTTAAAAAGTACAATAATCATGCAAATTCAGCTCCTCCCGCAAAAAATGAGAGCTGTTTCTTGCTTCAATAAGCACTTAGCTTACAGCAAATCTCTCATCAACAATCAGTAAAATCAGCTGAGAGAGATATGAACATAAAGATATGAACATAATTTTTGATTGCTAGAGACCCCCTAAAAGCTAGATTGTCAAGGAGTTGGCAATAGTGAGCCATGAAACGCTACTTTACTATTGGCATTTTTTTTTATTTTCCTTCTGTAAATACCTTGTTATTAAACAAAAAAGATTTTAAGGGCACTAAAAAATTAGAAAAAAAGCAAACCACTGAGACGAGGCCCCTTTAATATTTTGCAAGGCTGACATCATCATTGTTAATAAAGCATTTACAGGGGACCCACTGAGCACTGTGACATTCCAGCTTCCCACTCCTACTTCTCACCATGTTCTCCGCTGGACGCCAGCCTCTCTGTGCATAGTTAAACGTCTGTGATGAAGCCCTCTTGGTTTATTGTTAATTAACTTTAAGTCTAGATTCCCTCCACATACAACTTAAAATACAAATTGTACACACTTTGAACATAAAGTCTTTGAACATTCCTCACTAATTGTTTAAATGCTGTGTGGATTTTGTCTCTAGCAGTTGGTTTCACTTTAACCTTTGGACAAATTGAAAACTTTTTTTCAGTAAAACTCCACTCCTCTTTGTAGTCTTAATTTTGTACCACAGGGACTGTTTAATAAACAGTTTGCAGGTAAAAAGGAAAGACCTGATGACCCAATATTCTCGGTTTTCCCCAATGATTAGACAGAGAGATTAGTCAAAAAAAAAAAAAAAAAAGAAAACAGGATTATGATTGGTTACATACAAATAGTAGCAGTTCCCTGAAGTCGTTAAGGGAGCAATAATGAGAGAAGAGTTGTTGCTAAAATTGATTTTAGGCGGAAGCCAGTTTCATTTCCCTAAAAAATCTTTTGTATATTTATTTAGTAATTGGTCATGAAATAATGCTTTAGACAGGCATTTTAGAAAGCATACCTCCTGTTTAATAAATCTGAGACTTTGATAATTATTAATGCACAAATGCCAGCAGAGAGATGCTTTATTCCCCATGTCATGGTACAGCTATTAATGATACTCAAAGGAGTGAAAATTACCATTTCGGAAGTGTCCAAAGCAGTAAACTGGTAAACAAGCCTGCAGTTAGGGCTATGGATGATGTGAATCAACAAGGGTGAAAAGATTTGGTTACTCTGTGTATTAGTGTTAATAGGAATAGATTATAGAGGAATATTTGTGATGTGACCTTCTGTGCACTAATTGAAATAGTATTCAGAGTCAGCATTGGCGTAATCAAGTTAAACATGGAATCATAAATCATCATGAAAAGTGCTGTCACAACTTCGCCATTAATGCCCTGGACTGCTGGGCAGCCTCGAGAAAATATCTGCTATGCCGATCTTTAGGTTAATAGGAACAGAAATGGCATTTAAAAACTATTTGGATCAAATCTGCTCTGAGGTTGAAAGTGTTCCTCTGTTAATTTACTGGTAATTTGAAGTGATGTAGTTAGGGTTAGAAGGAGCACAGCTGAGCCCCTTATAGCAAAACAAAGGGCTGTGGGAGTTTCTTCTAATATTTATTTAATTGCTTTAGGGTACAATGCTAATCAGTTTTAATATACATGTGTAGTTTCCTTTGTTTCTCAGATATAAAACAGTTGGCAAGGTGATCAAATGCATATCGTTAGCTTTATAGCTTGAGGTGATGCATTTGACAAGGATAACTTTAGCACCCTCATATTTGACAAACAGAGAAAGCTTTTATTGTGTATACACAGAAATATTTCTGACAAATTAAACTATAATGTGTCCTGGAGAAAGAATAAGAATCTAACAGCAATATTTTTCTTATGAACATTTCTTATTGATTGAATAGAATCAAACTAACAGGCTTAAGAAAAATCACAGAGGGATTTGTTGAGACATGATATATACTATTGCCAATAAAGCCCCGTGTCTCAATGCAGAGAAAGGTTGTGCTAATTTAATCAGTTACTCATCAGATCCTGTAGACAATAAGATGTATGATGCTAAGAAGTAAAGGGCTTGTTTATTATGATTTGCTTCAAATGCTATAAATTAATAGAAATTTCAGCAGGCAACTGATAATAGAACCTTTTCAAAAGTATCATATTTTACTTCTAAAGCAGTTCAAGTTTACCCACTTTTGAATATAATCTATTTAAAACTTGCTGGGCAAGTTAGGTGCACTTTTGTGTTTGTTCAACAATCCTAGAAAAATTTCTTCCTAATTGTTGTTCACTTGAGTAGGAAGGGAATGGAAAAGTTATTCCCTTAAAGTTGAATATTCTTAAGTAACTATGAAATTTTGAATGATATTACAGTTTACCTATAGTAGACAAATGGATGTTATAGGAAATCTGAGGTTGTTTGGTAGTCTAGATATATTAGAGTTTTCTTCTAAAAGGAAGATTTGTGACTTTTGCAATTCTTCGGATTATTCAAGTACCGTTTTCAGGATCTAGGAACTGGCAAGCTGCAGAGCCCAAGTAGCCTATCCCAGCCCAAACCCAGGTTACAGAGAAGATAACTGAGGCTCTGAGTGGAGTGATTTGTCTAAATCCCCACAGCCAGCCAGGGTTTGTGCTACTTAATAACTAATCAATGTAGATGTCTCTAAAACATTACCCTGAAAATGTTCACTTTAGAGTCTTACGTGAAAAGTTTATCATCTTTTAGATGGCACTTTGCTTCTTTTCTGTGTAATATTTTCAAAACTTTTCTACTTTCAACAATATTTAGTGAGAATTTCAGTTGATACCCTCAGTAGCCCATCACTTGCTGCCAACTAATATATGCTTTCATACAATTAGTGATTATCAGAAGTGATTTCTACAATGAAAGGATCAAAATGCTGGCTAACAAATTATGTTCACTACTTTTAAGAAACGGGTCAACATTTTAGGAAAATGTTTAAATAATGTTAAAAATTTCAATCACTACAGTTAAATGGGGTATTAGTCATGGTACCACTGGCTGATGATATCTGCATTAATTTTTCTAACAACAAAATGAGTTAGTTGTCATACAGTAAAATATCTGTCCTTTGAATAGAAAACTGGATCTACATCAAATAAGCAAGGTACATAAAAGGAAGGAGCAATCTTTACTCAGTGTGGGAAATGTTATCTTCCATCCCTTCTTTACCACCAGAGATAGAAACATGAATTAGACACAGTTGCTAATGCTGTAAACTCACAATCTAACAAGGACATATCCCTAGAATGGCAGAGTCAGATGCAACCTTAGAAAACTCATAGTGGGTTAGCCACAGATTTAGAACTTGAAACCATGTCTCCAGATTTCTAATCCGTGGCCCAAGCTTCACCAGAGTGCTCCAAGTAGCCTGTGGAGCAGAGGACAGCCCATCCCACCTCAATCTGAAGCTCCAGAATGACTGGGAACAGGAAAGGAGGGATGCTAGGGATAGTCCCTGTAAATTAAGGGCTCTAAGAACCCATGCAAGAGCATGAGCACTGGCTGCAGTCAGCCCAATAACACAACCGTTCACAATGGAATGCCGTCCCCTAACCAGAAGATCTGACAGGGAGCTGCAACAGAAAATCCCCTCACTGGCAACTAGTGACTTGGTGTTTCTCACCATTCAGGGTAGGTGCTATGGTTTAATACCAATTAATATTAAAGCTATCAAATACATGTTTCTAAAGATATTTTCCCCTCATGTATTGCTATCTGTTGCCTTCTGGAAGCTCCATGTGACTCCTAATTTGGGGTTTTCTTTCTCATTCATCTTTATAATGACCAAGAATAGTGTCTGGTACACAGTAGGTGCTAGATAAATATTTGCTAAATTTTTAAAGTTATCCAGGTTTGTTATTTTGCATGTCAACTCTATGATCATCATTTTAAGCCTTTAAGATTCTTAAATGATGGGTTTTTTAGAGGTGCAATAGAAGTGTGAATAGAATTGACATCTAAGTGGAGATGTTGTACTTCAGCATTGTAATTCCACATCTGACACTAATTTTAAAATCTTTTCTCCCAAATGCCCGCTCACTACCTTGGCTTTATAGGCCAAACTGCCATCCGTGAGCAAAGCTGCGTGTCTCCTCCACTTGAAGAGCCCCCATGAGCATAATATAGTCAGTGGGAGTTCAAGACAGAAAAAATATACACTGCTTTGCACACAGCCTGAAAATCAAGGCATAAAAGAGGGAAAATAAATTAATGAGCCCCATTCGGCCTTTGCATGCATAATTCATTAGTAGAAATAAGCATCTAAAATGTTTTACCTGTAAGTGTAGGATAAGTTACTTAATTTTTAAATATCTAAATCATAGTTATATCCCAGATAATTCTAATATTGATAATTTGAACTATATAAGCTAGATAGTTAAGCTATATAAATATCAACTTGTTGATTTTTAAGGGTGTATTTATATTTACGTCTTAAAAATGTACTTCATCCCAGTTTAAAGATGGGCTATAAAACTGAAAATAATGCAGGGCAGTTTGATCCCTTTACAAATAGTTGAAAGATAATCAAACATCAGTACCTGAGATTCTAAGTGGAATTAACATTTATTGAGCTACTACAATGTTTCAATCACTATAGGAGATATTTTCATATTATCTCTATAGTATTTCACATTATCTCAATTAATTTTCCCACCCCTAGCCTCATGAGATGGGGGCTATTATCTCCATTTTCAGGTGAAGGCACCAAGGTCCAGAGAGATTAACTCACCCATAATCACACAGATATTAAACTGCAGATTCAAGACTTGACCCCAGGTTTCTTTGATCTAAAGCCAATCTCCTTTTACTACCCCATGCTTCTTCTCTAATTGGCTCAGCAATTGTACATAAAACAAACCGTATTCTTCAAAAAAGATGTGTATCTCTATATTTATTTATAGATAGATACATACACATATACTATTGGATTGGTGGGTAAACAGGCAGCAAAATTGCAAGGCCCAAACGTGGGCCCTACTAGTTACTTATTCCTTCTTTGTTCAGCAAGTGCAGCCCCATCAGCCCCTGGAGAACATTTGCTACTTTAGAATTATTTCCTCCAGCAGGAAGGGCTTTTGACTTTAGGAGGGGTATGAGATGGTAAGTAGGGTGAGATGGGCTGAAGGGAGATTTGCTCTCTGGATACTTTTGTCTATCTGAGATTTTCTACTGCAACCACAACCCAAAATACTATATACAGCCAGAGAACCTGCATGGTATTAAAGGAAAAAAAAAATAGAAGCAATACGTACAGATGGGACAAATACAAGACAGAGTGCTGGGGATTTTTCCTCCCACAGTAAGAAGTATCACCTTCCATTGCTATGAATCCTAAAAAAACATATTTCAGGGTATTTCTCTCTTTGTAAAGTCAACCTCACAGGAATGCCTCCCCTGGATTTGTAGAGGAGGAATGGAGAAGAGTGTACTTCACTCACCATCATCTTGAGCTGGGACTTCCAGACAGAGGCCATCCTCCACGTCGTTTCCACAGAAGAGTCAACCTGAGCCTTATCACCCTCCATCCTATGATAAAAGGTAAAAATTAAATTAATACATTCAGGTAAATGAATCTTCGACCATAGAAAGTCAGGTACAATGTTAGATATGTTTTATAAACCACTGTTTTAAAGATTTGAATATATCCCCCTACAGACAAAAATGCTATTATGAAAGTGACCGTAATTCCACTTCATCCTGTGATCTTTGAAGAACTCTATACCCAAACCATAGCTGACATTTAATGTATTAAGTGAACATCAGCTACAAAGGTACTATGGCTATGAATGCCATACACAATTGCATTAAAAGCCAAAACATCATACTTAAAGTATTACACACTTAATATAGACAAGTATTATCACTATAGCTCATTTTTTAATCCTCAATACACTTACATCAACAGTGTCAGCCTCACAATGTTTTCCTTGGTCTATTTTCCCAAGATAGTGTGCCTCTATACTCACATTATAAGCCTGCAACATCGGAACATGAAAGAGCCTGATGAATGTTTTAATGTCGAATTTTGATATAATGATTATGCTTATGTTTTTTTGAGATGTTTTCCTACACTAAGTCATTAAAGATTTTCAAATGAAATGTTCATTTCTAAAACTCCAAGCATACTTATTTTATCTGAGAGGCAGAAATACGTTTTAAATACAAATTAATAAATTCTATCCCACATATAATCATGCTTGGCAATGAACAAAGTGCTTATAAGAGAAAGATAAATTGAATTTAACATTATAACTCTTTTAATAAAAATATATATATTCAAAACCTCTTCAGTGACCCTGTCTTCTACAGTATAATTCCCTAAAACTTCTAAGTCACTCAATGATAAGAGGCTGATCTAAACGCTTCCACTGCATTAATCAAATACCAGGTCTAATTAAAAGAGCCATGCACAAAGCTTTTTCAAAATGTTGCTCAGGTATTGCAATAATTTCTGATCACCCAAGCCTGGAAGACAAATAATTAGAGCTGCCAGAGCATTCTGATGAGTGATGTCAGCATCTCCAAGTGACCTTCCCTCCACTAATTAATTTTCATCTTAAGAAAAGAGACCCTGTTGTTGCACATTATTAATTGAGTTCACTAAAAGATGCGCCTGATTAATTTTTGTTGATAATACTTGTCATTCTAGGCAGCGGCTGTAATCATTCTATTGGGTTTTATTTTTTTTAAGTTGATCTAAGTCCTTTGCAATGTGACTGATATATCTGATACAAAATATCATGCATAAGGGCATATCCTATAATGTGTCTGGGCTATTTTTCATTCTAGTTGTTTGCCGAGGTAAAATGAAATGTCAGAGTGGAGTTTTCTGAGCTGTTGGAAACTGCTAAGGTATCATTTCACTTTGCCCTTGTAGCTGAGTGAGGCCACTTATTCCCAAGTCCCCAAAACAGATCACTGCACCCATTTTGTGGCCTGCTTTTGAGTTTTATGGTGAATCATCTCATCGCCAGAGAAAAGAGTTCTTCATCACATCTCTGTGATTACCAAAAGACTTCCTACAACTTCCTTTGTCCTAAGAGTGGGATAGTTTGCTAAGTAATTTTAGCCTTTTGACCCTGTGTGGGAGGCAGAAAGTAAGCCCAGAACTTGGCTTGTTGCCCTGTTCATTCATAGAATATTAGGATTAGAAAAAATAAAGAGAGGGCTATATTAAAGTATTTATTTCATTAATCTAAAATTAAATAGGAAATTTAGTCATACTCCCAATGAATGTAAGCTGTACTCCAATACAGAAACATTCACATGCCATTGAATTTCAAGACCTTTATTAAAACCATAGTTTGTTTTCAGTGGAAACTTCTAAATGTAGAATTAATTTCCTGGGAAAATATTGTGTTTCAGTTTCTAAGTGCAAATATGTTATTTGTGCTGGGAAAATGAACTCACAAGGCTTCTTAGATTTTAAAGTGGTCCTGCCAGGTGGATTTTGTCTAAATGAACAAAAAACGTAATTTCATGGATACATGTGCTTAACAGTTAAGAAAAATGTGCTTAATGTAATGCCTTTTGTTTTGCTGAACCTGAAACCTTTGTAAAATGTCTTGAGTCTTTAGTCTGAAACAGGCAAAGTTAGATCCTATTACCTGTGCTGTATGCCATTGGCTTAGAAGTTTAAAAGAATTCATAAACATAGTATAGTATAGAAGGAAAACTAGCAAAACCATCTCTTAAGTCTTTTTTGAGGCAGCCTTTCCCTCTTCCGTTGAGAGCTTTTTTTCCTTGTTCTGTTTCCCATTGGGTGAATGCAGGGTGGCCTTAAACCATCCTAGATCTAAAATTTGATAAAATTGTGCTATCATGCAATCAAATTCACACCTCCCTGTGAGTGATCTTCCATGAAGGGAAAGATGATGCTAGTTCTCTAATAGTAGAGTTCAAGTTCATTATCATCAATCAATACTATTATTAAAATTCTACCAGGAATTAGGCATTTTATATATCTTCCTGAAATTTGGATGAGCTAAAGCTGACATTTCATCCCATGTGATTCCTGAGGAAATAGGTTTGAAAATGAAGGTTTGTGGGTAAAGGTAATACTCATGAGTTAAACGATGTATTCATAATCCAAAAAGAGCAGCATGTAAGGACACCAAACCTAATATTTTGAGACGTTTTACTGTCACGGTATTTTAGAACTGAAGAGAACTTTGGACATCGCCTGTCTAACCTTAACATTTCACATATAAACTGATTCCCAGAAGACTTGATTAATTACATAACAAAAGACTTAATCCTTTCTTATGCAAAGAAAATATAGAAAGAACATTGATAAACACTAACTTGTATTTAGTTCAAACATCTTTATTTAGAATCATGAAAATACATATTTTTCTCTTGAGACATTTTTTAGCAGTTTTTGAGAGCATTGTTTAGGTATCTTTTGTGTGCATCACCCAGTGTGAATTTATCAGTACTGATGTCTTTTTTTTTTTTAAACACTAAAATGCTAAGGGACCATACCTGTTTATTCTGCCCTACCTATTCAGATTATTGCCTTTTTCAGTTACAAGGATAACAGAAGAGCAAAGGGGAGGGAGGTGGAAGGAAAGAAAAAGAGGCGAGGAAAAAGGAAGGAAAGAGAAGCGAGGGAGAGAGGCCTAATTTGGTTCCACCTCTTTTGATTTTTTTCCTCTCATTATGTTTTCAAATTTTAACTTGCAAGCCTAAGAAAGGTTGCCTCCATCAGACAATCTCTGAGCAAGTGTAGTTTATTTCCTTCAAGAAATTGATCTTAAATATTAAATAGGGGAAAATAAAATTGAGGTTTTATGTTATAAAACTGCTCATAAATTCACTCTGTAACTTCTACAAGTAGAGTGTTACTGCACTTAGTAACAAAACTTAAGATGTGATAGTTCATTTCCAAAGCAACATAAATGATGCATATCAGAATATGACTTATCAGTAGGAAAAAAATGAAGTCTTTATGTTTTTAAAGAAAACAATGATCTTGAGAGAACAACATTCTAGACTTGAAAGAAAGACAAATAGGGTCAGGATATCTTCCTGGGCAATGAAGAGGAGGATGGAGCGGAATATCAGGTATTGCTCTGAATCTAGGTCATTATTGCGGAAAGAACATTGAGACTCAGGAGGGGCCGTTCTTTTGAGTGATGTGATTTAAATCAATATGGAGAGATTATCTCTGGCTAATTTATCTGACATTAATCTTCTAATCAGATTTCACCCATAGTCCGTCAGCATTTCTTTCAGAAATAATCACCAATATTTTACTCCAATGCATAATCATTTTACTTTCTTTTGTGGCTCTTTTCCTATTTTAACACATTGCATTTTAGTAATTGTATTTAACCAAACCAGAAATTAAAGAAAAAGGGGCTTTCTAGATGTGGATTCTGACTTTTAGCTATGTCATCTCTCTTGAGAGCCAGTGGAGCCTTCTATTTTGTATAAAGAACACTCACTCATGTAGGGTAGGTGTCATTGAACAATATGTGGCCCTAGGATGTACATCTTTCCCAGCTAATTCACTTCAGTTTTCATCACAATTTACATTGAGCTGTCCTCATTCCAATCAATGTTTTCTCAGTGAGTGAGTCAATTTAATCCACAGCCACAATATGTATAGACATGGCATTTTCATATACTCAAAGGCATTCGCCTCCCTGTTACAATGTAAAGGATGTAGCCACAGGGCTCAGAGAATTGTGCATAAGATCTGGGGTTAGATCAATTACGGGAGGCAGTTTGATGGGGGAAAAATACACCCTGTGGGACTTGGAGTCAATCCTTGTTGGTTGGAATCTTAAGTCACCTAAAGCCTCTGAGACTCAATTTATATATAAAATGTAAATATATTTTACTTTCTCCTCATGGGGTTGAGAAATAAAATGGAAAGTATCAGACCCAGCGCCTGACATATTACAAAAGTTCAATAAATATTATTTTATACAGTCTCAATTGATTAGCCCACTTCATTCATGGGGAGATTCTGCTATGCAACACCTCAACTTTCCAAACTTTGTTCTTCACACTGCTTTTCCCTTGCAAGCACAGAAAACTTGGAGAAACAATGCATTCTCTGGAGCCAGAGCTGAGCCCAATCAAGTGGGCTTACTGGCCAACCTAGGAAGCATGACTTCGGAGACTGGTCATGGTTGCAAGATGGCAGAGGAATGACAGAGCTGTAAGGCAAAGTCTGAATCCTCACTCAATGTTAAACTTGTTAGAAAGTTTGAAATTATGTATCATAAAATAGCTCATTCAGCTATTAGAAGGACTGCTCAGAGGTTTTGAGATGAGAATGAAGTAGGAAAAGGACAGCCATTGGTAGTGAAACTTAAAGTAACAACTTGACTGTTTTTCAAGCTGATTTAAAAAAAGTGTTTTAACGTTTAAAAGGCTGGCAAGCATTATGATCTATGATACTTTCACTTCTTAAATGGAGTTTCACAGACCTTACTAATTTTTGACAAATCTCACATCATTTAATTTTTTAAGAGGTGTGTCTGACCCAAGGTTTTTGAAATACCTTTATATCTGACCTAAAAGGCACCTTCAGCCTAGCCTCTTTTAAAGATAATTTTGACAGAAAGCTAGCTTTGGCTAGTAGCCACACCACCATAAGTTTTGACCTTGAGTGAGCTCCAATTTCTAGTAGTATTTGAATAAGTGACTTTTAGGTGAAAGTAAGAGGTCAGGAGATAAAGTATCGAAGTTATCAGGATTGATTTTTATTATTTCTCTCTCATTAATTGCCTGTGCAGCACCCCTTCCCCTCTGATTTAATATCTTCTGAAAATTCCCTTCATTTGTAGGTCATTAACAATAATTTTAATGTAGATCATGTCCTATAGAACAAATTCCAAAGACTCATCTGAAGCAAAGAGATAGAGTGGAAAGAGCTTTAAGCTTAGAGTAAGAATGCCTGCTTTCCATCCTGATTCTGCTACTAACTAGTTACATAAGCTATCTTTACCTTAGACAAAATAGTGATAATCAGCTCTCCAACCTCACAGTCTTTGCATGGTTTAAATAAGTTTTTGCCTGTGAAAGCATACAGAAAGCTGTAAAGTATTGCACACATAAATCACTACACTAATTAAATTATGTATTTGATTTATGGTCTTGAAAATTTGAGGATCAAATAGTGTTTCAATAAATGACTCTTGGAAATAATTTAATTTTAAATGTACACTGAAATAAAAATATTTGCCTTCATGGAATTTAGGCTATAAAATTCAAGGTTGTGGCTCCTAAAATAATTACATTCTATAAAGCAAACCCTGTGTTGCTTTAAGAGCCTTCTAAGGGGTCATGCTGCTTCTATCCTTGTCCACTTAGAGTATTTTTTTTTTAACAGTTGCCAGAATGATCCTTTTAACCAAGTTAAATCATTTCACTCCTCTATTCAAAACTATCCAATGACTCTTCTAACACTCAGTATAATAGCTGAAGTGCTTACAATGGCCAAAAAAGACTTAACACAGTGGGGTCCCCTGTTAACTCTGACTTCATCTACTACAGAGCTCCCCAGATCAACACTCCCTTCTTAGGACCTGCATGCTGTCTGTTCTCTCTTCCTGGAACACATTTCTCCCTGATACGACCAACTCACTTATGACATTTAAGTCTTTGTTCAAATATTATCTTCCTAATTAGACCTATACCTTAAATTGCACTCAACACACCTAATAAACTTACCCTGCTCTGCTTTTATTTTTACAGCACATATCACCTCTAACTTATTATACAATTTTCATTTTTATTATGCTTATTATTTGCCTCCACCCACTGTAATATAAATTTCAGCAGGGAAAGGATTTCAACTGTTCTGTTCACTGATATCTCCAAGGCTTTCAAACAATGCCTGGACTATACAGTGAGTGTCCAAAACGTATTTATTGAAAGAATGAGTGATATAATGATACCACATACAGGTTTGTCAGTAGGTGTGCGGACTTCCCCGGCCCATTATTGTAATCAGCTGTAACCATTTATGGGCTATGTGCATCCAGGAAAAGGTGAGAAATGTGGCTATAAAGGGAATGAAACCATCTAGCTCTTCTAGACACAGAATCCCTGACCTTGGCATCTCTTTGTACATTTTTTAACCAATGTTGTTAACAGGATTTTCTTTGTCCTAGATCTACAGAACATGACAACATTAATCTCTTAGTAAATTTGCATAAAATTTGCAAATATAATTTCATGATCTGTAAAACCAAAATCAAAGTATAATATACCAATTTCATTGACTTAATCTTCCAGAATTCTATCAAGAAAGTAATCAGATTTTTCTTCATTATTTATTCTTTATTCAATATGGCTCATCATCCTGCAATTCTCTACAGGCTGATTAGTAAATTCCCCTTTTTAAGATTTATTTCTAAGTTTTATTTGAGGTTAAACTAATTATATCTAGTATTTATAATTACCTGAATCTTACACCTTTTAATCCATAAGATATAGCTTGAAATTTACCTTTAGCAATCTAAAGTTTCATTCTGGTTTTAAAACCCAATCAGTAGTGGGTCAATAATTTTGGCACTTGGGCATCATATACATATGGGCAAGTTAGTGCTTATAATTTGGCTGTGCCATATCTTATTAATACTACCATTTCACTAATACTGTAATTTTATTAATACTATAACTTTGGTGGTGGCAACCATGGTTTTGGTTTACAGTTCCTAGCTATTAGTCATCCTTTCTAATTTGCAGTTGTATACCAAAATTCTGCTTCTGTTTCCAAATTTGCAATAAGAAGCCGAGGTATTCAGTCTGAGCAAGTCATCATATATAATGGTGGGAATGAAGAAAAAGAACCAGAGATGGTCTTATCGACAAGGCCATAGTTCTTAAAATGGCTTCCATACATTGTCTCCATACTACTAGCAATGTTGCACCTCTGAAAAACACAAGTGTATGAAATCCATTTGTATGGCCATTACACTGTGAAAGCTAGATTTTTTGTTTTAATTCAGTCATTCAGTAAATGACATTTAAATACCTTGGCAGGCTTTTCTTTTTCCTTTGTTTTTTGACTGAGAAACATGAATGCCTAAGGGTTACTAAACACATTTTCTAAGGATTTTCATTTTTCCTGCTTCCAATCTACAGCCTGACATTCCTCCCATTCCTCCTTTGTCTTCACTAACCGACTCACCTCAAATGTAATGCCTCCCTGTTTTTTAGGAGAATTGAAATATTTATCAAAATTGAAACAAAAGGTAAATCTAAATCCGTCTCACTGGATAGCAAGTATATGTCACATATGAAGACAACTGAAGTGTTAAACCTCCTTGGTCTGTTTGCATAACAAGACTTTAAAGACATTTTTTTAACCACACAGGTTTCATGGTGCTTCTTTTATTTCTCCATATAACCTGGTTTGTCTTCTAAAGCTTGAAACATGATTATACATTATTTCATAAATTTGTTTCCTAAAAGTTCTCTATTTTCCCATTAGTCTTTAAAAGTTTTATTATTTTCTTCCTTACCAGAATATATTTCTCTAGAAACATTATACAGATATTATCCAGGTGTGCTAACTCCAGGGTTTTGGCTATTGTCCAACTTGAACAATTAGTTAAAATTCTCTTTTAGTTTTAACCAGATGTTGTAGTCCTCATTTCCTGACCTAAAAGCCTCTCAAATTATGGAAAACTTTTAAATACTTGTCCCATTCTCTTTCTGAATTAGCTGCACCTTCACACTAACTTAATATGGTCTGATATTCAGTATGTACATATAATTAGTGAGGTTTATACAACATTTGGAAGAAATCAAACCTAAAAATACTTTGAATATGAGAGGCCAAGCATTAATTAAAGATTTACACAGTATGTATTGAGTGACTTAAAAGCTCCTTTTGCTGTGGCTTTTTAGCTGAGATATTAATTACTGAAGAGATCAGTGCATTAATTTTAAAGAATTTTCTAAATTTTGCATAGTTTCTTTTATTTGACTGTAATCTTTCTGAAGTTATGCCTTTTATCCATTTTACATTTTATTCAGGACCTAGTCAATGCTGCTTACATTGTTAAGTCCCTAAAATATATTTATTCACTTGTAATATGACATGCAGCTATATATTTTTATATTTGAAGAATTTTGAAAAGCTACCAACAAAGTCAAATTACTTTTTATCCCTGACAAACAACATGAGTCTTCCATGAGCACAACCATTTAATCTATTTTTTTTCTCTGAGCTGTTCATTTCCTGTAGTAAATTCCTCATACACTTTCAGGAAGTGAAATGAAAACAACTGTCCTCGCCCCTCCAAGATTACTGAACATAAAAGGAAAAAAGTTTAACTGCTGTAGCCCCAGACAGTTGATGGGCAAAGGCAGCCCCTCTCAACTCTCATCAGCTAGGAACAAAGGTGGTGGGTTCCTGAGTGAAGGGAGGAAAAGAGTGGAGTGAAAGAAACATTTTAGAAGTCCAATCAACTGATTAGGAGAAAATCCTCATGATGTGTGATGTGTGCAACAGACTTCTAAGAGAAAATACTGGCCTGGAGCTACACTTAACTTTCCCCACTCCATACCTCGAGCAACTATTAAAACCAAACACTTAGGTCTTCTGGATACAGCGTGTGGGTTAGCGTTGTTCTGTGTTTTGATAAAAGTGAGTTCAATATTTCTTTATTAATTTTAATGGTATAACAAGAACGGCGTATCATTTTGACATAAGGAGTTCAAAGTTACTACGCCAGCACTCTTCCATTAATCTTTAAAATATATTTGCTGGGTGAGCAGCCAACATAATCCTGGCTAAACAGATAAGAAAATAGAGAGCTGGTGATAAGGTGACTCGTTTAAAGCTGCACAACAAATCAAGACTGAAGCCGGCGCTCCGGTCCTCGCCCACTCCATGAGCACCTCTGCTGGCACAGGCTCACACTGGCAGCAAGAAGCGGGTGCTTCCAAGTTGGGAATCACTTGATAAAAGGGCCACATTCTGATAACTTCTGGAAAGTTCAGATGAGAATTCCACAAGTGGAGAAAATACATATTTTCTGTCACATCAGTATTTTGAGCTGTGTTCCTCCCTTGCATAGCATCAGCTTTTAATTATTCAGAGAATAATTATCCATTTGTGGCTTATCAATTCCCCTTCCTTCTCTCCTGCTTCCTGTCTTTGGGCCATTTCACTGCTCATTAATATTTGCATCAGAGGCCAGATCAGCTTGGCTTGTGAGTCTGGTAAAAAGATTTGGTGGGCAAAGAGACAGAAACCATTGAATATGTAAAGGTTAGTGATTATCTTGAGGTTGAATCTATCCATAGATTAGAGAGTTGAACTCAGTAACAAATGATCATGTCGTGAGTTTGTCAGGGAAGGGTCCACTCCTTTTTGCTTTTTCCTCTGCATATCTATTTTTCTCTAATTCTATACTTGATGCTTATTATCACAGATCATTGAAATTTGACAAAAGACGCAATCATCCATCTGAAGGATTTTGACAACACTCACGTTTTTAAACTCCACATTCCCTACCCCTAGGAAAGAAACCTCAATAAATACATCCTGCATTTATTAAGGAATAAGTGAAAGGTGCACTTTTTCTGAATTATTTGTGGGTCGGTAGATAAAATACAGCAATCAGCATCCTGCCACCCACCCCCACCCCTCAAGGATTCTCCCTGGTTAAAAAGCTGGTGCTGGTGGATTAGTCAGAAGTTGTGATTGCCTCATGAATCAGGGTGAAGCTTCTCACAGGTGGCAGTTAGTTTGATCTTCCTAGTCATTCAAGGAGGATATATATCTTTTGTGGTTATCACTCACAAGGATATCCTTGAAGGAAAACGAGGCTGCCTCACCAAAGCACAACTAAAAGGAACAAACAAAAAGGAACAGTGACAATGTAAGGGAGCAACAGAGGATTATTTCAGAATCTACGCAAATAAAATGCTGTGTGTTGGTGAAGTCTCTCTGCTGCCACTCACAGCCCTATTCCTAGATCTGTGCTGACCACATCAAAACAATGCTGCTGCCTAAGCAAGGGAATAAACAAAGCAAAGACCCATTAGCTCTGTTTCCATTAGACACGCAGAGGGGGAAAAAAATCAATAACAGGCAAACAGAAGATAAAATTGATAGGAAAGAAATGTTAATTTTAGAGCTTTAAAATGAGGTCTTGCAAACAATATCATGCAATAAAACCTTAAAAACTATTTTTAAAACTTTCAAAATCATTTACACGGGGAAAAGAACGCTAGCAAGAACATATACAGCATATTAAAGTTTAGTGCATTCTTAATGACTCGTCTTAAACAAATTATGCATGAGATAGATTACACATCCCTCATCCACTTAACAAAAAGGCATACACATGAACAAAAAACAAAACCAGGTGGCTTTTAAAAAGAAATTAAGTGTATACTTGGTGACTGACGGGGAGAAATGCCAAATGATGTGAAAGACCTCATAGAATAGAGTTCTCTTCAAAGAACCTAGATTGATGGGCTCTTCGGCCACAGACTGTAGGCCGAGCAGTACAAACGACATCAGTCTCCACTTTCAGATTCCATCCTGTAAATACCCTCAGCAGACAGGCTAGGGGAGTAGAGAAAACAAGGACTCTGGAGTAACAAGTCCTAGATTTCAGTTCCAGCCTCACTGCCGACTAACTGTGCAATGGTGGACAGGTACTTCACCTGCCCTTCATTTCCTCGTTCATAAGATAGAGATAATAATAATGCTGTTTTACCCTAAGTTGGACGGGCTTTTTTGTTTTTCAGAAAAAGAGACAGGGTCTCACCATGTTGCCCAGGCTGGTCTCAAACTCCTGGGCTCCAGCAATCCTCTTGTCTGGGCCTCCCAAAGTGCTAGGATTAGAGAAATGAGTCACCACGTTTGGACTTCATATTTTTTTCAAAGGCCCAGCTCATTAGGCCTGGTTCAAAACCACTAGTTTCAAAGCGTTGGTTCTCAAACTTCAGGATGTATCTGAATCACCTGGAAGGGTTTGTTAAAACAGGGACTGCTGTGCTCTGCCCTCAGAGTTTCTGATTTATTAGGTCTGGGATGAGGCATGAGAATTTACACCACGATAGTTTTGATGCTGCTTTCAAGGACCACCCTTTGAGAGCTTCTGGTTAAGTCTTGGGATTTTAGCATGGTCTATGGGATTTTCACATGCTAAAATCAGCAGGGTCAGGATCACCCAGGATCCGGTTAGTCACTCAGACCCAACAGACCTTGTGAGAAATGCCAACCTATTTTGCTCAACCAGAGGCAGCATTTAGCAAGATCTCCACGTGCTTTGTATGCACATTCCATTTGAGCAGCACTGGTCTAGAGCATCTTCAGGGGACACGGAGCCAATAAAAGATTGTGAAAAATCTGCTCTAGGGTGGTTGTAAGAAAAGCCCTTCAATCTGAATGACAAAAATCCAAGTCCTTGGCATTGACATTCTCCCCAGGAAGTCCTGTTTGTGGACCCAACAATATACACCAATTGGAAACAGTTCTTCTCCTCAGGCAAGGGGCTTATAGCTACTGCAGCAGGTGCCAGATTGCTAAGTGCCCACATGGGCAGTGAGGGCCAGGTTGAACACTATCTTTTTTCTATTCATATGAATTTGGTTTCCTTAGATGATGATCTTTTCAGTACTTCCTTGTATTTTCTTCCTATTTTTCCTTGGAGAATTTCCTTGTGTTTCCTGTTTATATGTTTGTTTCATATATCATTATGGACTTAATGATATTAATTTTGGTCAGAAGCAAAGTAAGCCAAAAATGCCAAGTGTATTTGGCACATCCAGGAGTTCCTAATGGCTAAAGCGTCACTGGGTTAAGCGTCAATGATCTAATATCAACCTAGCATTACCACAAACCCTTCGTTCAAAGAAGGCTCCTATTACTTGGAATACAAATTGGAGCACCAGCTTCACATTTGTAAGATTTATATGCCCATTTAGGGAAATTCCTCTTGTAGCTCCTCTGATAACATCACTGGCAATACAAAGCTGAATGGTTCAAATCAGATTTCATCTCTACTATTTTAGTGTTGGAGGATGAACCTACAGACTATTAAATTTATAAAAAACAAAGATAAATATACAACATAAAATAATTCAAGTTCCAAAATCCTTACATTAGCTTTTGGAAAAGGACAGCTCCAAAAAAAAAAAAAAAAAAAAAAAAAAAGCAGTGAAGATTAAATCTTTTTTTTTTTTTTTTTTTTTTTTTTGAGACGGAGTCTCGCTCTGTCGCCCAGGCTAGAGTGCAGTGGCGCAATCTCGGCTCACTGCAAGCTCCGCCTCCCGGGTTCACGCCATTCTCCTGCCTCAGCCTCTCCGAGTAGCTGGGACTACAGGCGCCCGCCACTGCGCCCGGCTAATTTTTTGTATTTTTAGTAGAGACGGGGTTTCACCGTGGTCTCGATCTCCTGACCTCGTGATCCGCCCGCCTCGGCCTCCCAAAGTGCTGGGATTACAAGCGTGAGCCACCGCGCCCGGCCTAAGATTAAATCTTTTAAGATTCAATTTGTCTAGCCTGCCATGTAAGGCCTAACCTTGCTGGAGACTTAGAATTATGGCTTTATTTCAGCCCACAACTAAGCCAGACAACAGATATCACTTCAATGATGTTTTAAAGTAGAATCAATTAGAAAATATTCTGATTTTCAGAAGCATCCCCCAAAAGTGATATTACTAAGGTAGGTTATCATGCCAATAAGGTCTATATCACAATAATAATGTAAACACATGAATTTTTCCTTTTTATTTTCATATCTGTGATTTTGTTAAAGGAATGGCTAAAAATATTAAGTAAACTATTAGAACCTAAAAAATGTCTTAGGACTGAATTATTTTTTCAGCCTAACAATCTTCTTACCATCAAAAAAAAAAAAAAAAAAAGACACTATCTTTCTCAAACAAATCAGAACTCTAAGCACTATCTCCCTCACAGGAGACATGGCTTCTGCTTCCAAAATCCCTGCCTTTCTAATCAAATATTTCCTCTAGGTCTTTTCTTTTTCTTGATGCTAGTTTGCTGCTATAAATAAGATTCCTTCTAACTTTATGGAAATTGAAGAATTCATGTTTTTCATTGCAAGTGTTAGAAATCTTCCTGATATCGACACTTCTCAAAAGACATTTATGCAGCCAAAACACACATGAAAAAATGCTCATCACCACTGGCCATCAGATAAATGCAAATCAAAACCACAATGAGAAACCATCTCACACCAGTTAGAATGGCAATCATTCAAAAGTCAGGAAACAACAGGTGCTGGAGAGGATGTGGAGAAATAGGAACACTTTTACACTGTTGGTGGGACTGTAAACTGGTTCAACCATTGTGGAAAACAGTGTGGCGATTCCTCAAGGACCTAGACTAGAAATACCATTTGACCCAGCCATCCCATTACTGAGCATATACCCAAAGGATTATAAATCATGCTGCTATAAAGACACACACACACATATGTTTATTGTGGCACTATTCACAATAGCAAAGACTTGGAACCAACCCAAATATCCATCAATGATAGACTGGATTAAGAAAATGTGGCACATATACACCATGGAATACTATGCAGCCATAAAAAAGGATGAGTTCATGTCCTTTGTAGGGACATGGATGAAGCTGGAAACCATGATTCTGAGCAAACTATCACAAGGACAGAAAACCAAACACGGCATGTTCTCACTCATAGGTGGGAATTGAACAATGAGACCATTTGGATACAGGGTGGGGAACATCACACACCAGGGCCTGTCATGGGGTGGGGGGAGGGGGGAGGGATAGCATTAGGACATATACCTAATGTAAATGACAAGTTAATGGGTGCAGCACACCAACATGGCACATGTATACATATGTAACAAACCTGCACGTTATTCACATGTACCCTAGATCTTAAAGTATAATAATAAAAAAAAGAAATCTTCCTGTTATCTATTTTCAGGCAATGGGCTTTATTAACAAATCACATTGCATAATTCAACTACTGTGGAAAGAAGTCTGATGGCTCCAATTGAGCTAAGTGTAGAACTTAAAGCAGCTCACTTATCCTATTTGGGTTCAATATATTTATCCCATAAATGACCCATCCCTGCATCAAGGAATGATTTAAGAGATACCACATATATTTGAAATATTCCTATTTATGCATTTCACTAAGCCTTTAGGAATATTAGCCATTGTTGAATTAGTGTTGATCTAACAAACAAAACCTCCTAAGTCACAATTTGTTTAAAATACAGGATAGATCTCGAATACCTATTCTCAGACATCAGGATACACTGGAAGTACAGAACTGAAACTACATCTCACCTAGATGTTAACCCCTTGAGGGCAGGAGCTAGACTTGCTTGCCATCAGTCACCTGCAAAGGGCCCTGCACGTAGCGGACACTCTGCTTGTTGAGTGGATGTATAAAAACTTCCCCAGAGGTAACCACTTTGATAATCAACGAGAGAGGCTGCTTTCTGCTGTGCTGAACAGTGAACACTGGCTAGGACACTTGTCCAAACAAAAAGAGGCTTTGAATTACGGAATAGCCTCTGTTAACCCATACTAGGATGTTAAGCTCCTTTTGAAAGCAGATTCCTTTGTAAACTGCCCCCTGAGCCTAGTCCAGAGCTTGGCACATAGCAGTTGTTTGTTAAATTGAATTGAGTTGACTCAGTAAAAGGCATTTAGTGTCAACAAAAATAAATGTATTAAGGCATTGCTCCAACCTGTTTTAAAAACTGCTTTCAAATTTCACATTATTTATTAATCAGGTAATACATGTACATGATACAAAATTCAAAATGTATAAAGGGGAATATAGTCATATTAGTCCATTCTCACACTGCTATAAAAATACTACCCAAGACGGGGTAATTTATAAAGGAAAGTGGTTTAATTGACTCAGTTCAGTATGGCTAGGAAGACCTCAGGAAACTTACAATCATGGCAGAAGACAGAGGGGAAGCAAAGACATCCTTCTTCACAAGGCTGCAGGAAGTCAAATGAATACAGGTGGAACTACCACGCACTTATAAAACCATCAGATCTCGCGAGAACTCACTCACTAACGCAAGCGCGGCATGGGGGAACTGCCTCCATGATTCAATTACCTCCACCTGGTCTCTCCCTTAACACGTGGAGATCATTGGGATTATAATTCAAGATGAGATTTTAGGTGAGGACTCAGCCAAACCATATCAATAGTGAAGAGTACGTCTCCAGTACCCTCAATCCCAGGTATCCAGAACTCATGCTAGGAGAAAAAACCCGGAAACACCGTTTTATAATGAAAGTGTGTTTTGTCATTGTTGTTGTTGTTGTTACTGTTGTTTTAAATAGCATGGAAAACTAATGCTTTTTCTTTCAGCACTTTTATCCTCAACGTTTTCTTAGTCTATTTAGATCTGTAAAATAATTTCTCTTGTAAGACAAATAAAATTCATTATGCAAACAGAAATCTGCAAACAATATTAATAAGACAGGCAATAGCAAGTCTAAAAGCCATCCACCTGAGACCAAATGGGCCTACTGCGATTTCTCCTCTAAGATCCACAAGAATCACACTGCTATCAGTATCATTGCAGCTAGCTGTTACCTCTAACAATCATATACCAATTAGCTGTGATATAAATTTGCATTGGAAGTTTTCCATGTTTCCAAGGTTATTTCTCAGAGAAAGCATTCAGATATCAAGGACCTCTCTTAAGCAGTAGTTTAAAAAACTTGTGAGTGGTTTGCTGCATTTTTCTATTCTAGTAGGTAGAGATAAACAACTCAGACTAAGAATAAAGATTGAGGATTAAGATCAACAACAGACATTTATATTGACAGCATTTCCTGATCCTTCAGATTGGCTGCTCCTGTGTTCTGTTTTTTGTTTTGCTTTGTTTTATTAGATTACTTGAACTTTTCACCTACATATAGGAGAAAATTTTACTAAAGCACAGAAGAAAATGTATGTTCTTGTCTGCTAAATAAACACAGACATACACACAAAAATAATGTTTTTTGGCCCTATGGGAAAACAGTAGCTTTACTAACACCATTTGTGATTTTACATTGAGTTTTAGTGACTTTAGTAAAATTCCATAGTGTTCCTTATACGTTCAGCAACCTTTAAGATGATTTTTAAGGAGGGAAACAGAAACGGAAAAGGAAGAAGTTAACATTAAAATATTTTGGAGACAATGACAAATGCATCCTATATGAAGATTTATGAAACATTTCATACCATGCCTGCCTGTTCCACACTACCCTGTCGCACTGGCCTCAACCAGAGATGACTATGTTTTAGGCATTAGATGAGCATTAAATTGTCTTTGGATGTATTTGAGGACCTGCGATTTCTCAGGTAACACTTCATGCTAAATTAAATAAGAGAATACTACAAGCAGATCATCTCAGACATTATGAGCTTGCAAATCAATTCCTCAACTCAGGGTGCTGTTTTGTTCTCTGAGCAGTTGGCATAAAGTGCTACATAATATGAACAATCACCTACTAAAACTTGCATGCACATGCCTAATGCAGATTTTTCCAAAATACGTGATAATGCATACTGTATATTAGAATGTAAGACAGAGCCCTTAACATTCCCCCTGGGATATCTCTCTTTTTCTTCTTTCAGACAGCAATGGTCTTTGCTTCAGGTTCTCTAGCTTTAAAATGTTTTATAAATTATTTCAACTTCGAGAAAGTGAATCAGATTAAATCCAAAAAGGAAAAAGGGAGATAGTAGCATTTACACATTTCTGGAAGCTGGCAGCAAGATAAATCCAATGCGACAAACCTCTGTGGGCTATTAAGTGAATTTTGTTAGGAAAGCACACATAAGGCATGCCTAATGAGAATATGTAGGGTGCTGGGTTTTAAGAAACGGGCTATTATTTATGAATACTAGGTGGTATCCAAAAGAAATGCATTTAAGGATTTAAACACTGATTTCTCCAGGGCCCGGACTTTGCTTGAGGCATTACTCAAGTTGGAAAACAAGAGACAACATGGTATATGTGTGAACCTTCAAATAATCGCGCATTTTATACAGGACAATCTACAAGTCTTTAAAGCCTCCGGGCTTTTCATTTTACTAAACAAGGTCCTCCTTTGGGATTGCCCAGAAGAAAATCTGCACCATAGTGGAAAGAGCTCTATCCTGAGAGTCAGAAATTTTGAATGCAAATCCAGCAGCAGGGCCACAGTTTCTTTATCTATAAAATAGGTACAATAATACTCACCCTGACCACTTCACGATGTCCTTGTGAGGGCCAATATAATCATGCACTGAAAAGAGATTTTGGAGTGTGAGTGCTTTAGACATGTAAAACGTTAGCAGTACTAATATCTGGGAAATCATCATGACCATTTAGGATTTCTTCTGTGTCAAAATCACCACATGGCCAGAGTCTGGATGGGCAAGCTCTACCGTCCCAGGGGAAACAGACAATCCAACTTCATGGCTAAGAAGGCCAATGGGGCAGAGCTGCCAGAATCATATTAATATGGAAGGTTTACTTGCTTCCACTAGATTGTGTGCAAATCAGACCCTACTTTGTTCATCTTCGCAACCCCAGCATCCAGCAGAGTTAACCCTCCCCGCAAATGACTGTGAATGAAGTGAAATGAGTGAGATGTCTGCTACGATCAGAGAACTATGTTGGGTATTTTGATAGATATATGAGTCAGAGTTCAAACAGAGAAGCAGAACCCCTAGGAAACACATACATACTAAGGAATTTATACAGGGCTTTGGCTCTGCTTCATTGTGGGAGGATGTTAAACAGAACGCAGAAGCTGTTGCTTCTGTGTTTGGTGCTGAAGCCTGAAGTCAGCAGGACAGGTAGACATGAAGGAAAGACAGCTGCAAAGAGGGGAACCAGGACAAAATGGAACCCATAAAGATGAGTGGAGTCTGCGAAGGTGGACCAGAAGCCATATCAGTGTCTCACCACCTCCAAGACTCCACCTTTAATGATGAGGGTGTTCTGCAGATGAAGCTTATCCTCATCCGGTAACTAAACACATGCCTGCCTGGAGGAAAACGAAGCCAAAGAAGGAGATCCAGAGGACCCAAATATACCCATGGCAACCAGGACGCCAAAAGGTAACAATGTTGGTGTGAGCTGCAATGCCAGCTCCAAAAATATGGCTGCAGTTTCACTTGTGTCTTCTAAATCTTGTGCAAAATGTCCCTCAAGGCCCACAAGCTATGCAGAGGAGGGAATTCTGGCAAGTAGGTGGGAAGCGTCTGCTAGTTGCCTGGCACTTTTAATACACTTTGGAATCCTACAACTCTGTAAAACTGTTGTTTTCTCTGTTTCAAAGATGAAATCTCTATAATCCTGCTTAGGTAACCTCCCTGGAGTGCAGAGCACACCCATCTCTAGGTTTGCAGTTCATGCCCTTTTCCTACATTTCCATACCTACAGAGCAGCCGGAGCCTTCACAGAAGTCCTCAGCTTGGCTTAAAGTAAAGAAACTATATATATATATATATATATATATATATATATACACACACACGTATGACAGAATACTACTCAGACATAAAAAGGAATGAATTAAATGACATTCACAGCAACCTGGATGGGACTAGAGACTATCATTCCAAGTGAAGTAACTCAGGAATGGAAAACTAAACATCGTATGTTCTCACTTATAAGTGGGAGCTAAACTATGAGGATGCAAATGCATAAGAATGATAAAATGGTGTCTGTGCACTCGGGGGGAAATGAAAATGGGGGTGAGGGATAAAAGGCTACCAACTGAGTTCAGTGTATACTACTCAGGTGATGGGTGCACCAAAATCTCACAAATCACCACTAAAGAACTTACTCATGTAACCAAATACCACCTGTTCCCTCAAAAACCTAAGGAAAATTTTTAAAAAGTTATTTCTCAGGGCAGTCCTGAGGAAAATTCACAGCATCCAGAAAGAGCTTCTATCAGTTTCCCCATTCCCAACAGTGACATCGAGACAGAATTGATGACAGATTCTCATTCACATTGTCCCTGCAGTATTACCAGGGAGGAATGAATTAAGAACCCCAGAGAACACACCACTGGAAGAGTGGGAAGAGGTGGAAAAGGCTGATGAAGCCCTCCAAGCCTGCACTCTTAAAGCTGGGTTTTGATGTCTCACCTGAAATGTTCTCAGTACATTCAAGAAATGGGTAATAAGGAGCCACTGTGTGCCTGCATTACCTGGCCATGTCTACCCAGCAAGCAGGCTACTACCCCTTCACAAGGTGAGCGGCAAGGCAGCATTATGTCATACCATCCAGAAGACACTTCTGCTTCACCTGGGGTCTCTCCACCATGCTGCCTTCTGAGAACCAGCTCATTCTCCTTAGCACTGTAGTCACTCCTGCTGAGTGCATTTTACAATTCCTGGGTTCTTCAAAGTACACCTACATCCATTTCCAGTAGTGATGCCTCTCTCAGGCAAGCTCCTCTGGCATCTCCTTGGGCTAGGAGTTATTTTGGAAAGTCACATTTCATTTCATCACAGAGTAGTTTTGTGGGTTTCTTTTTTTTTTTTTTTTTTTTTTGAGACAGAGTCTCGCTCTGTCGCCCAGGCTGGAGTGCAGTGGCGCAATCTCGGCTCACTGCAAGCTCCGCCTCCCGGGTTCACGCCATTCTCCTGCCTCAGCCTCCCGAGTAGCTGGGACTACAGGCGCCCACCACCACGCTCGGCTAATTTTTTGTATTTTTGGTAGAGACGGGGTTTCACCGTGTTAGCCAGGATGATCTCAATCTCCTGACCTCATGATCCACCCGTCTCGGCCTCCCAAAGTGCTGGGATTACAGGCGTGAGCCACCGCGCCTGGCCATCACAGAGTAGTTTTAAAGTTTGAATCTAAGAAGGAAGACAGAGAAGGCGCTGTGGGAAGAAAAAATACATGAATCTGTGAATTTGAGGTTTATCAATTTTTCAGGAATTTTTTATTTTTAGATATATTTTGTACATTCTATGTACAGATAGTATTCTACAAGGGTGTGAGTTTCAAAGTCTTTCACATACTTAAACTCTAAGAAAATTAACTAAAATCTATGTCAATGTTTACGTCTCTTTTTGCTATTAATTGTGTGCATGAACTGAGTGAGAAATAGACTCAGTTCTATCTCATTTTTTAATTACCGTGTCTTCCTTCCATCCAAGACTGGCCTTGGGCAAATTGGGAAGTAGAGGAAGTTGAATATTTCAGAGCTCTCCAAATCTGCATCCCGCCACAAGGCATTCTAGAACTCATCAGCCAGAAACTTCCAAATCTAAATTTAATTTCTGCAGTGCCCAATCTCTCTGAGTCTCTCTATAACAGCAGAAAATTGGATTAATACATTTGTATATGAGAGTTTATAGTGACCAGAGCTGATAGCACAACTGCTTTAAACAGAAACTTACAAAGTCTTAACACAAGTAAGTGACTGATGGACGGTTTTCAAGATTTTCTGAAGGGCAAATGAGGTACATGTTTTGTTAAAGGGGCCAAGGAAAGTCAGTCACCCAGAAAAGAAAGAAATTTTGCATGTTTAATTAGGGAAAAAATGGAAATTATACAGAAAAGCATTGTGGTCATAAAGTAAATAAAATGCCTCTCATGGCAAAATGCACTTTTATGTTAGTCTCCATTAGGTAAAACATTATTTCCATGCAGTAATATTTTTATAGAAGGGTAGAAATCACCTTTTCCATCTCTATTCCTGTTTCACGTTAGAGTTTTTTCCAAGGTCGCTAAAATGAAAGAATGACAGTAGACTTTCTTATCAACAGCTTGTTCCAACAGATACAATACATGGGTAAGGGATCAAAAAGAGCATGAGAAGCATTTTCTGCCAACATTGTAGAAAATATTGAACATCTGCTGTATCTGGGATCCTGGGAGTTGTAATTATAATTTTTTGAAATCTGTACACAGGAGTTATAAATATTAGAACTATAGCCTGTGAAAGCCATGAAATATTTAACTTGTTTGGCAGGCTTAAGCAAAACTCATAAACTTAATTTAAGCAAGCCAAACACTATAGTTTTACCCATTTTATATCCTTCATGTCATTAGTTAGATAAATTAAAGCAAGCTATAAAGCAGCATGGAAATTGCCAACTGGAAGTCCTGTGGGTATACCAAAAAAGATGCGTTTTAACAACTAACTCGTTTTACTAATGGTTTCCTTTTCACCTTTCCCGGTTATCCACCCATGCCCAAGACTTGACTCTTTGGTTTGGGGAAGCGGAGGGAGGAGTTGCTGGTAGGAAATGGCTTCCAGATAAGCAAAGAGAAATGCAGGCATCAGGCACTTCAAGCAGGTTCACGACGGCCACAGTGAGACCCAAAGGCCACTGGTGATTTCTGCATGTGTCAATTCAATCTGTCAAAAACCCATATGCCAGCCTGAGTGAAAACCTTTCAAGCTCAAAAACAAAGGCCTGGTAAACAGCTCTGTGCTACTGCAGAAGGTATCTCGAGAGACTAAGGGAGCAGAGAGGAGCCAGGTTTCCACCGTGTTAGCTCTGTGGCCGGGGGACACCTCTGAGACTTGTCCTTAGAAAGGAATACAGGTTGGAATGTATCAGGCTGTGTCCATCATACAGATAGGTGCCTTGATATTTAACCCGGGACAGTGATAACCAAGCCAACTTCAGTGTCTATTTCAAAGTTAAGAGTACTATTCAATTAGCCTCAAATTTCTCCATTTATACCTGCACTGTGCTCTCTACCCTACTCCCAACCCCAGGATGCTCCCCAATGAGAAACTAAAGATAACAACATTCACATTTGTAGATTCTGCATGAGAAAAATAATAGATGATGATACTATTTATTTTATGGTACTTTATTTATATATCTTTTTGCAATTGAACCTCAAAGCAACCCCTTTTATGTCCATGTGTGTGACTTTTGCAGATTAAAAAAGTAATCACAGAAAAGTGACAAAGTATGCCCATGACCACACAGCTGACAATACTGAGCCTGGCCCTGAGGTCTCCTGAGACTTGGACCAACGCTTTGGCCACAAGGGAGGCCATCAATTCACAGAACATCTGTTCTGACAGGAGACTGAAGAAGGAATGAGCTAAGGGACTCCAAGTCCAGAGTAAGCCTGTGGACGGATGGTGCTTCCAGGACTCACAGCTTCCCTTTTCCTCTGGCCCTTCTTTTATGCCCTGGTGTTTTTCAGATTCAGTATCTCTATTAAAACTTCCTACTCCTCTTTCCTGGCCTTGTCTCCCTCTCTTAACCCCTACAAAGGACTGAAACTGGCTGTCAGCTCTGGGACTTGCCACAGTCATAGCAGCCTTTGTTAACAAGTTAAGAATCTACAGGAATCCCCTCTTTGCTGTCTCTACAATCTGTACATGAGAGCAATCAAATGGATCAGCTTGAAACCCCTAGCTGTGAATGCATAAAAGAGCAAATGAATAGGAAAGTTCAAAGGAAATATTTCACTGAAATATCCTGCTGGTCCCGCTTCATTCTGCATTTAAGAAAATAATACCCATGCCCAAACAGCCTCTTTCTCCCTGAAGTAGAGGGTTGATATCACACAGACTGTCTACACAGGGGAACCAATTCAAGGCAGAACTGAAAGTTCCAATTCAATCCAATCAGCCCATGTCATATGTCTGGGGCCAGTCCAACAGGGCTTAGAATGTGATTTGAAAGAGCCAATGTGAGTTGTCAGTGGCCCACACAAGCAGGAATTGATGCCTCAGGTTTACTTGGATGGAGAGTGAGTATGAAGGTTTTTGTGTCAGCCTCCTGTGTGCCAGGCATATATGTTTCTAAATTCACTTTGCAACAGACTTATGAGATAGACTTTGGTAGTAGTATTCCCTTTTAAACAGACATTCACTCATTTCTTTAAGATGAAAAAACCAGTAAGTGGAAAATATAAATACTGTGTGCAAATCTACAGCAAACATAAATTTTAGGGTGAATCTGCCTTTTTTTTTTTTTTTTTTTGAGATGTCACCCAGGCTGGAGTGCAGTGGCATAATATTGACTCACAGCAACCTCCACGTCCCAGGTTCCATCGATTCTCCTGTCTCAGCCTCCTGAGTAGCTGGGATTACAGGCATGCGTCACCATGCCCTGCTTATTTTTGTATTTTTAGTAGAGATGGGGTTTCCCCATGTTGGCTAGGCTGGTCTCAAACTCCTGACCTCAGGTGATCTGCCTGCCTCAGCCTCCCAAAGTGCTGGAATTACAGGCGTGAGCCACCACACCCGGCCTGAATCTATCTTTAACTCATTTTTGAGCATGGTGATTTTCTAGGCCTCCCTTAATCTGGACACAGAGCTGTGAGGAAGAATAAGCTAATGAGACTGTCTAGTTCTTCCCGTATTCCTGAGGCAGCTAGGAAGATGCTAAAAGCAACCCGAGTTCTAGTTCTAAGGGAATGCCCTTGTAGGGGTAATGTGGGCCTGAGTTCCCTCTCCAGTTCCCCACTCCAGTCCTCAAAAAGGCCCACGTACCATGCAGTGCATGGTCCCCACTCTAGCAACCGAGTGACAGGGAGCATGATAAGGCCAGAAGAGCAACAGCCCGTATCCTTCATCTTCTTTCTCATGAATAAAGCTGAAGAAGAACCAGAATCAAAGCTCAAAAATTGCTATAACATTAAAAGACACAAGTGATGCGATTTGACATTATTTTTCTTTCACAAAGAAAACTTTGGCATTTCCAAACATTGGAAATGCCAAAGTGTTCAACTCAGTGCCCGCTCCTAGTTGAAACTTCATGTCGGCTGCCTGGTACTGAGTCTTCTCGCCCACAGGAGGGCATCGCCTCTGATTAGACTGACAGGTAAAAGGTCTTGAGGGTCAGAGCCATTGGCAAGTTCCAGGAACAAACAGAACAGGAGTTTTTAACAAGACCTGCAGCTTGTGAGTGGGGAGGCTCCTGGGCGCTAACACTTCGCCACTTTCATTCTCTGGCTGCACACAGGCTGTGCAGACTCAGGGAATCTTTCCAGGGCAGTCGTATGAGAGGGAAAGCTGTTACCCCTCCAAGATTTCATAGTGACAGGAGGCAACTCCACTAAGATTCCTGATCAAGCCACCAGGTCTGGTGGGAACTGCTTTTTCCACTAAGATTTCTGGGCTTGTTTACATGTGTTTTATTCAGAGCTACAGTAATCTGTTCACAAGAGACAGAAATCCTGGTAAATCAATCCTTAAAGCTTGTTGACATTTGTCCACTTGGCAGATCATAAAAGCCCCTTGAAAATCACAGGAGTAAATGTGTAAACCGCTTTACCAAATTATATGATGTAAACGCCAAGTGAAAGAGTTCTGCAGGATAAGATCGCTGAATTGTGACTGTCTTCCGAATGTAACTTTATTTTGGTCTTGGGTTACATGTGAGGTGTTGCCAAAATCAACTGAAAGAGAGACAAAGACATATGAATTCAGCCCAAAAGCTGGCTTTTAAGTTCTCTGTCTTCAAAAAGACTGGAGATTCTTTATGAGATGTAGTTTTGCATAAACAGTCTTTGTTAACAAAAGTTTTCCCCAAATATCAGTTAAATTTTAACTAGTTCCCTATAAATGTTATGTGAGTGCCAGAAATAACCTCGGCATTTTTGAAGAAAAAAGTAGAACTAGAGAAAACTTCATGGCATAAACACACAGATAAAATACACACTGCCATCGCTGGTGGCAATCAGACCATAGGAGCCTGAGAGTTCATGATTACTGGCAACCCTTTCCCAAGATTATCTCCAGAGAGATTTCTCAGAAGACTTGAAGAGGAATGTCATAGAATAATCATGCATGAAAGCAGTTACAAGTGCTCAGTCCTCGTAACAGCACAGGTAAGTCTGCACCTGAAGCTATTCTGTCTGAATTGAGGTTTATTCCAGCCCCTTTGAGAAATTGGGTCCAAAGTTTAAAAGCCCTTTTTACATATCATAATCACCTCTATAGATTCCATTTTAAACCTTTTACCTCCGTTGCCTAACAACTGCCTATATCTGAAGCTTCCACAGAGACGGCATATTAGTTTCCCTACATCTCTCTAATTTTACACAATGTACTGAATAGTTCACTGGAAGTGAGAAGTGAGACCCAAAGAGGAAAGCAGGGGAAAGGTGGTAGGGGAAGGAGAGGGAGGAAAAATGGAAATACATTTTACAATGTATAGCTATGTAAGGAATTCCATTAATATTCATGTATAACAGTAAAGCTAAAGCTCCAGGTCTCCAGGTGATCAAAAGCCCTTCACATGTGGAGAGCTCTTGTGGACAGGAATGTGAGATCTTCCCATGACAGGAGACTGGGTGGGGCTTCTGACGATCCCCTCTTTACTGGGGTGAGGGTTATAAATGTTCTTAGGCAGTACATTTAGACATCCTGGAGGGGATACTAAGGGTTCGTAAGACCTTCGGCTCTGTTCTCCTACAATTTATGGACTGCAGGCACATGTCTCAACACCACACAATCTTACACTGATGAGGGACCTTACGGGGGAAGCAGTTCAATATCCTATTGAATACATACATCACCCTCCCAGCATCTTCACTCAAGCCCCATTAAGCCCATATTGTGGAGGTGGGGAACGCCCTTTGCCCAAAGCAGTCCTTTTTGTCTTGGATGACTCGAACTCTCCTAAATCTATTTTTTTCTGAAATAATCATTGTATTTTCTACTTAATGGACTTCGTTCTATTTCCTCAAGAGATTGAAGAACAAATGCAATTCCTCTTCTTGCTAAAATGTAAAGCAGCAGACAGGGCTCTGTAACCAGCAGTCAGGTATTACTTTGGTAGGTTTTTCTTTGCCATTCTTCTCCATTAAGGAGAATAGGGAACAGTAGGCATGTAGGGGACAGAAGGGGACAGTATGCATGTGGGGGACATGTATGCACATAGGGGACATGTAGGGGACATGTATGCATGTCGGAGACATGCATGTAGGGGACATGAAGGCATTATGGGACATGTATGCATTAAAGAAGAGGGGACAGTATGCATGTAGGGGACAGAAAGAGGAGACAAAATACATGTTGCTGCCTTTACCTAGGCACCTTGGTTTGGGGACTCTGTGTCATGTCTCAGCAGTACCAAGTCCCCATGGGTCTTTATGGAGAAGAACCCTTTGCAGGTTTCTAACATGTCAATTGTGCTACCTCTACTGACAGAAGAGATTTTTAATTTAGTCCAAATGATATGTTCCACTTACCCTCCATTCACTCCCCATGTTTGCAGGGTGCCAAATATGTGCCAGTTCAGTTCTATGCTGAGTTCAGGAAAGTTTCAAGGAGCTGACTGTCTAGAGCAAAATCTAGATGAGTTAATGGGCAGGTCTAGTACATCATAGGACCATAAGAGCTCATGGATAAGGCTCCAATTCAGTCATGAGTAGTCCTAGAAGAACATTGTCTGAGAGGAGAACTAAGCAGCAGGCAAGCAAAAGGAGCAGTAGTAGAATGCCTCCCAAGGAAACAGCCAAGCTTTCATAAAAGGCCAGAGATGGCAGAGAGTGTGATATATCACAGGTACTGTGTAGAACATAAGGTGGGTAGGAACAAGTGTTTACCAATATTATACAAATACATCTTTGCCTATAAGACATGTGTGTGGTGTTGTAGTCTACCCACAAGATTTTATGTATTAAATTGTGTGCTGTGTTTAAGTTGTACTTGAATATTAAGGACTAAAATAAAATTCACTCATTCAGAGATCTGATCACTAAGATACAAAGAAGAATAAAGTGTTCTTGACTGTGAAATTCACAGTCCAGTGGAAACAATTTTTTTTAAACTTGCATGTTGTCAGAAGCTGGTTATCTAGGTTTGTGAGATAGTTTTAAATGGTTTTGAGTAACTGGGTCAAGTAGATAGTCTTCTGAGACAGAAACCCAAAATAGAAGTCTCCAGTAGAGGTCTGCTATGTTTTCTCTCCTCTTAAGCAAAAATAGTAATTCCTATCCTTTAACGACAATTAAAAATCAAAATTCATTTTGATCAGTGATTAGCTCAATGACCATTTCTTATATTGGCCTTTCAGTCTCTATAGAGCTAAAAAAGATAAGGAGTTGAACTGGGTTGTGGGGGAGACTGATGTGCATAGAGTATGGAAATGGCAAGGAATAGGCTGTAAGAAGCTCTGTGAGAAAATTCTGAAAAGGAAGGAAGCCATCATTGGCAGTTAAATGTTTACTAAGAAGGAAGGGCTAGTAATAAGGAAGTAAATTTGATTAAAGAAAATTGTTCTGAATTCTACTTAAACTTCTGCCTGCTCCAATTCAAGGAATGTTTTCCTGAGATCCTCTTAATTCAAACCAAGATTTCTCACCTTGGCACTATTGACATTTTGGGCTGGATAATTCTTTGTTTTGCCGGGTGGGACAGGGAGCTGTCCTCTGCATTATAGGATATGTAACATCCCTGGCCTCTAGCCACTAGATTCAAGTAGTACTCAAACGCATACATCAGTTTCAACAAACAAAAATGCTTCAAACGTAGCAGGGTGTCCCAAGGGGGAGAAAATTAACCCACTTTGAGAAATAGTGATTTTAACTAACAAGGATAAGGAGCCAGAGCACAGTCAAAGAATTTAATGAGCTACTGAAGAGGATCCTTATTGCAAAAATTATTGTAATTCTACTATGGTAAATTATAAATGTTTTCTAAAAATTTTAACATGAATAATCTAGAGTCTGTTTGACACACACATGTGCACACACACATGTGCACACACACATACGTGGATTTTTTCCTGCCCATCTTTATATTGTGTTAGTGCTAAAAAATAAGTAGTTGTGCACTCTGTAATATAAGAATTAAATGGATTTCCAAATCAGCTTCCTGGGGTTTCAGAATAATTTCATGTTACCATATCAGTGCAGAAAAAAAAATGTATCTCATCAAAACTATTCCAGAAGCACCTCATTTTGATAGGAAAGTACTTTGTGATGATTACCTAATAGGCAGCATTTGTTGAAACGCTTTTAATAGACCTTTTTTATCACATGCAAAAGAATTTCAATGCTAGTTCAGTCTCCTGTTTCATTCTGTCATGAATCAATTTGTAGAGACATTTAGAAGTCAATAATCCACTGCAGCTTTGATGACAGGTGATTAATTTCTACATTTTAGAGACATAATAAGATTTAGCAATAAAAAGGCCTTGAAGTAACCTACCGAACAGCTTTAATCTCAGTCTTGGGACTGTTGCTAAATATGAATGCTTGTACACAAATGTGAATGATTTAAGTTAGTAGGTTTTATTGCAGACTCCTTGTGTTTTCATATTACTCTTGCTTTACAATCAGGCTATCCATACAATCAATTTATGTTGGATATTTTTTCCCAACACAATGCTTGAAGGGAGGAGGGGGCTAACAAATTATTTACACACAAAGGGTTTGTTCTACAAAAGAAGTCATTTTACATGCTTATTGCTGAGGGGATGACTGATTTTATTGGTATAGCAAGGAAAAAGAAAAAAGAAGTGAAGGTGGCCTTCAAAAGATTCTGACGGATACATTCAAGGAATGGATGGTGATGAATGCTGAACCACAGCTAACACTTCCTTCCAAATAATCAGCTGCTCTCCCATTCATAATGTCTTTCTTTTCATCTTCCTTACTTTGAAAATTGACAGAGGCCTCAAAGTAGTTTCTAATTCTTATCAAACGATTTCTATAAATGTAAGAGCTCATAAAAAGAGTGAAGTTAATCTAACCTGAAAAGAAGCGTTTCTCTTCTACTTCCACCGGGGGATGGTAAACACCCCAATGTGGAAGTTTATTTAAAAATAAATGTACAAATCAAGGCAGATGAATTCAGTGTTCTACATAATTTATCACTTCTGACCAACAAATGGAATGTTCTTAGAAAACACTAAGTATTCCTAAGGCAGATGTTCCAGGTTCAGCCGACTTGTGACTGTGCTTGTTAAATCTTGGGAGCTTGAGGTTTTGCTTTGTTCTGACATGTTTTTGATGTCAGTGGAGGATCATTGCTGAAAGTCTTCGTGGAAGTCATTTTTTCTTTCAGAAGAAAATGACGAAAGAAGAAATGGCTGCTTGACACACGTACAAAAACAGAGAAGACAGCGTGCTTCTGGGGAAGATCCAAGAACAGGACATGGAGACAAAGGTGAAAAACTCAGGAGACCACCCAACAGAACAGAAACCAGACTCACCTCCCAGTGCTGTGCCCTCTCTTTCCCCAACCACCATGATCACGATTTTACTTTTCTCATTATTCTCCTTTTTTAAAGATTAGACATCTGTTATTATCCGTCATTATTTTCTCTTTTTTTAATTTAAATTTGGCATGTCTCCTATTGAAGTGTTTCTTAAAACAGTTCCTTCTTCCTTATTCCCTGAGTTAGGGCACCAAGCTAGGTATCTAACTAGGGAATCTTCACAGCTCACCAAGTGGGCTTTGCCGCCTCCAGCCTTACCCTGACCACCCCCCATCTACCCTCAATGCTGCTGCCAGACTAACCTTCCCACAGGACTCCGTGCTTGTCTGTTTGCCTTTTGTGTGTGTTCACACATTCCAGGAGCAAATCTGAGCAATTAACACATGCTGGGCACTGTGGTAGGAACTGGGAGTTTGAAGATGAAGACATGGTGTCTTAATTTAAATAGCTCGAAATCTATCCAGAGAGACAGACACATAAATAACTACCAGAGTGGTAAGTGCTGTAAGAGTTCTGTGAGTATGTATCCACAAAAAGCAGTAGGTACCCAGCTGAAGCTGTTATTAATACCTCCTAAGAAGAAGGCATCAGCCTGAAACCTGCCAAATTTCACCAGGAGGAGAGGGACTATCCAGACAGAGCAAGCAATTCAGTAAATACACGGAGTCATTCTTAAAATAGACAGAAGATAGATGATAGGTAGATAGAAGATAGATAGATAGGGACAGACAGATATAGAATATTCTCTTGGTTTATTCTCTCTCTCTGTCTTCCTCTCTCATCCCATTTTATTCCTTATCTCTTGCAAATTTCGTGAAACACTACTCTCTCTGTTTGCTGCTTTCCCACTTACTCTCCAGTTACCACTTCACTGACACTGTTTCTCCACTTAGAAAGTAGGTAATCTCCTAGATGTCAAATCAAAAGTATCCTTTTCCATTCTTATCTTACTGAACTACTTTTGCATTTAAAACTGTGTGTGTGTGTGTGTGTGTGTGTGCGTGTGTGCCCTCATTTTTAAAACTCTACTTTCTTGGCTTTGACACACACTCAAGTTTTCTTATACACCTTCTTCTACCTCTGAGGCTCCTTTGTGGGCCTCTGCTTTTTTATCTACCTTTAAAGGTTGAGTTTATGAAGGATCTATTCTCATTGTACACACCTTCCTCCGAGGAGGGCAGGCATCATTCTTATGGTGATAAACAGTACTCATCACCATTCTCCATCAGTCTCCAACCCAGACCTCCCTCCTGAAGTAAGAATCATTTTATCCAACCACCTGGAGAATAGCTCATGATGTTGTATCTAACTATCTATAGAACATCTGTCAATGGGCTGCAACATATTGTTTCTAAAGGGAAGGGAAGAAAGACAAAAATAAAAAATAGCTATAGGCATGTTTCATCTAGACTAATCAGATCCATTAGGCAGAGACGTGGTCTGTAAAGCAAGAAACACACTCAGAAGTTACACAGATGTTTCAATTAGATACACTGGTATATATATCTAACTATATATAGTGTGTGTCTATGTAATCTAGGCATAAATAATAATTTTATTTATTAGAGTATAGGATTAAAAAGGTCTGGAGCCCACTAAAATGAAACACAGTTTCTATAAAGACAAGGCTGTGGGTTCAATTGGGGTGGGGGGAATTGTTTTACTCTTTAAATGACAAGACCTTCTATTACTATGCTTTTACTGCTCAAGAATCAAAAGATCCAAATTCATATCCTAAATTTGACCGTTATCCTTTCTACATAAAACTTTATTTTTTATTTCAGGATGTCCTCCGAGGTGCAGAAACTAAGTTGTAGAGATATCACAAAAATTGACAATCCCATGAGTATTTGATCCCAACACAAAATATTCAGGATAACGCTCCACTTTCTCTCACTGGTCTTTCAACACTTCTTCTTGGCAAAAAAAAAAAAAAAAAAAAAAGTGCTTTAAAGATACACAAACAGACACACACACACACACACAATTGATGATTATTATCACATCAATTTTAGAGGAAACAGAGGAACAGAGAAAATAAGTAATTTGCTCAAAGCTTGTCTGGATTCAGGTCAGTCCACCAGATGTCTCAGCTTTTACATAATTAAGAAACAGAAAGAAAACAGAAGCTATAAACATGAGAATCTACATACACTAAATTTATTCTTCCTTGAGGTCCATCCTAAAATTACCTCTCCACTGCCCTCCACCTCCGACCCCAGCTTTAGGGGAAGATTTCTTCATTATTTCCCTACATTCAGTGTTCATTCCTAACCCCAGTCCTTTGATCAATGTATTTCTACCACCCTCGAATGCCTTTTACCTTCTCCTCCCTGTCAAAATCCTTTCCTTCCTTCAAGCCTAACTATATCCTTGACTAGAAACTTCTTTGGCAATATGATAAATCTTACCATTTTTAGTTCTTTGTTCTTGAGTTATTTTCATGTATTCAATTCTTCCCCAGTACAGTGCAATTATCATGAAGACAAACAGCCATTTTACGTGTCTCTTATTCTCCATGACTTCATTGCTGGCTATCTAATACATTATCAAAAAATACTTGTTTGAATGGATAACTAGATGGAGGACAGTAAGGAGTAGTAAAATAAATGAATAGAAATGGTAAGAAATAAAGAATCTTATATAAGTAAATATTGAACTTATGGGTTAGAAATAGGCCTCTTCTAATAGTTTCAAAAGCTACATAAAATAGTTTTTTTTTTTCAATTGTCCCAGCCTCCACGAAGTTGATATAAATAAAGGAGAGAAGCTAGCATTGATAGAGCATGTACTGTGTGCAAGGCCTCCATTGTGTACTTTGAAATACAGTATCTCCATCACGCTGTACAACAGTCCTGCAAAGCATTATTACCCCACTTCTACAAGTGATAGAACTAACATTCAGAGAGGGCAGTTAACATCCCTGAGATTAGACAGCCATCAAGTAGAGGAGCTGTACTTTGAACTCAGGTCCAAATGAATCCCCAGCCTATCTTTTCCTGTTAGTCTTTCTTTATACACTGTAAGGTAATGTTTGCATCCCTGGCTGTTTTGTAAAGCTAAATCAACACTAGCAATGCTTTTCTAAATGTATGTGAAGAGCAGAAGAAGGACCACATTGTTCTTGTACTTCTCTGGTGGGTTAACCATGAACAATCAGCATCAACGTCCATTCCAATCTCTACAAATACCCAGAATCTCTGCACTGTGCACCTATCATTATATATGCCAGGGTCCCACTCTGGAGGGGAAACTTGCCAAAAACACATATATAATCCAGAGGTTACCCCTGCAGAGACATATTCTCCAATACTCAATATGCAAGCATAAGAAAATAGACTTTTTCTGAAGTTGCTTTAATGAACACGGAGCATTAGAAACCATGCTGAGGCAGCTTCCTGAAAATCTTGGAAAGGGCCTCAGTCCTGTGAGCCACTGTTTCCTCAGCTGTGAAATGGGTATAATAACTAAAGGTCAATCAAAATAATTTTTAAAAGGCACCTGGAAAATAGTAGGTATTTAATAAATATTATTTTCCATACTCATTGACAGAAATATTCTTGATAGACATAATAAGAGTGCATAAAGAAGAAAACCAACACGAATTATTTGGTTGGTGTAAAAGCAGTTGTGGTTTGGGCAGTACTGTCAATGGCAAAATTGCATTTACTTTTGCACCAGCTGTTTTAGTCCATTCTCACACTGCTAAGAAAGACATACCCAAGGCTGGGTAATTTATAAAGGAAAGAGGTTTAATTGACTCACAGTTCAGCATAGCTTGGGAGGCCTCAGGAAACTTATAATCATGGTGTAAGGGGAAGCAAACACTTCCTTCTTCACATGGGCAGAAAGGAGAAGTGCAGGGGAACTGCCCTTTATAAAACCATCAGATCTCATGAGACCTATTCACTATCATGGGAAGAGCACAGAAAAAACGTGCCCCTATGATTCAATTACCTCCCACTGGGTCCCTCCCATGACACATGGGGATTATGGGAGCTACAATTCAGGATGAGATTTGGGTGGCGACACAGCCAAACCATATCACCAACCTAACAGAATACAGACAAAATTTGACTAAGGTATAACTTTGTTAATATAACAGATGAAAGGGCTGGGCGTGGTGGCTCACACCTGTAATCTCAGCTACTCAGGATGATGAGGTGGGAGCATGTCTCAAGCCCAGGAGTTTGAGGCTGTAATGAGCTATGATCATGCCACTGCACTCCAGCCTGTGCAACAAAATGAGGCTCCTTCTCAAAAAAAAAAAAAAAAAAAAAGAGAGATGAAAAAATCAGAACACATATAAATATGATAGAATTATAGATTATCAAGAACTGTAAAGACAGAAAATTCTTAATTTGATGGGTATTGAAAGAATAAATTACTTGTTCCAACTTCTTGCTTTTATTCTTCAATTATGTGCTGTCATAAATGTATCATGTACAGATGCAACACAGATAAGAGGTAAGGAAAATTATTTTAAAACATAACTAGCCTTATTGTCCACTCTTGCAATTTTTCCTGATTTTAGGTACCAAAAACATATAACAAAGATGAAAACGCCACTAAGACAAAAGGATAATTGTTTGCTGTGTTAACTTCAAAGAGCTATTGCAGCACAGCAACATCTGTAACAAAATGACGGATGCCTGTTTTTACACCAATGTCAAATCATCATAAAATACTGAGGAGAAGGGAGGAATCAAATATTGCAGTCCTCGAAATCTGATATGAAGTCTATAACCAACCCTGTGCAAGATGGGTAGCTTTTACAAGAGGACAAACACATTGTAAGGGAATGAATCAAAGCAAAGGATTAGATAATTGAAGAGGTGACAGCACATCAGATCGCAGGTGGCAGAGTGAGGTATGGAACAGGAGTTGCCTGCCCAGTAACACACAAGAAGAGTTACGACATTTATGCATTTTCATTTCTACAGGTGGGAACCTCAAATCATTCCATGGGCTAGCCTCTGAGTACCTCTAATCCAAGCCTGCCAAGGATCAGTTGATATACTCCTGTATCGTCGAGATGGACCCAACATATTTCCAACAATATTTCTTTGGTCCTAACAAGACACATTTTAAGTCTAAATAACCTGTAAATTCAAACCTTATTTTCTATGGTTAAGATATATGCCCTTGCAGGCTCTATTATACACAGTCATAGATCCAGGAAACATTATTTGACCACCTACTCTGTGCCAGGCTGTGTAAGACAATTCTCCTGTGATTTCCCATTCAGTCCTAACAGGCATGCTCTGCTGTGCATGCTGTTGTCTTTTTTTAGTAGATGAAGAACTAAGACTCAAAAACATCAAGAGACTTACCCAAGATGATATACTTTAGAATGCTTTTCCCCCCTAAAATAGTAAGTTTGATTGCAACTGCAGCATCAAAATGCAGCAGGGCTAGAATATGCTCACATTGCACATGAGCTGAGAGCCCTAGAGCATGTGCCTTCTCTCTCGTCTCATGCCTCTGAGTAAGGATCTCACGTGCTGGAAGTTCTCAGCCAACCCTGGTAGCTTTCGGCAACATTTTTCCCATGTTATTTCAGACAATGGATTTGTCCTTTTTAAAGACAAAATAGAATTTATTTTCCAACTTTATATTTTGCTATATTTTACAATTTTTCAAGTTTTTCTTGGTCATTAGCAAATGAAATAACAGCATATGGCTAAAAGGCCTAAGGATAAGACTTCACCCCAAAGAAAGACAACTAATCCTCAAAAAAAAAAAAAAGAATATTATCCCCTACTAACAGATCTCTATTTCAATTTTAAGTTATCTCCTTGACCTTAAAGACAATACTCTGTGGGAGTGAGAAACCTAAGACCACTGCTCTTCATAAGCCAGTTGAGTTATGAATTTAAAATTTCCCACAAAATGGCAATAAATCCAGATCCAAAGACAGTTTAGCAAAAAGCTACAAAAAATGTTACTCTCTCATCCCAAAAGCTTTTCAGTCCTTAAAGAATTTAATTGTTTAAAATCTAAGGTCTTCATATAATCCAGCAATCCCACTACTGGATATATATCTACTCAAAGGAAAAGAAATTCATATATCAAAAAGATACCTGCACCCATATGTTTATTGCAGCACTATTCGCAATAGCAAAGATATGGAATCAACCTAAGTGTCCATCAAGAGATGACTGGATAAAGAAAATGTGTCACATATACACAATAGAATATTATTCAGCCATGAAAAACGAGTGAAATCATGTCTTTTGCAGCAACATGGACAGAACTGGTGGCCACTGCCTTAAGTGAAACCACTCAGAAACAGAAAGTCAAATACCGCATGTTCTCACTTATAAGTGGGAGCTAAACGATGTGTACACATGGGCATAGAGTGTGGAATGATAGATATTGGAGACTTGAAAGGGTGGAAGCATGGGTTGGGTGTGAGGGATGAGAAATTATTTAATTGGTGCAATGAACTTTTTTTTTTTTGAGACAGTCTCACTCTGTCACCTAGACTGGAGTGTAGTGGTGCAAATCTCGGCTCACTGCAACCTCTGCCTCCCAGGTTCAAGCGATTCTCCTGCCTCAGCCTCCCAAAGTGCTGGGATTACAGGTGTGAGCCACTGTGCCCAGCTAATGTGCCCAGCTAATGTTCATTGTACTGGCTGGGCTGGGGGCAGTGGCTCACGCCTGTAATCCCAGCACTTTGGGAGGCCAAGGCAGGCAGGTCACTTGAGATTAGGAGTTCAAGACCAGCCTGGCCCACATGGTGAAACCCCGTCTCTACTAAAAACACAAAAATTAGCTGGGTGTGGTGGTGCATGCCTGTAATCCCAGCTACTTGGGAGGCTGAGGCAGGAGAATCGCTTGAACCCGGGAGGCAGAGGCTGCAGTGAGCCGAGATTTGCGCCACTACACTCCAGCCTGGGTGACAGAGTGAGGCTGTCTCAAAAAAAAAAAAAAAAAAAAAAAAAGTTTATTGACCTCAAGAGGCATCTGGGAGCATCTCACTTAATCTTAAAAAGGCATCAAGGGAGCCTATCACTTAATCCTACTACAGATGTAATCTTAAAGACAAAGTGTTCCAAATTTTGGGTGGGATTCAATGTAGGAAGTCATGTTAAATGAGAACCAAATATTAAAATAAATAAGATAAAATTAGTACCCCTTCTAGCTCCAGTGATGCAACCAAGACCTGCCGCACATAACTGGGCACTTTATAGTCTCACCTAAAAAAAATAAGATCCTTAACTGAGATATTTGAAAAACTCATGTTATGTTTTCACTTCAGAAAAAACCTTATTCAACTTGTCCATCTTGGCTTCAGAACACATTTATCTAATAGTAAGTTCTTTTCAACTCATTTCATTCTGAAAGCCAGATAGAAGTTGGCTGGAGTTAGGATAGCTTCTTCTTAGTCCTTAGGATCAATCTGGTCATTTGTCTGTTAAGAAAACATTCATTTCAATAGAACAGATTTCAGAACTTGATTTAACAACCCTAGAGCATGGCTGGAATTCCAAGATCCCTCTGGAGAAAAATGGGTCATTATAATAATAATTTCAGAAGACAAGAGTAAGTACTGTTTATCCATCACCTACGGGATGTTAGTGGGTGATAATATTGAATAGACTCATGGTGCAGTGAAAATGGGCCAATTTTGAAGCCAGTCAATGAGTGACTTTTTCTCTGCTGTTTCCAGAGAATAGAACAAAATCTAACACACAGCAGGCCCTCAATACAAATCTGACATATGAACAAATTAATGGATCTGTTTCAACCTCTTCATTTTACATACAACACACAGAAGCTAAGAAATTCATCCTTGATTATTAGCAAAGTGAAACTCAGAATCCCTAGATTTTCTTCTTTGTCACATTGAGACTTTACCTGTTTTTAGTTTGTGGGTTTGCCTGTTTTGTTTTTAACGTTTAGGAAATTTAAGCCTGTATTGACTTACCTCAAAGTGCCATAGCACAGAGCTTTCTAAATGTTTTGAATTACAGAAGTACCTGGTGTGTGTATTAAAAAAAAGGTTCCCAGACTTTTACCTGGAGATTCTACTTCTGTATCTCTGACCAGGCAAGTGTGGGAAACATGGCCTAGCCAGGTCTCTGGAGGAGAGGGCTCTCTGTTTGCTCACCACCAGCACACCTAGTTCAAGCTAGAGAGGAGAGGGTGAGGAGACACTCGGTCTACTCAGCTGGATGCAGGAATATAGGATGCTTTGCTTATTACAGTGTCAAAGGACACTGAAGAGAGCACCGAGAGAGGTGATTTTGAGGGCAGAAAGCACCTGGGAGATACAGCACTCACCTTTGATTCATTAATTAAATTTGCAGAAAGGCAGCTGCCCAAGAGGTCCTGCAGCTGCATATGCTTCCCTCCACCTTTTTATGAGAAAGAAACAAATGACCTCAGGGCAGATTGATGGAGGGTTTTTCTTCTTCCGGAAACTAAGTTTCAGCACCACTGATCAGTATTCAGCCCTTTCTTTCTTTCTTTCTTTTTCTTTGTTTCTTTTTCTTTCTTTTTCTTTCTTTCTTTCCTTCTTTCTTCTTTTTTTTCTTTTTTAACGGAGTTTTACTCTTGTTGCGCAGGCTGGCGTGCAATGGCACAATCACAGCTCTTGCAATCTCTGCCTCCCGGGTTCATGCAATTCTCCTGCCTCGGCCTCCCAAGTAGCTGGGATTACAGGCATGTGCCACCACGCCTGGCTAATTTTGTATTTTTAGTAGAGATGAGGTTTCTCCGTGTTGGTCAACCTGGTCTCGAACTCCTGACCTCAAGTGATCCACACGCCTCGATCTCCCAAAGTGCTGGGATTACAGGCATGAGTCACCACCCGCCTCCGGCCACATTCAGCCACTTCTATGTTCCATATCACTTACATGGCCATGTTTTCCTAACTACCATTGATCTGAAAAAGTTCCAATATAAATACTTATTTGCTGAACGAATGAATGAGGAGGGTTCTGCCTTCTATCATTAGCACTATTGTATACGAATTCATTTTGATAGCCCTTTTCTAGAGTCAGTATCCTTTCCTTTCTGAGGTATGTATACTATAAACTGAATTATTGTGGACATTAGAAGAGAAAAACGAGAAGAAACAGTGACAAAATAGGAGGAAATACAGGATTTTGCATGCACAAATGCTAAAAGCCCTGAGAAAAACAAAACATTGTGAGAAAAATTAAATCAGGCATTATAATTGCAATCTAGTCTCTATCAGTGAAGAAGGAGGTAGATGTAAAGCCAGCAGATGTACTTAAGAGGGATTATTACAATTTTATGAACTAAGCTAATGTAGTCCTGGATTGCAAATTCCATGAACACTCTAACTGCTGAATGCAAGTTTCACAAGGGCAAAGTGGATGTCAGCCTGTCACATGGTGGACACTCAATAAATACTGGATGGATGGAGGATGGATGGATGATCTTGGATATATGAGAGGACAAAGACATACCTGCAAATATAGTCTTTCCATCTCAAAAAATAGTCTTTCCATCTCCACAAGCCAAACTGTTTTAAGTCTCTGAAACCATGGTGAGATACAGAAGACAGGACCTACAAGGTGGAAGTCAGTATTCTTTTTCATAAAGTCAACAATCAATAATACATTGGAAAACCAATGTATTATTCTATGAGGGCTGCTGTAGCAAAGTGCCAGAAACTGGGTGACTTAACGGAAATGTATTGTCTCATAGTTCTGGAGATGAGAAGTCTGAGATCAAGCTGTTGGCAGGGTTGGTTCCTTATAAGGGCTATGAGAAAGAATCTGTCTGATGTCTCTTTCCTCTTCTGGTGGCTTGCTGACAATCTTTGGCCTTCCTTGGCTTATATACACATCACCCAATCTCTGAGTTTTCATATGGTGCTTTCCGTGCAAGTGTGTGTGTGTGTGTGTGTGTGTGTGTGTGTGTGTGTGTGTACACCTTTCCCCTTTTTTATAAGGACACAAGTCATATTGGATTAGGGCCCACTCTAAAAGACCTCATTATAGCTTGATTACCTTTGTAAAGACCCTATCTGAGGTTCTGAGAATTAGAACTTCAACGTGTGAGTGGGGGTGAAGGGGACATAAATCCACCCATAGCAACCAGTTACCAAAATAAGTGCCACACAGAATGCATAGCATCTGCAACAAAACAAAAGTAAATTATTGTTTAAGCTTTTCACTGAAGGAGAGAGGATATCCCAGTAACAAAGAGATAGTAAAAAAAAATTAATACACATAACTCATTGTTACTTAGCCATTTCTAAAATGCAATTCAAATTCTCTTCATTTAATTGCTTTCTATTAGTTTAGCGAGTGTACTTTTTAAGAACTTAAACACACAGCTCTAGTGTAAAAATATTTATAAGAGCCTTAGTAGCTTTACTTCCCATATCACTTCCCTCTCATCTTCTTTTATATTTAACAACTAAATTCCTCCAACACAGTGGTTTTTAAGAAGCTAGCCACCATGGTTGGAAAATAAATATCACATATAGTATTGCATATATTTTGGAGAGATGTCAATCCAAAATAAATGGAAAGTTCTGGCTTTTGAAAAGATAATATTCTAAGAAAATTTACTTACCCAAACAGTTCATTTCCTGACGATGATGAACAACTGAGATTGTGCTATTTATAGAAGTGGTTTAACTGGATATATACAAATGACAAAGTTCAGCTCATTTTATGTGAGAAAAAGTACCTTTATGAAGAATAAAAAGGAAAATACTAAAATAATATCCAACAAATCCTTTTAAAACTTAGATATTCTGTATAAGTCACATCCATTGGGAGTCCGGTAAACATCAAGAGGAAAAGATCAAATTCACTGTTAAAGTAACAGTCATAGTATTTGGCAATTTTGCTCTATGAAAGGGGCATCAAACATATCCTCTGAGCACACTAGACTTGAAAAAGAGAAAATTAAGGAGGCTAAATGTTAAGTCCTACAGTTAGAAAGCTCAAGAGAAATATAGTTACAATCACACAGGCACAGATTCTAAAGGGGAAAACAGACTCTAAATGTGAAGAAGCTTTAAGGAAAAAAATTATTTCACTGTCCAACAATTATAATTCTTCCTGAAGGGAAGGAAAGAAGCTTAAATCAAGAAGCCTTTGATATAAAAATCAAGAACTCATGTGTATTTACACTAATAAATAGAATTCTATAGATAGATAACCAGACAAAGGATTATACTGAAACAGAAAATATTCCTTGACCCCTTCTTGGTCCTCATAACAGGGGTGCCTCGCTTACTCAGCCAGCAGCTCCCTACCCCCTCGTGGGAGGAGGAGAATGCAGGTGAGCAGATGCAGGAGCCTGAACAAGCACTTTTGGGTGCCAGCAGGAGCAAAACTCCATGCAGCCCCACAGCTGCATCTAGGGAGTTACCCACGACCCCTGAAGCCCCAGAGGACATGTGTTACAGTGTGCTCTTTTAGCTTTGCTCTCTGTAGACAGCTTAAGTGTTAACAGCTCAGTGGAGGGTCAGTGTGACAGCCTTTTGCACCCACACCCGAGTCCTTATCTGGCATCCAGGAGGAATGAGGTTGCATGAACAAATTAAAGGATGATGAATGCAAAGGATTTTATTGCCAATGAAAATGGCTCTCAGTGGGAAGGAGAGCTGGAAGGGGTATAGAGCAGGAAGATTATCCTCCCCTGGAGTCCTGTGAGGGACTCTTCTCCAAAGTCCTGATGTCAAGTTGTCCCTCTGAAGTCAAGCTGCTTCTCTCCGATGTCCAGCTGCTTCTTGTCTTCTCTCTTTCTATGCCTTCTGCCAGTTGGGTCAGGGGCTTTATGGGTACAGGATTGGGGGCAAGTCCAATTATTTTGGATGTAAAATTATCTTGGTGATCCATGGCATATCAAAGTGAGTTTGAAAGTCCAAGATAATTCACAGGTATTCAATATTAAAGCAACTGTTGACAAGAATAAAGAAGAATGGGTTTTATTCTCATGTTCTCACTCGTATGTGGAAGCTAAAAATTAAAACAATTGAACTCATGGAGATAGACTAAAATGATGGTTTCCGGTGGCTGGGAAGGGCAAGGAGTGGGAGAGAGTGGAGATAGTTGTGGATAGCACAACAGGATGACGAAGTCAACCATAATTAATTATATATTTTAAAATAACTAAAAGAGTGGAATCAGAATGTTCCTAACAGAAAGAAATGATAAATGCTTGAGGTGATGGATACTCCAGTTATCTCCATGTGATTACTATACATATGTGCCTGTATCAGAACATTACATGCAACCCATAAATATATATACCTACTATGTACCAATAAAAATTAAAAATTAAGGGGCCAGGCATGGTGGCTCATGCCTGTAATCCCAGCACTTTGGGAGGCCGAGGAGAGCAGATCACGAGGTGAGGAGATCGAGACCATCCTGGCTAACACAGTGAAACCCCATCTCTACTAAAAATACCAAAAAAAAAAAAAAAATTAGCCAGGCGTGGTGCCACGCACCTGTAGTCCCAGCTACTTGGGAGGCTGAGGCAGGAGAATCGCTTGAACCTGGGAGGCAGAGATTGCAGTGAGCCAAGATCGTACCACTGCACTCCAGCCTGGGTGACAGAGCAAGACTCCATCTCAAAAATAAAAAATTAAAATTAAAAAAAGTCACACATAAAAAAGAATAAAGAAGGGTTTAGAGGGAAAGATAATGAGTTCAGTTGCTAGATCTTTATTTTTAGGAAAAAATCTGCATTTTTACATATTTGATATATTTATTTCATGTATTAGTCCATTTTCACACTGCTATAAAGACATACCCAAGACTGGCTAATTTATAATATAAAGAAAAGAGGTTTAGTTGACTGGGTCTGCATGGCTAGGGAGGCCTCAGCAAACTTACAATCATGGCGGAAAGGGAAGAGGCACATCTTACATGGCAGCAGCTGAAAGAGTGAGCAAGAGCAGGAAAAGCTGCCCTTATAAAACCATCAGATCTCATGAGAACTCACTCACTATCACGAGAACAGCATGAGGGAAAACACCCCCATGATCCAATCATCCCCCACCTGGTCCCTCCCTCACCATGTGGGATTATGGGGATTGCGATTCGAGATGAGATTTGGGTGAGGACACAGAGCCAAACCATATCACCACATAACTCCATTTATAAGTATTCTCTAGCTTTAAAAAAGATTAAAAACATCTGGATTTGAATGAAGGTTTTTGCATAGTTACTCCAATTCCATTTTTAAAAGATGAAAAGTAGGTGCCTATATAATTATGTGATTTTTATCTATATACCTAATCAGTGTCAAACATAGATATTTTAGGCTGTAACTTGGAACCCCAGCTTTGTGCTCAGATCCCTTGACCACATATAGCAAAGAACATCATGAATCAATGAACTTCTAACCTGGTAAGGACCTTAAGTTTCTCCTAGTCCAAACCTTTGATTGTGCAAGAAGCTGAGTCCCAGATATTTGCCCTGGCTGGCATAGTTAGTGTGGTGACAGGCCCCAGATTAGAATCCAAGAGGGAAAACCCTAATCTGGCACGAGGCCCACTGCCATAGCCCACCCCAACGTGGAATGCTAAATCTGGCAGTAAAATTGATAGCATTTGATGACACTTTGAAAATAAATTGCATTTTCTATTTAAAAAAATCAATTGTATTACTTTATTCAATCCTCACAACTTCATTAATTAGGAATAAGTTTCCCCCTATACAGATAAGAAAACTAAAACTTAGAGAAAAAAAGTAATCTGCCTAAAGTCACACAGTCAGTAAGTGTTAAACTTAAACTCAGACCTTGAACCTCCAAGCTCTTTTCTCTAATACCCTCAATTATAAGAGAAATAAAATTAAACAAACACACAGATATACTTCATTAATGCTATTTTTAGGAATTAAATGCTAAATTTCACATAGGATCTGTTGCAAGACAGCAAAAAATAAACAAAATATATGAGGTTTGTATATCCTGTTAAAATCAGAATTTTAAAAACTGCTTACCTGAACATTTACCTTGACCTCATAGATTACCTTTAATACTACTCTTGCCCTGATACATTTGACCTCTATTCATAGAAAATGAAACGCAGCTGTATGGATTGATTTTTAGATCTCTTTATTCAAAGTAAAAGATGAGCCAAAATCAAATTTTAGTATGTCTAATATTTATGCTTGCAAAGATAGTCTAGCAAGTGTCAACTTTGGGTATATATTAGCATTATGGAAGATCAGCAGGTATTGGGTGAAAAGGCCATCATCAATAAGACAGTTCCGTATAACAACAAACATAGCTCCAGAGAAGCATCATTTTAAAAGTATATACAGCACTCACTTAGTCTTTAATTATATTCACAGTATTCATTAAGTTAATTTTTCTAAAATGTATAAAACTAATTATTTTTCAAAACCAGATTTCAGATAACTTTCTTCTTATTCATAAGTTGACGTAATCAGCCAATATGGTGAAAAGAAGAATGAATGAAAACCAGAAGCCCTGGACTCTTGTTCTAGGCAACATGGCTCATGTGATTACAGGCAAAGACTTAACAGCTGTCTCCTTCCAAATCTGGCTCTACCACTTGCTAGCTGTGTGACAGTGGTGGCCCTGTTACTCAGTTTCATTATGCCTCAGTTTCCTCATGTGTTAAATAGGGATAGTAATAGTTTCACCTACCTTACAGATTGTTTATTAGAATCAAATTACTATTCATAAAGCAGACAGAAAAATATTTAGTACAAAGTAAGTGTTTGATAAGTGTTTGTCAATGAAGCAAGCTATGCAAGTGTAGACAAGTTACTTAACTTGTCTGGGCCTAGATTACATCCTTTATAATATGAAGAGATTGCACAGCCTCCAATCTGCTGAATTTAAATCCTGATGAGCCAAATACCTGAAACTATTGAGTATCTTTCTCTGAATGACTAGGCAAATTTTGCATCCAACATATGTGGATGTCAAGTCACCTCTGGGGAATAATTAGAGGAGGAAACGGTGTAATATTATAATGAGAAAAGAGAGGTAAAGCAAAAGAAAAGAGTTGAGTTGTTGGAAATTAAATATTGGGGGACTGGATTGCGAGATTGTTGTGCTTTGAAGCTTGAACTTTAGGGGCAGTTTGGCCTTGGTCAAATCCAGCTTCTAACCTGTATGACCACTGACAGATTCCTTAACATCTCTGAGTCTCACAATCCCCATGTCTATTATGGTACAACAGCAGTCCTTACTTCACAAGTAGTTGCTAATGAGAGTATGCATATAAAGCATAAGGCTTGGCACTAGTAAGAATGTAATAACTCGTTTGGGTGATGACTAAAATCATGATGATCATGATGTCTGTAAGAAAATTTAGCAATTTTCTAACTAGTCTATCAATTTACAAATTATTATAAATATAAAAGTTATATTAAGTGTGAGAGGAGAGGCTTAGCTCCACTTAATTCCTATTTCAGTTGTCAAGTTTACCACATTTAAGTTATGTAAACATAACATGAAAGTAAAACAAAAACATGCCATCATGATTTATCTCTTTCATTTAAAAATCTTTTATTTAAATATCCACAATTTTAAAGTTTTCAAATGGAATTTTTAAAATAACCAATAAGGTATTCAGTGATTTTGTTTTAAGTTAAAGAGAAACAGAGCGTTATGAATCACTTGAGGTTGTGTGATTGCACAGTGATAGGAATCTAGTGCAAGTCATCCTGTCCTTCAGATGTGAAGATGCTTCTGCTAGGTGTTATTATCAATGTGATTGGTGCAGCTAAAATAAATAGAATTACTAACAATTTTGCATGCTGAAGAGATTTTAGTAGGCCAAATAAATTGTTTAACTATTTTCAAGGCTATCCATAAACATTATATTAAATCCATAATAATGTCTTTAGTGGGCCGGGCGCAGTGGCTCACACCTGTAATCCCAGCACTTTGGGAGGCCGAGGTGGGTGGATCACGAGGTCAGGAGATCGAGACCATCCTGGCTAACACGGTGAAACCCCATCTCTACTAAAAATACAAAAATTAGCCAGGTGTGGTTGTGGGTGCCTGTAGTGCCAGCTACTCGGGAGGCTGAGGAAGGAGAATGGCGTGAACCTGGGAGGAGGAGCTTGCAGTGAGCCAAGATCGTGCCACTGCACTCCAGCCTGGGCGACAGAGTGAGACTCCGTCTCAAAAAAAAAAAAAAAACAAAGAATGCCTTTAGTGGAAAAAATTATGCTAAAAGCTAATTTTATGTATTTATTTGTAATGCTTATGAAAGTTCTAATATTGTTTTCTATTTGGATTTAACTATATTACTGTTTTGGTAAAGTATGGTAAATGCTATTACAAAATTAAATAATGTACAAAAGAAGATAAAAATTATTCCAAAACCTGACATGCAGAAATAATCTGTTGACACTTTGGGAAATAATGTTATCTCTCTCTCCAAACATATATGCACATATGAATTATGTGTGTATGGCTTTACATTAATTATATCATGCCAAATGATATTCTTTAACATGTTTTTCTCTCAAAAATATCTTATGGTCCTTTTTCTTGTCACAATAAATATGAATCTATACCATCATTTTCTTTGCAATATTATAGTCACTAATACACATTAGCCACATTTACTTAAGTCCATCACTGATGAGCACTTAAAACATTCTTATGTAATCATTTTGTGGAACATGATTACCTTCTTTCTCTGGTAATCCTTCAGGACAATTAAAAAGTATTTAAAGAAAATATTTTAAAAAAAAAAGATCCCATTCATAGGAGCAATTTAAACATTTAACACGTTATATATTCACATAATATATATTTTAAAAATATTTTTATTCTCCAAAATAGATACATAAAGAAATGTCTAGATCCTACAATAAGAAAACTATAAAACTCTACTACAGGACAAAAACAATTCTTGAATAAATGGAAAGGTAAACCTTGTCTGAGACATGAAGATTCAATGTTGTTATAAAGTCAGTTCTCCCTAAATCAACTCATAAATTTAGTATGATCCCATTTTAAATCCCGGAGGACATTTTGGTGATTTGATATGTTATCTAAATAATAAAGATGCCAGAATATTGATAATATTTAAGACAATTCTTAGGCCAGGCACAGTGGTTCACACCTGTAATCTCAGCACTTTGGGAGGCTGAGGTGAGCAGATTACCTGAAATCAGAAGTTTGAGACCAGCCTGGCCAACATGGTGAAACCTTGTCTCTACTAAAAAAAAAAAAAAAAAAAAAAAATACAAAAAATTAGCCAGGCATGATGGTGGGCACCTGTAATCCCAGTTACTCGGTAGGCTGATGCAGGAGAATCGCTTGAACCTGGGAGACGGAGGTTGCAGTGAGCCGATATCTCGCCACTGCACTCCAGCCTGGGCAACAAGAGTCTCAAAAAAAAAAGGAGGAGGAGGAAGAGAAGTAGGATGAGGACAGGAAGACAGGAGAAGAAAAACAGCATGAGAACAAGAAGGAGAAGGAGGAGGAAAATGTTTTATAAGATATTGGAATGTATTGTATAGTTATCATGGTACTGGCATAAGATTATGTGGTAAGATCAATGAAACAGAATACACATTCCAGGAAGTACATAAGTGATTTATTGTACAACAAAGGTGTCAATTCAAATCAAATCTGAACTATTCAATGGATAGGGAAAGTTATAATTGTTTATAAAAAATTAAATTAAGGTAGATACCAACCTCACGCCATACACTATAACACATGTCAGATAAATCAAATATTTGAATTTCTAGAATAAACCTACAAGTTATTAAAAGAAAACTATGATGAGCTATTACATAATTTTTAAATAGGAGACATCTTTTAAACATGTTACAACAGCCGGAAATCGTAAAAGGAATGAATGTATCTGTTTGACCGTGTAAAATTTAAATTTTCTGTATGACTTTTTTTAAAAACTAGCATTTATAATGTTGAAAGTCAAACCGCGAACTGATATCATTTGGACAGCATTTGTTCCTTTGAAAGAAGGCTTTTACCTAATACCATTGCCAAAAAGTTGTTCTATAGAGCCTCAAAAATCTCAATACAGGTGCGTCCTTTACCCCACACCAACTATATCTGTTATTTTTTAAAACTGCTTGGTTTCTTCAGTTCTTCAAAATAAGCCATCACCTGTTGCCTACTGTTAATGAATTGTTTTAACAACCATATAAAATGTAAACCTATTTGATATAGTCTTATTTTATCATTTCAGTAAACCTAACGTCTGTCGCTGACATTCTAAAAAGGTATCTCTTTAGTCTCTTAAGAAATATTGAGAAACGGTTTCTGCTTTACCTGAGATAAGCTTCCTTAAAGGTACAAGGGTCCCTGTTGTAGTTATCACTAACCAATACACAGTTTCAGCACAAAACACTTCCTGGACTGCCTCAACTCTAAGATAGAACACATAATAGAAGAGAAAATAGAATAGCCTAAAATAATCGCTTTCTATATTCTGTTCCCCCATCACTGACAGAAAAAAAGCATGTCAATAACTTACATGAATATTTTCTATATTTTAAAGTTTGAGTTAATGCATGTAGATCATTTGAAACAGTGTTAGCACCCTACAAGCATCCAATAAATGTGAGTTGTTAATATCATCATTAGTAATTATTATTTATCCAAATCAAGACAGAAGTGCCATAGAGGCAAGAAACTATTACCTATGCCCTATCAAATAAATAGTATATGTGTATCCATCGGATATTGGCACTGAAGTGAGGAAACAGATAATGGCTCTGAGCTGCAGGTGCTGGGTGACAATTAATGGTATCTCACCAGTAATGTCATGGCACTGTGCAAAGGATTTGGGGTGGGGGTGTCCACTGATGTTCTTACCAAAGCATGTTTAAATTGTTCTCTCATGTCATAGTGCATTACTAGTCATAACCAAGGGAGAATACCAGGGAGAGAACAGAGGTTCTCCAGTTGTAGAAACAATGGGGCCCAGTAACTGATAAGGCAGGCAACTAGCATTTTTAGGGCAACCAAGAAGGATGCTATTTAGAGAGAACTTTGTGCAAGTGAAACAGGGGTGGGTTATCCAGGGCAGAGAGTGTGCGGCAAGAGCCACCCTGGGCTTTCCAAAGAGACCTCAGGCTAGACCAAAACAAAAACTAACCCCCTTACCACGTTGATATAGGTTTAAAGGTCTTCATCTGTTCTTTATGGTAGAGGGACTGGAAATGAATATTAGAACCTACTGTATTTCCTTTAGTGTATGTTATGTATTCAGTAAAACTGGGATGTTTTTCATAATGTGGTTTCAGCCTGTCTCAACAGATCAAAACACCCCAGTCTTTTTCAAAAATCCCTGAATTAAAAAACAAATACAAATCAAAACTCTGGTACCCTGAATGGACAAAACCAAAAACAAGGACATATTTCCAAATGATAAGTTAACAAATTTACTGCAACCTGGGTATGCTAATATTGGATAAGGATCTCTTAATGTAAGGCATCTGGAAATTCCTGATGACTTAATAGATTTGTCTGGTTTTGGTCATACATTTGCTTCAAACTGTTCTTCTCTACCACAGATAAAGGAAGTTTACAGACACAATATTTAATTAGTACATAATTAAGAGCATCAACATGATAAGTGATGCAGGTTCTGGCCCCACTGTTTGTACCTGGATAAGGGTAAACAGTTCTAGTGAATCTTGGCTGTCTGACAGCTCTCAGCTGTCACTGGCACTACATAACCCAGGGAAGGTGCTGACGCTCCCTGGCAAGTGTACACTAGTAAACATTCAAAGCAATTGGAGAAATCCAATCACACCAAGTAAACCACCAAAGAGAAAATAAGAGAGTCTGGATCCAGCAACATATTCATACATATGTGCTTCATATTCAGCCTAAGTCATTATTCCAGTCATCTGAAAGAGTTAATCAGTGCCTTTCCACATGTAACTGAGGCATTAGCTATTCCAAGAGTATCTTTAAGAGTATCTTCACCCAAATAGAATCAGCACAACTGCCAAAAACCAAATGCCATGTTCAACTGATGCAAGTAGAATTCTTGATGAACTGCAATTATCAAATTGGCTTGCCTCTGGGGAGCAACCTGCCTTATGCCAAGCCGCCAAGGGAATAACATCACCATGACACCTTGAAATATCTGGGATTATTAATTTTTTTTTTACCACTAACCAACTTTTTTAAAAAGGAAAACTGTGTGACTAAACTTCTTGTACTTTCTTACACAATAACCAATTGTGTGCCCTTAGACTGGCCATCTAACCTTTCTGGATCTCAGTTTCTTCACCTATAAAATAAGAGAATTAGCCCGAGTGCTTTCTATAAGCTCTTTCAATTCTAAAATATGATTTGGTGCTACGTATTTATATAGCTTATTCTTTCTGCAGATTTCAAAATCTCTCAAGAGACTCTCATTAGTATTCTTAATATTGCGGTGAGGAAGGCAAGTGGCAAGGTTTATTATCCCCATTTTTTTAAAAAAGAGACAATGAGACATTTTGCTGACACAGCACTCTTGACCAAGTAAGGACTAGAAGTTAGGTGTCCTGATACTAATCAAGAACTCTGTTAAGCCACTTTGCTACTAAACTAAATGGAAAGTCTCTGATGAATAAAATATTCTGTGCTCATGGAAGGAAAATATAGTTTGATCATCTTACAGAGACGTAATGGTTTAAAACAATGATTTCCAAACTGTAGCCCATATAATATTCCAGGTAGTTTTCTCAGGTCTCATTGACATGTCCCTATACATATTTTCTCTTTTCTGAGACAAGTATCAAAATGTGAATCTACTAACGTGGGAGAGTGTTAAAGAACATCTTCAAAAAAAGTAAGAAGAGTGTCTGAGGTAATAATAATTAAATTTCCAATAGAATATTTGCAGAAAATAAACCATATAGTCCATATTAATATATTGAAGTGTTAACTAAAAATCATACATATCAATGAAATGAGATTATCATCCAATAAATAATTCAAGCCGTTTTTAATAATAGTATGTCTTTATTAAGAACTATGAAGAGCCTAAGATTTTACCATATTTGCACGCTAGCAAGTTAGCCTGCCATCATTTCATAGATGCTGGCAGAAGTCACGATACCCCTAGGTCAGAGACAAAGGATGCTACTACTATCAGTAACAGAAATAGCCAGAGTATCATTATTTTTGCTTTGGTTTCCCAAATTACAGTCCCCATAGGGCAATGCAAAGAGGGACAGGTGACACTGCACATGCATAATATTGTATTAGAGGAGAGAAAATCTCAGCTCAGGAATCCTAAATCATTTATTGTAATAAACAGTAAGCATGTCTGCCCTTTTCTCCAGGAGGTGATACTATCTCTAACTCCTAAGGCTGTTCACCGATACAAACACGCCCGAAAAGATAATCCAAAACAAAATCAGTCAATGCTTCTGTCTGCAAAAAGTGCAGAAATACAAGAGACTCATGGAGAAAATCTCCTAACAATATTTTCTGATTTCATTGCACTATCTGTATATCTGGTAATTCTGAGAATTCTTAAGTACTCAATATAAATAATGTAGACAAGATTGAGGAAGAATAGGATATCCCCATCCCCTCCCCACCCCATACTCCTACTGGATGTCTCCATGGTTCTGCTCCATCCCGATAGTTCAAAAAATTCAAAGCCAATAAGTAACTTCTTTGGTTCACACTTTTCTGCCTTACTTTCATTCATTTCCACTTATTAAAGTGGGAGCCACATGTGTGGTGGGTAAGCATGCACTCTAGAGTCAGGTGTAGCAGATAAATCCTGGAAATGCTGCCCACTATCTGTAGGGCTTTGGCTTGGTTATTAAAGTCCTCTGTGTCTCAGCTTTCTCATCTGTAAAAGGAGGGTGATAACACCTACTTCTTAAAGTTTGGGGGAAGATTAAAACAGTTCTTATGTAGGAAGCTCATAAAACAGTGCCTGGCACATACACATTTGATAAAGCTTTTGTTGATCAATAAATTTTTTTTAGGTTAGCTAGGAAAGCTTATTCACCAGCAAAAAAATGAAAAAATTCATTATCAAATTGCCGAAGTTAGTGATATATTATTAAATCATTGACAACATTAGGGGAAACATGTAGGTAACGAACAGCACACTTTTTTAGAATCTACATATCATTCCTAGTTTGTTCTTATGAACTGAGTGAGAAAGAAGGGAAAAAATTTAATCTAATTCACATGTTATAAAGAAAATTAGAATAATTTATTGTATTAGATATATCTCCTTAATTAATAAATGAGCATTTTCTTCTGTGTTTGAGATTTAAAACTGCTAATTTTGTTTCTTAAAAGATCATGAGATTATGATGCATAAGCTGTGACCTTCCCCTCTGTACAGAAAAAGTCCGGTTTCGTGGAAATATAAATTATTATTTTAATTGGAAATGTGAAGGCCTTAAATGTGGTACAATGAAGAGTTTTTATTTTTATACAAAGAAATATAAAACAAGAAGTAAATAAATGGCAATGACATTTTGAAAATGACATTTCAGAATATTTAAAGGACCACAAGAACAATAAGTACATCTTGTGTGCAACTGTCTTTGAAGTTCTAATCTCAGTTCATGCCACTAAATCATCAAGGAAGATTATTTTTAACTTGTTACATAAAGGCTTTAGAAAAAAAATCAAGAAGTGCTCTCTGAGTATGAAATGTCAAACAGAAAGAAGTATTTGTACATTCTGAGTGTACTAAGGTGATATATGTGTGGATCATGGAGAATTAATTTATCCCAAATTTTCCAAAAGAGTAAAGAAAAGATTTACAGAATGGGAATGACGCATTTTCCTAAACATTTTTTGAGATGCTTTGTAAGTGGAATATTTGCGTGTGGCTACACCACAGTACAGATTTAACTAATCAACAAAATATTGTCACTGGAAACTCGATGTGAACCTGATAAGAGGTCCCTTCGGGAAGAACACCAGCATCCCTACAGTCCCAGAGAAGTGCTTTAACACCAGACAGAGGAAGGACTCTGCAATCCCTCTGCAACCCCAACCAATTTGCTCCTTTCCATAAGTCTTTTTCCTCTCTCCCTTCTCTCCCACCTCTCATTTTCCTCTTGCCACCTCTCTCAAGAACACACACAGATCTCTATGTTCTTACCTCTCTTAATCTAATCTATCTCTTTGCCTACAATTAAAATTTTCAGGGTGTCTTCCTTTCACCTAAAATAAATAATGACATGTATAATAAGTACTTTCTCCACATCCTGAATTTCATCAAATTATTGGTCAGCATTTTGACTATAAACATTCCCTTACTTTGGGTCAGTGTGAGATCCTGCATTCATCATCTTTCTTCCAAGAGAGTGAATTGCTCTTTCAGTAGTACACTGTCTACCTTTCTTTAATCATGTCTTGAAATTTTTATTTTTATAATGGGAAACATAAATGGTGCCATCTCTGCAGTTGGGGAGAAAATGGAAAGATCCAAATTTCTCTCACACTTTAATGTGGGTGAGCCATGATCTACTTGTTAAAATTCTTGGATTGCTAATAAAAGTCATAATATACCAAATGGTGGTAATTTGGATGAAACAAGCATATCAATCATTGAGGAATGGGCTCATGGCTCTTTATCTGGGCAGAATCATTAAGTAGAATTTATGATATATAATGTATACTATTAAGCAGCTTCCATTAAACTTGCCTGCCAAACTGATTCTATATAGAGACATTTCTAAAAGCAAGATGTATGCAAGAGCGCCACCTATAGTAAAACTTCCACATTTATTTTACAATGTTAAAACCCAGAAAATTACTAGATTTTGAAACAGAAAATTTTAAAGGCAAGAATAATATCCAAGAAATGGCATTTATAGTTTAATGTATAAATAAAAACCACCTCAGAAAAGAAATGGTAAAAAGTTTCTTTCAATAAAAATATGAACATTATAAGACATGACATTTTCTGTTTAAGGAAGAAATTCCTCTGATTTTCCAGATAATTTAAAGCACAGAAATAGTCTTTCTTCTAATTTAAATAAATAATAGTTCAAACAAAATTTTTACTACTTTTTAAATATTCTCTATTTTGCTTTTTAACCTGCTTTTCACAAACTGCTTTTTCTGAAACCTGAAAACAATAGCTATTTAAAGCACAAGTAAACTTCTTTCTGATGTTTAATTTTTCAGAAAATACATCCCTCAAGTACTTTACTTCAGCATATATGTAAGAGAACGCTAAGGAAATGGTGACTAGAAGTACTGCTGGAGAAATGTCCTTTAGGAGTTGATATCCACAGAAATTTAATCTTAAATACTTGTTACTTTGACCTAAAAGCTAATTATGAGGGAGTTGAGCCAAAAAGTGAGATGAATAAAAAGAAATTTCATTGGTATTACAGAGACAGTTGCCAGAAACAGCTTACACATCATGAATCTATGCAGAGATGAAAAGTTGAGTCTAAATTATTATTCGACTGGGTCCTTAAATCAATGGCGAGCAAAAAATGATTACAGTGGACCTTTAATTTTCAACTATAAAAAGTCAACATGGTGGCATGTCCAACAGTGTTTTACTGCAGGTCGTTGAGAGAGAGAGAGAACTCTTTGCTTTTTCATCTCTAAAAAGAGTATGGTTTTTTTGTTGTTGTTTAAAAAAAAAAAACCTAAGCTAAAATAAATCGTTGCTGCAGATCACATAGGAAGCTGCTCAGCTCTCTGACCAAGTGTGGTTTGGCAGGAAGCAAACCACGAGGGGATGATGCCCTGCAGGTCCCCCTCATTATCTCACACTTGGGCCTTTTGGCTTTTCGTGGGCCCATTGTTCATTTTGGTGAGGCTGGCTTTTAAGTAGATTCAGGGCTCATCAAGCAAGGTGCCAAACAGAGAACACTACACACTGATGTCCTGTGTTTGCAGAGCTGGAGGAGCTGGGACAGCAGCCGCCTTCCCACCATGCACTGTGACAGTGCTTCATCCTTGCCCTGGGAGGTCGCTTCCCAGGATGAGAGGATAATTCTCTCACTATAGCCCATTCAATCTTCAGCCTCTCGGCTGACGCTGCCAACAGAAGTGCCAATTAATGCCAATTACAATGGTGACTTTTCTGATATGGGCACCTACTCATATAGGCCATCAAACAGCCATCATGTATTAATGACTGTCAGTCATTACCAATATGGGCGAAGTTTGAACTAGTGACCTAGAGGAGAACTGCTTTTTATCCTACTTCCAACTCCCTGAACCGTCCAATTCCCCTCCCCCTTTCTTGGCCAATGTTCTTAATTATAGTTTTGTACCTGAATAATGAATGTGCTATATTTTGACAGTGACAATTGCTGAAACTGTGACAGCAGAAATGCAGCTACTGTCTGCCATTTAGCTTTCCCTGTCACAGCCTTCAGGCCAGCAAGGTCCAGCTCACACCTTCAGGGGGCACTACTATGTCCTTTGTCCTTTAATCGAATGCATTTTTTATTTGTCTTTACTACTCCTTAGAAATCAAGAGAGCATTTTTATGCAGATAAATGTGTCATGAACTTCCATGCAGATGCTGCCATTAGTCCTTTCTTATCTGCTCATTATTTTGTATAGCCTTATGAGACAGAAACTCCCCGTACAATTAAATATGCTGCAAATTAATCTTGAAGTGCACCTTTCCGTTTCAAAAAGGAAAAGCAAGTTAAACACAGTAAACATCCTAAATGATAGAAAAGTGTCCAGTTCCTTTTGTAAACACATCCCTTAACCTTTCTTTTCTTTAATCTCCTTTTAATCCAATCTGAGGTGCAAACCCCTAAATGACCCATTGCTGTCTGCTGTCTGACGTTGGTGTTATCATGTTTTCAGAGACACTGAGACTCACCTCATTTAATTCTCAGCACTGCAGCCTGCAGCAGTCAGGACATCTATTTCATGTTTGCACTACTCCTAGATTTGGGGGGAAACATTTAGGAGAAAGAAACTGTTACTAAGCCCCTCACTCCAACTTCCAAGGAAGCAGAATGAAGACCCAGCAGTTGCCCACATACCTCTCACATCAGAAGGGCAAAAGAAGTAACCAAATGTAAAATATATCATGTTTCCAACTCCTTACTCTTTCTCTGAAAGCAGCACCAAATTTGTGGGAAAATATTCTAGGATTATACTCAACTACTTTACATCCATCATATGTTTTTTAAAAAATAGTAATTCCGTTTAAAATATTTAATTCCAACACATCCATTTGGAGGTAAAGGTTAAGTAATCTGCCCTGTTCACCTAGTGAAGTAGTGGCAAAATTAAGATTAAAACTCAAACCCAAGGGCTTTTAACTCTTTTCTGAGGCTGTTTACGTTTGCAATCCCAGCAAGCTCTTCTGGGTGCTACACATACATAATTCCATGGAATTGGCAACTTGAAAAGAAAATATAATTAGCATCGTTCCGCAAAGAAGGAAAGGTAAGACCCAGGAAGATAAGGAAACTGCCCAAGAGACCACAGTGTTTAAGTGGCAGAACAAGGATTGGAATCCAGACATGGCTGTCTCCAAAGAACATTATTCGGCATATCACGTGACTTTGAGTCCTATGGCGATTTATTTGAGAAGCAGCTCAAGGTTCCTTAGGCCAATTCAAATCACTGTACAAAATCCTCAGGCAGCCTCTGAATCTTTGAAATGTCAAGTCACTCCAGGTTACCCTAAAGTAAATCAGGACAGGCAGCATCCAATACTAACCAGAGTCATGTGGTTGGGCTGTGTCTCCACCCAAATCTCATCTTGAATTGTAGCTCCCATAATTCCCACGTGTCATGGGAGGGACCTAGTGGGAGATAATTGAATCATGGGGGCAGTTTCCCCCATACTGTTCTTGTGGTAGTGAGTCTCATGAAATCTGATTGTTTTATAAGGGGTTTCCCCTTTCGCTTAGCTCTCATTCTCTCCTGTCTGCCGCTATGTAAGACACGCCTTTCGCCTTCTGCCATGATTGTGAGGCCTCCCCAGTCACATGAAATTGTGAGTCCATTAAACCTCTTTTTCTTAAACATATATAAATTACCCAGTTTTGGGTGTGTCTTTATCAGCAGCATTAAAACAAACTAATACATACAGGTAACAGAAAACACTCTGGTTTCCATTTTTGCTCAGTGATGCTGATGCCATGTTGTGTTTTCCTTTAACACTCCAAGAACATAAATCCAAAAGGGCACCATCTAATAAGACTTTAACTAAAATACAGTCATATTATCACTATTATTAGTGACCATTCACTGTTGTCTACTGAGAGCTTTCCATACATTATATGCTATTAATTCTCACAAAGTGTATTATTATCCTGTTTGATGGATGAGTAAACTGAGACTCAGCCAAATTCAGCAAGTTGGCCAAATATACCAAACTCAAGTGAGGAGCTGGGCCCAGGATTCTCAAACTCCAAAGCTCTTTTTCACTGCACTGCTTCCCAACAAGATTTTTGTTCACATAGCTTTCTGTGTTTGTTTATTTTGAGGGAGAAGGGACAGAAGAAGGTCCCAGGAGGGTATTTCTAAATAGGCTAATGAATCTGTCTTCAGCTCAAGGGAATGACAGGTGGAAAAGTATACGGAAAAATATTTTTGAAACTATCAACCGCAGGAGAAAAATATCAAAAATATCCTAAGATGATTCTTTTATCTTGGCAGCTTATTTTAAATGACAAAGATATTTCCAACCTTGTGAGAAGATTGGATAAAAAAAAAAATACCAGTATACACACAGTAAACAGATTACAGAGGTCTAGAAAAATAAATAAATACAAGCAATCTCTGTCCAACCTCACTCTGCTTCTTAAAATAGTAACGCCATCAGCTTGCCTGCAAGATAGAAGAAACTTACTCAAAGACAAGTCATTGGTTTTTGAAAACCATGTGTTGAGTGGTCCCTTGTACCATGCGGAACAAGCCCAGACACAGCATTTCCTGTAGGTGAAACATATTAAGACTCGAGAATCCCTCCAAGTACTGCATAAATAAATAAATAAATATATGAAATATTATAAATCATCCTGGAGATAATTTTTTCCTTAACACTAAAATGCTAATCCTTGATGAGGCAGATCTTCAAAGGGCACAGCATCATAGCACTATGAGACCATTCTGGACCAAATACAAAGAAATTAGCCTGGAAGATAAGCAATTTTAAGGTCACAGTAAGGAAACATCTAAGAGTCCAGGGATCATAAATAGTACAGGGGTGGAAATGCAAAGTCATGAAAGATGAAAGGAAATAATAAAATGTTTGTGATTTCAGGAAATTTGACTTTGAGGAAATGTGCCACACCCTAAGGAATTCACTAATAAAAAATCCACTGCTGAAAAGCAGGCATTACTTGTTGGTACAACTGAAACCAAACAGCTTCTGACTTTGTGGGACACAATTTCTGACATCTTCTCTTTAGAAATAACTAAGGATAGCTTTTAAAAGAACAAAGGTTTTATTTTATTTTATTTATTTTTTTTAGCAACAGTCTTGCTCTGTCACCCAGGCTGGTGGGCAGTGGCATGATCACAGCTCACTGCAACCTCAGACTCCTGGGCTCAAGTGATCCTCCAGTCTTAGCCTCCCAAGTAGCTAGGACTACTTGGCCTGGCTAATTTTTTAATTTTTTATAGAGACACAGTCTCACTATAACAACAAAATTTTAATGTTTCGCTCTTGAAGCCAGACAAGAAAATAAATAAGGATGGGGATTTTTTTTTAAAGAACGTCATGAAAAGATGGGAACATTGAGAATGAAAAAGAAGACTAAGGTGCCAAACAAACTAGTTTAAATTTAAGAGAAAAATTAAAATGTAAAGATTGAGCTGTGTACATGAGTCTTCTCTGTTCCCACTCATAGGAAACCTAGCAGTTCCTCATCTTTTAAGACCTTCCCCTAATTACAAATCTTATCTCAAAGAGTTTTTTCTCATTGGCCTACATTTTTCTTTCTAAATTTGACTGTATTTTCCTTTCTCTGGCTACATTTGGAATGCTACTATTTCAACTTTAAACAGTTTGTATGCAAGATGTTGTTTTATGTAAAGAAGGAAAAAGACTGACAAATCTAAACCAAACAGGGAAGAATTATAAATATTTTGCTTCACTATTGCAGCTTTCTCCATATGCCTCAAATGAACATTTTTAATCAAGCTCCACTTCTGCAGAAAGCTTACCAACAAAATACATCTTTATTTGTATGTAACATGTGTAAATGTAATTAGCTTTTTTAAAAGAAACAATTGAAATACAATGTTTATGGAAAGAAACTGATTTTTTTTTTTTTTCAAATGAAATCTGAAACTGCACAAGATATTGACAGACTGATAGCTGGGTCTGTTGCCAGAAGCTGGTTAGGAAGCTGGTATGAAGGTCACTAATTTCATTCTGTTTTATTTCAACAGGACCTTGAAACAAAGAACACAGTTTTAAATAGACAGTGAGGAGGGATGGATTATTAAACTAGTGCTTTAGCATCAGTTTTGTGTGATTTTTAAAAATAGAATACAGTATTTTACCAAAACATATGTTCTCAATTTTATCATACAAGTAAAATGGCTGAGAACAAGGTAAGGAAATAACATTTGTAGCAGTGACTGATTTTTATTTTTGCAATGTTTCTTGCATTTTCCTTTCTATTTCCCAAAACAATTATAATTTGTAGCAAATCAGCTAATGTTTTTTGACCTGAACGTCTGGGTTGTGTAGAGGGTACTCTTTGGGAAATTTCTGTACTTTCTCCACTTACTTCAATAGCCTCTCTCAGATATTGTCTTTTGTTTTGTCAGCTTCATTTTTCTCATTAATTAACAATGGAATCACACTAAGGCAATCCATTTCTCCACAACAGTTACTGAGAAGTGATTTTTTAATAAGATTAACTTGTTTAGAGAAGGGAAAGAGTATTATACGTGGTATAAATAACAGCAAAAATATCTGTATTGTTTTTGTCTTTTATTAGAGTAAATAACTCTCAGTAAACTCATAAATGATCTGAGTTGTGTGATATGCATGAAATTACTACACACAGTAGAATTATAGTTTAAAGAGATGTCATTAAAATCTAAATACACAACCTTAAAACTTGTACTTAGTTTTTCTAAAAAAATAAAATTGCTTTTTTCAAACAGAATTTATTTTAAAACATACATTATCCTGCTGATACACACACACACACAGATACACACACACACACACACACACACACACACACACAGGTGGACTGAGAGGATAAATCTAGTAAATAGCACAAAAGGAAATTAACTGAAAAATAAATTAGTCAAAAAAATCAAAAGAAGTCCTAAAGTGCTCTAGTGAATAAACACAAATCTGAATGATAAATCAAGAAAGAGGCATAAGTATCAAATAGGACCTCCAAAGCCCCATTAGTCTCAAGTTGCCATAGGTTCCCTGTTACCTGAGTTACCACCAGGCCTGGGCAGTGTCAAGAACCCTCTCATAATACCAGGGCCAAACCCAAACTTTCAGAAACAGTGTGGCCAGCTCAGGCTCTAAAAATACAATCTACTGAGGGCCTGTCTTTCCCAGAAGAGAGAAGAGAGTGCCTATGTTTCCTCTTTGTCTACAAAACTCTTCTCCATTAAACAACTACTTTCAAAACCACCAGTCGGAGGACAGCATTACCTGGTCCTGTGGACTGAATGCTTGCCCTCCCAAAATTCATATGTTGAAACCCCAATCCCCATCGTCAAGGTATTTCGAGGCGGGGTCTTTAGTAGGTAATTAGGTAACAAGGGTAATCCCTCATGATGGGAGCGGTGCTCTTTTTTTATTTTTCTTTTTTTGAGATGGAGTCTCACTCTGTTGCCCAGGTTGGAGTGCAGTGGCACAATCTCGGCTCACTGCAACCTCCACTTCCCAGGTTCAAGCGATTGTCCTGCCTCAGCCTCCTGAGTAGCTGGGATTACAGGTGCATACCACCACACCCAGCTGATTTTTGTATTTTTAGTAGAGATGGGGTTTCACCATGTTGGCCAGGCTGGTCTCGAACTCCTGACCTCAGGTGATCCACCCATCTGGGCCTCCCAAAGTGCTAGGATTATAGGCATGAGCCACTGCGCCCGGCCTTAAAAGTGCTCTTAAAAGAAGGTAACTTCAGCATGCTCTCTCTCTCTCACGCTGTCTCTATTTTTCTCTCTGCCATGTGAGGCACAGCAAGAAGGTAGCTGTCTATAAGCCAGGAAGGTAGTCCTCACCAAAACTCAACCATGCTGGCACTCTGATCTAGGTTCCATCCTCCAGAACTGGGAGAAATAAACGTTAGTTAACTATGGCACTCAGTTGATAATATTCTTTTTATAGCACCCTAAACTAAGATACTTGGTTTGACACACCAGTGATGGGTTAATTTTTCACTTATCTACAGTATCCCTCACTAGCAGCACTTTTTCAAATATTAGCTAAAAACTCCCTCCTTGCAGCTGCCAGACCTATGGGACATCTGGTGTTCATGGGACCGAAGGCTGAGAATCAGTTTCCCTTGTCCCTCACTAGGCTCAAGGCTGGGCTTGCTCCATGTTGTCCCAAGACTGCAACTGAAATTGCTGTACCTTGCAGCAATTCCTCTGACATAACTCTGCCTTCCTGCTGTGTAGCTAGCAGAACTGAACAGTTCCTGGCACAACTTTTGGCACATAAGAGGGCTGGGTACATCTCTGTAGTGTTTGCTTTTTATGCTGATCCCACTAAAATCTTACATTTTTGCAGCTTTTTCTTTGTCCCCTCTTCTAATGACTCATTTCACAATGCCAGGATTTTTACTAGTCCAGATGAGGGGGGGCTTGCGGGGGGTGTTTCACTGCCTTGGAGGCAACAGCAGAGAGAATAGCTCAGCAAGTCCCACATGTGCAAGTTCTACCATCTTACTTCTTCTGGCTCTTAAACTTGTAAGGTACCATGTTTACCAGCCTACTTTAAATAAGGACAAGCATCTATAATGCCAGCACTTTGGGAGGCCGAGGTAGGCAGATTGCTTGAGCCCAGGAGTTTGAGACCAGCCTGGGCAACATAGCAAAACCCCATCTCTACCACAAAATACAAAAAAGTACCCAGGTGTGGTGATGCACACCTGTAGTCCCAGCTACTAGGAAGGCTGAGGTAGGAGAATCACCTGAGCGTGGGAGGTCAAGGCTACAGTGAGCCGTGATCACATCACTGTGCTTCAGTCTGGGTGACAGAGTGAGACCCTGTCTCAAAAAATAATAAATAAATAAATAAGGCTATCTTCCCCATGTTATCTGTGGAGTACCAGGTCCCTTAGGCTTTCTCCTGCAGGCCCCTAAGCTTTTCTTGCTCCTGAAATACATTTTTATATGATCCCCAGAGCACCCCGTCACCAACTTCCCTGCTCATCTAATCTAAGACAGCAGGCACATTTTGTAGGCCTCATAGTTCTGGGGTACCCAAAATAATTTATCTTCTCATTTTCTTCTGGTACCCACTTAGCTATCAGATTGCATGTTTTTACATAGGTATTTTAATCAATTAATTGTCCAAAATGTCCTTGCTGACAAAAAGAAAATATCCCTACCATAAGGGAAAAAATTCATTAAAAATTTTAAAGGACCCGAGTGCTTTTATAACACAGTTATATAACAGCTTATAACCTCTTTGGAAATTTACACACACATACACACACACACACACACACACACGAACCATAACAATGCCAGTGACTAGAATCTATAATCAGCATTGATAATCTCTTAAACTTTTTATTTGTTGTATATTAAATTCATGAAAGAATATTACAGTGGCACTGCATCTCATGATTTTAACATATGAGGCATTCACTTACATATCTTGCTTTTCAGAATTTCTGATTAAATGTTTTAATTTAAATGGAAAATAATATTTAATGTAATATCCAGCCTAAAGTGTCCCTGAAGCTTCAATTGCAAACAATCATAATAAAGAATGTTCTTGTTTAATCTACAAAATAAGTACATTTGATTTTAATTACTTGGATAATGACCAAGCAAGTACATCAGGCACATCCCTTCCAAGAGATAATGAAAGACACAGAGGAGCAAACAATATTCCTGCGAACAGACCATCACATTCTGACTCTGAGGATGACTCCACTAATGAAAATCTGTCTTTGCAAATGACTCCTCTTCTGAAGACTGTTCTGAAGATGTTGGAAATCAGAATGATGCATGTGAAAATGAAATTAATCAATATGAAGATGGGGAACAGCAGTCTATCACAGAAGGGCTGTTTGATAATAATGAAATTGAGGAAACAGTCAGTGGTAGAGAAACAAATGAAAGCACAGGAAATGTCAATGATAATAATGAGTAAGTAACTAATTCTTGAAATTCAAGAGGAAGAGTTAACAAACAAAGACAAATCATCACACAGACAAATGACAAAGACGTGAAACTACATTTGCTTTTAAGTTTATTCCAAGTTTCTAAGGATATTAAAACACTAATATGGTAGTAAATTTAACAGGAAGAGAGGTCTAAAATTATCAGAACTCTGTATCAACTGGGAAGCTACAAGAGTGTCCAGTTTGGCTGAAGCAACAGAGCATAAGAGGCAGCATTGGGAGATAAGACTAGAAAGTTCTACTGGATTTCCAAGAGGCATTTGAAATGTCAGTATGAATCCTCTTCTCTAATTGCCCTTGCTTGTTTTTAGATCACATTTGTTCCAAACCTACCCTAGTCCACTTTAGCTTCTCACAACAGTATGAGAGTTCTCACTGTGTCTTCAGCTTCAGTTCTAAATGCAGTCTTTAAAATGTAGATTTTCAAAAACTCAATTGCATGGTGTTTATCAATTTCATTTCCCTCACAAGTTCTATTATTTGTAATACCAATGGAAAATTCACACAACCATGTAATGGTACCTGGAGAACTTATAGTTTCCCTGCACATCTGAAAGGCAGATGCCTTTGGACTGTTTTGAACGCTGTCCACAAGATTCTTACATACCGTATAAATAATCTCTTCTCTATGCCATAAATTCCTTTTTCTCACTACAAAATTCTCCACTTCAAAAGAATCATTTGAAACCAAGGCTGTTTAGCCTAGTAAGCTATGATTTAACTCAGCCATGCCCTCTAAATCTTAGGTACACTGGCCAAGAATTCCTATTTGCTCATACTTTCACAATTGCATGTAGCATAGACTGTAGTTTTTTGTTTATTTCTTGTGTTTTTGTTTTTGTTCTCCAAACCTAACACATTACATTTGGATGTCATTTCTTCTTGTCCTATGACTTATTTCCTCAGGCTAGACTTCACTTAACCTAAATCCCAGCATTTAACACGTAACAAGTGTAAAAAAAGTAAAGGGAAATTACACTGGATCCCAATCAACGTAGGAATTGGGATGGAGAAGAGAGAAAAGCGGTAGATAACTACATTATTGTGTGCAAATATGACTTTAACTCAATTATTTTAATTCAATTTTTTAAAATACATTGGAGGAGACATTTAAATTAAGAACTGAAACACTGCAATTGGATTTGGCATTTAGATCATTTGTTAGATTTCCTAGGTCATTTCTGTGAAGTTGTAAAAGCATAAACCAGGTAGCAGTGTGTCTGAGCCTGAATGAGAAATGAAAGAGTAGGAATAGGAAGTACAGCCAGCTCTTTCAAGACATTTCAAGACACAGGAAAGAAGAGAGCTAAAACTGTGATTAGAAGATCAGGTGAGGACTTTCTGCAGAATGAGAAATCATTGAGAGCATATATAAGCTGATGAGAAGAAGCAAACAGATAAAGAAATATTAAAGACACAAGGGAATGGTGAACCAGATGATGGAACACTTCCTCTGTACCAGTACCTGGAAAGGGTACTGGTTATTTAAGATGAATAAGCACTTAGCTGCCTTTAAGAAACTGAGGGGCTAAGAGTCAAGAAAGATGACATCTGTCCAAGGTGTTACAAGAGCATGGAGGGCATTAGCACTGTCAAGAAGAGTCCAAAAAGCTTCACAAAGGAAGTTAGACCAGTAGAGGAAAAAGTGAATGAAAATTGTAGGCAAAGAAAATAGTAAGTGAAGGGTACAGTGGTGTGAATGGATATAACATTTGGGTAATGTATTTAATAGAAAATAATTTATGTGGGTAAATGCTGAAAAAATGGAGTGAAAAGATACATTGGGGCCAGAGAGTAAAAAATTTTGTATGTTGTTTCAAAAAGTGTGAAATCAATCTTACATTCATTTATTCTTGAAACATTCTGAGAAGGGGTACTTTCATGTTCCATTTTATTTGGCTTTGTGTAGTTTTAATGCTCACTTTGATCATGCAGTATTTATGTAATAAAATAGTTAAAAGAAAAAATTAAAATCATCTATCAAATTTCTACCATTTGCCAGGCATTGGGCAAAAAATATAAACAAAATGAAATCTTTACCTTCCAGAAAGAAACAACATGAAAGATAAATAGTTGGGCAGGACCAAGTGACTTGCTTTGGCCAATGAAATGTAGGTGGACATGATATGTGACATGTGCCCATGTGGAAGCATTTAATTGCTGCTGTTTCATTGTCCAGCCTAGTCTTTCCTTGCCATAGAAAACAAGAGAGGGCTAGGCACAGTGGCTCACGCCTGTAATCCCAATACTTGGGGAGGCCAAGGTGGGTGGAATACCTGAGGTCGGGAGTTCAAGACCAGCCTGGCCAACATGGTGAAACCCCATCTCTACTAAAAATACAAAAGAATTAGGTGGGCGTGGTGGCACACACCTGTAATCCCAGCTAATCAATCAGGAGGCTGAGGTAGGAGAATCAGTTGAACCTGGGAGGCAGAGGTTGCAGTGAGCCAAGATTGTGCCACTGCACTCCAGCCTGGGCGACAGGGCAAGACTCTGTCTGCAAAAAAAAAAAAAAGAAAAAGAAAACATGAGAGAACATTTAAATCAGGAAGAGATGTAACATTAAAGCAGCCTGGAATGTTAGATCCACACTGGTAGGATGGCACACTTTGTATAATTGAGAAAGAAACTATAGTGGATTAAGCCACAGAGATTTGGAGTTTGTTACCGCAGCATAACAGTCTATCCTGATGGATACACTGGGGCAACATCTAAGTCTTCGAAGTGATCTGTCTGGTATTTTTGGCATGAAACTTGTTAAATGCTTCTTTGGTTTTCACCAGTCGTGTAGTTCTCTGGATTTCTGGCAAATAAAAATTGGAAACCAGTGTTTTTTCAATACATAAATCCTCAATTAGTATAGAAGCTTACATTTTTTCCAGACATACAAACTTATAAATATTGCCAGAGTTGACATTATTGTGAGATATGCAGGGAATACTCACTTTAACACCAACGCAGTCCTTAACCTTCCCTCTAACCTTATTTCTCATAACTGTCATCACAAACCTGTGCTCCAGGAAACTAAATAACTGGATTTTCCCACATACAATTCCTTCCTCTATTTGTTAATGTATACTATTTCTTTTGCCTAGGATGCCTTTTACCTATCATCTAATATCCAAAGCCAGTAAATCACTTTTTTCATAAAGTATTTCATTGCTCCGTTACACACACACACACACACACACACAGATTTCCCACAGGTAAAGGAAAGAAGAAAGAATGAAATGAAATTTTATCCAATACCTCATTATGTGCCTGGCACTATGTGTGGTATTCGATGTTCATCCTTGAACTCCTTGATCACTTTATCTGCTACTTTTGTAGTATTTAAAACTCTATACCTAAATATGTTATATATATTTTTGTATCTTAATCACTTTTTTTTTTTTTTTGAGATGGAAGTCCCGCTCTGTCACCCAGGCTGGAGTGCAGTGGCACAATCTTCGCTCACTGCGACCTCCACCCCACTGGCTCAAGCAATTCCCCTGCCTCAGCCTCCCGAGTGGCTGGGATTACAGGTGCACACCACCATGCCCGGCTAATTTTTTTGTATTTTTAATAGAGACAGGGTTTCACCATGTTGGCCAGACTGGTCTCGAGCTCCTGACTTCAGGCAATCCGCCCGCCTCAGCCTCCTGAAGTGCTGGGATTACAGATGTGAGCCACCGCACCCAGCCTTTAACCACTTTTAAGAATAAAATCAATGTCATTTACAGAGCCCAGCATGAGAGCTGGCATAAAGTAGACTCTCAATAACTTTTTTTTAATGAATGAACTTCAAATATCTTTTTAAGGTCTTCTGTATATATTTATATGTAAGCTGGTTCTGAAAGGGAAGAAACCTGATTAGAAATTAATATAATCCTTTGCCTCTGCTATTATGCTTGATTTCCTGGCTTTCAAACTTATTCCAATGCCACGCTGCAGGACTGATTTAAAACCCCATTGCCCAAAAAGAAGCAGAGGGAGCTGGGACCCAATAGCCAAGGTCCCTTTTCCTTGTAAAGACATTTAGGGGTTTTATCTGTTACTAATATCTCAAGAACATGATTACTTAACTATCATAAAGTAAGACACACTGTACCAATGACCAATCAGAAGACATGGGTAAAATTGTGGGAGGAAGCCCAGGGAAACAGTCCAACAGCTTTAGGCTTCACGGGACACTAATTAATCATTTTGGCCAGAAAGCCTGTCTCCCCATGGAGCATAATGTCTTCCAAGGAAGATTTGGATGAAACATTTCACCAGATGGATCCAGTACCTACACTAAGACTCTGCCACCCACACCCTTATGTATTCATTTATTTCTCCATAAAATACTTGAGAGTGTGTTGAGGTAGCAGAGCCTGTACTAACAGTGGACTAAAGAATATGTTGTACGACAATTCGCCTCCAATTTTCATAGCTGAATGTAAACGAAAATGGAGGCTCCTAATTAACATTATGTCATCAAATAAATATCAAGCAATTTGCAGTGATTTAGATTTCACTTTTACTCTTTTTGACCAATGAACTAGGGTGGCAGGATGACATTGGCACACTAATCCTGCAAAAACTCAGGGCCTGTTTTGCACTGAGTTACTCACATTTAGAGAAATAGACATCTGCTTGACCTCAAAACCATATGGCCAAAAAAAAATCTTTAGAGTACACATTGCCTTTAGTCATTGTAGTGTAGTTAAATTGTAAGTTACATAATAAGTATTGCCATTTTATAGACGCCTACAAGACTGGTATTATTTTCCCATTGCAGAGATGAGGAAAGTGAGGCTTAGAGAAGTTAAGCTACCCAAAGTTACTTGCCTTTTAGTGGGCATAATTAACATTCAAATCCAGGTCTTCTATATCAAGAGCCTAGGCTCCTTCCAGAACTACACTTCAGCTTATAACACACTGCTTCATCACAGGTTTTGTTTAGAAGTTACATACATATATAAATATTCAAGAAACAGGTTGGACTTACAAAGAAGACATATATTTTTTAAAAAGATTTCAAAAACTTAACCTTCTGCTAAGAACATACTGTGATAAAAGAACTCAGGCACAAAATATTAGTTTTTTTAACCTTAAATTTAATGAATATCAGCTTTGTTTTCACGTCTTTATAGCAAAGGTTAAAATAAATCTTGATAAATTAAGACTATTAACACAGACTGGTAATAGCCTAGATAGCAATTTAGTGACATTACCATCTTACACTTTAATGAAATAAAAACTTGAATTGATTGTGTAAGGAAAGACTCTCTTGTTTATTCCAATCTTAATATTATGGTTGATAATTTCACCAGCAGTCCTGATGAAAATATACGTGATATAACAACACCACAGGAAACTAATGATTGTCATGAATCTGCTTGTCGCTGAAGTCCAAAGATACAGACTCATCAATCTTTTAAAAATTACTAAGAGCAAACAAGTGATCAGGACAAACAAATTATTATGTTATCATTGTTTCTATGTCTTCCACTTTATTTTTATTACCTTATTTCCTGGGGAAAGTGGCCAAAATATCTTTCAAATATTTGTATTTAATTTTAACCTTTACTATCTTGACTCCACAGAAGATTTTAAAGACTAAATTTCAGAAAACTTTGTCTAATTGTCATTGTGAAATAGCTCTTTAATCCTTTCTTTTCCTCTTCATCAAAAGATAATCAGTAGTCGCCTGATAAATAATACCAGTATTCATTTCTTAATGCAATGTTTTGCCTATTTTTAGGACTTCACAACTTGATTGTAAATTATTATTCAAATTGAAAAGTAGGCATAGATGGCCATGTTTTTTTAAATACGTTTTGTTCTAAAAGTGTGTCTAAAACTCAAGATATATTTTATTATTTATTTTATTACTTTACATCGGTATTCCATAAATGAAATAAAACTCCAGCAAATTATCCAGAAAGTTCTATTGTTCCCATCACCTCTGAAGAAAACAAAACTAAACAAAATCAAACAAAAACATCTTACTGAAAGATAGTTGCAGGCATTTAGCTAACTACCTCTATTGTAAACCTTTCTTTTTTATTAATGCATAATCCAAATATAACCAATTTGTCATGAGCAGAAACTAAATCTATGCATGTTGCATTCAGATGAATAGCAGAGGCAGGTTATCAAATTGTTAAATGAAAATCAGAATATTTTTATTTTATTACAATATTTATCCTTGTTTTTATGGAATTCAACATTTTCATAATCTTAGACATGACATGTTTCCTATCCTCATGGGATAGAAAGCATTGAAATATACAGAGTCTTCTCTAGTTCATTCAACCTCGATCACACTGGAACTAACAAGACTTCATAAGTAGAGTTACATAAAACATAGCATGACAGCAGTCATGAGTTCAGATTTGGAAGTAGGAGACATAGACTCCTCCCAATATGATATGGCATTTTAGCATTTGGTTTCTAGTGTCAAATAAACAGGTTTGAAATCCAGTCATGGTAGTTAATAGCCAAGTAATGTTAAGTCACTTAACCTCTTTGCCCCTCGGCTTCCTGGTCTGTACAATGGGAATAGTAAGAGCATCAATCTCAAAGTCCTGTTGTGAAGATTAAAGGAGATAAGATGTGTAAATGATTAGTCCAGGGTCTGGCACATATGAAGCACCCAATACACTTTAGTATTGTTGTTTCTAAAGACACAACCATGTGTGTGGACAAAGTAAGAATTTCTCTTTTTTTTTTTTTTTTTTTGAGACAGGGTCTCACTCTGTCACCCAGGCTAGAGTGCAGTGGTGCAATCTCGGCTCACTGCAGCCTCTGCCTCCTGGGTTCAAGCAGTTCTCCTGCCTCAGCGTCCCAAGTAGCTGGGATTACAGGTGCCCAACACCACGACTGGCTAGTTTTTTTTGTTTGTTTTTTTGTTGTTGTTGTTGTTGTTTTATATTTTTTATTATTATACTTTATTATACTTTAGGTTTTAGGGTACATGTGCACAATGTGCAGGTTTGTTACATATGTATCCATGTGTATTTTTAGTAGAGACGGGATTTCACCATGTTGGCCAGGGTGGTTTTGAACTCCTGACCTCAAGTGATCCACCCACCTCGGTCTCCCAGAGTGCTGGAATTACAAGCATGAGCCACCATGCTCAGCCCAACACATTAAGAATTTCAAACTGGAATTAGAGCCATGAGCATTTCCCTAATCTTAGTGAATCTACATAAACAGGACAATTAAAATTCTGGTTAATTGGAAAACTCAGGAAAGGATTCTAAATTAGTGACTTTTGCAGGATTATTGATAGCCATAATGTTGCTCAAGAATTTGAGCCAAAACTTTAGTATTCTTATTTTGACCCACAGTTGGATCCTTACTCATTCCTACTACTAGTCAGTTGCCATTTGTCTCTCGTTTTAATATTTGTTTGGTTGTTTTTCCTTGATCAATCTAATGTTCAGTTTTGGTATGTGAGATCCTTAATACTTACCTCACTAATATTCAATCTCAGGGCTGTGAGACCCTGCGAGACTATTAGGTCTCATAAGAGAGTAGAAATTCCATATGCCCACCCATGGTATTGTTCTTTAACTAAATAAATATTATGTCTTCATATATAGGCACTATTTTTCAAATGTACATAGATGCTGCTTTGCTTGATGACATATACTAATCCCTGTCTTGACAACAAACTGGTCATGAATTCCTAAGAGTTTTAACTTTAGGAATGTCTCCTGTTCTTCTGAATTTAACATGCATAGATTTAGTTTCTGCTCATGACAAATTGGTTATATTTGGATTATGCATTAATAAAAAAGAAAAGTTTACAACAGAAGCAGTTAGCTAAATGCCTGCAACTATCTTTCAGTAAGGTATTTTTGTTTAATTTTGTTTAGTTTTGTTTTCTTCAGAGACATTAACTTTAGAGACATTAGAGTAATGTCTCTAGAAGCTTTCCTCAGCTTTCCATTCACACTGGCGCTGCCCTGAACCAGACCCTCACGTCCAAACTATACTTTTCCAGTATTCTTGTAACTGGTTCTCCAGGCCTCAATACGGCTCAATTCTGGTGTGTTCCACATTGTCACTTGGTTCATGATCTGTAGCCTCAGTTCCTCCTCTCAAAAATGAATTATAAACCTAGTCACTCACAAGATCATTGGGAGGATATAATGAATGGATTGTGACAGTGTTTTATATAAAAATCTCTGAAAATATTAATTATTGTTAAGAGCAATTCTGATCTTAGCCAGGAGTGATTTATTTATTCAACGAAAATGTATCAATGCTTATTAGATAGGTACAAAATGGTACACAAAGTGCTAGTGACAAAAATATCAATGAAACACAGTCCCTAGCCTTGAAGAAGCATAAAATCAATGTAGTGGAAACCCTTTATAGTACATGTCCATCCCAGGCACTGGTTTTCCCTGCCCTGAGAACTGTTCCCCATTCACAGTGTGGTCCTGTGCAGACAGATAGGGATTATGTGACTCCGTTCTCCTGGACAAAGTGGACTGGACTGGGATAGACATTTGAAATCTGATTGACCCACAAGCTGTGCTTTCTCTAGAGAATCTGAAACTGAGATTCTTAGACAGCCAATTAGTCACTGTCAGTGGTTAGAACTGCAAATCCTATAAATTTTGAGTTGTCATGTCTTGGGACAGGGAAGCCAAGAGGCTTCTCAGCAGAACAAGAAAAATCAATCTAACAAGAAAAAAGATACCTGGGTTTCTGGAGATTTTTTATTACTTAGTTTGAAAGGCAGGGCACGGTGGCTCACATCTGTAATCCCAGCACTTTGGGAGGCCGAGGCGGGCAGATCACGAGGTCAGGAGATCGAGACCAACCCAGCTAACACGGTGAAACCCTGTCTCTACTAAAAATACAAAAAAATTAGCCAGGCGTGGTGGTCGGCGCCTGCAGTCCCAGCTACTAGGGAGGCTGAGGCAGGAGAATGGCGTGAACCTGGGAGGCAGAGCTTGTAGTGAGCTGAGATCACGCCACTGCACTCCAGCCTAGGCGACAGAGCAAGACTTCGTCTCAAAAAAAAAAAAAAAAAAAAATACAATATGCATATAATTAATACCAAGCCAACACTACTATAATAAAGGCATATAGAACAAGCTTTGGAAGCCCAGAGATGGCCGCCAATAACTGACTTGAGGATTGTTTTACAGAGGAGATGAGATTTGAGTTGCTATCTATTGCCATATCTTCTAGATCATCTGATCTGCCCACCAAAAGAGGCTTTCTCCAGCTCCCGTGCTTCACTCATGCCCCACTGTATTAGTCTGTTTTCATACTGCTATAAAGAACTGCCCAAGATGGAGTAATTTATAAAGGAAAGAGGTTTAATTGACTCACAGTTCAGCATGTCTGGGGAGGCCTCAGGAAACTTACAATCATAGCAGAAGACAAAGGGGAAGCAGAGCACCTTCTTCACAAGGCAGCAGGAGGGAGATGTGCCAAGCAAAGGGAAAAGAACCCCTTTTTAAACCATCTGATCTTGTGAAAACTCGCTCACTATCACAAGAACAGCATGGGGGAAGCTGCACCCATGATTCAATTACCTCCACCTGGTCTCTCCCTTGACACATGAGGATTATGGGGATTACAATTCAAGATGAGATTTGGATTGGGATACAAAGCTCAACCATATCACCCACCCTCTTGAAATGGATTAGTTTCAAACCCTGGCTCTAGCATGCATTGTCACAACCTACTTAATTGGACCATATCAACTTGAACTCCAATATGCAACACTGTCAAAGGACTTTTGACAAGCAAGAGGACTCGGTCACCAGTTCTGTTTTAATTACTTGCCCAAGATCATACAGTCTTTAAGAGGTTTTGAATTCAAGTATTCTGATTCCAAATATACTTTTCCTGCCATTCTGGGGTACTGCAGAGCTCCTGCGAAGAGGTCAAGTGTCTATGGAGACACAAATTGAAGAATCTTGCAGAGCTCCATTGTCTACAGACTCAAGTCCAAATGCTTTGCAATGGTGTTTAAAATCCTCCACAATCTGGTTTCAAGCAGTCATTCCCATCTATCCCCACACATGTCCACCACATCAGACTTTGGACAGCTTCTAAACTTGCCACCCATTTTCATGGCTGCCTTCATATTACTCTCTGAGAGCATGGCCTTTAACCCATTTCATGTATCTGCCAAGCCTTCTCCATCTACACACAGGCCTATTTCATTAGTCCCTACTCTGCTGACTTTGCACTTTAGTCATTCTTCTAAAATAATAGTTAACCACAAGTTCTCATTCCTCATTAGATTGGGAACCTGTGCCAAATAAGCATCTCTCCAGAATCACAGTCAAACACATCTACCCAGGAAAAAAATAAAAGCAGAGACAGCCTTATAGAGAAAGAAAGTGGGTGTGATCTGAGGTGTTCCTAAAGACCATGCCAGCAGCAAAATATTTTTCCCATTCAAGTAGCACGGTGCCTGAAATCACACTATTAGGGATTTATTTCTTTGGATCTCGCATTACTTGGTCTTCAATTAATATGAAAATGTTTAAATAACCTAAGTATAAATTAATTTAGAATACATTTCCTATGTGACAAAAGGAGCTAAGCCAGAGATGGAGCAGGTGCATAAGAAATGAGGTACAGAAAAGAGAGGAAAGGTCAAAGAAAGGGGACATTCAGATAGCAAAATAAAAATATACACTTGGCAGGGCTTAAGAATCATGCATTTAATTAATTAGAAAAGCAGCAACGGACATCACTATCACTGCTATCGTGAGGATTTCATTTCCTTCTCTCAAAGAATTTGCTGCAATTGAAGGTTGAAACGTCATTTCAATTGATTTTTAATACATGACAACTTACATTTTCTTTTGCCATCTTGCTGTTGCAATTGAGAAGGCACTGGCAATAGCATTAATAGATGAGAAAGTCCAATATACCCATTTTGTAAAAATAATTTGATAATGTAGTAGAAGTCAATTCAGTTTTTGGTCAGTTAGCACAAGAGACGCTAAATACCCATCACTTAGTTCCTCATGCTTACAAACAGCCTGAGGTTCCTTTTTATAGTGACAACATGAAATGTGATAAAGCCTATGAGATCAAGGATAGAAAGAAGCTCAATCCCATTTTTGCTTTGCCATTAACCTGGCATAAAATATCAATCACATTGTTTAATCTGTATGTAGGTTTCTTCATCTGCAAAATTGGGGTAACAGTCCTGTTCCCTTCAAACAGCAGAAAGTGAGACATAGCTAGTTCAGTGTTTCAACACATAGAAACTGGCCAATTTTATGATAAACAAGGTGAGTAAGATACATTCTTGGTCACAAAATGGCCTCATGACAAAAACTGTTTTATAAACAAATATGCATAATCTTTAATTTTCTAAAAGAAGGCATATCAAAAACAGTTTTAAAAGCAAATACTGGCAAGCCTCCAGTGTGCGTGGGTCTGGTGACGTGTGCATTCCTACACTGCTTGCCAGAACAGTATTGAAATGGTTGAGTGTTTGTCCTGCTCCATCCAGAGCAAGGTTATAGAAATTTCAGACAATTGCTTGAAAAAAAATGAAAAAAAAGAAAAGAAAACACACTTCATGAATTCACATATAAAATAAAGATTTGTTTTCATTTTATCTTTTCTTCTGGAATCAATGCTGGTTTTTTGTTTGGGTTTGATTTGTTTTCTTTAGTCTTTTCTTTTCTTTTTTAGAGACAGGGTCTGTTGCCCAGGCTGGTCTGCATTGATGCCATCATGGCTCATGGTAGCCTCGAATTCCTGGGCTCAAGCAATCCTCCTACCTCAGCCTCCCAAGTAGCTGGGACTACAGGCATGCAGTACCATTCCCAGCTAATGTTTTTTGATTTTTCAATGGAGACAGGGTCTTTTGCTTGTTGCCCAGGCTGGCCCTGAACTCCTGGTCTCAAGCAATCTTCCCATCTCAGCCTCAGTTTCAGGTTTTAACAGTTTCAATTAACAGTATACCAGTAGTACATTTGTTTCTAGGAATATAAAGATCTGGCCTCATTACAGCAACAATAATAATAACATCAGGAAACAAAACATGTACTTTTCTGGCATGATTCCATTTAATTCACACAGTTAGTTTTACAGGTAAGGAAATGGGGAGTTAAAGCGTTTAAATAACGTGGTCACAGTCACACAGTCAGTGGAATCACAAAACTCAAAGCTACACTAAAGCCTCGCTATGTCCAGCTTGGCCACAGTGTTTCTGTCATTGGTGGACTTTCCTTCTGGTCTAGGCTGTTAGAGAACACACATCTCAGCTAGACTCATCATAGCAACTAAGATGCAGGCACCAGAGTACATAATACCAGACCAACCTGCCTTCCATACCATGTTTCGTGGTGTTCAATTCCTAAGCTGACTATTGGGTCACATTAGGAGCATTTTCCTCCAGAAACTACAGTTCTTCATTTTTGGGCACTATTCTTTTGGTATCTATTTCCAGCCTTTGTATTGTAAAAGAATACCCCACTGCTGGCTATGTGCAAAGGGAACTGTAAAATACATGATTACAGGTCTGAATATCAAGCAAACTCCATGTGAAATACACTTTAAGGAAAAATATGCACATATTAACCACCTATACAGAATTACAACCTTCTTCTCTTACAATGTTGGCTATTATAATTGACCAGCTATATTGCAACAGTATTTAAATACTGTAACATTCCAAGAACAATTCCTTTTCCCTATTAGGTCCCTCGAATTTTTTGTTTCTGCCAGCACATTCCATGTCAGTTAACAACTATACTCTCTACATAATTCTAAAATATTGAACTGTATGCTAAATAAGTAAAATATTTTAAGATAATGTCTTGAGGGAATAGTATTTCATATTATAATTCAATATGCCCTAAGGTAATTATTCAGATATCAATATGCAAAATAGCAGTATGCTGTAGTGCCCTATATTTCTTTTTATTTTGCTTCTTTGTAGCAAGCAATAAATTTAAAGATATAAAAAAAATTAAAGGAAAAGTTTGCAGTCGATTTTATTAACAAGATTGTTTGCCTAGGGAGAGAGAAATTTCACTTGGTCCTTTCCTAATTATTCATGTAAATTAAATTCTACAAGTGAAGAAAATTCATAAAAGTCATACTTACTCATCTGAGAGGGAGATATGGCATATGAATGGGGCCTATAACCTCGGAAGGTGAAATGTAGAAAATATCACAAGCAACTCCCACATTAAGTTAAGTGAACCAAAAAAAAAGGGAGATTCTAGGTGTGAAGGAGACTTCAAGGATATCCTCCCTAATCGTCTCTTAATAGTCTCAAATCTCTGACACAGGAAACAAATCAAGAATTCAGAGAACATGGAATTATTAGTCACTTCCATTTGATATCAAATGTAAGCACTACTAGACACATTTTAAATTTTTAAAACCTTTTAAACATAAGGTTTGAAAAGAAAGCACAGATTGTAATTTAAATTTTTAAGACATCTGTATGTGGTACATGCTAGAAAAAGTTAACTACACATTCTTGTATCTTTTCTGAAATTCTCACTGTTTTTTCCTCCTAAGCCTATGTTAGGATGAAATTAAAAAATAAACTACTACAGACTTGTATGCTAATACTCAATATTCAAAGTGAACTCAAATCATTCAACAAACATTTATTTAGTGCCTTTTGTGTGCAAGGCATTGTAGCAGAGAACACAATAGCATTTCTCATTTAGATATAAACAGTTTAATCAATCTTTTCAGAAAGGACCTAATCATTAAATGGAAAGTATGTCCACTATTCATGAGAATCTCAGTTTGCATCTTTTCAGGATAAAGTTAAAAACTGTGGGCTGGGTGCAGTGGTTTACGCCTGTAATCCCAACACGTTAGGAGGTGGGTGGATCACGAGGTTAGGAGATTGAGACCATCCTGGCCAACATGGTGAAACCCCCGTCTCTACTAAAAATACAAAAATTAGCCCAGGTGTGGTGGCTCGCACCTGTAGTCCCAGCTACTTGGGAGGATGAGGCAAAGGAAACACTTGAACCCAGGAGGCAGAGGTTGCAGTGAGCCGAGATCGTGCCACTGCACTCCAGCCTGGGCAACAGAGCAAGACTCTGAAAAAAAAGTGCAGGAAGAATAAAGCAGAACTGGTGAGTAGTTGAATATAGAGAATAAAGATAGAGAAAACAAAGATAAAGCCAAAGATAAAGTCAAGGTAAAAACTGAGACAGGGACAGAAATTAGGAGACAGCAATGAGACCAAGATGACAATTTAAGCATCATATATGTTGAGCCTGAAGTAATAGCCAGCTATCCCAGGACAGATGTATGAGAGCTAGCTGAAGGTATTTGACAAGAATTTTAGATCTCTAAGAGATTGTCTTAAGACAGATAGTGAGAAAGAAAGTACAGAAGTACTTACAGCTAAAAGAGCGCCATTGACTCCAACTAGAAGGACAGGACTGGTAGCTTTAAGAACAGACTATCCAAGAAGATATACAAATGTCCAATATGCACATGAAAAGATGCTCATCAGTAATTAATAGGGAAATGCGAATTAAAACCACAGCGAATACCACTTCGTACTCATTAGGATGGCAATTAGAAATACATATCTATATACACATATGTATATATAAAATTTAAAAAAAAAAACAGAAAACAACAAGTATAATGGCAAGGATATGGAAAAATTGGAACCCCGTGCAATGCTGGTGGAAATGTAAAATGGTACATCTGCTGTGGAAAACAGTTTGGTGGTGGTTACTCAAAAAGTTAAACATTAAAAAAAATAAAAATAAATAAAAAATAAATAAAAATAAAAAAGTTAAACATATAATTACCATATAATCCAGCAATTCCACTACAAGGTAAATACCCAAAAGCATTGAAAACAGGGACTTGAAAGATATGTGTACACCAATGTTCATAGCAGCATTATTCACAATAGCAAAAAGGTAGAAAGTACCACTGACAGATAAATGGATAAATAAAAGGTGATGTATACATACAGTGCAATATTAGTCAGCCACAAAAATGGAGTGGAATTCTGATACATGTTACGACATGAATGAACTCTCCAGGCATTGAGCTTAATGAAGTAAACAAGATACAAAATGACAAATATTGTATAATTCCACTTATATGAGGTATTTAAAATAGGCAAATTCATAGAGACAGAAAGAATAGAGGTTGACAGTTGTAGGGAGAGTGGAATGGGAATGATTGTTTAATGAGGACAGAAATTCTTTTTCTGTTTGCTATGACAAAAAATTTCTGGAAATGGATAGTGGTGATGGTTGCACAACACTGTGAATGGGCTTAATACCAAGAGAGCTGGGGGCTGCACAATGGAGGAAGAACAGATCAGCAAAGTTGTGAGAGAAGAAACTAGACTACAGGGATCAAGAAGTGGGTATATAAGAATGAACTGGGGTTCACACATGATACTCACTTGAGAAACTGGTATACTCATTGAACCTAACAGTAAAACTACAAATACTGCCCTCAAACACAGCAAACTATAAATAATAAACTTTTTTTTTTTTTTTTTTTTTTTTTTTTTGAGACGGAGTCTCACTCTGTCGCCCAGGCTGGAGTGCAGTGGCGCAATCTCGGCTCACTGCAAGCTCCGCCTCCCGGGTTCACGCCATTCTCCTGCCTCAGCCTCTCCGAGTAGCTGGGACTACAGGCGCCCGCCACCACACCCGGCTAATTTTTTCTATTTTTTAGTAGAGACGGGGTTTCACCATGGTCTCGATCTCCTGACCTCATGATCTGCCCGCCTCGGCCTCCCAAAGTGCTGGGATTACAAGCGTGAGCCACCGCGCCCTGCCTAAATAATAAACTTTGTGAATAGAAAATGAGCATGTCAGCTAAACACCCTGCCTGGAGTTGGAGATACAGAGTTAATATTTGTGGTCTCTGCATTTAAGGGTTTACTGTCTGTTGGAGAATCCTGATCCCAGGGCCAATTTTATTTTTTCATTAATAATTAGCATTTATTGAGCACCTACTATACATCAAGTCCAGAGCTAGTCATTAGAGGTGATAGAGGTTATGTATTAGGCAGATAACTATCAACAAGGCAAGACTTCAGGAGAACAGTAAGACTCCCTCCTCCCTGCCCAAATGGTATGGTCTGAATATGTCCCCCCCACACACAAAACTTACATGTTGAAACTTAATTGCCAATGTGATAGTATTATCAAGAGGTGGGGCCTTTAGGAGGTGATTAAGTCATGAGAGCAAAGCCCTTATGAACAGTATTTGTGACCTTATAAAAGAGATGTTATGGAGCCGTTTGCCCCTTCTGCTAATGAGGATGCAATAAAGCATCATCTACAAAGCACAGAGCAGACCCTTACCAGACACCAAACCTGCCAGCACCTTGATCTGGGACTTCCCAGCCTCTAGAACCATGAGCAATAAATTTCTGTTGCTTATAAATTACCCAGCCTAAGGTATTTTGTTATAGCAGCCAAAATGGACGAAGACACTAAGCCTCCTCAAAAGATAACAAAGCCCCCAAATTATTAAGGCTTTTACACCACAACCATAATAAAAACTCAAAATTCAGCTGGGCGTAGTAGCTCATACCTGTAATCCCAGCACTTTGGGAGGCTGAGGTGGTACTTTGCTTGAACCCAGGAGTTCAAGACCAGCCTGGGGAACATGGAAAAATCCCATCTCCGCAAAATATACAAAAATTAGCCAGGTGTGGTAGCATGCACCTGTAGTCCCAGTTACTTGGGAGGCTGAGGTGGAAGGATTGCTTGAGCCTGGAAGGTCAAGGCTGCAGTGAGCCACGATTGTGCCTCTGTACTCTAGCCTGGGTGACAGAGTGACACATGGTCTCAATAAAATAGTAATAATAAATAATTTTTAAAATTCAAAATTTACATTCAACTCAAAGAAGTAGCATATTACTTCAAATTTCTCCTGAGTTACAAATGTCAGATATCAGGCTTCCTGCAAAAAAAAAATTCAGAAGATTCTACTTTTCACTCTTACCCAAGGCTGGCAAAATGATTCAACAATGTTTAAAGAGTCTAAAAATTAAATGGCTATGAAAGAAACTAAATTAACTATGCTAAATACTTTCTACATAATACCTCCTTTGATCCCTACAACAATCCTATGAGGTAGATATCTCAAATTTTCAAAATATCAAATTCAACACAATAATAAATAGCAGACAGCTACTAAAACACCTATTTTTCTTTGAAGAGTATTCAGCAGTTTCATGGATCAGAAGGGAGCCATAATCTCAGCTCTCTTGTTTTGGTGTGCCACTAATTTCTTTTGTACTCTACAACCTACTTGTTTTCAAAAATCAAATGATTGATATTTTTATAAAACCTTTCATTTTAGGTAAAAATGTAGGAAAATTATACTTGTTCTTTTTTCCTTTTTTTTTGCATCCTATGTTTACACAGGATGTTTCTTGGGAGTTTAGTGATAGATGCTCCCTCTTAAAATTTATTTATTCATTCAGTAAATTGTTTCTAAATAATTCTTATTTATTTTTTCAAGGAACTGTCATTTCTTGAGCATCTACTATATGCCAAGCACTGTATTTGATGCTTGGTAAGAGGGAATTGAGGGAGAGAAGAAAAGGCAACAGAAACAAAAAGAAAAGGCCCAGTCTTTCTTCCCTTAAGGATCTACCAGTCTAGTAAGAAAAATAGGTATGTATAACTAGTTATAATACAATGTGACATGAACTGGAGTACAGAAATGTAAGTGATTATGGGAGCCCAGGGATAAAGTAATTAATCATCTCTATGAGAAAGGCATACTACTAGATACTGGAAGCATTAAGGATGTAAAAGAATATGTCCCTGCTTTCCAAAAGCTTATAACTCTATAATAAAATTAAATGTATACACAAATAACTGTACTTCAAGTTGGTAGTTCTAAGCACCATTTGAGTGATAAAAAATAGAAGTTCCTAGGATTGCCATCACATCTGGCAAGGAAGAACAATAATACTGCCCTTTATGGAATACAAGCATCAGGCATCTTGCTGAAATCTTCATATACATAATTCTCAAATTGTAGGGGGTTAACAATGGTAGCAGATGGTTTCTAATATGGTTGCTCAATTATCTCCACCTTCTGAAACTCATATTCTGGTGTGATTCTCCTCTGCCTGAGTACAGGCAGTGTCTAAGACTTTCTTCTAGTCATCAGAATATGGCAGAAGTGGAACGTCATTTCCCTGATCATAATGTGTAAGATTGTAATATCGGTCTTGCTAGGAGAGACTTTCCACCTTGCTGGCTTTGAAGAAACAAGAGGCCACATAGTAAAGGAGATGAGGGTAGCCTTCAGCCTCCACCAAGCAAAAACTGATGCCCCTCGTTCAACAGGCCAAAAGGAACTGAATTCCACCAACAATCACGTGAACTTGGAGACAGATCCTCCCCGTGTCAAGCCTTGAGTGAGACCACAGCCCTAGCTGGCCCCTTGATTGTGGCTTTCAGAAGAGTTCCCAAAGCACAAAACTTAGCAAAGCCATGTCTGGACTCCTGACCCACAGAAGCTGTGACCTAATGGACATTTGTTGTTTTAAGCCGTGAAGTTTGTGGTAATATTTCTATACAGCAATAGACATTAATACAGATACTGTTATGCCCTTTTTCTTCTTTTTTTTTTTTTGAGGTTATGCCCTTTTTCAAATGGAGAAACAAGTTTTGAGAGGTTAAGATCACAAAGAACCAGAAATCAAGCCCAAATCCATGCTGAGACAAACTCTATTATATTGGCTTACAGAAAACTTTATGAAAAGGCAAATATGTGCCCTAAGTCATAAAGTAGGTGGAGACAGGGGAGGCCATTTCTGGCTGATGGAATGTTTTAAGCGAAGGTCAGAGACAAGGGTGTGTGTGCCATGTTTCACAATGAATGCTCCCTTTTACCAGAACAGAATACATCTATATAACCATGGTTTCCCCAGATTCCCCCAGCCTATGGATAAAAAGGTGTTACTTGATCAGTAATAATACAAATATCACTGACTCTTGTCTACATCTGCTGGACACTAAGCCTCCAGTTCACAGCCAAGTGTTTCTAGAACTACCAAGGGAATGTCCTCTTATGTTTTATATGTGCTTATCTCTGAGAGCCACAGTGTCTTTCTAGCCACTATTGGTACTCCACAGCAAGTGCTAAACAAAAGAAAAGAATGAACATAAGAAAACATTTCAAAGAAAGTGTAATTATGAATACAAATAAACTGAATAGACAAAAACATGAAAAAATAAAAAGATCATTCAGATTTCAAGACTGGTGATGAAGAAGACAGTCAAGAGGAGAAGCTGGATTGAAAGGAAAGTTTCCAGCAGGACTGAGGTTCCAGCAGGAAATTCACTTAGAACCATAAGCCAGTAATTGGAATCTAGAGCAAAGAAGTGAGAACTACTCCAAAGGGTTGATAGTTTTCTCAGTGGATGGGATCACCAAGGAAATGAGTTTAAAGACGAGAAGACTATAAACTATAAATAATGTGAGTCTACATATGCATATGTACATATGCACACACACACAAACACACACACACACACGCATAAATATATAACCATAGGAAGATGAAAGAGAAAAATATTTAGATTCCTGATAGCTGTAATAAACAGGAACGTTATGGTTAACTCTTCAACAACCCTTCCATCTCAGATGATTAATCAAGGCCACATAGACTAATGAATTCCCCTGAAAACTAATATACATTTTCTATATTGACTCAATCATGTTGAAGGGAAGAATTTATATTTCTAAGTTGGGAGAGGTTTTCTAGATAATCCCAAAGCTACATGCAGCAACAATTATCATTAGAAGCCACCTTGCAACCATAAGTGCAGCAGGTACAAGCAAAAAGCCAACTCAAGTGGGAAGGAGAAAATAAAGAGTTTACAAGAAAGCAAAGTCACAGCTCTAACATGCTCTGTCTAGATTCTAGTCTCCTCTGGGCTTTTTCTTATATAAAATGATATATTTTCTTATGATTTAAAACCATTTCTGAAGACAAAATCTTTCTGACCAATAAAATTGTACAATTAAAAGAATTCAAATATTGTAGACAAGGCAAGTACAAGAAAATTGGCTTTCACCAGTTGGGTAGATTGTATCCTGATTCATAATTATTTACCCCTGCTCCCCCTGAAAGAGGATTACATTTTCCTATGCCTTGGCGTGTGACTGCCCATGCCTCCTGCGACAGAAATACACATCCTACCTTGGATGTGAGTGGACAATGAAATGTCAGTGGATGGGCCTATGTTACAAATGAGTAGGTAATTTAAGAGGCATCACAAGTTTTCCATGATTTTCCTTATCCCTTCCATCTGCCACATACCAAATTGGGGCTGTCTATCACCTAAGTCCTGAATGAGAAGACAAATAGAGAGATCCCAACAGAGCTGAGGAGAGACAGCCATAGAAGTAGCACCCCACCCACAAGTGACAATACATTATATGCGTAAAAAATAAATATTTGTTATTTTACATGACTGATACTTTTGGGTGGTTTGTCACTGCAGCAAAACTGCCCAATGCACCAATAACAGACCCATAAGGCAATCTTTCTATATTGGTTATGTCAAAAGGCAGATCCGAAGGGATTAAGAAATGATGAGGTGGAGAGGAAGGGGGACAGTACCTCTTCCACTTAGAATGTAGAAAGCCCCAGAGCATGTCATTCACCCTAACTAAGAGAAAATCTTGACTAATATACAAAAGTCATAACGTTCTTTGGACCCATCAAAGAATCACAGGGCAATAAAGTAAACTAAATTCCAAAAGTTTACAGCCTCTTCCAATAAGAGACATGACCCACAAAAATTTGGCAGAGCAGGAGAGGAAGTGAGTAATAAGTGAGTGGTAGTAATGAGCTCCCCCAATTAACAATGGTAAGAGGAAAGCCAAGGCTCAGATGAGGAAAGCAATTGAAGCGAGCACCTCGCTGCTCTACCACGTTCAGTTTCCTGATACAGACAAATTGCACTCAAGCGTATTGAGAGAACTTGCAAATGGGATTTCCCAGCCATTGACAGGAATCTTTGCGAACAGATATCTCTCAAAAAAAGACATACTAATGGTCAACAAGCATATGAAAAAATGCTTAACGTCACTAATCATCAGAGAAATGCAAATTAAAACCACATAAAGATATCATCTTATACCAGAGTGGCTATTACTAAAAAGTCAAAAAACAACACATATTGGCATGGATGTGGAGAAAAGAAATTGTTTATCCACTGTTAGTGGGAATGTAAATTAGTAAAACATCTATAGAAAACAGTATGGCAATTTCTTAAAGAAATAAAAATAAAATTACCATTCGACCTAGCAATTTCACTAGTGGACAGCTACCCAAAGGAAAATAAATCATTATATCAAAAAGACACCTTCACTTATATGTTTATTTCAGCATTATTCACAATAGCAGTTATGGAATCAACCTAAGTATCCACCAGTGCTTGACTGGATAAAGAAAATGTGGTACATATACACCCTGGAATATTATGCAGCCATAAAGAGTGAAATCGTGTCTTTTGCAGCAACATGGATGGAACTGGAGGCCATTATCCTAAGAGAAATAACTCAAATACAGAAAATTATATACTGCATGTTCTCATTTATAAGTAGGAGCTAAACAATAGCTACATATGAACATAAAGATGGAAATAATAGACTCTGGGGACTCCAAAAGGGAGGAAGGAAGAAGGAGGGTGAGGGTTAAAAAATTACTTGTGGGTACAATGTCCACTATTTGGATGATGGGCACACTGGAACCCAAACCTCACCATTATGCAATAATATATCCATCCAACAAATTTGAAAATGCATTCCCTAAATCTAAATTTTTTTTAAGTTTAAAACAGAGAAGTTTAAAACAAAAGGCAATGTGACCTTCGAATAATCAGAGAGAATGGAAAGAGAATGTTCAAGGAGCAGAGAGGCGGATGCAAAATGGGGTACAGTTATCAAAAAGACAGGTAAATTCTGCAAACACTACAACATGAAGCCTGACAACAAATCTAGGCAAGAAGCTACAGCAAGTGACTAAAGGGCTGTTTGAGAGTTCCTAGAACACAATTTGAGTTAACCAAGAACACATAAGACTTACATCATTTCTTTCTTGAATAAGATATACTAGTAGGTCAGCAAAATCCATTGATATACTTGAACTTTAGCAAAGCATGTGACAAATTCTTTCCTGATATTCACATACACAAGATAGACCTATATGAACTAAAATAAGTAGAGTATAAGAGCTTCAAGAAACAGAGATTATAGGAGTTTGCAAGAAAGAGTGGTTCCTATTAAAAAGATTCCAGGAAAGTAACTGTGTATGGGAGACAACAGTCAATTAGGGCAAGAAATTAGTGTAATCACTATCAGGATAACCTTAATAACAATAGCAATAATATGTTGAGCACTTATTACATGCCAGTTCTTGCGCTAAGCATTTTTTTCAAACATTAGCTTGTTTAGTCTTCACCACAATCTTTTTAGGTACATTTATTTTTCCTTTTACAAACAAGGAAACTGAGGTTCAGAGAGGTTAAATAACCTGCCCAAAATAATACAGCTAGTAGGTGCAAGAACAGAGGTTATAAGCTGGGTCTGAGCCTAAGGGTGTGCTATTAAATGTCATGCCATCCTTGAGATAATGCTGGGCACATATTCCAAATAAGACAGAATAGTGCCAGGCAATGTGGAGAAACCAACGTAGAACTCATCTGAAAAGGAAGAAGCCTAGAGAAACAGGCAGCAGTGGAAAGCCTCTTGTATAACAGGCAGAAGGGATGGATGACAAGACTGAAATGAGCAAAGGAACAGGAGACAAGTTGTAGGGACTTCATAGTGTGAGAAAAGAGACAGAACAGGGTGGTTTGAATTGTGGTTAATAAGGCAGATTAAAAGAATGGTGTGATTTAATTTTCTTCTAACAAGTACATTAGAAATTGTACCTCCAGGCCGGGCACGGTGGCTCACGTCTGTAATCCCAGCAATTTGGGAGGCCAAGGCGGGTGGATCACTTGAGATCAGGAGTTCGAGACCAGCCTGGCCAACATGGTGAAACCCCGTCTCTACTGAAAACACAAAAAATTAGCCAGCCGTGGTGGTGCACACCTGTAATCCCAGCTACTGGGGAGGCTAAGGCAGGAGAATCGCTTGAACCCAGGAGGCAGAGGTTGCAATGAGCCGAGATTGGGCCATTGCTCTCTAGCCTGGGTAACAAGAACAAAACTCTGTCTCAAAAAAAAAAAAAAAAAAGTAATTGCTCTCCTTGGAAGGTTGTCCCAATCCAGTTGGCACCCTCAGTATTGCTGGAGGAAATAAACAGACTGGTTGGTAAAGACTCTTCCAAAGCTGGTAGCATAGAATTTTCTGCAGCCTTTCCTTTAAGAACTTTATGACGCTTAACAACTTCCTGATTAAACATTTGGTGTTCTTCACAAATCTCAAATTTTCTTCATCAATCAAACAAGGCAAAATACCATATAAAGGTTAACATTTTTCAATATGTACTCTATTAATCTTATTTCTTTCATTTATACCATTTAAACAGTGGCAATTTATTTGTATAAACTTTAAACCGTAAAAGATGCTGCTACTATGTGTTGTGAAACATCACAGTAACCTAAGCATAGCATTTTTTTCCAAACTTAATGTACAGCAATATATGCTATTTAAATAACAAATCTGGAATTTGAGGAAGCAATTAAAGTTTATGAGAGTAAATAAGAAAAAGTTCAAAAGCAACAGAGCTTTTTAAGTTTCTGTGGCAAATACACACAGATATTAATATGGTCAAATAATCCAAAGATAGCACTATAAATGGAGAGGTAATATTATATGCTTGTATATATTATAATGTGTGTGTGCTTTACAAATTTTGGGTTCAAACTGTGCAAAGGAAATGCTATTTTTATCTAAACCTATAGAAACAGTTGGTCACCTGCTGTGTCCAAGGAGAGCCTAAAGTTTTCTGTCATTTATAAGCAGTCTCTTGACTTAAATATAAAATCATTGGCTTACACAGTGAATCATTATAAATCTCTCACAAGCTTTTAAACCAATCAGTCAAGCTTAGAATGCAGTGATTTGGAGAATCATAGCTCTGAGGCTTTGGGGCCTCACTGTGCAAGGGTAATAAATGTAAATGATTTGGTAACTTGTAGAAACATAGGTTAGTTCGCTCTTTACCTCCCAAGGAGCAACTGGGTTTGACTGAGGAGGTTTACTCTGATCCCAGGGAAAAAAAAATCTATTATGTCATTTTCTTTCCTGAATCCTGGGGAAAAGAATAACATGAAAAGCAGTTAATCTGTTAAGCACACAGAGCTTACTATATAGAAAACTGCCACTCAAAGAATCTGGATTCCTTATGTAATTTCTACCCTACCCAGTGAGAAAGGAGCCTTCTAAAGCAACATTCTATAAGCGGTGCTGTTCACCCAGTTTTTCCTGCTCTGGGCAAGAGAATCTAAACTCCAACAATTAGAGACTATTCAAGTGTCATCTCCTATTCTCAACAACAACAATAAAATTATCTTGTAGTCTTCATGAAATAAAAGTCAAAAATTTGAAAACAAATCATACGCAGAGTTTGAAAGATTATTTTTTCCATTTGAAGCTTAATTTCATGGGCATAACAAAAGGATTTACTGAGAATAATAAAAACATTTAAAAATGAGAATTAGATACATACTATCATACAATTAACTAAAGCTTAATTACATACAACAAAACTACAAATGATGTAAAGTGAGGTTTTGATTGTACTTATTTCTCCTCACTAGAGACCTGGTAAAATCTCTTAATCCAAAACGGATAATAAAATGTAGCCCTTGTAGGTCTGGTCTGGATTTGTCATCCGGTGTTGTTTTATTGCTGTTACTGGTCTTTGTGTCCATGGTCGTGCTCGGCTAGTGTCATCTGCAAGGTCATATTGTTATCGTGCAGAACACTTATTACTTAGCCTTTGTTCCCTTTCTCAATGTTCGAGTTTCAAACAAACACATTCTCACATAGGCTTTGCCAGAATTTTTCTACTCATCACCTCTGCTTTCACTAGTCTATCTGAGCCCTCAGGCGCCCATTCATGCCTTCTGCATGCTTTATCTTCATGCAATGCTGAAGCAAACAAGGCAGTTCTAATATACTTTTAGCAGGATACCTAACTGAAGTCCAAATGGCAAGGAGGAAAAAAAAAGTCTGGAGACTCACAATGTGGAAAAATACAGGTAACATAAGACATTCGAATATAAAATGTCGGGCGCCTGTAGTCCCAGCTACTCGGAGAGGCTGAGGCAGGAGAATGGCGTGAACCCAGGAGGCAGAGCTTGCAGTGAGCCGAGATTGTGCCACTGCACTCCAGCCTGGGCGACAGAGCGAGACTCCGTCTCAAAAAAAAAAAAAAAAAAAAAAAAAAAAAGAATATAAAATGTCTTTCCCCACCCTAACCTTCTCCTTGGCTCCTGCTGTACTTGTTTGGAGAATACTCCTGTTTAACCATTTTGTGTCCAATATCATGTAAGGTAAGCTCACAAATGCCAAAGTCTAAAAGTTGTATAGTGCTTTATTTCAGCAATGATTTCTACTTTAACTGGGAGAAGAACTTTTGGAGAGGGTAGGTCCTGCACCAGCTGAAAAGGGGCATTTTAGGACAGTGTATGAGTGAAATTTAAAGATAGACATGTATGATCACGGTGTATGAATATACAACACCCTCTCCAGTTAATACATTTTTCTTGATTTGCTTTTAGAACTATAATGGAACTTCATCTATTCAAGGCACATAAGCTGGCATGGCATACAGTAAATCTTCATTTCTATAGAAAAATCAATATCACCTATATCAAAATAAATTTTTTTCTTTAAAAAGTTGTTATAATGGACGATTAAAAATGATTACTAGTAGAATACAAGTAATTAAAAACAAGCAGAAGTTGAATTAAAATTGGTTCAAAAAAACAATTTAGCAAGAGAATTTAAGAATAAGATAGAACATTTGGGATACAATTTTACAGTTTGACCTCATTTCCCTATTTTATCGTCCCAAATGAAATACAAAAAAAAAAGTCTATGTATATTGGTGAAAACATTTATTGGTGTATGAATGGTTGTCAATTTCATTGTTTATTGGAACCCTGAAACTTTGAAAAATGTTTTCTTAAGCTGTATAAATTATTTATGTAAAATATTGATAATAGTAAAATTATAACATTAGGTACTAAAAAGTCTATTAACTCTGCTTTTCCATCTATTGCAAATATATTTCAAGAGAAAATGGGTCCAGACAAGATCTTATGACAGATTCTCACTGAATAAGCAAAAAATTAATTGTCACTATGATAAAACAATGAAATGAGCTTATAAGAGATTATGGAATGCCTTGTCTTAGAAATCTTTCCCCCAAAGTCCATTTTTGTTTATTTTTAAAAGAATAATAATTAATTTTCAGGAATAAAAAAAGCCTGAGCAAATGATTGCTCCAACATCCCTCAAAAATAATTCTAGCATTGCATTCTTTTTTGTTTTTGTTTTTGTTTTGTTTATGTGTATGTGTACAGACATGGAGTAAATGAGCCCTAGTGTTTTTCAGTAGTTATACTATTACTAAAACTTATATATGTACTAAATATCCCACTAAGGTTTTATGTCTGTGAATTGAGCTTTACATTGCTTGGTCAAGTTTCCAACCATTATTTCGTACAATGATCCAGTTACATACTTTATGAGTTAATTTATTAACATTAATTATTGTTCATGTAAAGCTAGAAAATGCAATCTTTAAAAAAAACTAAGTTTAAATATAATATCACAGAGCCAATATTTCAACAGTAACATGAATCAGGTAATAAATAGCTCCCTTTGATCACTGTTTTTAAAGTCTCTTGAACCATGCTTTGATTAGTTCTATTTAATATTTAACATCTGGTTAGTCAATTTCAATCTGCAGGAAACACTGCTGGAAAAATTCTATGCTGACTAAATACATTTATAATACTACAAAGCTGACATGTAATTGATTTTAGTTCCCATAAAAGGATTATGTTAACTTTCCTTAATCTATTTGTTTGTATTTTGTGCAATCTAGTAAATTCACACCAGGGATGCTAAGTTTTTATTTCTTATCAATATTTTATGTAAAATTGATAGGATTACACTTTAGTCTAAGTACCACTCTCCAATTTTTTTCCTTGAGAAGAAAATAACATTATAAAAAATATTACTTCACAGCTACAGCACTAATGCAATAGTGGTTTACTGGCCGCTGAAGTACCTCAATTCCTTGAAAGGAATACTATAGCGAAACATTTCCTATAGGCTATCAAACCCCAGAAACACTTTTACATTTAAAAACAAATGTTAAAGTTGTATTTCCCACAGCTCTGGGTTTGTTTGTTTGTTCAGTTAAGTATTGTGCAATGGGAAATTGAGGCTTTTGCCATCATTAAATAATGCAATGTTTGGGAAGATTTGTTTAAGTCAGTGTTTTGGCCATTGGTCATTTAATATTATTTTATATATTGCATACTTATGTGTATAAGTATGCCAAATTTCTAATTAATAGCCATTTCTAAGTAAGCTATGAATTTTATAAGACAGAAATTTTGGTTTTATCATTGTAACATTGACCCTACTGTCAGAGGAGGTTTATTTTTTAGATAAACAAAACTTACTTTTAGTCATTAGTTTTAAATGCCCCATGTGTTGAAATTGGTGGGTTTTCTTTCAATTTCTTTTGTGTGAGTGAAAGGAGGGTAAAAACAAAATGTAATATAGAAATTGTGAAGACAAAGTCCAAATCTCTACTTTCTCTCTAATGTTTTCTACATATGATCTCATTATAACCATAACAAGTTTGAAAGACACTAATTATGGAAAGAAGGATTACATGAAGTAACATTAAAAGTGTAATAAAACATTCCATGCTAAAGAAAACGTCAGCAGGGCACAGTGGCTCACGCCTGTAATCCCAGCACTTTGGGAGGCCAAGCCGGGTGAATCACCTGAGGTCAGCCTGGCCAACATGGTGAAACCCCTTCTCTACTGAAACCCCTTCTCTACTAAAAATACAAAAATTAGCCAGGCATGCTGGTGTGCACCTGTAATCCCAGCTATTTTGGAGGCTGAGACAGGAAAATCGCTTGAACCCAGGAGGCCGGAGGTTGTAGTGAGCCAAGATCATGCCACTGAACTCCAGCCTGGGCAACAGATCAAGACTCTGTCTCAAAAAAAAAAAAGAAAGAGAGAGAGAGAGAGAGAGAGGAAAGGAAGAAAGAAAGAGAGAAAGAGAAAAGAAAGAAAGAAGAAAGAAAGAGAGAGAGAGAGAAAGAAAGAAAGAAAGAAAGAAAGAAAGAAAGAAAGAAAGAGAAAGAAAAAGAAAGAAAGAAAGAAAGAAAGAAAGAGAAAGAAAGAAAGAGAAAGAAAGAAAGGAAGGAAGAAAAAAAGAAAGGAAGGAAGGAAGGAAGGAAGGAAGGAAGGAAGAAAGAAAGAAAGAGTCACCAAAAATTGCAATATCTCGCACTAAATATGCCAAAAGAAATAAAGATCTTTCATCAATCACAGTGGTTGGCTTTCCCAACTCTACCCAGGTTTCGAACCATAGGTCTGCAATAAACCATGTGTTGTACAGTATCTTGGATACTTATAGTGCTTGAACCAGTATGGAGCATGTGCTTGATTAATAACTAATAAATATTATACTTGATAAATATTAATGGATAGGGTGTAATGAGAGCTCGTACATACCAAGTAATTGTTTTTTAACGCACAGAGTAAAAGATAATTTAAAGATCAATAAATATTACTTATCTAAATTCAGCATCTGCTTTCTTCTAATACAATTATAATATGTTGCTAAAATAAAATTGGTTATATTGCTAAAATAAAACCGGTTTTTGTTGTAAGGACTTTGGTTTTTATTCTGGATGAAATGGAAAGCATTGGAGAGTTTGGAGCCAAGTAATGACATTATCTGGTAAATATTTTTTCACCATGGCCACTATATTGAGGATAGACCAAAGAAGGCAAAAGTAGAAGTAGAGAGACAAGTTAGGAGGCTATTGAAATGATCTGGGAAAAAGATGATCTTGACTTGGACTAGGGATGAAGTGAAAGAATTAAAATGTAGTTAGACCAAGAGTGAACCCTAATGTAAATTATGGACTTTGCATGAGAATGATGTGTCAATGTAAGTTCATCAATTGTAACAAATGCACCACTCTGGTAGTGGATGTTGATAATGGGGGAGCTATGCAGTTGTGGGAACTGGGAGTATATGAGAAATCCCTCCACCTTCCATTCAGTTTTGCTGTAAACCTAAAACTGCTTTAAAAGCTAAAGTCCATTTTTTAAAAAGTGGTTAGACTCTGCACACATACTTTGCAGAGAGCAGTAAAATATTTGGTCAGAGAGAAGACATAGATCAAAAGAGAGAGAGAGGAACTCAGGCTGGCTCTGAGGACTTTGAACACACAGGAAGATTGAAATTGAGGTGCCTGGTAGGCATCAAGTAGACTGAGAAGGCAGTTGGACATACAGGTCTGGAGTCCAGGGAGCCACTAGCAACTGTAAGAACTGCTGAGTGTGACAGATCTGTGAAGTCTCACCCTTCTGGAAAGTTTACCAACATGCCTGGGGCCAAGGTCATTCCATACATCTAGAAAGCTTATACAATTGGTTAAAACATGGAGATATAGGTGGATACTATATTCACCTTAAACTATAATGACTGCCAATTCAAATCCTAATTCAACTGTTACCTAATGTATTGGTGTTCAGGAACCTCAAAACAGGAAAGCAAAAGAGAGCGTGTATTTATTTCCTTACTTATTCATTTATTTTTAATTGACAAATTAAAATTGTATGTATTTATCATGTACAACAAGATAAATACTGTTTTAAAATATGTGTAGATTGTGAAATGGCTAAATTGAACTAATTAACATCTGCATTACTTCCCATACTTAACATTTGTGGGTTGAGAACACTTAAAATCTATTCTCTCAGAAATTTTCAAGAATACAATGAGAGCAGACATTTTTACACAGTTATATTCCTTCTGACATCTTGTGGGATTCTCTGGAAGTATATAAAATGGCAAATACATTTGAGGTAATTCCATTCTATTTTAACAATATTTATTGAGCATTTGTGATGGGATGGTTGCCAAGACACCTACAAATTAAATGGAAATCCCATAAATTTTGTAAAAATATAAAATATTATGGCTCTCAAGATACCTGTAGTCTAAAGGGGAAATATACACAAAATAAGGAGATATGCTTCAAAGGCAGTGGTTTTTAAACTTTAATGTGCATAAGCATCTCTGCGTCCAACCCCAGAGATTCTTTTGGTGGATCTGGAGAAAGGCCTAGTAATTTAACAAAATTCCATGTGATTCTAATGAAGATGGTCTGTGGCCCTATATAATAAGACCAACTTTCAAATGTATCCAATGAAAACTATCCTTATTAATTTATAATGTTATATGTCTAACCCAGATATAAAGTGGGGGTACCTTATATCTGAGATCTCAGTAAGGTTGGCTCAAATTCCAAAGCCTAGCCCTATGAACGTCTAAGACCCTCTTAAAGATCTCCATATATTCTGAGGAAGTAAATTTTCACTCTTACGCTCAATTCTGCCTCTCAGAAATCTGCCTCTATCTGTAGATGACCCTTGAACAACAAGGGTTTGAACTGCACTGGTCCAATTATAGGCAGATTTTCTTTTGCCTTTGCCACCCCTAAGACAGTAAGATACCAACTCCTCTTTTTCTTCCTCCTCCTCGGCCTACTAAATATGAAGACAGCAAGGATGAAGACATTTATGATGATCTACTTCCAGTTAATGCATAGTAAATATATTTTCCTTACGATTTTCTTAATAATATTTTCTTTCCTCCAGCTTACTTTACTGTAAGAATGCAATATATGGCCGGGCGCGGTGGCTCACGCCTGTAATCCCAGCACTTTGGGAGGCCGAGGCGGGCAGATCACGAGGTCAGGAGACGGAGACCATCCTGGCTAACATGGTGAAACCCCGTCTCTACTAAAAATACAAAAAAAAATTATCCGGGTGTGGTGGCAGACGCCTGTAGCTCCAGCTACTCGGGAGGCTGAGGCAGAAGAATGGCGTGAACCCAAGAGGCAGAGCTTGCAGTGAGCCGAGATCACGCCACTGCACTCCAACCTGGGTGACAGAGCGAGACTTCATCTCAAAAAAAAAAAAAAAAAAAGAATGCAATATATAATAGATATAATATCCAAAATATGCGTTAATCAACTATATGTTTGGTAAGACTTCCAGTCGAAGGTTGGTTATTAGTATTTAAGTTTGGGGAGGTTTAAAATTTACATTCGGATTTTTGACTGTGGCAGCAGCAGAGGCAGGAGTCGGCATCCCTAACCGTTGTTTTGTTCAAGGATTAATTGTATACTGTTTCTTTTCTGCACAGTTTTTACAAAAATGTGAGCCTCTCTCCCGTATCACCCTGTCATACACACACACACACACACACACACACACACATAGTGTTAAAAGGCAGAATAGATATTACTAAACTATTGGGGAAAATGTTGAGACAAAAAAGAGTGAACTGTAAAAATAGTATTAGCTTCCAGTTCAGCATTAGATATTGCATCTGCGAATCAGAAATTGGCTCCAAGCTTTACTAGAATTACATGATGCACTAGCTCTAAACCAGAAGTGAGTAATATTTTAAATTAATGTTTTATGGAGATATAGAAATATCAGGTTATTATCTGGAATTATCTCTTATTAAGCTAATAGAAACAGAAATTACTGTGACTCCTTGGTCTTGAAGGACAGGTGACATTTTAGGACTTTTCTACTCTTCAGCATCTACAAATCTATGGGTAGTTACTACTGTTTGCTTAGAACTTTTCTCTAAGGCTCCCTAAAACAATATATTTATATATGATATGCACTCAGCTTGAAACTTGCAGTAGTAAGCAGTTCATTTAAAATTTGGGGACCTAAGAGACTAAACAGGAAGTCAGAGGAGCCGTATGCTATGGAACTGCTAAACCAACAAAGGATAATTTCAGGAGCTTGTCGGAGAACTCTGTATGTACAATACCCATTCCAGCCTAATTTACAGTACCCAGGGCAAGGGAGAAAAGGTCTCCAGGCTCCTTTCTTTGGTATGGATATTGCCTCACCCTGATACAAAAAGCAATATAAAGTTATACTGCACATAAAAATATAAACACACCAACTACATAATCAAATTCAGTTATACATTAGTGATCTACACAATGTGCTGATGTGTTATTATTCTTGAAATGATTAGACAAATCAAAAGAGAGAATCCTTGGGAAAAGCTCCAGAGAGGAACAGAAATCCGAAGCAGAGAAAGGATGGGCATATATTTATAAGAAGAAACGGAGACTAAAACTGGAAGTTGATGATACACTGGTGAAGAATGACAGGGATATTTACCTGATTGAAGCAGCATGCCCACCTGTGCATTATTGACAATGAGGGTGGATAATTTGTATAGATGCAAGTGGTTCTTCAAGAATGTTAGAGGTTTCATTTCAAGCACATAATTAGGAGATGGAAGATGATCATTTCAGAGCTTGGGGAGGATTCAACTCAAAATTTAAAAGGGAACAACAATTTCTAAAAGAAAGTTGCATTGTGTTGTAAAGGTAGACTAGTGGAATATGCTAGTGCCTCAATAAGCCTAATGAACAATAAATGAATATACAATTATTATAGTTGTCCATATAATGATAATAGCTAATGTCTAGTGAGAGTGTATTATGTGCCAGGCAAAGTTATAAATAGCTTTACATGTATCACCTTACTTATTTCCCTCTACAACCTGTTCAGATAGGCAACATTATTGTAACTGTTTTACCGATGAGGAAACTAAGGCACGAGGTCATTAAATTACATGCCAAAGTTTGCATAGTAAATGAAAGAACAGGGATTTGAACCCAAACAGTCTGGCTCGTAAGTCTGATCGATTAGCTACCATAACTCACTGCAGAGTGCATAGCAAAATATAAAGAGATTTAAAAAACTAGAGCTCATAAGCATTACCAAGCAAAAACTGTAAATATTTAGGGGTCAAATGAGAGAAAGGAGCTGAAGATGACTCCAAAGTTTCCCGTGTAAAGAACAGGAAAGATTGATAGTGTGTTTGATCACTATTTAAGGTTTAAAAGAGTATTAGTGACACAATAATAGAGAGAGCTGATGATGTATTTGCCAATCAATAGATGAAGATCATTTCTTTTAATGTAAAAAATTTTCCTCATTGAGAAAAAAATAGATGAGGAGTTGATTGTGCCTCTTAGTAGGGATATTTAAAGTACTGCACCTATTTTTCATGTGAGATAATACTCTGTATTTATGTAACACACTTCTTCTAAGGAGCTCAAAGCATTTTACCACAATGCATTACCTTATTCATCCTCATAACATCCCCTTTTAAGAAAGGAAGTGTCAAGTATAATGACCACAATTTTACAGACGGGAACACTAAGACAAATGAAGTTTCTGACTTGCCAAGATCACAGACAACCCTGTAGCAAAACTAAGTACAGAATTCATGCTTTTTGAAATTTAAAATTCTTTCCAATTTCTTCTCAATGGTATATCTTAAATTTGCCTTAACATTTAGCATTACTTTATCTATAAATTCACATATTTGGAATCATGTTATACTCTCGTATTATCTGAGTAGTGTGCATCATGAATTTGGTGACTAAATTGAGTAACTCTATAAAATGTGAAAAATCAATGCTTCGTCCTTTTAAAAACTCAAAACTTTCCTTCTCAATTAGGCATTTAATATGCCTGGTTTAAACTCTAAAGAAGTTTTGATACATATAAGAACCCTTTCTGAGAAAATGCTATCTTTTTCTTGAAGAAATTTTGGTATTTGGAAGCCCCAAATTATCAATAAGTAATAAAGATAAGATGATACACACAAACACACATACATACACACACACACACACACATACACTGGTAATTGAGCAAAAAATTCAGTGGTTTATTTAAAGGAACTTCCATATTTTCTCCAGATACAGGAAGACAACAATGCCCTTAAATCTTAGGAAAAATTTTTTAACTAAAAAATTATGTTACAGTACACTTCTATATCAATGAAGATTTCTCTTTTTAAATTTACCTCACTATGAATATAATGCAAAAGTAATTGATAATCATATACTTAGATGTTCAAGTCTTAAAAAAAGAGAGAAAAGAAAAAATCGTCGACTTTTTTTAAAGCTGATAGAACATACTCATTTTCAAAGTCCTTTAAAAAAAATCCATACATACATTAGTGAGTGGTAAACATGGTATGTGGTGCAAGGTGAACTACATCCAGCAAGACAATCTAAGATCAAAGGCTCAGTCATTGGCTTACACAATTTAAGGCAGCTATGCATTTTACTTTTCCTCCTTCGGTTGCAAAAGCTCTACCCTTGAGATGTGTAAAGGCTTTATTTCTTTTCTTTTCTTTTCTTTTTTAACCAGTAAATAATAAGTGTACCTATTCATAGGGTACATAATGATGTTTTGATACGTGTAATGTAAAGCGATCAGATCTCTAGCAGTTCAAAAATGAACTGGAATAGCTTTTTCAGTGACAACCTATGAAAAGAACAAAAATGATGAAAAACAGATGATGTACAACTATGTGCTGAAAATCATATCAAACCAGATTCACCATTATCCCCAGAGACAAAGGATTATTTAGGGAGCTAAGTTGTATTTCAGGTTTATACCATCTTCTATAACAAGCACAAGGCCCTATAGATAAATACCTCATATTTTTTTCTACTGTAAGACTGACATCAAGGCCCTATAGATAAATACCTCATATTTTTTTCTACTGTAAGACTGACATTAGGAACTCCAATTAATATTTCTGACTAATGGCCAACCATTTCCTAAATCACAATAAAAATTCTAAATAATCAATGTGAGTTTTCTGAATGAATCAAATTATTATTACATGCTTTGGGTTTTATAAACTGCCAAACTCGATAGTCTCAAAATTGACCGTACATAATAGGAACTTATTTTAATAACACAAACGACACAATGTAAATTCACTTATTTATCCAACAAATGTGTTGAACACTTGCTACATATCAAGCATCGTTGAGAGCAATGAGGATAAAGCAATGAACAAAAACAAAGTCACTAATTTCTTGGTGCTCACACTCCAGAGAATGAAGATAGAAAATAATTAACAATTAAGTAATAATAATATGTAATATGTCTAGTGGTGATAATAGTTGAAAAGAAAAGCACACGGCTAAGGAATCATGGTAGCAGAGAATGGAAATGGATATTACATCCTCGTGTTGCTTGAATTAGGTCAAATCTGGAAACAATCTAAGGAAACCTAGGTTATTCGAAGAAAAATTTTGTATTATACCTTGCTCTATTAGACAGCTCAGGAAAATACAGAATAGTTGGAAAAACACAGCTGTTCTGCCATGTTGTTTGCTTCTGAAATTTCTTCCCCATGAAGATGATAACCATTCTGTCTTTTCATTCATTCTATGAAAGTTTATTGAGGACCTACTATAGTTGAGACCTATGTACAAGGCCATATGTTCAGGACTGTGTATGTTGAATGAGATCCAGATTTTGTCCTCAAGGCAATTGTACTTTCATGAGAAAAAAAAAAAAAAAAGACACAAAACTAATTTGATCTAGGTATGTGACATAAATGCTACAAGAAATATAAAGAATTGAATAATTAATCTCATCTGAAGGATTCAAGAAAAGCTTCCAAGAGAAAGTGACATCTGCATGGGGCCATGGCGGATGAGAAGGATTTAGGACAAATAAACAGCATGAGCAGAGGTGTGAGAAAGGCTGTGTGGCCCTTGGTAGGACCAGAAGCACCGGAAGTAGCTGGAGATGGGCCTGAGAAAGTAAGTTGAGGACAGATCCTGAAAGGACTCAAATGAACCGATTTAAACTTTATCCAGTTAGCAATTGGTGATCCACTGAATATTTTTGAGCCAACAAAAGACACTAAGAAAGATGTCTCTGGCAGCAAGGCAGTCGAGGCATAGAAGAAAGAAAACAACAGAGTGAAATAGAGTGTTAGCTCTTGCATGGGAAATGATAAGGGACTAAATGGAAACAGTGGAAATAGGAATGGAAAGGATGGAATGACTGAGACAGACGTTTTTACTTGGCAACCAGCTGATGACAAACATAGAACAGGGGAAAAGTCTTTTTATACATGCAACAAAATATTCCAAATCAGAAGTGGAAACAAGTAAGCACCTCAAATTTTTTCTGGAATCAATTCAAATATAAACACGCTGCTTGGAAAGCAAATATAGCTTCCCACTTAACAAAGTATATATTGAGATCCTAATGGGATCAACCAGTGTTGAGATCCAACACTGGTAACCTCTGTTTGGAATGAAAACATAAAGCCTTAAGCCAACCATTTCCTCCAAAATAAAAGATAACAAACTGCTGACGTCAGTATATAATGCAGTCATTAATTATGTAGCACAATCTAAAAATGTTATGGGGCACTCGTGATTAACATGAGCTCTTGAATAATTGGTAGACACTACATTAGCCCATCTTAGATTTAATATCTTTGACTTTTCTGTTCATGGAAATAGATGGAGAGTCAAATGACAGGATCAGTCTTTCCACTTGCCTGAAAACAACTACTCACAATCAAGAATCATTTTCTCTCTCGTTTCAAATTCTCAGAAAGAATAGGTACTTTTAACTCCCTATTAGAAGAGTTTTCCAAAAACTAATGATTTTCAATGTCAAAGAGTTCTTCTGCCTAAATTACTCCTGGTAACTTACTCTTTTATATCATTTTAAATAATTCCACTATCACCTTTTTAACTTTCAAATATTTGTAGAATCTTATAATATACTCCGTAGTCATTACTTGCCAAGCTATATATTTGTCTACTTAAATCTTTACTTATAACTTAATCCTTTCCTTCTCTTAATCATCGCAATTGCTTTCTCCTGGCCTAGCTCCAACTTTTCTTCAAATTATTGGTACTAGAATGCCTAAAGTCTAACAAAGTATTTTAGACTTAGATTGTATCTGGATATTTCCTTTTTATTTATTTATCATTTTGCCCATGTATATGATTTGTTGTATACTATTGCCCCTATACGCACTTGACCAGGGACAAATACACTTCATGACTCTCAAATTTGATAAAGATGTTCATTTCTATACAGCACTGACTATTATGAGCCTAAAAACATCCACCATCTGCATTAGTGAAGTAAGATAGTTGAACTTATTTTGTTTTTGTTTTCCTCCAATTTTCATTTTAGCATCATATTTTCCTTCTTGGTCTTTGTAAAAATTGACTCAACTGAATTATTTTATTTTCTAAAGTCTGTATCACCTGGTAGAAATGCGTATGTTCCCAAAATTATTTTGTATGTTTCTCCTTTCATAGCGTATTCTGCCTAAATTAATATATTTTGCCTGTTATGCTAGTTATTGTGGTTTAAATAATAATAGTATTTATTCAAGTTTTTAAAAAATATTCGGATCTATTGCCAGTATTATTAATATATGCTATTATTTCAAATAGAAACCTATGCAAAGATGAAGACAGCATTTTCAGAAGGAATTTTTTAAAAGAAAAGAAGCAACCTTTATTCAGATAGTAAAACTTTCAAACTTTCTTTATTGTTTTTCTTTCCATTTTCTCTATCAGAACTTTCATGTATGTTAATGCATATTTCTAAAATTGCTAGCCATTTGATAGTAGTAAATTTCAGACATCAGTTAGCCAATTGGTAAAATTTGAATTGAATAAGCTCTGTAAATTAGATAATAGTGCTGTATCAACCGTTAACTTCCTGATTGTGCTAATATACTGTGACTATATAAGATATTGTTTTTGTTTTTAGCAAATACATACAGAAGCATTTAGGGAGAAAGAGGTATTATGCCTACAACTTATTCCCAAATGGTTTTGAATAAAACACACACATACATATATGTAGATATATATATAAAAGAGACAGGCCAGTCGCGATGGCTCACGCCTGTAATCCCAGCACTTTGGGAGGCTGAGGTGGGCAGATCACGAGGCCAAGAGATCAAGACCACCCTGGCCAACATGGTGAAATCCCGTCTCTACTAAAAGTACAAAAATAAGCTGGGCGTGATGGCACGCACCTGTAGCCCTAGCTACTTGGGAGGCTAAGGCAGGAGAATCGCTTGAGCCCAGGAGGCAGAGGTTGAAGTGAGCCGAGATGGCGCCACTGCACTCCAGCCTAGCGACAGAGTGAGACTCCGTCTCAAAAAAAAAAAAAAAAAAGAAAAGAAAAAAAAAAAAGAAAGAGACAGGGAAAGGAGAGAATGATTAAGCAAATGCAGAAAAATGTGAACATTATGGAAATACGAGAATTCTTTGTACTAATGTATGCAACTTTTCTGCAAGTCTGAAATCATTTACTATTATTTCAAAGATAACTTTTTAAAATAGTTGTATTTTGTTGGTAAGTTATCATTTATAAAATGTTTTCATGTACTACACTATCTCACTAAATCCTTCTCATAGTCTTTTTCTTTCTCTGTTTCCTGAAAAAGAAAATAGGCTCAGAGAGTGTCAGAACTGGAAACGAACGACTTCTAACTTAAAGTACTTGGTTCTACATACCACTATGATTCTCTTTAATTAAAAAAATACTCAAATCAATTGCCTTGAGGCATTTTAAGTGTTTTATGTCATTAAGAAACATTTTGTAAATAATTCTTCAAGTAAATGAATTCAGCCTTGTTTCTCCACAACCAAAGTCATCAAAGATTAAAAACTTATCGAAATCTGTGGAAACTATCACAGCCTCATTAGGTCCATCCACTCTGCTACTCATCTCCCCTCACTCTCATCCACATCCCCTTCCTGATCACTGTTTCATAGACTGGGATCACAAAGATGCAAACATACTCAGATTCTCCATGAAATCTAATCAAAAAGGAACCTGCAAGAAGAGTGAAATGCAACAGGTCCTTGCATAATGTCATTTCCTCCAATGCTGTTTTGTTATAATCTTGATGAGGAAAAAAAAAATCAGTTTCCAACCAGGGCCACTGTCTGTGTGGAGTTTCACATTCTTCCAATGTCTGCATAGGTTTTTTTCCAGGTACTCCAGTTTCCTCCCACATCTCAAAGATGTGCCCATTAGGTGTACTGGCCTGTGTATCTGGTCTCAGTCTGAGTGAGTGTGGGTGTGTGTGTGAGTGCACCTGCTGCAATGGGATGGTGTCCTGTCCAGAGCTGGTGCCCACCTTGTGCTCTGAGCTTATAGAATGGGCTCTGCCCACCTCCACCCTGAATTGGAGTAAGTGGTTTGAAAAAGGAGTTAATGAATAAATACAAATTATTATAAAATAAATATTCATCATGTTCACAGTAATCATACAAATGCACGACAATAAACAAGGTGATATGAAAGCACTCAGCAAGCCCTCCATGGCATATTAATGTTTGTTTGTGAATTGTGTAGAGGGAGGAGGTGCTCCTGACAATGTTCTCTTTTCAAACATTTATTTCTTGTTTTAACCCACCACCAAGACCACCACCATCACTCACTGAGTCACCAAAAATGGGATAAATAATTATCTTACTTGTTTTCATTATCTTTGTAAAACATATGTATGGCTCACATATATTTCAATGTTTAATTTTAGAAGTGTTTTGGGTCTTTATTTAGAAGTTTGGTGATGTTTTTGTGACCAGAAATATGACATAGCAACTTAACTCTTGTTATATCAATTAGCCTCTGGTAAGTAAGTCATTTTGCTTAAAGTCGCAGTTTCCAAGTACCTATGGGCAACATTAAGTGAGGATTTACTGTATATTAAATTGAGGAAGTGGCATTCTTCTGGTTTCTTTCTGACCCTAACATGACTGAATGGCATCCTAGTTTCTTGAAAGAATAGGGACTGTCCCAAGAGTGATCTCATCCAGGCTACTTCATACCCCTTAATTAACTATGAACTTCAGTGGCCTAAAAAAGTAACCACAACTCCACACGTCTCTCCAGGATTCATTTACACACTGGAAGAATATGTATACATAGATCTTTTACTCAGACTTACTGACTTTGGCATGTCATGCCTTAGTTTCAATAATTATTTTCATCTCTTTTTCCTGAGTTTTTCCATACTTTTTCTTGAACAATTTAACCACTTCCCAATAATTTCTTTTTTCTTTTTTTTTTTCTCTTTTTACCCAGTACACACTGATTTCAATAAGCTCAACTATCTTGGCATTTTACACACTTTAAAGGCAGAATAAGTGCTGGAAGTTCTGGCCAGGAGAACTTCAATCAGGCAGGAGAAGGAAATAAAGGGTATTCAATTAGGAAAAGAGGAAGTCAAATTGTCCCTGTTTGCAGATGACATGATTGTATACCTAGAAAACCCCATTGTCTCAGCCCAAAATCTCCTTAAGCTGATTAGCAACTTCAGCAAAGTCTCAGGATACAAAATCAATGTACAAAAATCACAAGCATTCTTGTACACCAATCACAGACAAACAGAGAGCCAAATCATGAGTGAACTCCCATTCACAATTGCTTCAAAGAGAATAAAATACCTAGGAATCCAACTTACAGGGGATGTGAAGGACCTCTTCAAGGAGAACTACAAACCACTGCTCAATGAAATAAAAGAGGATACAAACAAATGGAAGAACATTCCATGCTCATGGGTTGGAAGAATCAATATCGTGAAAATGTCCATACTGCCCAAGGTAATTTATAGATTCAATGCCATCCCCATCAAGCTACCAATGACTTTCTTCACAGAATTGGAAAAAACTACTTTAAAGTTCATATTGGAACCAAAAAAGAGCCCCCATCGCCAAGTCAATCTTAAGCCAAAAGAACAAAGCTGGAGGCATCACGCTACCTGACTTCAAACTATACTACAAGGCTACAGTAACCAAAACAGCATAGTACTGGTACCACAACAGAGACATAGATCAATGGAACAGAACAGAGCCCTCAGAAATAATGCTGCATATCTACAACTATCTGATCTTTGACAAACCTGACAAAAACAAGAAATGGGGAAAGGATTCCCTATTTAATAAATGGTGCTGGGAAAACTGGCTAGCCATATGTAGAAAGCTGAAACTGGATCCCTTCCTTACACCTTATACAAAAATTAATTCAAGATGGATTTATGTATATAAATCCTAACATAACTTACATGTTAGACCTAAAACCATAAAAACCCTAGAAGAAAGCCTAGGCAATACCATTCAGGACATAGGTGTGGGCAAGGACTTCATGTCTAAAACACCAAAAGCAATGGCAACAAAAGCCAAAATTGACAAATGGGATCTAATTAAACTAAAGAGCTTCTGCACAGCAAAAGAAACTACCATCAGAGTGAACAGGCAACCTACACAATGGGAGAAAATTTTCACAACCTACTCATCTGACAAAGGGCTAATATCCAGAATCTACAATGAACTCAAACAAATTTACAAGAAAAAAACAAACAACCCCATCAAAAAGTGGGCAAAGGACACGAACAGACACTTCTCAAAAGAAGACATTTATGCAGCCAAAAAACACATGAAGAAATGCTCATCATCACTGGCCATCAGAGAAATGCAAATCAAAACCACAGTGAGATACCATCTCACACCAGTTAGAATGGCCATCATTCAAAAGTCAGGAAACAACAGGTGCTGGAGAGGACGTGGAGAAATAGGAACACTTTTACACTGTTGGTGGGACTGTAAACTAGTTCAACCATTGTGGAAGTCAGTGTGGCGATTCCTCAGGGATCTAGAACTAGAAATACCATTTGACCCAGCCATCCCATTACTGGGTATATACCCAAAGGACTATAAATCATGCTGCTATAAAGACACATGCACACATATGTTTGTTGCGGCACTATTCACAATAGCAAAGACTTGGAACCAACCCAAATGTCCAACAACGATAGACTGGATTAAGAAAATGTGGCACATATACACCATGGAATACTATGCAGCCATAAAAAATGATGAGTTCATGTCTTTGTAGGGACATGGATGAAACTGGAAAACATCATTCTCAGTAAACTATCGCAAGGACAGAAAACCAAACACGGCATGTTCTCACTCATAGGTGGGAATTGAACAATGAGAACACATGGACACAGGAAGGGGAACATCACACTCCCGGGACTGTTGTGGGTTGGGGGGAGGGGGGAGGGACAGCATTAGGAGATATAACTAATGCTAAATGACGAGTTAATGGGTGCAGCAAACCAACACGGCACATGGATACATATGTAACAAACCTGCACATTGTGCACATGTACCCTAAAACCTAAAGTATAATAAAAAAAATAAATAAATAAAAATAACGTCTGTTTCATCAGAGAAAAAAAAAAGGCAGAATAAATGACTAGTCCCGACAGATTAGATTTTATTACAAAGAAAACTACTTTTCTTCTGTTTAGAAACTACTCACCAGCTAACTAGTTAAAGCTCATTCCTTTTCTCTTTGGGAAGATTGACCCTGAACGGACAACAAAAATGTAGGTGAGATATTTAGATGTTAAGTGAGTGGTCAGTTAAGTGCCTGGAGAGGTCAAAGGACAGATAGCATATTTGGTATGCTAATGAACCTATTTACTTCAAAGAAAGTGACAAAAACATCAATCAGATCAGAAGAGGCTATTTAGGACTGTTAACTCCCTTTCAGATGAGCAATGATTTCTACTGGGATTTAAATAAATATTCTTGAAAAGGACCAATGACAGAAATTTCACCAAAAATCACACCATAGTAAGGTTTCTACACAGCTGATGACCGACTTGCTTGGCTCCCAATTTTGCAAGAGTTTTGAATATTTGTAGCATGCTCCTCTTTAAAAGAAAAAAAATTTGAGATTGGCATTCTTTTTATACCTGAAACCTAAAATACCTTTACCTAAAATTATGCTCTTGTGGTATCTCTAATTCTCAAAAACTTGAACAGCATCTTCTCCAACCATAAAAACTGCACTGTTGCTAATGCATTGGTATTAATCAGAATGTACTTCAATTTAAAAAACAAAAAACTGGGGAAGAATAAGAAAAATAAGGAAGCAGTATAAAGTCATAATTAAAGTTATATGCAAATTATGTAAAGAGAATTTTATTGAACAAGTCAAGGGTTGGGTGGCTTTTCCACGTTTACCACCACCTGGTGACAGCTCTGTGCAAGTTTACTATAAATATCCCAAAATAAAATCCCATTAGTATAGTCCAGTTCAATTCAGTTTATTGTAGTAAATATCTACTGAGCTACTACTATATTTTTAGGACTGGTGTAGACTGTTAAGAACACAAGAATATTGCGTAGAGACCTTATCTTAAAAGTGCTTATAATTTAGATGGAAAGGCAAACAAATAAAAGAAGCAATTCTTAAGCAATATAGACCAACATTAAGTAAACGCTAAATGTAAAGGAAAAAGAAAGAAATCAAATGTAGGCCTGAAGTTCCAAGTGTCTAGATGAAGAGGAACTTGAGATAGAGTTTAGAACAATTGGAAGAAGCTAGATTATAAAGGTAAATTAAAATCAAGAGGATGTTACACTTGTTGTATGAGGTATTTGGAAGCCTGGAAAGTTATTAGTCCCATGATTAACATAATATAAGTAGGATTTTAGGATGATTCCTCCAGAAGTTTCCAGTGTGGACAAGACCAAAGAGATGGAGACCGTTTCAGAACTAGTAATCCAACTATGAAATCCTGAGGTTTGCTTTTCAGAAGTTAGTTGTTAACTAATGATAGCATTATATAGTACTTCTCTATTTTTAATTCTCTACAAAATAGTAAAGTTTCACCTCAAAGAAATCCTCATGAAAATTAGTCTTGATAAGAATTCATATTCAACTAATTGAGTTCCTTCTAACTGCCAGTCACTGTGGTAGACACTTTCACATACATTATCACATTTAATTCTCATAGCAACTGCGTGAAGTTGTTTATCTAGAAATTCTAATTAATTATATTGTAATGAAAATGCAACTGCCAAATATTAATCAAGTATTCATTGAATTAATTAGACATATATTGTTTGATTTCTAATCCTATATTGCTCCACTGCCCAGATTCCAATTTTCCTTTTAATAGACATTAATAGCACAAAGTAACAAAAAGAGTATTCAATGTCAAATAATGCACATGAATAAAATGCCTCCGTGAAAACAGAAATATATTGGGGGATGGAAGACCCAAGTTACAAACTGAGCTCAACCTCAAGCAAATCACTAAATTTTCTTGAGGCTTAGTTACTTTATCTGTCACATGAATTAATGATTTTCATCCAGTCTATCTTTTGGGGTTGTTGTACAGATGTACAGGTCAAATAAAGTACTGGCAAAAGTTATTTACTAAACAGAAGGATGCAAATTAGAGGTGGGGCACTGTGGCTCATATCTGTAATCCCAGCACTTTGGGAGGCTGAGGCAGGCAGATCACTTGAGCTCAGCCTGGGCAACATGGCGAAACCCCATCTCTACTAAAAATACAAAAATTAGCCGGGCATGGTGGCACGTCCTGTAATCCCAGCTACTCGGGAGGTTGAGGCACAGGAATCGCTTGAACCTGGAGGCAGATGTTGCAGTGAGCTGAGATTATGCCACTGCACTCCAGCCTGGGCAACAGAGAAAGACTCTGTCTCAAAAAAGAAGAATGCAAATCAAAGGTTTAAAAGAAGGGAAAAAGAATATTTTTCCCTGGGTCCCTCTTCTTCTCCTTTCATTTTTGAAATACTTGCCTAAGAAGGCTCAGAGGATAAAGAGAGGTGACAGGAAGAGGGACTCTCAGCTTCCATCACCTGGGAGACCCTGTGGTCCTCATCAGTGTCCACCATCCATCCATTTTTTTCTTAGTGCCCCAAGTCTATGCCCAGATACATCCCTGCACCTAAAACTGTCAACTTGCTATTAATGACTGTTTATTAGCAACTTGCTATTCATGATTGCTTAGTCATTAATAGCAAGTTGACAGTCTTAGTTGCAGGGATGTATCACTATTATAACTCTTGGCTTTAGCCTTTAGTCACTGAAACTTGTCAATGAATTGAGAAGTCCTTTAAAGAGGCAGAAGAACATAGATTGAACATATGCCAGGATATTAACTGCAAATGTGAGTTGAGTTTACCTGGAGAGTTGAGAGGTGACAGCATGCTGGCAGTCCTCACAGTCCTCGCTCGCTCTCGGCACCTCGTCTGCCTGGGCCTCCACTTTGGCGGCACTTGAGGAGCCCTTCAGCCCACCACTGCACTGTGGGAGCCCGTTTCTGGGCTGGCCAAGGCCGGAGCCCCCTCCCTCAGCTTGCCAGGAGGTATGGAGGGAGAGGCCCGAGCGGGAACCGGGGCTGCGCGGCGCTTGCGGACAAGCTGCAGTTCCGGGTGGGCGTGAGCTTGGCGAGCCCCGCACTCGGAGCAGCCTGCCGGCCCTGCCAGCCCCAGGCAATGAGGGACTTAGCACCCGGGCCAGCGGCTGCGCTTGATTTCTCGCCGGGCCTTAGCTGCCTTCCCGCGGGGTAGGCCTCGGGACTGCAGCCCGCCATGCCTGAGCCTTCCCCCGCCTCCGTGGGCTCTTGTGCAGCCCGAGCCTCCCCGACAAGCGCCGCCCCCTGCTCCACGGAGCCCAGTCCCATCAATCACCCAAGGGCTGAGGAGTGCGAGCGCATGGCGCGGGACTGACAGGCAGCTCCACCTGCAGCCCCCGTGCGGGATCCACTGAGTGAAGCCAGCTGGGCTCCTGAGTCTGGTGGGGCCTTGGAGAACCTTTATGTCTAGCTCAGGGATTGTAAATACACCAATCAGCACTCTCTATCTAGCTCAGGTTTGTGAGTGCACCAATCGACACTCTGTATCTAGCTGCTCTGGTGGGGCCTTGGAGAACCTTTGTGTCCATACTCTATCTAACTGATCTGATGGGTACGTGGAGTACCTTTATGTCTAGCTCAGGGATTGTAAACGCACCAATCAGCACCCTGTCAAAACAGACCACTGGGCTCTACCAATCAGCAGGACGTGGGTGGGGCCAGATAAGCAAATAAAAGCAGGCTGCCTGAGCCAGCAGTGGCAACCCACTCGGGTCCCCTTCCACAGTGTGGAAGCTTTGTTCTTTCGCTCTTTGCAATAAATCTTGCTACTGCTCACTCTTTGGGTCCACACTGCCGTTATGAGCTGTGACACTCACCACGAAGGTCTGCAGCTTCACTCCTGAAGCCAGCGAGACCACGAGCGCACAGGGAGGAAGGAACAACTCCAGACGCGCTGCCTTAAGAGCTGTAACACTTACCGCGAAGGTCTGCAGCTTCACTCCTGAGCCAGCGAGACCACGAACCCACCAGAAGGAAGAAACTCTGAACACATCAGAAGGAACAAACGCCAGCCGCGCCACCTTAAAAGCTGTCACACTCAGTGCAAGGGTCCGCGGCTTCATTCTTGAAGTCAGTGAGACCAAGAACCCACCAATTCCGGACACAGTCTACTTCTTTCAAAACACGAGCTTAAGAAAAAGCTATAAAGTCATTTGGAACAAAAGCCACAAAGAGCTTAATTAACAGTTAATTGCACATGTCTATATCATTAAAAGTTAACCCAAGCATCACCACAGCATGGGTGTGATATTAAAGACCAACCCTTCATTTCTGGAAAACTAGTGAAGCACTAACCAGCAGAGGCTCTGGTTATATCTCTGTCCTTGAACCTGGTCCTTTTTTTTTTTTTTTACGAGACAGAGTCTTGCTCTGTCAACCAGGCTGGAGTGCAATGGTGTGATCTCAGCTCACTGCAACCTCCGCCTCAGGGGTTCAAGCAGTTTTCCGGCCTCAGCCTCCTGAGTAGCTGGGATTACAGGCGCCTGCCACCACACCTGGCTAATGTTGGCCAGGCTGGTCTCGAACTCCTGACCTCTTGATCCACCCGCCTCAGCCTCCCAAAGTGCTGGGATTGCAGGCATGAGCCACCACACCCAGCCTGGTCCTCTTTTTCCAAGTCTTGCTCTTGCTTATTTACCTGGTACTGTTCCCTTCTTCATTTCATTCTGGACAGCTCACTTCCTTCTTGATGCTGGCATGTTAAAATTGGGGAGGTGTCAGTCTTTCTATGTGCAATTGCTCACAAATTTTTCTCTCTGAACCACACAAGAGTTACTAATTGTATTTCACTGTTACTTCTGTTCAAATTCAATCTAATGAATCTGTGCAGTACAAGAACTATAAAAGTTTCACCTCACCCTGTTATTCTTTCAGTATAAATGCACGTAAATGGTCCTTAAGATAACCTTTGGCCATCATGTCACTGGGGGTGATAAAGCTTGGGAGACCTCTGTAGCTTTAGGTATGGTAAGAAATATCTCATCAGAGGCTCTCATCTACCACTCAAGGTTTCCATCCAAGACTGCACGCTCCTGCATTCCATACAAGGGTCACCCTGCACCTTCCAACTTGCTATGAGCTGCTAACCACTGAATGTTGCCTCAATTTGGCCTACAGCCAGGGTGAACTGTCCTATTTCACATAGATTGAACCATATAGAGGTTTTATGTATTTGGAACTGTGAAGCAGACCCCTTATCTTCCTCAACTTTATGTGAGCCCTCCCACTGTCACTATAACAAATGCCCTTTATGAAGCCAACACCTATGGCACTGTGCTTAAACCTTCCAAATATGAGATTGAACAACATGGAATAATCATCTTATAGGCCAAATAGAGGCAATTTATTATGATCAATATAATTTCTTTTATTCAAAACCCTCAACAACCATAAAAAGTAGACATAATCATCCCTATTTTAGAGCTGGAAAAACTAGAACCCAGATTGATAAGTAACTAGGCCATGATCAGACATCTGGGGAAGTAGTGGAGCCCAGTTTACAAATAACTACAGAGATTAAGATGACAGATAGGAGGTAGGACTAGCTTGCAGCTCCCCATCAGACAGAGAGAGCAGTGTGTGAAGACTCACACTGTGAACTTTTGCTGCAAGAACTACTGTAGGAACATACCAGGAAAGCCTAGAGAATCCACAGACACTTTGAAGGAACTGGATCACTTCTGCAGGCTTCCTGAGATGCAAAAAATCTGTGAGTCTGCTTGCCTTCTCAACAGGGAGACTGGTGGTCTGGGGCAAGTTCTCAGCCCTGGTCACCAGCTGCCTGGAAATAGACTCAGTGCTGTTGGGAAGGCACAGAGGAAGTGATACTGGACTTTTAGGACTGTGGGCTGTGTGGGAGCAGGGTGAGGCCTGTGACTGCCAGCTTTCCCCCACTTCCCTGGTGACCCGTATGACTCAGCAGAGGCAGCCATAATCCCCCTGGGAATATAACTCCACTGGACTGGGAGCCACACACCCATCCCCCACAGCAGCCACAGCAAGACCCACCCAGGGAGATTCTGAGCTCAGACATGCCTAGCCGTGACCCAACCTGGTGGTCTTTCTCTAGTTGCCCTGATAGCCAAAGACAAAGGTCATTATCTCTTGGGAGCTCTATGGCCCCGTCCACCAACTTAGAAACCTGAATACTTAACCAGGTGTCCGTAGGGCAAGTTCACATCCTCCCTGTAGGACTGCAACTGATGTGCTCTTGAAAGTGCCACCTCCTGGCTGGAGGCCAAACCAACACAAAACTGGACCACTAAACAAACACACAACCAAGGACCCACACAGAGTCCACTTCACTCCCCTGCTACCTCTACCAGAGCGGGTGCTAGTCTCCATGGCTGCAAGACCTGAAGACAGATCAAATCACAGAACTCTTTGCCATCACTCCCCAGTGCCAGCGGGAAGCTCAGTAGCTCCACTGGGTGGCTATACTTGCAAGAGCAAAACAATCACTGCAGGTCAGATCTCAGGAAGCCTTATTCCTAGGAGAAGGGGAAGAGCACCACATTAGGGAGCACCCCATGGGACAAAGTAATCTGAACAACAGCCCTTGAATCCCAGATCTTCCCTCTGACATAGTCTACTCAAATGAGAAGGAACCAGAAAAACAATTCTAGTAATATGACACAACAAGGTAAACCAGAAAAACAAGGAACCAGAAAAACAATTCTAGTAATATGAGAAAACCAAGATAAAATCTCTGAATTGCCAGAAAAAGAATTCAGAAGGTTGATTATTAAGCTACTCAAGAAGGCACCGGAGAAAGAGAAGTCCAACTTAAATCAAAAACATGCCTGGGTGCAGTGTCTCACGCCTGTAACCCCAGCACTTTGGGAAGCTGAGGCAGGTGGATCCCTTGAGGTCAGGAGTTGAAGACTAGCCTGGCCAACATGGCCAACTCTACTAAAAATACAAAAATTAGCTGGGCGTGGTGGTACGCGCCTGTAGTCCCAGCTACTCAGGAGGCTGAGGCAGGAGAATCACTTGAACCAGAGAAGTGGAGGTTGCAGTAAGCCAGGATTGTGACACTGCAGTCCAGCCTGGGTGATAGAGCTATACTTCATCTCATAAAAAAAAATCAAAAGCATGATACAGGATATGCAATGAAAATGCTTCAGTGAAATAGCATAAATAAAAAACAATCACAACTTCTGGAAATCAAGAACACACTTAGAGAAATGCAAAACCCACTGGAAAGTCTCAGCAATTGAATCTAACAAATGGAAGAAAGAACTTCTGAGCTCGAAGACAAGACTTTCAAATTAACCCAGTCCATCAAACGCAAAGAAGAAAGAATTTTAAAAAATGAACAAAGCCTCCAAGAAATTGGGAACTATGTTAAAAGTCCAAATCTAACAATAATTGATGTTCCCAAGGAAGAAGAGAAATCTACAAGTTTGGAAAACATATTTGAGGGAATAATTGAGGAAAACATCCCTGGCTTTGCTAGAGATCTAGATATGCAAATGCAAGAAGCTCAAAAAAGGCCTGGGAAATTCATCAGAAAAAAAGATCATTGCCTGGGCAAATAGTTGTCAGGTTATCTAAAGTCAAGACAAAGGAAAGAATCTTAAAAGCTGTGAGGCAAAAGCATCAAGTAACCTATAAAAGAAAACCTATCGGGGCCGGGCGCGGTAGCTCACGCCTGTAATCCCATAACTTTGGGAGGCCGAGGTGGGTGGATCACGAGGTCAGGAGATCGAGACCATCCTGGCTAACACAGTGAAACCCTGTCTCTACTAAAAATACAAAAAAATTAGCCGGGTGCGGTGGCGGGCGCCTGTAGTCCCAGCTATTCGGGAGGCTGAGGCAGGAGAATGGCGTGAACCCGGGAGGTGGAGCTTGCAGTGAGCAGACATCGAGCCACCGCACTCTAGCCTGGGTGAGAGAGCCAGACTCCATCTCCAAAAAAAAAAAAAAAAAAAAAAAAAGAAAACCTATCAGATTAATAGCAGATTTCTAAGCAGAAACCCTACAAGCTAAAAGGGATGGGGGTCCTATCATTAGCCTCCTTAAACAAAACAATTATCAGCCAAGAATTTTGCATCCAGCAAAACTAAGCTTCCGAAATGAAGAAAAGATAGTCTTTTTCAAAGTCTGAGAGAATTCACCAGTACAAAGCCAGCACTACGAAAACTGCTAAAAGGGGCTCTAAATCTTGAAACAAATCCTTGAAATACACCAAAATAGTTTTATGCTTCTTAAAGCATAAATCTCACAGGGCCTATAAAACAGTAACACAATAAAAAAAAAAAAAAAAAAAGGTATTCAGGCAACAAATAGTACAATGAATAGAATAGTATCTCACATCTCATTACTAACATTGAAAGTAAATGGCCTAAATGCTCCACTTAAAATATACAGAATGGCAGAATGGATAAGAATTCACCAACCAGATATCTATCTGCTGTTTTCAAGAGACTCGCCTGACACATAAGGACTCCAATAAACTTAAGGTGAAGGAGTGGAAAAATATATTCCATGCAAAAGTGAGCAGGAGTAGCTATTCTTATATCAGACAAAACAAACTTTAGAGCAACGGCAGTTAAAAAGGACAAAGAGGGATATTATATAGTGATAAACAGGACAATATCACAATTCTAAACATATATGCACCTAACACTGGAGCACCCAAATTTATAAAACAATTACTATGGCAACACAATAATAGTGGGGACTTTAATACTCCACTGACAGCACTAGGCAGGTCATCAAGACAGAAAGTCAACAAAGAAACAATGGACTTAAACTATATCCTACAACAAATGGACTTAACAGATACGTATAGAACATTTTACCCAACAACTGCAGAATATACATTCTACTCATCAGCGCATGTAACATTCTTCAAGATAGACTATGTGATAAGGCCACAAAACAAGTCTTAGTAAATTTTTAAAAATCAAAATTATATCAAGTACTCTCTCAGACCACGGTGGAATAAAATTGGAAACCAACTTTAAAAGGAACCCTCAAAACCATGCAAATACATGGAAATTAAATACCTGCTCATGAATGATGGTTCAGTCAACAATGAAACCAAGGCGGAAATTTAAAAATTCTTTCAACTGAATGATAATAGTCACACAACTTATCAAAACCCCTGAAATACAACAAAAGCAGTGCTAAGAGGAAAGTTCATAGCATTAAATGCCTACATCGAAAAGTCTGAAAGAGTAGAAATATACAATCTAAGGTAACACCTCACAGAACTGGAAAAACAAGAACAATCCAAACCTAAACCCAGCAGAAGAAAAGAAATAACAAAGATCAGAGCAGAACTAAATGAAATTGAAACAAACCAATAAAAGCAATACAAAAGATAAATAAAACAAAAAGCTGGTTCTTTGAAAAGATAAATAAAATTGATAGACTATTAGCAAGATTAACCAAGAAAAGGAAAGAGAAGATCCAAATAAGCTCAATTAGAAAAGAAATGAGAGATATTACAACTGATACCACATAAATAAAAAAGATTATTCAAGTCTACTATGAACACCTTTATACAGATAAGCTAGAAAACTTAGAGGTGATAAATTCCTGGAAATATACAACCCTCCTAGATTAAACCAGGAAGATACAGAATCTCTGAAGAGACCAATAACAGTGAGATTGAAATGGTAATTTTTAAAAATTGCCATCAAAAAAAGTCCAGAATCAGATGGATTCACAGCTGAATTCAATCAAACATACAAAGAAGAATTGGTACCAATCCTACTGACACTATTCCAAAAGATACAGACAGAGAGAATCCTCCTGAAATCATTCTATGAAGCCAGTATCACCCTAATACCAAAACCAGGGAAGGACATAACAAAAAAAGAAAACAACAAACCAATATTCCTGATAAACATAGATGCAAAAATCTTCAATATAATACCGTGAACTGAATCCAACAGCATAACAAAAAGATAATCCACCACGATCCAGTGGGTTTCATACCAGGGATGCAGGGACGGTTTAACATAAGTCAACAAATGTGATACACCACATAAACAGAATTAAAAACAAAAATCACATGATCATCTCAATAGATGCAGAAAAAGCATTTGACAAAATCCAGTATCGCTTTATTATTAAAACACTTAGCAAAATAGGCATAGAAGGGACATACCTTAAGGTAATAAAAGCTATTTATGATAAACCCACAGCCAACATCGTACTGAATGGGGAGAAGTTGAAAGCATTCCCCCTGAGAAATGGAATAAGACAAGGATTCCCACTTTCACCACATCTCTTCAACATAGTACTGGAAGTCCTAGCCAGAGCCATCAGACAAGAAATAAAGGGCATCTAAGTCAGTAAAGAGGAAGTCAAACTGTCGGTGTTTGCTGATGATATGATTATATACCTAGAAAACCCTAAAGACTCATCCAAAAAGCTCCTAGAACTGGTCAATAAATTCAGCAAAGTTTCAGGACACAAAATTAATGCACAAATCAGTAGCTCCGCTATACACCAATAGTGAGCAAGCTGAGAATCAAATCAAGAACTCAACCCTTTACACAATAGCTGCAAAAAATATAAAATACTTAGGAATATACCTAACCAAGGAAGGTATAAGGACACATGCACCTGTATGTTCATCACAGTGCTATTCACAATGGCAAAAACATGGAATCAACTCGGGTACCCATCAACGGTTGACGGGATAAAGAAAATGTGGTACATCCACATCATGGAATACTATGCAGCCATAAGAAAGAATGAAATAATGTCCCTTGCAGCTACACAGTTGCCACTGGAGGCCATTATTCTAAGAGAACCAATATAGAAACAGAAAACCAAATGCTGCATGTTCTCACTAATAAGTGGGAGCTAAACATCAGGTACTCATGGGCATAAAGATGGCAGTAATAGACACTGGGAACTACTAGAGGCAGGAGAGAGGAAGAGGGGATAGGGCTGGAAAACTACCTATGCTCACTACCTGGGTGACAGGTTCAATCATACCCCAAGCCTCAGCATCATGCAATATACCTTTTTGACAAATCTGCACATGTAACTGCTGATTCTAAAATAAAAGTTGAAAAATAAAGAACACAGGCTAAAAACCAACATGAAGATGATAACGCAGAGACAACACGTAATAACAAACCTTAAGAACTCTTCTATGAATGACAATAATACACTCTTCTTCCTCTCCACCCAAGACAGAACAGAAAGAAAAAGGAATAGATTACATTACAAAATTAGCTTCAAAATAAAGAAAAATATCCTAGCAATTTAATTTTGTTTTTTGTTTGTTTGTTTGTTTGTTTTGTTTTGTTTTTGAGATGGAGTCTTGCACTGTTGCCTGGACTGGAGTGCAATGGCACGATCTCGGCTCACTGCAACCTCTGCCTCCCAGGTTCAAGCAATTCTCCTGCCTCAGCCTCCTGAGTAGCTGGGATTACAGGTAACCACCACCACACCCGGCTAATTTTTTGTATTTCTAGTAGAGACAGGGTTTCACTATGTTGGCCAGGCTGGTCTCGAACTCCTGACCTCATGAGGAAAGTCTTATTTATGAAATTAGTTGACTCATACTCTTTTTTTCTTTAAAATGGGTAATATCAGGAAACCTAAATAGAAATAAATAGCCAAATGACTTTTTAAAATTTTAATAGGCTAGCTTCCAAGCACAACTCATAAGTTGGGACTGCAGAATGGGAAAATGTAGAGAGCCTGGGAACCTGGTGGCATTGCTGAGGTGCCATTCTAATCCTAACTTGCCTGTCCCATGACTGCCCCTAATAAAGAACTTACAATTGGGCAGTGCAACTCTGGGGCAAAGGTAGAAGAAAATAATTGGGTAAGTTAAATCTATGCTGTGGGAGAAAACAGAACTCAAAAAGAGGAACATCAAGGTTAGAAAATGTGAAGGATGAATATCTGATAAGATTGAATAAAAGTATAATATCTTGGTAATGTCTAAATTCAGTGAAATGCTGGTCCAGTCTTCAGTAAGAGAGAAAGCCGAACATTTGACCCAGGTACTATGCTATGAAGGGCACGAGATTCTCTCTCAAAGCGACTACTTATACACTGAAGGCCACTGTCATGATGTCATGATGAACTGCACACAAACACATTTCCATCTAATGAGATACACCTTCATTCATTCACTGAGCTTCATTCACTGAGCTTTCTTTTCTAATTCTTTTTATTTTTTTTGAAAACCATGTAAAGATTTTTTTTTTTTTTTTTTTTTTTGAGATGGAGTCTTTCTGTGTCGCCCAGGCTGGAGTGCAATGGCATGATCTCGGCTCACTGCCACCTCCACCTCCCAGGTTCAAGGGATTCTCCTCCCTCAGTCTCCCAAGTAACTGGGATTATAGGCACCCACCACCATGCCTGGCTAATTTTTGTATTTTTAATAGAGATGCGGTTTCACCATGTTGGCCAGGCTGGTCTCGAACTCCTGACCTCAAGTGATCCACCTGCCTCGGCCTCCAAAAGTGCTGGGGTTACAGGCGTGAGCCACCATGCCCAGCCAAACTCAAGATATTTTTAAATGAAAAATCGTCTATAAACATTCTGATCTAAAATAACTGTTTTCATATTTTAAATTTCCTTTCCATACTTAATTTGTGTCATTATGACCATTGTGAACATAAAGCTTGCCTTCTACTTTTTTCTACTTATTATACTATAAACATATTTCTATGTTTATAATTGTCACTTTAAATGCTGTCATCTGCAAGGCTTTAAGCTAGAAACTCGGGTTTATTCTGAATACTCAGCTGAACAATTGAAAGCATTTTTTTCTTTTTTTAAAGCTCTGAATCCCAGTAAAGAGATCTGTTGTAGGCATCTGTTGTTTTTGCCTGCTCAGCATTTATTTGCCCTTCTGCAGGGACCATAGTACAAGAATCACCTCCTTTTGGAACACCAACCTCCTCCTACCTAAGGCCATTTGGTTGAGGTAGGGTTGACCCTAACCCAGGAGTTGGGTAGTGACGGGATTGGATGAACTGACTGCATGGGGAAAAAAAGCATGTGACCCTAGTCAGTCCAGTGAGAAACAATCTTTTGGAAGAAAAGTTCTGTATCTGCTGGATTTGAAGCTAGTGGAGTGTAGGCCTGAATTTACTAAGGGTTGCCACAGGCAAGTTTTTGTCTGGAATTCCAGTTAACATAGAAGAGTAGGTTTAGACAAGGGATATGGAAAAACAGAAGAAAAAAAGGCCAAGCTCTGTTTGACCTTTTTTGACTCACTGAATGCAGCTGTGCCTGATTTTTCAAATATTTGAGCCAATAAATTCCTTTTAAGGTCTAAGCTAATTTGAGTTAGACTTCTATAACTTGGAACCAAAATAGTCTTGAATGATATTATATCTAAGAAACCAGACACGAAAACAATAATGAAGAGGCTATCTAAGCTTAGAGCATTTGATGTAGAGAACATATAACAACTTCCTCTGTTCATGTATTTATTTCACCTTTCACCAAGAACTATAGTTTGGATATTCGTCCCCTCCAAAACTCATGTTGAAATTTGATCCCCAATGTTGGAGATAGGGCCTAACGGGAGGTGTTTGCATGATGGGGGCAGATTAGATGAATAGATGTGAATAGATGAATGCCCTCCCTGAAGTGGGAGAGAGTGAGTGAGTTCTCTGTTAGTTACCATGAGAACTGGTTGTTGAAAAGAGCCTGGCACCACCTCCTTCTCTCTCTTTCTTCCCTTGTGATCCCTGCACATGCTGGCTCCCCTTCACCTTCCACCATGAGTAGAGGCAGCCTGAGACCCTCACCAAAGGCAAATGCTGGTGCCATACTTCTTCTACAGTCTGCAGAACTGTGAGCCAAATAAACTTTTCTTTATAAATTGCCCAGCCTCAAGTATTCCTTTATAGCAACACTAAATGGAATAAGACACCCAGATGTAAATTAAATATGATAAATGGGGTCTAAAACTTGAAATTTATCAAACGCAGAGTTGTGTTATTATGAGGTTCATCAAGTGACTGAGTGAGCCTGCAGAGCTAGCTGGGTTGTTCCAGGGTTTGGCTGCAGAATCCAAATCCAACCCTTTTCTAGCTGCTGCTTGCTGCTCCCTGATAACCAGAGTTGTCCACTCTGCCTTATATAATGGGGGGACAGGGTAAGTGGCAGTGATTTGAGGGTTCTGCTCCTTAGTTGGAAACTTTTGTTGATCTGATCCAAGATGAATGGGTTAGAAGAATACTGGGGACTCAGAGACCTGCCCAAGGACTCTCTTCCCTGACCCAGGCCTCTCCTCCCCTCCCTCACTTTCTCCTTTACTCGAAAAGAATTTTAGTTGTGAACAGGACTGGACAGAGGAATATACCCAATAAGCTCTATCTCAGGGTTTTTCTGCTGTTGAGTTCGTTATCTCTTATCCTGTTGCAGACATATTAAAAATATGTATATGTATGTGTGTACATATATATGTATGTATGCATGTATATGTGTGTCTGTGTGTATGATTTAATTTAGTTCTAAGTTGATATAAGGCAAGTCCTATTCATATGGCCATTTTATAGATGAGAAAATTATTGAATATCAATAGAAATGACCCCGGATGCTCCACTTTGAGCCCCTCATTTTACACATGAGGACTGGGAGCCATAAGTGGTCACAGCTGGTCCAAAAACATCCAGCAAGGTGGTAACAAGCTCAGGGATTGAGCTCAGTCCCGGGACTCAGTTCTTCTTTCCTTCCCTTATGCTCACTGTGGTCTTTGTTTTTCTGGCTCATAGCACTTAAGAACAGATATAGAAATTGGGGGAAATTAATATTTGACAATGAAAAATAGAGATAGAGTGCCAAACTTCAAAAACAGTGAGGAGGGAATAAGAAATTGGGGGAACAGGCCATTTTGGAGTTCGGTAAAAACAGGAGAGAGAAGATCCATACAGAGCTTCCCTTGGAAAGGAGAAGAAACGGAGCTCATGTTCTTACTTTTAACTGCCATATTTATAATCTCCCCTTCCAGGTTCAAAAATAACCTTGATGCAGAAAATAAACATGAAAAAAAACCTCAAAAATGGTTAAGAAATGAAATTTTTACCATTGAAAGAAATTAGAATAAATGTCAAAAGAGGTAGTATTTTCTTGATTATTAAATAACTTCTAGCAAGACAGTCGGGAATAGGTAAGTGCAAGCAGTGGACTTACGATTGCGTAGAAATCAGGGATTGTGAGATGAAGGTGATTTCGAAAATCAAAATAACAGAGATAGTGGGTAATTTACTCACCTAATTAAGGCTCAAGTTAAGCTCAAGTCAGTGAAGCTAGTACTTGAATGATGCCTACGGTGAGTGACTGGGGTCAATCTGTGTGCTCTCCTACTCCATCCCATCGTAAGGAAACATATTAAAAGAAAGAAATGGCCAGTTTCTCATCTTTCTTAATGCATCACACAGATCAGATCCAAGCACAAATCTCTCTTAAAGAGCTTGGATAAGCACCACAGGGTGCCGAGTAAAACAGACACAAAGAACCCCAAGGTGGCTTATTTAACTCACTAATTGTTAACTGGTGGGAGGTGGGTGATGGCAGAGAGCAGGAATGGGCCCGCCTTCTGCATGAATGAATTCAGCACATGGAATTCATGTTCATATTTACATTTATAGCTTACAGAATTTCTATGTCATTGACCCCAAGCTGATAAACATAATTACAAAGTTCATTTTAATTTCACAGACTTGGCCAATCTCATCAGTCTCCCCATTAGGTTTTCATATTAAAAGAAAGAGGAGAAAAATGAGAAAGCATATGTTTATAGCCAAGAATAAATATAACAATAATAAAGGAAATAAAAAAGGAAAACGAATCTTGGCACAGTTACTTAAATTTTTCCACCTTTCTCATGTGGATGGTTTCCAAGTTCTACCATTTCAAAGAAAACACTTCATCGAAGAACATGTAATTGCATGTTGTTTCCATTCTTTAAATGGGGGAAATGAAGGCTTTTCACATACACATCATCAGCTGTGCCCCAGGAAACCTTCCATTCTTTCCAAATTAGTTTTTGTATCATTAAACCAATCAGCATTAGGTGCTTAGGATTATTTTCTGGAATAAAGCCTGAATGATTACCTATATCGTGTATGTAATAAAATCAAATAATGACATCATTATTAGCACACGAGCACTGACCCTAAGTGACCAGGACCAAAAGAAATCAGGGCAGTCCTAATAAGAATCAGGCAGGATGCCTAATGAAAATCAAACAGCAAGCCTAATAAGAAACAATGTATTTTGCCTCTCTTTCAAATTCACTTTTGATTTGCTTTTCATGAGAATCCCTGTTTGAAGTGGAGCTCCCGCAGGCTAGAATTCTCAGGGCTAACTTTGAGATGAGTAACTCCCAGGTGGTTCTCTGGGCCATTTGATCTAGGACAAGAACCACTCACTCATGCAGCAAGTATTTGTTGGGCATTTACCATAACCATAGGTTTCATCGTGGCTGTTTTTCATCCAACAAACTTTTATTGAGCGCCTAGTACAAGCAAGGGAGGGTGCTAGGCTCAGAAGCAGAAAGAATAAGAGATGTCATAGATGTTACTTACAGCATATTCATTGTATGCCAGGCACAAATACATACTCATTACTGATTAATAATTTAATATTCCCAGCAGCTCCATGAGGAAGTGTATGCTTTATCCCATTTTACAAGTATAGAAAATAAGGTTCATACAGATTAACAGAGTTACCTGAGGTCATACTGCTAGGGAGGGGAGAGGGTGGTGGGAAAAATTCAATCTGTCACCGTCTCAGGCAGTACCTTAGATTCAGCTTGAATCATTTGTGATTGCTGATATTCCACCTTTTTTTGACCTACAGATGACAATTATATTCCCTCTCACCCAGAACAACTCAGGGTATGGTAAGGAAGATAGAAACATAAACAAAGCACCACAGTAAAGGATGGCTTGCAGTCTGATGATCATCCATATCACCATATGCATGCACCCAGCCCCCTCCACTATCCTGTGGCCTTATCTGCAAGCCCAAATCTCTTCACTTCCTGTCCCCACCTAAAATCCAGCCATGATAAGAGAGCACATAATGCGCTCACCTGTGCCTGTCTTTATCTTACTCTAAGACTCCAACCACCCTTGTCATAACTCTCATAGGCTAGGTACAGAAAAGCTACAGGTTTGCCCTACCCAAGAAGGAGATGCAAATATCCCAGACAGAAAGGACAAGGTGTGTGTCAAAGGAGACCAAGGCTAAGCACATGGAGGATACCAAATAGAATTTTTGCAATATTATTTTATACAGAACGTTACAAGTTCGATCATATGATCAGCCTCAAGGTTCATGCCATTAAAAGTAATGGCAAAAACCGCAATTGCTTTTGCACCAACCTAACTAAAAACGCACGAACCCTAAGGGAAAATCAGAAACTTATTTCTCTCTGAGGATGATTCCCTATATATGTTACATATGTGAAAATCGATAGGATTGGTTAATTAACATAATTATTGCAGGGACTTCATCTTTTGCTTCCAAGACTATCAGCCCCTTGAAAGCAAGGGCCACACTTTTTAATTCTGAATTTTTCACACATTAATTGCACATACTGAAAGTTGCTTGGTTGGTTTATTTGAGTCTCTAATAGTATTTGTAACTACTGGAGAGATAAACCAGGTAAGTGTGTCTGTAGCCTTGATGTTTACAATCACAAAAGGGCTGAGTTGCAGGAAACAATGTTTTATCAGTCGACCATTAGAAATATTCCACACGGTATTAGACCTATGCAGAGGCACAACTGACCAACATGAAATACTTCATCTCTTTGGACAACATATCCCATAAATTATGAAAAGAAAATGGTATTTTATGAGAGCTAGGCAACCTCATTTTCTAGGCAGCACATTTCATTCGTATTACAGTTATTAATAGGTCACTTAAGGATTCATAACTGGTGCCACTGAGTGAAGGTACTCGTACATGAACAATCACCGTGGTGAAGAGTAGTGTATCTCAGTTCTTTCCAGAGCAGTAACTTTATCAAAACTATCACAGATGTCCTTTGAACTCCACTCTGACATTTGCTAATTGGATTTTAGGTTGTGTTCACCAGAGTTCCTATAAGACTTTTTTTAACTTTAAAACTTTCAAAATCTCCTTTTCAACTAATGAATTTTGCCTACCGACATTAGCATTTCCTCCATGGACTATTGCATGTAAAAGTGCCTGGTGGTGCTTTTGTAACTCTCACATCAGCTAGTCTCTTGCATGAGCAAACATATTCAATATTTTTAAAATTAGAAGTTGAAGAATACACAGGATGAGATGTCACTATAAAGTGAGCTAGGACAGATAATTAAGGATTAAAATCTAAACCATTACCTCTCATGCAAGGTAGAGCAAGAAGCATGGATGTCTCATCTCCTTAGAGAAATACAGATACAATGTATCAGATAAGGTATTCTGTAGTTTTCATTACAAAGTTAATATTTATTTTACAGCATTGAGTTTATCTTACCAACATATCTCATTCAGAAATAGAAGAATTTCTTGATTTACCACATTAAAGTAAATATTGCTGTGAGATACGTGTTAAATTTTTAATAAAAACCACCCTATCTTTGTTGGATCAAAGAAAGCTGCTTCAGCTGAGCTACAAACAAAACCAAATAAAAATACATAATTTCAAATACTGAGCATCACTACACATGTTGACCAGCCTGCCCATGACAATTGCAGTTTTATGTGGCTGAGCATTTTAGAGCTTCAACTAAGTTTATTATAAGTCATAATCTCAGAGCTAAAATTTCCAATTACCTGTACCTATAATGCTGACCCACGGGACAGCATTTCAGAACTGCATGTTCCTCATGCTTGAACCATGCTCCCAAAAAGGTACAAAAGTGAAATTCAATTTAATTAGATTTACAAACATCATCCTTTGCCTGTGTGGGTATATTTGTAGTACAGAAGATTTATTAGCATGGTGTGTTTTCTCTCTACAGGATAGAGTTAGATGTAAAAACTTAGTTTGTTTTCACTGATCCCATATTCCTTAAGTTAGCAATAAAAATTCTATTACTGAAAAGGAAAAATAACTGATATAGTGATCCTGATTCTATTCCTTGTATCAAGAAGAATGAGAAGTCAGCAAACCCAGGAAAGGCAGTTCTCCCCCTCTCCACCTCTTCATGAAGTGGTTCTCCAGCAGCCTGTAGTTAAGTCTCATGGAATCTCTTTCTCATCCTGAAATATGAATAGAGGGTAGAGCACATGACAAAATGATCACAGAAAAGAAGTTTGCTTCAAATCTTCAGGTTTAGAAGAATAAAGTCAAATCTTAAAAATTATAGCATATAAATCAACTAAGTACTTTAGGGACAATATAACACCTTGGCATGGCCTCCTCTGTACTGCTCTCTGCAGTAGAAAAGCACCATGACCTAAAACTACGCACTTTGCCTCCAGACTACCATGCATTTGCACCTCAGCTCTGTCATTCATTAGCTGTGTGACCTCGAGGAAGTTTTATAACCTCTCTGTGCCAGGATTTTCTCATCTATAAAATGGAGATAATAATCGTATCTATCTCCAAGGGTTGATATAACAATTAAATAAGTTAATATTTGGTAAGTTCCTAGAAAGAGTCTGGCACATAATAAATGACGCTGTATAAGTTTTATTAAATAAAGTAAAATATTGGTTCTGCTGGCTCTCTTTATTCATACGATCAGAGAAATTCAAATATTGCCTCTTCCTCTAACTCCATGATTTTTCTCTCCCTTTGTCCAACTCATTAGCCTTTTAATCATAAGCAGAGATATTTTTTCTCTTAATTAAAAGAAAAACTAACATTTTGTAAACAATCCATATGTGCCAGGCAATTATCTGTTAATTATCTCATTCAGTCCTCATAAAATCCAGTGAAGTGAATGCTGTTATTATTCCCATTTGACAGATGAAGAAATGAAAGCATTGAAAAATTAGGTAAATTGTGTATGATAACATATTTATTATGGAGCAGAACCAGGATTTGAACCCAGGCAGTGCTGAAATTTGTTTCATAGAAAGAATATATGCCACAGTACACAAATATTCCCTAATGAATTTATGTTTTAAAGAATTATAAAAAATGTTTTAAAAATATCCCTTCTACACCACTCAAGCTCACTGTATATCAGCTAACACCCAGACATCCTGCAAATCCATGAGAATGAATGATTGTTGTGTTAAAACCACTGAATTTGGGGATAGTTTCTTTTACAGTATGCTTATAGCAACAGTTCACAAATACAGGATTTTTTTTTTTTTTTTTTGAGATGGAGTCTCGCTCTGTTGCCCAGGCTGGAGTGCAGTGGCGTGATCTCAGCTCACTGCAACCTCCGCCTCCCAGGTTCAAGCAATTCTCCAGCCTCAGCCTCCTGAGTAGCTGGGATTATAGATGCACGCCGCCATGCCTGGTTAATTTTTTGTATTTTAGTAGAGATGGGGTTTCACCGTGTTGCCTAAGCTTGTCTCAAACTCCTGAGCTCAGGTAATCCTCCCTCCTCGGCCTCCCAAAGTGCTGGGATTACAGGCATGTAATACTTTTGTATGCTTTTGATAAATGAAACCAAAACCAAATTTGAAAATGTCTTTAAACAATGAAACAAAGAAATATTGAATGTCTACATAATTTTGTTAGCGAGAGAGAGAGAGTTTAGGCTGACTGCAACATAAAGCTTTTCCTTTAAAAAAAAATCCTTTCCTCTTTAATGTCTAGTTCCATATTTCAGTTAACACACTTTTGTAATCAACAACAAAGTAAAACTGCATGTCTTATGTAAGATCCAGGATTCCATGAAGTCAAAGAAAGTGCTTTGATAAAACTCTGTATGCAAAGACAGTAACCAAAACAAAGTTAAAAAAGTCAACAATTGGGGAGGAGAAACATCAATAAGTATGATGACACAACTGTTTCCAAAGAGATGCATTCAAATGTCAAAGGCTTAAGGGATACTCTTGCAAAAACTGATAAAACTCTTGAGTAATTTTACAAAGATGACTTTTTTTATGATTGCACTATGCAAATAAACCAATATAGCAACTCCTCCTCCAGGGGGCAGAGCTGAGCTAGCAAAGCGCAAGCTGAATTCTGTCCAAAACAAGGAAAAAATTTGATCCATCTTTTGATATGTAGTTGAAAATAAAATTTAAATTTGGCTGAATATAAGAACAATTGTGTATATTTTTATAATTCTTAATTTTCTTTTTTAAGATAAAGCCTCACTCAAGCCATTTTTTCCTAATCTGACTTTTGCCAGGATTTTTTTTTTTTTTCAGGCGGGAGTGTGATGGTATGATCTCAGCTCACTGTAGCCTCAAACTCCTGACCTCAAGTGATCCTCCCACCTCAGTCTCTCTAGTAGCTAGGACTTCAGGTGCACGCCACGACACTTGGCTAATTTTTTTTTTTTTGGTAGAGATGGGGGTCTTGCTATGTTGCCCAGGCTGGTCTCGAACTCCTGGGCTCAAGCAATTTGCCCACCTTGGCCTTCCAAAGTGTTGCCCTTAGAGACGTGAGCCACTGTGCTTGGTTAACCAGCATTTTTAAGTGGATTAACTTTCAGAAGACTTTTTCTCTCCGCTATCAATCATCCTCAGATAATGAGGTAAGGAGAACTTCCTCTCCTATATTTCTTTGAGAGCTTACAATAAGTAAGCCCATCTAAGTCATAAAAAGATTATAACAGGAGTAATTCTGCTATCTGGTGGCAAAACAGATAAACAACAAGAGCAACGAGGGATTGGGTACCAAAGAAGGGGTCTAAATCTTTATTACATTTCTTTTAAATGACACAGTTTCTGATCTCAGCTAAAAAGAACTTAAATTTTGTCAAAGAATTATTAACATGAGGGATAAAGGAAAGAAACTGAAAGAGTAGAATATTATTAAATACTGTGTTCTATGCACTCTGGAAACCTTGCATTCCATTTAAGAGTAAATTTGAACCATTAAGACCTTCCTTCACCAATCAAGAACTCTCCAAACCAATTCAATTGCCACAAAGATAAACTGATCAATTTTCCATTGTTATGTAAATATTGCCTCTGACTTAGAATCATACAAAATGAATTTAAGAGCAGGAAGAGATCCTAAACATCATCTAGCCTGACATCCTCAATTTCCAGATGACAAGACAGAATCCAGAGTTAAGTGACTTGTCTAAGACCATACAACTCGTCAGAGTCAATGCAGGGTCTAGAATCTACGTCTCTCAACCAAAGGCCAACAGTATTCTTCCCTTTCTCTATGCTGAAAAATAGTACTATTGCTACCAAAGAGAATTTCAACCGAAGCCCCTTTCACCTCACCTGTTCTCCTCAATGAGCCTATTTCTTCCATTTGAAAAGGGGTGGAACAGATATGTCAATGGTAAGTTTCATATTGTTTTCCATACTTAAACAGAAGAGTGCCTTAAACCCACAAAGCAGGGCTGCAGGGAAAGCAACCTGTGGATTTCATCCCCCTCTTGCTGCCACAGCCAGCACTCTGGTGCTGAACACAGCCTACACAATGGTTCTCAAAACGTGATCCCTGGACCAGCATCATTAACATCACCAAGAATGTGTTAGAAATGCACATTCTTGGGCCCTATCTCTAAACTACTGGATGAGAAACTCTGAGAGTGGGACCCCTAACAATATGTGTTTTAACAAGCCCTTTGGGTAATTCTGATGCATTAAAACTTGAGAACTACTAGTGTATACAACCAATATAGTGGCTACCTAGAGTCTGATGGTGTTCCACCTGAGAGGTGGTGGCTGTGATATAGAAGTGCCAGCTTGCTTGGCAAGTGTGTTTTGTTACCTAAATTTTGAAGCACTTGCACAAAACTTTCCTGACAGCAGTTGTTTCGATTTGCTAGTGGGAGCCCATTCCTGCCTTTATTCAAGATTTGGGGGATTTTTGTTTTGTTTTGCTTTATTCTCCACAGATAATGTGTCTTCCTATCAATGCAGAAATAGATGATCAGAAGGGAGGAGAAATGTCCTAGCTCAGAGACCAGTACAAAAGACATCTCTGTCACCTTCTCTTTCTCTCCTTTTTCTACCTCCTCCACCTGTAGTTCCATCTCTGCCTGCTGAGCCATGACCATCTCTTCAACCACAATTGACTCTTCTGTCTCCACTAAATGCTGCTTATGTGGCCCCTGTCCCTTCAGCTCCCATGACTGCCACCTCTGCCCCTTTTCACTTCACTTTTTCACTGCCGTAACATATACATTTTGGCTGCTAATTTGCCTACACAGTCACTTCGCTTCAGAAGATGAAGTAATCTCATTACCTACAGGAGACTTAAGCCTAGTCAGGTCCATCTATTACAGATTAGAAGACACCCAGGTTTGGGAAACTTAAACAAATTATTTAGTATTATTCAGCTCTTCCAATTAGATATGTAAGATTTTTTTTTTCTCTTATGTATATGTTTTACTTGAATCCAGCACTTTAGCCCCTCAGTAGCATGTTAAAGCTTGGTTTTGTCCTTATATAGGTATTCTTCCTAGCTTAGATTCATCAAAAAATTTTTCTAAGCCTGCCTTTTATATTTTCAACCAGGATTTGTTAAGAATAATCAGAAGCCTAAAGTACTTAACCCACCTGAGGTGACCTTTTTTGAGGCCGAGGCCGGCGGATCACCTGAGGCCAGGAGTTTGAGAACAGCCTGACCAACAGCCCGTCTCTACTAAAAACACAAAAATTAGCTGGGCGTGGTGGCAAGCACCTGTAATCCCAGCTACTCGGGGGACTGAGGCAGAAGAATCGCTTGAACCCGGGACGTGGAGGTTGCAGTGAGCTGAGATAGCTGCACTCCAGCCTGGGCAACAGAAAAAAGTAAAATAACATGTCAGATACCAGTAAGCACTAAGGAGAAAATGAAGCAGGGAAGGAGAATACAGAGTGATCTGGAAGATTACAATTTTAAATAGGCTGGTCAAGAAAGGTCATTAAGAGGGTTCATTAAGATATTTTAATATCTTTGGAGCCTCTCATGTGTTTTGCTAAAACGTCAAGCATTTGTTTGACAGCACTAACCTCTTAGGTAGTTTTTGTTGAGGATTACTAAAAACCATTTGTTTAACCATACATTCTGGAATTTTCTAGAATTTAATATCAAACTTATCGGCTTGTACTTTCCTGAATCTGCCCTTTATTTTCTCAGCATCATTGGTAATATCAGAGATTCCAGTAAGAAAACACAACTACTGGCGTATAAAAACAGATAGAAAATGTAGTGTCACTTCAGAACTATTTGTTTCCCAACGCAGAAAAATACCATGGAAGTTACCATTTAGAAAACATGTTTTGCCCTTCTATGCCCTTATCTACTGAAAGAAAAAATATCAGTTTATTATTATTATTATAGCCAGCTTTACAATCTACTAAAAACTCAGCAATAAACTGTGAAATGGCCACATGGATAGAAGAGAAAAATTGTGGGAGGAAAACAGGCTGAACCTTTATAACATCCTTTACAGAGAGCTGTATTCACCTTTTTGTCCCAGCCCCAACTAGTAAAGGCATAATTTATTTATCTGGAGCACCTCAAGTCAGATATAGTGTCTGCATTGTCTGGGAGATATCTTTTTATGCCGTTTTATGGCTTGGTTCACACAGGAACAATGAGTTCAAGTAATCTGGCCAAGGTCATATGCTGAGAGTTTCTGGTTTTGTCTATTTTAAAACAGGAGAACTTAATGGTTTCTTCTTTTTATTGTACTCACCAGAATCCATCGTCTTTCTCTTTACTTCTCTGCCCAATTTTACAGAAAAAAAAAAAAAAAAAAGTCTTGAAATCTTTAACTGCTTTAACTGTTTTGGTCATTTTAGTTCTTCCAAATTTGGCAGTAACACAAATTGCTTAACATCTAATATCATTTAGTCACTATAAAATGTTTACAAAAATGAGGCATCACTGTTTCCAAAAAAAAGGGGGGGGGGAGTGCTGTGGGGATGCTTGGTAAAACCAAAATAAAATAAAATAAAATAAAAACTTCCTGCAGAATAAACAATATCTTTGAGTCAGATTTCCCAGGGATTTACACAAAATTTGATGACGTAGCTTTGTTTGGAGAAGATTTCTAGTGATGAGCCAAAAAACTTCAAACTGCACTGGCTTCTGTGCAATAGAAAATCTTATTTTTTGCTTTCTTTCTATTTAACAGTTTTTCAAAATGATTGCTTCTGATCCTAATTGTCTAATTGTCTTACTACACCAAATTAGAACCTTACTTCTAGAGTTCTTTCTCCAGTCCAAAATTCTCTCCTTTATTTTTTCCTGGTTTTTTAGAACTAGTCTTGGATTCAAATCCTGTCTTCTTTAGTTATGTGCTGGGTGCCGTGTGTTATTTGAGCCAGTTATTTACTTCTCTGAAACTTACTTTCTGCTAAAATAGCCACAAACAGTACAAAAACTCTTTGGATGGTTATTTTGAGAATCAGATAATAAATATGATATTACTGACAATAATTGTTAAATCAATGTTAGTTTCTTTCTCACCAAAAATTTGCCTCGTTTGCTTAAAACAATGTTTCTTGTTACAAAAGTATTATGAGATAATTGTCAGAAATCTACAAAATAAAAATAAGTAAAATGAATAAAATTTAAATTATTCATATTCCTAATAACCAAAGATAATCAGGTTAACAGATTGGATATATCTTTCCAATCTTTTCTTCTACAGGTACATATAGTAGTTACTTTCTTATTATCACTATCTTAAGTCATTATTAAAGTATAACATACATACAAAAAGTGAATAAAGCAATGACTTTTCACAGTGAACACACCCAATATCACTAGTTTTTGATGTGCTTTTGGACTTAATGCGTGGGGACCATGACGGTGTAGTACAGGGTTGGAGCCAGGCTCTGAAGCCATACTGCCTGAGGTTGATTACTGCCCAGCAATTTCCTAGTGATGTGACCTAGGATACATGATTTAACTGTTCTAGGTCTCTTTTACCTCATCTGTTGAATAATCATCGTTTCACCCATTATGAAGATTAAATGAGTTAATGTAAATAATTTCCTTAAAATAATGTGAGACATATAGCACACATCCAATAAGGAGAGTAATTATTAATATTGTGCAATATCTGGAGAACTTTTTCTCTCACAATAATTAAACTTTCCCTCATGTGCATGAGAGTCATTTTTTTCTTTAGGAATTTGGTTAGCTCCCTAAATATCTTCTCTGCTTTCCTCATCTGCAATTAGCTAAATGGAAAGCAATCATGATCTCACGATAAGCCTCGTGTTTAGATTTGAGATCAGACGCCCTCACCCGGTACCAAGACTGCAAAGCAGCCCCAAATACACCCTAACCCATCTTTCCAAGCATAAATCCTTTTGCTCCCTTCTATAAGCACTCCTAAATCAAGCTGCTCACTTACCTTTAAAGACATCTTGTTCTTTTCCATCTCCGGCTTTTGGGACTTGCATCTCCCTGCTTCCTGGAAATGCCGTTTTCTATCATGCTTTCCAAACTCCCCACATCCCTTTAGGTAGAGATTCCTCTCGCCTCTGAATTTAGTATTGCCCCCAGTTGGCAATCACCATGCACTGCTATATTAATATCGTAGCAGTTCACACGTGTATTTGGCACTTACAAAACACCTTCACATACAGTGTCTCTTTTGATCTGCCCAACAATCTGACGGGATAAATAAAGCTGTGATTATTATCCTCATTTAGCATCAAGGAAATGGACTCTTTGTCATGAAAACACATCCAGTCCCTGCCTAGAATGAAAGTTCCTCCAGAATGAAGACATTATGTTTCTCTTCGTTTTCTTGACCACAAGACATATTTACTCAGGAATTGATGATCTACTACTCAAGTAATTGTTATCAATACAAATAGCAAATTTTTCGTGCCTCCTATGTATCTCTGGGCTAAACAGAGATGGTTATCATTTATTTAACAAGATGTTAAATGTCTACTATGTGCCAAGCACTGCATTCCATCTGTGTGTGCTAGGGGCTTGTTTGTGTGCCTGTCTTCAGGTTATGTGAAAGAGTACTGGATTACATGCTAAAAGAACCAAATTCAACTACTGCCTCTCTGACATACATGCAGACTTCCCTTGTTCATTTCTGGACCTCAATTTCCTCATCTACAATATGAAGATAATAATCTCTGATCTGACTACATTGCAAGATTATTATGAAGATTAAATAAGGTATGCAAGTGCTTTATACACTTTATAAAATATAATAGTATCAATGTTATGCATTTGTTGTGACATGGTTCTTCCTCTGTGGCCCAAAAATCCAGTTGAGATGACAAGACATGTACATAAGAAGACAAGTTACAACATAAAATGGCCTGTGCAAATGTTTAATAACTTTGAGTGGTGGAAGGTGTAAATATACAACTTAGAAAATGATAAGGTAACACTGTGCCTTTAAATTTGGAAGATTAAAACATTTTTCCAAATCTTAGTTTGTCCTCCATTTTATTAATGTTTAAATCATGAAAATATTAATTCTTCTTGTGGGAATTAACTGTCAACCAGAAATAAGATTATCTATTTGGATTTTTTAAATGTTTCTAATACCCTGTGTTACTGTGGCAGTACTTCACCCAGGCTCACTTCATTCTTCTACACCTATTCCAATGGAATTGCAAGAGTTATTGCCTCCCTGGACTTCCGAGGTGGAAAGAATAGGAGAAAATGTAAGGAAGCTGCTCTTTGATCTCCGTGTACATCAATTACAGGTAATAAATCCCCCAGCAGTTGAAGCTAAGACAGAATCTCAAAAGCACATGGACTTTTCCTATTAGAAAATATAAACCAAATAGTGACTATTTGTTGTTTAGATTTATTTTGTGAGTAATGTAACTGAAAAAACAACCCAGCATTGAAGGATGTATCATTTTTAATCTCAGCACTTTTAGCTACTGCCAACACCAGATAGAGTATCTTATTGCAATAATTCAAGGATTTCTCTATTAGTTTCTCTAAGCCCTTAAAGCAAATGAAGCTCTTATGATATAAAACACCTTCTTTCTCTATTTTTTTTTTTCTCAGCTCTCAAGCCTAAATGCATTTCAGGGCAGAATTTTAAATGAACTAGATAAATGAAATTCTATCTAACGGTATTAATTTTTGACACTCTTTATGATTCTTTTAAAAAGAACATAGAAACGAATTGCAGCTCAGGATGCTGTACAGTCATGATGAATAGCATGCTACGAATAATATTTTTTTCAAACTTTTGAAAGAACAATTTAGATTTTTAATCTCTTAGGTGGGTTTACAAACACCCTATGTCGATAACCAACCAAGGAGCTGTGAATGAGGTTTCTTAAACAAAGAAAAGCGTTCGTCTATTAAAGGAAGCATTTTCATACTTTTTCTCCCTATTGTTTAACCTTTTGTTCCCATCACAAATATCTACACGTAGTTTTATCTCTGACCTTGAGGGACTATGTAGTTTTATCGAGGCTTCCTTTTAGATCATAGATGACCTTCAGCTGGTATCATTGAGCTCTGACCTGCCTCAGTGATCTGCTCACACAAAATACATATGCTGAGCAGTGCTGGTGTGTGCAGTAGGGGTAAGTGAATTATTTACAAAAATTTGAGTTGACACCTTTTATCAAATGTGGAAAGATGAAGACAAAACAGCTGCTATTGCTGTCGTAAGCAATCTGCTGGTGATTGAATAAAAGTGTCAAGAAAATGGCTGCTTGATGGCCTTTTGTTCTCCCTCATCCAGCTTGATGTTAGTTTGAGCTGTCAGTTAGGAATCACGGCAGTGTGATTTATCAATAGACTGAGTGACCTTCTATTTTAGCTTGTGATAGAACTAGAAGACAGCACCCTCTACTGCGAATACACAGCACTTCCTCTTAGTGTGCCATTAGTCCGAGTGATTGGTTTGCATTTGCTAGAAGCAACTTATCCTTACGATAATTATGGCTTTTAAGTTTTTGTCCTGTTTCAATTGCCTCCACACATTTATTAAAAATTAGTAAAATCCAAAAAAACTTCAAGCATATTTCTATACCTTCCAGCAAACTAATTTAGAAAATCAGTATTTGAGATAAAATGCTTCCTCCTTACTAATTAAACTGCAGAATAAGGAAACATTATCTTTGATAGCAAACTGAATCTTTAAACAGTGTTTGGATTATATTGATATTAATAACCCATTTGCATTAACTCAAATTGTTTTATAGTCTCTATATAAAGAAGGATTTAGACTTATTTTTCTGCCATAATATTGTGGACTCCTCAGGGAAAGATATTATTACCAATCAGAGCTTTGTGGATCCTTGAGTGATATGAAATCATAGTGGACCAAAACCTTACAAATGGTCATTTCTTCTGCCATCATGTAGAGTACCATTATGCATTTTTAAAGTAGGCTTTTTTGTTTAATAGATATTTATTTGATCCCAACCTCAAGTAAGGTGAAAGTAAATTATGAGAAAGAGAATATTATAGCAGCTATTGAAAAGGAAGTATTGAACATATTTAAATGAATTAAAATAGCCTTGTCTGATTTCCAATAGCACATAATCTTTTAACGTTCAGATCTAATTTGCTACAGTGTGTAGCAAATTTTAGTTCTTTTAAAAACTGTTTATATATTTATATATATGCTATTTCAAATGCAGTTTTTTAGCATTTCATAGTAACTTTTTATTTTAACTTCTCATCTTATATTTTTAAATTAAATGTGAAAATCGCTGTTAGTATTATTTTGTTGGCTGTATAACACACTTAACTACTTAAAGATACAATATGGGACCATGTCTTTCTCCAGTCTGTCTGAGATGTACTTTACATTGCACTACAGATTAAAGCACACCAGGTTAGGAGTATATAAAAATACATACTTAACTAGTTCGCAAAATTTTCACTTTGTATTCAATGCCTTTCCTTCCCCTGATTCAATTCAGACCATTAGGTATTTACCTCATTCTCACTTAAATCCACAGAAGCACCACAAACAGATCCAAACTTAGGGTTCAGACCTCAATTCCTTGCCTGAGCTTTGACTTTTTCTTTTCCACCCTGATATACATTCACACTGTGACTTGTTCATAGAAGCTCTGCAGCAAAGTTGAATAATATGTAAATTTTATGTTGTAATGAATTAGGTCCTAAGATCTTTAAAGGTCAGACACCTGGTATAATACATCACATTCTTTAATATCAACTACAAAATAACTGTAATAAATTTTTCCAACACCACATCCTCACACACTGTTACCCACAAGGAAGCACCAAAGGAAATGTGTCATTTGTCAAAACATGCAGAAAAACTGGCATGTGTACAAGTCACTTTAAAAGTAATGCTCAGGTTAGAAATAGCTTTCCAAATGACTGTTTTGTGGTTAAACAAAGAAAAACACATTAATACTTAACTAAAATTATCTCCTGATATGCAAAAAGAAAAATAAATAACAATCTGAGATATATGATAAAATGGTTTTAATTACTTACAGAATAACGTATAATTCACAGGCAAAGAGCCTTATTTGATTATCCTTAAGGAAAAATTGAACAGGCATGGAAATTTAAGCATGGATGGGTGAGTGAGCTATTATGAAAATGATATAGCTATCTGAGTTATAGAAATTTGATAGCTGCTATTAAAATAAAAATATTTATTTCTTTTATAATGCCATTTGCAAGCTTTAATTACAAGTCTCTATTATAAGAACACATCTACTATCAAGAGAAGGAAAAAGATTTACCTGCAAATAAAGCAGACTTTGGGGATTAAAAACAATACAAACTTATGCCACTTCATGTACTCATTCTCATCCACACCGTGTCTGTATTCTCCAGTAGTGTATTTTGTTAACAAGATACAAGTGAAATGGGTGTGTATGCAGAAATGTCCCACTAGGCTTTCTAGAGTGGATCCAGAGAGGTCTCTGATATGTTATTTTTAATGTTATTGAAGGTATGTCCTTAAAATACACATTGTAAGTGGTTATTTTACATATACCTTCTGGTTTGGCAATAAGTTTTTAGATAGGGATTAAAACTGTATTTGAGAAACCACTGAATATATTTATCAATTTAAATAATATGTGTGCTTTAAACTTAAATACGCTTAGGGAAAGACCGTGACCACTTTAACAACCAGTTTCATTTTTTCCATTATATTCGATAATGGTTTTGTAAGCATGTACACATGGTATCAGTCAATAGTCACAAAATGAAGTGGAAATGTTGTCAAGATCATTAACAGGCACCCCATAAGTGAAAAAAAAAATTGAAACCAGCATAGTTTTAGTATTTGAAAGTTCTGGAAAATTGCCAAAATCCCACCCTTTTTAGTGCATATACATAAAGTTAGCCAAAATATTCATAACCTTTATTGCCAAATCGAAAATGGACTTTCTGAGCTGGGGCAAATGTGTTGGCATGAACTCCCCCAACAAACAGCTGAACACCTGTTTTCTTGCTCCAAACAAACCCAGTGTAAAGCTCATTAGACAAACTGAAGGAAGTAAAGAGATCAAGAGTGAAGCTTTCCGTGTTTTAATTAATTTGTTCAAAATGGGCAAAGAACAAAGGAGCAATTTAAGGAAAAGAAACGTATAGTAATCACAGGAAGGCAATTTAAAGTACATTGACCCCCCAAAAATGTTTTAGACCATAACACATAATGCTCATGAAGCTGTAATAAGAGGGATGTGCTCATACTCCACTGGTAGAAGTGTACATTTCTTTGCCTTTCTGGAAAATGATTTAGTAGTAGGTATCTGCTAGGCAATTTGTCAGTAAGGCCCATTCATTCTTTCATTCAACAAAGGATTATTGAGTGCTTGATTTGTGCCTGACAGTGAAGAAAACAGGCAAAAACTCCTGCCCTCGTGGAGCTGATATTCTGATGAGGAGACGCAGACAATTAACAGGCAAATAATTAAATAGCCAGCATGCCAGATGTTGGCAAGAGGTATAGAGAAATTATTTGTATTTGCAGGGGAGGTGGCATAGGTGTCTGGCTACTTCAAATAGAATTATTAAGGGTAGAGTCAACTGAAAAGGTGTAATCTGAGCAAAGACTAGAAAGAAGTGAAGGTTATTGAGGGGAGGAGCCCCAGCTATGGTTGATCTCAGAACCCTACCTAGACCATACTCTACGCGATCAGCTGGACTTACTGCTAGTCGGTATTGTCAGGGGGACTCCCTGCCAGCATGCTTTCTGCTCTGATGACCATATGGCAGATCTGCTACCTTAAATGTCCCTCTACTAGGGAACCCAATCCCACCTCAGTGGGGCAGGCATCCTGCCCCTAGGATGTCCAACCCTTGATGAGCAATCCCCAGTGCTGACAGGTAGCCAGGCCACAGCGCTGGGGCAGACAGCAGGACATGGCTAGCCATTTGTAAGCCTCTGGGCAGAGGGAGCCCTGCCCACAATGACATCCCCATGAGACTGCAACCTGTCCTCCCTCTTCCTATCATGGCTCCAAGTGCTCTCAGAGAAAACTCACATTAGTGCTCTTCATCTATCCTAGGGAATTAAGCAGGAATCAAAACCAAATATGTTTGAAGTTATTAATCAGTTATTTATACTGTAATGGAAATATTCAGTGAAAAGTCAGGATTGCAATTTGTATTTATGATTTTTACATATATGGATGTGCATGGAAAAAAGATACAAAAGAATGACACTAATGTATGAGCAACAGTTATGAAGCAAGGGTCAGCAAACTATGGCCCACGGCACCAAATCTGACCCAATGTCTGTTTTTGTGCATAAAGTTTTATTGAAAGACAGCCCATTCATGTAATTGCTTTCACACAACCACAGAGTTGAATCGTTGCAGCAAGGACCATATGGCCTACCAAGCCTAAAATACTATCTGGCCTCAAAAAAGCTTGCAGGTCCCTGGTCTGTAGATTTGGATTACAGATATTTTAATTTCCTCCCTGTGTCTCTGTCTTTTCTGTCTTCTCTGCAGATAAAAATATATGATAGTTATAGTCAGAAACAAAAGGTATATAAATAATTTTGTTCATTTCCATTGTTCTGGGAATATGCTATTAAAGAATGAATGGTTACTATCAAATCCAGTTTGGTCATCAGCCATAGTTAAATAGCTTACAATGGGAGCTATAAAATTACCATTTATGTCACAAACATTTGTTGTTAGCGTTACTACCTTTCAGGCACTGCTCTAAGTGCCTTACAACTGTAAACTCATCCAATCCTCATAACAATTCTATGAGATAGAAACTATTATTATCCTCGCTCACAGATGAGGAAACTGAAAAACAGGGGAGTTCAATAATTCAACCCTGCACACAGAACACACACTCATTCATTAGAGCCAGTGTTCAAATCCAAGCCATCTGGAGCCAAGTCTACACTACTTCTTATTACTGTTTAATTCTTGCATCGCTTTCTTGCAAGGAAGATGTTCTTTGTTTAGGGTAAAAATTAGTTTTCTCAAGTTAATAGTTAAAGTTCAAAAACTTTTGCAGAGGCTGAAAGGGGGAAGAGGTGGGTGGGACAGAAAACAGAAGGAAGAATGTAGGGGATTAAATTTTCGTAGTTCAGACTTTTTTTTTTTTGAGATGGAGTTTTGCTCTTGTTGCCCAGGCTGGAGTGCAATGGCGCAATCTCGGCTCACTGCAACCTCCGCCTCCCGGGTTCAAGAGATTCTCCTGCCTCAGTCTCCCAAGTAGCTGGGATTACAGGCATGCACCACCACTCTGGGCTAATTTTGTATTTTAGTAGAGACGGGGTTTCTCCATGTTGGTCAGGCTGGTCTCGAAATCCTGACCTCAGCTGATCCACCTGCCTCGGCCTCCCAAAGTGCTGGGATTACAGGCGTGAGCCACCACGCCTGGCCAGTTCAGACTATTTTTAAAAGATAGGTCACGAAAAGGTGTCTGCTATATTAGTAAGGGTTCTCTAAAGAAAAAGAACCAATAGGATATGTGCGGAGAGACAGAGAAAGAGAGAGATACAGAGAGAGAGAGAAAAAATGAAGGAATTGACTCATACGATTATGGAGACTGTCAGGTCTAAATTCTACAGGGTAGGCCAGCAGACTGGAAATCCAGGGAAAAGCTGATGCAGCTTGAATCTAAAGGCAATCTGGAGGCAGAATTGCTTCTTTCTCCAGTGACCTCAGGCTTTCTTTCTTCGGGCCTTCAACTGATTGGACAAGGCCCACCACATGATGCAGGGTAGTCTGCTTTAGTGAAGTCTATTGATTTATGTGTTAATTTCATGTAAAAAAAAAAATACCTTCACAGTAACACCTAGACTGATGTTTGACCAAATATCTGCCTGCCATGACCTTGCTAAGTTTATACAAAAGTAACCATCACACCTGGGTAAACAAACCAGAAGAAGGGAAAGAAAAGAAAGAAGGCAAAAGCAGACAGCTGCAATGCAATGTGGGATTCAGGAAAGAAACACATTCTCCTCTTCCCTCAAGGAGGCTGCAGTCTATTAGGAGGAACAGACAAGCTGGCAGAAAAGGTATAGCTGCAGGTGGGGTCATGCGGTGACTCTAAACTGGGATGTGGACACATCTGAGTATAGGTAGTCAGTGGGTGGACAGGCAGCCTGGGGAATTGGCTTGAGGGTTTAGCTTAGAGGTGAGGGGAGATGGGGGAGAGGTGAGTGGGGGAGAAATTGGGAAGAGCAACAAGGAGGCCATAATCTAATCCCTGATCTGGTGCTGCAGGCAAAAGCAGAAAGCCCCGTCTCCAGAAGGCATTCCATGACCCTCCACAGCACCAGCCATGCCACTTTGGTGAACAGAGGTCCATGTCATGCAAAAGGGGAACCTGGGGGGGTCTTGCTTCAGCTCCCATGGTGAAGGTTCCAAAGACCTAGACCACTTTTAGGTCTTAAGGGCTTACAGCTTAGGTAGGTTTAGGAAACAATATTCACTGCATTCTCACAGTAGTACCAGTGCGGCCTCAAATTTGAGTGTCAAATAGGGATTTGAGCAACAGACGTGCCTGAGATCAGATGGGAGGTTACTGAACATGAGCATATGTCAGACTTACCTGGAAAATCTCCACAACTGGTGAGGCTTTATGGAGGTTATTAGGGATTTGGGGTTGGTTTAATGCTCCTGTCACCCCATTAGTATACATAGGCTTAGAAAACTTTGGTGATAGAGCACTCTATGATATCTGTTTTTGTTTTGTCTTATTTTGTTTTGTCGTGGGGGTTTTGTTTGTTTGGTTGGTTTCGGTTTTCTTGAGTCACCCAGGCTAGAGTGCAGTGGCGTAATCATGGCTCACTGCAGCCTCGACCTCTTGGGCTCAAGTAATCTTCCCACTTCAGCCTCCTGAGTAGCCAGGACTACAGATGTGTGCCACCACTCTCGGCTAATTATTTTATTTTTTGTAGAGACAGGGTCTTGCTGTGTTGCCCAGGCTGGTCTCAAACTCTTGGCCATAAGTAGTCCTCCAATCTCAGCTTCCCAAAGCCTTGCAATTACAGGCATGAGCTACCACACTTGACCTGTGATGCCTGTTTTGATGGACTCATGCACAGTGTGGAGCAGAGGCAAGGTGCCCTGAGAGGCCTTTGGAGTTTGGACAACTGTGTGTAATTCTGGGGAAACTGAGCATGGAACATGCAGGGGAGTGAAGGTTGAGTAACAATCTTGCTTTTCTGGGTTTGTAGACCTTTTCAGATTGAGTTTTTGTATTAGTCCATTTTCATGCTGCTGATAAAAACATACCTGAGACTGGACAGTTTACAAAAGAAAGAGGTTTATTGGACTTACATTTCTATGTGGCTGGGGAAGCCTCACAATCATGGCAGAAGGCAAGGAGAAGCAAGTCACGTCTTATGTGGATGACAGCAGGCAAAGAGAGAGAGCTTGTGCAGGGGAATTCCTCTTTTTAAAACCAACAGATCTCGTGAGACTTATTCACTATCACGAGTATGGCATGGGACTTATTCACTATTACAAGTACTGCATGGGAAAGACTTGCTGCCATAATTCAATTACCTCCCACCAGGCCCCTCCCACAACACATAGGAATTCAAGATGAGATCTAGGTGAGGGACACAGCCAAACCATATCCGTCTTTTTCAGATTGAATCAATGAACTACAATGATTCTTCCTTCCCTCTCCTTCCACCCACTACTCTCCCTATCCCTTCACTGCAAATTTGTACTCCTTAATTTCATCCTCTTCCCAAAGAAAATTTCTGTATTCATCTGCAGACCAGTAATTACCAAATGTGTTTGATTGGAAACAAAAGTAGAATGTAAGCACCATGTTGGTCAGGCTGGTCTCGAACTCCTGACCTCAAGTGATCTGCCCACCTTGGCCTCCCAAAGTGCTGGGATTAAAGGCGTGGGCATCAGGGCAGGGATTTTGTTTTCTGCTGCTCGCTATTTTACCCCTGGTTCTTGACAGAGGTAGGCAGACAAGATATATTGCGAAGACAAAAGAAAATAAAAGTGAGCTCAGTCTCCTTTTATGTTGGATATCAGTAACTACTTATCACACATAGGGAAGCCCAGAAGATGTAAAATTGCTTAACAGAGTGCCTGGCACATGGTAAGGTATCACCAAATGCCAGCTGTTTTTACTTATATAAAGAAAAATAAAATCCGGAAAACAAAATATTAAGTTGCTAGGAATATTAGGGGCCAGATTATGAGGGGTCTCTGTATTAAGATGTTTAAATTTTACCAAAGGCAAGGTGTAACTTTCAGAGAACTTTAAGCAAAGGAACACATGGTATGAGTTACATTTTAAGGCGACTTTTCTTGTAGCAATATGAAGACCAAACCCAAGTGGAATTTTGCAAAGTCAGAACAATAGAAGACAGCAGATTGGAGAGGTATTTGGGAGGTAAAATCAGCAGGCGTTGTTAAGCAATTCAAGGAAAAGAAGAAAAAACGCTCAGTGAGAGAAAATGCAGCATGAGTACTTCAGGCTTAAAAGATAATTTCCGGGAGGCTGAGGCAGGACAATCGCTTGAATCCAGGAGGTGGAGGTTGCAGTGAATCGAGATTGCACCACTGCACTCCAGCCTGGACGACAGAGTGAGACTCCATCTCCAGAACAAAAAGAGAAAGAGAATTTCCTACAAATATATAAATGATTTACCAAGAAAGCTCATGCAATCTTCTTTCCTGAAGTTCTTTAAAAATGAGATGAAGCCATCTTTCTTTGGTACCTGAAGGCTTGAGCTTGATCCAAAGTTGATCTACTCTTTTGGTGCTATGATTTCAACAAAAAAATCAAAAAGTAGATACAACAGTGTATAGAAATAATGTGTAGTATTTGTAAGGTTTTAATGATATACACATTTTGTCTTTACATCTCCATATATTGTTTTTATTTTCTTACAGAACTTTTCCCATTCACCTTTAAATATGCTATCATTCTCTGCCTATGATTTCTTTCCAATCATGTTCTCATTATATCTCACCACTTTACGACAATGACATTGCTACACAGTGACTTCATTACTGTAAAGAAACAATATGAGTTTACAGCTGAAAAAATATATAATTAAAAGCATAAATTACGCCTGCTGTCAAGACAACAGACATTAACACTGAAACTTAGAACATAATGCAGAAATAGGTTAGGTTCATGCTACCTGAAATCATTGTGAACCTTGAATGTTTTGTCTACAAATAACTCACTCAAAAGTTATTTCATCTTTTTAAACAATGAAACTGGGTGAATCACCCTATATTGCCTCTTTTTCAGGTCTTTTCTCCTCCTAATACATGCCACACTGATATTAAAAGATGTTATGAGAATTATTGAAGGCCACTGAAAGAGATTTTAGTATAAACTAGATTGCATAAAAAACCAAAGCAATTATAAATATATACACTAATAGAAATCTTTAACCTTGTAAAAAGGCCAAGAAAACTTATCCAACATCTAAGAAATATAATGTTTTAACTGCCATCTGCTAGGTAAAATTACAACCATATCAACTTTTTAATTGGGTACAATTTTAGTCCTGGGAATCTCTAACAGACATGTTTTTGCCTGGAATCATGGGCCTCAGAACTGGAGATCCAGGAGAGAGTTGTGTACAAACAGAGGGTGCTTGGCCATTTCACTGGGGATATTGGAGTGGAAATCTATAATTAATTCAAGGGGATAAAATAGATGAGCTCAAAGATTACCTACCACTAGAGGTTTCCAAATCTATAGAAAATACACACACATACACACCCTGAAAACATCGATACTCCAAAATAACCTTCCTTCCCAAAACTTCAATGTTTTCTTGTGTGTGTATGTGTGTGCTTGTGTCTATATCTACATATCTACATTTAGGTAGATACATGTATGGACATATATATCTATATGACTTCTAGATTCTTGAGTACTTTAATTATACATCTATATGTATAAATAGATATATAGATATATAAAATAAAATTATGCACACTGACTCATCAATGTTTCTGAGCTTTTATCTACATACAATCCTATAGAAAAATAAAATTATACAAAGAAAATGTATCTAAGAGCATGCATTCCTAAATATATTAGCAAGACCAAGTCTTCTCTGCTCTCTGAGAACTGCAATAGGACAATCACTCACGTGTGGTTCCAATATAAGAAAACACTAGGTTATATATGATATATTTTCGGAAACATTTCCCATTGTTTTCTTTTTATTTGTATATAGTAATCTACTACATATTTCCTAATTATTGACAATTTTTGCAGACAGAAAACTAAGAGGATCATGCCTATCAGATACAAAGAAATATTTTCCTAACGTCAAATAGCAGACTATTATTCCTATATTTCATTACTTCACCGCTAAAGGATCTGCATATGTGATAAACAAGCAGACTCTTTGAAGAGTGATTTGTCATGTTTACCAAAACGTGAGGTCTAATTTCTGTTAAAATATTTTTCAATATTTTTAATGAATTTTAATAAAGGTTTATCAGGCGCTTGTTATGGTGCAGAACTTTTATTAAATTCTGTGATCCATAAAACGTTTTTTTGAATGACACATAGTTTAGTTTTTCATTTAGAGGCTATAAAAGTGTTCACAAAAGTTATGTTGAAAAAAAGTGATTGAAAGTGCTAAAACACTGTACAGAATATAAAATCCTTTCATAGACTATTTATGACACATGAAACATGAGTCTTAAAGGTTTAATGTTACTGACTTTTATACAAGGCTTTTTAATTCTTGATTCCAGTTATGGTTCTGCAAATGAACTGTGACATTAAAAGGAATCAGGCTGGAACTGCCTGGGCTCACTTTCTAGATGAGGGGCCATGAGGGGTTTGCTCTAGGACCCACCGCCCACAACTGATTAACACCCACTTGCTTTTGTGGAACAGAGGAGTGAGCCTGCTTAGCAGATTCCCTCCTACCTAAATTCAGTATTAATGTTGGGGAGGGCACGTAGATTACTATTAGCAAATACGAAGTGTGAAGGATGACCATGCCTTGATCCTTGTTTCTTTAATTCTGTACACTATTTACTGCTATCATTGTAATGTTGTCTTGATGAAATACAGAACCAATATTGCTGTCTGTCCCATTAGAATAATGAATAGAAATTCAGTTTGGCTCTACCTTTGGGAGTTTCAAGTCAAGGTACTGACTGGTCCAGTACAGAAGACAAATTTACCATGTTCTGTTCATTTAAAGCATTGTATTTAACCAAATGAAGTTGCCATTTTCTAGTTATAACAATTAAAACCTTCAATTTCTTATGACTCACCTTAGTTTTCCAAGACTGATTGAAAAATTACTGTTTCAAAAGCCACAGTGGTGGTTTGTGTTAAGAGAAGAATAGAACAATATGTGATGAATCAAATCACTATAAGAAGTTGATTTTGATCATTTAGATTAGACTTCAGAATAATATGCTTGTCTCAAATTATCTGGAGTAGGACTCAGCATAACCCATCATTTTGTACATATAGACACCATCCTTGTTGGTTAATTTCCTAAAGGAATCACAGAAACCCCCAGGTTCTATCTGTTGATATTGTACTGTAAAGATCACTTAGGCAAGCGCTTGAATATATAGAAAAGAATGAAAAAAGTACGGTGTTGAATAAGTCCATACCATAGAAACTCTAGACAGCAATAGTAGTTCCACAGTTCACCAAAACAAGATTGCAATGATAGAAGTAAACAGTGTGGAACACGAAAGAAACAAGGATCAAGTCATGGTAATCCTTCACACTTCGTATTTGCTAATAGTAATCTATGTGCCCTCCCCAACATCGATCATCAATGGTCTACACTAAAAGACTGAAATAAAATATCTGTTCCATATCTGTTATTCATAATTCATCTGTTTGTTTTGATTTTGAAATCCCTTTATTTCAGAATTATTTTAATATGAAAAGGACTAGACATTGGATTTCTCAAAATGAGTCATAACTTAATATCCTGAATCTAACCAAAAGAATGATCAAATATAATAAAAATGTCTACTTCTTTGTAATCTGTGATGTTTCTAATATGAAGCATGTGATTCTAATTTAGCAAAATTTATAAAATAATTTCTTTCTTTCTACATTTTAGCAATAGATATTTAAAACCAAAGGCTCACAAATTTTACAATACTTTTAGTGTACTTCAAAAATTATTGAAAGACATATTTTTGATACATTACTATATAGTGCATTAAAGACCTATTTTTTCATTAACTTACATGATTTTATGTATTATCCATTTGTAGCCTAGTTTATTATATGTACTGTGTCTGTAAGGTATTAAAACTGCATTTCAGCTAGAATATTCTGCATTAAGACTATACATTAAGACAGATTTGCTGTTCTCTCATGTATTCTAAATTAATAAACATTTATTTACTAAATTGCCAAATGATTTCTATACTGTATGATCTTTGAATATTCCTTTCTGTCTATTGCCCTAGAGATGCACAATACAAAATTCAAAATACTTAGTCCACTAAAGCCAAGAGCTAACAAGCAAAAATCCTTCCTGACACTCAAGAAACCATGAGAAAGCTGTCCAGAGGGAGAGAAGCTTCTGAGGTATGTGGATAGAACTTTAAGCAAGCCAAAGGGGGCAGGGAGGAGACATTACAAGTTTCAGACATATTAAAGACATTTTTAGAGCCATCAAACATTGCTAATTTAGAAATGAAAAAGAATAAGCTAAATAAATTAAAAAGCTAACTTTTTGAAAAACAATTTCCAAACAGATGATATTTTCTGAAAATCATATCTTAATCATTCAGTAGCTATTATATATATTTCTTCTTTTAGGATATTTTTATACGGCTACTGCTTGCTGCCACTGGATTTTAAAATTATGAGTAGGGTGGCTCCAGGAGACCTGTGTTACTTTCAATTGGAGGCAGCAGGAGCAGATATGTGATCCTATGTGGCCATTCCCCATCAGCAGTTGTTTAGAAGCCACAGTTGATATGGCAGAGCCAACCAATGGAAGAACTCTGGTTCCTTGGGGAAGAGCTGCTCAGAAGAGTAACCTGACCTGCTTTGCAATTTGCATGAGGAAGAAATAAACCCTGTTATATTAAATCACTAGTAGTTCAGGATTTGTTTCTGCTACAAAGCCTACTTTATCTTGACAATACTCTCTTACAAGCTAGATAACACCATCTTCAATTTCTCCCTCTTATTCACTCACTACATCACATAAGTCCACACATGTATTTAGCTTCTCTAACTACTGAGCTAAGTTCAACTATTGCTATTATAAACCTGGATAACATAGCAAGATCCCATTGCTACAAATAATTAAAAATTAGCCAGGCATGGAGGTGCATGCCTGTAGTCTTAGCTACTTGGGAGGCTGAGGTGGGAGGATCACCTGAGCTAAGAAGTTTAAGGCTGCAGTGAGCTATGATCTTGCCACTGACCTCCAAGAGAAAGACCCTGTCTCAAAAAATATGCTTTATTTTTAATTTTTAAGAAATTCTCTTTATTTCTAAGTTGCTATTATAATACTAAGAGCTGTTATAATAGCCTCCTAATTGGTTTCTCTGCTTGCAGACATCTCTTGCCCTCCATTACCCTCCATATCAATCCCTTTAAGTGTCACCTAGGTTATCCTTCTAAAGTTCAAAACTAATTGAGCCATTCGCCTGCTTAAAAACATTCCAGAGTTTACATTTCTACCTCATTTCCTACAATATTGCCTTTTGTGCTCATCATGGAAAACTCCTCATCTTCTATGAACACCCCAAACTTTTCACACTTCTTTGCTTAGTGTCTACTCCCTCTAACCTGATGGCCCACCTCGCTCTCCCTTTCTCAGCTTGGCAGCCTCCCGTGATAAAGCACTTGCTGGCACAAATCGGTGGAATGAATCACACCTTCTGTGTGTGCTCTGCAAATCACTCTGCTATAACAATAGTAATAACTAATATTTATTGAAGACTTACTTTTTATCAGGCACTTAAACATTTTCTACATAGATTGTTCCATTTAATTCTCACAAAAAGTCTATGAGGTGGCTATTACTATTATGCCCATTTTACAAATGAGGAAACTAAGGATTAGGTTGAGTAGCCAACCCATGTTTTTACACAGCTAGTAGGTGATAGAACCAGCATAAGAACTTATCTCAGTTGGACGCATGAATATCAGATTTATGCACGTAACCACTGTGCTTCTTGGTCCCCATTCAAGACCTAAATGTCTTGGCCCAGTACACCACCTCTGATCTCTTTTCCTACCTTTCCTCCTGTATACCCAGCAACTTAGCTGTATTAGGCAGACACGTGCTTAGCATGTTATTTCCTCATTCCCTTTTCTCAATTCCCCATGTTGAATGAATGCCTCCCTCACTGCTTCCTACACACATCTATTGTAATATGGACTACCCTGTGCCCTAACCATTGGTGCAATTTTCTCTTTTGCTCTCAAACCAAAGAGCTACTTGAGGACTGACATTATGCTTAGTCTCTATCCCCAGCACCTGCCTGTCTGGCTTGCAGCAAGCTCTCAATAAGTGTGTCTGAGTGAGTGAATGAGTGAATGAATGAATGATGTAGATTTTAATATTCACATTTTATAATTATTAAAAACTTGGCCTTATAAGTTGTTAACTTTTTATTTTTGAATAAAGGACTTTTTATGTCCCTTTTAAACAACTTCCTGATGAAAGATTCCATCTGTGAGTTATATTACAATTCCATTCAATATTGTATTTCTTAATTCATTATTTATTTCACTCATATATGAATGAGCAGATATATATTACAGAAAATTAAAGCCCTATAGTGAGAATTAAACTGAAATTTTCTCCTAAACTTTTTATTAGAAAACTTAAATTTCAAAACTTAATCTTAAAATGTAACATTTTCAATTTTATCATTTCTCTTGTGGTTTCCCGAAGGATCTAATAGTCACCTGAGAAAACAATAATAATCGTGGTTTAAAAGTATTGAGCTTATTATATGTGACAATCTCCATTTTCATGTTTTACATTAAGTAGTTCATATATTCCCCATAGCAACTCTACAAGATCGATATTATTATTATCTCCATTTTACAGATGAAGAAACTGAGAAACTTTGAGATTAAGTAACTAATTTAATGTCACACAGCTAGTGAAAACAGAGTGTGAAGGCTATTTTCAAACTCAAAGTCATCTTATATGAGTATTTCAGAGGAAGATGAAGTTTTTCATGTTAATACCTATACTTCCAAACTAGTAAGAATGATAAAAGGTAAGTAGCCCCTATTTAAGCTCTGAGAAAACTATAGGGGAGATAGATAAAAGATTCTCACATATTGCATTTGATCCTGATTGCATATCCTATGATGTCTTGGTGTAGCATATACTCCATGAATTCCCCTCTCCTACAGTACACATGAGAAGATAGATTTGTAAAGAGATTTCTTTCTTGTTCTGGCCTCAATATTCACATTGCTGAAGATTTGACTAGCTGGCTGAGTTGACAGAGCTCATATATAAAGGTTCAGGAGGACTAAAACCTTACAATTAATTTTATTATTTTGTGGATCACTTAAAATTATGGTGACTTGCTGATCGTGCATTGTACACAAATACTGCCTCTGATCCTGTCTTTGAAGATCTTATGATCTAGCATGAAAAATAAATAACTGGAATGCAAGACACTAAAAGGTATATGGTACAAGTAGAATTTGAGTTAGCACTTCAAGTAGAAGAAAAATTTCAACAAGTGATCATAAGGTATATAAATCTGGCCAAGGGCAATAAGGTAGAAGCTAGACACTTGAGGCAGAGCCAGAGAACAGATGGGCTGATAAATGGAGTATGTGAAGGGAAAGATTGGAAAGCAAGAAGGGAAGATCTTTGAGACCCGTTATATAGGGCCTTGAATAAGAAGCTAAGAAGTAAATGGAACTCTTTAGGAATTGGAAAGTTGACGGAGGTTTCAGAAAGATATTTTCTGGCAAAACTATCTAATAGAAGAGAAAAGAGAGAAGCCAGAGACTAGAAATTATGAGGCTATTGCAATACATCAAATAGTTCGATAACAAGGACTTAAAGGAGATGGGGAGAATAATCAAATTTACAAGATGGTGTGAAAATAGAAGCTATAGGCCTTGTAACAAGTCGTGTGTGAGAGAGAATACTCAAAAGTTTCAAGTCTTGTTGATCTTGGGACTATTGATGGCTTTATTCAGAATAGAAAACACAACAGCAGAAAAAGACTCCAAGTGAAGGATGACTTTCATATCTGGACATGTTATATTCTGTGGGGCAGGGACTGTCCAGTGGAGATGCCTAAGTGGCAGGACCAGACTTCAGAAGAGAGTCCGTGCTGAAAATATATGTTTCTAGGAAGTGACTTGAACCCACAAGATTCTAACAGATGCCCAATAAGGAAAAGGCGGCTGATAGAATGCAAACGTTAAGGAAGTGACAAAGAAGCCTCCAGAAAAAGAGCAGGCAGCAGGGAGAAGACTGAAATGAAAGGAACAGAGTCACAGAAAATAAGGAAGTAGAAAGTTTACATAAGAGCAACCAGGGCACCGTGGCTAACACCTGTAATCCTAGCACTTTGGGAGGCTGAGGTGGGCAGAGCACTTGAGTCCAGGAGTTTGAGAAAGTTTACATGAGAGAGTTAAATTTTGCAAAAACACCTGGGGAGAATTATAAGGAAGATGACAGTGAAATGAAGTGCTGATCAGATGGAACACGAGGACAAGACATAATCTGGGACTGCCCTGGGCAAACCAAGACATAGGGTCAGCCTTATTATAATGGAACAAGTAATTGGTGAATTTCAAGCGATTTTCAACTTGACAAAATCAACCTAAGTGCAATGTTTCATGGCAGTGCTGGGTGTCCAGACTCACTTACAGAGCTCTTTCCCATTTCATGTCCTTCAAAGAAGATGAAGATCTGGAAACTGAAAAATAAGGTAAAGACTAAGAAGTTGATATGAACTATTTTTTAAAAGAAAAAGGAAATAAGAAATGTATCCCTTCAACAGGAATTTATTGAATGGTTGTCCTACATAAGACGGTAGACGACACAAATTAGAATAAAAAGTGGTCTCTGCCCTTGGAGAACTCATTACCTATTTAGGGAAAGAATGTGCTTATAGCTAGAAATATAAGAGTCCTTTAAATAAGATTCAGAAAACTAAAATCAATACAGAAAATGAATTAAAGAAAAAAGAGAGTTTTTTTTTTTTTTTTTTTGGAGACAGAGTTTCACTCTTGTTGCCCAGGCTGGAGTGCAATGGCACTATCTCAGCTCACCACAACTTCCGCCTCCCGGGTTCAAGCAAATCTCCTGCCTCAGCCTCTGGAGCAGCTGGGATTACAGGCATGCACCACCATGCCTGGCTAATTTTGTATTTTTAGTAGAGACAGGGTTTCTCTATGTTGGTCAGGCTGGTCTTGAACTCCCGACCTCAGGTGATCTGCCCACCTGGGCCTCCCAAAGTGCCGGGATTACAGGCATGAGCCACCGCACCCGGCTTAAAAATTTTTTAAGAATTTCAAAATCATCCAAGCAGAATTAAAGAACATATTTGAGAGAAAACTGAGCAGGCCCCCCAGGGCATGGTGGCTCACGCCTGTAATTCGAGCACTTTGGGAGGCCGAGGCAGGCAGATCAGGAGGACAGGAGATCAAGACCGTCCTGGCTAACACAGTGAAACGCCGTCTCTACTAAAAATACAAAAACTTAGCCAGGCATGGAGGCACACACCTGTAGTCCCAGCTACTCGGGAGGGTGAGGCAGGAGAATGGCTTGAACCTGGGAGGCAGAAGTTGCAGTGAGCCGAGATCACACCACCACACTCTTGCCTGGGTGACAAAGCGAGACTCCGTCTCAAAAAAAAAAAAAAAGTTTAAAAGATAGATATGCCACATTATCTTGAGTTACCATGTTACCATATTGTCCTCATTAACAGCAAAAAATAGCATGAGCACCTACCACCTACTGTCACAAGGGTACTTGGTATGTGACATAATTAACTGAACATTAAATGGCATAAAACCTAAAATATGATTTTGGAATGTCAGGATCTTTATATTTAAAGTACAATCCTCTGCAAATGATTTAGTCTATAAGCTAGTTGTGACTGTTCATATTACACAATTGACTAGGTTTTAGAATGTGTCAATGAAGCTCGCATATCCACTGGAGGTAAAAAGTAATAATCCCTCAATTACTAGGGATCCCTAATGAAGAAAAAAATTGATGGTATTAAAATAAATCAAGTCAGAAAAATGCTTCCAACTTTCTAGACTTATTTTGGCAAAGGGTGAACAAATAAATTAAGTGGTTAGTAAATACATCTGGGATGCAAAGCAGCAATGCAAATAACAATCCATTTTTTATAATTAAAGCTTAGCTAAACTATCATTTGGTCACAAGGATAATTTTTTATAGAACTGTAAATACCAACAGGGAATTTGTAGAGAAAAATTGCCTTGCAGCATTTTTGAAAAAAATTAATGCATATTCAATATTGATCTTGAATTGTGCATGTTAAACTGTGCCTCTCAAGTAAAATATTCTTAAAGAAGTCAATAATATGCCATAATTTCATATGACACTAATAAAATAACGAAAATGACAATTCATTTTTGTTTACTTGTCTATGACTTAATGGATGGATAAATTTTGTTAAAAGATGAAGCACAAACTTGGTGCATAGTAGGCATATTTATAAAACAATTGTGATTGATTTTTTGGGTCACTTTCCTAAGAGAGAACGTGAAACAATCAATCTCTTGGAATTCCTTCCTGAAAAGTGTTTTTATAGCCGTTGATATATGCAATGAATTTCAGAGGACCAAAGCCACATATATTAAGTAGTTTGTTTGTTCCCTAAGATATAATAATGGTGTTGCAAATAAAGTCCAAGGAAGCTAAAAATATGCAAAACAGTGCCATTATAATGACTTTATATGTAACACTACTAATTCTTTTAACTCAAAATTGCTGAAATTAGTAACACTAAAGCTGTTTTCTTGTACTCAAGGGACGCTTGTAAGGGAAAAAATAACTGAGCAGTGAGATAGCCAAGTGAAGTCTTAGATTCAGAAAAAAAAAAATACAGAGCAAATGAGAACTATTTTCCATCTAATCCAATTTTGCTGTTCATCCATTATGAGAATGCAATGAATCAAGGACTTAGGTTTACTCAATACACCAATGAGATTTGCAGTAACTAGTTTGCACAAGAAAATACAAACAATGTATCTTAAGAAAATAATTCTGAACCTGATTCTCCCTGGTGCCTGTTATTTTCTAGTCATCATTCAAATTCTTAGAAAGGCATGTTAACCCTTTCAAGACACTGATAATCCATTTAGGCTATAGTAGAAACATTAAAGTAACAGTTAATTTGCCTCTTAAACCCACAAACTGGCAGCCCAGGAGTTCCTTAGATGATGAGAATTCCTCTGAGGCACACATTTTCTGGAGAAAATACTGTTTGTCCACAGTGTGAGATTAACTATGATGTTTAGAGAGCTGGAATGTTAAGCAGAATAGTAACTTAGGTAAAAAAAAAAAAAACCTAATTTTAAAAAATTAGAGTTGGCTCATCTGTGAAACAATAGGACTTAAAAGAAAAAGGAAGATCTAGCCCCTTCTTGATTTATTGGAGTCTTCCAAAAAAAAGGGAAAATCCAAGTTAGTAAATCTTTTCCATCACCATGTTAAAAAAAAATTTTAACTCAAAATGGAGCATAGAACTAAAATGTGAAAACTAAAACTATAAAACATCCAAAAGAAAATTTAGGGGAAAAAAATCTCTGTGACCCTAGCTTAAGGAAAGATTTTTTAGATATGACACAAAAAGTAGGATCTGTAAAAGAAAAATAAAAATGATAAATCAGACTTCATTAATATTAAAATCTTCTGCTCTTTTAAAGACGCTGTAAAGAGATGGAAAAGACAGATCAACATTGATCTGGAGAAAATATTTGCAAAACATAATTTGATAAAGAACTCGTTTCTGGATATATAAAAACTCTTAAAATGGAAAACAATGTAATTTTTAAATGGGCAAAAGATTTGAACCGACATCCACCAGAGAAGATACACTTACTGCAAATAAGCACATAAAAAGATGGTAATTGTTATTAGTCATTAGAGAAATCCAAACTAAAACCACAGTGAGATACCACTAGATACCTATTAGAATGTCTAAAATTTTAAAGACTGGCTATACCAAGTTTCAACAAAAATGTGGAGTAACTGGAACTTTCATACACTGCCAACAGGAGTGGAAAATGGTACAACCACTTCAGATACAGTTTGGCAGTCTGTTAAAATGTTAGACACCTGCCATATGATCCAGCCATCGTATCCTTCTATTTACCAGAGAGAAAGTAAAACTTATGTCTATACAAAAACTTGTACATGAGTGTTCATAGTTTCATTTGTAATTGCAAATATGTCATTATTATCATTTCTATTTTACCATAGAGGAAACTTGAATTCATATGGATTAAGTAAAGTGCTCAGAATTCAAAACAACCCAAATGTCCCCCAACAAGGTAATATAGTCATACAATACAAACGAGCCACAAAGGGATATACTGCCGATGCACAGAATGATATGGATAAATCTCAAAATGATTATGTTGTGTCAAAGAACCCAGATAAACAAAGAGTATGTGCTGTGTGATTCCATTTATATAAAATTCTAGAAAATGCAAGCTAATCTAGAGTGACAGAAGGTAGATCAGCGGTTTCTGGGACAAGGCTAAAGACAGTAGGAGAGTTTGGAAGAAAAGATATGAGGAAGAAGTACAAAAGGGGATAAGGAAATATTTGGGTGTGATTAATATGATCATCATCTTGATTGTGATGATGACTCCACAGGTCCAAACTTTTCCAGTAGTATAATTTAAATATATGTAGTGTATTGTATACTAATTATATCTCAATAGAGCCTTTTTGTTTGTTTGTTTTTGACGGAGTCTCGCTCTGTCGCCCAGGCTGGATGTAGTGGCACGGTCTCGGCTCACTGCAAGCTCCGCCCCCCGGGTTCACACCATTCTCCTGCCTCAGCTTCCCAAGTAGCTGGGACTACAGGCACCTGCCACCATGCCTGGCTAATTTTTTTTTTTTTTTTTTGTATTTTTAGTAGAGACAGGATTTCCCCATGTTAACCAGGATGGTCTCGATCTCCTGACCTCATGATCCACCCGCCTCAGCCTCCCAAAGTGCTGGGATTACAGGCGTGAGCCACTGCACCCAGCCAATAAAGCCATTTTTTAATGAAGCTCTAATTCCTTTTTTCCTTTACTGGAATCTTTCAGACCAAGGAAAATACAAATAAGTAGAAAATATTTTCATCATAAACTACTGAGTGTAGTCTGTTCAATGGAATCCGAATTCAGAGCATCTTACTTTCAAACTTCTTGGTGCATATGGCACTCCCATTACTGATCTCACATTCTCAAGTGAATTTTACAGTTCTTGTTTGTGCACCTAGGAATCTTAACTGGCTTTTAAAAGCTAATCTTTAAAGCTAATTTAAATGCTTGATATGCACTATTTCATTTAAGTCTCATGATAATGCCATGAGGTAGACATCATCATTATTATTTCTATTTTACGATACAGGAAATTGGGGCTCATAAGTTAATTGCTCAAGGTCACATAGCCAGTAATTCCTAGAGCCAGGATTTGAATTCAAGCCATCAGAAACTAGAGCGCGTGTGCCTAAACACAATGCTATGTTGCTTCAATGTAGTACAAGACTGTGTGGTCATGTGATCATTGATTTGCCACTAGGAAGAAATAGAGAAAAGGAATATTAATTTCCTAGATCTGCCATAATAAAATAAGAAAAACTAGGAAACTTAATAGAAATTTATTGTCTCACAGTTCTGGAGGCTAGAGGTGTGAAACGAAGGTGTTAGCCCAGCACACTCTGTTTCTGATGGGTCTAGGGAGGATCTTTACTTGCCTCCTCTACTTTCTGGAGTTTGCTGGCAATCCTTAACATTCTTTGGCATGTAGACTCATTATTCCAGTCACATAGGCATCTTCTCCTTGTGCCTCTTCACATCATCTTCTCTCTATGCAATATCTCTTTCCGAGTCCAAATTTCCCCCTTTTTAAGGAACTTGGTCTTAGAGGATTAGGACCCACCCTAATAACCTCATTTTGATTACCTCTGCAAAGACCCTATTTCCGAATAAGGTCATATTCTGAGCTACTGAGTATTAGGACTTCAACATTTCTTTTTTTTTTTTGAGACAGAGTCTCGCTCTGTCGCCCAGGCTGGAGTGCAGTGGCGCAATCTCGGCTCACTGCAAGCTCCGCCTCCCGGGTTCACGCCATTCTCCTGCCTCAGCCTCTCCGAGTAGCTGGGACTACAGGTGCCCGCCACCACGCCCGGCTAATTTTTTGTATTTTTAGTAGAGATGGGGTTTCACCATGGTCTCGATCTCCTGACCTCGTGATCCGCCCTTCTCGGCCTCCCAAAGTGCTGGGATTACAAGCGTGAGCCACCGCGCCCGGCCTTAGGACTTCAACATTTCTATCTGGGAGAACATACTTCAACCTATAACAACAGGTAATAGGAAGTAGAGCTAAAGGATGTGAGAAAACTGTAAGATTTGCTTTATAATGATGAACCAATTCCTGATCTTAAACACTGGTAGAACCTATTGTGGATCCATAAAACTGTAAGAATGAGTTTGCAATCAATCAGCTACCTGGAAATTTGTAGGAAAAGAACGCATCATAGGCGGCTTTCTTACTTAAAGCCCTAGTTTTCTGTACAATGTTCTGATTTTTACAAATTATAATATCACTAGTTGGGCATATAATGGCTTCACTCTTTTATTGATTCTGTAAATAGTAATTGGGCCCTTTATTATATGCCAGGAATAGTGCTGGCTACTGGGGATAGAGTTGAAACATCAGAGTCTAGCAGAAAGGCAGATAAGTTTATCAAGTGCAATAGGGTGAAAAAGGCCTTCATAGAGGTTTACACAGTATGCTATTGGGTCCAAAAGAAAACAAATTACTCTACTTGAAAGGGAGGTAATTAATGATCAAGGAAAACCTGCGACAATTTTTAAAAGACTCGGAGCAGCCTGGCAGGCAGCAAAAGTTGGAAGGGGCATTTCAGAATGCGTGAAGTTAACATGGCCCAAACAACCCCTGTTCATTCCCCCAAACCCTCCCCACATCAGTCAACAGCAACTCCATCTTTCCAATTGCTCAGAACAGAAGACTTGGACTCATTTTTGCCTCCTCTCCTTTTCTCATACCTTTATCCAACCCATCCAGAAAGACGGTTGTTTCTACCTTCAAAATTTATCCACAATCTGACAACTTTTCATGACCACTGCTGTTCAAAGCTACCATCATCTTGCATGTGGAATTGAAAGCTTCCTAGCCTTGCTGCTTCTAGTTTTGCCACCCTCTATAGTCCTTTCTCAACATAGCATCCAGCATTATCACTTCAAAATGTAAGTCAGATCATGGTGATCCTCTGCAATGACTCCCCATTTCACTGAAACTAAAAGCCAAAGCCCTTACAATGGTCTAGAAGACTTTCAAGATTAAGCCCTTCAATCTCCCTCTCTCCCTTCCCTGCCACCATTATCTCTTAGACTCCTTCATCCTACTCATTGCTATCCAGTCACACTGGTCTCCTTGCTATTCCTAAGACAGGACAAGCATATTCCCATACCAGGGTGTGTGCACTGGCTGTTCCTCTGCTGGAATATTTTTCTTCCAGATACCCACGTGGCTAATTCCCTCTACTTCAAGTCTTACTCAAATGTCACCTATCCCAAATGCCCTATATGAAATTGCATCTCACCTTTACCACCAAACTACCACCTCACATTCTCAATTCCTGCTTTAACCTCATCATAGTACTTATTATCTTTTTTTTTTTTTCTTAAGACTGAGTCTCACTCTGTCGCCCAGACTGGAGTGTAGTGGCGTGATCTCAGCTCACTGTAACCTCCAATCCCCAGGTTCGAGCGATTCTTCCACCTCAGCCTCCTAAGTAGCTGGGATTACAGGCGCATGCCACCACTCCCAGCTAATTTTTGTATTTTTAGTAGAGACGGGGTTTCACCATGTTGGCCAGGCTGGTCTCAAACTCCTGACCTCAGATGACCTGCCCACCTTGGCCTCCCAAAGTGCCAGGATTACAGTCATGAGCCCCCGCACCCAGCCTCCTTCCAACATGCAGTAATTTACTTATCAATGATGCTCATTGCTAGTCAATCTTCCTTCAGCAGAATATAAGCCCCATGAGGGTAGAGGTCTTTGTTCTCTTCATAGATCTCTTCTAGACACAGAGGCTGTTACATAATATTCACCTTTTTCAAAATAAATGAAAAGCTCATTGAAGTGAGAAAAAAAGGAATTCCATTGACTGCAAATAATTGTTGTCACCAGAGCATTAGGAGCATGCAAGATAAGTGCAGAAGGGAAAATTGGATTTGCAGAGGATCCTTCCATGCTCTGTTAACAAGAACCATTGATTAGATTTATACAGAGAATGAACATGCTCATATTTGCATATTATATCACTCTGACAATCATGTAAATTAACCATCCCCCACTTTCAATGTTCACCAAAATCGAATTTCTAAAATGGTTTTTATGGTATCATAAAACTGACCCTTTCTGAGTGCAATAGAAGCGTAATTCTTCAGAGTACACACCCTGGAACAGACCACCTGAGTTTAAATCCATTTCCACCAATAGCTATAGGACCTGCAGCAAATTACTCAGCTTCTTTTTGCCTCATCTGTAAATAAAATGGGTTGTTTTAAGGCTTAAAGAGTCTTTAAGTAAAACACTTGGAACAGTAACCTGGACAGAGTAAGAACTGTATAATTTTTTTTAACATAGTGTTACTGTTCAGTGGTTATAAGCAAGATTTTTGTTCTCTCAATAGTCTCTACAAGAAGTAATATTTAAGTTAATCAGGCCAGCAATCCTCTCATAGATAATATTTTTTAATACTAAAAGAAGAAAAAAATGTTGGCAGAGTTAAACAAAAGAAAAAAATTCATAGATCTTTTAAAAAGGATTTTTTTATGAAAATATAATTGCATCTTTCCTCCAATAGTTTTGAATTTTCTAAACTGAGTCAGCATTTTATGCTTAAGTATTTGTGGTATTTTCATATCTTTTAAATTAGCAAAACTTAAAGACACTATTATTGAAACTAACACTTCAAAGAGTAAGTATTCTGTTGTGTTTTGACTTTACTTTTGTCTCAGATTTCCACAAATTCCAATCTCGATTAGCAATATTCATTAAAGTACCCACTGCTTGTTTTATTATTTATAATTTAGTGTCTTTCCATTCAAACAAAGAGGCAGATTGTCTTCTAGCTGAGACACCTGGAAGGTGGGTGAAGTACAAAGGCCATGATTCAAAAGTCTGCAGTGCAGTCAACAAGCAATTACTTTTGCATGTGATAGGAGACTGTCAGCTTCAAACACAGGACATTCTTTGGGAAGATTAGTCCAAATTACATTTTATTACCTTGGCCCACTTGAATGGCCTAAACTTCATCTATTTCTTATTCTAATGGAATTCCAACTGGGGCATTAATATATTGTTTATGACATGTTTGGAGTTCTTGTGTTATCAGCATGCATTCATGAGAGAAGCTTCAAACAGTATCAGATAACGGTGAGCTGGATGTTGGATGTTGTACAGCACAGAGGATTTTATCATCTTGTTGAACCAGTGGCAGTGATTAAATTAAACTGTCTGAACAAAGCTTTTGCATGTCAGACTGTTGAATGGCAAAATGAAAGAGTGACACACTTCAAAGATCAGAAGAAGGAAGAGAGGGCTAGAAAAACACAGTTATGTAACCCCTTATTGAAGAACATTCAGAAACAACATCACAATTAAGAACAGTTTCCATTTTACTTCACCTTTTAATTTTTCAGTGTCATTTCATTCATCTTCCAAGTATATTTCCCCACCTTCTTTCTCACATTACATATTTAATTTAATTTGGAACATTGGCTGAATAATGAGATAGTTTCAGGGTTTTCACTTGTTCTGTTTCTTTGTGAAAGGAGGGTTTTTAATTTGTTTTAATTTCTAATTTTTCTCTAAATATTTCCAAATGAGATATTATCACAAGAAAATATCAAGGAGATTATGATGTTTCCATAATTTACAGGCACAATTTTTATTCAGAGCTAAAAGTACACGAGTGATTTTTTCCCCCACTTCAAAAACAAAATTAATATTTTGAAATAAATTAATGGATGAACTAAGATTATTTTTATAAACTGAAACATTGTGATGTATAAACTCTCTGAAGAAGTTCATGAACAGAAAAGTTTTCATGTATCTGGGGTACAAAGTAACCTTATAAAAATCCACATGTTTCCCATCCATGAGATTTTTAAATCAACAAACAGTTCTGACATTTATTTATTATTATCTTTGTTAGTTAAAAAAAAAAATCGTTTGTTAGTATTAAGAAAAATGTCATTTCCTCTCAAACAAAATAAAACTGGGAAAAAATCCAGGAAAAGCAAATTAAGTTTCAGTGCTCTTTCCATTACAAAGTCTACATAGCTTCATTTCTGAATTATTGGCTAGATTAGTGGTTTCCTCTTTATTTAAGTCTCTAAGTCAGCCACTCAGAAATATTTAACTGACTTCAGTGTGCCATAGTACTTATAAAAGATAGGTTTTCAGATGCTATTACCCCTTGTAAATGTATCCACTTCTACTTTTACTTCAATTGTGATTTATACAATTCTCAGAACTGTAAAATAATGTCCATTTTGAAATAAATGCTGGTTCTTAGTAAGTATCTTCACAATTTAGTTTACTTACTTATTTATTTATTTATGATGGAGTCTCCCTCTGTCACCCAGGCTGGAGTGCAGTGGCATGATCTCAGCTCACCGCAACCTCCGCCTCCCAGGTTCAAGCGATTCTCCTGCCTCAGCCTCGAGTAGCTCGGACTTCAGTAGTTGCGCCACCATGCCCAGCTAATTTATTTGTATTTTTAGTAGAGATGGGGTTTCGCCATGTTGGCCAGGCTGGTGTCAAACTCCTGACATCAAATGATCTGTCTGCCTTGGCCTCCCAAACTGCTGGGATTACAGGTGTGAGCCACTACACCCGGCCAAAAACACCTAAGTACAATATTATTCAGCATAAAAAGGAATGAAGTTCTGACACACGCTACAATACAGGTGAACCTGGAAAAGCTTAAGCTAAGTGAAATAAGCCAGACACAAAAAGATACACATTGTATGATTCCACTTATATGAAATATCTATAATAAGCAAATTCATAGATACAAAAAAATAGATTAGAAGTTATCAAGCACTATACAGGAGGGGAGAATAGTTATCAGAGACTATTGATTGGAATAGGCAATAATGGGGAGTTATTGTTTAATGGCTACAGAATTTCTGTTTGGAAAGATGGAAACATCTGGAAATAATTAGTGATAATGACTGCACAAAGTTGTGAATGTAATTAATGCCAGGAAATTGTACACTTAAAAGTGATTCAAGTGGAATATTTTGTTGTATATATTTTACCACAATAAAAATTTAAAGTCCAGGTGCAGTGGCTCACACCTGTAATCCCAGCACTTTAGGAGGCCAAGGCGGGCAGATCACCTAAAGTCAGAAGTTCGAGACCAACCTGACCAACATGGAGAAACCTCATCTCTACTAAAAATACAAAATTAGCCAGATGTGGTGGCACGCACCTGTAATCCTGGCTACTTGGGAGGCTGAGGCAAGAGAATCGCTTGAACCTGGGAGGCAGAGGTTGTGGTGAGCCGAGGTCACGCCATTACACTCCAGCCTGGGAAAAAAAAAAATTAAAAACAAGTCCAGTCCACAATTACTTATCTACAATTCTAAAATCTAAAAAGTTCTGAAATCACAGACTTGTTTTTTGGAACTCATTTGATGGCAGAATTGGACTTGGTCTGAATTCATTTGGCTGAAAAACATGACCTACATTGAAGTGAGTCTATTTAGTGTCATTTTATTGTACTTGGTGCTAATATCATTTGTTTTGCTCCACAAATATTAACACATTTGATCATAGGATGCTATCCTGGATCCCACTGGGATGTTTTATAACATATGGCGTATATTCCTTTTTACCTTTCTACAATTTAAAATGTTCAGAATTCCAAAGCACAAAAGATGTTGAACCTGTAGAAGTTTTGTGCTCTCCACTGGTCAAAAATCACCATTTATGATGGCAAAAATATTTTTCCCCCAAACTGTAATACCATCCTGGAGGGATCATTTTCCCTAAAGGTTTTAAAAATTCAACTTGGCAAGGAAATGACAGTTACTAAATATTTCACTGACTGTCTCAGGAAAGTTATTAAGAGACGATGGAGGAGAAGGTGGGTATGTTTCTACGGGGGTAGCAAGATGAAGGTCCTTGTGGTGATGGAAGAGTTCTTTACCTTCATTTTGGTGGTGGTTACAAGAACCTACACATGTGATAAAATGGCTATAGAACTATCTATGATAAAATAGAACTACACACACACATTGTACCAACGTCAGTTTCCTGGTTTTGATATTGAACTATAGATATATAAGATGTAAACATTGGGGGAAACTGAGTGAACGATGCATAGGAACATTCTTGTCTTAGTCCATTTGGGCTTCTATAACAAAATATCATAAACTGGGTGGCTTATAAACAAAAGTTATTTATTTCTCACCATTCTGGAGGCTGGCAAATCCAAAATCAAGGCACAGTAGATGTGGCATCTAGTGAGGGTCTGCTTTCTGGTCTGTAGATGCTGCCTTTTACTGTGTTCTCACGTGGCAGAAGGGGTGAACAAGCTTTCTGGGGACTCTTTTTTTTCTTTTTTTTGAGACAGAGTCTCTGTCACCTAGGCTGGAGTGCAGTGGCGCAATCTCGGCTCACTACAACGTCCGCCTCCCGGGTTCAAGCAATTCTCCTGCCTCAGCCTCCTGAGTAGCTGGGATTATAGGCACCCGCCACCGGGGCCAACTAATTTTTGTATTTTTAGTAGAGACAGGGATTCACCATGTTGGTCAGGCTGGTCTCGAACCCCTGACCTCATGATCCACCTGCCTCGGCCTCCCAAAGTGCTAGGATTACAGGCGTGAGCCTCCGAACCCAGCCTCTGGGGACTCTTTTAAAAGGGCATTAATCCTATTCATGCAGGCTCTGCTCCCATGACATAATCACCTCCCAAAGGCCCCACCCCCTAATGCCATCATCTTGGGGGTTAAGATTTCAACATATGAATTCGGAGAACACAAACTTTCAGACTATAGCAACTCTGTACTATCTTTGCAACTTCTTGTGAATCTGTAATTTTTTCACAATAAAAGGTAAGAAAAAAAATTCCACAAGGCAAGGAAATGACAGCTCACTTTTTAATGAGTCTAAATGCTTTGCTTACTGCCTCAAAATGCTTTGCTTACTGTCTTCATTTTCTCAGCTCCTCCAGGCATCCTGAGGGGAAGATGTAAAGAATCAGAGCCAGAGGATAAATGGTGACTCTGCGGGTCCCAGAAACCCTTCAAGATCTTTGAAAATAAGGCCTGCTGTATCATTCACCGTGTGTATCCCCATTCCTATGCTACAGGTAACCTATAGGCTAGCCCTTTGGACAATTTCAGTATTAAGGTCTTAAAGGTCTCAACTCTGCAGTACAGGGACTTCGTGTAACAAAATTAATTATACTGAGACAACTTGTTGCTGTGATTTACCCTCGGCTCTACCCTCCATACTGAAGTCTAAACCATGTGAAGACTTCCATCCAAGAAATTAGGTATTTTTAATATTTGCATAGCTACCAAACTCGTCTTTTTTCCTCTGAAATACCACTTTCCTATGAAAAGGTATGCTTTATTTTTTCAATCACATTAGTTATACCAAAACCTTGTGCACCATCTACTTAGTAATATTTACTTTCTTTATTTAATTTCTCTAATTACTCTTCTTTCAAAAAGCTAATAATCCCTTAAACATTCTAATTATATAGAACTTTTAAAATAATTTAATATTAAAAATAAGAAGGAAAATCTAACACAGCATAAAGAATGAGGAAGGAGTGGCAGAGTGAAAAAGAATGAAACTCTCAAAGAACTCTAAGAGGATTTTGTAATATAAAAGATTAGCAAATTCATCTAAAGACTTCCCGGTCTCCACATGAGAGTGCCTATAAGATTCTACAGCCAAAAGAATCACCCCAAACACAACTAGAAAAGAAATTCACAGATAGTAGTATCATTGGCAGTGAATTAAATAAGTAATACAGTGCAGTTCATTTTTTAATTCTTTAAACTGTAAATTTTTTTGTTTATATTTTCTTTGGGAAAAAAATCAGTGAAGGACTAATTATGAGTTTTCATAAGAAAAAGAACAAAGTCCAATGATGTGCAAACTAGAACCAAAAATTGCAAGCCATATTATTACCACAATATTTAATGCACCATTATTTGCAATGTAGAAAAATTATAATCAACCTAAATGTCCATCAAAGTGGATAGAATATTGTTTAGCAGTTTAGAAATAAAAAGTTCCACATACACTTATTAACATGGAGAGATGTCCATGGCTTGTTACAGGACTAAACACAATTTGTTCAATAATATGTATCATATAATCCTATTCTTGCAAGAAAAGATAGGATTTTATGTGTGTATTTGTACACATATACATATAATTATGGCATATGAGTAGACAAAAGGGCAGAATGATAAGCACCCTGTTGTTAACATTGATTACCTCTGTGCATTGAAATTGGAGAGTACATTAGTTATTGATTGCTGTAAAAAAATTGTCCCAAAACACTGTAGCTAAAAACAACAAACATTTATTATCTCACAGTTTCTATGGATCAGAAACCAGGGAGCGGCTTAGCTGGGTGGTTCTAGACAGAGTTGCTCACAGAATGCATACAAGGTGTTGGCTGGGTCACTTCAAGGATCCCCCTCCCAGGGGAGACGCCACTGTTGGTCAGCTTCAGAAGATCTGCTTCCAAGCTCATTCCCCAGGGCTGCCTCAGTTCTCCACGTGGCCCCTCGTCTCCCAGGATCTCTCTTTTCCATGTGGACTCTTCAGAGCATAGTGAGAGCCAGGTGTGGTGGCTCACGTCTGTAATCCCAACACTTTGGGACTCCAAGGCGGGCAGGTAACTCGAGGCCAGGAATTCGAGACCAGCCTGGGGAACATGACAAAACCCCGTCTCTACTGAAAACACAAAAATTAGCCCCACACTTGTAGTCCCAGCTACTCGGGAGGCTGAGGGAAGAGAATCTGCTTTAACATCCCCCACCAAAGTGATACACTTGCTATAACTGATGAACCTATATTGACACATCATCATCACCCCAAATCCATAGTTTATATTATACTTCACCCTTGGGGCTGTACATTTTATGGGTTTGGACAAATGTACCACATGCATCCAGCAGTATAGTATCATACAGAATAGTTTCAATGTCCTAAAAATCCCTTTCCCTTCTTGCTAATTTCTTTGTTTTCTTTGTTTTGTTTTGTTTTGAGGCAGAGTCTCACTCTGTCGCCCAGGATGGAGTGCAGTGGTGTGATCTCAGCTCATTGCAACCTCTGACTCCCAGGTTCACGCGATTCTCCTGCCTCAGCCTCTCTAATAGCTGGAACCACAGGTGCACACCTCCATGCCCAGCTGATTTTTGTATTTTTAGTAGACACGGGTTTTCACCATGTTGGGCAGGCTGGTCTCAAACTTGTGACCTCAGGTGATCTGCCCACCTCAGCCTCCCAGAGTGCTGGGATTACAGGCATGAGCCACTGCATCCAGCCCCTTCTTCCTAATTTCCGACAGTCACTGATCTTTTTTTACTGGCTCCGTAGTTTTGCCTTTTCCAGAATGCCATACAGTTGGAATCCTAAGTATGTAGACTTTTCAGATCAGAGCCAGACTTTTACTTTGACTTAGTAATAGGCATTTAAGTTTCCTCCGTCTTTCATGGCTTGATAGCTCATTCCTTTTCAGCACTGAACAACATTCTACTATTTGTCCATTCACCTCCTGAAGGTCATCTCCGTTGTTTCCAAGTTTTGGGAATTATTAATAAAGCTGCTATAAATATCTGTGTGTAGTTTTTTTGTGTATACATATATTTTCAATGTTGTGGGGTAAATAAAAAGGAGGAAGATTGCTGGATTGTATATATGGCATACGTATGTTTAGTTTTGTAAGAAACTTCCTTCCAAAGTGTCTGTAACACTTTGCATTTATATGGCCAACTAGCCTTATATACTTATACAGGATTTTAAAAAAATTCAACACCAGTTGAAAGGAATCTGATGCAAATATTTTGTGTAATTCCCAAATAGTTCAATTGATAATATTTTTAGTTAGCAGTTTTCATTACTCCAGAGCAAATTGAAATGAATGAACATCTAGTAAGTAATGAGTGATGTATATGCATAAATCAATTCAGGAGAGACTTTTTAATCATTTTAACTATTACAAGAAATTTATGTCATTATTAGCGATCATTATTAGGGGTATAACAACACACAAACAGAAGTTTTCATCTTTCTGGGAACTTGGAAACATTTAATATCTAATCCTCCCTGTGTCTGCTAGAGTTTACTCTTTATACTTGGTGTTTTCATCAATATAATATTTTGTCTCAGTACTATTCTTCAGTCAGCAATGGCTTTCCTGGAGGGGCAGTTCAAAGTGGTGCTTAAGAGCATAGACTCTGGAGCCAGATTGCCTGAGTTTAAATCCCAGCCTGGTCATTTCCCTTAGGCAAGTTACTTAACCTGCCTGTGTTAGTTTTCTCATTCATAAACATGGGGGAATTATACTAATAATATATACTCTCGTAAGATTTTTTTAAGGACTAAATGATTTAATATACCCAAAACTCTTAGAGTAATACTTTACATATAGTTGTAACTCAATAGTTGTCAGACATTATAATTATTATTACTTATATCTAACTTATGAGAAGGGTTAACATAAGCAGATTTAACATGAAAACACTTTGTTACAAATTAGAAGCATGGCCCCTGATATGGTTTACTCTGTGCCCTCACCCAAATCTCATCTCGAATTGTAATCTCCACATGTCAAGGGAGGGTCCTGGTGGGAGGTGATTGGATCATGGGGGCAGTTTCATGATAGTGAGGGAGTTCTCATGAGATCTGATGGTTTAAAAGTGGCAGTTTCCCCTACACTCTCTCTCTCTCCTGCTGCTATGTAAGAAGTGCCTTGCTTCCTCTTCACTTTCTGCCATGACTGTTAAGTTTCCTGAGGCCTTTCCAGTCATGCAAAACTGTGAGTCAATTAAACCTCTTTTGACAACAGAAGTCTTAAAACAGTGTTATGAATCGAAGTAAAACGAGGGAGAGTCCAACCACCTTTTAGGTTTGGCACTCTGCCTCTTTTGATTACAAGCTGATGTGCCCTGGACATTGTACCTATTGTCTTCTCCATTTTTCTCCAACATTTTGAGGAAGGAGGCTTCACAGACCAAAAGGAAATACAATGCAGTTTAGAGATGAAAAGGCATATGGGCCTTTACACATGTTGTTTCCTCTGTTTGGACTCTTATTTTTTTTAACCAAACCTCTATGTATATGGCAAACTTGATTTTCAGGTCTTATTTAAAATTTACTGGCTCCAGAAAACAACTTTCCAGATCCCTCCAAAATAGATACGTGTTCACTTCCCTTAGGCAGTTACACACTGTCTTAGTCCATTTTGTGTTGCTATAAAGAATGCCTGAGGTGGGGTAATTTATTTAAAAAAAAAAAAGAAGCTTATTTGACTCATGGTTCTGCAGACTATATAAGAAGCATGGTGCTGGCATCTGCTTCTAATGAGAGCTTCAGCTGCTTTCACTCACAGAAGAAGGTGAAAGGGAGCCAGCATGTACAGAGATCACATTACGAGAAAGGAAATGAGAGAGATGAGGGGATGCCAAGCTCTTTTTAACAACCAGTTTTCACAGGAACTAAAAGAGTGAGAACTTAACTCATTGCTATGAGGATGTCACCAAGACATTCATGAAAGTTCTGCCTCCATGTCTCCATCACCTCCCAACAGGCCCCACCTCCAATATTGGAGACCAAATTTCAACATGAGGTTTCAGGGGACAGACATCCAAACTATAGCACACACTGAATTGGAATAGCTTATTTTTAGTCTTTACTAGTTTGTGAGCTCCTCCAGAATAAAAGTTTCTACTCCTCTTTGTATCTGCATTGACATCTTTCATGCCTTGCACACTGGAGGCACTCAATAAATACTGGTCAAATGAATGAATGAACAAAAGCAAGGACTTCAAGGAGGCAAAAAGATGATTCTTCAGTCCTTTCATGTTCTTTTTGTTTTGCTTTGACTTGGAACTGAGCACACCCTGATCCTTTGTCCCTTAGAAGTAGAGCTAATGTTAGGTCCAGAGAAAAAGATGGTACAAAGCTGGCTGCAAAGAGCCCTTCTGGTCCAGGCAACCTGGAAGACAGTTCTCAGCAGAACGCAACCATGCTGGCACCCTGATCGCAGACTTCCAGCCTCTAGAGCTGTGGAGAAATACATTTCTGTTATGTATAAGTCACCAAGTCTATGGTATTCTGTTGTAGCAGCCCAAACAGACTAAGACAGCAGGTGAACAGGTATAAATCAAATAGAGGAATGAAAACCCCAAACATGGACACTCAATTAAAGCTCACTTTTACAGAGAGAAGATCTGTCCTCTACTGCCACAGTGGATAAGGGCAAATTAGGAATAAGAAAGGAGCAATCTTAAGAGCAGAAAGAAAGCTGGGCTGTCCACTGGGTAAGTTCTCTTCCTGCCTGCCAAGCAGGCCATCTGTGAGACCAGTCTGAAAATACACAGGCGAAATGGTAGAGAAGCTGTCCATCCCTTGTTATCATTGTTATTGCTGTTAAAAATAGCTTTCAGTCATTCAGCATATTTATGGAAGGAGTTGGTTTCCGAATTAGAGATAAGCAAATACCACTATATTCCATTTATGGAAATCAGAGCTGAGCAGTTAAATGCACTGAAAGAGACCATTTTCTAGCTCAATAGATCTAAGGAATTCTTAGCTTTTAAACTCGGTTTTATCAGATGGAAGGAAGTAATATTGGAGAATAGAGGAGATTAAATGTCAAGACTAAGGCCATATCTACATACAGCAATCAAGTTAGCCAAAGTGGAGTGAACTCAATATGCTTTGTTGTTTCCATGATGAAGCTGTGCAGTGATCAACCACGTCAACTGTTCATTGATCCAACTTAGTCTCTTAGGAACAATCCAGTCAGCTCTGTAGTAATCCAGTGACTTTGGTTATAATCTTAAATTTGTTGTCTTTGGTCTTCCTTTAGAACTTCATAAGGAAACACAATTCAGTTAAAATGACCAAATCTCTTGAAGACTGAAAACTAACTTCAAATACAGGATTTCTACAAACTTCAGATGCTTTCCGGAAATGACTGCTTACTTAAACATACTCATTAAGGTTCACATTTTTGTTTTAATTACTGAACTTTTCTTATGTTATGTATTTTTCTTTGAGTATATAGTTTTATCATGTTTGTCAAATTGCCTAATAAGCAAAATGGATTTTGGCAACATTGGCCTACCTTTTTACATAGCATGATGAACATAGAGTTCTCACGCATAGCATAACAGTAGAAACAAATGTCCAACAACTAATAACATGTATGACGATAGTTATGAATTGACCACATAAACAGACTGTCCATTTTCCTGTTCCCATTTTATGAATGTATAATTCAATTTTACTACCTTTGATGTCAACCCTTAATTTCTCCTCTAGTCTTCTCTATTCCACATCATCTTGCTTTTCCCATTTTCTCACTTTGCCTACATGCATGCAAAAGAAATTCATAATAAGAGCCAGCATTTATGTACTTTATGCTACAGGAACTGTTACTTTCTTTATAGATCATATCTTTTTTCCCAGTAGCCCTAAAGAGAGCTACTATTATTATCATATCTATATATGACATGAGGACACTAGGGCTGACTAAGATTTAGCTATTTATTCAAGTTCATACAGGCAGGATGTTTAGATTATTGTTCAGCAAATACTCTCTTCCCTTCCCACTGTTGCAGAGTAGACATCTCTGCATTATTGATGTTGTACTTGACCATAGGATTTGCTTGGGTCCATCCAATATTAGCAGACATGATGTGAGCAGAGGCCTTAAATATGCGTCATGAATTTGGCTTGTCTCTTTCATTCTGGTGATCTGTCATGAGAGGAGCATGTTTCATGTGAATGCTGCTTCTTCATTGTAAGCCACATAATGAAATATAGACAGCAGAATTCCTTCCCTAGGAAGTCAATGATCCCAGGAGTATCAAGACTCATGGTATAAACCTGAGTTAAACCTGTAGCCTAGAAACCAGAGCCTAGCTGAGCCAAGTTGCCACTGACTTGCAGTCCCATGAGCAAGGGAATCAGTGTCAGTTGTTTGATGTCACTAAAATTAGGGTAATTTTGTTGCTAGGAACTGAATGTTTGTCTACCCATGAAATTCATATGTTCATATGTGAAAGTCTTAATCTCCAATGTGATGGTATTTGGAGGTGGGGGCTTTTGGAGATGACTCGGTGATGAGGGGGGAGCCCTCATGAATGGGATTTGTGCATTTATAACAACACAAGTAAAGCGATCTCTCTCTCTCTCCACCATGTGAGGATATAGCAAGAAGACCGCTATCTGCAAACCAGGAAGAGAGCCCTCACCAGGAACCACATTGGTCCACACCTTGATCTTGGACTTCCCAGCCTTCAGGACCATGAGAAATAAATCTCTGTTGCTTAAGCTGCAGTCTATGGTATTTTGTTATAACAGCCCAAACTGACTAAAACACTAGTGGTGCAGCATTATTGAGGAGATACTAGATAGTAAGTTGTAGAGCAGGGATGCAAACCTGTATCTATCACATGCCAAAATGGAAGCACTCACACCTTACTTGATACTGCCTATGTGTGAAATGATAGAATAAGGGATTGAACACAAGATGTGTAGCTTCAAAGTCTGAGGATTATAGGTTAAGTGATTTTTAATAGTAAAAAGGAACATAACCCAAGACAATGAATAGGGAAGATCAGGGCCTTAAAAGCATCTGGGGAAAGGAGATAATATCTATGACAAAGGGCCTCCCATGTTCAGACTTCACACCCACACCTCTTCTTCCACCCTCCTGACCCAACCTGCACCTGTGGATACCACAGAGAGGACAGAACCAATATGTATTTGTTCTGGCCCAAGGAAAGCACACTGCTCTAGAAAAATCCTGGAGTTACTATTTTGCATATTTTTTTCATCTTTCACTTTAAAGGATTAAAGAATACTTCTACACATATTTCCACTGGTTGCAAGGATCCAGAAAACCACTTATGAGTCAGTATTTTACAAATGTTCAAATGTAAATGGATTCTTTTTGATAGCAACATCACTTTCTGATGGGATAGGGACCCAGAAATTCACAATAGTGATTTTCATTAAAGAGCATTCTTGGCACTTTTTATGGCAAAAATTATTAGCACTTGTCTTTTGGCAAAATTCCAAGCCAAGAAATGATATCATACCTGTTTATGCTCCTCCCATGATTTCAATGTCATTCTTCTTGCTGTCTTCCTTGAAAAAATGTGACATTACTATGAATGCCTAATTCACTTCCAAAGTCAGTGAGCCATGGTTTCTCTTTTCTTAATACCAAGGCTTTTAGAGTTTTAATTAACTAATCATTATAAAGCAATCATATGAAAGGAAATATAGTATTTATAACATTGATATCAACTGATTTTATAATACTTAAAGTCAGTAAGATCAGTAAAAGAGACAAATTAGGAAACCTCCTAGTTCTACTGCAATTCCAACACTTATGATATTTTAAATAGTTTTTGCCAGCATTGAGGCTTCTCTAAGCAAGACTTACTGCTTAATCTAGATTTCAGTTTCACTTGATTAAAGATAGAAGCACTTTAGAGCAAGAATGAGTGAGCCTAGATTTTATTTTACTTTGGGCTGCTAAATTTATTAATATCACGCGTGAACCTGGGATTTATTATAATGCCTGAAATCATGCCTTCCCAGAGGTTGAAAGTGCTTCCTAACTCATATTAGTCATCATGTGTGTGTGTGTGTGTGTGTGTGTGCCCCCCCGCATGTGTAGACAGTGAGACAGAGACAGAGATAGAGAAGCAGAGAGTGAGAAAGACAGAGATTTTAAGAAATTAGCTCAAGAAATGTGGGAGCTGGGAAGCCAGAAGTCCTCAAATCAGGCTGGCAAGCTGCAGATTCTAGTAGGAGTTGAAGTCTCCAGTCTGAAAGCAGTCTAGAGGTAGAAATCTTTTCTCTTTGAGGTACTTCAGTTTTTCTCTTAAGGCCTTCACCTAATTGGATGAGGTTTACCCACGTTATAGAGGGTAATCTGGTTTACTGAAAGTCTACTGATTTAAATGTGAATAACATCCAAAAGAATCTTCACAGCAATATCTAGACTTGTGTTTGACAAAATAATTGAGTGCCATAGCCTAGCCAAGTTGACACATAAAATTAACCATCATTCTCATTGATCACCAAAGTAGGATAAATGTATTGCAGGAGGTGCTCTGGACAATCACATGACGTGGAGAAAAAAATAAAACTCCTTTTTACATTTATTTTTATCCAAAAAATTTATTTTCACCAATATTTAATGCATAGATTGACACCAATACTTTGCTCAATCCACATGTGAGACGTTACATGTAATTGTCAGAATTTAGGGTGTCCTATAAGAACAATGTGGAGGTTCAAGGCAGAGTCTACTTTTCAAGTTTATCTAGGACACTGTGGCAGACTGTATAATGGCCCCTCAAAGACATTGATGTCCTAATCCCTAGAACCTTTGAATATATTACTTTATATGGTATATTATTCAGAATTCTCCAGATAAACAAAACCAATTGGTTAGATATAGATATAGATACATTTACTATGAGGAACTGGCTCACATGGAGGCTGAGAAGTTCTATGATCTGCCATCTGCAAACTGGAGACCCAGGAAAGCCAGTGGTATAATTCAGTCTGAGTCCCGAGGCTTGAGAACCAGGGTAGTTGATGGTAGAAATCCCAGTCTGAGAGCAGGAGAAGTTGAAATGAGATGTCCTATCTCAAGTGTTTAGGCAGAAAAAAGGGGGCAGATTCATTGATCTTCCATCTTTTTTTCTATTCAGGCCCTCAATAGAGTGGATGATGACATCTGCATTGAGGGGGACAATCTACTTTACCCAGTCCACCAATTCAAATGTCAACCTTATTTGGCAACACTTTCATAGAAACACCCAGAAATAATATTCAATCTGGGCACCCCATGGCCCAGTTAAGTTGGCACATAAAATTAACTATCACACATGGCAAAATGAATTTTGGAGATATGATTGAGTTAAATTTTTTGAAATGGGGAGATTTTCCTGCATTATTTAGATAAGGCCAACGTAATCACAATCCATTGTAAAAAGGGTGCAGGAGGATACAGAATCAGGAAAGAACGGTGACAGTGGAAGTGGAAATTGGAGTGATATCCTTTAAAGACAGAAGAAGAAGCCACAAGCCAAGAAATACAGGTGGCCTCTAGAAGCTGTAAAAGGCAGGGAAACACAGTCTCTCCTAGAGCTTCTAGAAAAGCTGCAGCTCTGTTAGCACCTTGATTTTAGCCCAGTTTGATCCATGTTTGCAAACGCAGTGTATTAACAATAGAAAAGGTAGATATTTCTAGCAAAATTTTAGTGCAACCTCTACATCATTTTTTATTGGGGTTTAAAAACACATACCATGATTTCAAATAAGCACTACACATCTGCAATTACCAGCTAGTATCTTTGTGAGTTATTTCAGTTATGGCAGCCATTAATCATGTATCAAAAAAACTTCAGGCTCTTGCCCTCTCATTATGTGATGCCCTCTGACAAGTTATGATGCAACATGAAGGTCCTGACCCGATGCTGGTGCCATGGTATTGGACTTCCAGAATTGTGAGCTAAATTATGAGCTCTTTTCTTTAAAAAATAAAACCCAAAAAATTTCAGAATCATTTCTTCAAATTATTTAATTAGAAATGGGTAAGTCAAATTTCAAAAATAATATTACATATCCATTTGCGCTGAGAGCCTTAGTCTATTTGTGCTGCTATAAAGAAATACCTGAGGCTGCATAATTTATAAAGAAAAGAGGTTTATTTGGCTCACTATTCTGCAGGCTATACAAGAAGCACAGCAATGACATCTGCTCAGCCTCTGGTGAGGGCTTCAGGCTGCATCAACTCACAGCAGAAGGGAGCCAGTGTTTGCAGAGATCATGTAGAGAGAGAGAGGTGGGAGGTAACAGGCTCTTATTAACAACCAGTTCTTGAGTGAACTAATAGAGTAAGAACTCGCTTTTTACCATGAGGACTGCACCAGCCATTTATGAGAAATCTGCCCCCATGATTGAAACACCTCCCAATAGGTCCCCACCTCCAACATTGGGATCTAATTTCAACATGAGGCTTGGCAGGGTCAAACAAACCAAACTGTAGCAGAGCCTAACTCCATTAGTCCATTCTCACTCTGCTATGAAGAAATACCTGAGACGGTAATTTTAAAGGCAAGAGTCTTAATTGACTTACAGTTCCTCATGGCTGGGGAGTCCTCAGGAAACTTATAATTACAGCAGAGGCACCTCTTCACAGGGTAGCAGTAGAGAGAATGGGTGCTGAGTGAAGGGGGAAGCCCTTTATAAAAACATCAGATCTTGTGAGAACTCAATCACTATAATGAGAAAAGTATGGGGAAAACCACCCCATGATTCAATTATCTCCACCTGGTCCTGCCCTTGACATGTGGGAATTATTACAATTCAAGGTAAAATTTGGGTGGGGATACAGAGCCAAACCATATAACTAACACACCACAAAACCACTGCTAAGAATACTGGTGGATATAGTTTGTATATTTGTCCCTGCCCAAATCTCATGTTGAATTGTAATCCCCAGTATTGTAGGTGGGGTCTTCTGGGAGTGATTGAACCATGGCTGTGGATTTCTCATGAATGGTTTAGTACCGTCTCCTTGGTGCTGTCCTCATGATAGTGAGAGAGTTCTTGAGAGATCTTGTTGTTTAAAAGTGTGTGGCACTTCCTTCCACCTCTCTTGCTCCTGCTCTGGCCATGTGATGTCCCTGCCTCCCTTCTACCTTTTTCGATAATTGTAAGCTTCCTGAGGCCTCTACAGAAGCTGAACAGATGCCAGCACCACGCTTCCTGTAAAGCCTACAGAACCATGAGCCAATTAAACCTCTTTTCTTTATAAATTACCCAGTCTCAGGTATTTCTTTATAGCAATAAAAGAATGGCATAATGCAGAAAGTTGCTAACCAGGAGTGGGGCCTTGCTATGAAGATGCCTGAAAATGTGGAAGCAACTTTGGAACCAGGTAACAGGTAGAGGTTGGAAGAATGTGGAGGCCTTAGAAGAAGACAGGAAGTTGAGGGAAAGTTTGGACTTTCTGAGACTGGTTAAATGGTTGTAAACAAAATGCTGATAGTTATATCAAGAGTGAAGTCCAAGCTGCTGAAGTCTCAAATGGAAATGAGGAACTTGTTGGGAACTAGAACAAAGGTCACCCTTGTTATGCCTTAGCAAAGAACCTGGCTGTGTTGTGTTCATTCCCTAGGGATCTGTGGAAGTTTGAACTAAAGAGTGATGATTTATAGCATCTGGCAGAAGAAATTTCCAAGCAGCAAAATATTTAACATGAGGCCTGGCTCCTTCTAATAACCTACACTCATATGCCTGAGCAAAGAAATGACTTAAAGTTGGAATTTATAGTTAAACAGAAAGCAGAGCATAAAAGCTTAGAAAATTTGCAGCCTAGTCACATGGCAGAGAAAGAAAAAGTTTTTTGGGGAGAGGAATTCAAGCTGGCTGTGAAGCAAGCACTTGCTAGAGAAATCTGCATAACTAAAAGACAGCCAAGTGCTAATAGCCAAGACAATGGGAAAAACGTCTGGAAGGCATTTTGGAGATTTACATGGCAGCCCTTCCCATCACAGGCCCTGAGGTCTAGGAGGAAAGAATGGTTTTGTGGGCCAGACCCAGGGCCTCACTGCCCTGTGCAGCCTTGGGAAATTGCTCCCTGCATCCTGACCCCTTGGCTCGATTTGTGGCTCAAAGTTTCCCAGATACAGCTCAGGCTGCTGCTTCAGAGGGTGTGAGCTCTTCACCTTGATGGCTTCCATGTGATGTTAAGTCTGTAGGCATACAGTGCAAGACTGAATGAGGCTTGGCAGCCTCCATATACATTTCAGAAGATATATGAAAAAGCCTAGGTGCCCAGGCAGAAGCCTCCTGCAGGGGCACAGCCCTCATGGAGAACCTCCACTAAGGCACTGTGGAGGGGAAATGGAGGCCCCACACAGAGTCCCCACCGGGGCACTGCTTAGTGGAGGTGTGAGAAGGGGACCACTGTCCTCCAGACCCCAGAATGGTAGATCCACTGGCAGCTTGCCCTCTGCACCCAGAAAAGCTGCAGGCACTCAACAACCTTTGAGAGCAGCTGAACCCTGCAAAGCCACAGGGGCAAAGCTGCACAAGGCTTGAGAGCCCACTTTTTGCACCAGCATGCCCTGGTTGTGGAACATGGAGTGAAAGGAGATTATTTTGGAGCTTTAAGATTTAATGACAGACCTGCTAGGTTTCAAACTTGCATGGGGTCTATATCTCTTTTCTTTTGGCTGATTTATCCCTTTTGGAATGAAAATGGTTACTCAATGCCTATACCCCCATTATATCTTGGAAGTAAATAACTTGTTTTTGATTCTACATGCTCATAGGTGTAAGGGACTTGCCTTGTCTCAGAAGGGACTTTGGACTTTTGAGTTAGTGCTGAAATGAATTAAGACTTTGGGAGACTATTTGGAAGATGTGATTGTATTTTGCCATTTGAGAAAATCATGAGATTTGAGGTTGGTTCGGGGCAGAAGGATATAGTTTGGGTATTTGTCCCTGCCCAAATCTCATGTTAAAATGTAATCCCCAGTATTGGATATGGAGCCTGGTGGGAGGTGTTTGGATCATGGAGGCAGATCCCTCATGGATGGCTTGGGCCATCCCCTTGGTAATCAGTGAACTCTCACTCTCAGTTCACACGAGATCTGATCATTTAAAGGTGTGTGGCAGCTCCTCCTGACCCCCCACACTCTCTCTCTTACTTCTCCTTTCACCATATGACATGAAAGCTCCTGCTTTACCTTCTTCCATGAGTAAAAGCGCCCTGAGGCCTCCCCAGAAGCTGAGCAGATGCCATGCTATGCTTGTAAAGCCTGCAGAACCATGAGGCAATTAAACTTCTGTTTAAAAATAAATTATTCAGTGTCAGATATTTCTTTATAGTGATGCAAGAATGACCTAACACATTGGTTTACTGTCACCCACCAAGCAGTTCCTCTGGTCAGGGCAGAATTGGGAGCAAATATTCTCTGCAATTAGAGACCCAGAAGCCTTGGGAATGTGCCAGGGGAGGAATGACGAGTGAATGACCAAAGGCTGGTCAGTACATACCTGATTTTATCTTGACCTGCAGATTATCACCCCTGGGTCTGAGTGGTCCTGGCTGTGGCAGCTGATTTCCATGGAAAATGGGCAAGTTATGATTATACCAAGGCAATGTGAAAAAGGAGAAAAGAAAGTAAACCAACACCCTCAGTCTCCCCTAACATACATACACCTGTTAAGATCATCTTCCCACTCCTTTGCAATTTCTCAGTCAGTTGGTGCTATGATCTGAATGTTTGTGTTCTCCAAAACTCAAATGTTAAATCCTAACCTCCAAGATGATGGTATTAAGAGGTTGGGCCTTTGGGAGGTGATTAGGTCATGAGGGATGTGCCTTCATTATTGAAATTAGTACCCACATAAAAGAGGCCTGAGGGAGCTCATTCACCCCTCCATCCTGTGAGGACACAGGGAGAAGAGGGCCCTTATCAGACTCCAGAATCTGTTGGCACCTTGATCCTGGACTTCCTAGCCTCCAGAAGCATGAGAAATAAATTTCTGTTGTTTATGAGCCACCCAGTCTATGATACTCTGTTATAGAAGCCTGAATAGACTAAAACAGGAAGGAAGGCATCTAATTGCTTCCTAATATCCAAATCAAAAGCCTCTATTCCTTTCTTCCATGAGCCAATTAAAGATTTGATACCTGTACTGTATAACTCCCTTCTTGGCTACACCACCCAGATTTACTTGCTACCTTTTAACCACCTTTATTTTTCCTCAGCATCTTTCAAGTCCTGAGGCTGAGTCTCAAACTTTAATGATTATGAGAAAAATATTGGCAGCTTATTAAAAATATAGAGTCCTTATTCCAAAATTCTGATTCAGTAGATGTGATGGTTAATACTGTCAACTTGATTGGATTGAAGGATGCAAAGTATTGATCCTGGGTGTGTGTGTGAGAGTGTTGCCAAAGGAGGATAACATTTGAGTCAGTAGGCTGGGAAAGGCAGACCCACCCTTAATCTGGGTACCATCTAATCAGCTGCCAGTGTAGCTGCCAGTGTAGCTGCCAGTGTAGCTAGAATATAAAGCAGGCAGAAAAACATGAAAAGATTAGACTGGCCTAGCCTCCCAGCCTACATCTTTCTCCTGTGCTGGATGCTTCCTGGCCTCAAATATCAGACTCCAGGTTCTTCAGTTTTGGGACTCGGACTGGCTCTCCTTGCTCCTCAGCTTGCAGACAGCCTATTGTGGGAACTTGTGATCATGTAAATTAATACTTAATAAACTCCCCTTTATATATATCTATCTATCCTATTACTTCTGTCCCTCTAGAGAACCCTGACTAATACAATCCGTATGAATAGGGTTCAGGAATCTGTATTTTCAGCATTTCCTTTCCTGCCATGGTCTTTAAGCCTAGATTTTCACTCAGTAAAAATACTTCTGTAATTTTATCTATGTTTTTGACCTCAACTTCTATTCAGATGGATCCTAATTCTATATTTCTTGGTTTACATTTACATTAGAGCTCCAAATCTGCATTTCCAAGTGTTAACCTCTCTTTCTCTAATTTTAAAGCTAACAGCTCACACTCATGCGGTTTCAGAAAGAAAATCATTGGCCTCCCCCAAAACCTGTTTTTATTCCTATCTGCCTTAACTCTGCTAATGACTATCTTTCCAATTACTTGGGCTCTAAAACCTCAGAAAAATCTCAGGCATTACTGTTTTTCGACCCAAGCGAATGTCTGTAACCATTCTCTCCTTTAAATTTCCAGGAGAAGCTGAAACTATCTTTCACCTGATCTTGCCAGCATCCTAGTCTTTACTAGTCTTTATTCTCCAGCCAACCCACTATGCAGCTACCAGATTAATCTTCCTTAGAAACAATACTGATTCTAGAAAACTTTGATGACTCTTTTTCATCAAATTAAATTCAAACACCTAAGCTTGTAATCAACCTCCTCCTCTGGGACTCTAACGTTTCCCTCCAACTTCTCCCAAGTATATATCCTCTTCCTAATTGTCCTACAAGCAGGACATTAACCATTTGTCAGCCATAGGTATGACAAGTTTTTTTATTCTGTTTTGCTTTCTGTAGATTTTTATGACACTTTTATGTCTGTCCAGAAGTTTGAAACTGTTATATTGTTAAATCTGTCAACCTTTACTTTTTCTTTTTTTGCTTCAAGCTTTTTGTTTGTTGGTTCAAGGTTTTTGTAGGCCACCCTGGGAAATGTTATCTTGTTTTATATTATTCCTGTACGTGTCCTGTCTTAGACCTTAGATGACACCTTTCTTTTTTTTCCTTTTCTTTTTTTTTTTTTTTTGGAAACAGTGTCTTCCTCTGTCGCCCAGGCTGGAGTGCAGTGGGGTTATCTCAGCTCACTGCAACCTCCACCTCCTGGGTTCAAGCAATTCTCATGCCTCAGCCTCCCAAGTAGCTGGGGTTACAGGCATGTGCCACCACAGTAGGCTAATTTTTATATTTTTAGTAAAGACAGGGTTTTACCATGTTGGCCAAGCTGGTCTTAAATTCCTGGCCTCAAGTGATCTGCCTGCCTCAGCCTCCCAAAATGCTAAGATTACAGGCGTGAGCCACTGCGTCTGGCCTAAATTTCTTGATGGTAATAATGTTCTTATTTACAGATGCAGTGAACATATTAATGAACACCTACTGTGAGCCATTATTATTTTTATTCATATTAACATCACACAACAAAATCACACAACTAGTCATCCTGGTGGAGCCAGGGCTATTATCTAGGCAGTTTGACTCCAGAAACCTGGCTCCAAACCACTACCTTATGCTGCCCTCACATGTGTGGAAAAATAATGGGCACTCAACAAGTACTTGTTGAATAAGTGAAATTTAACCCAGGCAAGGGTTAGTATTTCTGAGATAAACACTTTCTCAGAAGACCACACAAGTGTTTAAGAGGTCACGAGAAATGGCTGGCTAACCATAAAAAAAAAAAAAAAAAAAAAAAGAACACACGACAGAACCCCAAACTGAGACTCCAAGTTAGAAGGCTCGTCGAGCGTACCAGTTTTCATGCACCTGGTTGGCTAAGAGGGAAATCTCAGATGATGAATGGAGGGGAACACACAAAAAAAGTGGGATCCAAAGCAATGGGCAGTTTTCCACATCATTATAGCCGTATTTTGTAACAATTTCTTTGGCAACTGACAGCAGGCATTTAAATCAGCTATTTCCTCCTCAGAATTCCTCTCCAAAGAATAATAATGGCCTCTGCAGCTCTGAAGGAAATGTAGCCCCTACTCGGATACAATCTTATCTGGGAAATTGCCATGGTATTCGTCACAGCTGTCACTGCACTGAGCCTGTTAAAGATGTGCTGAGTGTAGATCCACAGGGTCCTGTGCTCAGAGGAGCCCTGCTACACATTCTTCCCAGGTTTCAGCAGAAAGACAAAAACCACTCAGTGTGCTGGGGGCAGAGTCTCCTCAGAGCTGGGTCAGCACGAGAGAGCCATTCATACAGTCCTAAAGAAGTTACTCTATGGCTCAGGTTATAGATATAGAAAGACACTTGCAGTGACACCATTGAGATGGGCAGAACACAAGAAAGAATTTATGCAAAAAGCCCAGATTTTTATTTCTTTATTTGGAGAGCAAAAGGAGAGCTGAAGACCTGAAACACTGGGGTGAGGGCGTCGGCCTTGAGACTTTGCACCGGAGTTCTTTTCGGTTTGTTTTAGTTGAATAGGGAGCTGCTGCAACCTCCATTCTTTACAGTAAAAAGCTGAAAGTCTAATCCTTGATGATACGTCATTTAAGAAACTGGAGTACAGACTGACCAGGGTCCCACATTTAGCATCCAGTAGGACCTGAGGTGCCGGAAATAAGACCAGTAGGACTTTCTAAAATTTGGTTCTGCAAGGAAATAATGCTTCTGCAATCCAATGTAATGTTTCTTTATACAGAGTACCACAGATCAGATTCTCTTTCATTCTAATATTTATATTTGTTTTTAACCCACAGTTGCCTTTACAAAGAAACAGGCATGAAAAATAGCCTTCCACTCAATATGCCAAGGAAGATAATTTACTCAGAAATTACATTGTCCTGGAAACTAATTTACTGAGCAGCTTAAATGTGAGCAGCTTATTCCCAGAAAGTTATTGACTCACCTTGACTCAAAATAAGATCAAGTATCTTTGCCATCCACAGCACAGAGTTTTCTAAACCAGAGACCCCAGGACTGTGTATAACTTACTCTCGAAGAAAGCAAGCCACTTGGAAGTCACTACGGATGTGCTTTACATCCACCCTTCTCAGAACACAAGACCCTCCCTAGATCCCTGAGGATTGTGCGCATTCCCAGCACACTCCAGAGTTTTACTTTTTTGTTTTGTTGGTGAGGAGGCAGTTAGGCAAAGGTGGGAGAGAAGTGAGCTCAGGTAACACCACCACCATAACTATCATGAAATTTCATCAATTCTTTCACTGCTTTCTATTTGCTTACCCCTCCCCGACTCTCTCTATTGTACTTTCATCGTAAGAGAAGAAGCCATGTCTCTGTTCCCACTACCATTCCTGACCTGGAGTGAACATTCAACAAATGTTTGTGGACTGAATGAATGATGGGACTTTACTCCATTTCATCACTTCCCATTTTCCATTCTCTATTTTTCCTCCTTTTTTGCTGATGGTTCACTATTTTTTTGAAAGCCAGTTCTAAGATAAACAGTAGCAAAAGCAATCGCTGAAATAAAGACAAAAGACTTAGTTTCTTTGAACTGGTTTTTATTTTACAATTTGATACTACATTATTAAATTATGTTACTGTTTCCTAACACATTTTCCTTTGTGTAACTCACTTATCACCATTTTGCTCCTTGTAGGTGCATAAAATAATTCTCTCTTTGATGGTAATGAACTAGAGTAAGGGTACGACTGTCTACGCAGCTCTACTCAAGTGCCTAGTAAAGTAGTGTAATCACAGATGTCTCTGAAGAATGACTGTTGATAAATGACAATGGCACACAAATACAATGGAAAAAAACACATTAGAATTACTGGCATGCTAAGAAAAGCTGTATACTGTATTTAACTTTTGTGCTATATTTACCTAGTCTTCACAGTTTTTATCTTCTTTTTTTTTAAGAGAACATTTTGAGTTTATAGCGGTGATTTTATCACTTTTTAAACTTATATTATCCCTACCTGCAATATATCATAATTAAGTACACTTCATTTGTACCCCCAATTAAATCCATGTGTAACATAAAAAATTATTCTGTATTAATTTTAAGTATATTAAATACTACCTTTTATGTAAAGGTCTGCATTAAAAGAGGTATAGTAGTATTCTAAAGCCAATGAAACTCCATCATTTATATCTTAATTGAGATGTTTGGACATAGATGTACTTATATAAACACAAACTAATTTAAAGTTTTCTTTTTAATTTTAAGCTTAATATGATTAAATTAGTTATGGAATAATCAGTTGTACTATAATCGTATTCTACTGTTCAAACTGAAATGAAATATACCTCCCTTTATTAAAAAAAAGTCTGCAGAATTGATTAAATAGATGACAATGTAATTTCCATTACAAGTGCTTTTTCTGCCATCTAGTGGAAAAATGAAATCTATGAGGATTCATAATTTATACTTTTTAATACTATTGTCTCAAACTATTTAGGAAAGGCTTATTGGAAATCTCAAGAAAAGAAAACCAAATGTTGCATTCTCTCCCTATTTCTGATTTGGTCTGCAGGTAGACCAGCTGTGGATCACCTTGAGCATTCCTCATGTTGCCAAAGAAACTAAATACAGAAAAAGGTAGAGGGAACTCTCTTTTAATTAATTAGTTGGGGGGAGGTGAGTTGTTTATTTTTAAAGACTACCCATTTGCCCAAGCTTTTTCAAGGGCTGCCTTACTCTCTGTTTTTTGCCTGTGGAAGTATTTTTTTTAACCATTTAAATACCAGCTCAAAGGCAATTCCCTTGCAAAAACCTCCCTTGGTTCCCGGTGGAATGAACTCCCATGGCTTGCTAACTATAACTCCAGTTCCTGTTCAATGATTACACCATGCTGCCAAGTTCTATGTTGTAATTTGGTGAGTCTGTCTCACTTGATTGCGAACATCTTGAGGACAGGGAACCTGTGCTGTTCATCCGTCTAGTCTGTGGTACTATCCCAGGCAATGAATATATGAACACACTTGCTGCATATATCATTTTAAATATGTAGAACTGGAGCCTACTAAAAGCCATTTCTAATATAGGCCAGCCAGCTCTTACATGGGCTATTCTGGGGTGTATACATAGATTTCAGAGCTGGGATTTGACTAAACTTCCTAGCTTGGATTATTGATTCATTTTATCAAGCTTTTTCCCCCAGTATGTACTAGGTAATATATGCTGTTAACGATTCCAAGAAGTGGAAAAGCTAGCTGCCATCCTCATATATGAAGGCCTTGTTGGGTGCCTTTCTCTCTGTGTTCCTGGAATGATCTGTTCTTTCTTCTATCATGGTGCTTATTCCTGTACTGCATGTATTGTCTCCATGAACTCCTTGAGGATGAGAAGACTGTCCTATCCATTTGTATTTTCAGCAATGAATATACTGTCTGCATATAGCAGAGGCTCAGTAAGTATTTGTTGAATAATAAAGAATCATGAAAGATACAAAGAATTGCAAAGGATAAAAAAGAAGTATTAGATAGTGCTCTAAGGAGCTTAGACATCATTTAGGGAAATAATTACTTAAATATTCTGACCAGAATGTTCTATAGTTAATAGACATTAAATATATTTTTGTTAAATTAATGAAATGAGAGTCAACTTCTATTTCCAGGAAAAATGCTAAACACTTATGCTCTATCCTCTGGAAGAGCATAATCAAGTGTGAAGCAATAAAAATGTTCACCAATACTTACATTATTCAGCATGTTGTGTTTCCTGCCAATGTGTTAGACATCCCACCATAAACTGGTGTGTTAGAAATGGCTTCCCAAAGGAGGAAGATCTTTGTCAAGAACAAAGATCTGAAAAGTGTGGAAAAGTCTAGATTTTACCCTAGTTGTAAGCTGAAAAGTTAGATCGCCACATTTTCATAGATGCTGGCAAAGAAGGAGAGATTCCTGGGTCAGAAACAAAAGACTTTATTACTCACAGCACAGCAAACACCATGAGCTTCATGTTCGCATTTTTTCTCCTTGTCCTCCAAGTCCCATAGGGGTGATAAAACGCAGCCTCCAAGATGTTGCACATGCTGTGAGTTTGTATCACAGCAGAGGAACCCCAAGCCAAGGAAACCTCAATTCTCTAAAGGGGACTTTTAGCAAACCTGTCCAATCTTTGTCCTGGAGGGAGCCATTATACTCATTATCCTGGTCAGAAAACAAATCTGCCCTATGCCCTGGTGAAAGACACTATCTCTGTGTTTCAAGGTTGTTTGCTACACAAACATCCTTGAAAAGACAGCCCAGGACAAAAGCTATCAACATCTTCTCAGAAGATGGATGGAAATACAAGAGCTCCATGGAGAACTTTCTCTTGACAGTTTTAATTTGGTTCTCAAAGGCTGAGTTTGATTTGGTCAAGTAATAGGAAAAGAACAGATGTTCCAAGAGGCAGAAGATTTTTTTTTTTTTTTTTTTGAGACGGAGTCTCACTCTGTTGCCCAGTTTGGAGTTTAGTGGCACGCTCTCGGCTAACTGCAACCTCTGTCTCCTGGATTCAAGCGATTCTTCTGCCTCAGCCTACAGGCATGCACCACCACATCCAGCTAATTTTTTTGTATTTTTAGTATAGATGGAGTTTCACCATGTTGGCCAGGCTGGTCTCGAACTTTTGACCTCAAATGATCCATCTGCCTCAGCCTCCCAAAGTGCTAGGATTACAGGTGTGAGCCACTGCACCCAGCTGGAAGAATTTTATGTGCGCATATTTATTTCACGACAGATCTCTCTGGACCTCAATTTCTTCATCGGTAAAACTAGAATATTAATGCCTACTTTATGAGGTTGCTATGAAAACTATATGAGGTAATGTGTGTAACATATGTATGGTATCTAGCCTGGTGTCTGGCATGTAGCAGGTGTCAAATTGTTAGTTCTTTTCCATTTCTCCCTGAACATATGAAATGTGACTCTGCAGACTTCCCTGATATCAATAAAAAGGGGGAAATGAGAGGCATTTAACTAGACCTTTCACAAATTTTTTAACTGAGCATCTACTATGTGCCAGGCACCAGTCTAGACACCATGACTGCCCTCTTGAAGCTTATAGTATGCTTCATGGGAGAAATAGAGGAGAGTAGATTTGTCTTGCTTCTATCACATAAACTTGTAGAGGGCATGCCTCCAAAGTTTTATGGCAATCCATGTGATAGAAAGCTAGGGAATTATAAAGACATAGGCAGAGCATTAACCTAGAATAATAACAGTCAACAGTATGTTTTCCCAGATCACACTGAGAAAAAGGATACTAGTAATTGCAGCAGGAAATGTTCATGTGAACATTATTGCTACCAATATATGATTGTTTAGCCATCCATTCAGTAAATATTTATTATTATGACATGTTGTACTTTGTTGTAGTGAATACTCAATATATCTTTTTTAAGGATGTTGTGCATAGTGATAGGTGCTGGAATTCCCTTGAGGGTGAGCTGGCTCCAGGGATAAGGAATTGATTTTGCACAAGTTGGTGTCAATGTTCACCTTTATATGGATGAAGAGAGTTGTGATAATCTGGGAGATACTGTGAATAAGATGTGTGATTTCAAGATGATTAGAATATTGATTTATTGGATAATCCTAAATTAGACTGTGAATAAGGAAAGTTGTTAAAATTTTTTATTGGTGAAGAAGGTACACAATTATTTGTTTTATTATAGACTATGTTTATGCTTCAAATATTTTATGGAAATAAAATAGCAATTTGTTTTGTTTTGGAGACAGGTTCTTGCTGTGTTGCCCAGGCTGGAGTGCAGTGGCATGATCATAGCTCACTGCACCCTCCAATTCCTAGGCTCAAGTGATCCTTATGCTTCAGTCTCTCGAGTAGCTGAGACTACAGACACACACCACTATGCCCAGCCAATTTTTTTGTACTTTTTGTAGAGATGGATTCTTACTTTGTTGTGCAGGCTGGTTTGAACTGCTTCAAGCAATCCTCCCATCTTGGCCTCCCAAATGTTGGGATTGCAGGCGTGAGCCACCCCATTCAGCCGGTAATTTTTCTGAGAGAAAATAGTTATAAAGACTATCCCTGCTTTGAGGGTGAGACTTGATCATATGACTGCTGTGTTAAATTAGACGCATTAAAATAGTATATGAAAAGGCAATTCTAGTTGGGTTTTCTGGAAGAACTATGGTAATAGCACCCTTTTCCTACCTTGTTTCCAGCACAGTGCAGACTGAATTCATTATTTGTCTAGAATCTACTTACTGGGCTAGATTGTGAAAAACGCACAGGCTGCCTGACAGCTGAGTGATGGAGGCTAACCAGGAGGGGAAGTGAATAACTTTTGAAATGGGAAGCTGAAGACAAGCTGCAAGCAAAACCAAAGAGAGGAGTGCTTCCTCTATAGTTCCTATTATTCAGGGATCATGAGATGGGCTTTAGTCAATGCTAAGATCTGGCTTCTTGTTAGGTGGCTTAGAGGAGTGATGGGACCAGCAAACAATTCAAAGGACGTCACCCCCCGACCATTGCTCTCCCACCCTCCCCTACCACCCTGTGCTGTCTAGTGGGCTGCATTCCTTCAAGTTAAATGGTGCCTCTGGGACTTGCATCTCTCCAGCGTGATGGGGGCTAACCAGAAGGGGAAGTAACGTCTCAGTATGTCTGATCTGCATTTATGAGAAACAAAGCTTGGCACATAGTGCTGAAAGTGGGAGAAGACCTGAGAAATCCCAAGTGAGAAAGCATCTCTGGCTGTGCATGGTGGCTCACGCCTATAATCCCAGCACTTGGGAGGCCAAGGCAGGCAGATCACCTGAGGTCAGGAGTTCAAGACCAGACTGGCCAACATGCTAAAACTCCATCTCTACTAAAAATACAAAAATTAGCCAGGTGTGGTGGCTCACACCTGTAATCCCAGCTACTTGGGGGGCTGAGGCAGGAGAATCACTTGAACCCAGGAGGCAGAGGTTGCAGTGAGCCAAGATTGTGCCATTGCACTCTAGCCCGGGTGACGGAGTGAGACACTGTATCAAAAAAAAAAAAAAAAAAAATCGCTTGAACCCGGGAGGCAGAGGTTGCAGTGAGCCGAGACTGCGCCACTGCACTCTAGCCTGGGCGACAGAGCAAGACTCCTCTCAAAAAAAAAAAAAAAGCTTCTTCTCTCTCCCACATTAGTTCCCGTGGGGGCTGCCTAGTTAACCACATTTACTGCTAAATCTCAACATAGATTCTCAAACCTTTCCAAAACTGATGAAAGTAACAATGCAAGGATCATCATAATTCATCACAATTATTTGTATCTAAGTCATGCTAATGTCTGCTACATTGAAAGGTCAGGTTAACACCAGTTTTTCCTAAAATCCTAGGGCTCCCAGGGTCTTGCATTTTAACACGAGTGGTAGTTTTGTGAAATTAAAACACTTTTGTCTTTGTTCCATGCAAAACGCCTCCCTCCCTCCCTCTCTCTCATTGTCTTTGAACTTGGCCTTGATTGATAAAATCCATTTCTATTAGGTAAAGCTGGTGAAAGCAGGAATAGAGTTTATCCAGGGCTTAAATTAAATCTTACAGAGCTTTTTCTCTGACTGCCCCTAGCTCCCTACAGTTTTCCATCAGTAGACTTCCAAGGAAGCTTTCATTTAGCCAGCTGTTTGCTCCTATTTTACATGATGGTTCTCGGTGTTCGGCAGGAACAAAGACCATGGATATTCCCATTTGGGTTTATCAGAAGCAACTGAGAACAACGAGCTCTTTTTATGTTGAAAACAGAGATTTAAAATTTATTCATAATCTTTACTTCTTCTCCCAACACATTCTCATCCCCATGGGCTCCTTTCTCTAATTAGCTATGCAAGTCTTGACACTAAAATTTAGCTACATGTTAATCTTTCATTTTTATTAGTATGGTGTCTTTATCTTCCTTCCTATAGAAGCACAGTATATGCTTATATTTAAATACATTATATGTTTCCAAAAATGAGTACATTAAAATGACAACTTATAAAAACATTCAGTCTAAGAAAGAAAAGTACATCTTAAATATGTCACTTCACAACCACTGAGCCACTCCTGAAATGAAGTTACTAGGTAGGTCTAATTTATACAAAAGAAAGTGGAGTTGAACATTTATGAAGCTCCTACTATGTGCCAAGTGGGATGCTATGGATTTTATATCCATCATCTCCATTTAATCTTCACAATGCTGTGAGCTGTTGTGTTGTTATTGCCAGACTTGGAGAGGGTACGAGTCCAAGCCTCCTGTCTGACACCAAAGCCTGAGCTGCCTGCTGAATTATATGACAGCCAACAGGAATCTTGGGGATTAGCTAAGATAGTGGTTTTCCAAAGTATGGGATGGGTACGAAATGAGGTGGTACACAGGGACATTGCATTTAAAATGCATTAAATACCACAGTGAAGAAGTTGATTTCAATACTCTTCTAATCCTTCTGGCGACATCTAGAGGAAATGCAGTTCTGTTGTGTTCTGACACTTGCTCATCTGCTTTAGTTTTTTTTTTTTTTTTTTTTTTTTGAGACGGAGTCTCGCTCTGTCACCCAGGCTGGAGTGCAGTGGCATGATCTCAGATGAATGCAACCTCTGCTTCCCAGGTTCAAGTGATTCTCCTGACTCAGCCTCCCGAGTAGCTAGGATTACAGCTGTGCACCACGATGCCTGGCTAATTTTTGTATTTTTAGTAGGTGGGGTTTCACCATGTTGGTCAGGCTGGTCTCGCACTCTTGACCTCAGGTGATCCACCCGCCTCGGCCTCCCAAATTGATGGGATTACAGGCGTGAACCACCGTGCCCAGTGCTCATCTGCTTTTCTATAGAAGGAAAAGTAGGTGTTAGAATCATAGTTTTAAAAGACAATACCTAGCAAAGATATAATTCCATATTTAATTTTAATTATTTTTATAGCTATGGGGAAATATGCTGGTTTTCCACTTAAGTAGTCATGGATATTTTAATTCTCAAAGTACATGCAAAATAAAGGTATTACTGTTACAATAAAAAGGCGATTTGCTCGTAGAAGAGTAGGTAGATTCACCTCTAAAAAAAAACAGGTGAAACAGTTTTCCACATATGTGAAAGTAAAATTATCTGAACGACCTCTTTGAAGGCTTTTCATATAACTCTCCAAGTGTACATCTGGCGATTTACTGCTTTAGGTAATCGGAGGTCATGGTGTGGACTGCTTCTGATATAACATGCATGCATGTTCACTCAGCTTCTGGGGAGCCATAAGATACCTCAATATTCTGGCCTTTTGGCCGGAACCGCCATCTTCCGAAAATTCGCCAAAATGACAAACACAAAGGGAAAGAAGAGAGGCACTTGATATATGTTCTGCAGGCCTTTTAGAAAACATGGAGTTGTCCCTTTGGCCATGTATATGCGAAATCTACAAGAAAGGTGATATTGTAGACATCAAGGGAATGGTTACTCTTCAGGTGTTACTATGGCGAAACTGGAAGAGTCTACAATGTTATCTAGCAGGCTGCTGGCAGTGTTGTCAACAAACAAGTTAAGGGCAAGATTCTTGCCAAGAGAACTAGGAACACATTAAGTATTCTAAGAGCTGAGACAGCTTCTTGAAACATGTGAAGGAAAATTATCAGAAAAAGAAGCCAAAGCGAAAGGTACCTGGGTGCAAGTGAAGCACCAGCGTGCTCCACCCAGAGGAGCACACTTTGTGAGAACCAATGGGAAGGAGTCTGAGCTGCTGGAGCCTATTCCCTACGAATTCATGGCACAATAGGTGTTAAAGACCTCTGGACTGTTAAAAAAAAAATTCTGCCCTATTCTAATGGACAGGGTCACTTAACAGATTTCCTGAGACTGCTATTTAGGGCTGTCACATGCACCATCTTTATTTATTTATTTTTTAAAATTATACTTAAAGTTCTAGGGTACATGTGCACAACGTGCAGGTTTGTTACATATGTATCCATGTGCCATGTTGGTGTGCTGCACCCATTAACTCGTCATTTACATTAAGTATATCTCCTAATGCTTTCCCTACGCCCTCCCCCCACCCCACGACAGGCCCCGGTGTGTGATGTTCCCCTTCCTGTGTCCAAGTGTTCTCACTGTTCAGTTCCCACCTATGAGTGAGAACGTGTGGTGTTTGGTTTTTTGTCCTTGCGATAGTTTGCTAAGAATGATGGTTTCCAGCTTCATCCATGTCCCTACAATGGACGTGAACTCATCCTTTTTAATGGCTGCACAATATTCCATGGTGTCTATGTGCCACATTTTCTTAATCCAGTCTATCATTGAGGGACATTTGGGTTGGTTCCAAGTCTTTGCTGTTGTGAATAGTGCCGCAACAAACATATGTGTGCATGCGTCTTTATAGCAGCATGATTTAAAATCCTTTGGGTATATACCCCATAATGGGATGGCTGGGTCAAATGGTATTTCTAGTTCTAGATCCTTGAGGAATTGCCACACTGTCTTCCACAATGGTTGAAGTGGTTTACAGTCCCACCAACAGTGTAAAAGTGTTCCTATTTCTCCACATCCTCTCCAGCACCTGTTGTTTCCTGACTTTTGAATGATGGCCATTCTAACTGGTGTGAGATGGTATCTCATTGTGGTTTTGATTTGCATTTCCCTGATGGCCAGTGATGATGAGCATTTTTTCATGTGTCTGTTGGCTGCATAAATGTCTTCTTTTGAGAAGTGTCTGTTCATATCCTTCACCCACTTTTTGATGGGGTTGTTTTTTCTTGTAAATTTGTTTGAGTTTTTTGTAGATTCTGGATATTAGCCCTTTGTCAGATGAGTAGATTGCAAAAATTTTCTCCCATTCTGTAGGTTGCCTGTTCACTCTATGGTAGTTTATTTTGCTGTGCAGAAGCTCTTTAGTTTAATTAGATCCCATTTGTCAATTTTGGCTTTTGTTTCCACTGCTTTTGGTGTTTTAGACATAAAGTCCTTGCCCAGGCCTATGTCCTGAATGGTATTGCCTAGGTTTTCTTCTAGGGCTTTTATGATTTTAGGTCTAACATTTAAGTCTTTAATCCATCTTGAATTAATTTTTGTATAAGATGTAAGGAAGGGATCCAGTTTCAGCTTTCTACATATGGCTAGCCAGTTTTCCCAGCACCACTTATTAAACAGGGAATCCTTTCCCCATTTCTTGTTTTTGTCAGGTTTGTCAAAGATCAGATGGTTGTAGATGTGTGGTATTATTTCTGAGGGCTCTGTTCTGTTCCATTGGTCTATATCTCTGTTTTGGTACCAGTACCATGCTGTTTTGGTTACTGTAGCCTTGTAGTATAGTTTGAAGTCAGGTAGCGTGATGCCTCCAGCTTTGTTCTTTTGGTTTAGGATTGTCTTGGCAATGTGGGCTCTTTTTTGGTTCCATATGAACTTTAAGATAGTTTTTTCCGATTCTGTGAAGAAAGTCATTGGTAGCTTGATGGGGATGGCATTGAATCTGTAAATTACCTTGGACAGTATGGCCATTTTCACGATATTGTTTCTTTCTATCCCTGAGCATGGAATGTTCTTCCATTTCTTTGTGTCCTCTTTTATTTCGTTGAGCAGTGGTTTGTAGTTCTCCTTGAAGAGGTCCTTCACATCCCTTGTAAGCTGGATTCCTAGGTATTTTATTCTCTTTGAAGCAATTAAAAATATGGAACGCTTCACAAATTTGCATGTCATCCTTGTGCGGGGGCCATGCTAATCTTCTCTGTATCGTTCCAATTTTAGTATATGTGCTGCCGAAGCGAGCACCACATGCACCATCTTTTTTACAACATTTATAATTCTACAGTCTGGTATATATGAGCCCAACAGTGAATTTCATAAAAGAGAGATCTTTTTGTTGTTAGAACTGGGTTTCTCAAGTATAGCACCTCTGGAAAGGGAATGACTTTAACCTGTTATTTACATTGTTGTAACTAAAAAGCAGTAATATAGATCTGCTGAGATGCTACAAAACTTCACCAGCCTACCATCATCAATGGTATATTCCCTAAGAATGGGACAATCCTGGGAAAGAGAAGCATCTGTCACTAGTCTTCTATTAAATTCTCAGCATCTACATCCAGAGCTTCAACTACCACTTTGGCCATCTGATTTCCATCTCCTTCATCTCCTTCTCCAGTTGTGCCTCTTCATCCCATGAGATGATGTATAGTAACAGGCACTAAGGTGTGTGGGCTCCAGACTCAATTTACCAGGGTTCAAATCCTGGCTCTACCACTTCTGAGATTTAAGTTCTATACCACTTTGTGCCTCAGCTTCCTGACCTATAATAGGATGATGCTATCTATCTCTTGTGGTTGCTGTAAGCCTAAAGGTTAAACAATTTGATCTATTAAAAGCACCAAAACCAGTGCCTTGCATGCAGCAAGTTCTCAATGTTAGTTATTTTCAACTGCATGGTACATATTGTTTCCTGGATGCCCAGTCTATCCATTCATTCAGCCAACATGTATTTATTGAGCATTTATTATGTGCTAGGCACTGTTCAAGATACACCGATGGAAACATAGAAATATCCCCGCCCCTGTGGGACTTTCAGGTAGAGGTGTATTTGTTTATATTAATAGATATAACTAAGTAAATTGTATACTATGTTAGAGAGTGGTAATGCTGTAGGACAAAAAAAATGGAGATGGGCAATGATCTTTGGAAGATTGGCAAGGTTTACGATTTAGTATGTATGTTAAACACAATATTCTTTAAATAAAAATCATTTTTTCCTGGAAAATTATACTCCCTTCTTGATTTCCATTTGCTGATAATATCTTTGTTACCCAGGCTTAGAAACTCAGTCACCTTATTTTCTTTTCTATTTTCCCCATAACCTGCCATTAAGTCTCATGTTTTTTATTTTTTTGTAATGTCTCTTGAACCTACCCAGATGTGAGCATTGAGGCCTGGGTTACTGTCATAGTGTTCTAACTAGTCTCTGCTTCTAACCCCTCCCTGCTCAAATCAAGCCTACATGTCACTAGCAAAGCAACTCTCAAAAAAAGCTTGACCATGTCCCCTTCTTTCTCTAATGCCTATAGAATTAAAGTCAAACTTTTAAAAAAATGTTTAAAAGCTGCCAATTCCACTTCTGGGTATACACTCCAAAGAACTGACAAGGACCTGAACAGTTATTTCTATACCAATGCCCATAACATTGTGGCTATTGTGAATAGCCTTTTCAGAATAGACAAAAGGTAGAAACAACCCAAATGTCCAACATATATATAAAATAATACCTGTCTCCCATGTATACATATGAGAGACATATTCATCCTTAAAGAGGAAATCTGGATACATGTTATAACATGGATAGATCTTGAAGACATGCTGCGTAAAATACGATGAAAACAAAAGGACAAATATGATTCCACTTATATGAGGTATCCAGAATAGTCAAATTCATTGACAAAAAAGTAGGAAACTGTTTACCAGGGGCTGGGAGGAGGAAGCAATGGGGAGTTATTGCTAAACAGGTACAGAGTTTCAGTTTGGGATAATAAGTTCAAGAGATGGACAATAGTGATAGTTACAATACAGTAAGAATATTCTGAATGTCACTGAACTATGAAACTTAAAAATGGTTAAAAAGGGCAGGGCATTGTAGCTCATCCCTATAATCCCAGCACTTTGGGAGGCTGAGGCAGGCAGATCACCTGAGGTCAGGAGTTTGAGACCAGCCTGGCCAACATGGTGAAACCCCGCCTCTACTAAAAATACAAAAAATTAGCCAGGTATGGTGGCAGGTGCCTGTAATCCCAGCTACTCGGGAGGTGGAGGCAGGAGAATCATTTGAACCCAGGAGGCGGAGGCTGCAGTGAGCCAAGATCATGCCAATGCACTCCAGCCTGGGTGACAGAGTGAGACTCCATCTCAAAAAAAAAAAAGGTTAAAATGGTAAATTCTATGTTCTGTATCTTTTGCCCTATAGAAACACAAGTTGAATTAACAAAAGGCTATATTAAAACAAAAGTACAGGCCAGTACCACCAAAATGGTTTTATTTCTGTCACTGACAACAAGCACAACACTGCAATCGTATCATTATTTTGTTTAGTTTCTTAAATATTACTTAAGTATGCATTAAAAATGTTTACATTTTAAAAATGTGACACATTAAAGAAGTCCTCTGTAAACACGATCGCTTCTCAATATATTTTCCCGCTTTGTTTCATACATAAATAACTTAATCTACAAAGTCATAAATAATACTATCAACTCTTATGGCCTGGAAGTATATACAGATTTTGGAGTTTGACAAAAGTGTTCTTTATGATTTTATAAATAACACATAGTATTTGTAGTGTTTATTATCAATCAGATGACTTTTTACAAATTCCTACTGTCTCCTCAACCTGTTCTACCAGTAACAGATCTTCCAGTTTCCTTGGTAAAGATGCCAGGCATTTAAAAAGTCAAAATGGTCAAAATTAAAAAAAAAAAAAAAAGCAGAGAAGGTTGCTATTTAAATATTAGTAAATCTTAATAAAACCACTTCAGCTTGTCTGAAAAACAAAATATGCTACTAAAGAGTGAATGCTTGTACAATCATATAAATGGTACCCAATAAAATCTAAAATTTAAGAAATAATAAAATCAGATGAAATCTGTATTAGTTTTGCAAAAAAAACTGCACTGAGATTCTATGACAGGAACAGAATCAATACTATTCTACATTTTCTAAAATTTATTTTTGAATCTTCACTTTGATGAGTTAAAATTTTAAAGGCAAAAATAATGACAAACAAAACAATTCTGAAAAGCCATACTTATAATCCTTGATATCAAGATGTTAAGAAGGTTTTTTAAAAAAAAAGCCATACTTAAGATTCCTAATATAGAACATTTGATTGTTTAGTTTTGTTTAATGACTGGAAATGCTTATTTCTTCAAAAAATAGCAAGTATCTTTTGAAACACATCACCCATCTAATAACGTATTAAATAACCATTCAAGATTTATTAGGTAAGCACTAAAATTACTTTTATGTAATAAAAGTAAATAGGAATTTTGCGTGTTTGCTGTTTGATTTTACAAATTTTTTTTACTCTATAGGATATAAAACTTTAAGAAAACATTCTCAACTAACATTCTTATTAGATGTAAATGATTCAAATTACAAATAATACTAACCTAAGCATTGTCATTACTTTTAAAATCCAAGTTTCTCAAAGTTTGATTTTTTACTCAATACAAAAATGACCTGGTTCACACTATTAGCTGCCCAACAAACTGTTTAAAAAACTAAATATTCTTTGTGCAAGAGCAGATTACAAGAAATGTTTTCCATGCTCTTATTTTGAAAAACAAGATTCTGACATACATAATGAATCTAAATCAAAATTCACAAATGGTGGCTGAAATCCTGTCAACTTTCAGCCCAATACAATATAAATCCACAGTTATAATGCATAAACAATTCAAAATTAAAGTTTATAATGGAAATGTCAACAAGCCATAACTACTGATGGGTTTCACTATACTTCAACCTGGCACAGCAGATGTGCACATCTGATAGACAGACTGCTTAGAAAATTAAAGCTATCAGAGATATAAATAAGGAACACATAAATATGAACATAGCAATGCCAAAGCATTAGAGCCATTAAAAAAAGTGAATAAGATGTGATGTAAACACATCTGATAGTTCTCTCTGTAAGCCACTTTCCACTGATTTATAAAGCTATGGTTTTATAAGTCTTTTAAAAAGGAAAATTTTTCTACACTGCTGCATGCAGTAATTTCATTGTACATTCTCAACTACAATGCAATCTTCAAATCCTCTTGCAGAGCTTGACACATCTCATCAGAATTTCTCCAGAAAGTCAGCTTGTCATATTTTCAGCAGCCTAGAACAAGAAAGTAAGATTCACTACAATAAAACCCTGGAAAAAGAGGCATCATGAAGATAAATTTGTCAATACTGCACTGTCATTAACAAACAACTATTCCCCATAAAACAGAACCACTTTTATCACAGTAATGCAGTGCTTTTCAGGACTACCTTTTGAACATACAGTTAACAGTCCACAGGCTAACAGTGGAAAATAGTTATATCACCTAAAATAATAGTTAAGAGCACAAAAAACATACTGCTACTTGAAACATTAACCTATGGCAGACCTGTTCCCACAGACTTCATTAGTTTGTCTGTTTCTGTGTGTTTTATTCTAGTAATAGGGATTAAGAATGAAAAAGACCTTTCATGCTACAAGGCAGAGAGAACAAGAGCAAAAGATGAATAATGAACATCTTATCTAATCCTGTCTCATCTACATCCCTAACTACTATTCTTTCCCAGGTGATTCTGAAGAAATTCCAAGATACCATATCATCAATAAATGCTTTGATACATTATTTCTAGAGACTTAAACAAATCACCATACTATTATCCTACCTAACAAATTTCTTAATGTCAATATAAAAAGATATAATTTTAAATAAGTTTAATTTTAGAAATACGTATTAGTATTTTAATTCATTTACCTTTCTAACTCCTTTTTATAAGACCTACCTACACAGGGACATATCGCAGATTTACACTAAAGTATTAGTAACAGTACAGAACATCTGTAAGAGAAAGAGCAAGGTTTAGTCCACAGGACTCCACCATAATGGTATAACTTAAGACACTGGGGTACTAAAATAGAAGATATAGGAAAGTAGGTTTTGCTCAGAACTTCTCAAATTACAATATGTAGATGACTGCTTACACATAAATCCTAGAACTAAGGAGATAATATAAAAATTCAATGTCAATAAAGAATCACTAATAAAATGCACTTAATTAACAGTCCTATTTATGCTGTGGGAGATGTATATAAGGTGGCCTATTTATTGCTGTTGAGTAACTTATGTAATTAGGGAGATACGTAGCTAGCTACTTTTACTATAAATGACTTAGACCACATCAATATACAAATCTGTGAAAGTAAAAAGCAAAAAAGTTCACAAAAAATAGTTACTATTTTCTAAATAGCCAACCAAAGAGCAAAAGAAAAAAGTAATGTCTCAGACCAACAGTTTTTTGCAACATTTCAAGATACGCTTGATTTGTTATTCTACATATTCCAAAAAAGAGACAATAAATACCATACAGTTAAATTCTAAATACCAGGAATTCTAGATAAAGATAGAACACAGCAGGAACAATTTCTCTTTATCTTAATTTTAAAACTGAAAGAAATTAACAAAAAAAAAAATGAGAGAGAAAAAAATTCATGAGCAGCAACCACACAAGGCAAGGAGAAGAACCTTACGCTTGTAAAGCCAATAAAAGGTTGGTCAAGGAAAGGCAGATGTGGCTCAGTGTATCTCTAAACCCACCAGCTCCCCAACTCTGTCCCAAATGGCAACAACAGAGAACAAGACTTTATAATCTAGGGAGAGGCAAACTGATGAGTTATTCTTTTTCAATTCACTGAAATCAAGTCTAACACTTTTTTTTTTTTTTTTTTTTTTTTGAGACGGAGTCTCGCTCTGTCGCCCAGGCTGGAGTGCAGTGGCGCCCTCTCGGCTCACTGCAAGCTCGGCCTCCCGGGTTCACGCCATTCTCCTGCCTCAGCCTCTCCGAGTAGCTGGGACTACAGGCGCCCGCCACTACGCCCGGCTAATTTTTTTGTATTTTTAGTAGAGACGGGGTTTCACCGTGGTCTCGATCTCCTGACCTCGTGATCCACCCGCCTCGGCCTCCCAAAGTGCTGGGATTACAAGCGTGAGCCACCGCGCCCGGCCTAGTCTAACACTTTTATTTTTAAAATACCATGATACTATCTGGAATGATGTTCACCAAACATTATTGCAGGTTATCTCTTTGGTAATCTTGAGTGATTTTTTTTTTAATTTTTTGTATTTTCTGAATTAAATATCTTAAAAGTATAAGGATGCATTACTTTCATAAAAATTATACAGATTATGTAAATTACTTCAAAAAAACAAGTTCTAATAAACGCTTGTTTGCTAGAAACTCTCTAGTTGTTGCTGTTGTTGTTTTCACTCTGTTGCCCAAGCTGGAGTGCAGTGGCACAATCACAGCTTACTGCAGCCTCAAATGCCTGAGCTCAGGCCATCCTCCTGAATAACCAGAACTACAGGTGTGTACCACCATACCTAGCTAATTAAAATAAATGTTTTGTAGAGATGGGGTCTCGCTATGTTGCCCAAGGCAGTCTTAAACTCCTGGCCTGAAGTGATCCTTCTGCTTTGGCCTCCCAAAATGCTGGTATTACAGGCGTGAGCCAGCACACCTAGCTGAAACACCCTAGTTTTAATGAGATGCTGGTATACTGTTTCTAGATCATAGGGGAAATGCATTTTAAGAGGCTTCGTGTATGTGAGAGACAGATTTTCCATTCAAATAGTAAACACTTTCTGATTCTGTGTATCTTAATTACTGATTTTACCTCCCACATCTCACTATGACCCACTGGATGCAGAATAACTAGTATGCTAAAAGCTGAAAAAGCTATGTTAAATTGGCATTTCTGAACTGCCTATCCTAATATCGTAGCTTATATTTTGCCTAAGAAAATGCTATGCCAAAGCACTTGTCAGTCACCTGCCTCAGCTAGGTTTATTTGACTCTGGTTCTCTTATATGCACTCAAACTGTAGTACAAAACAAAAATATCTTCCTATTCTGTTAATTCCCTTTCAAATTCAAGCACAGTAAAATAAAAACTCTTGCAGTTGTGGCAGATGTGTACTAAATAAATCTTTCCCTCAAAAATTTCGGAAATACACTGATAAAATACTATAATACTCTTCATTTTTATTAAAAGAGTTATTAGATAATATTAAGTCAGGGAATGTGCCCATGCTAAAGCCCAAGGACTCTTGTTTCTAATAACGACTTCATCTTTTCCTAAACTGCTGGCTCAGGTATTCTTGAGATTTTACTGGAGGAGAAAACTTAGTAGTTAAGTAAACAACTCTGAAGTGAGAGAGCCCAAGTTCAAATCTCAGGTCAATCACTAGCTGTAAAGTTCTTGAGGTAAGTAAATTAGTCACCATAAGCTTCAGTTTCCTTAGCAGTAAACTACTAATAGTAGCATAGGATAAGTATCCCTTGTCAGAAATGCTTGGGACCAGAACTGTTTCTGATTTCAGATGTCCTAAAATTTTGGAAAATTTGTATTAACGTTGTCCCTTGGTATCCATGGTGAATTGTTAGTTCCAGGACTCCCTATCTCCCCCACCTCACAGATACTGAAGTCCACAGATGCTCAAATGCCTTATATAAAAGGGTACAGTATTTGCATATAACCTACCCGTATCCTCCCATATACTTTACATCATCTCTGGATTCATTGTGATACCTAACACAATGTAAACGCTATGTAAATAGTTGTTATCCTGTATTGTTTAGGGAATCATGAGAAGAAAAAAAGTCTGTACATTTTTAGTACAGACACAACCATCCTTTCCCCTGTTCCCCAAATATTTTTGATCCACAGCTGGTTGAATCCATGGATGCAGAACCCACAAATACAGAGGACTGACTGTACTTGCTGACTGAACATCCCTAATTAGAAAATCTGAAATGTTCCAATGAGGATTTCCTTTGAGTGTCATGTTGGTACTCGAAAGTATTTCAGATTTTGGAACACGTTGGATTTTCAGATTTGGAATGCTCAAACTGTAGTAGTTATCACTGTTATAATGATAGAGGAAATAATGCCAGTAAAGCCTGTAGAACATACGGTCTGGCATGAAAAAAGTATTCATATAAATATTAGCTATTCTTGTTATTCAGTTATTTTTCTTTCTGCCATATGAAAGCCATAGGTTTGAGTTAAAAAAGAAACTTCCATATCTAAATAGGAGAGAAGTGCTGATAGCCAAGATAATGGGTAAAAGGCCTAGACAACATTTCAGAGATCTAAGACGTGGCCCTTCCCATGACAGGCTCCAAGCCTAGGATCAGGACCTGGAGCAAAGATCATGCATGTTATGCTTTAGCAAATAACTTGGCTGCATTGTGTCCATGTCCTAGGGAACTGTGGAAGTTTGGACTTGAGAGTGATTTAGGGTATCTGGTGGAAGAAATTTCTAAGCAGTAAAGTGTTCAACATGTTGCATGGCTCCTTCTAACAGCATATGCTCAGATGCATGAGCAAAGAAAAAACCTAAGGCTGGAACTTATACTTGAAGGGGAGGCAGAGCATAAAAGTTTAGAAAATGTGCAACCTGTCCATGTGGTAGAAAAGAAACGCCCATTTTCAGGAGAATGCAAGGGGGCTGCAAAGCAACCACTTGCTAGAGAAATTTCCGAATCTAAATAGGAGGCAAGTGCTGATAGCCAAGACAATGGGTAAAAGGCCTAGACAACATTTCAGAGATCTAAGAGGCAGCCCTTCCCATTACAGGCCCTGATGCCTAGGATAGAATGGTTTTATGGGCCAGGCTCAGGGCTCTGAAGCCCTCCACAGCCTTGGGACATTGCTCCTTGCATCCCAGCCACTCTGGCTCCAGCCATGACTCAAAGTGGCCCAGGTATAGCTTGGGACACCAAGCCTTGGTGACTTTCATGTGGTGTCAAGCCTGTGGGTACACAGAGTACAAAGGCTGAGGCTTGGCAGCCTCCACCTAGATTTCAGAGGATATATGGAAAAGCCTGGGTATCTAGGCAGAAGCCTGCTTCAGGGGTGGAGCCCTCATGGAGAACCTCTACTAGGGTAGTGCAGAGGGGAAATATGGGGTTGGAGCCCCCACACAAAGTCCTCACTGGGGCACTACCTAATGGAGCTGTGAGAAGAGGGCCACTGTTCTCCAACCCCAGAATGGTAGATCCACTGACAGCTTGTACCCTGAGCCTTGAAAAGCTGCAGACACTCAACAATGCCAGCCCATGAGAGCAGCCATGGGGGCTTAACCCTGTAAAGCCACAGGGGCAGAGCTGCTCAAGGCCTTGGGAGCATACCCCTCCCACCAGTGTGTCCTGCATGTGGGACACAGAGTCACAGGAGATTGTTTTGGAGCTTTAAGATTTAATGACTACCCTGCTGGGTTTGGAACTTGTTTGGGGCCTGTAGCCTCTTTCATTTGGCTGATTTATCCCTTTTGGGATGGGAATGTTTACCCAATGTCTATAATCCCATTGTGTCTTGGAAGTAAACAACTTGTTTTAGATTTTACAGGCTCATAGGTGGAAGGGACTTGCCTTGTCTCAGAACTTTGGACTTTTGAGTTATTGCTGAAATGAGTTAAGACTTTGGGGGACTGTTAGGAAGGCATGATTGTATGTTGCAATGTGAGAAGAACACACGAGATCTGGGAAGGGCCAGCAAGGGAATGATAGTTTGGATGTGCATCCCCACCCAAATTTCACCTTGAAATGTAATCTCCAATGTTGGAGGTGGGGCCTGGTGGGAGTTGACTGAATCATGGGGGCAGATCCGTCATGAATGGTTTAGCACCACCCTCTTGGTGCTGTACTCGCTAAAGTGAGTGAATTCTTAAAAGTTATGGTTACATAAAACTGTGTGGCACCTCACTCTCTCCCTCTCTTGCTCCTGCTTTTGCCATGTGACGTGCCTTCTCCCCCTTTGCTTTCCATAATGATTGTAACCTTCCTGAAACCTCCCCAGAAGCAGATGCCACTATGCTTTCTATACAGCCTGCAGAACTATGAGCCAATTAAACCTCTTTTCTTTACAAATTATCTGGTCTCAGGTTTTTTTGTTTTTGTTTTTTTTAAGAGGAAGTCTTCCTCTGTCACCCAGGCTGGAGTACAGTGGTGTGAATCTTGGCTCACTGCCACCTCCACCTCTTGGGTTCAAGTGATTCTCTTGCCTCAGCCTCCCGAGCAGCTGGGATTACAGGTGCCTGCCATAATGCCTGGCTAATTTTTGTATTTTTAGTAGAGATGGGTTTCACTATGTTGGCCATGCTGGTCTTGAACTCCTGACTTCAAGTGCTCTGCCCACCTCAGCCTCCCAAAGTACTGGGATTACTGGCTTGAGCTACCATGCCCGGCAGGTATTTCTTTATATCAATTCAAGAATCGACTAATACAGAGTCTACCATAAAAGTGAGGATAGTAGTTACTGGAGGGGAGAGCAAGAGGGAGGGGTTAGTGACTGGGGAGGGGGCAGAACGGAGATTATCTGGTGCTGGCAGTGATGGTTGCATGGATATTGTCTTTATGATACATTTTACCTCTACGAATGTGGTTTACCCTTTTTAGTTAGATTTAATAATCAAGAGATTTTAAAAAGCAGAAAAACAAACCTAAAGAATAAGAACTCATTGGAAAATAATCTGAAAGATATGTAAATTGCATGTTTTAAATAGTTGTTTTCTTAAAGATAAGAAAAAAGAGAAGTCACTTTGTATCAGGTATCAGAAAGTTTTATTTGTTTGTTTGTTTTTTCCCCCATTGACCGTCTCTGTGAGCCCATGTTTTGGACAAGTTTTAAGATGAACTAACTTAAAAGTTTCAGTATTCAAAGTGAGTTAGTGCTATATAAAAAGGGAAATAAAATCACAAGCTTTTAAATCAGAAAGTCTGTGGAAGAGAGAATAGGACATGTTTTTAGTTGCCAATCTGAGCAATTAAAAGGTGGTTAATTTGAATTTGAAAAAAGGTGGCCCTCTGGGAGCCTGGTGGCAGCAGCAGTCCCCTGGTCTCTGAAGCACTCTTGGAGTCACTTTTTCCTTTTCTTGAAGGATAACACATGGGCCCTCAGCTGAGCAGCTCTATCAGCCAGTTTCCTGTCTAAAGAATCCCAGTAATCTGACAGCCTTCTTTCACTTCATCCTGTCCAAGCTGGCAGTGTTTGTGCTGAGATGGTTGACTGGCTCTATCACACACCTAATGTCTTCACAAAAGTCTAACCACACTCTTAGCCCTGTCTCCAGAACATGTTATTCAGAGAGGCTGAGAATTTTCTAAATTCTCAAATGCTAGTTCCTTTTCTCTTAGCAGGTCCTTACTCAATTGCTCATTTGTGTCACATTATTAAGCAGCAAAAAGAAATCAGGCTACACCTTCCACAATTTGCTTGGAAATTTCCTCAATGAAATATCCAAGTTCATTGCTTACATATTCTATTCTCCTTCCAACAGTAGAACATAATTCAGCCACAACTTGTCACTTTTTTTTTTTTTTTTTTTGAGATGGAGTTTTGCTCTTGTTGCCCAGGCTGGAGTACAATATCGCAATCTTGGCTCACTGCAACCTCTGCCTCCTGGGCTCAAGCGATTCTCCTGCCTCAGCCACCCAAGTAGCTGGGATTACAGACATGTGCCACCACGCCTGGCTAATTTTGTATTTTTAGTAGAGATGGAGTTTCATTATGTTGGTCAGGCTGGTTTTGAACTCCTGACATCAGGTGATCCACCCACCTTGGCGTCCCATAGTGTTGGGATTACAGGCATAAGCCACTGTGCCTGGCCCATTCTGTCACTTTCTAACAAAGATCACCTTTCTTTTAGTGTCCAATAAATGTTCCCCATTTCCATCTGGGTCTTCACTAAAAGTGCTTTTAACATTTATATTTCTAGCAACATTCTGATCCTAACGTTAGTCTCAAAAAAACCCTGAAGCTTTCTCTACAGTTCTCTTCTCTTCTTTCTGAGCCCTCACCAGAATTGCCTCAACATTCACAGTTCTACAAACAGTTCCTCTTCAAGGAAATCTAGTATTTTTCTATCAAGCACCTTAAAACTTTCCAGTCTCTATCCAATTCCCAATTCCAAAGCCACATCCTCACTTTTAAGTATTTGTTACAGCAACACTCCACTTCCCAGTATGAAAATCTGTAACAGATTTCTGGGACTGCCATAATAAAGTAACCACATATTAGGTGGGTTAAAACAACAAAAATTTATTTACAGTTTGAAGGCCACAAATCCATACATATTATACATATTTAACCAAAGCATTAGCTGGGTCATGCTCTCTGACAGCTCTAGGGGAATATCCTTCCTTGCCTCTTTCTAGCTTCTTGTGGCCACAGAAAATCCTTAACTTTCCTTGGCTATTTGTGTCCAAATTTCTCTTGTCTTACAAGCCCACCAATTATTGGGTTAGGATCTACCCTAATCCAGGATGACCTCATCTTAATTTGATTATATCTGCAAAGGCATTATTTCCAAATAAGGTCATATTCATTGGGACCAGGCGTTAGGACCTGAACATGCCTCTTCTGGAGCAGGCACAATTTTACTCACCAAATAGCACAATTCTAAAAACAGAGACTTCTGGGAAAACATAACATGGTCCATGGTAGTAGTAATTTTTCTTTTTGTTTTTTGAGACAGAGTCTCGCTCTGTCACCCAGTCTGGAGTGCAGTGTCACCATCTTGGCTCACTGCAAGCTCCGCCTCCCGGGTTCACGCCATTCTCCTGCCTTAGCCTCCCCAGTAGCTGGGACTACAGGTGCCCACCACCATGCCCGGCTAATTTTTTTGTATTTTTAGCAGAGAATGGGGCTTTACTGTGTTAGCCAGGATGGTTTCGATCTCCTGACCTCGTGATCCGCCCACCTCAACCTTCCAAAGTGCTGGGATTACAGGTGTGAGCCACTGCACCTGGCCTGGTAGTAGTAATTTTTATGATATGAACATACACTATTAAGCTCCTGGTCTTTTGGTGGTGTTGGATGTTAGTTTAACCTTGTTTAACCCGGATGTTTCCCAGAACTTCATCATTAATCATTTTTCTAAATAAAAGCATCTTTATTTAGAATGAACTAATAGGAATCTCCAACCTTTAGTGCTTCAGTAGCCTTGCGAAGCTCCTTAATAACCGATGATAAAGCTTCTGGGTTAATTCCTTGTTCACAAAGCCGTACACAAATAGACAGAGTTTCCATATCTAAGCCAGTATTCAAAATTCTTGAAATCTCAAGCAGAACTGAAAAAAGATACAAAAAAAAAAACTTAAAAAAAGGTTTACAGCATTTAAAAATATGCATATAGTACTTTCATCAATTTATATATCACTGCACAATACCAAGGAATTAGCACAGCATCCCAGGTTTTGGAAATCTGCATGTAATACTTTCTTGCCTTTACTTAGTTTTAGAAACTTAAACATAAACTTACACCTGCCCTTCACATAACTGCCTTTTACATCTTGCTATATATTCTAGCACTCGTTTAATATCTAACATGTATCCACCATACTTAGGATAATTCTGAACACTTGCTTATTTTTTAGTATTCTTTTAAAATGCAGTTTAGTCATATATTATTCCATTTTATGGAAACACTATACTTAACTACTCTGTTACTTTAAAAGTTAGGCTGCTCTCATGTTTCTCTCATTAAAATAATATTGATAAGAATCTGTACATACTAAATTTTATTTCATTAGGATAAATTTCTAGAAGTAGAACTGCTCAGTCAGTAATATACATATTTAATTTGCTGAATTGACATACAATAGTCAAAAAAAGGTAATGTACATATTTAAGGCTTTAAAAGTGTTTAGAAACTTTTATAACAATTTGACAGCGTAATCGTGTCTGTTGAATCTAATAATAAAAATGAAACCTTATATTTTTTAAACTTCATTTGTATAGTACTGCATTTTATTGTAGTTGATAGAACTCTTTGTCTTTAACATGAGAAGCACAAACAGAGAAACTTGGTTTCCAAAGTGATTTTCAGAATCACTTCCATTACAGGTTGTAAGTACACCGGTTCCATTGAATTTTGTTTTGTGATTGCTTCGCAGAGAGTATTTAGAATATTTTAAGTCAACTGTCAACATATTATCTATTGTTTCCTATATCATTTCCCCTTGGCATTATGCTTAGAAAGTTATTCCCCATGAAAAGATTATATCCACCAGTATTCTTTTCCAGCACTTTAAAAGTTTATTTCCCAATACCCCCCATAAGTATTTATCTCCCTGGAGTTTGGGTGGAAAATAGGATCTAACTTTTCCTCCCAGAAATCAGCCAGTTGCCCCAGTAAAATTTATTGAATGACCTAAGTTTTCCCCACCCAGTTGAGATGCCACCTTTATTCATAGTAAATTCCCATATACTTACAAATTTGTTACATGTCTATCTTTTGTAAGGGCAACCATTTAATTTCTAACTTTATATTGCATGTAGTAGGGTAAACATTCCGTTGCCATCTTTCATTTATATAAGCCCTTTTATTCTTTGGATGAACTGAAAATTTTTCATCAATTCTAAAAACAAATTGCAACTGGATTCTGATTAACTGTATAAAAACTACATATTATTTTGGGAAGAATGGACACGTTATCAATATTTAGTCACCCATTAATTTAAGTCTTTCTGAAAATTCTTATAGTATTTATCATGCTCATGAGATACATCCCTCCCATTTTTTCCATATCAGATATTCACTTTCATCCCTAAAAGTTCAATTTGAGCCAGGCGCAGTGGCTCACGCCTGTAATCCCAATACTTTGGGAGAGCAAGGTAGGCAGATCACCTGAGGTCGGGAGTTTGAGACCAGCCTGACCAACATGGAGAAACCCCGTCTCTACTAAAAATACAAAATTAGCCAGGCAAGGAGGCACATGCCTGTAATCCCAGCTACTTGGGAGACTGAGGCAGGAGAATTGCTTGAACCCGGGAAGTAAAGGTTGTGGTGAGCCGAGATTGCGCCATTGCACTCCAGCCTGGGCAACAAGAGCAAAACTCTGTCTCAAAAGATAAAACAAACAGACAAAAAAAGCAGTTCAATTTGAGTCTTAAAAAAAAAAATGTCTTCCATGCCTCTACTAAACTTTTTGGAGATATGGAGTACAGTTCTGATGCCCTTGTCTGCTAATTCTAACATCTGTGTCATCGGGGGGGTGTTCGTTACAATTGACTGAATTTTTCACATCATGGGTCATACTGTTCTGCCTTGCATACCTGGTAATCTTTGATTGGATGCCATGTACTTAGAATTTTACTTAGGTACCGGCTATTTTTACATTTCTATATTCTTGAGCTTTATAATGAGATACCGTTATCTGGAAATGGTTTGATCCTTTCGGGTATTACTTCTTAGATCTGTTAGGCAGGACCAGAGCCCTGTTTAGCGTAGGACTAATTATTCCCCTTACGACTGAGGTAAGAATTCTAAGTACTGTATCCAATGTCTCATGAATTACAAAATTTCCATTCTGGCCGGTAGTTACAGGCACTATCCTCAGCCCTGTGTAAGCATGGTGCACGGTTCACTCTAATCCTTCTAGATGGTTCCCTCCCAGCTTTCTGAGTACTTTTCTCACACATCTGCTAATCAATGCTCTGAATACTTACAGGGGACACTTCCACAGATCTCCAGCATTCTTTCTGTGCAGTTCTCCCCTCTCAGGTACTGTTATTCAAACTCTACCTGCCTTGGTCTCCCAGGTCTTCTAAACTCCTCCTACTCACTTCAGTGTGTCTACTGGGTTCCGCCTCAGTTCTCCCTGCTATACTGAGGCCTGGAACTCTCTGAAGGCAGTGAGCTGGGGGCAACCCAAGAACTCACTTTGCTTGTTTCCTGTCTCTAAGGGATCACTGTACTCTGATGCTTGATGTCCAGTGTCTTGAAAACCATTGTTCTGTATGCTTTACCTGAGTTTTCTTGGTTGTTTCAAGTAGAAGCAAAAATCTAATCTCTGTTACTCCATCTTGGCTGGAAGATGACAGCTCTTCCCATTTTCATTTCTTCAGTTTTGATAATCCAATTTACTGATACTTTGCTCTTCAGCTGTATCCAGCCTGTTATTCATATCATCTGCTGAATTTATTTCAACTTTATTTCAATAGCTTTCAAGATTTCTAATTTCTCCCCATAATCACTTGTTTTATAACTAAATGCTTATTTATAGTGACTAATTTCACAGCTGTTGTTCCTGCCTTCATCTATTTAAGGCTATATTCTTAAACTGTACTTGAGATTGCTCTATTATCTCTATTTCTTGCAGTATAAGCAAGCAGCAAAAGACGGTGGTTAGGAGTGTGATCTCTAGAGCCAAACTACCTGTGTTCAAATTCTAGCTGTAGTATTTAGTAGGCAAGTTACTCTCTCTGTGCCTTATTTCACCATTCTCGAAAGTGAGAATAAGATAAGAGTACCTATTTTAAAGGATTAGTGTGAGAATTGAAGGATACACTTAGAATGGTATCCATTTGTTTTGCTGACACTGCCTTGCAGTCCTTTGGAATGGTGGTTGGCATATGGTAGGGCTCAATAAAAAAAGAGTTCCCTGTTACTACCACTTTCCCTGCCCTCTTTTTCATTTTCCATGTTAGTTGCTCATGTTTTTCATCTACCTTAGGTGCTTTGTCATTCTTGGCTGAAAACTCATCTTCCATAGATTTATTTTCGGTGTCCTGGACTGGTGGCCCATTCTAAGATAGGAAGCCGTACCCTAGCCTTGGGCCTCTAGATCAGGCCTTGTAGTATTTTTCGTCCAGATCCAAAAATCACATGGATGGTGCTTCTCAATCTCTGGCTGTGACAAATGGCACATTTCTGACTCCCAACTTCAGTGAGGCAGGGTAGCATGCTTTGTCAGGTTCTATTCCCGACAATCCTCTGCTGTGGTTCCCATCTGCTCCTTTCTTTTGGGGGGAAACCTCTCTCTTCCTAATCAATGGAGACTTCCCTTCTTGCTTTTGAAAGGTCTATCCTGATAATTATATTTTGTTACTATTTCCTATTTTTTATATGCTTAGAGTTTCAGCAAGTGCTCAGTCTACCATATTGAATCTTCACTTTATTTTTGACTGTCTTCATAAATGGATTCTACTTAGCCCTTGTACATTCTAAGTGGTTACCATCAGTATACTGGAACACTACATATCAAATTTTTTAATCACCAGTCACCTTGATGAATTCTATGATGCTTCTAACAGTTTTTCAGTTGATTCTCTCCCTTCTCTCTCCAGTTTCCAGTTTGTTCTCTTCATGGTAGACCCCCCCACGTATAAAGGCTATGCTTATTCCTGACTTCATGCCTTTGTTCTTGCTTTTCTCCTCTGCCTTTTATCCTCCCTTCATATAACTCAATGCTGTTTTCTTAGTCCATCTCATTTCTAGTTTCTTCTTTAAGCCTTCTTTTCAAATGGATACCTATTTTCACTTCCTATTTTCACAAATTGCCTGTAATCAAAAACTATTTCTTTAGTGCCTACCATATGATCAGTATAGGTTGAACGCTCCTAATCCCAAAATCTGAAATGTGAAATGCTCCAAAATCCAAAACTTATTAAGTACTGACATAACACCATAGTGGAAAATTCCACACCTCATATAATGGATCAAAGTCAAAATGCAGGTGCACAATACAGTTCATTCAGCATCCCTGAGGGAAAAAAAACAAAATTACCTTCAGGCTATGTGTATAAGGTATATATAAAACATACATGAATTCTGTGTTTGGACTTGGGTCGCATCCCCAAGGTATCTCATTATGTATGTGAAAATATTAAAAAAAAAAAATCTGAAATCCAAAACATGGTCCCAAGGTTTTTGGATGAGGGACAATCAACCTGTAACTATATGTATTTTGTGCCTCTTATGCTACTGCTGCAAATACAGTTATGAACAAGGTATATATGGCCCCAATCCTCACAGATATTAGTCCAGGAGGAGAGAGAGATATTAAAGTAATAACTGATTCCAGATATAAGTAAAATAAAGAAAGAGTGGAATACTTCTGAAACAAATTACAAGGGCATCTTACCAAGTTTGGAAGGACACAGTGTTTAGCAAAGACTTGTCTGAAGAAGTGACAATTACACGTAGACATCAAAAGTGAGTAGAAATCAACCAGACTAATACAGAGGCAGGAGGAAGGGTGATGGGTGAGAGCAAAGAAAACAGCTTGTGTGATGGTTCCTACACTAGAGGGAACTTGGTAAATTCACAGACCCGAACTGCTATTGTGAAGGCAATGTAATTAACGGGGTGAGTGGGTATAAAATAAGAGGTAAGTCCTAATGAAGATCTTAGAACTGTGGAAAGCTACTGGATGATATAAAATAGGAACATAAAAAAATCAAATTTGCATTTTAAGGACTTTTTGGCTGAGTATCAAATGAATCTTTAAAAAGTCCAGTTATATCACAATTTTGATAAAAGACTGGTGAACAGTATGAACAGGAGATATTTAGCCAACCTGAAATGAGTCAAGAATTGAAAGGGCTTAGTGAAGAACAGGAGGCAGAGGAGGTGAGAAAGCAAGACTGACTTCTAGATTTCTTTCTCAAATGTGCAACTGGATTGATGGTGGTAGCATGGACTGTTTCGCTGGCACTGCCTTGCAGTGCTAGTCAAATGGAATCTATATACCATAGATTCTCTTAACTCCTTTCTCTATGTGTTCCTTTTTTTTTTGAGATGGAGTCTACCTCTGTCACCCAGTCTGCAGTGCAGTGGCACAATCTCGGCTCACGACAACCTTCGCCTCCCAGGTTCAAGCGATTCTCCTGCCTCAGCCTCCCGAGTAGCTGGGATTACAGGCACCCGCGCTTACTACTACATATATATATATGTATATGCTCACGCCTATAATCCCAGCACTTTGGGAGACTGAGGCGGGTGGATCACCTGAGGTCAGGAGTTCGAGACCAGCCTGGCCAACATGGTGAAATCCTGTCTCTACTAAAAATACAAAAATTAGCTGAGCATGGTGGTGGGTGCCTATAATCCCAGTTACTCCAGAGGCCGATGCAGGCGAATTGGTTCCCATCCCCAGCTTGAACCTGGGAGGCGGAGGTGGCAGTGAGCCAAGATCGCGCTGCTGCACTCCAGCCAGACTCAGTCTCAAAAAAAAAAAAAAAAAAATAGTGCTATGATAAAGCCTCTCATAAGGAATAATTATCAAAATTAAAATTCAGATGCACAGGATGATTTTAGAGGAAAATAAAAATTAAAGTATAAAAAGCAATCAATAGAGAGTACCTAACATATCAAAAAGTTGAAAAGCAAAGGAGGCAATCATACACAGTGGGTTGGGGGGGTGTTGTTGAAAAGGCATGACTATTTTAAGCATGTAGAATTTTAGGGATATAAGGATGAAAGCAGATATCTCATGCAGACCTTATTCTAAATAGGCAGAGACAGTTATTTTCAGAGTGAGGTGCACAGATAATTTATTAATAGAAAGTCAGCCTGCTTCCTCCCATGTCTTTAACAAAAGGCTTTCATTTCATGATCAAAATGCAAATGTAGCCAAGAGTTCTGCAATTCATATGACTTAAAGGGGGGTTCACAAATGCTGCCATTGAGGGGAGAAATGGTATTCAAAAAGTTTTGAAAATTTCACTTTTGATCTCACAGGTTGATTTAAATACTGTGTAACACCACATCCCCTCTCCTTCATTTTTTGTTTTACTTCACTTTTTCGTGTTCTTACTCTCTCATATAATCTTCATTTCACACCAAGTTTTCTCAGAAGAGATCTTGATGATGCAGCCAACACAAACCATCAGTTCTCAATTGTACATCAGTGGTTCCACCAGAGAAAATGTGAGTTTTCTATTCAAATGGGATCCTGCGGCCATATACATAAGGAACCTAAGTACAGCTAACATAAGAAAATAGGCTAGAAGTGAGGTCTTATACTCTTTCTTTTTCCAAGGAAATATACAAGATAGTAAATTTATATATATACACACACACACACACACACACATATTCATATATAAATCCACTTACGAAATAAAACTATTAAGTGTTGATACAGCAAAAAGGATAGAAAAATAGGCTGAATATTAAGAGTAACATTCTCAGAAAAACAGCAAGGTAGATACTGAACAAGTGAAAAATTAGATGCAAAGGCTCTAAAAGTGTAATTCTTTGAAAAGAAAACCAGAACCAGTGCAGAAAAAGCCAGCAGCCCCTCTGCAGGTGCTATATAAGAAAATGAGGCCGGGCATGGTGGCTCACGCCTGTAATCCTAGCATTCTGGGAGGCCGAGGCGGGTGGATCACCTAAAGTCAGGAGTTCGAGACCAACCTGGCCAACATGGGGAAACCCCGTCTCTACTAAAAATACAAAAAATTAGCAGGGTGTGGTGGCAGGCACCTGTAATCCCAGCTACTCCGGAGGCTGAGGCAGGAGAATCGCCTGAACCGAGAGGCGGAGGGTTGCAGTGCACCGAGGTTGCGCCATTGCACTCCAGCCTGAGCAACCACAGCAAGACTCTGTCTCAAAAAAGAAAAAAGAGCCTACGGTGAAGTAGAGAGAGATACAGCAGTGAGAATTTCACAGGGTTATCTTTTAACAGAGAGGGAAGCTGACGTGAGTAGACCCTGGAAAACGTTTAGGCCCACTGCAAATGACAACATCGGTCAAACACTCATAATACAGGTGGATGTGAGTAAAAAGGAGAGAAAGAAGACTACAAGAGAGAGGCCATCTGAAATAAAAATAATTGATCATCTTTGATGTGTTTTTACATGGTTGTCTTATTTAAATATTCACAACTCTTGGAGGTAGGGTTTTATTTTATAGAAAAAAAAAAAAAAAAACTAAACAGGCTCAATGATGTTTAACTATCTAGTCCAACCTCACCACAGGGGCATAAAGTGGCAGAACCGACATTAGAGGGTGGACAGAGAATAACCGCAAGACACTAATTTCGTGTTCTGCAACGCTTGTGTAGGCTTCACACACACGTGCCTCCGGGGCCGAAAACAGGTGACACCATAGCACTTGGGCACTGGCGTCACCCGCTTCAAGAGGAAACTAGGATAATTCTGACGAAAGGGGAACTTGTTCATTCGCAGGATATTAAAGGCGCCTACTTAAGTGCGAAGAACAGGAGGCATAGCGGTGACCAAACACCTGGCCCCTGTCCCCGCCGGGATCCCAACCTTGGGGACCCCCGAAGCGCCCCGCGCGGGAATCGGGTGGGACGCGGCGCGCAGGAGGGAATGGGTGTACTGTGTGGGGTGGGCGTGGCGCCGTCACCGCAGGAGATCGGTCGGGTAGGGCGGACCTGGGACGCTGGATAGAGGGGGCGCGGCATTCGCGCGAGAGGGACGACGTGCGCCACCGGCTGACTAGGAAGCCGCAACGCCTAGCGCGCGCGACAAACTACGCAGCGGCGGAAACAACCCTCAAGGGATAGGGCCATCAGCCCTGCGGCCCTGTTAGGTCCCTATCAAAGATCTTGGAAGATGGCGTTTGGGGCACGAAGAGGACCTGAAGTCCTCCACAGGCTCAGCCCCGCCTGGGGGCCTTGGCTCTGGGAAGGCAGGCAAGGTAAAAGGAGTGCAACGGACACTCACCGTCCATGGTCTCCCGCACCGCATTCAGATTCGCCGCCGCGGCCGCTGCCGCCGCCCCAGCACCGCTGCTACTTGCCATGGCTAAGGCCGAGGGAGGCGGGAGAAGGGCCTGACCCGGAACTGGAGCGCCTTCCTCTCTCCGGGGCAATCACACAGCGCGTCTCGGCTCACGCCGAGCAGGCTCCGCCCCTCGCGCTCGCCGCCGGCGTGAGGCTGCGTTAATTTGAATTTGGAGCCTCGTTCCTCTGCGGGGAACGTGGAGCCAGGAGTTGCTATTCGAATTTCCTACGCGGCCTCCGTGCGATTGGCTGGTTCGCGGATGGCGGGACGACACGATTGGCCAGTCGCTCACAAGCCCCGTGCCCTGGTTGGCCCAACACAGCGCGGAAGCGGGGAGTTAAAGAGTCAGTGCCTGTCGGGAAGCTGGCCTGGCCCCCGGGAGCTCCCTGGAGTAGGTATTGGGGGCTTCGTTTTGTACGCACCGGTAGGTACGCTCTTTGTGGTCCCTGGCCTTTCCTCCTGTCTGAATGGAGAAGTTTCTTTTCCCAGCTCCTGACTTGCCTGCCCGCTCGCCCCTGGTGAATGGGAGCAGTCAGGGAGTAGGTGTGGAAGAGAGGGGCACCAGAAAGAATGGCCACGTAGGGTTGGGGGCGACGCCTTCTTCGCGCTCCATCCAGGGAAGCCGGCTGCATCTCAACCTTCCAGAAGTAGACTCTTCTGCACCCCACCCCGCCAATTTGTAGCCTCTGTAGCCTCGTTTGATTGGAAGTAATGCAGTCTTGCTTTGTATCCCGGGACGGGTGGAGGGGAGGTCTTGGCGAAAGGAGGATTTTTGGAGGAAAGGGGACCCAAGGCAGTTAATTTCCTAGCCCCTGTCAGTCATACTTCTCTGGCTAGGACTCATGTGCAAGAAAGGCACAAGCTTCCTCATCTCTTACCTGCTTGCTACAAAGAATTGTTTAATAGCAACTGCAGTTGGATAGGGTATCCGAAGAATGTTCATAGTGTTGAGACATGAGATGATGAATTTAAAAAAAATTGTAGCTATATGTCCTTTAGTTGAGAAGAGATCTGGGCCTGTTGTAATCTTCAGTTTCCTCAGAGGCAGATCTGAATTCATTCATATTTGATTGCTGCTAGTATAAGCCACTTCACTTCTCTGAGCTTGTTAATACTTTCGCAAAATAATATCACTAATAACTTACTGCTATAGCTTTCAAGGTTATTTCGAGGATCAGTTGAGAACATTTATATGTGATACTTTTTTTGTAAGCTGTATCATAGCCCCAAGAGTGTTAGGTTTTGAGTTGTTTTTGTGACACATTTGTCGAGTACATTTTAATAGTTAAAATTAATATCTATGGGACTTTGTAGTTTTAACATGCATACTCTTGATTTCTTTTTAGTTTTCTCTCTGTGCTATGGGAGATGTCAAGGAATCAAAGATGCAAATAACACCAGAAACTCCAGGAAGGATCCCTGTTTTAAATCCTTTTGAAAGTCCTAGTGATTATTCTAATCTCCATGAACAAACTCTCTCCAGTCCTTCTGTTTTTAAATCAACAAAATTACCAGTAAGTTATTCCTGACTAGTGTTTACAACTAATTTTAAATGTAAGTAATTACAAATAATTTTAAATGTAAACATCTGTCTTTACAAGGTAAGGAGGAAATACATTATGGAGCATATATAGCTGCAATGTACTTTTTAAAATTGTGGTGTTCATTATAATCTCGTGGTTAGGTTAATAAGTTAGCTAGAAGTTTTTTTGTTTTGTTTTGTTTTGTTTTTTTTTAAGCTCAAGAACAACATATGTTAGCTTCCTGCAGTTGTGGGTGTAGCTACATTCTGTGGTTGATGATATAGCTACTAATACATCAGAGAAGAAGCTGCTTCATCTAATATTATGTTCTCACTTATTTGGCAAACATTATTTGAATGTTGCTATGTGTCAGATACAGTGCTAAGCAGGGATTACACTGTGAACAAGTTAGGATCATTTGGCACAAATCCTTAAGGAGGTTATACTCCAATGTAGGGGTCACAAACTTTCTGTTAGGGGCCAGACAGTAAATATTTAAGCTTTACAGGTCATTTGGTCTCTGTTACAACTACTCACTTCTGTCTTGTATCACAAAAGCAGCCATAGGCAATGTGTAAAGAGATAAATGTTACTCTGTTCCAATACAGCTGTATTTATGGACACATTTGAATTTCATATAATTTTCACATGTCACAAGATATTTTTTTGTGTTCCCAACCATTTAAAACTGTCAAAATAATTCTTAGCTTGCAATCTATTATAAAAAGAAACTAACCCCTATTTTATGTGTGAAACAGAACTAGATGAGTAATATCAAGACAGTGTGATAGGTGATATGATTAGTGCTTAGCACAATAATAATACGAAGGAAAAGTGTTCTTCAGTATATTAGAAAAGGCTTCACCACTTTATCTTTTTTTTTTTTTTTTTTTTTTTTTTGGTGGAGATGGGATTTCACTATGTTGGCCAGGCTGATCTCGAACTCCTGACCTCATGTGATGCACCCACCTCAGCCTCCCAAAGTGCTGGGATTACAGGCATGAGCCACCGTGCCCGGGCCACTTTATCTTATTTTACTGTTATTTGCTACATTGGGTAAGTTCTTTTGACCTTGGATCTTTCAACCTATCAAGTTACTTAGAAAAACTGCAAATAGGGTGGCTGTTTCTGCTACACTTTAATACAGGTTTTACAATGAGCAGGTATGTACTAGTGGAAGGTCTAGCAGTTTATATTGAGTCATTTCATCAATCTGACCTTATGATTTTTAATTGAATCATTAAAATTTATCTCTTGGTCTTACTAAAAATAAATAATAGATTGATGGCAGCTTAATCCTCAAAGTTGGAATGTATGGCATCTTGCGTTTTTAGGACTGAATTTGCCTAGAATATATTTCTAATTACAGATTAGGATTTGGATAAACCTTTAATTCAGTTGCATGGTTGAGTACAGAAAGGCAGCACCGGTTGCCATTCATAATTATTTTAAGGATCAACTATGTTATGAGCTTTTGTAGCCATCTCCAAAGTGACTAAGGACTTTAATTTCAGTTCCTTCTTCGTGAAAGTAAAGACGTTTGATAACTGTGAGAGATTTTTACTTTTACATGGGCTTAGTTTATCACACTGATGAGTGTTAATTGTGAAAGTTTTATATCTTTATTACTCTGTTGTGATTTTTCTCGTATTACGTAATTCCAACCCAGGTGAAAGATTCTGATATTTTAAAAGAGATACAGGCTGGGCGCTGTGGCTCATGCCTATAATACCAGCACTGCCAAGGTGGGCTGATGACTTGAAGTCAGGAGTTTGAGACTAGCCTGTCCAACATGGTGAAACCCCGTCTCTACTAAAAAAATACAAAAATTAGCTGGGTGTGGTGGCGGGTGCCTGTAATCCCACCTACTCAGGAGGCTGAGGCAGGAGAATTGCTTGAACCCAGGAGGTGGAGGTTGCAGTGAGCTGAGATTACACCGTTGCACTCCAGCCTCGGTGACAGAACGAGACTCTGTCTTAAAAAGAGAGAGAGATACAATTAAGTCAGTTGATCGAATGTGATATGATTACCCTTTGCCATTTAATGTCATGGTAAAGTCAAATTTTAAAATATAAGCTTTAAAATATTTTCATATTATAACCATTCATATTATTTGTCACATAGATTAGCATTTTGATGAACTATTTTAGTTTGCCTTTACTCATAAGCTCACTTTCTTTTGTTAAGACTCCAGGGAAATTTAGATGGTCTATTGATCAACTAGCTGTAATAAATCCTGTAGAAATAGACCCAGAAGATATTCATCGTCAAGCTTTATACTTAAGTCATTCTCGGTAAGTTTTCCTTTCTTGCACCTAAGTCTAATAACACTCTCAAGTGAAGAGAGGTAGGAAATTCTAAATGTTGAGTATATTTTTATGTAAAGGTATCAGGGAGAAAAAATTTTGATGCAGATTTTTCCTATCTAAATGAATGAGTTCAAATAACTACATTCAGAAAGATTTTCTTGCCAACAGTTCCAGACCTGGGTAGATACCTTTTTCTTTTACCGGTAACCTTTTCCCTCTGCCACTGAGGTGACAGCTCTGTACCCCGAGCACTCAGTTAAGAGAAGAACATTTTGAAATTTGCACTTTTCTACATGGTTGTGGCTTCTGCCATTAACTTGTTTCAGTTTGTCTTTTTGATGGTTTGGGGTAAAGCAAAATGCTGTTTCATTGTTATCTATGTTTGGGGAAACCTAAAACCCCCTTAAAGAGTTACATACGCATTGAGTGGAAGGGTATCCATTAGCAACAGAGCGGTTTTTTAGACATCATCCAACTGTAACAATTCACTTGGAATCAGAATTACATTTTCTAGAATTCTACGTATCACCCAGTGCAGTCTTATTTGTTGATGTGTTGTTTAGGTTTCAAGGCACTAATGTACTGCAGATTTTGTTTTTTATTACAAAGTGTAAGGTCATATTATTCTTTTGTAGTTTCAGGGACTCTTGTTTGTATGTTTTATAGTCTGATTTTTTAATATTTGAAAAAAATCAAATACATGGTATGACCAGATTTTAATTTGCTGTCCTTAGTAGACATGTTGTTAGTCCAAAACAAAGGATAATCCTTTTCCCTTTGACTTAAGAATTCAGTCACACAGTGTTGCACACATATTGAGATATTCTGGTAAATACTTACTGGCTTTTCTCCTCTATCTTCTCTTTGCTTGGTAACATGATGGCCATTCACTCATAAAATTAATGTCCATCCAGACAGAGTGTTAATAGGAAGGGAATAGAATGAGGATAAAACATGAAAGGATTTTAACTTAAATTTAAATAATACCTTTGAGGCTGGGTGTGGTGGCTCACACCTGTAATCCCAGCACTTTAGGAGGCTGAGGCGGGCAGATCACTTGAGGTCATGAGTTCAAGACCAGCCTGACCAACATAGTGAAACCCCATCTCTACTAAACATACAAAAACATTAGCTGGGCATGGTGGTGCACACCTGTAATCCCAGCTACTCGGGAGGCTGAGGCAGGAGAATTGCTTGAACCGGAGAGGCAAATGTTGCAGTGAGCTGAGATCATGCCATTGCACTCTAGCCTGGGGGACAGAGCAAGACTCCATCTCAAAGCAATAAAATAAATAAATAAATAAGTAAATAAATAATAACCTTTGAAAGAAGGTGAGATGAATATCTAAAAGCAAATGAGTCACAGTTAGTGACTAATTTTTTGTTTCACACGAACTTAATTATGCTTAATTATTTTGTCTCATTTCTTCAATATATTGAATGATGGACAATTATTATATTGATCAGTCAAGAGGTATTTATTGAGTACTGTGAGGGACTGTAAGAAACATTGAAGAAGTACAAGATATTAAGAGTCAAGGGTCAAAAATATAATTAGACCAAAGTTGTAACATAGTGCTTCTGTACTTACTACTAAATGATATATTGTCTGCAAAGGTTTATAAAGATAATCTTGGTGTCTCTTAGTACATAGATTTATCATATAGAAGAATGGAAAAGAGTGGGAAAATATTATAATTTAATGATATAATTCAATGAATGGTTATGGCTTCTACCAAGGATAGTCAATATATTCTTCACAGAGCATCTCGTTTCATCCTTAGAAACAAGCAGTATCTTTCAGTATCTCTTCTTACATATTAGCCCTCTACTTCAGTTCTTCCCATCCTTTTCATGCCACCATCCACACAGAAAATTATAACTGTAAAGCATACCAGTGTAAGCAGGTGAGTCTTGGCCATGTAGGTGACCAGTCCTGAGATCACCTCTCCTTTGCCACCGTGCAAAGGCTCAACATTTAGGCCACACCTATACCCATATGCATCATACTGGTGTTCAGTGGTATGCTGGTCAGGATGCTCTCCCCTGTATGACTTCTTAGAATCTTCTGTGATCTGACTCCAGAGTATTTGGCCACAGTGATTTTTACTGTTTCCAGCAATCACCTGAGTATTTCATGTTCTTGAAGTCCCTCTGATGAAGTAGCAAAAGGTTTCTGAACGCAGTAATCCTAGTTCAGAGCTTACTTGCTATTTGCTAAGCTTGTTATGTGCTGCCATTTTGACCATGATAAGATGAAGAGAACCATTGATAAGATGAAGGCTATTTTGTTATCCTCAAAATGGCTACTGTTCAAGCTGGGATATGTGGATTGACACTGTAGTTTATTTTCTCATACTTTTCCCACTTGAAAAATCCACTTAATTTCTGAAATGTATACATTCTCATATAAGCTTTATTAAGCCATGAGCAAGTCTATATGTGAAAAACAATTCACACCATGGAATACTGTGCAGCCACAAAAGCATGAGATCGCTTCCTTTGCATGGACATGGATGCAGCTGGAGGCCATTATTCTTAGCAAACTAATACAGGAACAGAAAACCAAACCGCTCATGTTCTCACTTATAAGTGGGAGCTAAATGATGAGAGCACGTGGACATATAGAGGGGAACAGCACACACTGGGGCCTGGTGGAGGGTGGGAGGAGGGAGATCAGGAAAAATAACTGATGGATTCTAGGCTTAATACCTGGATGATTAAATAATCTGTACAACAAACCCCTATGACACAAGTTTACCTGTGTAACAAACCTGCATTTGTACCCCTGAACTTAAAAGTTAAAGAAAAAATTCTGAGACAAAATAATTTTAAGTTGTAAAAAAAATATGTCTTACCAATTTACTGATGGAAGGCAAGCATTCTTTCCTGTAATGGAATAAAGAAGTAGTCCTAGAAAGCTAACTTCTGAGTCCTTGGCAAGTATATGCTTTGTGCTTGTGACCCAAAATTTTATATTAAATCTTGTAGCTGAGAAGTTTATGTTGCAGTAATTGCAGATTGTATCAAAGCGAAAAAAAATTCATTTGGAAAAAATGTTATATTGTCAATGTTTTATTTCAGATTTAATATTTTTGACTGTTTAGAACTGTGATAACTATCCTCATCTATTTTACAGTAAAAGTTGATTCTAAAATTATTGCCATGATAAACTTGTTATAATTGAAGAGGAAAACTTTGGACAATTTTTAGATGTATGTTGAATTAAATACTTCTTAATTTGTATTAAGGGACAAAGTTTATCAAATTTATATTGTTAAAAGCAATTTAATATCAATGTAAGTCTTTTGAAATAAAGTATCATTCCATTCAAACTTTGAATGGAAAAGAGGGAGGTAAACCTAATAGCTAACTGCTGAATTTCAGAATACTGCCATTTACTAAATGTTACAAGATACCACTAGTATTTATTATAAAGTGAGCTTAACATTTGCCAGTTTTCAATGAAGGGAGATTATTTATTTGAAAGGTTATTTTTTAAATGTTCAATAAGCTTAAGTAATAGCATGGTTATTTTTCTTCTTTATCTTTGTATAGAATAGATAAAGATGTGGAAGACAAAAGACAAAAAGCCATTGAAGAGGTAACTTAAACTGTTACTGATCATTAAACCAGTTAAGGATCAATTCTGCATGTACATCACTTCTTTTAGGAAGACTTTCTTCAAATGCTTCACTGTCCCATCTCCCCTCCAAGCCCTTCGCAGTCCCATCTATATAAAGCACCCTTCTGTACTGTCCTAAGACCAATAATTTCCAGCTATCCCAATACCTTGCATAGTACTTGTATACTGTCGTAATGATCAGTTTAGTGTTTCTGTCCCCTAGACGCAATCTTTTTTGGCCAATACCGTACTTCATCCTTTCATTCTCAGGACCTAGCACAATTTGTCTTCCTTGTGCCTTCAAAATATTGATTAGCACAAACTTTGTTTCAAGTTGGAGTTTACATAGAGGAAGTCGAATATTCTCAGGCCTTCAGAGTCTAGATTGGCATTGGGAATGGCTTTGTCTTTTTTTGTTAATACTTTGGATTTTTAAGATAATCATGAAATAGAATCTCTTACTGTTAAACAGGAAAGGTATGTCATAATGTAGGCTTTTTAAAAAATAAAAAGAATTAAGTTTTTTGCTTTTTTCTGTCTGTTGAACTGCCTTTCTTAGCATCTAAATAAGGGTTATTATTATTATTTTTGTTTTGTTTTGTTTTTTGAGACGGAGTTTCGCTCTTGTTGCCCAGGCTGGAGTGCAATGGCGTGATCTCGGCCCACTGCAGTCTCCGCCTCCCGGGTTCAAGTGATTCTCCTGCCTCAGTCTCCCGAGTAGCTGGGATTACAGGCATGCGCCACCACACCCAGCTAATTTTGTATTTTTAGTAGAGACGAGATTTCTCCATCTTGGTCAGGCTGGTCTCGAACTCCCAACCTCAGATGATCTGCCTGCCTTGGCCTCCCAAAGTGCTGGGATTACAGGCGTGAGCCACCGCACCTGGCCCAGCATCTAAGTAAGGGTTATTTACCTCGTTCTTTCCTCAGAAAGTCTTTACGTGATGGCAGCATTTCTGATTTTTACTTTTCCGCCCCTCTAGCCCCCTCAGCCCTCCTCTATTCCTTAGCCATACTTAGCTCTTCAGTACCACAAAAGACTATGTTTACTCCTGCCAAACATTACCTACTTCTTCATCTATCTAGTATCTGCACAGTTTTCATTCTGACTCAATCACTTGGTTCTTCCCCACCTGAATATTCTCAGACTCAAAATTTCCAACATTTTGAAAAAATGCTTTCTTTAAGAATCCTTAATTTTAAAGAGAAACCCAGCAGGCAAACTTAAGAAAATTTGTTTCTTTTCAATATATATTTTTGAAAATGAAGAAACATATACATATAGTAAAAACAAAAAGAAAAAATATAAAATAAAAAGCCTTCTGTTTCCCCATCCCATTTCATGAAGGTAATGACTATAACATTTCTTATGTATACTTTCAGATTAATTTTATGTATTTAATAGCATGTGTCCTTAAAATATTTTCGACAAATAGGATTATCATTCGCATACTATTATCGTTCTCATACTGCATCCTCCTTTTTTTGCTTCATGATTTTTCTTAGAAGTTTTTGATAACCAGCATATACAGATTTTTACATTCTCTTAGCAACAGCATAGTAACCTAGCCCCTGTTGACAGATGTTTAAATTGTGTTTATTATTTTTCTGTCACAAATAATGCTGCAGTGATTGGTATATATATCTTTATATTCTTGAAATGGACTTAGTAAGTCAGAGGCTTTGTGAATTTTCAGTTTTGGTAGATTTTACCATATTGCCCTCATAAAAGGTTATACCAATTTATACTCCTGGTTACAGTGTGACACTGCTTGATTTTCCATATCTCCAATATTGATTATTATCAGAATTCTTAATTTATTCTACTCTTATTACTTTAAAAATGACATTTTTTTGTGTTTGTATTTCTTTACTTTTGAGTGAACTTATACATGACTTTGTAAGTTTATAGGTCCTTTAATTTTTTTTCTGGTAATTGTCTATATCTGCCCCAGTCCACCTTTTTTTTTTTAAAAAAAATATATTTTCCTCATAGATTCATGGGCAATTTAGTTAAGAAAATTAGCTCTTTGTCATGTGTATAGCAAAATATGAAGAAAATGTGTTTGGTTACTTGCAGAATCTAGGGAAGGGAAAATACTGTGTTAGAAATGAAAGAGGAAAGAAAAGTATCCAAATGCTCTATCTCATTTGAATATACTGGCCAGTAGTGTGCTGGTAAATGTTTAACAACTTGCTCTCTGGTCATGGAAGGAGTAGGATTTATAGCAATTGCTGCTATCCATAGTATAAGTACTCCAACCATGGCCAATTTCAAGCTACTGATGTGACATCACTGAATCGGAAAGGAAGAATAGTGGCACACCATTATATGTAGGAATTCCGTCATACAGATACAAAATACATTATTAACCTCAAGAGCATAGACATTGATAAATGTATAAAATAATTAGCAAGTGGTGAGTTTTGAATATTTGTTCTTTATTTTTAATATATTTAATTGTAAGTTTACATAATTTTATTTTTAATACTGGTTTTAACAACTGGTGCACAGAATTCTTGAAAATTTAATAATCAGATCTTGAGAGCCAGAACAAACAAGCCAGCTTCAGTGCCACCATTCATACTGGCCTACTTGCATATCTCTGTCTTAATATATTCCTTCCCTTTTCATCCTTTTTTTTGTAACCCCATCAAAAAAACCTGGGAAAGAAATTTAAAATACTTTGTCTATGATTAATCCTCTTAGTTTAGTTTACAAGTTTCAAATTTAACTGGTTGATTTGAAGTATTAAGATACCTCTTTATATATACTTTAAATTTCTTCCATTTTTCCTTTGGTCATTTGTATTAAAATTTTTACATACAATTATAAAGTTAGTATATAACATGTTTAATAATTATTTGGAAAAACACAGGTACCGTCTCACATTTTGGGTGGAATTTATGCCTAATTGTATGACTTTAATTTTCCTAGTTTTTCACTAAAGATGTCATCGTACCCTCTCCTTGGACTGATCATGAAGGGAAACAGCTTTCACAATATCATTCCAGTAAATGTGAGTGTACTAAAAATGATATGAATAAAAATTAAAAAAATCGGTGAATATAAAGCAACATATCGTGAAGTGCTAGTATATCTGCTTTGTAAGGAGCTTGCTTTAAAATTCTGGATAACATAGAATTTAACTCCTTTTAGGGTTAGAATTAAAAATTTGACTAAAATTTATTGAATTTATTTTTAGCTGTTATATTCTGAATTTAACTTTTTCTTCATGACTATTGTGAATGTCAGTTATAATGATGGTTATAGAGGATCCATAGATGAAGAAATAGTTGGTATTGAATATAGAGATGAGTTGTTAATGACTTTAGCAGTATTTTGAAGGTTAATATTTTAGATAAAACCCTAAATTGTGTTGCCTTTTCCTAATTTGCTGATTTCTTATAAACGTAAAGAAAGGATGAAGACTTAATATGACCTCTGGGACAGTGTATTATTGCTGAGTATCTGCAAAATTAATAAGGAAATTAAAGGGCAAGCCAGTAAGCTATCAAGTCTCTTTCTACCTCCAGGCAATGGTTGTCATATATTTGTTCTCACTACTCTTTGGGTTGTGAGGCAGTATCCAGGCATCACTTGTATATATGCATCCCTCGTCACAGTGGAATTACGCTGTCTATTGTAGTACACCTTAATTATGCTGTCAGTATAAGAGGGAATGTTTGTTCCATTCTTTATCAAAAAACACAACATAATAATACAATAACAATAGGTAAGCTGGGTTAGTACTTTCTGTATGCCAGGACAGTGCTAAGTGCTTTCAGTAATTTCTTACAACTCATATGAAGTAGGTGTAATTATTGGCCCCATTTTATAGGTAGGAAAACCTAGTTTTAGAAAGGTGAGAGCATTTGTCCAGGGTTCCAGAGATGATAAAAGTGGGAAATCCTGGATTCAAAATTAGGCATTCTCAAATCAGATGCTGTATTCTTAGCCATTATGAATTAATGGTAGAATGCAATAGTAGATGGAAATCTGGATTGTAAAACTTCCTACTTTTATAAACCAGAGAGGTGACCTTGATCAAATTATTCAATCTCTTTGTACCTCAGTCTTTTATTTGTGAAATAAAAGGATTGAACTAGAGTTGTCCATTTACATCCCTCCTAGCTCTAAAATTGTGTGTCCAAGGTGACATTCTCATAGATACTAGTTTTTCACCCCCAGATTCTTTACTGTTGGGTTTTTTCAACAGATGAATCAACCTTCTTAAGTGATTTTTTAAATAACATTTTGTGTTCCAAGTATCCTGTTTTAGTTCAAGTGATGCAGGATCAAGAAGATGCTAAAAACACTTTAGACTCTTTGAAACCTAATGAAGCCCACGATAACAGTGCAGTGGTTAACAGGATAGGCTTCAGAGCTGTGCTGTTTACTGTGTTGCTGGGAGACAGTTCTCCATAGACCTCACATTTCTGCACACCTTTCATGAAGTGGCATGGACAGGTTCTGTTCCAAACTATCTTTTCTAGGGTGTTTGTCCTGTGAACATCCTTGGAAGGTAGAGATAGTGTGTCCCACCAGAGCAGAGGTTAAGTTTGTTTTGCTGTCCAGTATAGTAAAGATGATGTCCCCTTTGGAGCATATTTGTTTGTAGTCTCTCATAAAAGAATGGGATTTCCTAAGCTTGGGGTTCCTTAGCTATGGTGAAAACCCATTGTGTGTCCACCAGCCACCTGGGTATTTTAATTTAGAATCTTTTAAGATAGAGAGCACTCCTCCCATGATTAGGAGAGACACAAGATGGAAATAAAAATTTTATTACTTACAAGTCCTAGGGGTACACAGCATGCCTGAACACCACACACGGAGGTCAGGGAGAGAGAGAAAGGGACCCATGGGCCAACGCCTTTATTGGGTCCAGGGCATTATCCAAACAGAGTTTTAGTTGGTGGGTTTAAAGCAAGCAGGCATGCATTGAGGAGGTCACACAGTGACTGAGAGATAGTCACTGTGGCATGTCTGTGTAGTTGATGTGAGGTATGAGGGTCGGGGGGTCAGTCAGGTAGGCCATATGTAGATGTCCCATAGGGAGGTGGTTACCAGGAGGAATTTATATAAGGCAGATATCTGGATCAACCACATTGAGGTGCAGAACTGGAAACTGTGTCGGGTGAATGAGCCCTGCTTTTTGTATGAGAAATTCCAACTTGTATGCAGAATTATAAGAATTCACTGCACTGGGCTGTTTCATGTCACCTTCTTGGCACTTGGGAGCAAAGGGAATTAATAGGAACGTTAAGTTCATGCTGCCTGCTGTGCTGCAAATAATGAAGTCCTTTGTCTTTGCCCCCAGAAGCCTCAGGTCTTTAGCCAGCACCAATAGAACTTTGACATGTTCACCTGTTAGTTGGCAAGTTGGGTAGAATCTTAGACCCTTTATAGTTCTTGACAGTTGTGGCCATGTGTGACTATGTAAATTTAAAGTTAAATTTAAAAATGGAGTTCCCCATTCACAATATTCACATTTCAGGTGCTCAATAGCCATGTGGATATCGAGTAGTATAGATAGAGAACATTTCCATCATCACAGAAAATGTTCTATTGGATGCTACGTTAGGGCCAAGGTTGGCAGCCCTTAAGGGTAAAGGAGTCAATAATAAATACTTAAGCCTTCACTGACTACACAATCTCTGTCGGAACCACTCCACTCTACTGCTGTACCACAAAAGCAGCCGCTGACAATATGTGAATGAATGTGAGTGTGTACCAGTAAAACTGTATTTAAAAAAATAGGTGCAAGGCCAGATTTGCGCCATGAAGAATAGTTTGCTGACCCTTACTCTAGTGTAATATTATCTAGGTTTGAATTGTACCCAGTAAAGCTCACTAGCTGTGTGACTTTAGATGAGTTACTTAGCTTTTCTGTGCCTCAGTTTCCTTATCTATAAAATGATAGTTATTGTGGTACCTCTAAGATAATGTACCTAGCACATGGTGTTTGGTTATCTACCTAAAGATTAACAAATAAAATGATGAATGAGGGGAAAAGTGGTTTTGTTTATACATGTTAGCTTGTGCTGGTAGCATTTACTATTATTAATATTTATGCAGCAAAGTGCTTCAGTGCATATCCTCATGTGTTTTTATTTATGGACTTGAGTGAGAATTTCCCTGGGATATATACGCAAGTAGAGGATTTCTGAGTTATAGGATATATCTTTACCTAATCTGACTACACAGTATTAGAGTGCTCTCTAGAATATCTGCAGTCTGCACAGCCCCAACAGTCCCTAGGGTTCCTGTGTCCCAGCATCCCTGCCTGCCCTTGGCATTATCCAGCTTTTACATCTTTGCCTTTCCTATAGGTTATTTGACATTCTAAATGATTGTTTCAGTTTTATTTTTGTCTTCATAGACTAATGACCTTTTACATTTCATAGAAAATGTCTATTTGTAATTCATTGATATGTTTCAATTGGAGTTGCTAACCCTTTTTTCCTGTTAATTTCTAAGATACCTTATATATTGTGGTTATATTGGTCTTAAACATTTCAAATGTTATCTCCCATTCTGTCATATGTATGTTACTCTTTGTTCTTGATATCCTGGGTTGCATAGAAATTCTTATTTTGGTGCAGCCAAATCCATCGATTTTTTTTTTTCCCCATTTGATTGTGGTCTTAAACTTGTCTAAGCCCTTCTAGGGGAAACAACCAAAACACTTGGAATAGAGTTGCAAGGTGATGTGATAATGTTGCTGTAGGTGTCTTTCTGGTCTGAGGAAAGCAAGGAAGGCATGCTGGCAGAAGATAAAATTTAAGCTGAGATTTGAGTTAGACTCTTGGAATGCAGGGGAGAAAAGGCAGGGAGGAGAGAGCATGAGATACCTAGAGATGAGAGAGATACCTGTTTCTTGTTTGTTTGTTTTAGGTACTCAAATAATATTTAATTAGATGGCAACCATGCTAGAAAAATAGACATGGTTTTGAAAGGCTTTGTAAGCCATTGAAGTGTTTGGATTTTATCCTAAAGACTATTGCAGGGTTTTAGGCAGAGAGAGTATTGATTACATCTACCTTATAGAAGGTCACTGTGCATGCAGTGACAAAGTCATCTGCATCCAAAATTTTCTTTATTTATTTACCCGTTTTGATAGTATTTCACAGGGAACTTTAATTTATTCAGCAACCCACTTACCCATTTTAAAATTTAGGATTGTTAGGTTACTACACTCTATTTTGTCATTTTATTTTAGAATTCCTGAGTTGTTTCTGGTTTTGGGGGGAGGGAGGTTTGTTTGGTCCCCTTGCTTTTTCTTCCTTTTATTTTGCTTATATTAGTCTTTTTTGAAATGGTTTTAGTTTTTTTAGTTTTTTTAATCTGGTGATTTTTCAACTTATAAAACTTTAGAGTTAAAATAATTTGCACCCATATTTTTAACTCTTCTTGTGAAAGAAACTATGGTTTTATTGATCAAATTTCAGTTTTTGTCAAAGTAATCTGGCATTTTAATCTGTTGAGGACATTGAGGGTAGCTAAAGGGTATCCCTAACCTTTTAAGGTTGACGTCATGAAGAGTAACCATCATTTCCTTAAAAAAAAAATACTACTTTTGGGATTCATCAGTCCTACTACTGGGTATATATCCAAAGGAACCGAAATTACTAGTTCAAAGAGATACCTGCACTCTCATATTTATTGCTTCATCGTTAATCACAACAGGCAAGATATGGAGTCAACTTAAGTGTCCATCAACAGATGAATGGATTTTTAAAAATGCGGTGTGTATGTATATATATATATATATATATATATATATACACACACACACACACAATGGAATAGTATTCAGCCTTAAAAAAGAGGAAATTTTGTCATTTGTGACAACATATATGAATCTAGAGGACATTATGCTAAGTGAAAAAAGCCAGCCACAGAAAGACAAATACTGAATGATTTCACTTATTATGTAGAATCTAAAAAAGTCAGACTCTTAGAAGTAGAGAATAGAGTGGTGGTTACCAGACGGTAGGGAGGAGGGGTCATGGGGGAGATGTCGGTCAAAGGGTACAAAGTTTCAGTTAGACAGGAGGAATAAGTTCTGGTGATCTGTTGCACAGCCAGGTAACTATAGCTGATAATGAGGTATCATATATTTCAAAATTGCTGAAAGTGGATTTTAAATGTTCCCACCACAAAGAAAAGTATTTGAGGCAATGGATATGTTGATTAGCCTGATTTGCTCTTGTCACAGTGTATACATGTATTGAAACATCACACTGTACCCCATAAATGTATACAATTATTTAAAGAAAAATGTAAAAAAAAAATTGCTTGGTGCCTCCTTATTTGCTGTGGTAATCCTTTAGTTTTATCCTTGTATTCCCTCAAAGGTAAAAAAATAATAGAAACATACCAAAATATATACTTATATATGCAGATTTTTTTTTAATGTTACAAAATAAGTTTCCACTTTCTTAATTTTTTACTTTGGAAAAAGTAATGCTAAAGCAAATGAAGAGTATAAAACATAGGATTTTTCACTTAAAATGTCTTACAGGCACTAACACAAATAGCGACTCTCCAATTGGAAAAAAGCTGACCATTCACTCTGAGAAAAGCAATGGTGAGTACGAACACAATTTGAAAAGAAGTATGTTCCATTTAAGCTACATTGGATTCTAAACCCAGTTCAGGTAGTAACACTTTACTCTGGAATTGAAATTGTTTCCTTTTTCTTTTTTTTTAATTTATTTTTATTTTTTTGAGACAGGGTTACACTCTGTCACCCAGGCTGGAGTGCAGTGGCACAATCAAGAGCTCATTGCAACCTTGACCTCCCGAGCTCCAGTGATCCTCCCACCTCAGCCTCTTCAGTAGCTAGGACTACAGGCACCCGCCACCACACCTGGCTAATTTTTGTATTTTTTTGTAGAGACAGCATTTCACCATGTTGCCCAGGCTGTTCTCGAACTCCTGGGCTCAAGCGATCCGCCCACTTTGGCCCCCAAAAGTGCTAAGATTACAGGTGTGAGCCACACCAAGCCTGGCCTGTTTGGATTTTTTCAATTAGCTACATAATAACCATATGAGAGCTGACCTTTAAAAACAAGTATAGTAGAACAGATGTATCCAGCCATGTTTTAGAAATAGCAGTAGTGTTTTGCTTTCTTGTTCAAAGCATGTGAATTGATTTCTGGTCTTGGAAAGCATTCTTTTGAAAATTGGTTAATGTGAGAAATCTCCCCCCAGATATAGGCTGGCTTCCTTTTCAAGTGCAAGTACCAGAGCCAGGAGTTAACTTTTACTATTAACATGTTTACACCAGTGGCGGAGAGTGTGGGAAACCACTTCTAGAAAGGTGGCAGGGTATGTAATAGAATGCAGAAATGGAATAATTCCATTTGGCTGGAACATTACAGGGAGATGGTTGACTGGGCAGCACATGCTGAATTGCATATTGTATACTTCCATTGATTTATCCCACGTTTGAACTTGTTTATTTATTTGCTTGTTTCCAGCTGCTTGTCAGACATTGCTGTCTCTTCCTGTGGATTTTAATTTAGAAAATATATTAGGTAAATACTGTATTTGTTTAAACCTTTAATAACTTGAACCAAAGGTTTTGTTTGGCTGGCTTTTTGTAAATGGTAACATGGGAAATATGTGGCAGTGCCTCTTCTAAAGAAGTGGGGAAACTGCCCTGAAATTTCTCTTTTTCTTGAACATGGTTTGAATTAGCCTTATTATCATAGTGAACTTTATTACTATAGACAGAAACTATAAACATTTTATTGATAGTATACTAACAATGTAGCACTTAAAAACTAAGGAATAATTTAAGATGTAAAACATCACATATGCAATTAAACTTTGCCCTCTTTTCGGGAAAAAATTCAAACATAGTGCATGCTGGCTTCTTAAAAGTTGAGTAACAGAAGTATAATTGCCCTTTAAAATGACTAGCTTTGCCTTTTCTCCTATTATTAAATATAGGTGACTATTTTAGAGCTGATGAATTTGCAGATCAATCTCCTGGAAACCTCAGTTCTTCATCCCTCAGAAGAAAGCTGTTTTTAGATGGGAACGGAAGCATCTCTGACTCCTTACCTTCGGCTTCTCCCAGAAGTCCTCATAGTGGTGTTCAAACATCACTTGAGATGTTTTATTCAATAGATTTGTCTCCTGTAAAGTGTAGGAGCCCCTTGCAGACACCAAGTTCGGTGAGAAGTATACTAAAAAGCAGTTGGCTAATATGCTGTCAAGCTTGAACCCACATTTTGTTGTTGTTCTATCTTAGGCTTTCAGCAGCCTGAAGCCATGGTTTTTGGTTTCTGTCTCTAGTAATAAGTGGAAAAGAGGGATGAGGAAGGGCCTTTACTGGCCTAAGCAGAAACAGAAACTAAGAACTCATGACTGTATTCTCTCCCTTGGACACCACTGTGAGATGTAGTTGGACCGAGCTGCCCAGATTGCTTTCAGAAGGAGGGATGGTTGTCTTTTGAGTATGATGCTTCACAGAAACTAACTCTAGTTCATATGTTATCATTAGTGATAGGCATGTTTTAGGTCAGACTCTTCAATTTTGTATTTAGATATGTACAGGATGACCAGATTTATCATGAGTCTCAAGGAAATTCAGCATAGGTTATTTACTAAAGTATGTGAGATTTACAGTATAATACAACTGGCTTGGCATTAATAGAGTAAATTATTTAAAAATTTTTCACAGATGGTTGCTTAGTGTGAAACTTAATGGTTTGTTCAAATACAATGTGTTTATATTTTGACTAACATATTTGATACTATTTCAGAATTTTTGTAGCAATCTTCTTAGTTGTCTTTGTTGCAAGGTGTCTTTTGGTGGTTCTTGTGAACTATTCCTAGTTTATAAGTGTGTTTTGAAGACCGTGATAAATAGTATGCAGCATAAGAGTTAAGGAAGAGAACATGTACATTTATTTACTATTTAATTTTATTACAGGGGCAGTTTTCTTCTAGCCCTATTCAGGCTAGTGCAAAAAAATACAGCTTGGGAAGCATAACTAGTCCTTCGCCTATTTCTTCACCCACTTTCTCACCAATTGAATTTCAGATAGGAGAGACTGCACTCTCAGGTATGTCTCATAATAAAATACCTAGTTAAAAGTTTTATACTATCAATATTTGTTATTAGAGAGGTTCTTTTAATTTGTCTTAATGATAGAGCTCAAAATGATCACTAACTTTCTAACATTTAGAAACTTTGATTTTTAAATAAAAGAACAGTTTACCTTCAAAGGCTGGAATTCTCACCAGTTTCTACTGTAATGTTAAATACAGTTACTTTAATTAGCAATATTTACATCAAACACTATCAAAGGAAATTTAGCAATTTTAGAGACAAGTTGGTTTTCGTATGCCTTCTGACCTGTAGGTTTAGACTTTGGTAATATTCACATTTTGTATAGGTATATTTGATTAAAGTTTTTAATGTAAATATGATGTGTGGAAATTTACACATTTCTCTCTGCAATACATGAATTTCTCTTTGTAAAAATTATAGCACTTTTTGAAAACTATTCACAGCTTTTAAAAACTTAGTACACAAAATTGGAAAACTGAAAACTCTATTTTGCTAGTCTGTGTATATATGGATATACACATACGGTTACATACATGTATATACATATATAGAGATGGTTCTAGATCCTGCCTTTTTCACAAAGCATTCTATGAGTGTTTTCATAGGTTGTTCAAGTCATTTATAATTGTCTCAAAGCACAACTTTGAATTGCTATATATTTCATATGAATGCATCATTCGTTTTCAACCATTGATAAACATTTAAATTTTTCTAAGTTTTCTTTATCACAAAACTAATATCCTTATGGGTATGTGATATTATACATATTTATATTCTTAGATTAAATTCTCAGAAGTGAACTTATTTGGTCAAAGGGGGTGAATGTTTTTAAGGCTTTTGATGAATCTTGCCAAATTTTCCTCATAAAAGGTTGTACCAATTGAAATTTTCATGAGTAGTTTGTAAGAAAATCATTTCTTCCCAACGAGAAACACTGGTATTATTTTTGATGTTTACAAATTTGGCATATTACAAAAAGATCTCTTACTGCTTTAAATTTTGTATCTTTGGTCACTAATGACATTAAGTTCTTTCCAAATATTTATTGTCATTTATGTTTTTGGGGGGGAATTGTTAGTTCAACCTAGTGTTATTATTAAATGAATGGCCTTCCCTTGCTTTAACTTCCGTATTTTTTTTTATTTATGTGGCTGAACACTTTTCATATGCATGTTTACCATTGGAAAGGTTGTTACGTCCATTTTTAAAACTTTTGTTTTTATTAAGCTAATTAAGTTACAAAAAGTATTTTTAAAGTTTTAAAGCATTTTTATCATTCTGATTATCATTGTTAGGCTCTTTATTGTTGCAGATATTTTCCAATTTTTTGTTTGTTTTTTCATATTGCTTATGGTATTTTACATAAACACATGTATTTTTACATTTTTCATTTGCCAGGCACAGCTGTTAAGTTGTAGGTTTCAGCCGATTTGCTAGGGATTTTCCGTGTATTTGAACAATGTTAGTATAATAGCAGTATGCTCATAAGCAAATAATTCTCAGTGAGTAAAATAATTTAATTAAAAAAGAGAAAGTGACCAGATGCAATGGCTCACACCTGTAATCCCAGCATTTTGGGAGGCCGAGGCCAGTGGATTGCTTGAGCCCAGGAGTTCAAGACAAGCCTGGGCAACATGGTGAAACCCCATCTCTACCAAAAAAAACCCACAAAAAACCGAAATTAGCCAGGCATGGTGATATGCCTGTAGTTCCAGCTAACTTGGGGCTAGGGTGGGAGGATCACCTCAGCCTGGGGAGTTCAAGGCTGCAGTGAGCTGTGATTGTGCCACTGCACTCCAGCCTGGGCGACAGAGTGAGACCCTATCTCAAAAAAAAAAAGAGAGAGAGAAAGTGCCAAATAAATTATTTTTTAAGAGCCTCGTCTTGCTTATTAAGACACATCCATTTGTGCTATTGTTTTTGACATCAGAATTTCACTTTGGTAAACAACACAACTATTAGAGAAATGCAGTTTTTCCTGGCATGAAACATGATTACCATTTAGTAGTGACTTTTCCATTTTCATGTTTTTGTGATGTGATTTTTTTCCCTTCCCACCTTTCAGAACAAAGGAAGTTTACTGTTCATTCTCCTGATGCTTCATCTGGAACAAATTCTAATGGGATAACTAATCCATGTATCAGAAGTCCTTATATAGATGGCTGCTCGCCAATTAAAAATTGGTCTCCTATGAGACTTCAGATGTATAGCGGTGGTACTCAGTATCGGACCCCACTGATTCAGATACCTTTTACTCTTGAGACTCAAGGTGAAGATGAGGAAGATAAAGAGAATATTCCTTCCACAGATGTCTCATCACCAGCCATGGATGCTGCTGGAATACACCTACGGCAGTTTAGTAATGAGGCTTCTACACATGGTACACATTTGGTTGTGACTGCCATGTCTGTTATACAAAATCAGTCCAGTTCTTCTGAGAAAGAATTAGCACTGTTGCAGGATGTTGAAAGGGAGAAAGACAATAACACTGTGGATATGGTTGATCCTATAGAGACAGCAGATGAGAACACTTGGATTAAAGAGCCGGTTGATAATGGCAGTTTACCCATGACTGATTTTGTGAGTGGCATTGCCTTCAGTATTGAAAACTCTCATATGTGCATGTCACCTCTTGCTGAAAGCAGTGTCATTCCTTATGAAAGCAGTAACATTCAGGTAAGGTATTTAATATTCTATAGCCCCTTCCTCACTGCCTTGGTGTTCTTTATCCTTTCTTTTCTAAGATTATAGTATAACAAAGATAATGGATTAAACATGAGGACTATAGTATTATATAATATTTTTAAAAAATATTAATACTAAGTGATAGGAGAAGAGTAAATTTATTTTAATTATGACTGATAAGACATATTTCATATTCACATTAACTGATTATATGGAGTAGGAACAGATGAGAGCAGAAAAGAAATTAGCCTGCTCTAGAGAAATCAATCCTGCTAGAGTCAGGCAGGATTCATCACTGTTTCATGTGGATCCAGTCCCCCAAAACATGCAAGGTCTGGTATAGTATTTGTATTCTAAAAATAAAATCATTTTTGTTTTTCCTTTATGTGATTTAGGGGGGATAAACAGAGTTTAGAGCACTTGTGTTTTTTTTTTTGAGATGAGATCTCACTCTGTCACCCAGGCTGGAGTGCAGTGGCTTGATCTTGGCTCAGTGCAACCTCCACCTTCCGGGTTGAAGCAATTCTCCTGCCTCAGCCTCCCGAGTAGCTGGGACTACAGGCGTGCGTCACCACACCCGGCTAATTTTTGTATTTTTGTAGAGATAGGGTTTAGCTTTGTTGGCCAGGCTGGTCTCGAACTCATGACCTTAGTTGATCCGCCCACCTTAGCCTCCCAAAGTGCTGGGATTACAGGCATGAGCCACCGCGCCCAGCCTTAAAGTTCTTTTATGTATGCATTTTTGTACTTTTCTTTTAGAAACGTGATTTATAGCAACATTTTTCATGAAATTATACATTTCCAATTTTGCAATGTCTCTGACAACAGGAAAACTTGATCCATTTGACAGATACGTATACTTCATAATTAGCACTTTGGAAAGGCATTTGTTCCATTCATTGTTGTGTTCTTTGAGCTGAGAATTTTGAAGGAACTTCAAAAGTCAGAAGGGGATAGCAATAACATCTAACACTGACGTAGCATTACTAATATGCCAAGTCCTATTCTGAGACCTTTACATGTTTTAATTTGTTGAATCTTTACAGCAATCCTGTGAGGTATGTGTACTATTTTCCCTGTTTTACAGATGAGGAAACTGAGGGTCAGAGAGGTGAAGTAAATTACCTAAAGTTTCTATACAACTAGTAAGTGGAAGAGCTGAGATTTGATCCCAGCAGTCTGGCTTTAGAGTCCATGTTCTTTAATCCAAAAGTTAATACTGACTCATAATAATAGCTAATACTCACATAGTGTTTTGATATACCAGGCACTCTTCTAACCACTTTATTAATTCATTTAATTCTCACACCAACTCTATAAGGCTTTAGTGTTGTCAGTTTTGGCATGCTGAAGTTAAAACTCAGGGAAAGATTCTAAATGACCCAAAATTAAATATAGTATTTTGCTCATATTTTTATGCTTCTGTTGCCTATCCTGACTTATAGCTTCATTGCTCAAAAAAGATCATACTAGAATCACTTGTACGTATTTTAGCTTCTCTACAGTTTCATAAATAGAAAAAAGCACATACAGGCTTAAAAGTATATGCCTTAAAGGCATTGTTTGCTTCTTTCACTCTCTGCCTTTTTTCACTTTCTCTCTCTCTCTCTTTTTTTTATATAGAGAAATTACAAAATACTTTTGTTGAAATAAACCTTAATCATCATCTAATCCAACTAACCTTTGGAAGCTGTGGGTAGCATATTCTCCCATAATTGTAGTCACTACTAACTTGTCAAACAATCTATGCTTAATTACACTTGCAGGGCTATTCCATTCATTTTTTAATTTCTCTTACTATTACAAACCTCTTCCTTCTATTGGGTAAAAATATGTTATGTGATATCCCCCAAGCAGTCTCAGTTTTACTCTTTGGGCCATAACATCATAATGTCTACTAAAAATGTTTCATACATTACAATTCTGCCACATAGTTAGCTTTCTACTAGCTTTCTGAGGAAGAGTACATTTCTAAAGACATTGCATGTCTGATCACGTGTCTGTCTCTCACATTTGAGAGTTTGGAAATGTCCTTCAGAGTTTGAAGGTATTGCTTCCATTTCAGTGAGAGATCTGAAGCTATTTCAGTGCTTAATCTTTTGTTTATGATCTCTTTTTATCCCCAACTCCCTGGACATGGATAGGCATTTTTCTTTGTCTACAGGGTTCTGAAATTTCAGTGATGTCCTTTAGTGCAGGTTTCTTTCCATCCATTATACTCTTCACTCAGAATGCCCTTACAGTCTGTAAACTTATTCCCCTCACTTCTTGGATCTTTTCTTGAATAATATCTTAGATTTCTCCTCTGCCGCTTCTAGCGTTCTCTCTGGAACGCCTTTTGATTCTCCAATTTCTAAAAATCTTTTTTTTTAAATCGCCTTTTTGTTTGAATTTTTGGGCAATTTCCTCCAATTTATATAATAACCTTTCTATTGAGTTTTTTATTTTCTACATTTTTGAAATGCGTTCGGTACTAATTTTAAAAGTCTATAATGTGGCTGGCAAGGCTGGTCTTTCTACTCTCCAGCTTGTTTCCTTCATTCTCTGTTTAGGTCCCACTAGCTTTCCAAAGTTTTAAATAGCCACGTTTTCTCTTGTCACAGGGCCTTTGCACATACTATGTAGCATTTCTATCCCATTTTACTTAGTTAACTCCTATTTATTTTTTTCATTGACAACTTATTGATTACATCCTCAAACCTTCCCAGATCACATTAGCCAGGCCAGACCATATGCTTTCATGATTCCATGTACATTTTGCATTCTTTCCAGTCAGACGACTAATCCAGCAGTCATGCATGTTTTTATCCCCAGTGCTTATAAAAAAGAACCTGGCACGTAATAGCCGCTCATTAAATATTTGTGTAACAAAAACAGAAGGCATGCATAGGTTAAGTTCAACCAGAGGGATGGTATTTACTGAGAGTAACAGGGAGCCAGGATTTGGAACCCTGAGGAAGAATTGAGGGATCAGGTAAAGGAAGCACAGCCCCTGAAGGAGACTGAAAAGAACCAGCCAAAGAGGAGAAAGGGACACTTAGAAAGCACAGTGTCATGAAGCATTTTAAGCAGGAAAGAATAGTTAGCATTGCCAAAATAGGAGCAAGGAACATTGGGCTTGAAAAGGGGCTATTGGACTAGTAAGAGAAGTAATTAGTAACTGAACAGCCTCAAGGTGAAAAGTGAATGGAAGGTTAAAGAAGGGGAAGTAATGAAATAACGTGTGTAGATAACTGGAGTTTAGTTGTGGAGGGAAAGAAAATGATACCTAGAGAAGAGCATCAACATCAGATCTTTTTGTAGTTTGCTTTTTTACTTTGTTTTTACTTAACCCATTTATGCCTAAGGTGGCAATTTTTTGAATTTTCGCCATCAGACCTTGGCGATGACCTTGAACAATAGGATATAAGTAACTCCCACATGCTTAATGTTCCAATAATGGAACACAGAAGAAACAGCATACAGCATTTAAATGAAGACGAGAGGGAGATTTTTAAAAACTAGGAGTTGGGCAACGTAATTGTTAATATAATTATTAATAGGTATCCGTCGCCTGTCCTTTTCAAGTACCAGAGAGCATGCCAAGCATTTTACAGTCAGAAGCTAATCCCTGTGATACCTTACAGATATAATAGATACTGTCATCTGTCAAATGGTGATCTGTTTTATAAGTGACAGAACTGAGGCATGCAAGTGGGGGTAGAATCTAGAGCCCTGATAGGAGTAGCCGTGGTAACTCCTCCATGTTTAAAGGAGGGCAGGGTGCCAGGATGGGTGTGGGTGCAAATGTATTTAGTTGAGGGGCGAGCATGGCATTAAAGAACATGGGCTTGGGAAACCATAATGGCAGATTTCAGTTTATAGCTCAGCTCTGTTAGCTTTATAAATCCCAGAAAGTGACAGTTTCTTTCAGCTTGTTTCTTCTTTAAATGGAGATAATAATAGGATTACAGGATATTAGCATGATCATTGTGATTAATATAAGTAAACAGTGCCTGAACACTGTTGGTGGAAATATGAATTAGTACAGCTATTATGGAAGTTCTTCAAAAAACTAAAAATAGAACTACCATGTGATCCAGGAATCCCACTAGTAGGTATATATCCAAAGGAAAAGAAATCAGTATGTCAAAGAGATACCTGCACTCCAGTGTTTATTGCTGCACTACTCATAATAGCCAGAATATGGAATCACCCTAAGTATCCATTAAAAGATGAATGGATAAAGAAAATGTGGTATATATACACAATGGAATACTATTCAGCCATAAAAAAGAATGAAGTCCTTACATTTGCAGCAACATGGATAAACTGGAGGACATTAAGTGAAATAAGCCAGGCACAGAAAGATAAATACCACATGTACTCCCTCATATGGAAGCTAAAAAGGTTGATTTCATAGAAGAGTGTAGAATAGTGGTAGGTAGTAGAGGATGGGAAGGGTAGGGGGAGCAGGGATAGGGAGAGGTTGGTTAATGGATACAAAAGTACAGCTTGATAGGAGGAGTAATTCTAGTGTTCTATAGCTGTATACAGTGAGTGTAATTAGCAATTTATCGTATATTTTCAAATAGCTTGAAGAGCAGATTTTGAAAGTTCCCAACGCAATGATAAATGTTTGAGTTAATGGATATGCTAATTACCCCGATTTGATCATTACACATTGTAAACATATCAAAATATCATGTACATCATAAATATGTGTAATTGTGGTCAGCCTAAAATAATAATAAAGGCAAAAACATAAGTAGTAATGGAAGGCAAGGTCCTCTGAATGGTAACAAACAAGGAGGACTGAGAATGATGAGGGAAGGGCTAAAGTGCTGGGCCCAGATGTCAAGGAATGTTATCACAGGGCACAACTGTTGCCAATTAGAAGTTTTAAAAGACAATGACATCTGATTTATGTGGTAGAAAAATAAATTTAGTAAGAAAGTGCATGTTAAATGACTGACATAGGACACCATTTAAAGGCACCATGGCCCAACTGGAATATAAAGTTTGCAATTAGAACCAAGTTTGAATTAGAGTTATTTCCAGGCTGTGGGATCTTAAGGCAAGATTTACATAGCAGTGAATCGAACATGACTTTTTAATTTTTATCCCCTTATCCTTCTTAGCTATAAAGTGAGATTGATGCCTACCTTGATGCCTGTGGGGGATAACAAGGTATCTGTTGCCTGGTTGGTACATATTAGGCATTGACATTAGCAGAAGTCTAGATGAGAAACAGTGAAGTCAGCCACCATCTCAACTTGGCTCCCGTCGATCCTGCTCTTCCCATAGTGTGGGACAAACTCCCCGCATGCCTTACTTCCTGCTGTACTAATGAGTAACTTTTCCCTCCATATGTATCCAGTTACATATTAGTATTGCATTATAAGCCAGCTATTTGGCAGTGATGAATATTAGAAGGAAGAGCTATTGGCAGAATCTCTGGGAGCAATCTGACATTTATATTTTTGATCAAGTAGCTATTGAATGATAGCAGAACAAGGCTTTCCTCCAAAAATGTTACACTTCACAAGGCTTTTGTTCTAATGGAACATGACCTCTAGTAGTAAGCAGATATGTATCCAGCCCTGAAAACTGGGAACATTTTTTCAGGATTATTAAGTGATAGACTGCAGTTTCTAGGCTAGTCTGTACCTTTGTGAGGGAAACAAAATGACAGTCAGCTTTTTCCTTCCCTCTGATCCTAACTTGCAGGGAGGGCTTAAATGCAAAGTGATTCCCTTGTGGATGGCTTTCTTTGGTGCTCAGCATTATACAGGTAAATGGAGTGTTGTGCAGTGAACAGAACCTGGACTTAGGTCTCACATCTCCATCACCTCATCACTGGATGACATTGTGAAAGTTAAGCTTTTTAAGCCTTAATTTCCTTCTCTAGTAAAGTAATAGGGTTGTTGAAAGGAGAAAAAAATATTAAATATATAGAGATAGTGCCTGTCCTTTTTAAGAGACACTCAATAAATGTTTCCAAGCTGGAAGTTTGCTAGAATCTTTCATTTTTGCTCTTTTGCACTGAAACAGTGTATCTTAGGATGCTACAATTTTTATTAACATGAAAAGCTCAACTAACATCTAGAGCCATTATATATGTGGCATTATTGTGAACAACTAGGTGTGAATATAATATAACCCACTTTTTTAAAGGCAGCATGCCTCAAGCCATTTACAGACAAGCCTGGAAAATGCGTTGGAAGGTGAAGTTAGTTGTTAATACTCATTTTTGTCTACTAAGTACGATCACAAAATAACAGGAAAGCATTTTGTCAGTAGGCTGTTCACTGATTCTTAAGGAAGTTACAAGATATATTTCATTGAAAGGAATTGTAAAATGACTACAATAATCAGTACTATGCAGAACTACCTTTTATATTTGTGCATTACTTTTGAATTTTGTTGAACATGATCAATATTACATGTTAGGATCGTTCAGATATAGTGAATGACAGTTTATAGTGGTTTACTTATTTAAATATTTGACTTTTAAGTTCCTCACAATATATTTTTTTCTTTTTTCTCCTGTCAGATGGATAGTGGCTATAATACACAGAATTGTGGAAGCAATATTATGGATACAGTTGGGGCAGAAAGTTACTGCAAAGAAAGTGATGCACAAACGTGTGAAGTTGAGAGTAAATCTCAAGCATTTAATATGAAGGTACGGAGAAAATACAGAGAAAGCGTAATATTGTTTAGATTAGAAATATAAAATAATTTTGATTATTAGACAATAGTACTATTGAGAAACTATATGAAATTTAAAACACTAAAAGGTAAGCCTGTTTTCTTAACATCCAATAACCTTTAAATATATTGGTTACTCTGAATATAGTAACACGAGTATCTTACATACTACAAAGTGTGCAAAGGTAGCATATATTTGATGAGGGCATTTACTGAACCTTCCAGGTGATGGTTATATATTCATACTTGAAGAAACTCATCATAATTTCAGGCACTAGTCAGGACAGTCTTTAATTTTATATGCCAATTTTTTTTTGCATTCTATTTTTTTGTAGAGACAGGGCCTGCTGTGTTGCCCAGGCTGGTCTCAAACTCCTGGTGTCAAGCAGTCTTCTTGCCTCAGCCTCCCAAAGTACTGGGATTACAACATGCCCAGCCTTGTATGCCATTTCTTTTTTTTCTTTTTTTTTTTTTTTTTTTTTGAGACAGGGTCTTACTCTGTCACCCAGGCTAGAGTGCAGTTGTAGAATCATAGATCACTACAGCCTTGAACTGCTGGGCTCAAGCAATCCTCCTGCCTCACCCTCCTGAGTAGCTAGAACTACAGGTGTGAACCACCTCGCCCTGCTGTTATATGCCAGTTTCTTATAAAATACTATAAATATCAGCAAATGTGCAACCAACGTTTAATAGGGAGGCCACCTTAGTTTTCCTGTTATATGTAGTACGAGCAAATTGCCTTTCTGTTGTATGTAGTATCAGAGCAGGTCTCTTCTAATATTAACCTGAACAAAATCCATCCCATTTCAGGATGCAGTTGTCTGTCTAAACATAAGTAGAGATACATGAAGGATTTTTTTAAATTTTATTTTTTTTTTGAGACGAGGTCTCATTCTGTAACCCAGGCTAGAGTGTAGTGGCATGACCACAGCTCACTGTAGCCTTCACCTCCCAGACTCAAACAGTCTTACCACCTCAGCCTCCTGAGTGGCTAGGACTACAGGCATGTGCCACCACACCCAGCTTTTTAAAATTTTTTGTAGAGACAGGGTCTCACTATGTTGCCAGGGCTAGTCCCAAACTCCTGGGCTCATGCGATCCTCCCACCTTGGCCTCTCAAAGCATTGGGATGCTTTTTGATACAGAATATTGATTTATAAAATACTGTATCTTTACTGTCCCTTCAGAGTTCAGCTAAAGAAACGTGCTTTTAGGTTTTAAAAACAGTCCCGATAATTTCATCCTCCAGTGGTCCTACTTAAACTGAAAACAAGGTATTGTCTTCTTTTTCACAGCAAGACCACACAACACAGAGGTGTTGGATGAAAACAGCAAGTCCTTTTCAATGCAGCAGTCCATAGAATACCTCTGTCAGAATCAAAGACTAAGCTTAAGAGTTCCTCGCATATATCATGGTGCACAGGATCAATGTGATGGTGACTGGGAAAAAATTACAAGTAACATGCTTAGCTTTCCCTTCTTAATGTGAAAAATCAAGGGCTTACTGACATAGGAACAACAGAAATGCTCCTGGAACTTCAAGTTGCTGAATTATAAGTTTATTTTTTATCAATAAATATTTTTATACGTACATTGAGTGATGTGTTTAACAACAAATTGTGACAGAGCTGAGTGCTCCTATCTTACAGGGCCAATGAACTGCTTACTAAGCCTTACTGATAGCACTGAATTTAGCAGTTCTGAGAACATGTGAAACTATGTTAAAACTGAAGGCACTATATATTTTTACATGAAAGCTTGAACATACAGATGAATTATAACCCATGTGAAGAAATCTTAGATATAAAACTAACTTATCGAAGATACAAAAAAGGAAATTAAACAGGTTTCCTGAAATTTTAATTATTGAACTGTCTGTTCACCTCTGTGGGGAAAATTCTTAGTTCCAGTGATAACTGTTCTAGTTACTACTTTTAAGTATGTAAATACTAGAAAGGTAGTACTAGCGACATCATCACATGTATTGTTATCTATGGGGCAAATGTGTGGTGCCCAGAATAAAATATACCTCATGCCTAGGGTAGGGACATCCTTTCCAGCTCAAACGTGGGTAAGGATGTGGGAGAAAAAGAATGTGGGAGAACCAAGAGAAAAAGGGGCTGGGAGAGTGGAGTTCCTATAGGGCGTAGGCCTGTGAAGTAACACTGGGGCAGATACATATGTTATATACAACTATTTTTTAAAAAAACTTATATCCATGTTGGGAGTAGATGGGTATATAACAGTTTGGAAATACTATCTTTGGAGAATGTATTTTTGTATTTATAAATCAACTTTTAAAAACTGTCTCATTCAAAAGGGAATCATTCATATGTACCCTTAGGAAATAAAGACCTATGTTATCAATGTGTCATTTTCTTCTTTCCTCCATAACTGTACCTTGAAACCTTACTGCTGATCTGCAGAAAATGTGCCGCGTTATGTACCTGGCTCATCTTCTCCAACACACTAACCATGAACACTAATAGCCATTAGGGGCCATGGCTACAGATACTGCATTGGAAAGTTGTCTTTAATCACACAGGTGTTAAACTCAGTATAAATTTACCTAAAAGCAATTGCTATACATAAAAGGAGTTCTGGGTACTAAGGGTAGAAGCCTCACTGGCTACAGTTTTTTAATAGTACAAGTCAAGAAATAACAAAATAGTGACTATAACCTGTATTCAAATCCCTACTCTGTCACTACTTGATCTGGGCTGATGTGGTACGGCTTTGTGTCCTCACCCAAATCTAACCTTGAACTGTAACAATCCCCACGTGTCAAGGGTGGGACCAGGTGGAGGTAACTGGATCATGGGGGCGGTTTCCTCCATGCTGTTCCCGTGATAGTGAGCCAGTCTCATGAGATCTGAAGGTTTTATAAGCGTCTGGCATTTCCCCTGCTGGCAGTCATTTCGTCCTGCCGCGCTGTGAAAAAGGTGCCTGCTTCTCCTTTGCCTTCTGCCATGATTGTAAGTGTCCTGAGGCCTCCCCAGCAATGCGGAACTGAGTCCATTAAACCTCTTTCCTTTGTTAATTAATTACCCAGTTTGGGGTATTTCTTCATAGCAGTGTGTGAACAGACCATAAACCTCCATTTTCTCATCTGTTAAATGGAGATAACAGTCCTGGCTTAACAGGGCTTTTTGAGTTAAGTGATGATATATTCCATGTAACCTGCTTAGCATAAGAACTGGCACTAGAAACAGAACATTTTAGATGATGGAATAGAAACTTAGGGGAAAATAGCAAAGTCTCTGATCATCTTGAACTACTCAATTGGGACTTATCCCTGAATTAAACCTTTCTAGTAGCTGAAGCACAAGAAAATAAACTTGGAAAGAAAAAACCTAAGGCCAGTCATGCACTGCCCTACTTCCCTTTCTTCTCTATTGCAGGTTAACTATAGCCTGTAGGCAGTTTTTATTCTTTTTTTTGAGACAGTCTCGTTCTGTCACGCAGGCTGGAGTGCAGTGGCGTGATCTTGGCTCACTGCAACCTCTGCCTCCCAGGTTCAAGCGATTCTCCTTCCTCAGCCTCCTGAGTAGGTGGGATTAAAGGCACTTGCCACCACACCTGGCTAATTTTTTTTTTTTTTTTTTTTGCGACGGAGTCTCACTCTCATCACCCAGGCTCAACTGCAGTGGTGCAATCTCGGCTCACTGCAACTTCCGCCTCCTAGGTTCAAGCGATTCTCCTGCCTCAGCCTCCCACGTAGCTGGGATTACAGGCGTCCGCCATTACACCCAACTAAGTTTTTGTATTTTTAGTAGAGATGGGGTTTTACCGTGTTGGCCAGGCTGGTCTCAAACTCCTGACATCAGGTGATCCACCCGCCTCGGCCTCCCAAAATGCTAGGATTACAGGCGTGAGCCACCGCAGCTAGCCGGCAAACTTTTTTAAATGGTTGGCGGGGGTGGGGGGAATCAAATGAGTAATGTTTTGTGACACATCAAAATTATAATGACGTGCTGCATAACTTTTGGTCAACAATGGCCAAATATATAATGATCCCGTAAGATTACAATGGAGCTGAAAAATTCCTATTGCCTGGGGACACAGCCATGGTAACATCATAGTGAAATTACTTTATGTAGCCTAAGTGTATAGTGTTTATAAAAGTCTACAGTAGTGCACGGTAATATCATGGCCTTCACATTCACTAACCACTTACTGACTCACCCAGAGCCAGCTTCTAGTCCTGCCAACTTGTTCATGGTAAATGTCCTAAATAGGTGTACCATTTTATATCTTACATATATCTGTATATGTATTTTTACTGTACCTTTTCTATGTTTAGATATGTTTAGATACACAAATACTTAGCACTGTGTTACAACTGCCTACAGTAATCAGTACAGTAATATGCCATACAGGTTTGTAGGTTAGGAGCAATAGGCTATCCCATATAGGATACCATAGGGTATACCATCCAGGTTTGTGTAACTACATCATGATTTTCACACAATGATGAAATTGCCAAGTGACATGTCTCAGAACATATCCCTGTCATTATGTGACACATGACTATATATGAAACTTAACAAATCAGGCCTTGTTGGAACACAGTCATGTTGATTTGTTTACACATTGTATATGGCTCCTTACACACTATCAGCGGCAGAGTTGTGGACTATAATTGCAATACAGACCATGGCCAACAAAGTCTAAAATGTTATAGCACTTCACAGAAAAGGTTTTTTGACTCCTACTCTACTGTTTTAGTGTCACTGACCCATTTTACCTGGACCAAAGACTACTCGTCTATTTTCCTCCAATTGACACAAGTTTCTGCCTCAATGTATGGAGGTTTTCCTCAATAATAGGAAACTGGAAAAATTAGTCAACATTTATTGAGTGCCTAGATGACTACCTATTTAGTATACCTGCTGATTTACTTGCCAGGCTTTTCTCACTATACTGCAAGCTCCTTGAAGGCAGAGATAGTTTGAGTGGAACCTGGCACAACGTAAGTGCTTTAGAAATTGAATAAGCCAAGTAAAATGTTTTAAGGCAACCCTATCCCAAAATATTCCTGAAGATATTAATTTAATCATTACTAATCTCTGTGATTAGCAAGGGAAGTAGTCAGTCTGGCACACCAAATTTTATTAGTAATACTTACTTTAATCTGTTCCCTTTAGTATGTCTTTATACAGTTCCCCTCGTGTATATACACTGATATAACTACAATTTAAAAACTACTAATTATCTGTTTTTTATTTTGTAAGTAACAAGATGTAGACATTTGAATACCAATGTCTTATTCTGGAGAGACATTGGAGCTGAAGTTCAACAATGATCACACTTATTACCTGGTAATAAAAACACAACCATTTTTCCAGTCAGGTCAAAATATCCTACTTTTTGCCTTTCTACCAATTCCCAAACATTCACAGTTTTTCAAGGACCACTAATAAAATACAGGAAGCTTTTAAAGACAGTAAGAGAACACCTAGTGTAAGGTAGGTGAATTAAAAGATGGCAAAGGAGATTACATCCTCAACACTGACAGCTTCCAAGACTTAGAAAAGAGATTGTTCCTTGCTTCTAAAATTGTTCTATTTTCCTCTGTAGGAAAATGAAAGTTTTTTCTTACAAATATTAAATAATCCAAGTACTTATGCAAAATTAATCCGCTCCTCAATGAGATGAGCACTCCATTTAAATGATCTTTACAGATCCCTGAAGTTGCTGTCCTGTCACTGTATTTAAGTGATGGATATTCAATTGAATTATTCTGCATAAATAATTCTGTTCAACCCAGAAGTAAAGTAGTATGATGGGACAGATACAGTCAACCGTTCAATAAAAATGCAAATGTCTGAAATTATTAAAATGTACTTAAAAGTAACAAACTGTATCACACATTTAGGCTTAGAAGTGTTCTTTCAAGTTTTTTCTTTTAAAAAAGAAACCAGTCTTTGAAGATTTTTGTTGAATATAGCTATTTTCCAAGCTTCATCTTCTTTTTCTTTGGTCCATTAAGTTCCATGTTTGAAGTATCAGTAGGAATGCTTATTCCTGGTATCTAAAGTAATGCAAATGGGGGGAAATAAGGTGATTTAAAGGATAAAATACATCTCATCCTCATCTTCCCCTTCCCCACTGCCAGTTTCAAATTTAAAAGGATGTAGTGGTAGGGAGGGGAAAGGGGGCTAATTAAAGGTTTTATACACAGAATGTATTTTACAAAGCAGCAGTGGTTCAAAAATGTAAAAGGTAGACAATAGGTGAGAAGCATGTCATTTAGGAAGTGTTCTTTTTAACTATAAAACAGCCTTCCCCATGGGGAGCCACTGTGATTGACAGAATCAGAGTTGATTTCAAGTGTGTTGGGGAAGGACAAAAGTTAAGAACCAGTATCTTAGGTGAAACACCTACACTTCACCTTCAAAGTGCAGAGTTCAAAACTTCTAGACAGAAAAGACTAGGCAGGAGAACGGAAGATCTTTTTATTTTGGCACCAAAGACCTGAACAGAATCTCAGATGTCTAGAATCCCGTGGCCTAAAGAAATCAGTGAGAAAACAGGATTTGCTATGCAAATATTTGGTTTCTACACTACTTACAGGGTTCCCTCTAACATTAAACAGAAATAACTATGTCCCTTCTTTGACAAAATATGTACTGTTTGTTCTATCCCAACAAGGAAATTTTAAGTTTGGCCTTACCTGTGGTTCTACCAGGGACATTCGGATTTTCTGATGCTGAAGATTAGATGAGTCTAACATGATTTTCACTTTAACTTTATCAAATACATGGAACACTGTATCTTCTATTTTAAGTGAGGGTATCTAAACAAAACACATTTTATCATTCTTAATTGCTTCCTTACATTTGAGGCTTTGTTCTAATCCTTTACAATTTATCTTACACAGTAGAAGTTTAAATATAAAAATCAGTAAGCATCTACGTGTTCAACATAACAAAGGCCACAAACCTGGTAGTCTCACATAAATATGACCTATTTATGTGCATACTTTCTCCTTCATTAAGGTAGTTCTAATATATATGTTCATTAAATTCTTGGTGATTAATTAATCACCCCACTAATAAATAGGAAATTTTTAGTCTAGTAGAGGAACGCCAAGGTACTTTGGCCAGTTTATTGTTCAAATATTCTCTCAGGGCTGTGGTTTACCTAAGGAGAATAGGGAGTATGTGTGTCAAATAAGAAACACTAGAAGTAAGTTTAAAAAAAAGTTCCTTCCCTGAGTTATAAAGAGTCATTTATCGTTCCAAGTAGGACAAAACTTTACATGGTATAAAAGAAAGAAATCAAAGACAACAATTGCATATGAGAGGATATATAGCGGTGAGAAATTATGAGTAAAACCATAGCTTAGTTGGCAAAATTAAATGTAGATTTTCTGGCCTGTATTTAGAGATCAGGATAAATTCTTTAGGGTACAAAAAATAATTTTATGCTTTATAGGTACCGTTTATGAACTCTCAAAGAAAAAGTGCCCCCCCTCCCCCCAGAAAAGAAAACAAACATGAGAAATACCGTACCTCATCATCATAAAAAAGCTGCGGGTTTGGTTTGTCCTTTTCTTCAAAAAAGACTGTCCCTTCTAAACCATACTTTGGAATTAATACCACAATGGCATTCTTTCTTACAAATAAAATATAGGCTTCTTCACTTACTATTCCTTTGCTTTTGAAAAATAACTGTAAAATAACATACACCTTATTTAAATAGTCTTAAAAAATTTTGAAATTAACAAAAAATTGAAATTAAATTAAAAATGAACAAAACTTCATTTTTTCTAGCAGTATCGACAGAAGGCAAATACCTGGGTATGAAAAGCCACTGATGCACGTTGGGCATATTGAGCCATTTTGTGCCGGAAATTTAGATTTTTACATATATCTGCAAGCTTGTGTTTGTCTGTCAACTCCGGATAAGTATAGTCAGCCCCAATAGCCACAGCCAAAAGCCGATGAACAATGACATCTGCGTATCTAGATAGATGGAGAAATAAGAACCATGGTATGTCAGTACTAATATTGCTTTTAAAATTCAAAATTAACCATTTTCTATCTCCTTTAATTTCATAAGGAAAAAATACCTTCTGATGGGTGAAGTAAAATGTGTGTATATTGGAGATGCTAAGCCATAGTGATGAAAATCATTATCCATTCCAGAACAGAAGTACACAGCTTGCATCATACAGCGAGTGGCTAATATTCTCAACAGAGTGTTTAGATATGGAAAAGTAGGAGATTCGGCCTGATCCAAAGACTCGGCCAAAGACTTGGCTGTATCAGTCTTAATTTCCAAATTCTGTAAACAAAAAAGAGAGAAGAGCACCATATTAAACATTTCTAAGTCAGTGCCATTATGTCTTCAAAATATAACTGATCTGACTGAACAAACATCATGTTTTTGTTATTTTCCTTCCCTTCAAAGTAGAAGTAATAGCCAGAAACAAAACTGTACTAGTTACTACAGTTTTGTCAGAACAATGTTCGGATTCATCAAATTTAGCTGCTTTGTTCTACCCTAGGGAGATGAGTCAAATATACATCTCTTCTCTAGGTCTTTGGAAGAAAAAAGATAATGAAGGAAAAAATCCCTATTTACAGAGTAAGCCTTGGAGCAGAGGAGTGAGAAGCTGATTCAATTCCTATGAATCTGGAGAAGCTGGGCATGCATGCCGTAAAGGTCTGATCCAAAATCAGAAACCAATGCCGTCGTGTTCGAATAATGCCCTGCAGTCCAACATTACTGCTCCCAGCTCTCTTCTAGATGGGAAGGATAGGGCCTTACTAGGTAATCCAAGGAAATGCAATGTAGGCCATAGTCACCCAAGGAGTAAGCACCCCTAAAAGAAAATCTACTAACAAGAAGTAGTGGGTATACAGGGCTGAAAAAATGTGCCCTTTCTATAGTTTCCTCTTTTCCATGTATGCAACAAATATATTTTTCTTACGAACATGAAATGGAAAGGATTTAACTGAGTTGAAGTAAATAAATAAAAAAATACATTATTTGTAAAGTCAGGCAGTTGACAGGAGCCATGAAGCAACACAGACATATGAAACATACATAAAGACAAGGAAACATGGAAGAGTTTTATATGACCAGGGCGCTGCATAGATCTTAGTCTAAACATCTGGCTTTAGCAAAGGGTGCTCTTTAAAAACATTAGGCTGGGTGCGGTGGCTCACACCTGTAATCCCAGCATAGCACTTTGGGAGGCCGAGATGAGATAATTACTTGAGTCCAGGAGTTTAAGACCAGCCTGGGCAACATAGTGAAAACCTACCTCTACCAAAAAAAAATACAAAAAATTAGCCACTCATGGTGGTGTGCGCCTGCAGTCCCAGCTCCTCAGGAGGCTGAGGCGGGAGGATGGCTTGAGACTGGGTGGGAGGTGGAGGGTGCAGTGAGCCGAGATCGTGCCACTGCACTCCAGTCTGGGTGACAGTGAGACCCTGTCTCAAAAAAAAAAAACCAAAAGAAAAAAGAACTATTGGCATATTCTTGTTATTAACAAACAATAAAACCTTTATGGAAATATGAATATAAATAATTTAGAACAACAGGTAGATCAAAACACAAATAGATGATTTTTCAAACTATAGGACCTTACCCTTGACCTGGCTGCCTTAACAAGAATTTCATAATTTGATGGAGGTGGAGCAGGATGTTTTCGAAGCAGAGCATGTTCAGAAAATTCCTCGTGAATTTTTTTTGCAACAGAAATATTGGCAAGTAACATAAATTCTTCAACCATGGAATTTGTTTCCCTACCAATGGAAAAAGCATTAAACAAACAAACAAAAAAGAGAATCTGAGACTTCTATATATCATATTTTTTCACAGGTTACCTTTGTTACCAAGAATAAGAGCATTTCCTATGTAAACATTCATATGTGTGTGTACATTTGTATTTTAAATAACTTACGATTATTTCATCTCTCAGTTACTCTAACAATCCCTTATTATGCAACTACTGCATGAGTAAATCTTACATGCTAGAGGAGACTTTACAAATTGCACTCAGCCAGTTGCAGTGGCTCACACCTGTAATCCCAGCACTTTGGGAGGCAGAGGCGGGCAAATCATTTGAGCTCAGGAGTTCGAGACCAGTCTGGCCAACATGACAAAACCCCGACTCTACTAAAAATATAAAAAAATTAGCCAGGTCTGGTGGCACACTCCTGTAGTCCCAGCTACTTGAGAGGCTGAGGCATGAGAATCACTTGAACCCAGGAGGTGGAGGTTGCAGTGAGCCGAGATCACATCACTGCACTCCAGCCTGGGTGACAGAGCAAGACTCTGTGTCAAAAAACAACAACAAAATTGCACTCAAAAACAGAAGCTTTACTACTCTATTTATATATGAAATGAAAACAAGCATTTTTACTTGATTTTACTAGGTCCAAAAATATTTTTATTTAATTGTAAATCAATAAAGTTTACAAGAACTAAAAACTATTTATATCATACAAATTTTGGCTTAAAAACCAAAATTTTTAACAATAAATTACTCAAATGAAGAGACCATATTTATAATAGCTAATTTGGATACTTACAATGGGTCAGTCATTGTGCTATAAGTACATCCTGCCCTCAACACACACACCCACACACTCTGTTTAAGAAAACTGAGGATATATTCATTATTCTCTTGTTCAAGGTGAGAGTTATTAGCAGTATGAGAATTTGAGTCCACATAATCTAACTTCAAAACTCTTAACCAATCTGATACTGCTGTGATTCTCTATATAGTTATTCACATACATTTTTCGGTTAGTTTAGTAAATGATCCACCTTCTGTTGATACAGTGCTTTCTGTCTTGCAAGTCAATGAACATATATTATTAACCTTCCATTCAAGTTTCATCTTGTAACTTCTTGACAATATTTCTAAAGTATATTCATTTTAAAAATATTAGACCTCCAATCATATGGGGACATCTCAGAAATGTGTTCTTTCTTCTTCTTGGTAAGAAGAAATGGCTGATGTTTTACTTTGGCAAAGCTAGTATCAACCCTTTGCTCATAAAAGCTCTTAGTACTGGGCTCATTATTAGCATTAATATTAGACATACACAGAAGTTCTACTATAAGGGATTTTTAGATATTATAATAGCACTAAAGCACATATTTATTCTAAGTAAAAAATTTGAGTATATTCCCATTTTTAACCCTTGGTCATCTATTAGAAAAGTGCATATGCATGTTGAATTCCAAAATTACCTTAATGTAAATAAGAGGCAGGGAAAGACGCCTAAACCCTGATTTAACAAAAAAATTCTTGTTTCCTACATCTTAACTAAATCAACAACAATAAACAACAATAATAAACAACAATAGCTAATATCACCCTCACAGCACCCTATGAGGTAGGTGCCATTATCAATCATAGGCAATTTACAGACAAATAAATTGAGGTATGGAGAAGTCAAATAACTACTTTAGTGGGAAATATAATAGTAATAACAGCAGAGGGATCCAAACCTAGGGAGTCTGGCTTCATAACCCATCTCACCATTATTCTACCCTACTATCTATCCTACTATCCATTATTCTATCCTACCCCCATCTTTCTGGCACCATGGACGGGTTTCATGGAAAACAATTCTTCTATGCGACGAGGGGAGGGAAGGATGGTTTCATCAGGCATTAGATTCTCATAAGAAGTGTGCAACTTAGATCCCTCCTATGCACAGTTCACAATAGGGCTGGCGCTCCAATGAGAATCTAATGCTGCCACTGATCTGACAGAAGGCAGAGCTCAGGTAGTAAAGCTCACAGCCCAGGGGTTGGGAACCCCTGCACTACAGTATATTCTACTTTAGAAATTAATTGAGGTAATTTTTTTTATCTTACTATAACTCTTACTAGTCAAGTTCTAATATATCACACATCAAAGCAAACAAATTCAAATTGAAAGTTCTTCTATTATGTGACTAAACGCAGTTTTATAGAAGAAAAACTGAGCTTAAATTTACTTTTCTGTCCTTTGCAAGCCAAATAAAGTAGAAATCATGACCCTAATCATTATTTTGTATATAAATGTTTTCGTTATTTGTACTTACAGTAGACGTGACAATTAAAATAAAAAATCTTATTTAATGCCCATCAAAAAAATTACAAACCTAAGTTCCTTGGTCTGTAGATCTATAGGATCATGAGTTTCACTGTCCATGTGGAATCGAACTTCAGGAGAGGATAGAGTCAAAGCCCTACATAAAAATTAAAGAGAAAAATTATAGTCAAGCAAGCCAATAAAAGACAAAATTATAGAAATTATTCTTTTAAAAAAGACAATGACTACAGCAAGTGTGTAATAGTTGCTTTTCTGAAGGCTTTATGACCATCTGCTGTTTCATGTTCTATTTTCATAAACAGCTCAGTAGAGCTTTCATGAACAGCTCAGTAGATTTAAAATGCATTTAACAAGAGAGGACGATAGCAACACAAGGAAATCTGAATCCCTGTGCTTCTGAGGGTTTATATATCTTCTGTGTCCAAACGATGAGTTTTTATTGAGCTGCATAGGTTTTTAATCACTTTTACACATAAAGAAGGGGATTGGCTGTATTTAATTTACTACAGAAAACAGTTATTGGGGCAGGGGACAATAAAGAGGGGCAAAAGGGTAGCTGTTTTGGGTAGCTTAGTAACACCAGAAGATCCACAGTTCAAAAGTATCTTCCACAAAGACTGAACCAACAGAGAAGCAACTGATAACCCACTATCACTAATAGGTTACAAGTAGTGATGGCTATTAATATTTGAGTGCTAAGTGTCAGATAAACAATCCATGCTCAGGACTTTACACACATGGTTCATTTAACGAGCTAGCAAGTTCTCCTTTGGAAAGTAAATTCCCACAAGGCAAGGCAAGTCTAATGTTTCTTATAACTTGACATAACTTTCATGAGGTCAGCTCCAAATCAACCTAAAACTAAAAATTTTAATGAGGCTGGGCAACCTTGAACAATCATGGAGAAGGAAAAGAAGGGGAGGAGAAAAATTAAAATAAGATGGAGCAAGTTAAATGAAACACTAAGTCTAAGTCCTTGTCTTCCTCAATTCCTCACCTTTATTAAAAGAACTATAGTAGGAATACATACTAAAAAGAGAATCTCAAAAATATTCCTTTCTTGCCTTGAAGTGTGCACTTAAAACAAGGCTCTACTTCAGGTCTGATATGTATTTACTAATGGATTTTGACATAAAAAGCAAAGTATACTTATCACATTTTGATCATTTTTCCTCATAGAACGCCTAAAATATTATGTCTACCCACAAGTATTAATACTTTAAGAAGGCAAAACATGGTTGCTTTTTTTTTTCTGGTTGCTTTTTCAATTCTCCCTAAGACTAGAATGATTCAATGATGTTTTCCCAGTAGGCAACCATCTACTTACCAAATTAAAAATACAGAAATTAAAAAAATCCTTCCCAGTTTTAAAAAGCTATGTTACAAATGCGAAGTACTTTAAAACTATTAAAATAAATGTAGCTTCAATTTGCATTTTATTTACATTGCTTAAAAAAAAAAATCTTTGTGGTGTTTTGTGTCATACAAAAAAATTTAATTTTCTTCTTCTTATATCCAAGTGACAAGCTTGAGCAAAAGTTTTGCTCAAGTTTAATAGCATCCGCTGGGTTTTAGCACGCCCAAATGATCCTTTCAGTTTCAAGTTTCATATTTAAGATCGCATAAAAAATTCCCTGAAAACTGAGGTGTTAGTAGACATAGATATATAACTACCTCAAACACTGTCCAACAGAACATTCTGCAGTGATGGAAATGTTCTATGTGTGCCCTGTCCAATGTGATAGTCATTAGTCACAGGTGGCTATTGAGCACTTGAAATATGGCTAGTAACGCTAAGGAACTAAGTTGTTAATTTTATTAATTTTAATGAATTTAAATAGGCGCATCTTATGAAATGACACAAATGTACAATCCGCACTCACCACACCTTTAGAAACTGCTTGTGACCCTATCCTAGAGGGGCTTGGGAACTCTGAGACCAACATCTAGAAGGTTCATGTACTTGGTTTCCTCTGATAGTCAACAACGTCTTTTAAGAGTCAAATTTCTCTTAACTGGTTTCCTTCAACATGCCTGAGTTAATACTCTATATCGTATGCCTTTTGTAGTTAGGCAAAAGCCATGACTTAACAGCTAAAAGACTGAGATCTGTTACTAATCAGATCTTTGGGAAGACTCCTTTTATGCAACTTTTAATTGTCTAAAAAACGAGGAGGTTGAATTAAATAATCTCTAAAATTTAAAATGCAAGGAGGACCTAATCTACATTTATTTAAAACTCTGAAACCCAATGTCCAATCTGGAAACTCATTTCTAATTAAAATTAGAAACAATTTCTAGAAGTCTTAGGGAGTTCTTGCCTTCCTGGAATTTCTTCAAGATCTTTAACTCAAACACAATTTTTTAACACAACAAATTACAAGGATGGAACTCCTGAACAAACGTCAGTCCAGAATCAAGTTGCTAACATTTAAAAGGAAGCCAGAGGCTAGGCATGGTGGCTCATACCTGTAATCCCAACACTTTGGGAGGCCGAGGCAGGTGGATCACCTGAGGTCAGGAGTTTAAGACCAGCCTGGCCAAAAGGTGAAACTCCGTATCTACTAAAAATACAAAAATTAGCTGGGCTTGGTGGTGGGCACCTGTAATCCCAGCTACTCGGGAGGCTGAGACAGGAGAACCATTCGACTTCGGGAGGTAGATGTTACAGTGAGCCGAGACTGTACCACTGCACTCCAGCGTGGGTGACAGAGTAAAACTCCGTTTCAAATACATATATACACGGGGGTGGAGCCAAGATGGCCGAATAGGAACAGCTCCAGTCTCCAGCTCCCAGCCCCAGCGACACAGAAGATGGGTGATTTCTGCATTTCTGCTTGAGGTACCGGTTTCATCTCACTAGGGAGTGCCTAACAGTGGGTGCAGGACAGTCGGTGAAGCGCACTGTGCGCGAGCTGAAGCAGGGCGAGGCATTGCCTCACTCGGGAAGCGCAAGGGGTCAGGGAGTTCCCTTTCCTAGTCAAAGAAAGGGGAAACAGATGGCACCTGGAATATTGGGTCAGTCCCATCGTAATACTGCGCTTTTCCAACGGGCCTGGAAAACGGCACACTAGGAGATTGTGTCCCGCACCTGGCTCGGAGGGTCATATGCCCACAGAGTCTTGCTGATTGCTAGCACAGCAGTCTGAGATCAAGCTGCAAGGCGGCAGCGAGGCTGGGGGAGGGGCGCCCGCCATTGCCCAGGCTTGCTTAGGTAAACAAAGCAGCCAGGAAGCTCGAACTGGGTGGAGCCCACCACAGCTCAAGGAGGCCTGCCTGCCTCTGTAGGCTCCACCCCTGGGGGCAGGGCACAGACAAACAAAAACTCAGCAAGAACCTCCACAGACTTAAATGTCCCTGTCTGACTGACAGCTTTGAAGAGAGTAGCCCAGCACGCAGCTGGAGATCTGAGAATGGACAGACTGCCTCCTAAAGTGGGTCCCTCACCCCTGAGCAGCCTAACTGGGAGGCACCCCCCCAGTAGGGACAGACTGACACCTCATTCAGCCGGGTACTCCTCTGAGACAAAACTTTCAGAGGAACTATCAGACAGCTGAATTTGTGGTCTCACGAAAATCCGCTGTTCTGCAGCCACCGCTGCTGACACCCAGCCAAACAGGGTCTGGAGTGGACCTCTAGTAAACTCCAACAGACCTGCAGCTGAGGGTCCTGTCTGGTAGAACGAAAACTAACAAACAGAAAGGACATCCACACCAAAAACCCATCTGTACATCACCATCATCAAAGACAAAAAGTAGATAAAACCACAAAGATGGGGAAAAAACAGAGCACAAAAACTGGAAACTCGAAAAAACAGAGCACCTCTCCTCCTCCAAAGGAACGCAGTTCCTCACCAGCAACGGAACAAAGCTGGATGGAGGATGACTTTGACGAGTTGAGAGAAGAAGGCTTCAGACGATCAAACTACTCTGAGCTATGGGAGGAAATTCAAAACAATAGCAAAGAAGTTAAAAACTTTGAAAAAAAATTAGAAGAATGGATAACTAGAATAACCAATGGAGAGAAGGGCTTAAAGGAGCTGATGGAGCTGAAAGCCAAGTTTCGAGAACTACGCGAAGAATGCAGAAGCCTCAGTAGCAGATGCGATCAACTGGAAGAATGGGTATCGCTGACGGAAGATGAAATGAATGAAATGAAGAGAGAAGGGAAGTTTAGAGAAAAAAGAATAAAAAGAAATGAACAAAGCCTCCAAGAAATCTGGGACTATGTGAAAAGACCAAACCTACGTCTGATTGGTGTACCTGAAAATGATGGGGAGAATGGAACCAAGTTGGAAAACACTCTGCAAGATATTATCCAGGAGAACTTCCCCAATCTAGCAAAGCAGGCCAGCATTCAGATTCAGGAAATACAGAGAACGCCACAAAGATACTCCTCGAGAAGAGCAACTCCAAGACACATAATCGTCAGATTCACCAAAGCTGAAATGAAGGAAAAAATGTTAAGGGCAGCCAGAGAGAAAGGTCGGGTTACCCACAAAGGGAAGCCCATCAGACTAACAGCGGATCTCTCAGCAGAAACTCTACAAGCCAGAAGAGAGTGGGGGCCGATATTCAACATTCTTAAAGAAAAGAATTTTCAACCCAGAATTTCCTATCCCGCCAAACTAAGCTTCATAAGTGAAGGAGAAATAAAATACTTTACAGACAAGCAAATGCTGAGTGATTTTGTCACCATCAGGCCTGCCCTAAAAGAGCTCCTGAAGGAAGCACTAAACATGGAAAGGAGCAACCGGTACCAGCCACTGCAAAAACACGCCAAATTGTAAAGACCATCGAGGCTAGGAAGAAACTATAGCAACTAACGAGCAAAATAACCAACTAACATCATAATGACAGGATCAGATTCACACATAACAATATTAACGTTTAATGTAAATGGGCTAAATGCTCCAATCAAAAGACACAGACTGGCAAACTGGATAAGGAGTCAGGACCCATCAGTGTGCTGTATTCAGGAAACCCATCTCACGTGCAGAGACACACACAGACTCAAAATAAAGGGATGGAGGAAGATCTATCAAGCAACTGGAAAACAAAAAAAGGCAGGGGTTGCAATCCTAGTCTCTGATAAAATAGACTTTAAACCAGCAAAGATCAAAAGAGACAAAGAAGGCCATTACATAATGGTAAAGGGATCAATTCAACAAGAAGAGCTAACTATCCTAAATATATATGCACCCAACACAGAAGCACCCAGATTCATAAAGCAAGTCCTCAGTGACCTACAAAGGGACTTAAACTCCCACACAATAATAATGGGAGATTTTAACACCCCACTGTCAACATTAGACAGATCAACGAGACAGAAAGTTAACAAGGATATCCAGGAATTGAACTCAGCTCTACATAAAGTGGACCTAATAGACATCTACAGAACTCTCCACCCCAAGTCAACAGAATATACATTTTTTTCAGCACCACACCACACCTATTCCAAAATTGACCACATAGTTGGAAGTAAAGCTCTCCTCAGCAAATGTAAAAGAACAGAAATTATAACAAACTGTCTCTCAGACCACAGTGCAATCAAACTAGAACTCAGGATTAAGAAACTCACTCAAAACCGCTCAACTACATGGAAACTGAACAACCTGCTCCTGAATGACTATTGGGTACATAATGAAATGAAGGCAGAAATAAAGATGTTCTTTGAAACCAACGAGAACAAAGACACAACATACCAGAATCTCTGGGACACGTTCAAAGCAGTGTGTAGAGGGAAATTTATAGCACTAAATGCCCACAAGAGAAAGCAGGAAAGATCCAAAATTGACACCCTAACATCACAATTAAAAGAACTAGAAAAGCAAGAGCAAACACATTCAAAAGCTAGCAGAAGGCTAGAAATAACTAAAATCAGAGCAGAACTGAAGGAAATAGAGACACAAAAAACCCTTCAAAAAATTAATGAATCCAGGAGCTGGTTTTTTGAAAAGATCAACACAATTGATGGACTGCTAGCAAGACTAATAAAGAAGAAAAGAGAGAAGAATCAAATAGATGCAATAAAAAACGAAAAAGGGGATATCACCACCGATCCCACAGAAATACAATCTACCATCAGAGAATACTACAAACACCTCTATGCAAATAAACTAGAAAATCTAGAAGAAATGGATAAATTCCTCGACAAATACACCCTCCCAAGACTAAACCAGGAAGAAGTTGAATCTCTGAATAGACCAATAACAGGTTCTGAAATTGTGGCAACAATCAATAGCTTACCAACCAAAAAGAGTCCAGGACCTGATGGATTCACAGCTGAATTCTACCAGAGGTACAAGGAGGAACTGGTACCATTCCTTCTGAAACTATTCCAATCGATAGAAAAAGAGGGAATCCTCCCTAACACATTTTACGAAGCCAGCATCGTCCTGATACCAAAGCCTGGCAGAGACATAACCAAAAAAGAGAATTTCAGACCAATATCCTTGATGAACATTGATGCAAAAATCCTCAATAAAATACTGGCAAACCGAATCCAGCAGCACATCAAAAAGCTTATCCACCATAATCAAGTGGGCTTCATCCCTGGGATGCAAGGCTGGTTCAACATACGCAAATCAATAAATGTAATCCAGCATATAAACAGAACCAAAGACAAAAACCACATGATTATCTCAATAGATGCAGAAAAGGCCTTTGACAAAATTCAACAACCCTTCATGCTAAAAACTCTCAATAAATTAGGTATTGATGGGATGTATCTCAAAATAATAAGAGCTATCTACAACAAACCCACAGCCAATATCATACTGAATGGGCAAAAACTGGAAGCATTCCCTCTGAAAACTGGCACAAGACAGGGATGCCCTCTCTCACCGCTCCTATTCAACATAGTGCTGGAAGTTCTGGCCAGAGCAATCAGGCAGGAGAAGGAAATAAAGGGTATTCAATTAGGAAAAGAGGAAGTCAAATTGTCCCTGTTTGCAGATGACATGATTGTATATCTAGAAAACCCCATTGTCTCAGCCCAAAACCTCCTTAAGCTGATTAGCAACTTCAGCAAAGTCTCAGGATACAAAATCAATGTACAAAAATCACAAACATTCTTGTACACCAATAACAGACAAACAGAGAGCCAAATCATGAGTGAACTCCCATTCACAATTGCTTCAAAGAGAATAAAATACCTAGGAATCCAACTTACAAGGGATGTGAAGGACCTCTTCAAGGAGAACTACAAACCACTGCTCAATGAAATAAAAGAGGATACAAACAAATGGAAGAACATTCCATGCTCATGGGTTGGAAGAATCAATATCATGAAAATGGCCATACTGCCCAAGGTAATTTATAGATTCAATGCCATCCCCATCAAGCTACCAATGACTTTCTTCACAGAATTGGAAAAAACTACTTTAAAGTTCATATGGAACCAAAAAAGAGCCCGCATCGCCAAGTCAATCCTAAGCCAAAAGAACAAAGCTGGAGGCATCACGCTACCTGACTTTAAACTATAATACAAGGCTACAGTAACCAAAACAGCATGGTACTGGTACCACAACAGAGACATAGATCAATGGAACAGAACAGAGCCCTCAGAAATGATGCTGCATATCTACAACTATCTGATCTTTGACAAACCTGACAAAAACAAGAAATGGGGAAAGGATTCCCTATTTAATAAATGGTGCTGGGAAAACTGGCTAGCCATATGTAGAAAGCTGAAACTGGATCCCTTCCTTATACCTTATACAAAAATTAATTCAAGATGGATTAAAGACTTATATGTTAGACCTAAAACCATTAAAATCCTACAAGAAAACCTAGGCAATACCATTCAGGACATAGGCATGGGCAAGGACTTCATGTCTAAAACACCAAAAGCAATGGCAACAAAAGGCAAAATTGACAAATGGGATCTCATTAAACTAAAGACCTTCTGCACAGCAAAAGAAACTACCATCAGAGTGAACAGGCAACCTACAGAATGGGAGAAAATTTTTGCAACCTACTCATCTGACAAAGGGCTAATATCCAGAATCTACAATGAACTCAAACAAATTTACAAGAAAAAAACAAACAACCCCATCAAAAAGTGGGCAAAGGACATGAACAGACACTTCTCAAAAGAAGACATTTAGGCAGCCAAAAAACACATGAAGAAATGCTCATCATCACTGGCCATCAGAGAAATGCAAATCAAAACCACAGTGAGATACCATCTCACACCAGTTAGAATGGCCATCATTAAAAAATCAGGAAACAACAGGTGCTGGAGAGGATGTGGAGAAATAGGAACACTTTTACACTGTTGGTGGGACTGTAAACTAGTTCAACCATTGTGGAAGTCAGTGTGGCGATTCCTCAGGGATCTAGAACTAGAAATACCATTTGACCCAGCCATCCCATTACTGGGTATATACCCAAAGGACTATAAATCATGCTGCTATAAAGACACATGCACACGTATGTTTATTGCGGCACTATTCACAATAGCAAAGAGTTGGAACCAACCCAAATGTCCAACAACAATAGACTGGATTAAGAAAATGTGGCACATATACACCATGGAATACTATGCAGCCATAAAAAATGATGAGTTCGTGTCCTTTGTAGAGACATGGATGAAACTGGAAAACATCATTCTCAGTAAACTATCGCAAGGACAAAAAACCAAACACCACATGTTCTCACTCATAGGTGGGAATTGAACAATGAGAACTCATGGACACAGGAAGGGGAACATCACACTCGGGGGACTGTTGTGGGGTGGGGGGAGTGGGGAGGGACGGCATTAGGAGATACACCTAATGCTAAATGACGAGTTAATGGGTGCAGGAAATCAACATGGCACATGGATACATATGCAACAAACCTGCACATTGTGCACATGTACCCTAAAACCCTGAAGTATAATAAAAAAAAAAAAAAAAAAAAAAAAAAACAAATACATATATACATAAATAAATGGAAGCTAGAAGAAACAGGAGTCTCTATTCACTCTTTTAAATAATTCATCATTGCCTATGATCAAACAATGTAAAGAGTATAAAAATTATCTTAATACGATGAAAAACAAAATATACCCTTTTTCAATCCTTCTTTTCTTCAGAATTTTGGCTAGTTTATTCAGTCCACGGAGACTAGTGGTAATATCATCATTCATGTTTGCTGAATCAATTCTCAACTGAGCTTCAGCATATGTCAGAGATGCCTAAAAAAGAAAATGTATGTTATATAATTCTTATAAATGATAGAAAAATGGTTTTCAATATGTCCTCCTCCTTTCACTACATAAAATCCATGATTTCAGAAAACCTAAAATCAGTAACAAAATAGAAATTCTTAGCTATGATATTATACTTCACATCTATGATTTCTGGTTCATTAATTCTTATCTGAGGCATTATACAACTTAAACAAACATATTTTAAACGGTAAAATGGCAATGTTGTTAGCAGATAAACTTTAAACTTTACTTGTATATTCCAATTACTGTATAAATACCCAGATAATGCTAAAATAAAACACAAAGGTGGGTTAGATCGATTCCTTCTCTGATAACAAATATGAAATCCTTTCCAGATGATCATTATTCCCCTGCAAATAATTAAGACTGCAGGAGTCAAGACACCATGTTTTGCAAGAAATCTAATAAATACCCAAAATTAAGCATGTAAAAACCAGACAAATCCTAGTAGAAAAGAGTTAAAGTAATCCCCAATGACAAATAACCCAAATATACAAATAACTGCTTCTGTTCCTATTTCTCTCAGAGAAATCCACCATTTTTTTTCCTTTTTTTTTTTTTTTTTTTTTTTTTTTTGTTTGCCTAAAGAGTAGCTTCACAAGTGAAAATAAGAAATAGCATAACAGAGTTAGATGACGCAGGTCAGGTCAGATTCCTGGGAGAGCCAACTCATCTACTAAAGGCTAAGAGTTTCCCCTCTGAAAAAGGTTTTATGTTATATGTTCACTAGGTTTGTTTTCATATAATTTTGTTATACTGACGAAGTCTTACAGAATTAAAAGGCATTCTTATTTTAAAGTACAAACTGTGATGGCTTAAATAATTCACACATCATTATTTATCAGTCTAACACTGTTTCCTTTGCAACCACTAGTTAGCAGAACAGCAAGAAGGATGCCAAAGGGCCAGAAAAAACAGGTTAAGCTTGGAAAACAGATCATTAGAAGATAAAGGGTTTGGCAAACCTTGAAGAAAGATGTAGGGCATAATAAGAGAGAACATAACGGATTTTTGGGAGAAGTACAAAAAAACAGGAAAAGGACAAGAAAGACAACCTGGCTCCATTATGAATAAACATGATCTCAGGCTAGTTCTACTAAAATCCAACGGTGACTTAAACATCATTTCTGTGAGAAAATGTGAAGAAAGAAGTGGTGTACCTGCTGCCTTTTAAAACACTAACCATTTATAAGCAGGAGCAGCTTCAATTACTAGGGTTCTTGAGTTTGGGCATAAAACCACTAGCTGCTCTTCTCAAGTATATATACTTCGTAAGTTTCTGAATACAGGACAACTGCAACATGAACTAATTTCTGAATCACATCAAAAATTATCTGCTTATAACTGGAAAAAAAAAACCCTCAAAATTTTGCTGTAACAATGCCCCCTATTCTATCCTGAGGGCACAGACCTAGCCCTTGTTTTTCTGCCTAGAAAGACTCTTCCCCTCCCACCCAAACTGAAATTCATTTGTCTGTATCCACTTTACATGTTCAAAAGAGCATCTAGCTTGATTGAAAAATTCTCAAGAAGTGGGCAGCAATCTCAAATTTAGGTGATGGCAGTGGGGCTGGGGCTGGTTACTTTGGCTTGGTACTAGCTGGGTCAAGAAAGCTGGCAATAAGACTCTGGTGGCCTGTTCTGCATTCTTGTCTGAGAGTAGGTAGCAAAAGGGCCAAATGAGTTTTAGTGTAAATTTAAGTGCATCTGTACGTGTGTAAGCAAGTGCCCGCAGCTGTGGACTTTTTTAGACTATGTTTATATCTCAGGCATTTATATGCATATGTTTTTTCTATTTTAGGTTAAGTAAATATACATATAAATAATTATATGACATCTCTTTTCAAATATATAAATATTTTTATATATGTGTATATATATGTATACGTGAATCTTTAAAAATTTATTTAGCTTTTTTCAAAAAAGTACCAAAAAGATTAAAGATTAGAGATTAATAGCCATGAAACAAACCTTTGAATTAATAACACTTTTGGTAAACTTCGTTTTTAAGATTTCAGCGTTATGACTCATTTCCCAAATACATGAAAATGCCAGCCTGTGAAGGAAAATACAGAGTATTTGTTAATGGGAACCAGGTTAAAGTAGTAAATACAATGTCTTCAAGGAAAAAAAACCATGCAGAAATACCTGTCAACGTCACATTTTAAGGAACACAAGTTAGAGCTAAGCAACTCTGGAACCATGTCAATCCTCTGCAAAAGATAAAAATAGAACCACAGATTACTTAGCTATATCCATACATTTATTTGAGGTTCCATTCTCAAATAACATTAATTAAACAAGGAAAGAAAAGAGTGTTCTGGTTTTTGTAAATAGGAGAATTGAGAAAAGGTCAAATAAAAGGTTTGTTTCTATAAAAGCACTTATACAAAATTGTTAAAGAAGGAAAGCTATGAAGGAAAATTGGACTTCATGCCAATTAATCTAAGTTTAAGTCCTCTACACTAACGACCTAGCTGTCCTCTGAAAGTTTTAAATCTCTGGTCTGTATAAGTTTATACTTGATAACTGACACACTCTATGACTGGACCTTTCTCCAGGGCTTCATATAAACTACAAGGTGTTTTTAAAATACTAAAAAAAGAAAAGAGAAACTAAATTTTTACGGAAAAAAGTATACAGAAGAACTCTGACAATAAATCACTAATAGACTAAGTTTAACCTTCCCCTTGACTTTCACAATACTTTACTTGTTATTTGAACCACTCGATAACAAAAATTTGCAATATATTTAGTGATTTAAAGCCACCTTATTCCATGTATTTTTCTTAGCTAATTCATGGCCGTTTAAGAATCCTTAAGCGTCCATGATTGTTAAATTTTTAAATTCAATACATTTACCTTTTCACAAAGATACACAGTTGTTCCTCTTCTGGCTGATTCTTGATCCAAGGCATTTCCTGGCCTAATAAAATGGCTCACATCAGCAATATGAACACCAACCTTAAAAAGATAAAAATAAAAGCATGTCAATATGCTTGACTGGGTAAATGTATCTAATGGAGTTTTAGTAAGATAAAGTTTAGCTAAATTTAAAAAAGACTCAGTCACCTCTCCCATTTCAACTTCTGACATATGGCCAATAGCATGCAGCTACAATTATACTTCACAAGAGTAATTAACAAGCAAATTCTATTCTAGGTCAAAAGAAAATGAACTCAGAACAGAACTATATTTAGGTAAGAACACTATTACATATGAATACCTCCAAATTTCCATTTTCGAGTTCTCGACAATGTAGAGCATCGTCTATATCAGTACATCCTGGTGGGTCGACACTACAAACACACAGATGCCTCAGGTCTTCTCGGTTTTTCATGTCCTAGAAGACATGAAATGATAAACAAATAAATTATTTCCAAAGCACAACTACAACATATTAATAGCTCTTGTGAAATCAGTATTATGTATACAAAAACAATTTAGCTGTATTTTCTTGATGACACCCACATTTCTTTTTCCTGCACTGGAGCTGAGAGACACCACATATGATTTGTAACTAATGGTTTCCTTCCCTTTGAAACATTTAACATATCCAAGTGTCTGCCACATAGAAAAACTTACCCTTCAATGAAGAAGCAAATGACTTCTTCTGTAATTCCTAAGAATGCTATACCCAACAAAATTCAGGAAAAGAGGTCCCATGGTGTCTACATATTTAAAAACACTTACAGAAATTAAACAAAACTAGGGAGGATATAATAATTTATAAAGTCACTACAAATTACTTTCAATTTACCTTTTCAGTAATGCTCCAGGGCATCTTTGGCAGAAAACTAAGAACAGCCTGTGAAAAAGGCTGATGGGGAACATCGTGTTCAAGTAACAAAACTTCTGTTTCAGTCTCTTTCTCTCCAACATCGCCTAAATTTTTCACAAAGTGTCCCTGAAACCAAGAGGCATTATTAGAAACGCCTATTTTATAGCAAATTTATATCTTATCATATTAAATTCTTCAGCATTTATGTATCTTCTCAGTATTCCTAAACATTCCCATAACGACTTCTGAAAAACGACCCTTTAGTAAATTAGACAAGACTTCTCAACTGGTTTATGATGGAAACTTTGTAACGGTTCAGCTCTTATATTCTAAAGCATCTATTTCTTATTAACGTTCAAGTTTAAAATGTGCTTCCAATATAATCTTTTCAAAATTTGTTGATTAGAATCTATATAGAACTCACTTTTCATAGTCATGATCAATAAAATTTATAGGTTTAAAAACTTACATAAAAGAGCCCAGGCACAGTGGCTCACGCCTGTAATCTCAGCATTTTGGGAGGCTGAGGTAGGTGGATCACTTGAGGCCAGTTCAAGACCTGCCTGGCCAACACAGCGAAACCCTATCTCTACCAAAAATTAGCTGGCCACAGTAGTGCACACCTGTAGTCCCAGCTAATCGGGAGGCTGAGACACAAGAATTGCTTGAACCTGGGAGGCTGAGGGTGCAGTGGGCCGAAATCACAAAACTGCACTCCAGCCGGGGCAACAGGGTGAGACTCTCTCTCAAAAAGAAGAAATTTACATAAAAGTAACCAAAAGATTTACACTGGAATTTCATAAAATTAATTTTCAAAGTAGACATGCTACTTACCAGGTCATTTTGTGAAATATCTCTAAATTTCAGTACAAATTCTACATAAAAGTAGATTCTATTTTTATTAAAAGCAGAAATACTATTCACAAAATTTTAATTAAACATCCCCACATAAAATTAATACTTTAAGCTTACATTTGGATATCTGGAATTTCTGGGCCAACCATCAATAGCAACAATAATTCTTCGTCCTTCTAATGTAGAAGCCTGTCTGGTTTCTATGCGAATTCGAGGGATTCTCTTATCAGCAGGTGTAAAGAGATGTCTTCTTGACTAGCAAAAATTAGGAATAAAGATTTTACACAAAAAAAATCTGAGGATGGAGGCAAAAGAAAGGCTGTAAGTTCTGTTAAATGTTTATCATTTTTTTATTACACAGTAAATGCTCTTTACTCACCTCCTTAATGTCAGACTTGGAAAGCATGCCACAATATGGTCTCCAATTCCTTTTTATTATTCCAACAACTCTACCTGTAGGCTTCAACATTTTCTCGCTTACAGCAGTCTTAAGCTGAGATATAAAAATTAAAATGTTCAGTTATATTCCTCTAAGTATTATCAGGCAATTTCCTTTCAAAATCAAAATACATACATGGATACTAATCCATTGAGGCAGTAAATTATGACATAAGACTACAGAATGTTGATGTTTCAAAATTCTAGACAAGAACATGCCAAACCAAACCACAGACATTCTCTCTTGATAATAAACTACTACAAAACAATCAAAAAGCAAAAACAAATAAATAAATATAACTGAATACATATGTTAGAACTCAACACTTTTCAGGATTAACATGAGGATTTACTGACTAAAATACACACACAGGTCTGGGAATTAGATTAGGCTTTTAGTACTAGTTTGTACAAATTACCTATGTGGTATGGTGACTAGTTCCCTTTGGACCTTTATTTATTAATTCTAAAGGTTCTTCCTTATAAAAAATAAAAACCCAAATAAAGAGTGTCTGCTATTAGAAATAACAAAAGTTCCTATGGTATTTCACCTCTTAACACTATCCAAAGGCCTTGACTCTCCATGGATAATTTTATAGTGAGACTCCAGAGCAATGAATATAAATGATGGAAAAAGAAGAATAAAAAAACTGTTACATGCATTCCAACTATTTATAATATTGTAATTATAAAATACAGAAATAGGTCATATCAAGTAGACTTAGCTCATATCATAAGAAATAACTGAAAGTATTCTCTTCATAATATGGTATCAGATAAGTTGCCCAAATATAATGGCCCAGAAGTACGTCTATTATGTTAAGGGAATTTTACCTAAAGCATTTTCTAAAACATTTCCTAAAACATTACTTAAAGCATTTCAGAAAATTTTAAATACGTATTTACTTAAATCTCACTAAGTCTAATAACATACTTGAATGTCACAGATTTTCAGTTTCATACTTGTATTAACTCATATTAACAGTCTGCTTGCATTTAAACCCATTTATTTGAGCAAATTAAGACAATAAAAGAAAACTACATAGAAGAGAAAAAAAACGTGTATGACATGCGTTAAATATACAGAACTATGATTTTATGCAATAAATCTGAAAGCAATGAAACTTGTTTTCCAAAGCTGACATATTAATAATACAAAGCTACACAGACAAAAAAAAATCCTGCTTAGATTCATACCATTCGTTCTCTCTCTTCTTCTTTCTCTACATCTTCTTCATTTTGACCTTCATCATGTAAAACCACAGAAGATGGTGCTACCCACTGACTCTTGGGGAGAAGCTCCACAGCCACAATATCTTCGTGAATAGCTCTGTTTAAATGTTTAAGTCCCTGTAAGATTATCTGTTTAAAACAACAGAGGGCACGTGCCCAAATATTTTTAACGGCAATATAATAAAGGGAAGATCATCTAACAGATATTTACATACACTCTGAATATCTCTATGGAATCTTTATTTCTCCTTTATAGATTTTCTTTCTCTATTGTGTCCCTAATTCCACAATCTTAATTTCTCAGTATCAGGCAGAAAAAATGTAAGTCAGAAAATACAGGTTGTGTTCATGGCTCCATCAGAACTTACACTGGTACCAAGAGACTTTGGAAAAATTATTTATGCTCTCTAAATCTCAAGGTCCTGATCGGTCAAATAAGAGTACACTACCTAGTTTTTATAGGTTGGGTTGAATATTTAATGAAATGCCATGCGCCAAGATTTAAAAAACTACTGGACAAATTGTGAGCACTGCAAAAAAAAAAAAAGAAAAAAGTTACTATTTGCTTTAAAGTATGTGAAGCCTCATGTTATGCAAATAGTATTTACCATTAAGTGTTCATAATATATAAAATATCATCTTTATTTTAGTGTATAAGGAATTTATTTATATACTTGCCTCTTTATTTTCTTCACTGTCGCCATGAATCCATACTGTAGCTTCTAAGTAATTTTCCCTGCTGGCTCTAAATGTTCCTTGAAGGTATATACCAGATTTTACGCCTTGCTGTAGCTTACTTAAGGGAAGATGCTCTGAAAATATTATTTTTCCACTTTCTATTTCATTCTATGAAAGAAGCAAACCAAAAGATGCCGCTAATAAGTCTTCTGTTCACTCAATACACAACTATTATTAATATCAGAGAATTTTTGAAATCTGCATTATGATATACACAACTCTGAATAGGAGAGAAGATAGCAGTGTTTCTTATAGGCCAGTGCTAACAAAAATAGCTTTCTATGATGAAGGAAGTATTCATTTTGCGATCTCTAATATGGTAGGCACTAGACACAAGTTTCTCTTGGGCACTTGAAAGATAGTACCACCAAGAAACTGAATTTTTAATACATATTAAATTTAAACAGTGGCTACATATTAGGGCAATACTAAATCTGTATTTCAAATATCAAACCCAACTTTTATCTTCTCATTTCCTTTTGGTTTCATAAAGTATCATAAAGGTAAGAAGGGATGACAGAAATGTAAAGACTGGATTTATGTATAATGTCCTATCACTTAAAACCTATTTCTATAACAAGGGCTACCATTTATATTTACCATACCTATGTGCCAGGCACTGAGATGAAAATTGTATTAATGCTACAGTTATCATCTTATTTGATCCTTATAACAACACTATGAAGTTATTATTGCTAAACATTATATATTTATATATAAGAAAATGAAGGCTCAGAATTTAATTATTCCCTTAGCACTCCTTCTCACATCAGCTATTGTAATGACTCCTTTACTCACCTCTCTGCCTCTAATCTTTCCTGGATAAAATGCTTAATGTTACACACTGACATGAGAGTGGTCTTACAAATAAATACCATTTCTAATCATTCTCTCCTGCTCCACCAATCCACATTCATATATCATTACTTTTTCTTAGCCTGACATATAACGAAGGGATCTCAGAATCCTTTCCTCTTCATAGCAGCCCTTCACGGAGATCTTTATAAATCAATTGAAAAATTACTAACCTACAGAATAAGTTCTAGGTCTTTACTACCTGGACATTCCCCCCCCATTCTTTCCTCTGTCTGCAGTGCCTGCCACTTCTTTATTTGTCAACAGCTACTCTTTATTCACAAATCAGCCATGGACTCCATTCATTTTTTCCTCAACCAAACAGTGCCACCACGTACCAGGCCCTACCCAGGTTAATGGGAATATATCTATTTTAGAAAGTTAACTCCTTTAGGAATGGCATTTCAATAAGCCTATGACATCCACTCCTGTTTATAACACAACTATTCCAAATCCAGCTTACCCACCCACATTCCAATTTTTAAATTTGGTAACTATATGCCTAATATTTCAAAGTGGCTATTTTAATATTTTTACTTTTCAAAAACAAAATAAAACAAAAACATACCCCTTCTTCAGACAAACAAGCAAGACGATCTATGAGTTCGGGGTTAGCAGTTAGGCTCTTTACATATTCTTCACCTGAAAAAATAAGTTTATGTTGTTTTTGATAAGTGTTTTTTCCTTAGATATGAAAAAAATGGATAGTCTTGTTTGCGACAGTATACATGTCATTCTTTCATTCATTGAGAGACACTGAGAGTCTCACTCTGTCTCTCAGGATGGAGGGCAGCGGCGCAATTACACATCACTACAGCCTAGAATCCCTGGGCTCAAGCTGTCTTCCTGCCTTAGCCTCCCGAGTAGCTGGGACTATAGTTACATACTAACCTGCACCGCTTTTTTTTTTTTTTTTTTTTTTTTTCTAATTCTGTAGAGCTATAGTCTCCCTATGTTGCCCAGGCTGGTCTTGAACTCCTGGTCTCAAGCAAGCTTCTTGCCCTGACCTCCCAAAGTGTTGGGATTACAGCACCTGGCCTCAATTTATTTAAAAAACAAAACCCAAAAATCTGTTGATGTGATAATACCTAAGCAGAGGCAGGGGTTCCAATATACTTATGAGATTTCATTGCTAAACCAGTTGCAAATAGTGAGGCGAAAATTAACAGCCATTGGGCACCACAACATATTTAGGTTAAAAACTATGTGAAATTTAAAAATACAAAAATATCACATGAAGTTATACAGGACTACAAAAATACTAAATAGTAAAGTGAACATCTGACTATAGGCCTGATGATTATTTTTACACGCATTTGTAAACATGCACTAAGTACTTCTACATTTAGACTTACAAGTGAAAGCTGGTATTCCTTCTTCTACGGCTTTCTCTTTGTTTTTCCTGTCATTTGTTATGAAGATAACTTGCAGCTGGTTGTCTGCTGACATTTTTTTCAAATGTTCATTGTACCATTTTGCTGCTACTCGAATTGCTCTATCATTCCTGTCATTAGCATTTTCTCCCTGTTCTTGTTCTACATAGGTTTCTCTAAATGGAAAGGAAAGAAAAAACGAAATAAAAGGAAATCAGTAGAAACAAGGATATGTGAAAACTCTTAGCACATAAATGCTTAACCACTAAAGTAGAAAAAAAGCCAATGGTATATCTTTTCTCTTGAATGTATTCAGATGTACACCTCAGAGAAGAAATTAAGATTCATATAATTCTTATAATTAAGAAACTTATAATTAAGTTTTTAAGAAACAATTTGCTTGCAGAAGAAGAAAATTATGTTATTAAGGGGACAAGAAAAAGGCTAATACAATTTTATTTCCTAAAAAGAAAAATTCAAGATCAGAATTTATACTTTAGGTTGAGACACTAAGTAATAGTTTGTTGAGACAAATTATAATACAATTTCACAGGTCTGATAATCAGATTTCATTCAAATTGTAGGTTAATAGCAAATCCTAAAAGCTACAAATAGTATAATTAGATCATTTATAATCAGAATTCTACAGTCATTAATAAATAATGCATATACATTATCCATGGTAAACACTAATAGCTGAAGCTATGTAGACTGAAAAGTCAGGTATATTAATAGATATTACGTATTTCTTCTATCTAAACTCCCAAATATGTCAACACATTCATCTATTTCTTTAAATCTGCTCATCAAAGCCAGGTTTAAGTACAACAGCAAAGCTCACTACAATAGCTTCCAGTACTTAATGGTAATAGATTCAATTTTATAATCTGATTTATATTAATAGTTTTAGAATCATTTTATTCCTCATCGTTGAATGCACTTTCTAATGCTTTTTTTTGAAACAGAGTCTTGCTCTGTAGCTCAGGCTGGAGTGCAGTGGCATGATCTCAGCTTACGGCAACCTCTACCTCCGGGTTCACGCAATCCTCCCAACTCAGCCTCACAAGTAGCTGGGACTAGAGGCATGTACCACCACAACCAGCTAATTTTTGTATTTTTAAGAGACAGGGATTTTCCAGGTTGGCTAAGCTGGCCTGGAACTCCAGGCCTCAAGTGATCTGCCCACCTCAACCTCCCAAAGTGCCAGGATTACAGACATAAGCCACCATGCCCAGCTGCTAATGTTTTAAGCTTATCAGTGAAAGACACAGTCATAAATTTTTGAATTGGTTTTAAACTTGGGTCTTTCTGCACTGAAAAACAAGTGATGTTTCTATTTCTGGATTTCAAGGAGGTACTAACAATGAGAAGCCTACAAGGGCTTTACTGGTATTCTTTACAAGAACATTGAAGTTTGAGATATAAGAATCAAGAAAGTTGAGAAATTAACGTTTTTAAAAATGTGCATAATCTGATGGAATTTCATTACCAGAAGTCTACACTCTAATCCAATGGTTCTCAATTGAGTGAATTTGCCCCCCAGGGCATTTTGCATCATCACAACTGAGTGGTGGTGGTGGTGGGGGTAAGGGGTAGTGATTCTGCCAAATAGGCTAGGAACACTGTTAAACATCCTACAATGTATAAAACAGCCTTCCCACCACAAAAAAATTACTCAGTTCAAAATATCTATAATGCCAAGATTGAGAAGCTCTGATCTAATCCAATAAAAGTACTATAAATACTCATCATAGATTATTTATGTAATACAACATAATAGGCAATATCATATTTTTTGAGACTACACACTGAGTTCAAAGGTCTTGAACCTAAAACCACAACAAAGAATTATATTCCTGGCCAGGCGAGGTGGCTTATGCCTGTAATCCCAGCACTTTGAGAGGCTGAGGCGGGCAGATCACGAGGTCGGGAATTCCAGACCAGCCTGACCAACATGGTGAAACCCTGTCTCTACTAAAAATACAAAAATTAGCCGGGCATAGTGGTGCATGACTGTAATCCCAGCTACTCAGGAGGCTGAGGCAGGAGAATCGCTTGAACTTGGGAGGCGGAGGTTGCAGTGAGCCGAGATCACGCCACTGCACTCCAGCCTGGGCGACAGAGTGAGACTCTGTCTCAAAAAAAAAAAAAAAAAAAAAAAAAAAAAAAAAAAAAAAAGAATTCTATTCCTTAACCTAATCTTCCTCAATGTAATCAGTTGCAAAGTATTAAACTTTTAGAAAGACCATTAAGAATAAATCTACTTTCTATTTTTAAACAACACAGAAACTTCATAAACTCATATATTTTATTACCCTCTGTTTGTTGTTCACATACATAATATGGTATTCCAGGAACTTAGGCAAATCTCATCTTCCAAGATTCTATGGTCCAACTCATGCTAAAACCAATTCAAAATGAAAACATTTTGGAAATAAAAGTACCTACTGTAGTCTAGGAGTCAGCAGACCTTGGTCTTAGGCAATGCCTGTGTGACCTTAGAGAGATCCACTTAGCATTACCTTCGGCACAGCCATGTAAGAATCAAATAAGGTATGAAATCTATCACTTATCTTCTGACAATGTCACAAATTACTCACAGGAACCCTCTCCCGAATTTAGCTAATCTTGTGGTTTTCTGATATTTAACGTAATATTCCTCCTACCTATGGTGCTCATTAGTGAAAGTATAGAAATGCTTCTCTTGATTATTAGTCACATCTCGGATGCGTTTATATACGGGGGCGCTGCGATTTCTCACTTCTTGAAGAACTGTTTGTAGCACAATTACATTCCTGATGGCAGGGTCCTCAAGAACATCAATCTTAAAAAAAGAAAGATAAAGTTAATTTTTCCTATATTCATTTGTAAGTAGCTCTGTCAAACATAAAATCCTGTTTTATGTTGGGCATAAATACTTTATGTTTTAAAAACATTGACTAAGTTAAGCCAAGAAGCTATTTGGCTATAGAAAACGAGACAATAGTCACTAAACCCTTCATATCTATTAAAAAAGCACACTTAAACAGACCAATCACAAGACTTCGTAGAATTAAGGGTATTAATAAATACGTTGGCCCACATAGTTTTTGTTCCTAGGCACTTACAAGCTGCCTGGGAGTCGCAGGCTGGAGGCCACAGAAGCCCAGGTCCCCGGCCTCCAGGCACTTACAATCTAAGGCAGAAGAGACACCAGGAGTTAGAAAAATAACGTGTCTAAAATACGACTCCAAGAACTAAATTTTTTAAAGCACAAGGAAAAGAACCTCGGCCTGGGGAACAGGAAGCTTCGGTCCCGAGGGGGTTTCCCTTTCCCTAGGTATGTGACACTACCAAAGACCCTCCTCCCTGGGCCTCAGTTTCCCTATCTGTCATACCCCCTTGTTCCCCTGGGGCAGCGCTGTCCGCGGTTCGCCAGCCCACGCACCTGGTGCAGTAACACATTAGTGTCGGGCAGCAAGTAGTGCGGCTGCGGGCAGAGGCTGCTGGCCGGGTCCTGGGGCTGCGGCTCCAGGGCCGGCCCCTCATGCGCCCCGCCACACGCTGCGCACCCGGGCGCACCGCAGCCGATGTCGTCTCGCAGGTAGTGCTCGCGCACGATCTTCATCACGCCGCCCGCCCGGGTCTTTTTTAAGAACGTCTTGGATTTGAGCATCTTGCCTCGCCGCGCAGAATCCTAACCCCAGCAGTGCTCTTCCAGCAAAAGGCGTCAAGCTAGGGTACAACTATGCCTCACCCGGAGGTTCTCCCCTTTCCATTCCCGGATATTAGTAACACTTCTCGCGGGAAAATGCCGAGACAAACATTGGTTGGCTCTCTGACGGCCGCAGGGATTGGGCGAGAGTGAGGAGGGGCGGCAAAGCAAGGCGAGGAGCCATTTCCGCCCGTGGCCTAGGCGGGGCTTGCCTCTGGACTCCACCTCCCAGCGTGTATTGCTTTCCGCTCCTCGGAACATCCGGGAGAGCTGACTTCCGGCGGCTTGTGGGAGTGCTGCTTCTGTCCTCCTTGCGGGTGCGGAGGTGGTTGTCGTGGTTACGGGTCCTAACGGTCCCCTGCCTTGAAATCCCTTGTTGAGGGCCTGCAACCTTGTGCTTCCGACTGGAGACGCCTTTGGTCCCTCGAAGTGTGTGCACTGGCGGCTGGTCAAGCCTTCAGTGTGGAGTAATTGACGCTTTCCAGGTAACTTGGGACTATCATCGCTTTCTTTCCCGCGTGGGGCAAGGAATCCCCCGAGCTGCCAAGTTTGGGGCTTACTTTTCACGCCGAGTGTATAGGCAGTCCCCGTCCCGGGTCGTTTGTAATCGAGGAGAGAATTTGTCTTTGAATTCACTTTTTCTTACCTGTTTCCCTTCAAAAGGGAGGGAGGCCGATCTTAGTATAGTTCTCGCTGTTTCCCCTCCACACACCTTTCCTTATCATTCAGTTTAGAAAAACTGAAATATTTAATAGCATAATTTGTTATATAATGCGGTATTAAAACGAGGTAGTTACTAACATTCTTAGGAAAGAGTAAGAAGTAAGTTCTATTTAGAATTTCTTGAATTTTTCTTATACCTTGTTGTTTTCATTCTATCTATAAAAAATGTTTTTGTCCCCTGTTTTCCCTATTTAAAACATCTTCAATGATGCCTCATTGCCGTAGAATAAACTCCAATCATATTTTGACATTTAAGGCTCTCCAGTCTTGATCGTTAAGGGCGTGTGTGTGTGTGTGTTTGTGTTTGTGTTGGGGGGGGGTGTGAAAGGAGTAACTATTCCAAGACTTGGCTTTGTTTTTTTACTTCCACTAACGTATCATTAATAACTGCATGATTTCTCCTTTTTACCATGCCTGTCCAAATCTTTCAAGATTCTAAGTGCTACCTCTGTGTAACCTTTCCCTGACCAACTCAGACGTGATTTCTGTTATCTTTGAGCATGTATTGCTTTTAGTGGTGCCATTCTTGATTATAATGGGCTTTTTTCTTCATCTTGTACATTTCTTTGTTTCCTCCAAATAAGATTCCTCCCCCGAGGAACTGTTTTTTTAAGTTCCTCGAAGGCTGACTTCATAGTGGGAATTAATGTGTTTGATTTGAGCATTAACTTAACTGCAATAATCTGTTCTAGATTTGGGGTGCACTAAATTGCCTAATATTTATTTAAAGAATCCTTAGTCTCTCTTTAATACAGTCCATGATTTCTGTAGTTAGTTTTATAGTACATTTGAATTAATGTTTTTTAACCTACAGAATATTAAAATCGAATTAGAGAAGAAAACCGAACCATAATAATAAAAATGTCTCGAAAAATTTCAAAGGAGTCAAAAAAAGTGAACATCTCTAGTTCTCTGGAATCTGAAGATATTAGTTTAGAAACAACAGTTCCTACGGATGATATTTCCTCATCAGAAGAGCGAGAGGGTAAAGTCAAAATCACCAGGCAGCTAATTGAACGAAAAGAACTACTTCATAATATTCAGTTACTAAAAATTGAGCTATCCCAGAAAACTATGATGATCGACAATTTGAAAGTGGATTATCTTACAAAGGTAAGATCAGGTTTAAATTTTGTGTTCTATATGCTTTATTGTCTTCAAACGGCAGGTAAATAAGAATTAAATACACACAAACATTATCTGAACTTGAAATGATACATTTATATTTCTTGACAAGTACAGCCTTTAAATAATTTTGGTGTTCATAGAAGTAGAGAATAGAATGGTGGTTACCAAGGGCTGGCGTGGTTCAACCCTCCGGGGTTGAAGGAGGATTGGGGAGATGTTGGTCAAAGGATACATAATTACAGTTGAATAGGAGGAATACCTTCAAGAGATCTATTGGACAGCGTGGTGACTATAGTTAATGACATTGTAATCTTGGAAAACATTGTGCTTTTGAAAAACACAGCAGATGTTAAGTGTTCTCATTACTAAAATAACTGTGAGGTAAAACATTTGTTAATTAGCTAGAGTTAACCATTTCACAATGTACATATGCTTCAAAACATTATGTTGTACATGGCATATACACACAGTTTTATCTATCAGTTGGGATCACCTGAGGTCAGGAGTTTGAGACCAACCTGGCCAACATTGTGAAACCCCAGCTCTACTTAAAACAAAAACAAAAACAAGTTAGTCAGCCGTGATGGCGGGTGCCTGTAATCCCGGCTGCTCAGGAGGCTAAGGCAGGAGAATCGCTTGAACCTGGGAGGCAGAGTTTGCAGTGAGCCACAATTGTGCCACTGCACTCCAGCCTGGGCAACACAGCAAGACTCTGTCTCAAAAACTAATAATAATAATAATAATAATTGGAGGCCAGGTGTGGTGGCTCACACCTGTAATCCCAGCACTTTGGATGCTGAGGCCAGTGGATTGCTCTCAAGCTCAGGAGTTCGAGACTACCCTGGGCAACATGGTGAGACCACCCTTGCTACTAAAAAAATAAAATAAAATAAAATAAAATAAAATAGCCCTGTGTGGTGGTGCTGCGCCTACAGGCCCAGCTACTTCCGAGGCTGAGGCAGGAGAATCACTTGAATCCAGGGGCAGAGATTGCAGTGAGCCGAGATCATGCCACTGCACTCCAGCCTGGGTAACAGAGTGAGACCCTATCTCAAAAAAAAAAATAATAATTTGAGTATTGAAATATGGAGTGATTTAAACGTAGATAGAGATGAGTTACTTTTGTAGGCTCAATTTTAAAAATCTAACATGAGGTATTTTGTTGTTTTTTTTTTTTTTTTGGACACGGTCTCGCTCTGACGCCCAGGCTGGAGTTCAGTGGCACAATCTTGGCTCACTGCAACCTCCACCTCTTGGGTTCAAGCAATTCTTCTGCCTCAGTCTCCCACGTAGCTGGGATTACAGGTGCTGGCCACCATGCCCAGCTAGCTTTCTGGGATCACTTTTATAAAGGCACTAATCCCAACAATGAGGGTTCTACCCTTATAACCTAATCACCCCCAAAGGCCCCAACTTCCTGCTACTCATGTTGGTGATTAGGTTTCAATATACAAATTTTGAGGGGAGAAAAAAAAATAACCACACAAGAAGTGTTAGCCGTTGTTGTTATCAGCTAACATAGCATCCTTATCTGTTTCATCCCTTTTCATTTTCTGTGCCTTTTAGGGCCACTGGACTGAATTTGTTTGTTACTTGTCTGTGAATAGACTATGAGGTCCAAGAGGACGGGGATGTTTTTGTATTCACGGTTGTATTTCCAGCACTTAGAACAGTGCCTGACACAAATTAAGTGCCTAGCTATTTCTTAAATGAATGACTGAACCCCATTTTACTCTGATTAAACAAAGCCACTAAGTGGTTAATAGCATACCCAAGGCCATTCAGATGAAAGTGATAGAGCCAGATAGGATTCAAACCTAGGAAGTCTAAAGCCTATACTCTACAGTATAGGCTTTATACTATAAGTGAAGCTCCAAACACTTTCTTTTAGGTACCCTATACAGTCACCAACCTAGTCTGGGTCACTTGGTGGTTTATCCAGGCATCCAGTGGTTTCCCATCCCTATTCCCTTACTCTTTTTGCATTTCACATGAGCTCCATCTACCTTCACCTCTCCAGATCTTAGTGCAACTCATTGAAGAAACCTGAGGTTATCTCCCATTCATTAATTCACCCACTCAGTCAAGTATTTTTTTAAGTGCCACCTATATACCATATCCAGACTTACATTTTGTTCAGCCACCTCTTGTATTATTTGTTTTCAACTTGCATTGTGCTTGGTTGTCAATGGCTTTGCTTCTTTTTAGGTGTAAGCTTCATATTATAGAAATATTGGCTGATTCATGACAGGCTTTTTAGTGTAACAAATCCAAATTACAGTTCTAGGTGCACACAGTTTGGGTTTTGAATTCCAGCCTTACTAAATTCCTTAATGTTTTTATTCCCTGATTTCCTATAAAATGATAATAGTATTTATTCCGTGGAATTATTGGGAGGATTAATCAATGTATGTAAGCTCATAGATGCTTGGTGTATACTAATAATAAACTTATTATTTACATATTATTTTATTTGTAGCTATACTTACTCAGCACAGTATTATTATTTTTCTACTTCCATGGTGCTTAATGTAGTTTTTGTTGTGGTTTTCTAGTTTGACTGAAAATGTAGAAGATTGAATTAGTTGTGTTCCTGAGTTTGACACATAATCATCATTGATCCCTGAAAGGCTGCTGTTTTTCTAATGTATTTATTCTTTTCATTCCTATAGCTCATTCCATTTCTTAATGCAAACATTTTAATGTTTTCTTTACACTTATTCTTGAGAATGTGTATCTTTTAACTTTACAGAAATGTAAATTATATGCTTTGTTTTAGTTATCATCTCTTTTTTCCTACTCAGCACTGTTTCTGAAGTTATCTGTTACTTTGTGTACATCTAGTCCTTTGCTTCCACCTCTTACATAATTCTTTGTGTGCGTCTACCAGTCTTTCTACTCCTACATTGCTAGGCATCCAGATTGCCTCCAGCTCCTTGCAACACATGCAGCATTAGACATTTCTCTTCTGGACCTCTGTGAGCATGTCTTTGACATATATAAATGTCTCCTTCATTTATCTAAGTGTACTGCCAGGTTCTCTCCAAAATAGCTGTCCTGCTGTATATTAGTAGAGTTTTTTCTCTATCATATGAGCACTCAGGATTTTCTGCTTGAAGACCCCTTAGGAATAAGATGTTTGCTTTCAAATATGTGAAGAAATACCTATTGTAGAGTTAGCCTTCCATAATTTATTGAACCTAAAATCTTCCATAATTTATTACACCTCTGTTGTAAGATGCATCATTACATACATTGCTAAGGTTAAAAACTTCCAGTTGAATTGTTAAGTGCCTTAGATTATAAAATGCATTCCAATTTTAGAGATGTTAAAATGTGAGAAAGTGTGAGTCTGGAGTTGATGAAAGAATATTTAAAAAATATTTTTATTAAAGAATATGTACATGTACGTTAATGTGTGTGTGTGTGTATGTATATGTTTACTTCTTACATGCCCTGGGAGTACCACCTTAGACAGGCAAACAGCACTACACATGATATATATTTTTTCACTTATTTGTTTATGTATAAATTGGTATGTGACATATTTCTTTATATGTTTTAAAATAACACCTTTATTTGTATGTGTTATTATATGTTTAGTTATGTCTTTATTTTTGTCTGTATGTGTGAAGCACTCCAGATGAACAGAAAGTGCTACACTGTTTCTTGTGAGCAATGATTCTAAAGCTAGTACACCCCACTGAATTTTGTCCCTCTGGTCGATTGTGAGGACTCAGAAGTATATTGGACTCCTGGTGTTAGAGCTGTTTGTTTTCTTGGTGTTTCAATGAGGTCCAGCTCTAGAAGAAAGCAAAGAAGGTTCATGGGGTATTTTGAAATGAACAGGGTCCCCAAAAGCCTAATGGATCTGGTAACACCACGTGGTATTTGATTCAAATCTATCTGGTAGCATCCTCTCTGATTTTTTAAGCAAAGAGGAAAGGGACTCAATTTGGTAGTGCTGCCATATACTTTTTTTTTCTTTTAATTTTTTTTTTTTTTTTTTTGAGACAGTCTCACTCTGTCATCCAGGCTGGAGTGCAGTGGCATGATCTCAGCTCACTACAACCTTCACCTCCTGTGTTCAAGCGATTCTTGTGCCTCAGCCTCCCGAGTAGCTGGGACAGTAGGCCCGCACCACAACGCCCAGCTAAGTTTTGTATTTTTGGTAGAGATGGGTGATTCACTATGTTGGCCAGGCTGGTCTTGAACTCCTGGCCTCAAGCGATCCACCCATTTCAGCCTCCCAAAGCGCAGGTGTGAAGCCACTGCACCCAGCCATGCCATACACTTTTTAGCCTGGGCAGGAAACCTAAAGCCTAGGTCTTGAAAGAAAGGTATTTTTAATTGGTCATTCATTCTCCAAAGTTTATTGAGCATCGTATGCTAACGTTATGAAAAATAAATTTTCCTCACTAGAGTATAGCTCCATGATATTGGTTGGAAGTCACAGGAAAGGTAGATTTCTGCTCAATGTAAACTTGTTATTGCTATTAACATTGAAATGGCCTGATCTTAAGTTTCTGAGCTTCCTGTTATTGGAAGTATTTAAGTAGTCCTGAATAGTCAACTGTTAATAAATATTATAGGTATTTCTATTTTGGAAAGAGATTGAACCAACTGCCCAGGGTTTCAAGGATTAAGTTCAGCAGTTAATACCGGAGACTTAAAAAATGGTGGCTGCTGGTAACAGAGATCTGGAAACCATGGCTTAAGCAAGAGAAGGATTTTGTTTCTTTGGTGTAACAAAAATCCAAAAATAGGTATTTTAGTAGACCTTGTATGATTACTCCTTGATCGCCTTAGGAACCCAGGCTCCTTTTAACCTTAGCTATTTTCAACATATGCTTTTCACCTGAAATCATAAGATAGCTTATCTGCCTCCAGTATTGTGTACATGTAACAGGCAGTAATAAGGAGAAGGATAGTGGAAAAGGGGGCATGTGCCAAATGAGTCAGTCATCTTTAAAGAGTTCTTCCAGAAGTTCAAGCCAGTGGCCTCAATTAACTAACATTGTATAGCATGACCACCCCTACCTACAAGGGATGGGAAGCTAACTGGACATGTTGTTACTAATAAAAACCAGAGTATGTCAGAAAGAAGGGAAGGTTTGATGTTGGGAGGCAAGTAAGTTTTTTCTTCTACCCATCAAAATCTTTTTTTAGTTAGAAAATATTTGAATCTAACATGTCCCACTCCATTGTGGCAGCAATACAAATGGTTATGGATACGTGGCTTTATTATAGTTTGTTACTAGGAATAGTCTTGGCCATATTGATTTGAATTCTCCATGTCTAAAAACAGGAACAAGCAGGTCCAAGAAAACTTTAAAAGCACTTCCCACTCAGCTGCTTGTTAACTGAAAGAATGTAGAAAACCTACGCACAAGAGTAGCTATTCAGGCCAAACTTCCTGATAGTAGAGCATTGTTAGCTTTACACTTTTATTTCCATCCATTGCTGCCTAGATTCCCTTCCTTACTGTACTTCTTTATTCCTTTCCTCTTCTCTGTTCTTGCCTTTCAAATTTTTAGACAGGGTCTCACTCTCTTGCCCAGGCTGGAGTGCAGTGGCTTGATCACAGCTCTCTGCAGCCTCAAATTCCTGGGCTCAAGCAATCCTCTCATCTCAGCCTCTTGAGCAGCTGAGACTACAGGCGTGTACCACCACACCCAGCTAATTTTTTTTATTTTTTGTAGAAACAAGGTCTCACTATGTTGCCCAGGCTAGTCTCAAACTCCTGGCTTCAAGCACTCCTCCCACCTTGGCCCCCCAAAGTGCTGGGTTTACAGCTTGAGCCACAGAATTGAGCTCTCTCAAATTTTTAAATGCCCCAAACTCTTTTTGTTTATCTCTCATTAGAGATCTATGTGTTCCTTATTACCTGGGAAATGAATACATTTCCCAGCTTGTCCCTGAGTTAAAGGACTCAATTTAGAAGTTAATTGAAATTGTAAACATTGAAACCCTGAAAAAAAATTTTTTTTTTTTTTTCCTTGTGATACTGGTTGTTTCTTATCTAAAATGCTTGGGACCAGAAATATTTCAGATTTTTTAATTTTTTTTTTAATTTGGGAATATTTGTGTTAGAGCAGTTGAGCATCCCAGATCTGAAAGTTTGAAATCCAAAAGCGCCCACTGAGCATTTCCTTTGAGTGTCATAGTTACTGTCAAAAAGTTTCAGACTTTGGAGCATTTTGAATTTCAGATTTTAGGGTTTGGGATGCTCAACATATAACAGTATTCTTGATTTGGGAAATAGTAATTATAAGGAATGTGTTTATTTTACATTTTATATTGATTTAAGTTATTTATTGAGATGTTGCTGGATATATGCCAATGAATATGACAGAGGTCCCCCTTTTTATGGCCAAGACAGAAAATATTTTATGCTTTGTAGGCCACCTATGCTCTATCAGATTTTCCTCATGGGCTGGATTTAGCCCATCACCATTTTTTAACTCTTGCTTTAGACTATGTAGTCAGAAAAGCTATTGGCAGATTTTAGCAGTTAGAGTTATGTGTCCTGATTTCTGTATTCAAAATGGCACTAAAGTAATAGACTAAGCGCAGACAAGACAATCAGAAGAGTTAGATTGCTAAGTTTTTGGCTTATTTAACTGGGGCCATTTATAAGAATGGAAGGCTGGGAGAAAACTGATCTGGGAGGTAAAATATATTAATAAGTTCAGTTTTGAAGATGTAACTTATAGATTGCTAAATGTAATTGTCAGAGTTTAGGAGGATCCATCACACACACACACACTTATAGATAGATCACACACACACACATTATAGATAGATAGATAGATAGACAGACAGACAGACAGACAGATAGATAGATAGAAAGGATACATCAGCATATAGGTGGCACCTAAAGCCATGGGATTGTATGGTATTTCCTAGGGAGAACAGAGGGCTATAAAGTAAGTCAAAGGGGTAGTCCAGCTGAGGAGCCTAGAAAGCTTAAGAGTATTTAGTGAGTTAAGAAAACTAGAGAAGAGTATCATGGAAGCTAAAAGAGAATGAAGTGGTTAGCTGTATCAAGTCATGCTGTCAAATAAGATAAATAGGCAAAAAAAAAACAATGGACAGGGCATTATGGACTTTAACAAGAATAGTTTCACTGGAATAGTATGGGGCAAAAACTATATTGAAGTTTTGCTCTGAAGACCAGCAGAGAAATGCTGCTGTAGCAAAGAGAATGATGTGATCAAGGGAGCATTTGCTTGACGATAGAATGATTCAGTAGAGAAGAGGGACTTGGCGATGCAAGAGGAGGGATTTACTTGCATATGTTACAGATTGGCTGTGAAATTCATGTATTTTTGTTTATTTGTTTGTTTGTTTTAGATGGAGTCTCACTCTGTCACCCAGGCTGGAGTGCAGTGGCACGATCTCGGCTCACTGCAACCTCCACCTCCCGGGTTCAAGTGATTCTCCTGCCTCAGCCTCCCGAGTAGCTGGGACTACAGGCACATGCCACCACACCTGGCTAATTTTTTGTATTTTTAGTAGAGACAGAGTTTTAACATCTTAGCCAGTATGGTCTCCATCTCCTGACCTTGTGATCCGCCCACCTCATCCTCCCAAAGTGCTGGGATTACAGGTGTGAATCACCACGCCCTGCCTGAAATTCATGTATTTTAAGGGGCAAACAGGAATCATCTTGGTTGAAGCAAAGGGAATAAAGAATTTTCTAAATAGACTAAGAGCAAAATCCAAGTGCTTGAGAAAGCACAGCATACTTGGGGGATGGCAAGCACTTATACTGGCTGAAATGGAGTTTCCTTTTAAGCTAATGACAAAAGTAGTTGGCTAGATCAAGAAATACCACTGTATTATGCCACAGTGTTTAGAATTTATTCTGAGGACCGTGAGGATCCTCTGAAGAATTTAAAACTAGGAAAATAATTTTTTTTTTCTGAGACGGAGTCTCGCTCTGTCTCCCAGGCTGAAGTGCAGTGGTGCAATCTCGGCTCACTGCAACCTCCACCTTCCAGGTTCAAGTGATTCTCCTGCCTCAGCCTCCTGAGTAGCTGTGACTACAGGCGCCTGCCACCATGCCTGGCTAAGTTTTGTATTTTTTTAGTAGAGATGGAGTTTCACCATGCTGGCCAGGCTTATCTTGAACTCCTGACCTCAAGTGGTCTGCCCACCTCTGCCTCCCAAAGTGCTGAGATTACAGGCGTAAGTCACCGCACCCAGCTGAAAATAAATTTTTGATAGCATTTTTTAAAGGTAAGATGGAGGAATATAAATTTGGAGGTTGGCAAAACTGGAGGCAGGAGGCTGGGCATGGTGGCTCATGCCTGTAATCCCAGCATTTTGGGACGGCAAGGTGGACTAATCACTTGAGGTCAGGAGTTCAAGAACACCCTGACAAACATGGTGAAACCCTGTCTCTACTAAAAATACAAAAATTAACCGGGTGTGGTGGCGCTTGGCTGTAATCCCAGCTACTCAGTAGGCTGGGGCAGTAGAATCACTTGAACCAGGCAGGAGGAGGTGGCAGTGAGCCAAGGTTGTGCCACTGCACTCTAGCCTGGGTGACAGCACCTGGCCTTCCAAAGTGCTGGAATTATAGGCGTGAGCCCCTGTGCCTGGTCCCTCTATCCATTTTTAGCGTGTTTCTTTCAAGTGTTTTTAAAATACGTTTATTATGAAACTGAAAGTTTTTCTTTATGACAAATCATATAATTTATCTTTTTCTCTTTATGAAGATTGAAGAATTGGAGGAGAAACTTAATGATGCACTTCACCAGAAGCAGCTACTAACATTGAGATTAGACAACCAGTTGGCTTTTCAACAGAAAGATGCCAGGTAAGAAAAGTTTTTTTTAAAAAAAAAAAACCACATCTATTTAGCAATTAAAAGTAATTTTATTGCCTGTTCATGTTTGTGATTGTAAGCTAAAATAGAGAAATTTTAAGTCAGAGATAGCAATAATTTTTACACCTAGACCACAAAAAAAGTAGGATACTTGATATGGTACATAAAATACAGAAAGTCAAAATTCAACATTCATTCAACAAACGTTGGTCAGTGTAAACCATATATGATAAAGGAAGCTCTCTAAACTGACCACCATTAACCTTCCTTCTTTTACGCAACATATTGATTGATTCTCATGACCTATTGGACTTTCCTGGCCTGAAGTACTTTCTATTATTCCTGCGTACTTTCTCTAGCTCAGTTGTGGGCTTATCATGCTTAAATATGCCTATGGAAATTATACTTATGTAACTTAATTAAAAATAATATAAATAATGAAATAAATTCTTTGGAAAGACTTAATAAAAGGAGCTAAAAAATTATGAAATTAAATATAAGCAACACAAGTTTAAAGATTGAGGGCAAGCATGAAATCCATGAAAGATACCTTCATTGGTTTCTTCCTAAATGTCTTTTAGGATCTTATGCCATTGTAAAGAAATTGAACTTGGAAATCATACATGATGATTTACACAAAATCAAAGCATACCTCTGTATTCAAAATACCTGGATCCTAGATAAAATGTGAACGTTTAGTTCTGTGTTTTAATTACAGGTAAACGTGTAAAACAGGTATATTTTCCCTTTTTAAGATTTTACTACTTAACTGATATTGTAAAAAATTATCAGACCTTTTTATCAGCCACTATCACATTAGATTATTGGACCTCAAACTTTAGCATGTATCAGGAACAGTTGGAGGGCTTGTTAAAAAAGACTGCTGGATCCCACCCTCAGAGTTTCTGACTTGGGGGGGTGGGGTCCTGAGGATGTGCATTTTTACCGGGTTCCCAGGTGATGCGGATGCTGCTGGTCCAGAAACAATACTTTGAGAACCACTGCATTTGATACTAGGTCTTCTACGCTAATTCTGTAAGACATATATCAGATTGAATGATTCTGCTGAGAGGGCAGTCACGAGTCTTGTAATAAAACTCTTGATAGCTGATGGTGATAAAAAATGGTTGGATTCTGAATATTTTTTGGAGGGCTGATGGATTCAATGTGGGGCTTAAGAGAAAAAGGAGAGTCAAGGATTGCATCAAAAGTTTTGGCCTGAACAAATGAAAAAGTGGAATTTCTGTCAGCTAAGAAGGAAGAAATCATGGTAGCAAAGGTTTTGTGAGTAAAAAGCAGGAGTTCAACTTGGGACATGTTAAGTTAGAGTTTTCTTGTTAGAAATCCATGTGGAGGTATATGAAAAGTCTGGTGTAGAGGTACAAATCTGGGGATCATTAGGCTATAGACAGTATTCAAGTCATGAGACTAGATGAATTCCCCAAGGAGGAGTGCGTACAGACAGAAGAGGACCAAGTACTCCAACATTAAGACAAAGCAGAAAAGGAGACTGAGAAGGAACCACAGTAAAATAGAAGAAAAATGAACAGAATGGTGTCTTGAAAGCCAGTTGATGAAAATGTATCAAGGAAAGAAAAGTGACTTGTGTCAAGCTCTATCGTTAGATCATGGATGAAAAGAACTAGGAATTGATCATTTGCAATTTAGATGTCATTGAGATTTCATTAGAGACAGTAAAAATATGATCGCCATGGGTTTAAGAGGAAAGGATTTGGACACAATAATTATAGACAACTTTTGAGCAAGTTTGCTGCAAGGGGTGGCTAACAAAGAGGGAAGTGCAGTGAGGTCCAGAGTTGTGGTTTTGTTTGTTCATTTGTTGTAAGATTGAAATAACAGAATGTTTGTCTGTTAATGGGATTGATATAGTAGGGAAAGGGAAAATCAGTAATATGATTTGGCTGTGTCCCCACCCAAATCTCATCTTGAATTATAGTTCCCATAATTCCTACATGTCATGGGAGGGACCTGATGGGAGGTAATTGAATCATGGAGGTGGTCTTTCCCATGCTGTTCTCATGATAGTGAATAAGTCTCACAAGATGTGATGGTTTTATAAATGGGAGGTCCCCTGCACAAGCACTCTTGTCTGCCACCATCTAAGACATGCCTTTGCTTCTCTTTTGCCTTCCACCATGATTGTGAGGCCTCCCCTGCCATGTGGAAGTCTGAGTCCATTAAACCTCTTTCCTTTATAAATTACCCAGTCTTGGGTATGTCTTTATTAGCAGCATGAGAACAGACTAATAACATCAGATTGTCCCTTCCTGATCAGAATCTTTCAGTAGGCAACTAACAATAATGTCTGCCACATGTATTCTTTGAGAAAGATGAGTATGTGCAGATTACTGTTTTCATTACCTCATTGGTTGTGTGAATACTTTATGGTGGTTCAGTGTTACCATCTTAAAGAGATATCCTTGAAGTATCAGGATAAAAGGGAAATGAAAATTAATAAGTAGAGTCCTTGATGTTTAGCATCACTTAAGCAGAAGAAATATATAATTTTATAATTTGAATTTCTAAAATTATTCTGTAAGAATATCAATTCTCTGTTTAATTTATATGGCTACACATTTAATAATTAGTATGGAATTGTCATTCCATATTTAACTGATTAATATAAGTAAATAAGCATTTAGCTGGAGTAAGTAAATAATACTGTCAGGCTTCTCATTTCCTAACTTTATGTTGATATAAATAGGAAACTGTGAGAAACTTAGATCTCAAATACTTTTTTAAAGCCTGCCATAAATTCTCTTCTAATGTAGCAAATATCAAGAATTAATGAAACAAGAAATGGAAACCATTTTGTTGAGACAGAAACAACTAGAAGAGACAAATCTTCAGCTAAGAGAAAAAGCTGGAGATGTTCGTCGAAACCTGCGTGACTTTGAGTTGACAGAAGAGCAATATATTAAATTAAAAGTTTTTCCTGAAGATCAGCTTTCTATTCCTGAATATGTATCTGTAAGTATCTTATATCCATTTTTAACTACGACATATATTTTCAGACTAAAATATACCTTTTATATAGTAGCAATTACTTTTGAAGTACCCAATTGATACATTATTTTATGGCTATGGATGGTGAATGGTGTTGAGATCCAAATTTTAAAGGATCATGACCATTGATCTCCAAAGTAAAGCAATAAATAGCTTTCTGAAGTTAATGACTGCATAGTCCATAGAAATGAATTATCGTCAACTGGTGGTTTCTTACATTCTCAAAATGAAAAATTATAAACAACAGAGTAGTTGTTGCCAGGGGTTGGTTGGGGATAGTGGGAGAGAGGAGTCAGCATGATTATAAAGGGATAGGATGAGAAAGAACTTTGTGGTGAGAGATTGGCTCAAGATCTTGATTGCAGTGCTGGTTACACAAATCTAGAACACCTAGGATTAATCTATGGCAGTGGTCTCAAATATTTTGTTGTCAGCATTCATTTACATTCTAAAAGTTACTGAGGACCCCATTGAGTGTTTGTTTATATGGGCTGTATCTATTAATATTTACCATACTAGAAGTTTAAACTAAGAACTTTTTTAAACACAAGAATAAGCACACAATTCCATTGGCCTTAAGAGTGATAATGTCATATATCATGTAGCCACTGGCAAACTCCACTGAACAGTCATGAGAGAATGAGAATGAAATGGGGAAAAAAATCTTAATAATTACTAGGAAAGTCGTTTTGATCTTGTGAATTCCCTGAAAGGATCTCAGAGTGGCGGGTGGGGCAGAGTCCAGGAGTCCCAAAACCATATGTTGAGAACTGCTGCTTTTTAATATATAGATGTCATTTTACCTTAAGAGGCTTGAATTTTTTCATCTGTAAAAAGGGTTAATAGTAACAGTGCCTTTCTATTGGGGATAATTGTAAAGACTTAAGACTATGTATGTAAAATGCTTGTGAGCATAGTGCTTAGAAGATAGTAAACACATAAAAATGTTGTCCATTGTTTTTGCTGGAGTGGTGGTTGCTATTCTTGGTTCTCATTGGGAAAAGATTTGCAGATTAGTGATGTCTGATAAAATGAAGTTACTTTTTTGTTCAGCTGTTTTTTTTTTTTTTTAAAAAAAGGCTCAAATACAGCTTTTCTGTCCAAAGTGTACTGTCCAAAACAAATTAAATATCTCAAATTCTGTTTTTGAGGCTTCATTTACAGTAGATATAAAGTGTCACACTGGTGGCAGTTACACATATTTTTGCTGTTTGTTTTCTTAATATTCCTTCTTACATCTTTTGTTTTCACAGACAATATTATCCTTAACTAATTAATTATATGCAGATTCATTTTGTTAAGGGCTAATATTAAGATTTGCCTCTTACCAAATAATGGTATTCTTGTTATACAGTCATATGTTAAGGAGTTTCAGATTGCATGCCTATATAATAGCCCCTAATTACTCTCTCCTAATTTGCTGTGATGATTTCTTAGTTTTATGGGACCTTGTCAGATGGAACACTTTACTGAGCTAGGGTAGGAAAATTTCTCTGAGAGAAGTATGAGTGGAAAGAGAGACCTGAACTAAATGGAAGGAATGACGTGAAAGATACCTCTTGATTCATTCTAATTAGACTTCCACTGCAGGGACAGCTAAATAAAGCTTTGCCAAGAGCCTGGGATGAAAATAAAGAATACACTTTACCTCTTCATGAAGTATTTATTGAGTGCTTATCATATATTTAGGCATTGGAAATAGAGCAGTGTATAAACCAGACAAAAATCCCTGCTCTCAGGTTGTCGAAGTGGAGCAACACAGGCAATAACTTAAAAATTAAATACATAGAATATCTGTTTGTCAAAGGTGCTATAGAGAAAAGAGCAGGGGTGAAAAATAGGGAGTGCTACTTTAAATTAGGTAGAGAAGTCAGGGAGGGGTTTACTAACAAGGTGATATTTGGTCAGAGACCTATAGGGAGACAAGGCATGAGCCATGCATTTATATGGAGGAAGAACTTCTCTAGCAGAAGAAACAGCAAGAGCAAGACTCCTGACCATTTGTGATATGTTCCAGAAGTTTACAAGCAGCTAGTGTGGAGTGAGCAGTAGTAGATGAGTAGTAATGGGAGTGTCAGTAGAAGGGAGGAAAGACTGTCGAAGATAAGAAGTTATAAATCATCTGGCCCTTAAGGGAAGTTAATTGAACATTAAGGCTTGATAGAAAGTATTAGTGGCTAGAGTCCATTAATGACTGTCTTGTTGTAGTTTTGTAAATATTTATCTTTATTACTGATAAGTGAGAGCACTACAAATTAGCAAATTTTAATTGTAATTTGGATTTAAGCCTGCTTATTAATTAATTTTTTTCAAGGTTCGCTTCTATGAGCTAGTGAATCCATTAAGAAAGGAAATCTGTGAACTACAAGTGAAAAAGAATATTCTAGCAGAAGAATTAAGTACAAACAAAAGCCAACTGAAGCAGCTGACAGAGGTTTGTATGGTTTTGATTGCTGGTGGGAAGAAGCTTCAGCTTTTTCTATAGAGTCCCTCAGGATTTGTGATAAGGAATATAAAAGTCAGCGATTGAAAAATGGGACTATGGGATGGTGACTGCTACAGTTCAGTAATGGGAAGGAGGTTAAATTGGAAGTAGTCATCTTAAACATTGACAAGACAAGTCTATGATATTGACGTATCCTATAGTTGAGCTTTTATTGTTGCAAGTCAATTTTATAATCAACTGCTTTTGAAATCCTAATATGGGCTATATCTGAAAATTACTGTGTATCGTTAGATGACGCATATGCATGTATTTATTTAGTATTTAGTCTCTATTTTTAACATCGCTTTGTCAGGAAATTTAGGCAAGAAACAAGAAATGTAGGCCGAGATATGCAGGGAATCTCTTGCAGGTACCATAAGAAAGAAGAAAAGGAGAATTCTTCTACTTTGAACTAAGTTGACTCATAGGTTCTGGTTTGCCTAAGACTGTTGCCATTATTCTGTGAATAAATATTAATAGCACCCCTTTATTTTCAAAAGTATCTCAGCCTAGACAATGAATATAGTAAACATAAATCAACATTTGTATAGAAGGGTGGACTAATCATTAACTTGCCTATATTATTGACCAGATATCCTAAAATACTATTTTGTAGTTATAGTCTACTAACAAAAAAAAATGGTAGATTGATTCATTCTACCATGTAACAGTTGGAAATGGGTGGCTGTTTTTCTTCAAATATTTCATTGTTTCATTATTCTAAAAGGAAAACACTTCTAGTTTACAAATGGGGTCTGCTGCAGTTCTTCATTACAAGTTAGCCTTGTTCGTGATATGAGATGGAGCTACTGTCCGTTTATTACTTACGTGGCTTCTTTGTCAAGTGCAGTTAACTCTCATAATATTTATTCTGAGCACGCATACTGATACTAGCATTAACCCCAGTGATGTGCATGATGCCGTGCTAGGTGCTGGCCGTGAACCCAAGAGAGGCAATGCCCGCCCTTCTAGAGTTTACTTTCTAGCGGGTTAGAATTAGAACATTAGGTGGTATTTTGACACTCTCATTTACTGTGTGACCATGTCCAGGTCATTTAATGTTTCCTGTTCTATCAAATGGAGAAAATAATACTGTTTGTTCATTTATTTAATTGCATTGCCTATATTTCTGTTTCAGAGTAAAAACATGATTTTAGCAAAGTTGCATACAAACATTAATGTCCTAATTTAAGGGCAGTTTTTATCAATGATATTATCCAGAAATAAATAATTATAATTTAATTTGTATTTTTAATTCTCTGCTGCACTATTAGTCTTAGAGATAATTTACGTAAGTCTTGCCATAGAACCAATATTTCAGACAAAATAAGAAGGCTTAGCTTCCTTCCACTCCTCTGAGGAGCAGTGACATCAGCAGGAGCAATTAGAGGGGCAGATATGCCCCCACTCCAAACTTCAGTTGTTTTCTTTTCTTCTCCTAGCATGTCATATTGTGCAGGTAAACTGTTTTGCACATTTAGAAAGATAGTTCAATTTAAAAAAAATTCAACTGTAGTCAAAATAGTAGAGAACAGAGAAGGCCACAGTTTGGCCACTTTCTAATTTTGCAGCCTTGGGCAAATCATTTATACTCTATTGTTTCTGTAAAATGCCCAGGATGGTTTTGGTGGTACAGGGGTTATTGGGGAAGAGGCAGTTAGACAAGGTCTTAGAGTTGGTTCTACACACCTTATGGTACCTCAGCATCCCTCAAGGACTTCTTATTGTGTAGTAGGAGGGCTGGAGGAGCTCCCTATCCTTGTTTTTATCAAGCCACCCTTTTTAAAATAACCTTAATATTTGGGACTTCTCAGCGTGATTTCTCTGAACATGGATTCCTCAGGCCCTTCTTAGAGTTTGTGGTTTTTCTGCTCTGTCAAGGACCTGGTACAGGTCAACTTGCCAAACACTAGGAAAAAAGTAAATATTTTTAAATAAAAAGCAAAACCAGTATCATTAAACAGCTTTATTTATTTATTTAAAGAGTCTTGCTCTGTTGCCGCAGCTGGGGTGCAGTGGTGCCATGTCTGCTCATTGCAACCTCTACCTCCTGGGTTCAAGTGATTCTCGTGCTTTAGCCTCCCCAGTAGCTGGGCTTACAGGCATGTGCTACCACACCTGGCTAATTTATGTATTTTTAGTAGAGATAGAATTTCGCCATTTTGGCCAGACTGGTCTGAACTCCTGGCCTCAAGAGATCCACCTGCCTTGGCCTCCCAAAGTGCTGGGATTACAGGCGTGAACCACCGCACCTGGCCAAACAGGATGTAGTAAACAATAAATAGTAGTACTCAATATTAAAATAAATGTCACATATTCTAGAGTTTATTTTTTGAAATGATTCATTAAATTATTTACTGCTATTTATTTGCGGAATTAAAAGTTTCTCATCTCTGCGACTTGATAACAATGTGATGATCTTGGATAAAAAACAGTCTGTCTCCTATCTTAACAGCTTCTCCATCTGTAAAATAGGGATGATAACATGTAACACCTACCACATGTGGTCATTATTATAAAGAATGAAATTCATTCAATAAATGTGTATCCTGCATTTACTGTACGGCATGCATTATTCTTGGTACTTGGGATAATACCTTGTTAAACAAAACAGTAATCCCTGCCATCATGGAGTTTATATTTTTAAAGGATATCTGTGAGATGTATATTGTATTTTAAAAGGGAAAACAATAGCAAATCATGTAGTGTGACAAAAGTTGATAACTGCAATAGAAAAAAGAAAAAATAGTTCAAGATAAGGTGAATTGAGTGCTATATGGAGAGCATGGAAGAGAGCATTGTCAGAATTGTGTAAGGTTGGCTAGTAGGTCTCATTAAGCAGCTTAGAAATTTACAAAGCCTTGAGGAAGTGAGAGAGAACAAGGCTGTCTTCCTTGAGACAGCTCAGGGAAGAGCTTCTAGGTAGCAAGAACAGCCAGTGCAAAGGCAGGGGGGTACTTTGGTATTTGTGGAACAGTGAGGAGGGCAATATGACTGGTATGCTTGAAGGCAGGAGGAGAATAGTTGTAGTTAAGACAGAGGGGTAATGAGTCTGCTGAGGTCATCATACAGACTTTGATTTTAACCTTAAGTGAAATGAAAAGTTGCAGGATTTTGGAAAGAGGTCTGACATGATCTGACATGTACAGTTGACTGTTGAACAACATGGGTTTGAACTGTGTAGGTTTATTTACACATAGATTTTTTTTTAAATAGATATACTGGAAAATTTTTTGGAGGTTTGTGACAATTTGAAAAAACTCGCAGATGAACTGTGTAGCCTAGAAATATAGAAAAAAATCAAGAAAAAGTTATGTAATGAATGCATAAAATATATGTAGGTACTATGTTTTATCATTTACTACCATAAAATGTACACAAATCTATTATCAAAAGTTAAAATTTATCAAAGCATGCATACACAGACCTTACATGGTGCTATTTTCAGTAGAGAGAAATGTAAACAAATGTAAAGATGCAGTATTAAATAATAACTGCATAAAATTAACTGTAGTACATACTTTACTACTGTAATAATTTCTTAGCGTCCTCCTGGCTATTCTGGTAAACTCAAGTGTTTGGGATATCCGCTTAAAACGCTATATGATGCTTATCATCCCCACGTGAGCAGTTCTCCAGTAAAATGTGAATCACAATAAAAAGTGATTTCTCACAGTTCTGGCATATTATTTTTCATCATGTTTAGTGCAGAACTGTAAGCCTTGAATAACACCATGGGAACCATATGAAGTGTCACCAGTGATGCTGGAAGACCTCTCAAGCAGCAGAGAAAATTTATGACATTGTAAGAAAAAGTTAATGGGTTGCCTACCATTTTGGACAGACCATTAATTTTGTAAACAAATTATGTAAAACTTAGAGCATCCATAATACAGTACAGTTCTGTAAATGTATTTTCTTAGGATTTTTTAAAAATGTTCTTTTCTCTAGCTTTTATTGTAAGAATACAGTATATAATACATATAACATACAAAATATGTACTAATAGACTATGTTATACTAAGGCTTCCAGTCAACAGTAGGCTATCTGTAGTTAAGTTTTCAGTGAGTCAGAAGTTACACATGGATTTTTTTTGACTGTATGGGAGTTGGTACCTCAACCCCTGTATCGTTCAAGGGTCAAGTCTATTTAAGGTATCATTCTGGCTGGTACATAGTAGACCGTCAACAAATGTTTTCTTTATTGAATTTCTTTTTAATGAGTATTTTAAAACTTTCCTATTGTTCTGGATAATGTTTTTTAAAGAAAGTTCTCTCCTGAGAATAGACTGTAGAGCTGTAAGGATGGATACAAAGAGACTTGTTAAGAGGCTGTTGTAATCTAGGTGAGAGATTATTGTGTTTCAGATCTCGATGGTAACAGGGGAAGTGGTAGATTCTGGATTTATTTTAAAAGTAGAGCCAATAGAAAAAAGGTAGAGTCATGAATTGGATGGAGGATGTTAAAGAAAGATAGGAGTCAAATTAACTCTAAAAAATGTTGGTTTGAATAACTGGAAGGATAGATTTCTGTTCAGCTGAGATGGGTAGGTTGTGAATGAGGCTGACTTGAGTGCAAAAGAGTGGATCTTAGACATGTTGAGTTTGAGAGATCTGTTAGATGTACAGTCAAAGATATGTGGATGTACAGGTGTGAACTTTACAAGATAAACATTAAAGAGTCATCAGCATAAAGATGATATTTAAAGCCAGGATGAGATTACCAAAGGAGAGTGAGTCTAGAGAAGAGAAGAGGACCACAGCTTGAGCTCCAGGGTGCTTCAACATTGAAATGTGGGAGAGAGAAGGAGGAGTTACCAGTGAAATAGGGAAATTAAGAGAATTTCATATCCAGGAAATGAAAGGGCAAAAGTTTGTCAAGGAAAAGAGAGTGATGAGCTGTTTCAAATGCTGTTGATAGGTACAGTTAGATGAAGACTAAGAATTGACATTGTATTTAACAAGGTCATTGAAAACCTTGTGAAGAGTAGTTCTGGAGGAGGAATAGGGTCAGCAGTTTGATTACAGTGTTTGAGACTGAATGGAGGAAATAAACTGGACATAGGGTATAGACAACTCTTAGTAATACTGCTGTATAGAGGAACAAGGAGAGTTGGCAATTACAGGAAACATGGAGCCAGGGAAGGTTTTTTTTTTTTTTTTTTTTTTTTCCTTAAGAAAGATCACAGCTGATGTATTTAAAATCACATTGTAACCATAAAAATTTTCTCATTGTCGACAACGGTAGAAGGACATTCATGTAATTGTTAACCAACAGTGTAGGCAGTACTGTTGGATACCCAGTTATAATTATGTTTAAGGCTCCCCACTTTAGTGCTATCCGTGTAATAAAAAGAGTCATGTATATTTGGGGTATTGTCAATAATATATGTTTCTGTGATTATGATATTTGGGGAAACTATTAGAACAGAGGGGTGTTTGTTGATTGAATTACTCCTGATGAGTTCTGTCGGACTTTCTTAATATCTAAATAGTGGTTTAAAGAATAATAATTTAGTAAAGTGAGATAATTTATCTCTTAATAGCTAGAGTTTTAATTATGTCACAAAAAGTTGAGTTTCGATTTAAAAAACAACTGAAGAATATATTTACAAGTGAGTAAGGAAGATAGAGAATGTTATGACCACTGGAGGAGGGTTTACAAAAAGATCTGGGTTATTTAAATGGGGCTAGGGGAGGTTGAAGAGGTGATTGGACACTGTCAGGTTACTGAGGTTCAGTTGTCATCAGTGAGGACCATTGTCTCTAGGACTTTTAAAACTAATCACAAACACCTAATTTATGAAAGTGCTAAATGAAGTTGTCAGTTTTTCATTTGAAAGTTTCTGTTTTTTCTTCTGTTACTTGGAGTGTTATCTGAGTGTTTTTTGCCCAGTGGTATTTCATGTTTCTTTCCTCTTCAGTCTGTGGGCTGCATATATATACTTATTGTTGGCCTGAAGCAAACAATAAAAACAGAGAAATGCCTCTCATATCCAAAGGAAGTAGCAAGAAAATTTCGACTTTTCCAATGGTGTCATTAATTTTAAGTTTCTTGACCCTAAAGAGTAAATTTTCCTCTTAACTATAGTGGGAGAAAAAGTAATATATTTTCCTCACCCATTGCAAGGTTTATGGCTGAGACTCCAATAATAAAAGTAATAAGAGAAAAACATAACAAATTTATATATAATTTATATGTATAATTTAATATAAATTTTATGTGATATGGGAACCTTCAGAAATGAAGACTAAAAGACCCAGGGAAAATGTATTTTTGTGGATAGTCATGCATAAGTATGATTGGAAGACAAAAGTGTATGATCTGATGGTAATCAACTGGGAGAATTTAGCAAGGCTTGTTTGTTCACATTCTTCTTGGGCTCTCTGTGACATTCCTTCCCACTGGGTATAGGGCAGGATGCCTGTCACCTTAGGGGAGAGGGGAGGGAGAAAGAGAGTGGCCTTCCTAGGTTTGATGACCTGCTTCAAGGGAGAAAGAGGCAAGGGGAATTTTCATTTATGTGGCCCACTTCAAGAGAGATGGGTTGGGAGAAGGTCAGGGAGACCCCCTTGTTTCCGCAGTTTTCTTAATTTCCTTCAGGTTAAAATACTCAGTATGCCAGGGTGCCATGTTTCAAGGTGTCTGTTCTAAGTCCTAACAGAGGAATGAATATTTTATTTTGTAGTGAATAAATTGAAAATATATCCAGTGAACGTGTGTTCACTGATTCTAAGTTTTCCTAAATTTGACAAATAAAAGGAAGTGTTACTTTGTTCAGTAAGCGGTAAGATACACTGCCATAGTAAGTTTCGGGACAAGGTCCATAATATATAACTGCAACCACTATAAAGTTACTAAATTTTTTCTTTTTTGAGCCAGAGTCACACTCTTGTCACCTAGGCTGCAGTGCAGTGGTACAATCTCGGCTCACTGCAACCTTTGCCTCCCAGGTTCAAGGGATTCTCCTGCCTCAGCCTCCCAAGTAGCTGGGATTACAGGCACCCGCCACCACACCCAGCTAATTTTTGTTTGTTTGTTTCTTTTTTGAGACAGAGTCTCGCTCTATCACCCAGGCTGGCGTGCAGTGGCACGATCTCGGCTCACTGCAAGCTCTGCCTCCTGGGTTTATGCCATTCTCCTGCCTCAACCTCCCGAGTAGCTGGGACTACAGGCACACACCACTATGCCTGGCTGATTTTTTGTATTTTTAGTAGAGACGGGGTTTCACCGTGTTAGCCAGGATGGTCTCGATCTCCTGACCTTGTGATCCGCCCACCTCGGCCTCCCAAAGTGTTGGGATTACAGGTATGAGCCACCACACCTGGCCTCAAGTTACTAATTTTTAATAAGACCTGATCCAAATTTTTCATATGACATTATTCGAAAGATCTTCATAAAGTGATTCAACAAATATTCTTCAACTCATACTTATTTAAGGTTGGATATTTTAAGATAAGCGACATTAGTCTTAGTAATGACTTTATGTAATTTTAAAGTTGGATACAATATAAGCTTTGGGGAGAAAAACATGACTGGATGATATTCACCCAAGAATTTTAAGGGACTTAGAGGATGAACCTGAAACTGTAGCACATGTATAATATTGCTATCAAAAAGAGCACTTGAAGTAGGTGTAATTGCTTGAAAGCTGGTAAATTGCCTGCCTGACTCTAGAAACTAAAGACCTCCACACTTACAAACTGATAAAGCACACTTTTATGCTTACTGAGCTTGTGTAATGCATGAAGATTAGGATCAGTGAATACTTAGGCAAGTTAAATACTTCCCCTTATGGGGGGAAGGTCAACAGAGTGGTACAAATGGACAAATTATATTTCACATATATATAAAGAGAAAATAGAGAACAAATTATATAGACTTTCAAAAAGCCGTTGACAGGTTTTAAATTCTAGTTTTTAAAAATTGGCAGGCTTTTTAAAAATTACAGTGAATAACATAACATTAAATTTACTACTTTATTTTCATGTATACAATTCAGTAAAGTATACTCACATTGTGCAACAGATCTCTAGTACTTTTGTATGTTGCAACACTGAAAACTACCCACTAGACATTAATTCTCCCTCTCCCCTCCCCTAGTCATTGGTAACCATTTTTTAACTTTGTTTCTATGATTTTGATTTGTTTAGATTCGTCATATGAGTAGAGTCCTACAGTATTTGCCCCTTTGTGATTGGTTTCCATTAGCATAATGCCCTCAGGGTTTATCCATGTTGTAGCATGTGACAGAATTTTCTTTTTTTTTTTTTTTTATTGTACTTTAAGTTCTGGGGTACATGTGCACAACGTGCAGGTAGTGTTACGTAGGTATACTCCTGCCATGGTGGTTTGCTGCACCCATCAACCCATCATCTACATTAGGTATTTCTCCTAATGCTATCCCTCCCCTAGTCCCCCACCCCCTGACAGGCCCCAGTGTGTGATGTTCCCCTCCCTGGTCCAAGTGTTCTCATTGTTCAACTCCCACTTATGAGTGAGAACATGTGGTGTTTGGTTTTCTGTCCTTGTGATGGTTTGCGGATGAATGATGGTTTCCAGTTTCATCCATGTCCCTGTGAAGGACACTAACTCTTCCTTTTTTATGGCTGCGTAGTATTCCATAGCGTATATGTGCCACATTATCTAGTCTATCACTGATGGGCATTTGGGTTGGTTCCAAGTCTTTGCTATTGTGAACAGTGCCACATTAAACATATGTGTGCATGTTTTTATAGTAGCATGATTTATAATCCTTTGGGTATATACCCAGTAATGGAATTGCTGGGTCAGATGGTATTTTTAGTTCTAGATCCTTGGGGAATCACCACACTGTCTTCCACAATTGTATTTCACAATCAGGTTGAACTAATTTACGCTCTTGTTTTTTCCGTCTTTTTTAAGGTTACGTAATATTCCATTGTGTGTATATACCACATTTGCTTTATCCATTCATCTATAAATAGGTATCTGAATTGCTTCTACCTCTTGGGAGAAATGGGCAGACTTTGTAAGAAGTGTTATCATGAGTTCTCAGGAAATTGTTTTCTCTTTAGTAGGTGAAGGATAAGAGCCAAAAAAAAAAAAAGGAACAAAAAGAACTAAATGAAAAACAAAAATAGAAGTATTCTTCAGATATAACTGTTAAGTCCAATCTTACTCATTATTTAACATTTTAATACGTTTATTGGGCTGGGCACAGTGGCTCTCGCTTGTAATCTCAGCAGTTTGAGAGGTCGAGGTGGGCAGATCACCTGATGTTAAGAGTTTGAGACCAGCCTGGTTAATGTGGCAAAACTCCGTCTCTATTAAAAATGCATAAATTAGTCAGGTGTGGTGGCAAACACATGTAGTCCCAGCTACTCAGGAGGCTGAGGCAGGAGAATCGCTTAAACCCGGGAGGTGGAGGTTGCAGTGAGCCAAGATTGTGCCACTGCACTCCAACCTGGGCAACAGAGCAAGACTCTCAAAAAAAAAAAATTAATACATTTATTGATGAGGAAGCACAAAGTATAATCTCAAGTTTGTAGACAGTGAAGTTTTCTGAGCAGTGGAACACCAAACTAGTAGGGCAAATTGGAGGAAGGTCTCAAAAGGTAAGTGGACTGATTATAAATGAACGCGTTTTCTTTTTAATAACTATCAATCAGCGTATATTCCCAAAATTAGCATGTTCAAAATTGATCACCTGCCCCAGAGTGTAATTTTTTGCCATTTTATTATAGAAATTTTCAAACATAACTTGAATTTCACAATGACACCAGTACATTTATCATTAAATTTCTGCCATTAAAATTTTTATTATATTTGTCTTACCAAATATCTCTCCATCTATCCATCTGCCACTCACATTTAATTTTATGGGAAAATGCTGAACTTTTTTTTCCATTTGTCAGTAAGAAGTGTTATCATGAATTACTGAGTGGTATTACATTGAAGGGCTCTAGTTATTTACCATTTAATGGGCATTTGAGTTATTTCCAATTCAGAGACTTTACAAACAGAGCTCTGAGAACATTTGAGTATGGTTTTTTGTGTGGACATGTTTTTGTTTCTCTTGAGTAAGTACTTAAGTGTGGAATTTTTTACTTCTAGAATTTCAGTTTGGTTATTTATTATAGCTTTTATTTCTCTGCTATTTGTTTACTTATTATGAACATATTTTCCTTTACACCACTGAGAATTGTTAAAATAGGAGCTTTAAAATTCTTGTCTGCTAATTCCAAACACTGGTTCACCTTGGAGTTGATCTCTGTTGATTGTCTTTTCTTTTAGAAATGAGTCACATGTTCCTCTTTCTTCAGATGTCAAGTAACTTAAAATTGTTTAGACCATCGAGTAAGTGTAGATGAGAACATTGTGAGTATTATGTTGTTGAGACTCTGCATTTTATGTACCTCTAAACAGTGGTGATGTTCTTGTTTTAGCAGGAAATTACTTGGTTGTACTCAAACAGCATACTCTATCTATTGGGCAGCTGTTCAAATTCCAGTTCAATTTTTTTGGTCTTAGTGGGGCTACTCAGAGTCTGTCCTACACATGTGTTGTTTAGAGGGTAGCCAGATACTTAAGCAGAAATTACCCAGAGAATTCAGTTTCCCCTCTCTGGCTGTCTCTGAAATTTCCTCCTCATTTAGAGCAGCTGCAGTTCTCATAAATACCAAAGATTTTCTGATGCACCTTGATTCATCCAACCTGGCACAGAATGGGACTGGCCTCAGGCTAAGGGCTACTAAACAAAAACAAAAAATACCAGGAAATTCACCTAAATCTGAAAATGATAGCAATAATGAAAACTCCAGTGGTTTACTAAGAGAAACTAAGGTATTTGTTAGGCATATCTCTGAGTTTTGAGACCGGCAATTAAGAAAACAAATTTTCCATTTTACTTAAAAAGTTTATTCTCTACAGAGAGTTCATGAATCTGGAGAAAATAAAATTACTCTCAGTCTTTCCGTTTTGCTTTATGGATCTTTCTTATCCAAAATGGTCTTAATTTTTTTCACCACTTGGGGGCAGTATATGTCCATTTTTTTTTTTTTTTTTTTAAATTAAATCTGTTGGGGGCTATTTGGAAAATCTGGTTATTTTTGACCTAGAGACCCAAAGCTTTACATTTAGTTACCTTATTTTCATTTATATTCATTATTTCATATAAAATGCCTGCAGTCAATCAGATAGTATCTTTTTCTAGTAAAATTCAATATACTTAGAACTTGGAGAATGGAGTATCAAAACAAAAATTTGTGTTCCATAATATGTATTCAGAGATGTCTCAGTTATTGCACTAATTTCATAATTATGCCTACCAGAAATATTGAGAATTTTTAATTATGTTAAAACCAAAAACATTCAGGATTTTAAATTCTGTTAAAGCCACATTAAATCATTAAAGCCACACAATTACACAGTTAATTTGACTCTGCTTTTGTTTGTATGAGATTAAAACTGTTTAAGAAATTTAATAGAAGGTTTTTTTTGGAGATGGAGTTTCGCTCTTGCCCAGGCTGGAGTGCAATGGCATGATTTTGGCTCACTGCCACCTCTGCCTCCTGGGTTCAAGCGATTCTCCTGCCTCAGCCTCCCGAGTAGCCAGGAGTACAGGCATGCGCCACCGTGCCTGGCTAATTTTTGTATTTTTAGTAGAGAGGGGTTTCACCATGTTGATCAGGCTGGTCTCGAACTCCTGACCTCAAGTGATCCGCCCGCCTTGGCCTCTCTAAGTGCTGGAATTACAGGCGTGAGCCACTGCGCTTGGCCAGAATGTGATTGATTCTTGACCTTTAAAAAGAAATTACTCTTTCTGAAGTGGCAGTTTTAGTGGATTTCTGGGATTTCCTTTTGTAATTTTTTCCAGATCTTTAGTTATTTGCAAATAACGTCTAGATACTATTATAACACTGGAAAATAGGGCTCATCTTTTACTTCCAAGTCTGGAGTTTATTTACAAGTGTCAGTAATGTAGTCTAATTCTGGCATATTTTGAGCTATATTATGTGTATGATCTTGTGTATGGTACTTTATGTTTATAAAAGTGCTTATAGATAACTTTATTTCCTATTTATGAATTTTCTCCATTAGCAGGTCAAAATTTTGGTTGATCACATGCAACTCAGCTATATGTTGCTGTTTTGCCATTATAGAGTTAGTTCAGCATGCTTTTTCATTTCAAAAGGGTGTGATGTTAGAGATACAGTGTAAGGCATTAGTGAATCTGCACTTAATAAAACTATTAAATTTCATGAGGAAATGGTGAAATATTTTTCTTTTATGAGAACTTTGGTAACTAGGAAGCAAGAAGAAGTACTTCCTTGTTTAGAAACATAGTTACATTCTTTAAAAAATTCTGCAAGATTATCTTGAGGTTGATCTTAAGTATTCATGTGTAAGTAATTCAGTTAATTTTATTTGTATGAAAAATGAGTTATTTCATTGATGAAACATATTTGTTTATTAAAGTTTTTTATATTTTAGGGGGTATTAACTTTTCTGAGATTTCTTTTTATCTTATCCAAGTGATGAGCTTAAAGTTTCTTTATAAGGTATATATTTATGATGATACCCATCAGTTATGATTATCCTAGAATGCTTAACAAATTAGTAAACAGTGATAGATTTGCCTCTTTATATTAAATTTAAAGTGTATAAGCATTGCTTAAAGTTTAGTTCATAGCCACCTGCATGGGTTCTATTTTGGTCTGAGGTGGAACTAATAACCTCAATTTTTTTTTTTTTTTTTTTTTTTGAGACGGAGTCTCATTTTGTTGTCCAGGCCAGAGTGCTTTGGCACGATGTAGGCTCACTGCAAGCTCCGCCCCCTGGGTTCACACCATTCTCCTGCCTCAGCCTCCCGAGTAGCTGGGACTACAGGCGCACGCCGCCACTCCCGGCAAATTTTTTGTATCTTTTTAGTAGAGACAGGGTTTCACTGTGTTAGCCAGGATGGTCTCAATCTCCTGACCTCGTGATCTGCCCGCCTCCGCCTCCCAAAGTGCTAGGATTACAGGCGTGAGGCACCGCACCCAGCCAGAACCTCAATTTTTAATAAACAACCCAAGATTCTAATGCAGCGGGTTCATGGACACTGACCACAAATCATTTTTTAAGCTATTTTTGTTAACTTATTAATTGAGATTTTAAAATAACTTTGAATTTTTAATTACATTTCCTGATTTGAAATTTATATATTGGCTGGGCACCATGACTCACTCCTATAATACCAGCACTCTGGGAGCCCGATGTGGGTGGATTACCTAAGGTCAGGAGTTTTAGACCTGAACATCGGGAAACCTGGTCTCTACTAAAAATACAAAAATCAGCTGGGTGTGGTGGCAGGCACCTGTAATCCCAGCTACTTGGGAGGCTGAGGCAGGAGAATCACTTCAACCCAGGAGGCAGAGGTTGCAGTGAGCCGAGATCGCACCGTTGCTCTCTAGCCTGGGCGACAGAACGAAACTCCATCTCAAAAAAAAAAAGAGAGAGAGAGAGAGAGAAATGTATATATTAATGCCATTTCTTGCCTCCAATATAAAATTAATATATTTTATTGTATTTAACATATTCAAGAATATAATTGAAGTCATACACTATTACGTTACAACTTGGACTTACTAAAATCCATCTCTTGCCTATACCTCTAAAACCTCTAAAAAATTGCTCCTTCACAAACCTGTTAAGTTTTTACAACTAATACAAATGACTTAGGGATAAAAGTGCATGAGGGAAAAAAAATTCATAGGAAAGCTAAAATGAATGCAATTTTAAGTACAACATTATTGGGAAGAAGTTTCATTTAGCTGATTGTTTTATACATGCTGTATGAAGAGACATAATCTTTTAAAGAGTGGTAAGACTTTTCCCTTTGCTACTGTGTGTATAATCTTTAGTAAATCTAGGAACTTGTAAACTTTAGGGGCAAGTTTTGAGGGGCTTATTGGGTTTTGAGGTGAAATTTTGAACCCAGTGGCCAAAAGGATGTATCACTACATTATGGCACTGGAAAACTCGGGGGACCTTACCAAATACCTTGGTTTAAATCCAGAAATACCATGATAACTTCGTTCTCTTGATCTGCATAGTGTTTCTCAAGCCAGATTCCACAGATATGTTTTGAAGTATCTAAGAGTTCTTTTTGATAATTTTCAATTTTATGATTTAATTTTTTTAATGACCTCAGAAGTTAATAGATGCATATGATGGTTTATCTCAATAATTTATACTAGAGTACTATCACTGTGATGTCATTGCCCATGTTTGCATTTAATTTTGTCATGGCATTAGCACCACAGATGACAGTTTAAAAAAACAGTAGTCAACCGTCCAGGCACAATGGCTCATGGCTGTAATCCCAGCACTTTGGGAGGCCAAGGCAGGAGGATTGCTTGAGCTCAGGAGTTCGAGACCACCCTGGCCAACCTGGTGAAATCCTGTCTCTACCAAAAATACAACAACTCCAGCCTGGCCAACATGGTGAAACCCTATCTCTACCAAAAAATACAAAAATTAGCTGGGTGTGGTGGTGCAGGCCTGTAGTCCCAGCTACTCGGGAGGCTGAGATGAGAGAATTGCTTGAACCTGGGAGGCAGAGGTTGCAGTGAGCCAAGATTGTGTCCAGCCTGGAAGACAGAATGAGATCCTGTCTCAAAAAACTACCAAAAAAAAAACCCCAAAACAAAAACTTATCCAGGTGTCGTGGCACACATCTGTGGTCCCAGGTAGGAGGATTGCTTGAGCCCGGGGTAGGGGTGGGGGAGCAGAGGTTGCAGTGAGCCAAGATCGCACCACTGTATTCCAGCCTGTGTGACAGAGTGAGAATCCGCCTCAAAAAAAAAAAAAAAAAAAAAAAAGAAAAGAAAGAAATAGCCATCAACTTAATTTGTAAGGTAGGTATTTCAGCCAAATAAAGGCCAGGTGCTATCATGCATCACAGTGTGAATAAAAGTTGCACAGTTCAAATAGAGAAAAATGATGACATTATAGAGTCATCACACTAATGAGCATAGTCATGCCAAACCCAAAGCTAAATGAACTCCTACTTATTTTACTATTTTAAGGTTAAATTATGTAGTCAACATTAACTACTGAATAGAATAAGCATTGCTGTTTAGGCTTAGGTGAAAGGAGGAAGTAAAGGGATTCTAGGAGATGAAAATGTGAATGCATTTCATTTTTCCTTTCTTTTCCAATTCAAAATATCCCTCTCTCAGCTGTCTTCTCGCAGGCAGCTGGATCAGAGTGGAAGTCTTGGGCTTTGGGAAAGCTAGTGTTCCAGTTACGTATTGCTGCATAACAAATCACCCTAAAACTTGCTGTCTCAAAATAATTTATTATTTGTTACAGCTCTGAAGGTTGATAGGTTCAGCTGAGTTTTTCTTACCTCACTGAGGCTGGGGTCATCTGAAGTCTTCTTTAGTCACTGTTTTGGAGCCAGGATGACATGACCAAAACATTACTCCCTTTGCACTTGGCCTCTTCATGTGATTAGTTTAGGCATCCTTCAACATGGCAGTCTCACAGCATGGCAGCTGGCCACCTCCAAAGCAAACATTCAGGAAACTCAGGCGAAACATAAAGACTTCTTAGGATGTAACTTCAAAATCCCAGAAAATTGCTTCTCCTACATGCTTTTGGTTAAGCAGATCATTAAGAGGAATAGACCCACTTCTTAATCAGAAAATAGCTTCCCGCATACAAGGGAAGAAATTGATGGAGACCATCTTGGAGATATGCTACCAAAATTTGAGATTTCTCTCCCCTGACTTGAGTGAAATCCTAGAAATAGTGTGAGAGAACCCTGAGCAAGAGCAGAACAGACTGTCGGCAGAGCTCGGCCTATAAAAATCTATGGATTACTCCCTTCACTCCTCACCCCAAATAAGATGGATAAAGTCTCCTTTGCCTCCACTAAGTGAAGGAATGGATGTACAGTGTTCTGTTAAAAGAAAGACTCTCATATTGACCTTCAAACCAAGCCCAGCTCTATTTGTTTATAGGAAATATGCTTAATGAAAATTGATAAAGATTGAAAAATGGGCCGGGTGTGGTGGCTCACGCCTGTAATCTCAGCACTTTGGGAGGCTGAGGTGGGTGGATCACCTGAGGTCAGAAGTTCAAGACCAGCATGGCCAACATGGTGAACCTGTCTCTACTAAAAATACAAAAATTAGCCGGGCGTAGTGGTAGGCACCTGTAATCCCAGCTACTCAGGAGGCTGAGGCAGTAGAATTGCTTGAACCCAGGAGGCGGAGGTTGCAGTGAGCCAAGATTGCACCATTGCACTCCAGCCTAGGTGACAAAGCAAGACTCTGTCTCAAAAAAAAAAAAAAAATAAAAAATAACTGAAAAATAATTATTTAAATAATTTTTAAGTAAAAAATTATATAATTTTAAGTACAGATTATATAGTTTGTATTTTTTATCATAATTTAGTGAAACCAGAGATAAACGATGAGGAGGAATAAACTTACTTGGCAATTAGAAATGTATCTTTTGGATTAAAGAGCAAAGAAAAACTGAAATAAAACAATGAAAATGAGAACATTTTTATATCAAAATTCTTAGACACATTTAAAGCTATGCCAAAGGAAAATGTATAGCTGGAAATGCCTTTATTATTAAAAAAAAGATGAAAAATAAATACATGTAGTACTCATCTTGAGAAAGCTTGGAAAAAGATGAGTAGAAATAAGGTGTTTGGAATTAACTGACATGAAGTAAGGGAAAATACATACAGCTCTATGGCAGTAAGCTTGAAAACAAAAAGGAAAGTGAACTGTGCCAACAAAATATAGATTACTAAAATTCACAGAAGTGAGAACTTGATTTAGAACAGTTACCATAGAGGTATTACAAAAATAAGTAAAAGTGTACAACTGATAAAATTACCAACAGATTCACAGATAGATTACCCCAAATGGGTTCACAGTTGATTTAGAAAAAGACAGCTAGTTCCGCTTACTTGTACTATACCAACTATTGAAAAAGAAAGTTCTGAGAAAGAGACTACAAAAGCAAAATAAAACATTTAGGCCAATTTTGCTTGTTACTACAGATGTAAAAAATTTGAAATAAAATGTATCAAAAGAATAATACTTTATGATTAAACAGTATATTCCAGCACAGAAAGAAGAATCCATTGCATCAGTAAATTAATGGAGAATAGCTTCATGAACACATGAACATATCAGCTGCAACAGCACTTAGTGTTGAACACTTAAGATTTTATCACTTTTTTCATATGAGTTTGTTACCTTGTGAATGAAATATTTTCCCCCACCGTTCATCTCTAGCAAGAAAAGAAATTGATTCATATGAAGAAAACTATAAAATCTTGGAACATGGAAGCATCATACATTAAGTAAGACAAGCTCATTAAAATAGCAATTTTTATGATTAACATATTAATCAAATGTGGTTAAGTTATAGTCTCATTTTTTTCCTGATAATTTGCAGGGGTTGTTAGAGGGAAGAAGTGTGGTATAGGACTTTATCCTTTCCATCACCTGTGTTAATACTTTTTAATTTTTATTGATCTATATTTCCAGACAAGGTCTCAGTCTGTCATTCAGGCTGCAGTGCAGTGGCATGATCATACCTCACTGCAGCCTTGAAGTCCTGGGCTTAAGCCATTCTCCCACATCAGCCGCTTGAGTAGCTGGGACTACAGGCATGCACCATCACACTGTTAATACTGTTAAGGCTTATCTCAATTATTCAAAAGGCATGGGAAACCATACTTTTCTTGCATTGATAAATTTGGGGGTTAATATGTGATACTTTTAAGATAATTTAGCAACTTGATCTCTTTAACATTAAGACTCAAATTTGTTTGGTTCAATCATATTTGGGTCAATGCCTGTTGAGAAGCCAGTATTTCAAATTTGTTACAGTAGTTTGCTGAATAAAATGTTAGCTATAAAAATTGCCCCCGATACATCAGTGTAGCATTTTGCAATGGTGGGGTGTGCTAGACCCATTAGCTAGTGGGTGATGTCTTAATACTAGTAATAGAATGTTTAGTACAATAATAACCACATAAAAATAAATGAGCCAGTGAATCAGTTAGTATACACACTCTGCAGAAGCATCAGGTAAGTCCAGAAAAGTTGACTTGCTAGAGCAATAAGTAGGAGAGACAAAATCTGAACCCATGTTTGTTATTCCAATCTAGGGTCCACCACATGTGATGAAAGTTACCTTTCCTCATTCTTGAGTTTTGCTGGGCGTAGTGGTTCACGCCTGTAATCCCACTTTGGGAGGCTATAATCGCAGCACTTTTGGGGCTGAGGCGGGTGGATTGCTTGAGTCTAGGACTTCAAGACTGCTCTGGACACCATGGCAAAACCCTTTCTCTACTAAAATACAAAAAACTAACCGAGCATGGTGGCATGCCTGTAGACCCAGCTACTTGGGAGGCTGAGGTGGGAGGATCATCTGAGCTCAGGAGGTTGAGGCTGCAGTGAGCCAAGATTGTGCCACTGCACTCCAGCCTGGGCAACAGAGTGAGACCCTGTTTCAAAAAAAAAAAAAATTACTGAGTAATTTTTTTCTTTAAAAAAAAAAAAAAAAGCCTTAAGTTTTTATTTGAATTCGCATGTATTCAAATAGATATAATTGAAAATTTAGCATGTAATAGAAATCATTAAGATTTTTGTTTTAACGCATAGTAGACTTTACCACTTCAGATTTCATCTGTCTTTAGAAGTCAAATTTTTTTTTGAAAAATGTCTTGAAGATCTTAACAATGACAAGAGTTGTCTCTGGCAGCAAAACAGACTTCATTGTCGCTTATAGAGGGACAGCCTGTAGCAGTCAAAGCTTAATTAGGTTTCTTGTTCTTTTCAGTATTTAGTTGTTTGGATTAGATTATTGATAATGTGAAACTTGTGGGAATTCTGACAAGTGAATTCTCAGTTTTCCAGAATAGCTAACCAACTATTTCTTACCATTCACTGAACTGCTGTCCAATGTAAACTGCTTCAGATTTGAACCTTAAGGTAAATGTCACTATATCCTATTTCCAATTTCCTTAGTTGTCCTCCACACAGGCGGGAGTTGTTCATTTATTAAAGATTTATTTCGAGACATAGATTGCTGCTTTCTTCTCAGTTTACATCATGGGAGAGACAAAAGACTTAAATGAAGTTTAGAAATTCATTACATCCATAGTAATTGCCTTTTATTGAGAACAGAAATTGAGACTTGGCTATTAGCCCATTTACTGTGATGTAGAAATTTTCTGTTAGAAAGAGCTGATGACTGGAAATTTTATGTGTCCATTTCTTTATGTTTGAAAAGTTTACTTTTTTTTGCTTCTTTTGTTTTAGTCTATTTAATGTCCTCTTTTGTTCCTCTTCTTCCACAGACATTAATTGCAAGCCTTCTATATAATAGGCAGAGTATTAGTTACTAGGATTATAGAAAACTTCCTTAAAGTTTTCCTTATGATGTGGGAGACAGGTAATGGCTGCCCACAGCACATGTGATACATTTTCTGACAGGTAAGAATCAGGTGTTGTGAAAAAATAGGATAAACTCTAGGTTATTGCTGGAGCTTAGTCTTCCCACAAAGGTTGATGCTAAGCTCAAGACATGGAAGGATGCAGAGGAGAATACAAAATAGTCTTTTCTACTCTCTATAGCTTTAACCATGGTTCTACATAGTCATGGGGTTTATTTTGAGGGAAGATGCTATTTTTCCTGTTTCCAATGCTATGTCTTACTCTATTTTAATTGCTAACAACAAGTGCAGGAGATTTTTAAATTCAAAATACAAAAGTAATAATTTTATTTAAGGGGAAATTGTCCAATTGAAAAATTGTAAATAAAGTGCCGGTCGAATATATGCATTCTTATACTGCACTTATACTTGCTTCTGTTTATACTTGCATATGGTATTTATATTTAAAGGAAATTTATAAATATATACATATATATATATACTATGTATATAACATTAATAATATACTCTGTATGTTTATTCTTCCATGGAACTACTCTCTGAATATCCTAAAATACTCTGCATATTTCAGGGTCAGATGATCTTTACCTTTTTAGATCTTTGCAGTTGCACTCACAGAAAACACTGCTTCTTTGGGAACTCATCATCTGGATACCCCACCTTAACAGTATTCCTCATTTGCAGACCACTGGGACATTCCTCTTTGTTTAATGAAAGCCTTGCTCTAGATTTAGTCTTCCTTTCCACTTCAGCTGCTACCTAGGTTACTTATGTGATTAATTCATCTATAGCCTTGGCCTTGAATTTTATTGATCTCATCTCTAGTGATTGCCTTTTCTCCACTTTAACACTCAGTCTTATAGCCCACATTTGGTTCCTTGCCATCCAGAACTGATTTACTTCTGAAGTTATCAATTCATTTTCATCCACTAAACATCCTATTTCTTATATTTTTATGTTTTACCATCGTCTGCTTTCAACTTGTCTTTAACAGAATTTCTAATCCATATAATTTATTTCTTTATCAATCCTTTCCTAAATTTATTTACTTCCCTTGCCACCGTGTTATCAGTCTTAAACTTTTTTTTTTTTTTTTTTTTTTTTTTTTTTGCCAGTATCATCTAATTCCTCTCCCAGCTTTCTTTTTGTCAAACCAGACTGAAAAACTCTCAACTCTTTATTTTTCTAGCTGAGCACTACTGGCAAAAATCACACAAGCAGTAACAAGCACTGTCAGTTTATTGTTATCAGCCTCAAATGGACCCACACAATTGGTCGTAATTCTATTATTTCGAGTTCTCTCATTTTTCGCAGAGATTACTTAAGGCAACCAGCCACTCTTCTTACATCTCCAGTTTTCCACGTTTCTTGTCACATTCAGCAGATGACTTGGTATTTCATTTCACAGAGAAAATGGAAATCCTCAGATGAGAACTCCCACAGTGTCCTTCCACCAAATCTACTCACATCTGCACTCATTCTGGTTTGTTTGTTCTTAGTGTTTATAATGGAAAGAGTCTTGCCCTCAAGGGATGGCAAAATCATATGCCTCTAGAAACCAGGTGGATAATATAAATTTGTGAAGCCTTAGGGTAAGATTAGGCTGTGGCCTGTAGCAAATTGATAAGAGCTATCTAAATTATTCAAGTTGTTAATACTCTGTATCAGCTGGAAAAAAGCCTGCCTTGATGAACATGGCCTCTGATCTAAGACTAATCTGCACATCTAAGCTGTGGATCCCATCTCCTAAAGCCTTTTTCAGGAGTATGCTTCATTCCCCTGAGTATGCCCCCTTTTCTCCAACAGTAATTCATCTTTTGCTATTAGTTGTTTCTCCCCAATATTTGAATATTGTCAAGCTTGTTTCATCTTTTAAAACCTTCATTGGCTACTATACTTTCTCCACTTTTACTATTAAACTCCCATTATGACTGACACATGGTATTTCTTATGTATATGGCATTATGCCAAAATATGATAATTATTGGAGCTTTAAATCCATGAGAGTTGTGCTCAGTGGGCTCTGGAATAAAGCTGGAATTCAAAAGAAGCATTTAAAAATGAAGTAGAGGGCATAGTGGCACATGCCTTTAGTCCCAGCTACTTGGGAGGTTGAGGTGGGAGGACTGCTTAAGCCCAGGAATTCGAGGCTGCAGTGAGGTATGAAAGAGTTGCCTACTGATTTGGATTTGACAAACTTAGATAGGAGTCCTCACTCTACTACTTACGAGCTCTGAGACTTTCCAAGCCTCAGTTTTTTTCATCTGTGAAGCTGGGGATAATTTTTAGATCCCATCATAAGTATTAAGTCAACAATATATATAAAATAGCCAAAAAAGAGGACATACTGAGTATTTAGATATATTTGTTTTAGTCCCTAGCACTCTACCTTCTGCCCCTACCAATGAATACTTTAAAGGCTTTTTGTTGGTTCTCAGGAGTATTTCTTAGTACCTATCAGTAGTGTTTCTCAATATTATTGACTGCTTCAAAGCACGGTCTTCCACTATTTTTCTTGACACACACCCCTGGTTTACCCATTGTTTCTGCGAATACTCCTTTGGGTTTTTTGGGATCCCTGTTTTTTGCCCATCCTTTAATGTTTATATTCCTTGTATTTATGTTCCTCCAAATTCTGTCATGGCATTTGTGCAGTTATTAAAGTTGAACTGTTAATTTGGCTATGATCTCTTTGGAAGCCAAAGCAAAGAGGAAGCATTATAACAATATTAATTTATAGTTAATCAGCATTTACTACATGTTAGGCATTTTTGTAAGCACTTTACATGTATTACTTGATATATGCTTCACAAGAACTCTGAGGTAGGACACCAGAATAGAGAGGTAAACTAACGTGCGTGGAGTCTTACTGCAGGAATTCAATTTTAGACAGTTGAATTCTGGAGCTTGCCTTCCTAGCCATAACACTATACTCTCTTCCAAAACAGTGACATGATTAATGATGTTTAGAAGGGTAAAGCATTCTTCAGAAGAACTAAAGATTCTTGTAGGACTTAGGTCCGAAATGATATATGTGATGATCTTTCGGGAGGTGTTAGCGTATCCTCAGCTGTAATCCCATAATAAGTACCATAGTAACATTCCATTCTCATGGAAAACTTCAGTGTAGAACAAGAACATAATACCAAAGCAAAACACACTGAATATAGTTTTTCCATAATTGCTTCTCTCAAATAGCCCTTTGATAGAAATTTGGGGACTAAAATATCAAAGTTATATTTAGTAGTTTAAAAAGGACAAAATTGTCTTACTCATCTTTGTATCTGTAGTGCCTAATCCAGGACCAGTCACACAGAAATGATCCAGTCAGTATGTGTGGAGTGAATATGACCTCATTTAGCTGGTCAGCTACTTAAACAGTAATGACTTAACACAGTATGCATTTAACATGCCAGCTTCTGAAGGTGGAGTTGATGATTAGTTGCAAGATTTGATGAGTTCAAAGAAGGAAAATAGGAATTTAGTCCCATCTCCTTCCCCTCCCAGCTTCCCATATTTAATCATTTCTTTTTTAGCTTTTATTTAATTCTTATTATATATCTGGCAGTGTTTAAAATGGTGGAGGTCCAGCAGTGAGCAAGACAAAATCCCCACGCTTAAGATGTTTACACTCTGGTGAGATAAAGAGAAAACTAATATGATGGTAATGATACAGTGATATCAGTGCTCTGAAGGAGACAAGCATTTAGATTATATGCAGGTATTCAGGCAGTGGGAACAGGTTAGAAGAAGCATTAGTGGGTTCAGACAACTTCAGATCTCCATTAGGGTTGGAGAGTGAAGTGTGAATATTAGGAATGGTGAGAAATGGGGCTTATAGGAAGCAGCACCAGATTGTAAAGAACCTTGTGACCAACTTTAAGGTTTTTACTTCCATTGCTCTTTCCATATCAGCAATGCCTTTCTTACATGCTACTGGCATGGGGAGAGTAGAGGGAAGAACAGTGTAAAGGTGTGTTTCGAGGGTCACACGATTCCTTTTTTGCTGAATAACAGAATTGGAACTGCATGATTAATCTCTTCAGTAATTATTTTTCATTGTAGATACTGATATCCATATGACTTTTCATCTCTAAATTGTAAAATCCTCAAGAACAGGAAGTGTGTTTTATTCACTTCTGTATCTTTAGCATCTGATAGTAACTCAGTAAGTGTTTTTAAAAAGTCATTTAACATTTGTAGTCATTTTATGTTTTAGCCTAGTAACTAAAACATAGTTGTTGTGTTTTTTATTTGAAAACCAGTTTAAGTTTTAAACAACTGAGTTTACAGACCATTCTGTGAACTTAAGATTACTTGCCTTTGAATAGGGAAAAATTACTAAATTTAAAAATTGAGGAATTTTTTTATTGTTTAATTTCAAGGACAATCACAGCTTAACAGAAGACTTCAATACAGAATTTGGTCAACTATGTTAAGTGTTTAGTCTGAAATGTGTTATTATTCCTTTGATTTATAGACGTATGAGGAAGATCGAAAAAACTACTCTGAAGTTCAAATTAGATGTCAGCGTTTGGCCTTAGAATTAGCAGACACAAAACAGTTAATTCAGCAAGGTGACTACCGTCAAGAGAACTATGATAAGGTCAAGAGGTAAGTAGTTAAAATGGCTGCAGTAGTAGCACTCCATTTTTAGCGTGCATCAAAGTCACCTGAGTTTTTACCAACAATCAATTGTTAATTTTACTTTTACCTTATTCTTCTTTGCACAAATGCAATGCAGTTTTGGCAGTTTGTTGGGTTTATATTGTATTTTTATATTAGTTGTTTTTGTTTTATTTAGATGTCACTGCTGTCTTAAAATGTAAACAGAGATAGAAACCCAGTAAAATCACACGTGTAAATATTTTTTCAGTGTTATTTGATGATTATTTTTATGTAATGGAATCAATTTAAATACTTAACAGTTTTCCCTGAAGTTTTTTTCAGCTGTTTCTTCCTGACAAAAGACACATACTCTTTCAAAAAAAAAAAAGACACTTTCCGAAAATATGTTTCCTAATGTTTGCTACTAAGTAACTGTAGCAAATACCTTTTTTTAACTGGAATATTCTTTTCTGTTGTTTGTTCAGTAATTTAGTGAGCTACTACTTAGCTGTGTGTCCCACAGTACATCTCTTTTCATTCTGAGCCTAAGTTTCATCATTTATGAGATGCTCCTAATACAGATAACTGCACTATATAAACTAAGATCAAATAAATATTTATGAAAGCCTTTAAATATTATGTACTGCATATGTAATATAAATGGAATGACCTTACCTTAATTGTTCACTCCACCTGAAATAATTCTTAAAATGTAGTAGTCACTCAGTGAATATTTGTTAAATGAATGAATGAATGATTTAAATTGCGTAATTTAAATTATAAATTACATAATACCGTATGTGAATTTGCAAAGATCTGTGGATAGAAGATTGTCATTTCTACTCCCATTATGACTGACACATGGTATTTCTTATGTATATGGCCTTATGCCAAAATATGATAATTATTGGAGCTTTAAATCCATGGGAGTTGTGCTCAGTGGGCTCTGGAATAAAGCTGGAGTTCAAAAGAAGCATTTAAAAATGAAGTAGAGGGCATAGTGGCACATGCATTTAGTCCCAGCTACTTGGGAGGTTGAGGTGGGAGGACTGCTTAAGCCCAGGAATTCGAGGCTGCAGTGAGCTATGATCATGCCACTGCACTCCAGCCTGGTGGCAGAGTGAAACTCCATCTCTTAAAAATATAAAATAAAAAAAAATAAAAATGAAATAGATTATGATGCTAAGATGGTATCAGCTGGTATTTTGGTTTCCCCTCTGCCACTATCAGTCTATAGCAATGACAGATACAATATAAAAAGAGAAAACTAAAAGGCACAGTTATCAGAATAATCCATCAGGGCCACAGATGATCAGTGAAACAAGATGAGTCATGAGTTGATACTTATTGAATTTGGGTAATGGGGGCATGGGTGTTCATTATGTCACCTCTATTTTTACATATGTTTTCATTTACTATAATAAAAACCTAGGAAAGAAAAATATAACCTTGCTCAAAAAGCATGATAAGCATCTTTATGGTAGAAATGGAATAGTAAAACAAGAAAGGACTCAAACTATGACCTTTTTTAGTTCACTCAGCAGAATGAATGAGTTTAAAAACATCAGTCATAAAATATAAGATAAACTGGGGAAGAAAAAAAAGCCCTTTTATGCCCTGGGTAAATTCTCACGAATGTACAAAAGGAAACAGGTGTATGGATGTTAATTGTGTCATTATTAAAAGAAATTCAAATGCTTTTCAGTAGCAGAATGGTAAATAAATTGAGATTTACTCTGCAATATAATTTTATGTAGCAGTTAAAATCATTAAATTAGATCTGAATGTGTCACTTTTTTTTACTAAAAGTTCCTTATTTTCTGGCATAACATAATGTTCCTAGTTTTGGTTTTTGTTTGTTGGTTTTGTAATTTCATTGCCTCAGCTCTTTCTGTAAGAAGCCTTGATCTCTTTTAGTGGGGAATGCTATTTAGAAATTTAAGATTTGGGTGCTGTGGTCATGGCTACATTGGTCATTATTTCTAGGCCCTTTGAGTAGGCAGAGACAGTGGAGGGAGAATGAGGAGGAGGCTTAACACACTATGGATGAGATCATAGTGATACTTCTTTTTTTTTGAGACGGAGTCTCACTTTGTCACCCAGGCTGGAGTGCACTGGCACGATCTCGGCTCACTGCAACCTCTGCCTCTCAAGTTCAAGCGATTCTCCTGCCTCAGCCTCCCACGTAGCTGGGACTACAGGTGTGCGCCACCATACACAGCTAATTTTTTTTTTTTTTTTTAAGTAGAGACATGGTTTCACCATGTTGGCCATGGTTGGCCAGACTGGCCTTAAACTCCTGACCTGAGGTGATCTGCCCACCTCAGCCTCCCAAAGTGCTGAGATTACAGGTGTGAGCCTCTGCGCCCAGCCCACGTTGATACTTCTAATTCCGATTCAACACTGCAACAGCCACTTTGAAGAGGTGCCAACTGGCTAAATATAGCAAACTTGAATATTGCAATAAATATTGGCAATAATGAATTACAGGCCATTGAATAGAATAAGAGTTTATAAGTGTAGGCTAATAATAAATACAGAAAGAGGATCTTAAACTTTTTTTAATACATCATCTTTACCATTTTTAAGTGTACAGTTCAGTGGTAATAAATATATTTATATCCTTTTTGGGAAAGAGGATCTTTATGGTTGAAATCCAACCAATAAATGTATATGCATGTAAGAATGACCATTTTGTAGCCACATAATAATATTGATTCAGAATCATCACTGGAATATAAAACCATCAAGTATAAGTATGTTAGGGAATAGGATATTTACACAAAGCATCTCTTCACAATTACTTATTAATTTTAAAGGGCAAAAGGATACCTTTATAGTTAAACTCTGGCAGATGCTACCTTAACCTAGTGATCAAAGTTACTATCACCAATAATGGGATAAACTGACATCACATACCTCAGTACATCTTCACATAACATACTGAGAATGTGTTTCTGTATCTAAGAATCATTTCTGAGAATCATTTCTGTAGTATTCCTGCCCAAGTGCCTAACCTGAATCTAATAATGAAGAAACTTCAGACAAGTGAAAATTGAGGAGCATTCTATGATGCAGCTAGCCTCTGCTCTATAAAAAGTCATAAAACACAAGGAAAACTAAGAAATCTTAAAGGTTAAAGGAGACTAAAACCACATGACATCCAGATGCATGGTAATAGATTATAATATTATGATAATAGATCCTTGGATTACCATTATGGCAATAGATCCTTGGCTCAGGGAAAAAAAAATTCACAAAGGGTATTTTGGGAGACAGTTGACAAAATTTGAAAATGGATTGTATGTTAGATAATATTGTATTGGGCTAAGTCTCCTGAATATGATAATTATACTGTGATTATATAAGAGACTATCTTTAATCTTAGTAAATTCACACTAATTATTTAGGGATAAAGGGACTTAATGTCTCAGTTGAGGAAACAAATGCACATGTATGAGTATGTGTGTGTAGGTGTGTATACACATATAGATACATGACCCTTGACCAACATGCGGTCCACTTATATTCAGGTTTTTATCAACCTAACACCAATCGAAAATACAATTTTCACAGGATGTGAAACCTGAATATACAGAGGACTGACTGTTTGGTGGGATCTGCAACAACTGCAGGACTTCAGCATGTACAGATTTGCATATTCAGGTTGTGGGGGTGGGTCTGGAACCCATTCTTCACATATACCATTAGCTGCATATATTCACATATATTAACAAGAGAGAGGATTTGAATAAATATGACAAAGTAATAATTATTTAATATTACAAAACAAATACAACAGTGTTAATGATTGGTAAGTAAAAGCATTAAAAAGAACCAAGCTGGTTACAGTGTGTCATGTCTATAATCCTAGTGCTTTCAGAAGTGCAGGCAGGAGGATCACTTGAGCCTAGGACTTTAAGACTAGCCAGGGCAACATAGCAAGACCATCTTTACAAAAAAAAAAAAAAAAAATTAGGCACATGGTGGCATGCACCTGTAGTCCTAGCTATCTGGCAGGCTGAGGCTGGAGGATCACTTGAGTGCAGTAGTTCAAGTCCAGCCTGGGTGACATAGCGAGACCCCCATCTCATAAAAAAAAAAAAAAATTTTTTTTAAAAGATTTTGAAAAAAATTGCATGTAAAAGCACAAAATAAAATTTTAAAAAAATTTTAATTAAAAATAAACATTCTAAAAATAAAAAAGCACAAAATACTTATAGTAATATGTATCAGAATAGTAATACTGATAGTCATCTTTACTTACTGGGTTTGTAGGTGATTGTTATTTTGTACTTTGCTCAGTTTTTCTTCAATAAACATAATATTTTGTTAACTAGAAGAAAAAAGGCTTTCTAAACGTTTTTGAAAAGCTGATGCAAAGGAAAACAATTCCTAACAGCCCTCTCTTTGGAAATACCAGGTGGGTCAGTAAAATAAAGCGCAAAGGCACTGCTTCTGACTGCAGGGAAGTAGTTAAGAGTTAGTAAATCTATTTCTCTGCTCATTTTAAAAAATGTCTGTTGTAGATTTTAGTCCAATTCTTGGTATAACTTTTTTGGGGAACTTGTCTTAAAATGGAAATTAAAATCTGAGTAATCATAAACAATTTGTGAATGAAATAGTCACAAGAATGCCTGCCTACATATCTACTATGCAATCTAAATGATAAGTTGTATTTTTTTTACCTTAACTGAACTAAAAGCCTAGAGCCATGTATACATTCTTTAAAAGTTTTGACCTCAAGATAAGATTGAAGATGACTAATGAAAAAATACCAAATGTATGTTAGTAAGTTTTATTATTTACTGTACTGGCTTATGTAGTTTATACTTAAAGGTAATAAATTGATATGTATGTATTTGAACAAGGTCTGAAACAGAGTCCCTTCTAAATCTGAAAAGTAGATACTTTATAGTTCATAGAATTACACTCAAGCCCCATTGCTAGTGTCTCTATTCAGCGTCCTAATACATAGTCAACCCTTTTAAAGTATACACTGTAAAAGGGGATGTAAAATTTACATGTCTCTTTGAATTTTATTTTAATAGTGAACGTGATGCACTTGAACAGGAAGTAATTGAGCTTAGGAGAAAACATGAAATACTTGAAGCCTCTCACATAATTCAAACAAAAGAACGAAGTGAATTATCAAAAGAGGTAAGCTTATAATAGAGTCACTTATATTATATTGTATGGTATTAGTGAAAAAAATAGCCCGGAGTAGATTTGAGGGAGAGACATTTTTTTTTGTTATGTAGTTCCTCCCAAAAAGAGAATTTTTTTTTTTTTTTTTTTTTTTTTTTGAGACAAGAGTCTTTCCCTGTTGCCCTGTTGCCCAGGCTATAGTGCACTGGTGCGATTTTGGCTCACTGCAACTTCTGCCTCCCAGGTTCAAACGATTCTCCTGCCTCAGCCTCCTGAATAGCTGGGATTACAGGCATGTGCCACCATGCCCTACTAATTTTTACATTTTTAGTAGAGACAGGCTTTCACCATGTTGGCCAAGCTGGTCTCAAACTCCTGACCTCAAATGATCCACCTGCCTTGGCCTCCCAAAGTGCTGGGATTACAGGTGTGAGCACCCATGCCCAGCCCCAAAAAGAGACTTTTAGTAGCTGTTTTTAGATTTTAAAAAAGTTGCATGCTAAGAATTAGCCCTTTTTAAAAGGAAAATTTTCATGTGGTGAATGAAAACATGAAGGAAAGAAATTAATACAGTCAAGCTTGAAAAGTAAGATGGCATCACTCTGGATACTTTTTGTTTCTACATGTATGTAGGTAGCCACCTTAGAGCAGACTGTTACTTTACTGCAAAAGGATAAAGAATATCTCAATCGCCAAAACATGGAGCTTAGTGTTCGCTGTGCTCATGAAGAGGATCGCCTTGAAAGACTTCAAGCTCAACTGGAAGAAACCAAAAAGGCTAGAGAAGAGATGTATGAAAAATATGTAGCATCCAGGCAAGATTTGCATTATTTCCCACGTAAATAGATATCAATTAACACATTTTCTTTGAGGGAACTCTTGGCTTTAGGGAAGATTTAGTGATTTTTTTTAAGGTCTATTCTATACGATAATACTAAGATAATACCTAATTTTATTTTATTTTATTTTATTTTATTTTTTGATTTTGACATTTCTGCTTTCTGTTTGCATGCATTTAAGTGGTGTCATTTTCCCATGTGCCTTTATTTTAAAACTTTGTCATTTGTTTTTAGGTATGTTTCTTGAATATAGTAATGAGCTGATGTATCCATTAGGATAATTTGGGTTGCAAATAATGCAGAAGGGTTTAAAAAATGAAGTGAGATATGTTTGCTTTTTTTTTTTTTTTTTTTAATAAATTATACTTTACGTTCTGGGGTACATGTGCAGAATGTGCAGTTTTGTTACATAGGTATACACATGCCATGGTGCTTTGCTGTACCCATCAACCCGTCACCTACATTAGATATTTCTCCTGATGTTATCCCTCCCCTAGCCCCCCACTCCCCGACAGGCCCCGGTGTGTAATGTTACCCTCCCTGTGTCCGTGTGTTCTCATTGTTCAACTCCCGCTTATGAGTGAGAACATATGGTGTTTGGTTTTCTGTTCTCATGATAGTTTGCTGAGAATGATGGTTTCCAGCTTCATCCATATCCCTGCAAAGGACATGAACTCATCCTTTTTAATGGCTGTGTAGTATTCCATGGTGTATGTGTGCCACATTTTCTCTATCCAGTCTATTATTGAAGGACATTTGGGTTGGTTCCAAGTCTTTGCTGTTGTGAACAGTGCTGCAGTAAACATGCATGTGCATGTGTCTTTATGTTAGAATGATTTATAATCCTTTGGATATATACCCAGTAATGGGATTGCTGGGTCAAATGGTATTTCTAGTTCTAGATCCTTGAGGAATTGCCACAGTCTTCCACAATGGTTGAACTAATTTACACTCCCACCAACACTGTAAAAGCATTCCTATTTCTCCACATCCTCTCCAGCATGTTGTTTCCTGACTTTTTAATGATTGCCATTCTAACTGGCGTGAGATGGTATCTCATTGGGGTTTTGATTTGCATTTCTCTAATGACCAGTGATGATGAGCATTTGTTCATATATCTGTTGGCTGCATAAATGTCTTCTTTTGAGAAGTGTCTATATCCTTTGCCCACTTTTTGATGGGGTTGTTTGGTTTTTTCTTGTAAATTTGTTTAAGTTCTTTGTAGATTCTGGATATTAGCCCTTTGTCAGATGGATAGATTGCAAAAATTTTCTCCTGTTCTGGAGTTTGCCTGTCCCCACCCTAATGATAGTTTCTTTTGCTGTGCAGAAGCTCTTTAGTTTAATTAGATTCCATTTGTCAATTTTGGCTTTTGTTGCCATTGCTTTTGGTGTTTTAGATATGAAGTCTTTGCCCATGCCTACGTCCTGAATGATATTGCCCAGGTTTTCTTGTAGGATTTTTATTATCCTAGGTCTTACATTTAAGTCTTTGATTCATCTTGAGTTGATTTTTGTGTAAGGTATAAGGAAGGGTCCAGTTTCAGTTTTCTACATATGGCTAGCTAGTTTTCCAAACAACGTTTATTAAATAGGGAATATTTTCCCCATTGCTTGTTTGTGTTAGGTTTGTCAAAGATCAGATGGTTGTAGATGTGTGGCGTTATTTCTGAGGCCTCTGTTCTGTTCCATTTGTCTATGTATCTGTTTTGATACCAGTACCATGCTGTTTTTATTACTGTAGCCTTGTAGTATAGTTTGAAGTCAGGTAGCGTGATGCCTCCAGCTTTCTTCTTCTTGCCCAGAATTGTCTTGACTATGTGGGCTCTTTTTTGGTTCCATATGAAGTTTAAAGTAGTTTTTTCCAATTCTGTGAAGAAAGTCAGTGGTAGCTTGATGGGGATAGCATTGAATGTATAAATTACTTTGGGCAGTATGGCCATTTTCACGATACTGATTCTTCCTATCCATGAGCATGGAATGTTTTTCCATTTGTTTATATCCTCTTATTTCTTTGAGCAGTGGTTTGTAGTTCTTCTTGAAGAGGTCCTTCACATCCCTTGTAAGTTGTATTCCTAGGTATTTTATTCTCTTAGTAGCAATTGTGAATGGGAGTTCACTCATGATTTGGCTGTTTGTCTGTTACTGGTGTGTAGGAATGCTTGTGATTTTTGCACATTAATTTTGTATCCTGAGACTTTGCTGAAGTTGCTTATCAGCTTAAGGAGATTTTGGGCTGAGATGATGGGGTTTTCTAAATATACAATCATGTCATCCACAAACTGAGACAACTTGACTTTCTCTCTTCCTGGTTGAATACTCTTTATTTCTTTCTCTTTTCTGATTGCCCTGGCCAGAACTTCCAGTACCATGTTGAATAGGAGGGGTGATAGAGGGCATCCTTGTCTTGTGCCAGTTTTCAAAGGGAATGCTTTCAGTTTTTGCCCATTTAGTATGATATTGGCTGTGGCTTTGTCATAACTAGCTCTTACTATTTTGAGATACGTTCCATCGATACCCAGTTTATTGAGAGTTTTTAGCATGAAGGGGTGTTGAATTTTGTCAAAGGCCTTTTCTTCATCTATTGAGATAATCATGTGGTTTTTGTGATTGGTTCTGTTTATGTGATGGATTACGTTTATTGATTTGTATATGTTAAACCAGCCTTGCCTCCCAGGTATGAAGCCAACTTGATCATGGTGGATAAGCTTTTTCATGTGCTGCTGGATTTGGTTTGCCAGTATTTGATTGAGGATTTTTGCATCAATGTTCATCAGGGATATTGGCCTGAAATTTTGTTTTTTTGTTGTGTCTCTGCCAGGTTTTGGTATTAGGATGATGCTGGCCTCATAAAATGAGTTAGGGAGGACCTCTTTTTCTGTTGTTTGGAATAGTTTCAGACGGAATGGTACCAGCTCCTCTTTGTACCTCTGGTAGAATTCGGCTGGGAATCCATCTCATCCTGGATTTTTTTTTGGTCGGTAGGCTATTACTGCCTCAGTTTCAGAACTTGTTATTGGTTTATTCAGGGATTTGACTTCTTCTTGGTTTAGACTTGGGAGGGTGTATGTCCAGGAATTTATCCATATCTTTTAGATTTTCTAGCTTATTTGCATAGAGGTGTTTATAGTATTCTCTGATGGTAGTTTTTATTTCTATGGGATCATTGGTGATCTCCCCTTTATCATTTTTTATTGTGTCTGTTTGGTTCTTCTCTCTCTTCTTCTTTATTAGTCTGGCTAGCGTTCTATCTATTTTGTTGATCTTTACAAAAAAACAGCTCCTGGATTCATTGATTTTTTGAAGGGTTTTTCGTGTTTCTATCTCCTTCAGTTCTGCTCTGATCTTAATTATTTCTTGTCTTCTGCTAGATTTTGAATTTGTTTGCTGTTGCTTCTCTAGTTCTTTTAATTTTGATGTTAGGGTATCAATTTTAGATCTTTCCTGACTTCTCTTGTGGGCATTTACTGCTATAAATTTCCCTCTACACACTGCTTTAAACGTGGCCCAGAGATTCTGGTACATTGTGTCTTCATTCTCATTGGTTTCAAAGAACGTCTTTATTTCTGCCTTCGTTTCGTTGTTTACCCAGTAGTCATTCAGGAGCAGGTTGTTCAGTTTCCATGTAGTTGTACGCTTTTGAGTGAGTTTATTAATCCTGAGTTCTAGTTTGATTGCACTGTGTTCTGAGAGACAGTTTGTTATGATTTCTGTTCTTTTGCGTTTGCTGAGGAGTGTTTTACTTCCTATTATGTGGTCAATTTTAGAGTAAGTGTAATGAGGTGCTGTTGATTTGGGTGGAGAGTTCTGTGATGTCTATTAGGTCTGCTTGGTCCAGATCTGAGTTCAAGTCCTGAATATCCTTGTTAATTTTCTGTCTCATTGAGCTATCTAATATTGACGGTGGCGCGTTAAAGTCTCCCACCATTATTGTATGAGAGTCTAAGTCTGTTTGTAGGTCTCTAAGAACTTCCTTTATGAATCTGGGTGCTTCTGTAATGGGTGCATGTATGTTTAGGATAGTTAGCTCTTCCTGCTGCATTGATCCCTTTACTATTATGTAATGCCCTTTATTCTCTTTTGATCTTTGTTGGTTTAAAGTCTGTTTTATCAGAGATTAGAATTGCAATTCCTGCTTCTTTTTTTTTTTTTTTGCTTTCCATTTGGTTGGTAAATATTCCTCCATCCCTTTATTTTGAGCCTATATGTGTCTTTGCAAATGAGATGTGTCTCCTGAATACAGCACACTCATGGGTCTTGTCTCTTTATCCAGTTTGCCAGTGTGTCTTTTTTTTTTTTTTTTTTTTTTTTTTATTATACTTTAGGGTTTTAGGGTACATGTGCACAATGTGCAGGTTTGTTACATATGTATCCATGTGCCATGTTGATTTCCTGCACCCATTAATTCGTCATTTAGCATTAGGTGTATCTCCTAATGCTGTCCCTCCCCACTCCCCCCACCCCACAACAGTCCCCGGAGCGTGATGTTCCCCTTCCTGTGTCCATGAGTTCTCATTGTTCAATTCCCACCTATGAGTGAGAACATGCGGTGTTTGGTTTTTTGTCCTTGCGATAGTTTACTGAGAATGATGTTTTCCAGTTTCATCCATGTCCCTACAAAGGACACGAACTCATCATTTTTTATGGCTGCATAGTATTCCATGGTGTATATGTGCCACATTTTCTTAATCCAGTCTATCGTTGTTGGACATTTGGGTTGGTTCCAACTCTTTGCTATTGTGAATAGTGCCGCAATAAACATACGTGTGCATGTGTCTTTATAGCAGCATGATTTATAGTCCTTTGGGTATATACCCAGTAATGGGATGGCTGGGTCAAATGGTATTTCTAGTTCGAGATCCCTGAGGAATCGCCACACTGACTTCCACAATGGTTGAACTAGTTTACAGTCCCACCAACAGTGTAAAAGTGTTCCTATTTCTCCACATCCTCTCCAGCACCTGTTGTTTCCTGCTTTTTTAATGATGGCCATTCTAACTGGTGTGAGATGGTATCTCACTGTGGTTTTGATTTGCATTTCTCTGATGGCCAGTGATGAGGAGCATTTCTTCATGTGTTTTTTGGCTGCATAAATGTCTTCTTTTGAGAAGTGTCTGTTCATGTCCTCTGCCCACTTTTGGATGGGGTTGTTTGTTTTTTTCTTGTAAATTTGTTTGAGTTCATTGTAGATTCTGGATATTAGCCCTTTGTCAGATGAGTAGGTTGCAAAAATTTTCTCCCATTGTGTAGGTTGCCTGTTCACTCTGATGGTAGTTTCTTTTGCTGTGCAGAAGCTCTTTAGTTTAATGAGATCCCATTTGTCGATTTTGCCTTTTGTTGCCATTGCTTTTGGTGTTTTAGACATGAAGTCCTTGCCCACGCCTATGTCCTGAATGGTATTGCCTAGGTTTTCTTGTAGGATTTTAATGGTTTTAGGTCTAACATATAAGTCTTTAATCCATCTTGAATTAATTTTTGTATAAGGTGTAAGGAAGGGATCCAGTTGCAGCTTTCTACATATGGCTAGCCAGTTTTCCCAGCACCATTTATTAAATAGGGAATCCTTTCCCCATTTCTTGTTTTTGTCAGGTTTGTCAAAGATCAGATAGTTGTAGCTATGCGGCATCATTTCTGAGGGCTCTGTTCTGTTCCATTGATCTATGTCTCTGTTGTGGTACCAGTACCATGCTGTTTTGGTTACTGTAGCCTTGTAGTATAGTTTGAAGTCAGGTAGCGTGATGCCTCCAGCTTTGTTCTTTTGGCTTAGGATTGACTTGGCGATGCGGGCTCTTTTTTGGTTCCATATGAACTTTAAAGTAGTTTTTTCCAATTCTGTGAAGAAAGTCATTGGTAGCTTGATGGGGATGGCATTGAATCTATAAATTACCTTGGGCAGTATGGCCATTTTCACGATATTGATTCTTCCAACCCATGAGCATGGAATGTTCTTCCATTTGTTTGTATCCTCTTTTATTTCATTGAGCAGTGGTTTGTAGTTCTCCTTGAAGAGGTCCTTCACATCCCTTGTAAGTTGGATTCCTAGGTATTTTATTCTCTTTGAAGCAATTGTGAATGGGAGTTCACTCATGATTTGGCTCTCTGTTTGTCTGTTATTGGTGTACAAGAATGCTTGTGATTTTTGTACATTAATTTTGTATCCTGAGACTTTGCTGAAGTTGCTAATCAGCTTAAGGAGATTTTGGGCTGAGACAATGGGGTTTTCTAGATATACAATCATGTCATCTGCAAACAGGGACAATTTGACTTCCTCTTTTCCTAATTGAATACCCTTTATTTCCTTCTCCTGCCTGATTGCTCTGGCCAGAACTTCCAGCACTATGTTGAATAGTAGCGGTGAGAGAGGGCATCCCTGTCTTGTGCCAGTTTTCAGAGGGAATGCTTCCAGTTTTTGCCCATTCAGTATGATATTGGCTGTGGGTTTGTTGTAGATAGCTCTTATTATTTTGAGATACGTCCCATCAATACCTAATTTATTGAGAGTTTTTAGCATGAAGGGTTGTTGAATTTTGTCAAAGGCCTTTTCTGCATCTATTGAGATAATCATGTGGTTTTTGTCTTTGGTTCTGTTTATATGCTGGATTACATTTATTGATTTGCGTATGTTGAACCAGCCTTGCATCCCAGGGATGAAGCCCACTTGATCATGGTGGATAAGCTTTTTGATGTGCTGCTGGATTCGGTTTGCCAGTATTTTATTGAGGATTTTTGCATCAATGTTCATCAAGGATATTGGTCTGAAATTCTCTTTTTTGGTTATGTCTCTGCCAGGTTTTGGTATCAGGACGATGCTGGCTTCGTAAAACGTGTTAGGGAGGATTCCCTCTTTTTCTATCGATTGGAATAGTTTCAGAAGGAATGGTACCAGTTCCTCTTTGTACCTCTGGTAGAATTCAGCTGTGAATCCATCAGGTCCTGGACTCTTTTTGGTTGGTAAGCTATTGATTATTGCCACAATTTCAGAACCTGTTACTGGTCTATTCAGAGATTCAACTTCCTCCTGGTTTAGTCTTGGGAGGGTGTATTTGTCGAGGAATTTATCCATTTCTTCCAGATTTTCTAGTTTATTTGCATAGAGGTGTTTGTAGTATTCTCTGATGGTAGATTGTATTTCTGTGGGATCGGTGGTGATATCCCCTTTTTCGTTTTTTATTGCATCTATTTGATTCTTCTCTCTTTTCTTCTTTATTAGTCTTGCTAGCGGTCCATCAATTGTGTTGATCTTTTCAAAAAACCAGCTCCTGGATTCATTAATTTTTTGAAGGGTTTTTTGTGTCTCTATTTCCTTCAGTTCTGCTCTGATTTTAGTTATTTCTAGCCTTCTGCTAGCTTTTGAATGTGTTTGCTCTTGCTTTTCTAGTTCTTTTAATTGTGATGTTAGGGTGTCCATTTTGGATCTTTCCTGCTTTCTCTTGTGGGCATTTAGTGCTATAAATTTTCCTCTACACACTGCTTTGAATGTGTCCCAGAGATTCTGGTATGTTGTGTCTTTGTTCTCGTTGGTTTCAAAGAACATCTTTATTTCTGCCTTCATTTCATTATGTACCCAATAGTCATTCAGGAGCAGGTTGTTCAGTTTCCATGTAGTTGAGCGGTTTTGAGTGAGTTTCTTAATCCTGAGTTCTAGTTTGATTGCACTGTGGTCTGAGAGACAGTTTGTTATAATCTCTGTTCTTTTACATTTGCTGAGAAGAGCTTTACTTCCAACTATGTGGTCAATTTTGGAATAGGTGTGGTGTGGTGCTGAAAAAAATGTATATTCTGTTGATTTGGAGTGGAGAGTTCTGTAGATGTCTATTAGGTCCACTTTATGTAGAGCTGAGTTCAATTCCTGGATATCCTTGTTAACTTTCTGTCTCGTTGATCTGTCTAATGCTGACAGTGGGGTGTTAAAATCTCCCATTATTATTGTGTGGGAGTTTAAGTCCCTTTGTAGGTCACTGAGGACTTGCTTTATGAATCTGGGTGCTCCTGTGTTGGGTGCATATATATTTAGGATAGTTAGCTCTTCTTGTTGAATTGATCCCTTTACCATTATGTAATGGCCTTCTTTGTCTCTTTTGATCTTTGTTGGTTTAAAGTCTATTTTTATCAGAGACTAGGATTGCAACCCCTGCCTTTTTTTGTTTTCCAGTTGCTTGATAGATCTTCCTCCATCCCTTTATTTTGAGTCTATGTGTGTCTCTGCACGTGAGATGGGTTTCCTGAATACAGCACACTGATGGGTCCTGACTCCTTATCCAGTTTGCCAGTCTGTGTCTTTTGATTGGAGCATTTAGCCCATTTACATTTAACGTGAATATTGTTATGTGTGAATCTGATCCTGTCATTATGATGTTAGTTGGTTATTTTGCTCGTTAGTTGCTATAGTTTCTTCCTAGCCTCGATGGTCTTTACAATTTGGCATGTTTTTGCAGGGGCTGGTACCGGTTGTTCCTTTCCATGTTTAGTGCTTCCTTCAGGAGCTCTTTTAGGGCAGGCCTGGTGGTGACAAAATCACTCAGCGTTTGCTTGTCTGTAAAGTATTTTATTTCTCCTTCACTTATGAAGCTTAGTTTGGCGGGATAGGAAATTCTGGGTTGAAAATTCTTTTCTTTAAGAATGTTGAATATCGGCCCCCACTCTCTTCTGGCTTGTAGAGTTTCTGCTGAGAGATCAGCTGTTAGTCTGATGGGCTTCCCTTTGTGGGTAACCCGACCTTTCTCTCTGGCTGCCCTTAACATTTTTTCCTTCATTTCAACGTTGGTGAATCTGACAATTATGTGTCTTGGAGTTGCCCTTCTCGAGGAGTATCTTTGTGGCGTTCTCTGTATTTCCTGAATCTGAATGCTGGCCTGCCTTGCTAGATTGGGGAAGTTCTCCTGGATAATATCTTGCAGAGTGTTTTCCAACTTGGTTCCATTCTCCCCATCATTTTCAGGTACACCAATCAGACGTAGGTTTGGTCTTTTCACATAGTCCCAAATTTCTTGGAGGCTTTGTTCATTTCTTTTTATTCTTTTTTCTCTAAACTTCCCTTCTCTCTTCATTTCATTCATTTCATCTTCTATCAGCGATACCCTTTCTTCCAGTTGATCGCATCTGCTACTGAGGCTTCTGCATTCTTCGCGTAGTTCTCGAAACTTGGCTTTCAGCTCCATCATCTCCTTGAAGCCCTTCTCTCCATTGGTTATTCTAGTTATCCATTCTTCTAATTTTTTTTCAAAGTTTTTAACTTCTTTGCTATTGTTTTGAATTTCCTCTCGTAGCTCAGAGTAGTTTGATCGTCTGAAGCCTTCTTCTCTCAACTCATCAAAGTCATCCTCCATCCAGCTTTGTTCCGTTGCTGGTGAGGAACTGCGTTCCTTTGGAGGAGGAGAGGTGCTCTGTTTTTTAGAGTTTCCAGTTTTTTTGGTCTGTTTTTTCCCCATCTTTGTGGTTTTGTCTACTTTTTGTCTTCGATGATGGTGATGTACAGATGGGTTTTTGGTGTGGATGTCCTTACCGTTTGTTAATTTTCCTTCTACCAGACAAGACCCTCAGCTGCAGGTCTGTTGGAGTTTACTAGAGGTCCACTCCAGACCGTGTTTGGCTGGGTGTCAGCAGCGGTGGCTGCAGAACAGCGGATTTTCGTGAGACCACAAATTCAGCTGTCTGATAGTTCCTCTGAAAGTTTTGTCTCAGAGGAGTACCCCGTTGAATGAGGTGTCAGTCTGTCCCTACTGGGGGGGTGCCTCCCAGTTAGGCTGCTCAGGGGTGAGGGACCCACTTTAGGAGGCAGTCTGTCCGTTCTCAGATCTCCAGCTGCGTGCTGGGAGAACCACTACTCTCTTCAAAGCTGTCAGTCAGACAGGGACATTTAAGGCTGTGGAGGTTCTCGCTGAGTTTTTGGTTGTCTGTGCCCTGCCCCCAGAGGTGGAGCCTACAGAGGCAGGCAGGCCTCCTTGAGCTGTGGTGGGCTCCACCCAGTTCGAGCTTCCTGGCTGCTTTGTTTACCTAAGCAAGCCTGGGCAATGGCGGGCGCCCCTCCCCCAGCCTCGTTGCCGCCTTGCAGCGTGATCTCAGACTGCTGTGCTAGCAATCAGCAAGACTCTGTGGGCATAGGACCCTCCGAGCCAGGTGCGGGACACAATCTCCTAGTGTGCCGTTTTCCAGGCCCGTTGGAAAAGCACAGTATTAGGACGGGACTGACCCGATATTCCAGGTGCCGTCTGTTTCCCCTTTCTTTGACTAGGAAAGGGAACTCCCTGACCCCTTGCGCTTCCCGAGTGAGGCAATGCCTCGCCCTGCTTCGGCTCGCGCACAGTGCGCTTCACCGACTGTCCTGAACCCACTGTTAGGCACTCCCTAGTGAGATGAAACCGGTACCTCAAGCAGAAATGCAGAAATCACCCGTCTTCTGTGTCGCTGGGGCTGGGAGCTGGAGACTGGAGCTGTTCCTATTCGGCCATCTTGGCTCCACCCGCCCAGTGTGTCTTTTAATTGGGGCATTTAGCCTGTTTACATTTAAGGTTAATATTTTTATGTGTGAATTTGATCCTGTCATTATGATGCTAGCTGGTTGTATTGCCCGTTAGTTGATGCAGTTTCTTCATAGTGTCGATGGTCTTTACAATTTGGTTATGTTTTTGCAATGGCTGATACCAGTTGTTCCTTTCCATGTTTAGTGCTTCTTTCAGGAGCTCTTTTAGGGCAGGCCTGTTGGTGACAAAATCTCTCAGGATTTGCTTGTCTGTAAAGGATTTTATTTCTCCTTCGCTTACAAAGCTTAGTTTGGCTGGATATGAAATTCTGGGTTGAAAATTCTTTTCTTTAAGAATGTTGAATATTGGCCCCCACTCTTTCTGGCTTGTAGGCTTTCTGTAGAGAGATCCGCTGTTAGTCTGGTGGGCTTCCTTCCCTTTGCGCATAACCTGACCTTTCTCTCTGGCTGCCCTTAACATTTTTTCCTTCATTTCAGCCTTGGTGAATCTGACGATTATGTGTCTTGGTGTTGCTCTTCTCACACTATCTTTGTCATGTTCTCTGTATTTCCTAGATTTGAATGTTGGTCTGTCTTGCTCGGTTGGGGAAGTTCTCCTGGATAATATCCTGAAGTGTTTTCCAACTTGGGTCCATTCTCCCCATCACTTTCAGGTACATCAATCAAACGTAGTTTTGGTCTTTTCACGTAGTCCCATATTTCTTGGAGGCTTTATTCATTCCTTTTTATTCTTTGGTCTCTAATCTTGTCTTCTCTCCTTATTTCATTAAGTTGATCTTCAGTCACTGATATCTTTTCTTCCACTTGATCGATTTGGCTTTTGAAACTTGTGTATGCTTCGTGAAGTTCTCATGCTGTGTTTTTCAGCTCCATCAGGTTATTTATATTCTTCTCTACACTGGTTATTCTAGTTAGCAATTTGTCTAACCTTTTTTCAAGGTTCTTAGCTTCCTTGCATTGGGTTAGAACATGCTCCTTTAGCTTGGAGGAGTTTGTTATTACCCACCTTCTGAAGCCTACTTCTGTCAATTCGTGAAACTCATTCACCGTCCAGTTTTGTTCCCTTGTTGGCGAGGAGTTGTGATCCTTTGGAGGAAAAGAGGCATTCTGGGTTTTGGAACTTTCAGCCTTTTTGCACCGGTGTCTCCCCATCTTTGTGGATTTATCTACCTTTAGTCTTTGATGTTGGTGACCTTCAGATGGGGTCTTTGAGTGGACGTGCTATTCCTTTGTATTTGTTAATTTTCCATCTGACAGGCCCCTTTGCTGCCAGCCTGCTAGAGTTTGCTGGAGGTCCACTCCCGACCCTGTTTGCCTGGGTATCACCAGCGGAGGCTGCAGAACAGCAAAGATTGCTGCCTGATCTTTCCTCTGGAAGCTTCTTGCCAGAGGGGCACGTGCCAGATGCCAGCCAGAGCTCTCCTGTATGAGGTGTCCTACTGGGAGGTGTCTCCCAGTCAGGATACACGGGGGTCAGGGACCCACTTGAGGAGGCAGTCTGACCCTTAGCAGAGTTCAAATGCTGTGCTGGGAGACCCGCTGCTGTCTTCAGAGCTGTTAGGCAGGGATGTTTAAGTCTGCTGAAGCTGCACCCACAGGCACCCCTTTCCCCCCAGGTGCTCTGTCCCAGGGAGATGGGGGTTTTATCTATCAATTTTATTTTCTTATACAATATTCCTTTCTAGTTGGTTTTTTAAAAAACACTGTGGTTTTTTTCAGCAATACCAAAAACCTATTTCTTTTAGATAGATAGATATATGCTATGACTGTTTTTTCATTTGTGACATAATTTTTTAAATTCCTATGACTAATATCTCTGTAGAAGTATTTTTTTAAAGAAAGTATGAAAGTATCTCTATAGAAGTATATTTTGGAAGAAAATCTCAGTATGCTAACGATTTCTTGTGTGAAATGTAAAAGAATTATGAGCAGGTGGTATCGCATTGTGTTTTAACTTATATGCCCTTCAGTCAGACTCCCTATGCTTTGGTCCTGCCTTCTTTCTTCTACTAGATGTATAGAAGTTACTAAAGTACCTTAATATCAATAGCTTTTATAACCCTTGAATTATTCTTATC